>NC_045767.1:95950252-97200252 GCF_008692025.1 Phocoena sinus
AATAATGCAAAGCCCTCTGGAAAATCAGGGGTTTGTTTCCAGTGTGGGAGGCCTGGACACATTAAGAGACAATGTAGAGAAATGAGCAAAAAACCAAATATGCCACCTCAAAAGACTCCAGGAACCTGTCCTAGATGTAAAAAAGGGAAGCATTGGGCAAATGAATGTAGATCCGTTAAGGATATTAATGGACAACCCATCCCGTCCGCTACAGCGTTTGCAGACTCAAGGAATGCTTATGCCTCCAGTTCAAAAAACGGGATGAAGGGCCCCCGGTCTCAGGGCCCGAAAATTTTTGGGGCCCACGAGATTGTGAGTTTTCAACCACCCAAACCCCGAGGCGAGCCACGTCAGGATCCGCAGGGTTGGACCTCCGTGCCGCCTCCAGAATGGTACTAACAATGACTATGGGTGTACAGCCCGTGGAGACCGATATGAAAGGACCACTACCTAAAGGGACAGTCGGATTGGTGTTGGGCCGATCCTCCTCTGCTCTAAAAGGACTCATAGTCTTACCCGGGGTAATTGATTCTGATTATACTGGAATAATTAAGGCCATGTGCCAATCCCCAAAAGGAGTAGCTATTATAAATCCCGGTGATCGAATTGCTCAATTGTTGGTGTTGCCATCTCTTCATGAAAACTACCCTGCTCGCTCCAAGGACCGAGGAGATCGCGGATTTGGATCTACTGGGGTTGATCTGGCCTGTTTATCATTGTCTCTTGATGATCGTCCTATGATGGATTTAATTATAGAGGGAAAGGTATTTTCCGGTCTGGTTGATACCGGAGCTGATCGCAGTATTATTACTGCCACCTACTGGCCAAAATCCTGGCCTTTACAGACCTCCTCTCAGACCTTACAGGGTTTAGGATACGCCAAAGCACCCCAAATTAGCTCTAAAACACTGACCTGGATTTTTGAAGATCAGAAAGGGAAGTTTCAACCCTTTGTGGTTGAAGGATTGCCACTTAATCTGTGGGGAAGGGATGTGCAAAGCCAGATGAAATTGAAACTTACTAATGATTATTCCGAGACTGCACAGCAAATGCTGCTTAGGTCTGGTTTTATACCGGGCAGAGGGATAGGGAAAAATTTACAAGGTATCGCTGCTCCTATAGAAGCTCAGGGAAACCCCTGTCGCAGGGGGCTGGGTTTTTCTCAGGGGTCACTGAGTTAATGATTCCTATTACATGGAAGACCACGATGCCCGTGTGGATTCCTCAGTGGCCGTTGTCTAAGAAAAAATTGGAAGCAGCGTCACAACTTGTGGAGGAACAATTACAATTGGGACACTTGGAACCCTCTCAATCACCCTGGAATACTCCTATTTTTGTTATTAAAAAGAAGTCGGGGAAGTGGCGCTTACTCCATGATTTGAGAGCAATAAATCAACAAATGCAAATTATGGGACCCATACAGCGCGGTCTACCGGCCTTGACAGCCATCCCGCGAGGGTGGCCTGTTATAGCTGTTGATATAAAAGATTGCTTTTTTTCCATTCCATTGAATAGCAAAGACAAAGAGAGGTTTGCCTTTACATTACCCTCAATTAATCATGAAAGGCCTGATAAGAGGTATCAATGGGTCGTGCTTCCTCAGGGTATGGCCAATAGCCCTACCATGTGTCAACTTTATGTTGACACTGCCTTACAGCCAGTACGGGATAAGTTCCCGGATGTTAAAATTATTCATTACATGGATGATGTTTTGCTGTCAGCCCCTAGCATGACACTGCTTGAGCAGGTTTTAGGAGATTTATCAATGAATTTGGAGACTAGAGGTTTATATTTGGCCCCTGAAAAAATTCAAAAGGGAGATGCCATTAACTTTTTAGGAGCTGTTATAAATAAGACCAAAATAGTGCCTCAAAAAATTGAAATTAGAACTAATCATTTAACAACTTTGAATGATTTTCAGAAATTGCTTGGGGATATTAATTGGCTTCGACCGTATTTGAGTCTGACTCGCTTTGAATTACAACCTTTGTTTGCTGTATTGGAAGGTAATCCTGATCTTAATTCCCCGCGTCAGATGACCCCCGAGGCCCAAACAGCTCTTCAGAAGGTGGAACAGGCTCTTATGAAAGCACAATTACAGCGTTATGACAGTACCTTGCCTATTTGGATGTGTGTTCTTCCAACCTTAGGATTTCCAACAGGTGTTCTTTGGCAAGATGGGCCCTTGCTTTGGATTCATACCAAGTCCCTAGGGATGAAGACACTGTCTCACTATCCATCTATGGTTGCTGAGGTTGCCTTCTTGGGTATTAAACAATGCGTTTCCGCCTTTGCAATGTTGCCGGAAAAACTTGTAGTTCCCTATACTAAAGATCAAATAGAAATATTAACTGCTACCACCTCTGAGTGGTCTGTACTTATTTATACCTTTTCTGGAACTATTGATAACCATTTGCCCAAGAGTGAAATTTTGAAATTCATTATCCAGCAACCTGTCATTTTTCCAAGGGTCACTGTAGAGCGACCACTAAATGATGCCCTGACCATTTATACGGACGGATCAAAATCCGGAAAAGGGGCTTATATGGTTCAGGGTCAGCATCCTGTCGTTATAGACTATCGACCTGATGCTCCTCAAGTGGTGGAATGTCATGTGGTTTTGGAAGTTTTTCAACGATTTCAAGAACCTTTTAATTTGATCTCTGATTCATTGTACGTGGTTAATGCAGTGAAACATCTCGAAGTGACCCCCCATATTCGATCATCCAGCACAGTGGCATCCTTGTTGGCCGGGATACGGTTTCAGATATTGCGCCGCCAACACCCCTTTTATGTTACCCATATACGGGCTCATTCCCTGTTGCCTGGTCCAATGGCAAAAGCCAATGAACAAGTTGATGTGGCGACACGTGTTTTCTTATCCTTGGATCCAAAGCAACAAGCACAAGAATTTCATGAGCTATATCATGTATCATCTGCAGTGTTGAGAAAGAAGTTTTTCATTACTAGAGCCGAGGCCAGACATATTGTTAAGTCTTGTTCCACTTGTGCCCAATTTTTGCCGGCCCAAAAGACTGGTGTAAATCCCAGAGGTTTGTCCCCAAACGAGCTGTGGCAGATGGATGTCACTCATGTTCCCTCCTTTGGGAAGCTCCAGTATGTTCATGTGTCTGTGGATACCTATTCCGGAGTGGTACATGCTACCCCTCTCTCTGGAGAACGGGTTCAACATGTTATTACTCATTGCCTTGAAGCCTGGGCAGCCTGGGGCAAGCCTGCTAAACTAAAGACAGATAACGGCCCAGCTTATAGTTCCAAGAGCTTTGCTCTCTTTTGTCACAAAATGCAAATAGAACATGTTACGGGCCTGCCTTACAATCCACAAGGCCAAGGTATAATAGAGCGAACTAATCGCACACTTAAAGAATTGCTTTTAAAACAAAAAGGGGGAATAGTGGAGAATTGCACCCCGAAGCAGAAATTGTCGCTTGCCTTATTTACTATTAATTTTTTGAATTTACATGATGAGAAAGAAACTTTTGCTGAACGCCATATGATACGTGAACAAAAGGATTACGGCAGAGTGATGTGGAAAGATGTGTTGTCTAATCAATGGAACGGCCCGGATCGCGTTGTTGCGCGATCCAGGGGATCTCTTTGTGTTTTTCCGCAGGATCAAGGTCCAATTTGGGTCCCAACAAGATTGACAAGAGTCGTGGAAGAGGATCCCAAGGGCGATGCAGGGCGCTCAAGGGATGATGCTGGGCTGGATGGTGTTGACGGGCCTTTCCCTCCTCAAGGCGGAGGACAAGATGTTTTGGGGAATTAGCCGGTCCTGGCCAGTTCCTCTACCGGTCCATTCCCATAGCAGAGTGCTTCCAATATTTTATTCCACCAGTTGTGAGATGAATACAGCCTGCACTGTATCGTTAGATGATAAATGGGTGCACTATAATGCTACAAATTTTGTTGTAAATAATACCCTTTGTTTTAGTTGGAATGCCTCTGTGGACTGCATTCATTTAGCTCGAAAAACCTTGACTGCCTGGAATAACCCGCTTACGGGAAATCAGGTTCCTCTGCCTATGCTAAATGAAGCCTTGACCAAAATATCACAGGGTCAACTTTCTGGCTCTGGTACAGGGAACTCTAGCCAGGATGCAGTGAATGTTACCACCTTACTTTTGAGACATGATGGCGTGGTCCCCCTACTGAACAATACAAAAAATTGCACTGAGTCTAACCAGACTAGGATTGCTCCTTACTGCACTGCCATTGTCAATACGCCTCCAATTTTTACCCCTTGCCAGGAACAAACTTATGCTACATGTCAGCGTACCTCTGGATTTCAGTTTTTCCCAGGTTTGAAGTCTTATGTAGGGAGAAAAAAGACAGATAATAAGACGGTCTGGTACTATGAAGGGTGGCCTTTCTTTTCTTGGCTATTGAGAAATCAAGTAGGGGCAAGTACAGTCATTTCCCCTTTTGCTATGTTACAGGATAGTAATGGCACCCTTTTTAATGTTAGTGGAGTGGCAAAAATGTCCAAGGGGACACGATACAAGCTTAATGTGACCTCTTATGTATCTGAGTTATATAATTATTCCAGAGCAGCAGCTTCGGTTTGTGTACAGTCGCCATTTATGTTTTTATTAACTAATGATAGTCAGGATTGTCGTAACGACAGTGTATGCTAGCTATCACAATGTTGGAATGGCTCTGTGGTGCAGACTGCCTTATTGGTCAGGGTACCTACCTTTGTGCCCATCCCAGTCCAGGCAGACCCCAATAATTTTCCTCTTTTGAATTTACTGCGCGAAAAGCGAGACTTTGGCATAACAGCTGCCATAGTCACCGCGGTCGCGATATCTGCTGCTGCAGCGGTCACCGCTGGAGTGACCATGGCTAATCAAGTACAAACTGCACAGGCGGTAAATACTATAGTCTCCCGAACCTCCCGGATCTTGGAGGATCAAAATAAATTTAATAACCATCTGATGAATGGGATTTTATCACTTAATCAGCGAGTAGACTTGCTGGAAGAAACCGTGGAGGATGTTTACAGCATCCTACAAGTAGGATGTGTACAAAAGCTGGAACATTTCTGTATCACGCCTCTTCCTGTTTCAGATGCCCTGAACCGGAGCAGGGAGATTGGCAATTTCCTGGGAGGCAATTGGTCCCGAGAGGCTGAATTGATGCTGTTAAACCAGAAGATACAGATTAAGACTTTAAATGCTACTAGGCTAGACCCCGTTACGCTTGGGGACTTTACTACCTGGCTGTCCTCTACCTTTACCTTCTTTAAGGAGTGGGTCGGTGTAGGGATGTTTGCAGTGTGTTGCATGGCAGGACTTGTGGTGTGCCTGTGGTTGATCTGTCGTTTGCGAACTCGGACAAAGCGAGATAAGATGTTGTTCACGCAGGCATTGGTGGCCATTAGTAAAGGCGACTCCCCTGGCGCCTGGATCTCCAATCACCCGTAGTGATTGCCCTTGCACAAAACGGTTTATGACCATTGCACTTTTGATGGGAATCACGAGGCACATCAGCCCCTGCACTCCGCGGTCTGTATGGACATTGCACGACGGGGAGGGTGATGAGCCAGCTTCTCGAACTAACTCTTGCTCAGCGAGCATCCCATGGGGTGAGCGCTTGTGCGGGCATTGTTCGAGTTCAGCTCCTGGGTCTAAGAAAACAAAAAGGGGGAGATGTGGGAAGCCGTTGTTCTGCCATGTCGCAGATAACGGGAAGCCTGTGTTCTGCCATGTCGCAGATAACGGTTATCAGGGAGTAGCCCAAAGGCTATGTGCCACACATGCGCCACGACGAGCCAATATGCTAATGAAGGATCAGAATTGCATCCAATAAATTGTGAACAGCACATATCTTGTTGAGTTAACCAGCCAACCACAGGGTGCCACAGGGTATAGTGCATTATAAAAAGCCAGTGTGAACAAGGCTCGGGGTCTTCCTTCCATCTGTCTGAAACCAAGCTGTACTCCAATAAAGTGTGATACGAGAAGAATCTAGCGTGTGGTGATTCGTCATTCTGCTGGTCAGAAGCGGCTCGCCGCAATTATGTAGTGTCTTCCTTGTCTCTTGTAACATTCTTTATTTTTAACTCTATTTTGTCTGATATGAGTATTGCTACTCCAGCTGTCTTTTGATTTCTATTTGCATGGGATATCTTTTTCCATCCCCTCACTTTCAGTCTGTATGTGTCCCTAGGTCTGAAGTGGGTCTCTTGTAGACAGCATGTATATGGGTCTTGTGTTTGTATCCATTAAGCAAGCCTGTGCCTTTTGGTTGGAGCATTTAATCCATTCACATTTAAGGTAATTATTGATATGTATGTTCCTATGACCATTTTCTTAATTGTTTGGGGGTTTTTTTTTTGTAGGTCCTTTTCTTCTCTTGTGCTTCCCACTTAGAGAAGTTCCTTTAGCATTTTTTGTAGAGCTAGTTTGGTGGTGCTGAGTTCTCTTAGCTTTTACTTATCTGTAAAGCTTTTGGTTCTCCATTGAATCTGAATGAGATCCTTGCTGGGTAGAGTAATCTTGGTTGTAGGTTCTTCCCTTTCATCACTTTAAGTATATCATGCCACTCCCTTCTGGCTTGTAGAGTTTCTACTGAGAAATCAGCTGTTAACCTTATGGGAGTTCCCTTGTATGTTATTTGTTGTTTTTGCCTTGCTGCTTTCAATAATTTTTCTTTGTCTTTAATTTTTGCCAATTTGATTACTATGTGTCTCAGCGTGTTTCGCCTTGGGTTTATCCTGTATGGGACTCTCTGCACTTCCTGGACTTGGGTGGCTATTTCCTTTCCCATGTTAGGGAAGTTTTCAACTATAATCTCTTCAAATATTTTCTCTGGTCCTTTCTCTCTCTCTTCTCCTTCTGGGACCCCTATAATGCGAATGTTGTTGCATGTAATGTTGTCCCAGAGGTCTGTTAGGCTGTATTCATTTCTTTTCATTCTTTTTTCTTTATTCTGTTCTGCAGCAGTGAATTCCACCATTATGTCTTCCAGGTCACTTATCCGTTCTTCTGCCTCAGTTATTCTGCTATTGATTCCTTCTAGTGTAGTTTTAATTTCAGTTATTGTATTGTTCATCTCTGTTTGTTCTTTAATTCTTCTAGATCTTTGTTAAACATTTCTTGCATCTTCTCGATCTTTGCCTCCATTCTTTTTCCAAGGTCCTGGGTCATCTTCACTATCATTATTCTGAATTCTTTTTCTGGAAGGTTGCCTATCTCCACTTCATTTAGTTGTTTTTCTGGGGTTTTATCTTGTTTCTTCATCTGGTACATAGCCCTCTCCTTTTCATCTTCTGTCTCTTTCTGTGAATGTGGTTTTTGTTCCACAGGCTGCAGGATTGTAGTTCTTCCTGCTTCTGCTGTCTGCCCTCTTGTGAATGAGGCTATCTAAGAGGCTTATGCAAGTTTCCTGATGGGAGGGACTGGTGGTGGGCAGAGCTGACTATTGCTCTGGTGGGCGGAGCCCAGTAAAACTTTAATCTGCTTGCCTGCTGATGGGTGGGGCTGGGTTCCTTCCCTGTTGGTTGTTTGGCCTGAGGCAACCCAACATTGGAGCCTACCTGGGCTCTTTGGTGGGGCTAATGGCTGATTCTGGGAGGGCTCATGCCAAGGAGTACTTCCCAGAACTTCTGCTGCCAGTGTCCTTGTCCCTTGGTGAGCCACAGCTGCCCCCCGTCTCTGCTGGAGGCACTCCAGCACTAGCAGTTAGGTCTGGTTCAGTCTCCCCTGGGGTCACTGCTCCTTCCCCTGGGTCCTGATATGCACAGTACTTTGTGTGTGCCCTCCAAGAGTGGAGTCTCTGTTTCCCCCAGTTCTGTTGAAGTCCTGCAATCAAATCCCAGTAGCCTTCAAAGTCTGATTCTCTAGGAATTCCTCCTCCTGTTTCTGGACCCCCAGGTTGGGAAGCCTGACGTGGGGCTCAGGACCTTGACTCCAGTGGGTGGACTTCTGTGGTGTAAGTGTTCTCTAGTCTGTGAGTCACCCACCCAGCAGTTATGGGATTTTATTTTACTGTGATTGCGCCCCTCCTACCATCTCATTGTGGCTTCTCCTTTGTCTTTGGATGTGGGGTATCTTTTTTGGTGAGTTCCAGTGTCTTCCTGTCAATGATTGTCCAGCAGCTAGTTGTGATTCTGATATTCTCACAAGGGGGAGTGAGAGCACATCCTTCTACTCCACCATCTTGGTTCCAATTCAATATTCACTTTTAAGGCCATCAGTTTTTCTTATACTTGAACTTGGTCAGTTCTCAGCATCTTTAACAGATCTTCAAGTCTCTACTCAACACTCACCCCTTTACTCCAAGCAATGGACTATGTTCTATCACTTCAGTGATAAAATTGGTATAAAAAGAAAGTGACTTTTCTTATTTCCTGCTTGAAAGCTACAAACATATATATTTCTAAAGTCTGCCTTTCTTTTTTCCTTCCCGTTCTGGAGAATGCAGTATCTCAGGTATCTCTTTCACCTCTCCTCTTGACCTCAGCCCATACTACCTTTTCCTTCACCATCAGTCCAACTCGTATCATCAATCTCTGTCTCCCTTCTAGAGACATTACAGAGTAGTAGTCAGGAACTTTTAAATTTGGCCAGCTAGGCTCTGATTCTACCTTCACTACTTAGTAATTACATAACCATTAGCAGTTTCTTTTCATCTTTATTATGCTTAGCATCCTTCTCTCTAAAAATAATTGTTCATAGAATTTTTGTAAGCATAAATAAAATCCTACATGTAAACACTTAGTGTGGTGCCTAGCATGTAGTGTGTTTAATATAGTTTAGGTATTTTCAAAGTATCACTAAATTTGTACCACCAGCACTTCAACCTCTAAAAATATTCAATTGTCTCTCAACCTAAAGAGAAAAAAAGCAGTCCCTTCAATCCTGTGCCACCTTTGGTTACTACTGTTTTAAACCTTACCTTTTCATTCAAACCCTCTCCCCCCTCCACCAAGTAGTCTTATTATCTCACTACTTTACTCTCCTTTCATTTTATTCTTTAATGCATTACAATTGGATTTTCTCCTTTAACTGATCTTCTGAAAATGCTCTTGAAAAGGTCAACAGTGATGTCCTAATTCACAAATCCACTCATACTGCCCAGTCTTTATATCATTTTATCTCTCTGCAGCATTCAATCTTGTTAATTGCTCACTCCTTTTGAAAGTTTCCTATCCCTGGCTGCCAATAAATTACAGTTTTCTGATTTCTCAGCTGTTTTTTTTCTCTTTCTTGGGTGTTTCTTCATGTATCCATGCTTGAGGTTTTATCTGTCCTCACTGCTCATGTCATATCATGTACTTATTGGGTGATTTTTTCCAGTCCCAAGGTTTCAAACTGATATTCGTATGCAAACAAAACTGCAACCCAGATCTTTCCAAAGTTTAAGCATAATATAACTGCCTGCCTTTTGTACATTCATATCAGTATGATCTACTTTTAACTTCAGTATATCCAAAGACTCATGTTCTTTCTAAACCTGATTCTCTTTCTTCATTTTTTGACACAGTCATGGCTATAATCACTCAGTCAGAGAGCTCTGAGTCATTCTTGACTCTTCTTTTTCCCATATACTCCAAATTCAATGAATTTCGAAGTTTAGCCAATTTTTACTCATAAATATCTCACACTATTTTCTAGTGTGAGGACTTACACTATGGCTCTTCTCTTTAACCTTCATCATCTCCAAACTATGCCACAGTAACAGCATCTAACTGAAAGCCTCTCTACCTTCAATTTTGCCTCTGTCAAATCCAAATTCCACACAACAGCCAGCTCTGTCTCTATGTATATCTGCTCATGCTGACCTCCTACATAAACCCCTCAAAGACTCCTCAGTTAGTGTGTGTTAAACTCCAAGCTTTTCCACGTGCCATATAACATCCTCTGAATTGGGGAAACTGTCTTCCTTTCTAGCCTCATGTCCTCCTGTTCTAAAATCATATTTTATATTTTTGCAACACTAAACTGAGGGTTCAGAAGTAAGGATCATCAAGCTCTTTTTTTCTCTCTGGGCTTTGCTCTTGCTGTCTTCTGTGACATCCTTCCTCCATCTTTCCTCCACATAACCAAGTGCTTCTGCATCACTTAGAGTTATCTAAGGCGCTCTTCCCCGGTAGGTCTCCCCAGTCTAGATTTGGCTCTTTCTTATATTTCCTTCTGTTTTAGACATTGCATTTTATGTTGTATATAATTCTATAACATAGTGTTTGGAAATGAATTGGCATTTCATATCTCTTAAAAATTGTTTTTTTGTGTATGTGGAAAGAATCATGCAAGGGTTTATTCAAGACCTAATTTTATTTAAGTGTTACTTACAAGGTAAAGGGCTAAGTACTGGGATGTACAAGGGTAAATAAGAGATAAATCTTCCTTTTAGGGGCAGATGGTGAACTGGGAGCAATGTGACAAACAGAGAGTTAACTAATTTACAAGATAGAACAAGGTAGAAAGTGGTAAGTACAGAACAGTAGTGAAGATGAAGTATTGAAAGAGTTCACGTGAGAAACAGATTAATTCCATATGGGATATTTTGCCAGATATTCAGAGCACTAACCCAAATATTTTGACATTATACCAATTCAATTGAAGAGTTATGATCTGTGATCACATTGCTACTAAAACTTCAGGGCAAATACAACTCGTGTTGCCCAGCCTCACACCTGTTGTTTGACCAGCTGTGTCACTGATGCCAATTTCTTTGCCATCATGAGTTTCCTTCTATTCCACAACCCCTTGCCCATTATTCATTTACAAATCTTAAAAAAATATATTTCTTCATCTTTACATTTTTCTCCAATAATTTGAAAAAAATGATAAGAAAACAAAAACATAAATACCATTTTCCACAAGGAGGTAGGAAAGTGACAGGATGAGAAAAATGAGGACGACTGGCAGTAGAAAAGGTGCCCAAATAAATTTTAAAAGAGCAATAATCATACAGCTCCATGAAAGATCTAAGTTAGGTATGATTATCTCCATTTTATGGATAAGGATATTGAGGCTTGGAGTTGAGAAATAAATTACCTAAGTTTACACATCTAGTATCTTCAGAGCTGAACATAGAGTCACAAAGCAAGAAAAGAAAAGGATGAAGAGAAAACAAAATATGAAAAAAAACTTGTCACTGTCAGTAGTCATGAGAAGTCTTTCTTCTGCAAAATGTTGAGAAAGTTTACAGTGGTGTTTAAAATAATTAAATTTATGTTTGATATATGTGGGCATATAAAATTAGAAACTGAAAATATAAAGGCTGTCCTAATTTGGCTGTATCTTGGTAATATTCCTGAGATTGATATCAGCCACTCTTTCCTCCACACAGTCCTCCACTCTCACCCCACCCCTATCTAGGCCCGCCCACCTTTCCCATTGTAATCACACTACAAAAGCTCTACAAAGACAAAATAGACTTTAAAATAATGACTCTTACAAGAGACGAAGAAGGGCACTACATAATGATCAAGGGATCAATCCAAGAAGAAGATATAGCAATTGTAAATATTTATGCACCCAACATAGGAACACCTCAATACATAAGGCAAATGCTAACAGCCATAAAATGGGAAATTGACAGTAACACAATAATAGGACGGGACTTTAACGCCCCACTTTCACCAATGGACAGATCATACAAAATGAAAATAAATAAGGAAACACAAGCTTTAAATGATACATTGAACAAGATGGAATTAACTGATATTTATAGGACATTCCATCCAAAAACAACAGAATACACTTTCTTCTCAAGTGCTCATGGAACATTCTCCAGGATAGATCATATCTCAGGTCACAAATCAAGTCTTGGTAAGTTTAAGAAAATTGAAATTGTATCAAGTATCGTTTCTGACCACAATGCTATGAGACTAGATATCAATTACAGGAAAAAAATCTGTAAAACATACAAACACATGGAGGCTAAACAATACACTACTAAATAACCAAGAGATCACTGACAAAATCAAAGAGGAAATCAAAAAATACCGAGCAACAAATGACAATGAAAACACGACAACCCAAAACCTATGGGATGCAGCAAAAGCAGTTCTAAGAGGGAAGTTTATAGCAATAAAATCCTACCTCAAGAAACAAAAACATCTCAGATAAACAACCTAATCTTGCACCTAAAGCAATTAGAGAAAGAAGAACAAAAAAATCCCAAAGTTAGCAGAAGGAGAGAAATCATAAAGATCAGTTCAGAAATAAATGAAAAAGAAATCAAGGAAACGGTAGCAAAGATCAATAAAACTAAAAGCTGTTTTTTTGAGAAGATAAACAAAATTGATAAACCAGTAGCCAGACTCATCAAGAAACAAAGGGAGAAGACTCAAATCAATAGAATTAGAAATGAAAAAGGAGATGTAACAACTGACACTTCAGAAATACAAAGGATCATGAGAGATTACTACAAGCAACTATATGCCAATAAAATGGACAATCTGGAAGAAATGGACAAATTCTTAGAAAAACACAACCTTCCGAGACTGAACCAGACAGAAATAGAAAATATAAATAGACCACTCACAAGATATTGAAAGTGTGATTAAAAATCTTCCAATAAACAAAAGCCCAGGACCAGGTAGCTTAAGAGGCAAATTCTATTAAACATTTAGAGAAGTGCTAACACCCATCCTTCTGAAACTCTTCCAAAAAATTGCAGAGGAAGGAACACTCGCAAACTCATTCTATGAGACCACCATCACCCTGATACCAAAGCCAGACAAAGATGCAACAACAACAAAAAACTACAGGCCAATATCACTGATGGACATAGATGCAAAAATCCTAAACAAAATACTAACAGACAGAATCCAACAGCACATTAAAAGGATCATACACCATGATCAAAAGGGGTGTATCTCAGGAATGCAAGGTTTCTTCAAAATATGCAAATTAATCAATGTGATACACCATATTAACAAATTAAAGCAGAAAAACCATATGATAATCTCAATAGATGAAGAAAAAGCTTCTGACAAAATTCAACACCCATTTATGATAAAAACTTTCCAGAAAGTAGGCATAGAGGGAACCTGCCTCAACATAATAAAGGCCACATATGACAAACGCACAGCCAACATTGTCCTCAGTGGTGAAAACCTGAAACCATTTCCACTAAGATCAGGAACAAGACAAGGTTGCCCACTCTCACCACCATTATTCAACATAGTTTTGGACATTTTAGCCACAGCAATCAGAGAAGAAAAAGAAATAAAAGGAATCCAAAGCATAAAAGAAGTAAATCTGTCACTGTTTGCAGGTCACATGATACTATACATAGAGAATACTAAAGATGCTACCAGAAAACTACTAGAGCTAATCAATGAATTTGGTAGAGTAGCAGTATACAAAATTAATGGACATAAATCTCTTGCATTTCTATACACTAATGATGAAAAATCTGAAAGAGAAATTAAGGAAACACTCCCATTTACCATTGCAACAAAAGAATAAAATACCTATGAATAAATCTACCTAAGGAGTTAAAAGACCTGTATGCAGAAAACATAAGACACTGATGAAGGAAATTAAAGATGATACAAACAGATGGAGAGATACCATGTTCTTGCATTGGAAGAATCAACATTGTTGAAATGACTATACTACCCAAAGCGATCTACAGATTCAATGCAATCCCTATCAAGCTATCACTGGCATTTTTCATAGAACTAGAACAAAAAAATTCACAATTTGTATGCAAACACGAAAGACCCCTAATAGCCAAAACAATTTTGAGAAAGAAAATCGGAGCTGGAGGAATGAGGCTCCTGGACTTCAGACTATACTACAAAGCTACAGTAATCAAGACAGTATGGTACTGGCACAAAAACAGAAATATAGATCAATGGAACAGGATAGAAAGCCCAGAGATAAGCCCACATGCATATAGTCAACTTATCTTTGATAAAATAGGCAAGAATATACAATGGATAAAAGACAGCCTCTTCATTAGTGGTTCTGGGAAAACTGGACAGCTACATGTTAGTACACTCCTTAACACCATACACAAAAATAAACTCAAAATGGATTAAAGACCTAAATGTAAGGCCAGACACTATAAAACTCTTAGAGGAAAATATAGACAGAACACTCTATGACATAAATCACAGCAAGATCCTCTTTGACCCACCTTCTAGAGAAATGGAAATAAAAATAAAGAAACGGGATCTAATGAAACTTAAAAGCTTTTGCACAGCAAAGGAAACCATAAACAAAATGAAAAGACAGCCCTCAGAGTGGGAGAAAGTATTTGCAAACAAAGCAACTGACAAAGGATTAATCTCCAAAATATACAAGCAGCTCATGCAGCTCAATATCAAAAAATCAAACAGCCCAATCCAAAAATGGGTAGAAAGCCTAAATACACATTTCTCCAAAGAAGATATACAGATTGCCAACAAACACATGAAAAGATGCTCAACATCACTAGTCGTCAGAGAAATGCAAATCAAAACTACAATGATGTATCACCTCACACCAGTCAGAATGGCTGTCATCAAAAGTCTACAAACAATAAATGCTGGAGAGGGTGTGGAGAAAAGGGAACCCTCTTGTACTGTTGGTGGGAATGTAAATTGATACAGCCACTATAGAGAACAGTATGGAGGTTCCTTAAGAAACTAAAAATAGAACTACCATATGACCCAGCAATCCCACTACTGGGCATATACCCTGAGAAAACCATAATTCAAAAAGAGTCATGTACCACAATGTTCATTGCAGCTGTATTTACAATCGCCAGGACATGGAAACAACCTAAGTGTCCATCAACAGATGAATGGATAAAGAAGACGTGGCACATATATACAATGGAATATTACTCAGTCATAAAAAGAAACGAAATTGAGTTATTTGTTATGAGGTGGATGGACTTAGAGACTGTCATACAGAGTGAAGTAAGTGAGAAAGAGAAAAACAAATAACATATGCTAATACATATATATGGAATCTAAAAAATGAAAATGGCTCTGAAGAACCTAGGGGCAGGACAGGAATAAAGACACAGATGTAGAGAATGGACTTGAGGACATGGGGAGGGGTAAGTGTAAGCTGGGACAAAATGAGAGAATAGCATGGACATATATACATTACCAAATAGATAGCTAGTGGGAAGCAGCCGCATAGCACAGGGAGATCAGCTCGGTGCTTTGTGACCACCTAGAGGGGTGGGATAGGGAGGGTGGGAGGGAGACGCAAGAGGGAGGGGATATGGTGATATGTGTATATGTATAGCTGATTCACTTTGTTATACAGCAGAAACTAATACACCATTGTAAAGCAATCATACTTCAATAAAGATGTTAGAAAAAAAGAAAAAAAAAGCTCTCCATGCCCGGCAGTCTGGACTACTCCCTGTTTTAGGAACACACAGTAATCTCTCATCTCCATGCCTTGGTTCCTGCCATTCCTTTGGCCTGAAATTCCAACTATCCCAGGCACAGTTCACATTTTAGGTGCAGTATCTTTTCCATTTTTGAAATCTGAATTACATGCCCACTCGTATAGAGGGACTTTACTGATCTCTAACTGGAAATGTTTCCTTTTTCTCCTATATCTAGACTGTAACAGCAGTAACTAACATTTGAATATTATAAATACTATAAATTTTGATGGTGCTATTAAAAACACCACCCTATTTTAGACTCACATGGTATCTTGTGAAGAGGCATTATAAGATCCACTTTATGGTGAAGAACTTGAAGGTCAAACTGATAGTCCTGTTGGCCACAACAGCACCTCCTTGGACGTGAACAAACGATTCACCTTCCATGGCCCCTACACTCTTAAGACTCCAGTCTGGCCTTCATCTGGCTATGTTCCTCCCAAAGGGTGAGGACTCTAATGGGTCAAGAGGAGCCTGTGCCCCCTGTCTTTCTGTTCCAGGGACTCTTGAATTCTTCACCTGTATAGCCCTGAGCCCATTCTCAAGGCCTGCTTGGGTCTTCTTTCCTGGCTGTCTCCTCCTCAGGGCAGACAGGACAGCTGTTATTTGCAACTCTAAGCCAGCTGTGGCCAAAGGAGAGCTATTTTCAAGGAAGGTGAACTGATCTTGGACATGGACCAGGAATCCACACGTGTGACCTGAAGGCCTTCACATTTTGGACAGGAGCTAGGGATGGAAACAGAGGGGCTGTGGGCTGGGGTCAAGAGATCAATTTTCCCCATGCCTCCATGCTTTAGAGGAAAATCTGAGGAATCTGAGAATTCTAAATTTGAACCTTCTAGGTTGTTTTAATATTTATTGTCAAGGTGGAATAGGGTAGATCATATATTTTATTTAACATTACATTAATTTGATTTATAATTTTAAATATTTAGATATATGGTAGGAGGCCTCCATTTGTTCTTTTGCCTTTGCTCCCATAATCTTAGAGACTGGCCTATGCCCCAAGTCACCAAGTCACCAGGGATAGACCAAGACTCTATCCAGGTGTTTCATGTTTTAATGTGATGTTTCTATGGCACCAATGTTTCCCAAACTTGACTGATCATAAGAATCATTAGGGTGCTAGAAGCTGGCTAAAATGTAGGTTCCTGTTTCTCCTTCAGTGATTCCCAATCAGTGGTTTGGGTTAGCGCCCAAGAATTTAACAAAGGCTCCAGGACAATTTTATGCTCAGGCAAGTCTGGTTTGGGAAACACCACCCTACTCAATCAATAATCAGCCATTGTACCATTTAGA
Source organism: Phocoena sinus (assembly GCF_008692025.1). Lineage (NCBI taxonomy): Eukaryota > Metazoa > Chordata > Mammalia > Artiodactyla > Phocoenidae > Phocoena > Phocoena sinus. The sequence continues at coordinate 95,966,933 of NC_045767.1, forward strand.
CGGCACTTATAATCAACCTTGTATTGCAGATATTTGGATGTTTTATTTTTCTTAGTAGATCTTCATCTCCCTGTCTGAAGGAACAATTTCATGTACAGCTTCTTATCTTGCATAACCCCCCATAGTATTTTTTTTACATCAGAGGGGTAATAAACATTTATCTTTTATCTGATAAAAGATGGAAGATTAATATTTGGAATTCTTTTGTATAGTATCTATTAATAGTATATATGAAAGTGATATAATTTTTATGTCTCATTATACAGAGGCAAAGAAAATTAACAAGGTTGCCCTTATATGTATTATGTATTTTTATACATATTTCTATTAAAGTTTCATACTGTATGTTCCATTAGCTATGAGCCATTTGAGGTCAAATGTTCCATTTTAATTTCTTCATGACATAGTGTAGTGGGCATGGAGATGCACTACCAAGATCTTCCTTTAATTAAGGACTTGTTTCCTTATCTGTTAACTGGTCACAGTTGAGGCATTAAGGTCTGACCATTTCAGCTCATGGTGAAACAATTTTCATGGGCTGTGTACATTTTAGAGCTTCCTGTTACGTTGGCCAAGGCTTTGTTGGACCTGCACTGAAGTTCAGCTTCTCCTTCTTCCCATTTCTGTTTCCTCCTTCTTTCCAACTGTGTTGAGTCCTAGTAAATATCTGACACACCAAACACTGTCTCAGCATATGTCCTTAAAAATCCTGCCTGTGACATCTAGCCTATTGGAGACTCAATAAATATTTCTTCAGTATATGATAGACACATAACAACAATGCTAATCAACATATAAAATGCTTACTATGTGCCAGGCACTATTCTAAATATCTTATATGTATTATACATATAATAACAATATTGTATAATAACAACATATATTAATATATATATAGTAAAATATATAATATTATATTGTTATAATTTTGAGGTAAGTACTATTATTGAGGCAAGTACTATTATTATCCCCATTTTACAGGTGAAGAAACCGAGACACAAAAAGGTTATAGAACTTGTTCAGGGTCACATAGTTGGTAAGTGGAGCTTATATTAGAACCTGGGCAATCTGATTCCAGAGCCCATGTAATTAGTCATCTAATTAAAGTGACTCTCCAAAGGTATTTACTTAATATTTACTGGATAAGTGAATTCAAACTACATTTCTGCAATATAAGTAGTCAGTTAACATGTTATTGATTAATTATGCTTTGAGGTATTTGAACATATAGATGTCATTACTAGATTCTAGTAAATTTGTTTTTATTCTTCAGAATGAAGTTTAGAATGAGTAATTTTTAAATTTACCTATTAGAAGATATTTATTCTTGATTTTTCCTCCTATATTTGAGAGAAAACTCATGATTATTTTCCTGTTCTGGCCTCATCATTCTATCATGATAGTAGCCAGGCTTTTGTACAAGTTCTCTTTTTTAGAAATCATTTGGAAAAGACTGTGTAATGGCCTGTGGCCTACTATTCTTAGTATGTGGGCTAACTCTCCTCTGTGGTCCTTGCTTCTCCTCGGTTCAAGGCCGTACAATGAAAGGGTATATAATGAGGTGGTCTTGGCAGTGATGCATTGGCCAGCCTTGAGTCAGTTCAATAGTGAATTTTGTTCCCATTTTCCTAGGGTGAGTTATTGTCTTGGGCCTCATTTCGAGGCTTACTTGCTGCATACCCTCATTTCTTCATTCTTGGCTCCCATGTTGTCCCCAGATCTTACAGGAATTGAATTTCCTGGTCAGAACATCTGGTTACAACTTTTCATTTTCAGTTAACTGCTGCTGTTTGCTTGGGTGATCACAGCTAGGAGAACCTATAATTAAGTCACCATCCGCTTCCTACCATGCTTGGGAAATATTCTATCTAGTTTTTACTGTGTTTTAGAATTTTTGCTAAAGGCATTCAACCAATTGCCTTTTGCCCCTCTGTCTCTGAACTAGCCTCCTATTTCTCCTTCCTTGTTATTTTCATCTGCTCGACATGAGTATGACTGATCCCAGCCTTGCTTCTTTGTTGATACTCTTGTTTGTTAACTGATTCTATAATCTACTGGGAGAGATTATTGCTGGCCTTGTTTTATTGGACCAAATTTCTTGTTGTCTGAGTTTCAGTTATATTGATCTTACAGTTATTGAAAAAGTAACTGGCTTGTCAAATTATTACAAATTAAATCTATGCAGAAAACTTGATCCAAAGACAGAAGACTCCTTTTTTGGTTGAGAGCTCACTTTCAAGCCTGCATTATTTAAATAATTTTTCCTGGTTTGTTGACTTTTCCAAAATACCATCAAACAGCACAACATAGAAGTAATTTCACTTCATATTTTCTCAAATCTTAGTAGTAAATTATTTATTGGCAAATATTTATTGAGTGGCTACTTTGTCTAAGTGTGGCTCATGCTTCCAGGTGCAAGGAATGGAATGCTTTCTGCATCTGCATTTCTTACTTTTCACATACTTGGACTTCTTAGCCAAAACTCATGATTACTCTGTGAAGATGCTAAGGGAAGCATTATTATTATTGCAAAAATAAATTAACAGAAGCTCAGAGAAGTTCTGGTGACTTGTTCAAGTTCAGTGCAGACTAGCACTGAGGTTAAGACTTCAGACATCCTATGTGAGTCTTCTTTTCACTAAGCACGTTAAAGATTAGACATTAAGAGATTAAAACCCATAGGGAAATGTACATTAGACATATGTGGAATTGCCTACATTAAACAAATCTGATAAAAGGAATTGTAACACGTCTACAAAACAAGTAAGTGTTTAGAGCTCTCTTTTTTTAAGCAATATTCTAACTTACTTCCTTTTTTTCTGAAAACGTGATGAACCTTTTGGAAAATTCTTCAGTTCCATCATGCATCTATTAATAGACGTGCTGTCATTCAACTCACTTGGATGGTCATTTTTGATAATGCTCTCCTTGAAGTACCCTGACAAGAAAAAAATATAAGCTATTTCGCATAGGGAGATGTACAGCTGGGAGAATCTAACCCACTGGTATTTCTGGGATACTTACTTGCATGATAGAGTAAATACAGGCAATGCATGGAGAGACACAATGTAAACTGTTACTTCGAAATGCTTGATTTTGGCTCAACTTCCTCACAGGCGTTTTACAATTTACAAAGCAGTATGGAGTAATGTTGACAACTTCTGTGTTTACAAATTCACTGGTTTCTCTTTACTCGAGGCAGGATTTTTGGTTTTGGCAACTTTTCAGATGTTCGTCATTTCTTCCCAATGTTTTTGCATCTATTACTCTTTATTAGCATAGATGTTATTTTATCTCAAGCTGAATGGGCCTCGTTGAGGCCATGTGGCTTAAAAGAGGAAATATTTCTTATTCAGCTGGATCTGATGCAAGGTCCTAGCCTGGATTCACTGAATTTAATACATCAAAAGAAGGATTTTATTTTAGCAATGACTGAAAAGCAGGAAAGTGTGAGTTGTGATATTAAATGATAAACTTCATCTTTTTCAATATGAGGTACTGAGAGAGCTTTTGAAAACAGTTGCTTTGTCACTTTTAAGAAAATAAGACATAATGAAAACAGTTCTAAAGCTGTTATCACTTCAGTGTTAAGGAATACCTTTTTTGACGATTTTTAAGATTCTGAGATAAATATCTCTAAGATGGTTAAAATGTTGCCACACCTATAAAATGAAAGAAGGATAATTATTTAGTAATTATTAGTCTTATAATAAAAACACTAGCAAGGATAATAGCTATCGTTTGCTGTGGGCTTGTCCTATGTCAGACAGTATTCTAAGAGCTTCATGTGGATTACTCATTTAATCCTCAAAACACATTTATGAGGCTTTCATTATACCCATTTTACAGATATGAAAACCAGAACACAGAATGTTTAAGTAATTTGCCAAAATAGATACAACTAACCAGTGGCAAAGTTTGGAGTTTAACCCAGGAGTTTGTGCTATTTAAATGCTAACTGTGAACTATTCATTGTACTGTAGTAATGGGTTACTGCCCTCAAGGGTTTATATCTCCCAGAGAAAAGGCTGAAGGCAGTGCATATATAGCAATGTAAATTGTACAGCAGCCACTGTTGGTTTCCAAATAAATGGAGAGATGTATCCTATTCATAGATTAGATGGTTCAATATCATTATTTTCCCTAAATTTATATATAGAGTCCTGTAGATTATTTTGAAGAAATAGACAGTTATTTCTAAAATTTATATGGAGATGGAAAGTATGCAGAATGCCCAGTTTAAAAAATTTTAGACTTCCACCACCTGATTTCAAGAATTAATATAAAGCTAGAAGAATACAGTGTGGTTTTGGAATACAGACAGATAAATAAGTAAATGGAACAAAATAGAAGGTTTCAAAATAGATGCACATATATAGGATTAATCGATTTTGAAAAAAATGCAAAGGGAATTTCAATCAAGAAAGAAAGATCTTTTTAACAAATGCTGCTGGAACAATTAAACATCTATATGAAAAACTCCTATGTCACTACTTACACACCAAAAAAATCATTTGAAATGGATCATAGACTTAAGTGTAAAATCCAGGATCATAAAGCTTCTAGAAGAAAACATAATGTAATATATTTATAACCCCAGCATTGGCAAAAATTTCTTGGAAAAGACACAAAAAGCACAAACATGAAATAAAATAATGTTAAATTGAGGTTTATCACAATTAAAATTTTCTGTTTATTCAAATATACCAGTAAGAAAATGAATATAAAATGTCTCATATTCAGAATATATAAAGAACTTCTCTAAGTCAGCAATAAAAATTCAAATAATCCAATTAAAAAAGAGCAAAAGACTTGACAGAGAAGATATACAAACAGCCAATAAATGCATGAAAAAGTGCTTAACATCATTATCCATAAAATAAATGCAAATTCACAATGAGATACCACTTCACATCCTCTAGAATACCAATAAATATTGTTACAGATATGGGCAGCCTGGGACCTTCATACATTGACAGTGAGAGTGTCAAATTGTACAACACATTTGCCCTATAGCATCACAACTCCACTCTTACGTACTTATTTAAGAAATATAAAAATATATGTCTACAAAAGATTTAGATAAAAATATTCTTATTCATAAAGTCCAAAATTGGGAAACAACACAGTTGTTCATCAATAGTCAAATAGATAAACAAATTGTGGTATACAGATCACTACTTAGCAGTAAAAATAAATAATGCTGATACATGCATCAAATAGACTAATCAGGCCCTGGCATTATTTACCTGTTTGTGAAGTTCTTCTGAAATTGGAACTAATGTATTAAGGGCAACCACTCTTCACTTTTAGTACATATAAAAGAAAACTTAAAATTGAAAATGAGCTACATTAGTTTAGACACACAACTGTTTAACCTAAATGAAAAATCATGCTGAATAAAGTTACATGAAATGCAACTTTTGCAGCTACATATATTAGTCTTCAGATACATTATTTTAAAAATAACTACTAACAGTACTTTTCCCAAGATTTGTTTCTTATGGTTTTCAGAGGTCAGTGATATTGCCATGGCTCCCAAGGTGAATGACAAATGTCAACATTCTTTTGTGAAAACTACATCTTCCTTATCGACCTTACTTAGAAATGTAGTTCTTGATTTTTCATTACAATGAATTCTGGTTTTATTGAGTCCATTACTGCTGAAGAGTTTAATATGGAATACAAATGCTTACCAAAAAAATAAAAAGAATATTTGTAGACTTAAACATACAATAGTTATAAAACTACTGTAACAAAAGAGTACACACTATATCCATGTTGTTTAATAGAAATTTGGGCAGTGATGGAAATGTTCTATATCCACACTGGCCAATACTGTAGATTGCTAGCCAAATGTGGCACGTGGGATGGGGCTAGTGTGGTTGAGAAACTGAATTCTTAATTTAATTTAATTTTAATTAATTTAAGTTTAATCATATCTAATGAATACCTACTGGACAGCATAACTCTGTACTCTCAACAACAGGCTTCCTCAGCCTTTATTTCCTACAAACCTTATAGTTACAGGCTAGTTGCATGCACAGCTAACCCGTACCTTTCCTCTCACTTCACCTACTGTTGACCTGATAACTTCATGCATCTTCCAGGCTGTGATGTGGGCCACAGAACAACTGGATGGAACTCTTAAGTGAACATCTGGTACAGCCATGTCAAATACTTTCCCCACTACCATCCAGGACCAGAAGGCATTAGCTGTCCCTGGCTTTGAGTTTCAACGTAAACTCCTTTTCTGTGAGTGCTCAATATGTTGTCCTTGAAAGGGAACTGTTTGCTCTATTGCATGTAGAAAATATTGGAGATTCTAGTTACTGTTGATCACCTTTTAGATTTAACCACAATGTTGCTGCTCATGCCTCTCACAAACTGTCATAGCAAGAGCTAGAATTAGGTAGAGGTATAAGCCATCTTGCTTCATTTTATGCATCTATTGATAACAATACTTAGTTTTAAAAATATAAAACTCGGAGGCTTCCCTTGTGGCGCAGTGGTTGAGAGTCCCGCCTGCCGATGCAGGGGACGCGGGTTTGTGCCCCGGTCCGGGAGGATCCCACATGCCGCGGAGCGGCTGGGCCCCATGAGCCATGGCCGCTGAGCCTGCGCGTCCGGAGCCTGTGCTCCGCAACGGGAGAGGCCACAACAGTGAGAGGCCCGCGTACTGGAAAAAAAAAAAAGAAAAGACAAAAATGTAAAATTCAGGAAAAAATACTAACCTAGATGGATGCCTGGATAATATATATAATCTGGGACCGCCCCAGGAAAATAGAAGCATATGGCCATCTAAAGGATAAGACATCTTGCTTCAGACAAAAATTTAATTGTGGAGAAAAATAAATAAAAGCATGAGGAATTTATAATTGGAATAAAAATTCTGGAAAATTTTAAAAGCTTGAAAGAGGTGAAATATACTTAAAATTATTGCTTTTCGGGCAAAAATCTGCTACTAAATTATCATCTGTTCTCTCAAAATAAAGTGAAAAATTAAATTTATGTGAAATTCACAGTTGAAAATACTTTATTTCTTGTAAGACAACAATTTCTATTAAAAGCCAAGTCTTTCATCTGTGATTAAAAGCAAATTTCTGGAGTTTCTGGAAATCAGAGCAAAAAGAAAAGATAATAAATATTTCTACTTATGAATTCATAGTTTATTCCTGAAAAGTATTCAATTTCTAAATTAAATATTTGGAATAATAAAGAAGGAAATCTTTTAAGACATAAGTTTTTAATGAGATCAGTGTGTCCTCAGCTTATTTGGTAATATGTAATGAAACAAGCAACTGATCCTGCAATAAAATAATAGTTGTCACGTAAAACTGTCAATTAAATTGATATTTTTTAGTTTTATTGATTTGTTGTCACATATCTCAGTCCACCTTATACATTATAAGATGCATCTTCAGCAAATATATCTGCATAAATTCATCTGCCTAAAATGAAGGATTTAGCTTACAATGACACCACCAAATCAGTGGAAAATTTAATGGAATTAAAGCAAATATTAAGAAGGAAAATGAGTGAGAATTATATATACTTCATCATTTACATCTTTTGAATTTAGTAGTGATAAAGATTTGTAATGAAAAAAGTCTGACTGAAACCATTGTTATATAAGTCACTAGTCAAGTATTGCTGGAAAAATGCTCAGGTTTACAACATACGTAGGTAGAGCAAAAGCATTAACTGCAGGAGCCTTCACTTGTCTAAAAGACATTGTACCCATTATGCATTATTGGTGGAGATGGAGGAGATCCCAGAGTTGAGCAGTTGTATTGAAAGCTCCTCAAACACTCAGATGGCGAGGGAATCAAGGGGTATGTGGGTACTGATTTCCAAATTTTAATTTATCTCAGTTTAAAATTTCTTTATAGTAAGGAAACTGTTATAGGAAATCTTTGAAAAAATATTTAAGTAAAGTAATATGCTTGTCCTTTGTCTTCAAAAGTGTCTTGCTTGGAAATCTGAAAAACAGTTTTCTTGCTTGGCATCTGGAAGAACAAATGACAACTTCAAAACTGTTTTTCCTTCTGAAAAGAAAAATTCTGAAAAATAGATAACAGATTAAAGAGTAATTTTAAATCCATTTTACCAGAATAACAAGACTGTTCTTATATTTAAAATTTATTCTACTAATTTAATTTATATACAATGCATTTTGGAACCACCATTTAATTGGGAAAAATGATTTTTGGGTAAGTATGTATCCAAGAATTTTAGTTTTAAAATGACAATACAGTCCTGTAAACTTAATTTTATCTTACTTATGAGTATCTTAAGTTCATCAAAGCTACTTAATCATCTCAGTACTGTGTTCATACTACATTGCTTTCAAAGTCATACTCCTTTAACCCCTAAGTTATTATATATTGCTTAGATTTGGCTAATCACTCACCTCACCTTTGTTCCAACCCTGCTTCATTGCATTTGTACTATAAAGTATGGGACTAAAGTCAAGGTTTCTTATGCTCTTAGACTCCTTAGAATGCTAACATCCGTTATTTTTGTTTGGACTTTGAAACTGATAGCATTTTTGTTTAATTTCAGAACCTATTATTTCAAAGAAAAGTTTTATGTTTTAAATCCTTTTCTCCATTAATTAGATTATCCTCAATCATTTAAAAAAATAGCTACAGGTCCATCATACCTTTCCTGAAATGAAAACATATATGAATTATTTTGATATGTACTTGGTGCTTTTTAAATCTCTAGAGGTATCATCTCTCACCCTTGCTTAAAATGGATAGATTGATCGATTTGGATTTTGTTTCTCTGACTTATTTTATTTTATGTTAAAAAATGTTTATTGGAGAATAGTTGACTTACAATGATGTGTTAGTTTCAGGTATACAGCAAAGTGAATCATATATATATATATATATATATATATATATATATATATATATATCTCCATTCCTCCCAGACTCTCCTCCCACACAGGCCATTACAGAATATTGAGTAGAGTTCCCTGTGCTATACTGTAGATCCTTATTAGTTATCTATTTTATACACAATAGTGTGCATATGCCAATCCCAGTCTCCCAATTAATCACTGTCCCACATTTCCCCTTTGGTAACCATAAGTTTGATTTCGAGATCTGTGAGTCTTGTTTCTTTTTGTAAATAAGTTCATTTGTATCATTTTTTATTAGATTCCACCTATGAGTGATATCATATTATATTTGTCTTTCTCTGTGTGACTTATTTCACTTAGTATGATAATCTCTAAGTCCATCCCTGTTGCTGCAAATGGCATTATTTCATTCTTTTTTATGGCTGAGTAATATTCCATTGTATGTATATACCACATCTTCTTTATCCATTCCTCTATTGATGGACATTAAGTTGCTTCCATGTCTCAGCTTTTGTAAATAGTTGCAACAAACATTGGGGTGCATGTATCTTTTCAAATTATGGTTTTCTCTGAATATATGCCCAGGAGTGGGATTGCTGGACCATATTGTAGTTCTTTTCTGATTTCTTTACAACTCTCTCATTTTCCACCAAAATTATCAACCACTTCATGGTATGGAGAGTGGTCACTCTCTTCAAAAGTTTTGTAAAATGAGAAACTGGCTCTTTATAAAGAAGTTTGTTATGGGATCTCCTGGAATGACATCTCTACTACAATAACACCTGAAAAGTTTTATATCCCAGTACCTATAAGAGTACCTGTTGGGGCTTCCCTGGTGGCGCAGTGGTTGAGAGTCTGCCTGCCGATGTAGGGGACACAGGTTCGTGCCCCGGTCCGGGAAGATCCCACATGCCGCGGAGCGGCTAGGCCCGTGAGCCATGGCCGCTGAGCCTGCGCGTCTGGAGCCTGTGCTACGCAATGGGAGAGGCCACAACAGTGAGAGACCCGCATACCACAAAAAAAAAAAAAAGAATACCTGTTGACAGAAGACATTCATTGTTTGTGGAACAAAATGTACCACTCAAATGCAAATTTCTGATTGGTCATTGCCCTTGTAATGCCACTCTCATTCTTAACCACGTTCTTAATCTAATTTCTATAAGTTTATTCTCCTACATTTCTCTTTCAGTTTTCTGGATGAACTTATTTTGTCATCAAGTGGCAATTTTAGTAACATTATCTGGTGTTTGGCCAACAGAGGGAACTTTCGTGTATATCTAGTCTTATCCAAGTGTTCAGATACCAGTTTCTGAAACTTTAATAATTCTATGAAGGTAGTAGCTACATAGATAGATATTTATTCTATATTTTTATTTAAAAGAAAATTATTCTCCATATCCTGAGTTATAAAACTCTTTGATGAAAAAATGTCAAAAGATTTATTTGACTACCCTAGTACTTAAATGGGTTGCCAGCTTGGTAACTAGGAGAATTTGCTCTTTATAATTTAGCTCAAGAAAGAGCATGCTTTCAATGCATGCTCTCAAAGTATCCTGTCAAAAGACCTTGCTGAAATTAATGGCTTAGAACTGATGCTAAGCTTTCAAGGATGCTGCGGTGATTTATTGAGTGGTGCCAGTCTCCGTCTTCGTAGGGTGGAGAGCACTTGTCTTCATGTAACAGGGCTAATATTGCTTCAAGCTGTTGTCAGTTGACTTGGTAAGATTGCTTAGATACACTCCCCATGCAGTTAGCTGGGGATGATTACCCTTAAGTATTCACAGAGCAGAAGCCCTGGGGAAACACTAATTAGCCACCTGCAAGGAAAAGGTTCCTGCCACACAAACAATCTCCTGAAGTCTCTGGGCTGTAATGAGGACCAAGCCCCAGTGACAAGGCCTTCTCTGTGCTGTGCTACCGCATCAAGGTTCAGCAGTTTTCAAGGAGAACGTGACTGGAGTCAGGCCTGGGACTGCACGGAGCCTACTAATCACCACACAGAGACTTCGGGTGCTTTGAAGACCCAGGAGGGAATCCGCTCGTATGAGCTGGAGGAGACACTGGCATAAGTTGTTGATGAGTCAGGGAGGAGGAAATCTGCTTAAATATTTATAGATTTAGAGTATACTGAGATCCCTTTGGTCTTTGCATAATTAATATCTTGGTCCCTTTCTTTTAATTAAAAACAAACAAACAAAGAAACAAAAAGGATAGCTTCACCCAACCTGGCTGGTTACTTTCCTAATGTCTGTTTATAGCTTCCCTCTTCTTTCTCTTCCATTAGCAGAGCAGTGATCAGTTTCACAATAGAGAAAGAAAGGATGGCTTGAGGGGTGTGTGTGCGTGTGTGCATGTGTGTGTGTGTGTGTGTGTGTGTGATGTGTAGGTCCATTTGTTTGTGGTTTTACAGCAGGAATGTGACTGGATCTGTATCAGAGATAGGTACAGTTTATCAGGTCTCCACGATGGAGAACTTTGGGGATTCAAAAGTTAATGGAAGCAGAACAGATAACCCTCCCTTGCTCCCTAATAGTCTCATAAAACGTAGGAGAAAGAGGAAACGTATGCATTCTGAAAATGTTTGCTAGAGGAGAATTGAGACTTGATCAATCTCTCAATTCTTGACAATGGAAGAAAGCAGTAGGGGCTTCCTCTGGCTAAAAATTGAAACAATGAAGTTGAGAAGCATGAAGAAGGACCGTGAATGCCCACTAATGTCTAAAATAAACTTGGATCCTCGATTTATAGTAAGCAAAGGGACTTTGTAAGCAAAGGGACTTTTTACTATAGTAAGCAAAGCACTTCTACATGGGAAAACAATGATTGCCAACTATTTGGAATGTAGTGGAATTCTTCTATTGATAGCAATTTCTAACTTGGGCTTTTGTTGACACTACAGCAAATATGACTCAATTGTTAATTTCATCTCAAAGGCCCAGAGAAGGCCAGGAAGTTTTGCATATGAGAACTAAATATGAGGATTTTTTTATTGTACCACAAATTTTGGAGATTATATATAATCTCCACTAAGAAAATTGGGAATAAATGTATTTGGGGTAAAATGCTAGAAGTGTCTGTGTTATCCATGTGGTATTGGTATATTTAAAGGATTTTGCTTAGAGTGCTACAATTTAAAGGGAAGATAAAACAAAAGCAAAATAGCATAGGCACAAAATGAAAGTACTGAGTTTTTTGTTAATGAGAAGTAAAGGAGAGAAAATGATTTTTAGATAAGATATTTACCTATATTGAAGATATATTTTGGTAAATAAAATCCTTGTTAGTAAAATGACTAAAGTTTAGCAGGTATCCTTTGTTGTAGCTTTGCAGAAAATCAGATTCTTGAGTGAAAATTTATGCAAAGAATGTGGGATAAATTCCCATAATGCCAAATTTTCTTAGGACACCTTGCTTGCAACTACATTTTTTGGTTGTGCTATCCTGATTTTTAAAATTTTATATAATAGAAATATCTTTCAAGGATGAAATATTTTGTTCTAATTTTATGACATATATTTTACAATAATAAAGTCAAACCAATTTTACTTAGAGCCTTAAAATCTGATTTTATCACCCTTCTGCAAAATATAGTTTGAAAGATGTTCTTCAGGGCACTTTTAAAGAAAAATGGCACTGCATGGAGTTAAACAGGCAAGGAAGACTTTATTGAAGACAATTGCAATAGGGGTTGAAAATATCTCAAAAAGAGAGAGATTGAACTCAACTCCTTTGAAACAAGAGGCAAAAATGTTTGTAAGCATGGGGTAAGCTAATGGAAAAGTCCAGGAGGCTATTAGGGGGAGGTTAGTCAAAGTGATTAGGCCATCCATGTTTGCTAATTAGTGCTTATGAGTCCCTGCTCTCCCAGAGACTGACAGATAGGAGCCCTATCTTTCTTTATGATTGCATTTCAAAGGGATGGCCACAAGTTCTTGAGACATTCTTGGATTGGAAAACTGGCAAGAGGCTGGGAGAAGATCTGCACCTAAAAGGCCAAGAAAAAGAATTTACAATGACAAGTTGTAAATAAATGCTCTAAGAAAAGAGGCCAGGGACCTGTAGTCAGGAAGAAACCAGTCTGGACTTTAGTCAAGCCACTGGGAAATTAAGGCCATTTTTTTATCAGTGCTGATATATCACAGTATCAACAAACATAAATGTAATTTATTTTCTCCAAAACAGCCTCAAGATCATGAAAGTTTTCATTTTTCAATTCTCATAATCCCTATGTAATATGGAACAAATAAACGTTGACTTGAAATATACAGAGAAATAACTTCTGAGAAATCTATCAAATACAAATTTTAGAAGTTAGTCATAAGATAATCATAAATTATAAATAAAATAATTATTACCAATTTATATTGAGATATGACCTCATGCCAGGCCGTGTGCTAAATTCTTTTCATATATTACCTTATTTTATCCTCATACTGATCCATTAGTTGGGTATATGACTATCACCATCTTGCAGATGAGGAGAATAATATTCCCAGAGGTTGTGACTTCCTTTGAGTCCCACAGGTAATGAGTGAAGAGTGAAAGTTGATTTTGGACTTTTCACCAGAACGTGTGACCAGATGTATTTTGTATGAAACATGAATATACACTTTTTATCTACTTTTCTTGCAACTGTTAACTCAGCCTGTGAAAAGCCTACTTTTTGCATCTAATGTAGATCTATGGACATTGCAACGAAACTCTGTAAACTCTGTGGATTTATGAAAATAGTTTGAAAGGCCCTACAGTGAGTGCTGAGGAATACTGGCTAATGCTTCCGGAAGACTTTAAATAGATGTACATCCCTGGTGTGACTTAGGTGGCTTCTTAACATGAATCAAAGGGAGAAGGACTCTGAATACATTTCCTTCCAAACTCGGGATTCAATAAAGCCACTAAACCCTGGTTTTCATTTTAGCTGTTAAGTGGAAGTAGCTACATTACTAACTTAGCTCTAACAATAAGCCTTCATTTCCAATATTTTGTTCACTTTTTATATCAAAATTGCTAAAAGTTAAAAGTACAGTTAAAAGTACTGCTTCTTTTTTTTAAAACATCTTTATTGGAGTATAATTACTTTAAAATGGTGTGTTTGTTTCTGCTTTATAACAAAGTGAATCAGTTATATATATACATATGTCCCCATATCTCTTCCCTCTTGCATCTCTTTCCCTCCCACCCTCCTTATCCCACCCCTCTAGGTGGTCACAAAGCACTGAGCTGATCTCCCTGTGCTATGCGGCTGCTTCCCACTAGCTATCTATTTTACATTACGCAGTGTATATATGTCCATGTCACTCTCTCGCTTTGTTCCAGCTTACCCTTCCCCCTCCCCGTATCCTCAAGGCCATTTTCTAGGAGGTCTGTGTCTTTATTCCCATCTTGCCCCTAGGTTTTTCATGAACATTTATTTTTTTTTTAGATTCCATATATATGTGTTAGCATACGGTATTTGTCTTTCTCTTTCTGACGTACTTCACTCTGTATGACAGACTCCAGGTCTATCCACCTCATTACAAATAGCTCAATTTCATTTCTTTTTATGGCTGAGTAATATTCCATTGTATATATGTGTCACATCTTCTTTATCCATTCATCCAATGATGGACACTTAGGTTGTTTCCATCTCCTGGCTATTGTAAATAGAGCTGCAATGAACATTTTGGTACATGACACTTTTTGAATTATGGTTTTCTCAGGGTATATGCCCAGTAGTGGGATTGCTAGGTCATATGGTAGTTCTATTATTAGTTTAAGGAACCTCCTTACTGTTCTCCATAGTGGCTGTATCAATTTACATTCCCACCGACAGTGCAAGAGGGTTCCCTTTTCTCCACACCCTCTCCAGCAATTATTGTTTGTAGATTTTTTAATGATGACCATTCTGAGTGGTGGGAGATGATATCTCACTGTAGTTTTGATTTGCATTTCTCTAATGATTAACGATGTTGACCATTCTTTCATGTGTTTGTTGGCAGTCTGTATGTCTTCTTTGGAGAAATGTATATTAGGTCTTCAGCCCATTTTTGGATTGGGTTGGTTGTTCTTATGATATTGAGCTGCTTGTACATTTTGGAGATTAATCCTTTGTCAGGTGCTTCATTTACAAATATTTTCCCCCATTCTGAGGGTTGTCTTCTCGTCTTGTTTATGGTTTCCTTTGATGTGCAAAAGCTTTTAAGTTTCATTAGGTCCCATTTGTTTATTTTTGTTTTTATTTCCATTTCTCTAGGAGGTGGGTCAAAAAGGATCTTGCTGTGATTTATGTCATAGAGTGTTCTGCCTATGTTTTCCTCTAAGAGTTTGATAGTGTCTGGCCTTACATTTAGGTCTGTAATCCATTTGGAGTTTATTTTTGTGTATGGTGTTAGGGAGGGTTCTAATTTCATTCTTTTACATGTACCTGTCCAGTTTTCCCAGCACCACTTATTGAAGAGGCTGTCTTTTCTCCACTGTATATTTTTGCCTCCATTATCAAAGATAAGGTGACCATATGTGCATGGGTTTATCTGTGGGCTTTCTATCCTGTTCTGTTGATCTATATTTCTGTTTTTGTGCCAGTACCATACTGTCTTGATTACTTTAGCTTTGTAGTATAGTCTGAAGTCTGGGATCCTGATTCCTCCAGCTCTGTTTTTCTTTCTCAAGATTGCTTTGGTTATTTGGGGTCTTTTGTGTTTCCATACGAATTGTGAATTTTCTGGTTCTAGTTCTGTGAAAAATGCCAGTGGTAGTTTGAAAGGGATTGCACTGAATCTGTAGATTGCTTTGTGTAGTAAAGTCATTTTCACTATGCTGATTCTTCCAATCCAAGAACATGGTATATTTCTCCATCTATTTGTATCATGTTTAATTTCTTTCATCAGTGTCTTATAATTTTCTGCATACAGATCTTTTGTCTCCTTAGGTAGGTTTATTCCTAGATATTTTATTCTTTTTGTTGCAATGGTAAATGGGAGTGTTTCTTAATTTCAGTTTCAGATTTTTCATCATTAATGTGTAGGAATGCAAGAGATTTCTGTGCATTAATGTTATATTCTGCCACTTTACCAAATTCATTGATTAGCTCTAATAATATTCTGGTAGCATCTTTACTATTCTCAATGTATAATATATCATCTGCAAACAGTGACAGCTTTACTTCTTCTTATATGATTTGGATTCCTTTTTTTAATTTTTCTTCTCTGATTGCCATGGCTAAAACTTCCAAAACTATGTTGAATAATAGTGGTGAGAGTGGGCAACTGTGTCTTATTCCTGATCTTCGTGGAAATGATTTCAGTTTTTCACCATTGAGGACGATGTTGGCTGTGGGTTTGTCATATATGGTCTTTATTATGTTGAGGAATGTTCTCTCTATGCCAACTTTCTGGAGGGTATTTATCATAAATGGTGTTGAATTTTGTCGAAAGCTTCCTCTGCATCTATTGAGATGATCATATGGTTTTTCTCCTTCAATTTGTTAATATGGTGTATCACATTGATTGATTTGCGTATATTGAAGAATCCTTACATTCCTGGGATAAACCCCACTTGATCATGGTGAATGATCCTTTTAATGTGCTGTTGGATTCTGTTTGCTAGTATTTTGTTGAGGATTTTTGCATCTGTGTTTATCAGTGATATTGGCCTATAGTCTTCTTTCTTTGTGACATCTTTGTCTGGTTTTGGTATCAGGGTCATGGTGGCCTCGTACAATGAGTTTGGGAGTTTCCCTCCCTCTGGTATATTTTGGAAGAGTTTGAGAAGGATAGGTGTTAGCTCTTCTCTAAATGTTTGATAGAATTCACCTGTGAAGCCATCTGGTCCTGAGCTTTTGTTTGTTGGAAGATTTTTAATCACAGTTTCAGTTTCAGTGCTTGTGATTGGGCTGTCCATATTTTCTATTTCTTCCTGGTTCAGTCTCAGCAGGTTGTGCATTTCTAAGAATTTTTCCATTTCTTCCAGGTTGTCCATTTTATTGGCATAGAGTTGCTTGTAGTAATCTCTCATGATCCTTTGTATTTCTGCAGTGTCAGTTGTTACTTCTCCTTTTTCATTTCTAATTCTATTGATTTGAGTCTTCTCCCTTTTTTCTTGATGGGTCTGGCTAATGGTTTATCAACTTTGTTTATCTTCTCAAAGAACCAGCTTTTAATTTTATTGATCTTTGCTATTGTTTCCTTAATTTCTTTTTCATTTATTTCTGATCTGATCTTTATGATTTCTTTACTTCTGCTAACTTTGGGATTTTTTTGTTCTTCTTTCTCTAATTGCTTTAGGTGTAAGGTTAGGTTGTTTGAGTGTTTCTCGTTTCTTAAGGTAGGATTGTATTGCTGTAAACTTCCCTCTTAGAACTGCTTTTGCTGCATCAAATAGGTTTTCGGTCGTCATGTTTTTATTATCAGTTGTTTCTAGGTTTTTTTTGATTTCCTCTTTGATTTCTTCAGTGATCTCTTGTTTATTAAGTAGTGTGTTGTTTAGCCTCCATGTGTTTGTATTTTTTACAGATTTTTTCCTGTAATTGATATCTAGTCTTAGAGCGTGTGGTCAGAAAAGATACTTGATATGATTTCAATTTTCTTCAATTTACCAAGGTTTGATTTGTGACCAAAAATATGATCTATCCTGGAGGATGTTCCATGAGCACTTGAGAAGAAAGTGTATTCTGTTGTTTTTGGATGGAATGTCCTATAAATATCAATTAAGTCCATCTTGTTTAATGTGTCATTTAAAGCTTGTGTTTCCTTACTTATTTTCATTTTGGATGATCTGTCCATTGGTGAAAGTGGGGTGTTAAAGTCCCCTACTATGATTTTGTTACTGTCGATTTCCCCTTTTATAGCTGTTAGTATTTGCCTTATGTATTGAGGTGCTCCTATGTTGGGTGCATAAATATTTACAATTGTTATATCTTCTTGGATTGATCCCTTGATCATTATGTAGTGCCCTTATTTGTCTCTTGTAATAGTCTTTCTTTTAAAGTCTATTTTGTCTGATATGAGACTTGCTACTCCAGCTTTCTTTTGGTTTCCATTTGCATGGAATATCTTTTTCCATCCTCTCACTTTCAGACTCTATGTGTCCCTCAGTCTCAGGTGGGTCTCTTATAGACAGCATATATATGGGTCTTGTTTTTGTATCCATTCAGCCAGTCTATGTCTTTTGGTTGGAGCATTTAATCCATTTACACTTACGGTAATTATCAATATGTATGTTCCTATTACCATTTTCTTAATTGTTTTGGGTTTGTTATTGTAGGTCTTTTCCTTCTCTCGTGTTTCCTCCCTAGGGAAGTTCCTTTAGCATTTGTTGTAAACCTGGTTTAGTGGTGCTGAATTCTCTTAGCTTTTGCTTGTCTGTTAAGGTTTTAGTTTCTCCATCAAATCTGAATGAGGTCCTTGCTGGTTAGAGTATTCTTTGTTGTAGGTTTTTCTCCTTCATCACTTTATATATGTCCTCCCACTCCCTTCTGGCTTGCTGATTTTCTGCTGAAAGATCAGCTGTTAACCTTATGGGGATTCCCTTGTGTGTTATTTGTTGTTTTTCCTTTGGTGCTTTTACTATTTTTTGTTTCTATTTAATTTTTGATATTTTGATTAATATGTGTCTTGGTGTGTTTCTCTTTGGATTTATCCTGTATGGGACTCTCTGTGCTTCCTGGACTTGATTAACTATTTCCTTTCCCATATTAGGGAAGTTTTCAATTATAATCTCTTCAAGTATTTTCTCAGTCCCTTTCTGTTTCGCTTCTTCTTCTGGAACCCCTATAATTAAAATGTTGGTGCATTTAATGTTGTCACAGAGGTCTCTGAAACTCTCCTCAATTCTTTTCATTCTTTTTTCTTTATTTTGCTCTGCAATAGTTATTTCCACTATTTTGTCTTCCAAGTACTTATCTGTTCTTCTGTCTCAGTTATTTTGCTATTGATCCCTTCTAGAGTATTTTTAATTTCATTTATTGTGTTGTACATCATTGTTTGTTTTCTCTTTAGTTCTTCTAGGTCCTTATTAAACGATTCTTGGATTTTCTCCATTCTATTTCCGAGATTTTGGATATCTTTACTATCATTATTCTGAATTCTTTTTCAGATATACTGCCTATTGCCTCTTCATTTATTAGGTCTGGTGGGTTTTGGCCTTGCTCTTTCATCTGCTGTGTGTTTCTCTGTCTTCTCATTTTGCTTAATTTACTGTGTTTGGGGTCTCCTTTTCACAGGCTGCACATTCGTAGTTCCCATTGTTTTTGGTGTCTGTTCCCAGTGGCTAAGGTTGGTTCAGTGGGTTGTGTAGGCTTCCTGGTGGAGGGGACTAGTGCGTGTGTTCTGGTGGATGAGGCTGGATCTTGTGTTTCTGGTGGGCAGGTCCACGTCTGGTGGTGTGTTTTGGGTTGTCTATGGCCCTATTATGGTTTTAGGCATCCTCTGTGCTAATGCATGGGGTTTTGTTCCTGTCTTGCTAGTTGTTTGGCATAGGTTGTCCAGCACTGTAGGTTGCTGGTCATTGAGTGTAGTTCGGTCTTGGCTTTGAGATGGAGATCTCTGGGAGATTTTCGCCATTTGATATTACGTGGAGCTGGGAGGTCTCTTGTGACCAGTGTCCTGAAGTTGGCTCTCCCGTCTCAGAGGCACAGCCCTGACACCTGAATGGAGCACTAAGAGCCTGTCATCCACACGGCTCAGAACAAAGGGGAGAAAAAAAAAGAAAGAAGAAGATAAAATAAAATAAAGTATAATAAAATAAAATAAAGTTAAAATAAAAAATAATTATTAAAAAAAAATTTAAAGTAATAAGAAAAAGAAAGAAAGAAAGAACAACGAAACCAAAAAACAAATCCACCAATGGTAACAAGTGCTAAAAACTATACTTAAAAAAAAAAAAAAAGAAAGAAAAAGCAGACAGAACTCCTAGGACAAACCATTAAAGTAAAGGTATACAGACAACATCACAGAAGCATACACATACACACTCACAAAAAGAGAAAAAGGGCAAAATATATATATATCATTGCTCCCAAAGTCCACCTCCTCAATTTGGGATGATTTGTTGTCTATTCAGGTATTCCACAGATGCAGGGTACATCAAGTTGATTGTGAAGATTTAATCCGCTGCTTCTGAGGCTGCTGGGAGAGATTTCCCTTTCTCTTCTTTGTTCACACAGCTTCCGGAGTTCAGCTTTGGATTTGGCCCCGCCTCAGCGTGTAGGTCACCTGAGGGTGTCTTTTCTTCGCTCAGACAGGATGGGGTTAAAGGAGCAGCTGATTCGGGGGCTCTGGCTCACTCAGGCCTGGGGGAGGGAGGGGTACAGAGTGCGGGGCTGCGGCAGCAGAGGCCAGCGTGATGTTGCACCAGTCTGAGGCACATCGTTTGTTCTACCGGGGAAGTTGTCCGTGGATCATGGGACCCTGGCAGTGGTGGGCTGCACAGGCTCCTGGGAGGGGCAGTGTGGATAGTGACCTGTGCTCGCACACAGGCTTAATTGGTGGCTGCAGTAGCAGCCTTGGTATTTCATGCCCGTCTCTGGGGTCTGCGCAGCTCACACCCGTTTCTGGAGCTCGTTTAGGTGGTGCTCTGAATCCCCTCTCCTCACGCACCCCAAAACAATGGTCTCTCACCTCTTCGGCAGCTCCAGACCTTTTCCCAGATTCCCTTCTGGATAGCTCTGGCACACTAGCACCCTTCAGGCTGTGTTCACGCCGCCAACCCCAGTCCTCTCCCTGGGATCCGACCAAAGCCCGAGCCTCAGCTCCCAGCCTTGCCCGTCCCGGCGGGTGAGCAGACAAGCCTCTTGGGCTGGTGAGTGCCAGTCGGCACCAATCCTCTGTGCGGGAATCTCTCCACTTTGCCCTCCGCACCCCTGTTGCTGCGCTCTCCTCCGTGGCTCTGACGCTTCCCCCCTCCACCACCCGCAGTCTCCGCCTGCGAAGGGGCATCCTAGTGTGTGGAAACCTTCCCTCCTTCATGGCTCCCTCCCACTGGTGCAGGTCCCATCCCTATTCTTTTGTCTCTGTTTATTATTTTTTCTTTTGCCCTACCCAAGTACGTGGGGACTTTCTTGCCTTTTGGGAGGTCTGAGGTCTTCTGCCAGCGTTCAGTAGGTGTTCTGTAGGAGTTGTTCCACGTGTAGGTGTATTTCTGATGTATTTGTGAGGAGGAAGGTGATCTCTGCGTCTTACTCTTATGCCATCTTGTAGCTCCCCACTAAAAGTACTGCTTTTAACTGACTTGATGACTTGGATATATTTTCAGAAAAGTGCACATAATTTAGGCTTATTATGTCAAAATATTCCCAGGAGTTTCATTTAATGGGAGACCATAGTTAATAAAAGAAAGATTCATAAATGCTGACCTCTGTGACTTATTTCACTTGTATCTATATAATAGGATACTATCAAAAAAGTATTCGCTTAAATCTCATCTAGTATCAAAATCTTCCCTTAAGGGATATAGTGGGGAATAAGATAGACCTAGTTCCTGCCCTAACAAAGATTGCAGTCCAGTGGTGGAGCAAGGTAGGCTTAAACTTCTTACAGTTCCTACTTCTTGTTTTTTATTTCAAGTAGAAGTCATCTTCTTTTATTTTTTTTAATTGAAATATAGTTGATTTACAATATTGTGTTAGTTCTGGCATCCAGCAAAGTGATTCAGTTTTATATATATAGTATATATATTCTTTTTCATATTCTTTCCATTATGGTTTATTACAAGATATTGAATATAGTTCCCTGTGCTAAACAATAGAGCCTTGCTGTTTATCCATTCTCTATATAATAGTTTGCATCTGCTAGTCCCAATCTCCCAGTCCAACTCTCCCCTGCAACCCTTGGCAACCACAAGCCTGTCCTCTATGTCTGTGAGTCTGGTTTTTTTTTTTTTTTTTTTTAGATAAGTTCATTTGTGTCATATTTTAGATTCCACATATAAGTGATATCATATGGTATTTGTCTTTCTCTTCTGGAAGTCATCTTCTTTTAAACCAAAAATAAAATAAAATTGAGAATTAATTTTAAAAAATGATACCAAGACCAGTTATTCTATTAGACTTTTATACAAAAGTGATTATCAAGAAAAGCCTATTTGATATTAATTTTTATCCTTAATCCTGGTTTTGTAAACAGGGCATATTTACACCAGATACTGAAGATAACTAAAGGAATACCAAATAAGAGTTTTCTGAATAGGTGAGGGAAGAATCTGATTCTTTTACTGTCTTAATACTTGATTGTTCAGGGAACCAGGGAAGGGAAGCTATTAGTCACCAATAGCATAGTCAGTCTTTATGTGGTCTGCTAGTAAGAGAAAGGGCTACCCCCTAGTTACAACATTAAATCATAAGACTATAGTTGGGTTTGTCTCTCAGTCCTGTGTTTTCCAATAGCAACTAGTGCTCAAGTAGTAGATCTTAGATATTGGACTGTAATATGGTTGACACTGTTATTATTTATCATTCTAATATCTTCTTGGTTTTTCATCACGTATCATGCCATTTCACTTATAACTAAAAGTAAACTAAAAAGAAGTTACAAGATTTTTCTCAGGGCTTCTTTTTTTTCTAAGGAGCTTCAAGTCAGCTACAGTTACTATGCTTCTTACTCTTTCAGCAAAGCTAATAAAAAGAGTAGCAGTGCGTTAACATAGCACTAATAACTACTTCATTATATTCTCAGTGGCTTCTTTTCTGTCTTATAATTACATTTAATAAGAACAGCAGCTTAGGGTATGCATCAAAGTTCTGTTTTTCTAGGCATTGTTATTGTTCCTGAAAATGCTGAAAAATCTTATACTTTATATGGATCCTGTTAAAGACTTAGACATGTGTGTCAGTGAGGCTTTTTCCACATAATTCTAATGTTGATACTGCCTAATTAGTCTACCGATATATACTGTGTGATTACCTACAGAAATGGGTGAAAGTATTTATTAAAATATTTAGAAAGCAAAGAGAAAAAAGGTTTTTGAGCAGGCACCATGCTGAACATCAAATACCT
This sequence comes from Phocoena sinus, assembly GCF_008692025.1. NCBI lineage: Eukaryota > Metazoa > Chordata > Mammalia > Artiodactyla > Phocoenidae > Phocoena > Phocoena sinus. Next base: position 95,989,772 of record NC_045767.1, read on the forward strand.
GGATCGTATAAACTTTTAAAATGAAAACAAAAATAGTAAGGATTTAGTTGCTGCATGTCTATTGTGACACCACAATAGACAATGGTGTCAGGTTATTTTTCATATATTACAACAGAGGGTTATAAGCAAAACTGTTTGAATTATTTTCAGAGCAAGAGATAGCCACCCACATGAAGTGCTTCTCTCCCACGAAGTACAGGATGTTATATGGGTTGCTGTTAATTTCCTATGTCCTGACTGTGAGTGGGTGAGTTGAGTGAGTGAATCAGTGTTGATGCTCAAAGACTTTCCAGCCTAAGAAGTTCTTAGGCTGTTTAACACATTCCATGTAATCCACTTAATTGCACACATAAGCTTGTTAGGAGAACTTCCAGCGAAAAGAATCAATAATGTATTCAGAGCACAGTTGGAAGACAATGATAATGGAGGTTTCAGCTGTCCAGAGTATGCTGGCTGATTCCTTGTGAGTCTTGGTGGCCTGGTCAATAATTAGGCCAATAGCTTCTGGAGTTTGCTGGTCAGGATTTGAGATTCTGATTAAGTGACAGTGGGAGTGAATTAGGAATCTGACTGCCATATATTACAGCCTAAATTATAATGAGGGGATTTTCTAGTCTAGTCAGTTAATTATGAAACCCATAGCCTTAATTCCAGAGATACTCATTAATGTCCAAATGCATGACATAGAAAGTGTAAGGTGACGTTTTACACTCTGTAAAACATATATGTAACTGTTGAGCAAACTCTCAAATGAAAATTAGGCTATGCATTGCTTTACTGCACTTACTGAGACTGCTTTATTTACTTTTTCATTTTTGCCACTTAAAAATGAGAGTTGTCAATGATGTTGGACTGCTATATTTATCTCTCTCTGTTGCTCTCTTGCTCTTTCTCTCTCCATTTCTCTGTTCTACCACATCTAATTATAGTCGTTTTGGTATAAAGAAAAAAATTTTACGTCTATGTTGGCTTACATTGAAATTTCCTCACTATTTCTAGAAGTATTTAGAAAAATATCAGAAAATAATTGGAATGGCATTAGGAATATAGAATTCCAATGTAATATAAATTCTGTTTGTATATGGCCCTAATAATAATATATATCCAAATTCCCAATGTGAGGCAATGAATTAGATGCTTATTGGATGTTCCAGATGGATTTGAGTAAAGAAACAAAACTCTCACAAAAATTGCCTTATTGTTATTGAAGGTTTTACTTCTATTTACATAAATATAAATTTGGGGTTTAAAGAAAAGGAACTCATCTAAGCCACAAGTACTTGTGGAGTATCACATGTACAAAGCATACAAAGTTGCTATTCACAAGTGTCACATGCTAGCAGGGTGGGGAAATAATACATACATGCATACATGGATACATAAATATACACATGCATAAATAAGAGAATTTCAGATCATAAAACATGGTAATATCATAAAAAAAGTGAGGGGTATGGTATTGACTTTTTAAAAAAAGGTCAGAGAAACCCTCTCTAAAAAGCTGACATTGGGACCTGAGATTTCAGTGATGAGAAGGAGCCAGAGCCAACCATAAAAAGATCCAGAGGAAAAGGAAGCTCCAACACAAAGGCTCTGAGGAGAGACCAAGATGACCATCAAGATGATGGGAAAGAGTGATGGGATTACAAGGTCAGAAACATAGACAAATTCCCACCTTAAACTCATAGACTTCTCTGATGAATTTTCTTGTTGAACAACAGTGCTGGCACATAGCAGGGTTTCAATAAATACTCATTAAATGAATAAATGGCTGAGAAACAACTCTCTTAAGTGAAAATGATATATAGTTCTGAAGTTCCTGATGGACTTATACTGTTACAAACTTACCATTCTGGTCAAGACAAGAATAACAATGCAAATCTGACCTTACGATGCCATACTGAATTGTCTGAGTTGCAATCTACTAAGTAACAATTACAGTACATTAAAATTTGTCACTTTTTTGAAAACGAAATTTTAATAAAATGATGTAATATGTGTAAAAAATAATCATAGAATCAACAAATTTGAAACCTAACAGAAACATCAGAAGTCATCTAAACTCTTGCTAATTGAAGTTTGGTCTAAGGACTAGCAGCATCAGCATCACCCTGGAGCTTGGAAGAAAGTAGAACCTCAATTCCCAACCCTCCCTCTCAAATGAGAATTTACACTGGAACAAGATCCTAGGGTGATTGATTTTTAGACACATTAAAGTGTGAGTGGTACAGCAGTACTGGTAGAACAGTAATTTCCAGATCCTAGATTTTGCAGTCCTTATGGGCAATCACTTGGAGTAAGGATTTTTTATTTTTAGATAACTGGACCCCAACCCCTGGATAATAAAATTCTGGATTAGGAACATGGGTATTAAACAAACAAAAATTGTCTAGTTGATTCTAATTCCTTCATTTGTAAGGGTTACCAGATTCTGCAAATAATACAAAATACGTACATTAAAAAATCATTTGCCATTTATCTGAAATTCAAATTTAACTCAGCATCCTGCATTTCATTTGGCAGCTTTGTTCATTTGACATATTAGCAGAGTTCCAGTTTAAATTCCTTTCTTTTTGATGTGGACCATTTTTAAAGTTTTTATTGAATTTGTTACAATATTGCTTATGTTTCATGTTTTGGTTTTTTGGTCGCAAGGAATGTGGGATCTTAGCTCTCCAGCCAGGGATTGAACCTGCACCCCCCGCATTGGAAGGCAAAGTCTTAACCACTGGACCTCCAGGGAAGTCCCTAAATGCCTTTTATTAAAAGTCCATCGCTAAACATATAAGAGCTAGGATTCAAGCTGAGGTCTCCTGAGTACAAAAGTTCTTTGTCAACTATAAATGTATCAAAAGTAAGGCACTGATACCTGTGTCAATTAAATGACATTTTCTTCATGTTCTTAATTTGTTGATAGTCTTATGCAGGCCAATATTATAAATAAGCTGTTGTAGACAGCACATAAAAGAGAACAGTGTGTCTCTAAATTCAAGAAAACCAAATAAAATTTCTTACAGTATGGTTACTTCTTCCTGAATAATCCAATAGTTTAATTTAAAGAGAAATGCCAAGTACTGGAGGTTTGTTGTTTTTAATCTTTCTTTAATAACACCTTGTAACTGGAGGTTTTCTGTTAACTGTGAATAAATTTGAACATAAAAAAATTTTAAAATCTATATAATATCTATTTAAATAGAGTTTTTTAAACTAAAATAAAGTCTGAAGCCTAAAGTCCTCTCACAGAATACTATTATACCAGTCCTTTGAAAATAAAGGGATTTTCCATATTAGATAACACATGAGCATTACATTTGGAAAGTACAGAAATGCAGAAAAAGAAAAAAGTTAATTAGCCATAACCATATGACCAGAAGATAATCACTGTAATGACTGAGCATATTATTTGCCAAATAGTTTTCCCTGTGAACATTTTTTGTTTGTTTTTCATAGTTGTAATAATATTGTACCATAATGTTATGTTGTGCTTTTGGACTTCACATTATATCATAAGCAGTTTTCTTATTACTATGAATAATACCTCATCATCAATTAATATCCAGTTGAGTAGATATACCCAAGTTTTATTTTTCCCCTCAACTTTTCTGAGTTTGGGAATATTGTACAAATTCCAGCCCTGCATTAATCACACTGTAGAAGACTCACAGCAAAACAGAAGAAAATGTGGCCCCTCTCTTCACCTTAGCTCATGTAAACCTCTTCAATCTTGGGAGAACCAAAGAGAGTGCCCCCTTGGGAAAGTTCAGGGCCTCAGTTACTGAGCATTTATCCCAGCTTCCTATTATTTGAAAAATAACAGAATTTAAGCTGGTTCCTACGTACAAGAACTCTGAAAGCTCAGTGAAATTGAACCACAGCTGTCACTCCTGTGTAAGACTAAATCTAATTTGTTGGGTGGAAAGAGTTAAATGAACTTTAACTGAAAGCTCTCTTTCTCTTCCTCTCAGAGTAGAAAATAGCCAAGGGCAACAGCGGATGACTAATGTGTAGAATATTGCAATTAGTATAGCAAGGTACTTACAGGGATCAAATTAAAAAATTCATTAACGTACGCACTTAATTAAGAAACACTTTTCAGTTTACATGATAAATTATGACACCTATTAAATCTTCCAGTACTAGCAGTAATGTCTTCTTTGCTCCTGGGTAGAGAACTATTGCCTTTGAGGTCCTTTGAAACTCCCCAAGGACCGGAAGCATTAGTTACCAGTGTATTAAAAACAATGCTTTCCTCCTGCAAGGTGCAAGAGCATCTTTATTGGAAACTAATTTAAACTTAAAAAAGCATCAGGGAGCAGGAGGCTATCATGCTTCAAACCAATGATAACAAACACTGAGTGACCTTGAAAAGGATATAGTCTTTGCTCCCCAGCATTCCCAAAAAGGAAGTGACAGGGATGAGGTCTGTTCTGTGTTTGCTTTTGAATCTTTTGTTTTGTCTCTGTCCTTCTCCTTCTCCCTTTAAGGATAAATATTACCAATGGAGAAAACATATTGGAAATAAATTAGGTATTAGTAAGTCAGTGGTAAATATGCTTTTTTTGTTTTCATTCAATGGGAACAACTAGGAGGGAGAGAAGAAAGGAAGAGAGTAAGGGAGGATGGGAGGGATAAAAGTAAAGGTCAATAATAAATGCATAAGGAAATCAGATCTATTACCCAGAAGCTAGTGGTATCTGAGGTCTTTCTTCATTGTAGAAAGTGTGGATCTATAGTGATAATAAAACTTTACATTTCTATTATTTTACTCAGAGTCTCTTCAGTATCTCCTTTAATATTCTTTATAACCCTGGAATTAGCAGAGCAGGTAAGCGAAGCTAGAGAATCAAATTGCTTTCTCAGAGTCAAACATATTCATGATATCTGGCACAATACTCTTTTCTCTAGACTACAAAGGCTTTACAATTAGGGCCAATGCTTTAATGGACCTTGGTACAACTTGATAGTTTGGAAACATTTGCGTTTCTGCTCTATATGACCTCATTGTGCCACGGCTGTAATTATGACTCTAGCTTACAAATTGCAGAAGTAGCACATACTGCTGGCAGTGCTGAGTAGAAAACCCCAAGCTTCTACTCACCTTTCTGTTTTTTGTGAGGCATCTGAATTGTCCTCATTTGTAGAAAGGAAGATTACAGGGAGGAAGTTGTGGAGCAGAAGTCATAAGAATCTGGGGCAGAGGAGGCAGAATTGACAGAGCAAGCCTTTCCTGGCTCATTTCTCCCTGAACCTGTCCCTATTGGGAGTTATGTTTTGGGGTCATAGCTTCAATTCCATTAAGCAACCCCAACTTTTGACTTATAACATGTGTACCATACTGTCTTTATGTCTTCTCTTTCAGCACTGTATATCACTTTAATTTTTTTGTTCCTATGCCTATTATAGAAGCAATATGAAAACCACCTTGAAGTACATTTTGAAGAAAAATTTAAAATAAGCTCTAGCACAATTATTTTCATTTATATATCTGAACAGAAGTAATTCACCTTGCATTATCACAATCTGCAATTACAGAGTGCTATAGCAAGAATTTTGTTTTAACAACTTTATTGGTGTATAATTGCTTTACAATGGTGTGTTAGTTTCTGCTTTACAACAAAGTGAATCAGTTATACATATACATATGTTCACATATCTCTTCCCTCTTGTGTCTCCCTCCCTCCCAACCTCCCTATCCCACCCCTCTAGGTGGTCACAAAGCACGGAGCTGATCTCCCTGTGCTATGCGGCTGCTTCCCACTAGCTATCTATTTGACGTTTGGTAGTGTATATATGTCCATGCCACTCTCTCACTTTGTCACAGCTTACCCTCCCCCCTCCCCATATCCTCAAGTCCATTCTCTAGTAGGTCTGTGTCTTTACTCCCATCTTACCCCTAGGTTCTTCATGACTTTTTTTTTTTTGCTTAGATTCCATATATATGTGTTAGCAAGTGGTATTCGTTTTTCTCTTTCTGACTTACTTCACTCTGTACGACAGACTCTAGGTCCATCCACCTCACTACAAATAATTCTGTTTCGTTTCTTTTTATGGCTGAGTAATATTCCATTGTATATATGTGCCACATCTTTATCCATTCATCTGATGATGGACACTTAGGTTGTCTCCATCTCCTGGCTATTGTAAAATGAGCTGCAATGAACATTTTGGTACATGTCTCTTTTGGAATTATGGTTTTCTCAGGATATAGTAGTAGTAGTGGGATTGCTGGGTCGTATGGTAGCTCTATTTGTAGTTTTTTAAGAAGCCTCCATACTGTTCGCCATAGTGGCTGTATCAATTTACATTCCCACCAGCAGTGAAAGAGTGTTCCCTTTTCTCCACACCCTCTCCAGCATTTATTGTTTCTAGATTTTTTTTTTTTCTTTTTGCGGTATGCGGGCCTCTCACTGTTGTGGCCTCTCCCGTTGTGGAGCACAGGCTCCGGATGCGCAGGCCCAGCGGCCATGGCTCACGGGCCCAGCCGCTCCATGGCATGTGGGATCTTCCCGGACCGGGACACGAACCCATGTCCCCTGCATCGGCAGGCGGACTCTCAACCACTGCGCCACCAGGGAAGCCCTGTTTCTAGATTTTTGATGATGGCCATTCTGACCGGTGTGAGATGATATCTCATTGTAGTTTTTTTAGTATTTTTGGAGTTATTTTTGGCGGTACGTGGGCCTCTCACTGTTGTGGCCTCTCCCGTTGCGGAGCACAGGCTCTGGACGCGCAGGCTCAGTGGCCATGGCTCACGGGCCCAGCCACTCGGCGGCATGTGGGATCTTCGCAGACCGGGGCATGAACCCGTGCCCCCTGCATCGGCAGGTGGACTCTCAACCACTGCACCACCAGGGAAGCCCCTCAATGTAGTTTTGATTTGCATTTCTCTAATGATTAATAATGTTGAGCATTCTTTCATGTGTTTGTTGGCAATCTGTATATTTCTTTGGAGAAATGTCTATTTAGGTCTTTTGCCCATTTTTGTATTGGGTTGTTTGTTTTTGTTATTGAGCTGCATGAGCTGCTTGTAAATTTTGGAGATTAATCCTTTGTCAGGTGCTTCATTTGCAAATATTTTCTCCCATTCTGAGGGTTGTCTTTTGGTCTTGTTTATGGTTCCCTTTGCTGTGCAAAAGTGTTGAAGTTTCATTAGGTCCCATTTGTTTATTTTTGTTTTTATTTCCATTTCTCTAGGAGGTGGGTCAAAAAGGATCTTGCTGTGGTTTATGTCATAGAGTGTTCTGCCTATGTTTTCCACTAAGAGTTTGATAGTATCTGGCCTTACATTTAGGTCTTTAATCCATTTGGAGTTTATTTTTGTGTATGGTGTTAGGGAGGGTTCTAATTTCATTCTTTCACATGTACCTGTCCAGTTTTCCCAGCACCACTTATTGAAGAGGCTGCCTTTTCTCCACTGTATATTTTTGCCTCCATTATCACAGATAAGGTGACCATATGTGCATGGGTTTATCTGTGGGCTTTCTATCCTGTTCTGTTGATCTATATTTCTGTTTTTGTGCCAGTACCATACTGTCTTGATTACTGTAGCTTTGTAGTATAGTCTGAAGTCAGGGAGACTGATTCCTCCAAATCCATTTTATGTTCTCAAGATTGCTTTGGCTATTTGGGGTCTTTTGTGTTTCCATACAAATTGTGAAATTTGTTGTCCTTGTTCTGTGAAAAATGGCAGTGGTAATTTCATAGGGATTGCATTGAATCTGCAGATTGCTTTGGGTAGTAGAGTTATTTTCACAATGTTGATTCTTCAAATCTAAGAACATGGTATATCTCTCCATCTATTTCTATCATCTTTAATTTCTTTCTTCAATGTCTTATAATTTTCTGCATACAGGTCTTTTGTCTCCTTAGGTAGGTTTACTCCTAGATATTTTATTCTTTTTGTTGCAATGGTAAATGGGAGTGTTTTCTTAATTTTACTTTCAGATTTTTCATCACTAGTGTATAAGAATGTCAGAGATTTCTGTGCATTAATTTTGTATCCTGCTACTTTACCAAATTCATTGATTAGCTCCAGTAGTTTTCTGGTAGCATCTTTAGGATTCTCTATGTGTAATATCATGCCATCTGCAAACAGTGACAGCTTTACTTCTTTTTTTCCAATTTGGATTCTTTTTATTTCTTTTTCTTCTCTAATTGCTGTGGCTAAAACTTCCAAAACTATATTGAATAATAGTTGTGAGAGTGGGCAACCTTGTTTTGTTCCTGATATTAGTGGAAATGGTTTCAGTTTTTCACCATTGAGGATGACGTTGGCTGTGGGTTTGTCATATATGGCCTTTATTATGTTGAGGAAAGTTCCCTCTATGTCTACTTGCTGCAGGGTTTTTATCATAAATCGGTGTTGAATTTTGTCAAAAGCTTTCTCTGCATCTATTGAGATGATCATATGGTTTTTCTCCTTCAATTTGTTAATATGGGGTATCACATTGATTGATTTGTGTATATTGAAGAATCCTTGCATTCCTACTTGATCATGGTGTATGATCCTTTTAATGTGCTGTTGGATTCTGTTTGCTAGTATTTTGTTGAGAATTTTTGCATCTATGTGTATCAGTGATATTGGCCTGTAGTCTTCTTTCTTTGTGACATCTTTGTCTGGTTTTGGTATCAGGGTCATGGTGGCCTCATACAATGAGTTTGGGAGTGTTCCTCCCTCTGCTATATTTTGGAAGAGTTTGAGAAGCATAATTGTTAGCTCTTCAAAAAATGTTTTACAGAATTCACCCGTGAAGCCATCTGGTCCTGAGCTTTTTTTGTTGGAAGATTTTTAATCACAGTTTCAATTTCAGTGCTTGTGATTGGGCTGTTCATATTTTCTATATCTTCCTGGTTCAGTCTCAGCAGGTTGTGCATTTCTAAGAATTTTTCCATTTCTTCCAGGTTGTCCATTTTATTGGCATGGAGTTGCTTGTAGTAATCTCTCATGATCCTTTGTATTTCTGCAGTGTCAGTTGTTACTTCTCCTTTCTCATTTCTAATTCTATTGATTTGAGTCTTCTCCCTTTTTTTCTGGATGAGTCTGGCTAATGGCTTATCAGTTTTGTTTATTTTCTCAAAGAACCAGATTTTAGTTTTAGTGATCTTTGCTATCGTTTTGTTCATTTCTTTTTCATTTATTTCTGATGTGATCTTTATGATTTCTTTCCTTCTGCTAACTTTGGGTTTTTTTTGTTCTTCTTTCTCTAATTACTTTAGGTGCAAGGTTAGGTTGTTTATTTGAGATGTTTCCTGTTTCTTAAGGTAGGATTGTATTGCTATAAACTTCCCTCTTAGATCTGCTTTTTCTGCATCCCATAGGTTTTGGGTCGTCGTGTCTCCATTGTCATTTTTTTCTAGGTATTTTTTGATTTCCTCTTTGATTTCTTCAGTAATCACTTCATTATTAAATAGTGTATTGTTTAGCCTCCATGTGTTTGTATTTTTTACAGATCTATTTCTGTAATTGATATCTAGTCTCATAGCATTGTGGTCGGAAAAGATACTTGATATGATTTCAATTTTCTTAAATTTACCAAGGCTTGATTTGTGACCCCAGGTATGATCTATCCTGGAGAATGTTCCATGAGCACTTGAGAAGAAAGTGTATTCTTTTGTTTTTGGATGGAATGTCCTATAAATAACAATTAAGTCCTTCTTGTTTAATGTATCATTTAAAGCTTGTGTTTCCTTATTTATTTCCATTTTGGATGATCTGTCCACTGGTGAAAGTGGGGTGTTAAAGTCCCCTACTATGAATGTGTTATTGTTGTTATCCCCTTTTATGGCTGTTAGTATTTGCCTTATGTATTGAGGTGCTCCTATGTTGGGTGCATAAATATTTCAATTGTTATATCTTCTTGGATCGATCCCTTGATCATTATGTAGTGTCCTTCTTTGTCTCTTGTAGTAGTCTTTATTTTAAAGTCTATTTTGTCTGATATGAGAATTGCTACTCCATCTTTCTTCTGATTTCCATTTGCATGGAATATCTTTTTCCACTCTTCACTTTCAGTTTGTATGTGTCCCTAGGTTTGAAGTTGGTCTCTTGTAGACAGCATATATATGGGTCTTGTTTTTGTATCCATTCAGCCAATGTGTGTCTTTTGGTGGGAACATTTAATCGATTTTCATTTAAGGTAGTTATCAATATGTATGTTCCTATTACCATTTTCTTAATTGTTTTGGGTTTGTTATCGTAGTTCTTTTCCTTCTCTTGTGTTTCTTGCCTAGAGAAGTTCCTGTAGCATTTGTTGTAAAGCTGGTTTGGGGGTGCTGAACTCTCTCAGCTTTTCCTTGTATGTAAAGTTTTTAATTTCTTCATCAAATCTGAATGAGATCCTTGCTGGGTAGAGTAATCTTGGTTGTAGGTTTTTCTCCTTCATCACTTTAAACATGTCCTGCCACTCCCTTCTGGCTTGCAGAGTTTCTGCTGAAAGATCAGCTGTTAACTTTATGGGGATTCCCTTGTGTGTTATTTGTTGTTTTTCCCTTGCTGCTTTTAATATGTTTTCTTAGTATTTTATTTTTGATAGTTTGATTAATATGTGTGTTGGCGTATTTCTCCTTGGATTTTTCCTGTATGGGAATCTCTGTGCTTACTGGTCTTCATTAACTATTTCCTTTCCATATTAGGGAAGTTTTCAACTATAATCTCTTCAAATATTTTCTCAGTCCCTTTCTTTTTCTCTTCTTCTTCTGGGACCCCTACAATTCGAAATTTGGTGGGTTTAATGTTGTTCCAGAGGTCTCTGAGACTGTCCTCAGTTCTTTTCATTCGTTTTTCTTTATTCTGCTCTGCAGTAGTTATTTCCAATATTTTATCTTCCAGGTCACTTATCCGTTCTTCTGCCTCAGTTATTCTGCTATTGAGCCCTTCTAGAGTATTTTTAGTTTCATTTATTGTGTTGTTCATCGCCTCTTGTTTTATCTTTAGTTCTTTTAGATCCTTGTTAAATGTTTCTTGCATTTTCTCTATTCTATTTCCAAGATTTTGGATCATCTTTACTATCATTATTCTGAATTCTTTTTCAGGTAGACTGCCTCTTCTCTCTTCATTTGTTAGGTCTGGTAGGTTTTTACCTTGCTTCTTCATATGCTGTGTGTTTTTCTGTCTTCTCATTTTGCTTATCTTACTATGTTTGGGGTCTCCTTTTCACGGGCTGCACATTCATAGTTCCCGTTGTTTTTCATGTCTGTCCCCAGTGGCTAAGGTTGGTTTAGTGGGTTGTGTAGGATTCCTAGTGGAGGGGACTAGTGTGTGTGTTCTGGTGGATGAGGCTGGATCTTGTGTTTCTGGTGGGCAGGTTTACGTCCGGTGGTGTGTTTTGGGGTGTCTGTGGCTTTATTATGATTTCAGGCAGCCTCTGTGCTAATGGGTGGTGTTGTGTTCCTGTCTTGCTAGTTTTGGCATTGGGTATCCAACACTGTAGCTTGATGGTTATTGAGTGAAGCTGGGTCTTGGTTTTGAGATGGAGATCTCTGGGAGATTTTTGCCATTTGATATTATGTGGAGCTGGGAGGCCTCTTGTGGACCAGTGTCCTGAAGTTGGCTCTCCCACCTCAGAGCCACAGCACTGACTCCTGGCTGGAGCACCAAGAGCCTTTCATCCACACAGCTCAGAATAAAAGGGAGAAAAAGTAGAAAGAAAAGAGAGAAAGAAAGAAAGAAAGAAAGAAAGAAGAAAGAAAGAAAGAGGAAAGAAAGAAAGAAAGAAAGAGGAAAGAAAGAAAGAAAGAAAGAAAGAAAGAAAGAAAGAAAAAGAAAGAAAGAAGGGAGGGAGGGAAGAATATGAAATAAACTAAAATACAGTGAGAGAAAATTAAATAAAGTTAGTAAAATTAGAAAATAATTATTAAGAAAAAAAAATTTTTTAAAGTAAAAAAAACAAAAAATGGACAGACAGAACCCTAGGACAAATGGTGAAAGCAAAGTTATACAGACAAAATCTCACTCAGAAGCATACACATACACCCTCACAAAAAGAGGAAAGGGAGAAAAAAATAATATATCTTGCTCTCAAAGTCCACCTCCTCAATTTGGGATGATTTGTTGTCTATTCAGGTATTCTGTAGATGCAGGGTACATCAAGTGAATTGTGGAGATTTAATCTGCTGCTCCTGAGGCTGCTGGGAGAGATTTCCCTTTCTCTTCTTTGTTCCCACAGCTCCTGGGGTTCAGCTTTGGATTTGGCCCTGCCTCTGCGGGTAGGTCGCCGGAGGGTGTCAGTTATTCGCTCATATAGGACGGGGTTAAAGGAGCAGCTGATTCGGGGCCTCTGGCTCACTCTGGCCGGGGAGAGGCAGGGGTATGGATTCGGGGCGGGCCTGCGGCAGCAGTAGGGGCCTGGGTGACATTGCACCAGCCTGAGGCGCGCCGTCCGTTCTCCCGGGGAAGTTGTCCCTGGATCACGGGATCCTGGCAGTGGCGGGCTACACAGGCTCCCGGGAGGGGAGGTGTGGATAGTGACCTGTGCTCGTACACAGGCTTCTTGGTGGCGGCAGCAGCAGCCGCCTTAGCATCTCATGTCCGTCTCTGAGGTCCGCACTGTTAGCCGCGGCTCGCGCCCATCTCTGGAGCTCCTTTAAGCAGCGCTCTAAGTCCCCTCTCCTCACGCACCAGGAAACAAAGAGGGAAGAAAAAGTCTCTTGCCTCTTCGGCAGCTCCAGACTTTCTCCCGGACTCCATCCCGGCTAGCTGTGGCGCACTAAGCCCCTGCAGGCTGTGTTCACGCCGCCAACCCCAGTCCTCTTCCTGCACTCCGACCGAAGCCTGAGCCTCAGCTCCCAGTTCCTGCCCATCCCGGTGGTGAGCAGACAAGCCTCTCGGGCTGGTGAGTGCTGGTCAGCACTGGTCCTCTGTGCGGGAATCTCTCCTCTTTGCCCTCCGCACCCCTATTGCTGCGCTCTCCTCCGTGGCTCCGAAGCTTCCCCCCTCCGCCACCCACAGTCTCCGCCCGCGAAGGGGCTTCCTAGTGTGTGGAAACCTTTCCTCCTTCACAGCTCCCTCCCACTGGTGCAGGTCCCGTCCCTATTCTTTTGTCTCCGTTTATTCCTTTTTCTTTTGCCCTACCCAGGTACGTGGGGCGTATCTTGCCTTTTGGGAAGTCTGAGGTCTTCTGCCAGCATTCAGTAGGTGTTCTATAGTAGCAGTTCCACTTGTAGATGTATTTCTGATGTATCTGTGGGGAGGAAGGTGATCTCCACATCTCACTCTTCCGCCATCTTCCTCCAGACCTATAGCAAGAATTTGAACAGATGAGTGAAGTAGGAGACAAGAGGTACATGGGAGAAGTATAGCTTGAAATGGTGCCCCATGATTCTGATACTCCTCTGTTGGTTGAGAACTGGTGCACAACAGATGAATGGATTTCAGACTTTTGTAAACTCAAACCCAGAGTAAAATCAAACAAATAAACAAAAATTTACGTTAATCACACACTTACGCACGTTAAGGGCATATTGTTGTGTTCTGAGTAAGAGACAACTGTGTGTCTACAACCCAGCTAAGAGACATGGATCAGCCTACGTGGAATGTCCCTTAGTTTATAATTGTGTCAGAGGTGCCAACCATCTCACTCCAAGACTGTGGGAATAGCATGAACTGTTCTTAGGATTGCCCTAACCAGAATGCAAGGCCAGTGTTAAGTTGAAGGACTCAGTCTGGTACAGTCTGTTTCCTAAGCCACTCAGATCTGCTTGTCCTCTAATGATATCTGCGTCATGTCTAGAATCAGGATGACCTCTCTTTTTCCATCATTGAAGTCCAGTCCTTCAAGTCCAGCCCCTGAAGTATAATCCAGTCCTTCAAGAAGGTAGTCATTTCCTGACTCCTCAAAATATTTAGAAAGAGCTAGCAAGCCAAGTTGTTATTTCCACTGTTGCTTCTGACCCTGAATACATAATTGGTATTATTACCTCCCTCTTAGATTGCCCATCAAAGGTTTTCTTACCCCAGGCCAGCACTTCAGTGAGCCAGAGTTACTTGTCTGGGGGAATAAACCCAAATTTTTTTACTCAGAAGTCTAACCTTTTTGTTATACTATCCTTGTCTAGCTTTGGTTGCTACAGTTACTCATTTACTGTTAATCACGGGGCAATGAAACAGCAAAACATTTTAAAACCACTTAAGTTTTGGCCATACTCCTCCTTCTCTCCACTGTGTCGCAGAAAACTTAGGTTGTTATGATAACCAGAGTAGATTATCCCCACCAGTACAATAATTCCTTTCTTTGCCTGCCAGTCCACTACCAGCAAATAGAGCCCAGAATGGCCAAAATAATTTGAAGCTTCCATTTCAGTGGAACCCTTCCTGTGTGTGACTCCTAGCAGAAGGAATATTCCCAGGAACCAAAATCTCTAAGCAGACAGTACCTAAGCTTTGGGGGCAAGAAACACAAATTCTGCAAGTAGGACAATGGGAGTAATAAGGACATGGGACCAATCTTACTTCAATTTCTTGGTTCTTATATATTTTAGTGTTTAGTATATATTGTTCACTAAAAAAATACATAAACCAAATCCTGGAGGTCAGCACCCTAACTGGCCATGTGTTGCCCCTGAACCAGTACCTTAGCTGAGCCTTTAATGGGCTATTTCACCATCATATCATACTGGCATGTTCTAGATGATGGACAATGCTAAGGCAGTGGATACCATGATCTCATATCCCTTAGTCCATCAGTCCCTTGGTCCAGGGGATTATTGTGTGAGATAGGATGTCAATTGATCAGGTATTTTATAGGCCTTCAGATGGCAGTTATAGATGAGGCACTATGGACAGGAAAGGCAAACTCATCTCTGAGTTTACTGACTCCAGTGAAGACAAGTTGTTACCCCTTACTAGGTGCAAGAGGTCTTATATAATTGACCGGACACGTGGTTGGCTTGTGTCCCCAAGGAATGGTCCCATGTAAGACTTAGTAGTGGTCTCTGTGATGGACGGTTGGGTTGTTTTTGTTTTTTGGTACGCGGGTCTCTCACTGTTGTGGCCTCTCCCGTTGCGGAGCACAGGCTCAGGACATGCAGGCTCAGCGGCCATGGCTCACGGGCCCAGCCGCTCCGCGGCATGTGGGATCTTCCCGGACCGGGGCACGAACCCGTGTCCCCTGCATCGGCAGGCGGACTCCCAACCACTGCGCCACCAGGGAAGCCCCAAAGGTTGGGTTTTTAGTAATAACTGAATATACTTCCAGCCAATTCTCCCTTCATATAAAATGAACAATTAAATGCACTGCTCACAACTCTGGTGAATGGGAAAATTTCCTTTTACCTTGGCCTTTGGACCACCTCTGTGTGAGATTTAATGAAATAGTGGTTTATTTGCGGCTAGTGCAAATATATATTGCCTAACTATGAACCAGGCTCTCCTCTATCACAGAAACATTTAATGAAAACAAAGATATCAGTTGAAGAAGAGGTGCTGGAATAATAGAGGTAGGAGAATAGGCATTGCATTGCACCTAATTATATAAATTGCTCATGCTATCTGGAAGTGCTAGATTAAAAACTGAGTGTATCAGTTCCATTATATAATGAATTTCTTCTATGACTGGGTGAGTCTGATAACATCCAGTCATGATGGGCAGCTATATTTTCATAGTTTTTAGTATCCCATTTTCAGGGGCTCAGGTTCTATTTAAATTCATTAGCAAGCCATTAGCAAACTATTTGTGAAATGGAGAATTTTCTGCCATAGAAGGCATGGCCTTCCTCTAGAACTCTTTATGTCTGTGCTGCACTTTTCCTATTGGGGCTTACCAGATTTCAGCTTACTTCCTAGTCATCGTAGATTCCTCTAGTATGTTGGATATGCTAGATCACATGGTCTGAACAACGGGGAAGTTTGCAATAAAGCTTGTACAAAGTAAAAAGCCCTCTCTTTCTCTGGACCCATTTGAAACTGGGAGCCTTTCTAGTTATCCAGTAAATAAATTGGATCAGTTTTCCCATGTGTGCTTTCTGCTACCATTAAAAGTCAAAGAAGCCCACTGAGCACTGTGTGTATTTATTAGTGTTATGATAAGTAAGAGTTTAGATATTAGGGAGCCCAGTTCCATGGTATCATCCCTATCAACTCCAGCCTGAAAAGACAAGCTACCATAGATGCCCTTAGGCTTTTCCAATGTGCCTTACTGATGGTTAACTGTTTTATATAATTTTTTTTTTAACAAGACATTCAGTGTCATCAAAAGCAGTAGCCCACACACATATTCCTTATAATCACTATGTCCCCCAAACTGATTGCCTTAGAGTTTGGATTTTCCCAGAAGCAGACCCTGAGACTAGCACTGAGTGCTCAGATCCTATTTAGGAAGTACGTGTTGCACCAGTAGGGAAGGAAATGTATAAAATAAAAGATGCATTATTAAGACAACTAACATAGTCAGCATTTGAATCTTAATCCCACAGGCAGCCTTTGGAAAACTATAAAACCCATGCCTCAAAATTAGTCCACCCATGGACAAGGGAGCTGTGGTAGTTTCATACCAACTCCCAAGAGTCTTTAGTTGAAGGCTGCTGGTAGGACTGTTAATTCCTTGACACTTTCAATCTGCTATGCACATGGGCATCGAGACTTTCTATCATTCTAGGAAAAAGCATTTAGAATTGCAGATGCAGATACTGTGTCTTAGAAGACAGCAGAGTACCCTCAGACAGAAAACCTGAGGGTGGGTTGCAAATGATATTTGCCAGACTTTATACGTATGTATACTTTATAGATGTAGATATTTGATGGCCCTTATAGATAAAAAAGGAAATGATGAGAGAGAGCTGGGGGAGGTGGCCTCATTTGGGAGGCACCTTAATGTTACCAAGAGTGCAATCTAGAAATAAAAAAATTAATATGTTCATTTTTATTTTTAAATAAAATATTTTAAAATTAAATTATTTAAAAATTGTCACACCCCAATCCCCTCCATTTATCTTACAGGACTGGAATAATATTATTTTCTCTTTTTTTTATCATTTTTTAAAACATCTTTATTGGAGTATAATTGCTTTACAATTGTGTGTTAGTATCTGCTGAATAACAAAGTGAATCAGCTATACATAACATATATCTCCATATCCCCTCCCTCTAGCGTCTCCTTTTCACCCTCCCTATCCCTCCCTTCTAGGTGGTCACAAAGCACGGAGCTGATCTCCCTGTGCTATGCGGCTGCTTCCCACTAGCTAGCTATTTTACATTTGGTAGTGTATATATGTCAGTGCCACTCTCTTACCTCGTCCCAGCTTACCCTTCCCCCTCCCCGTGTCCTTAAGTCCATTCTCTACATCTGTGTCTTTATTCCTGTCCTGCCCCTAGGTTCTTCAGAACCATTTTTTTTTTTTTTTTAGATTCCATATATATGTGTTAGCATACGGTTTTTGTTTTTCTCTTTCTGACTTACTTCACTCTGTATGACAGACTCTAGGTTCATCCACCTCACTACAAATAAGTCCATTTATCTTACAGGACTGGAATAATATTATTTTCAATAGCACTATTGCTTACAGTCAAACTATACAAGAAAGACATAGGGGTGAGGTTTGCTCATTTGTTACTAAATTTTACTGACTTTATTTTGCGGCAGAGTGGAAATTCCAAATAAAATTATTTAATTTCAAAGTCAGACTTCTTTTTTATGGAGTCTGTTCCTTCCAGTGGTATTTCATGTTTTAAAATATAAAAGAAATAGGTTTTAAAGGCTCTTGAAACTTTTAAAATAAATCATTGAATGGAAATGTCAGCATGAGGCTATTTTTTGTCAGGTATTCAGTGATAGATCATCCTTATTAGTGATTTTGTTTGCAGATTGTTTTGTGTGAAATAAGATCCCCTATGAATGCTCCAAAACAGCCTGTAATGGCTGCTAATCACCCAAGTGTCAGAGCTTATAGCTTCAATATATCTTTCTCAGACTACATCAGAAGATAGTAACAATTTCAAGAAATAGTGCTTAAAACTGCCATCAAATAAATTCTCAGTCCCATTTCAGCTAAATGCACATTTCTATTTATGACAAAGGAGGGCAGTTGTCCTTAGTCATGAAGAAATTCTCATTGAAATCTGACTTTCAACTTTTCCTAAAATAAAAAAAAAAAAAAAAAGGAGTCTTTATTGGGAAAGGATTATTCAAGTAAGATGGTGTGATCTCTGGACAGAATGCTGAAAGGTCTCCTCTCAGCTCTTGTGTCACCTTGGGCAGGGTGTTTTTCTGAGCCTACGCCACCTTTTTTTCCCTGGTTAACAGAGTTAGTGTTTTCTGCCCCAGCCTGTCAGTTCCTGCTTCTTTTACATTGTCTCCATAGTCACTGGCTCATTCTCACGCTAGCTGTGGTCTTCTGCCACGTGATATTAAGAGCATTTTGGTTGTTGTGTGTGTGCCTTACTTTATGAGCTTCTGATTTCTCTTATCCTGACTCTTGCATGTCTTTGGACTGACTTGCCCACTTAGTTTTTTTCTTATTATTTTATTTTATTTTTTTATCGACATGTAATTGATTTACAATGTTGTGTTAGTTTCAGTTGTACAGAAAAGTGATTCAGTTATACATACATATATATATTTTTCAGATTCTTTTCCATTATAGCTTATTACAAGATATTGAATATAGTTCCCTGTACTATAGGCCTTTGTTGTTTATCTATTTTATATATTGTGGTGTGTATCTGTTAATCGCAAACTC
Organism: Phocoena sinus; assembly: GCF_008692025.1. Classification (NCBI taxonomy): domain Eukaryota; kingdom Metazoa; phylum Chordata; class Mammalia; order Artiodactyla; family Phocoenidae; genus Phocoena; species Phocoena sinus. The sequence goes on from NC_045767.1 coordinate 96,008,441, forward strand.
CTAATAACAGGTGGCTTGATTTTGGCTCTTGTTCTCCTGAGCTGTATGAAAGAATTAATCCTGAGTGTTCTTCCTTCTCTAATTGCCTGATAATTCTGTCTTTATACGACACTGACTAATTCATATATCATTGTGTTTTATGGCTATGTTCTCATAAATTCTCACCTAAGTTTTTACTACATGCCTCCTTTAGAGTATATAATATTTTGTGTATTCTACACAATTTTGTGTACTCTAAAAACTAATATAAAAAGTGAAAAGACAGATTATCCCTAGAGCAAGATGTGGAATGGATATAGACTTCAGTCACCATCTCAGGGTGGAATTCCTACTCTTGGGTCATATGTTTGGGAGAAGTTTCCTTCAAGCAGAAGAAAAAGATATAAGGAAACCTATGGAAATTTGAACTGGCACCTTGATGAACTCTGGCTCCCAAATCTTTGAAACCTTTATGTTAATAGTAGAAGCTAAGAAATGTATTTTTTCTGAAACTGCAAACTAGTGTCTGTGTTGTGAGAGATAGGTGACTTGAATATAATTTGGGGGCAGTGTGTGTGTGTGTGTGTGTGTGTGTGCATGTGTGTGTGTGTGTGTGTGTGTGTGTTTTGAGAAAATCATCTGTACAGGACATTTCAGTCATGCAGCAAAGAACATTTTCAGGTGATAAGATATAATTTTCAGAAAAAATATTGAAATTTGTTTAATTTATCTTTGATTCATATGGCATATTATCAATTTCACCTTCTCATGTACAATGAAGCACAAACTGCTTTTTGTTTTAATACTCACTTATACAGCATTCATTCTTTTACATTTTTTAGCTTGTATTATGTGACAACCACAGTGAAATTACTGGGGACACAATTTCTCTTCTTTTGAGAAGCTTTCAGTCTAGTGGAGGAGTCTATAACATTCCTAAAAGCTACTTTTTAGAATCAGTAGCTGATAATAGAAAATTAAATATTCTTGTTTCTTAAAAATAAGTTATGCCATGCATAAAAAAATCCTCCTTATATTGAGTTCTATGTAATTATAATGGGTAGGATATAATAGTTATCTGTGTAATTGTACCCATTTAAATATCCTTTCTAGTTCTTATCCTGGAGTAACTTGGATTTAAAGGCCAGAGTTGCTGAATTATTTCTGGTTTCCAATGACTATATTAAAATGAAATGCCTCGGGCTTCCCTGGTGGTGCAGTGGTTGAGAGTCCGCCTGCCGATGCAGGGGACACGGGTTCGTGTCCCAGTCTGGGAAGATCCCACATACCACGGAGCGGCTGGGCCCATGAGCCATGGCCGCTGAGCCTGCGCATCCGGAGCCTGTGCTCCGCAGCGGGAGAGGCCACAACACTGAGAGGCCCGCGTACCGCAAAAAAAAAAAAAAAATGGAATGCCTTTACAAAATACCAAGGGAATGCTTAGATGTTGAGGCTCTGGTAAAAATGGGTCATAAACATGAACAGTGCAAGTCAACAATACTACTCTCTAAGAATGAGAGAACTTGATACAGCAAGAGAAACAGGCAAAATGAACCACTTCGATATTTTTCCCCAAAAACACACTACATAAAATCAAAGTGCCGTACCATTTTTTCTCAAAACTTCCATTATAACAAAAATGAATTGCAAAATCAAAGAGTGATCAACCCCAGAGTATAACAGTTCCCAGTATTCGTTTATCTTGAATGGGAAATTGACACACATATCACTTTGAAAAATTATGATTTATGCCCCTAGTTCATTTTTTTCCTTCCACTACCATCACCCAAGACTACCTTCTGTTTGAGGGCAAACCCAGTACCAAACACCTGTGTGACAGCTACGGTCTCTGGTTTCCTTTCAGATGATGTTAGCCTGATCCATCTGCAAGATGAGTCTGTGTGCCAATTCTGATTATTCAGGTGGGACTAGACTCTTTAGACATTTTTAAGATTCTAAGAAACATTAAAGAAGTAGCTTTTCTTTTCCCACCAGCTTTCTTTGATCTAAGTGTCTTATTGTTTTATTTCCTGTCTTCTCTCTGATAGGAGTGGCCTTGCATATCAATGAGGCTCTACTTGATCCAGGGCCAGCCAGTCTTTGTGGGGTAATTAATTGGCATACTGATTGGCAAAAACCCAGCCCAAATTTGTGTAGGTGATTTTTGGCACAGGTAATTGTCTACTTGTGAATAATTTTTAAAATTGTGGTTAGCAGAAGGTAAGTAATATTTTGATTCTGAAGCAGCTTACAAAGTACTACATAAAATTAAAATGCCAATGAGTTTAATTTTAATTTTAAAATATTTTTGATCTGGGACATAGGAAAACTATTTTTGAGTATTTAAGGTGTTTCCAGTATACTGTAACAATGCTGCAATTTTTCCTTCAGATGTAAAGAAGTTTTATTATTTCTCTTCTTTTGTTAACAATGAAGTGACAGCATGGAAACATTTTTGTGGGCTTATTTATTTATTTAAACACTATGTATTGAACCCCTACAATGTATAAACAACTATATGAGTGATTTGGACTTACTCTTTGATGCATAGAATATTATCTATAAAATCATAGATGAGTTAATTTACATGCATTTTACTGTATGTAAATTTCATTTTACTATATATAAATTATACCTCAATAACCTGACTTTAAATAAGAGAAGAAGCAATTGAGCATCTATAAAATGATCAAAATCATGCTGGTCACTGGAGCTAGAGTGATGACTCGGATTTAGTTCCAATTTTCAAAAACTCACCATCAAATAAAGAATATAGTAATTCATATGAAAGGTAACCACTTGGCAGTACAAAATGCAACAATGGAAGCGTGTTAAAGGGGGAGGATGTGGTATATAACGAGTGTTAAGTAATTTTTGGAAGATTGAAGAGAGAGACATGTAGGGAGAAAAGATTTAAACTTATTATGGTATGTAAATCATCTCACTCATTAATGAATTACTTTTGACAAACCACTTCCAGAACATCTTCCTTGAATCCTTTATCTGGGCCAATGGCCCTTCTTGCAGAATTCCGGTCATGGTGCTGCCACAGAAGTTTTGATTTTACAATACTCCCATTAGATTATTAATTCCTCCAGGACAAAGTTCCATGCCTGGCCTAAGGAAATTGATCCACACATATTTACTTACTTTAACTAAACTGAATAGAAATGGTAGCAAAATGGATAGTCAAGGAGCTTTTCAGTTGGGTTTGGGGAGAATGGAACTTATAGCAGTCCTGAAATAACGAACTGTGTTCAGGCTGCCATAAATAATTTGATAGTGTCAAGGGCATGGGGCAGGAGTAGAGGGAGGAAGATAATTGGAAGAGACAAAACTGGAGAGTATACAAGGAGGGTCTTTCTTTTAAGAAGCCTATTTTTTTTTTTAAACCTATAAGTGCTAGGAGTCATTGAAGAATTTTAGGCAGTGCTGTAACATGATCAGATTTGTCTTTTGGATAATTCACTTTCCTGAAGAATGACATTAGGAGGGTAATTACGGAAGTAGGAATTTGGTCAGGAGGTATTGAAATAATTCAGGCAAGAGGTAAGGTGGGCTATAACTAGGACAGAGACAATAGAATGATAGACAGAGTTTGGATCCAAGAGACAGAATTGTCAAGGCTTTGATGACTAGTCAGTTATGGTTCTTAAAGAAGAGAAATTGTCAGGGGATAATGCATTTCATTTTTCACATGTTGAGTTTGAAGCAGAGATGTCTAGTAAGCAATTAGATACCTGAGTTTTGTATTCAGAACGAAAATGTTAGTTCAAATAATAGGAGTCTGAGATCCTAAGTAGAGAAGACGTAGAGAAGAGGAAAAGAGAGTAGAAGACAAACTCTTGACTAAATGTTGTCTCAATTTATTGTGTATACAGAAGGGAATCTAGTGGAGGAAGTTCAGGATGTTTGGAGATGAAGAAAGAGAAGCATAAAGAATGACAGTGAAAAATCAACTCAAAATAGCCCAATTATTTTCTCACAGTTTTTGTGGTTCAGGAATATGAGCTTGGCTTATCTGGATCTTCTTCATAGGGGCTAACACGGTTGCTGTCAAGGTGTCAGCCAGGACTGGGCTTCATATGAAAGCTCAACTGGGGAAGAATTTACTTCCAACTGCACATGGTTGTTGGCAGGATTTAGCTCCTCATGGGTTATTGGAATGAGGACCCCAGTTCGTTTTTGACTGTTAGCCAGAAACTGCTCTCAGTTCCTTGCTGCATTGCTGCTTGTTTCATCAAATCATGGAAGCCAAAAAAGCAATACAGAGAGTTTGCTAGCAAGATGGAAGGCACAGTCTTTTGAATCCTAATTTTGGAAGTGACATCCTATTACCTTTGCAGTAACCTATTGGGTAGAACGATGTCACCCATGGGGGAGGAGATCACACAAGGGCATGAATACCAGAAGGTGGGGATCACTGGGGGTGGGGCATCTTACAAATCTGTTTACCACAGTTGGTGACCTTTTCCAGGACAGTGTTTAGAAGAGTTTCAGTGGAATACTAGAGGCAGAAACCAGATTCCAATGGTTGAGAAACAAATGTCAAGTGGAGTTTTGTGAGACACCTGTCTTAAGAAGCCTGACTGAGAAAGGAGGGAGAAAGTCAGGAGATTGGAACAAGGAAAGGCTTTCTAAAGCCGAAAGAGTATTGAATGGGCCTATTAGGTGAGGAGAAGGAACGATTAGAAAGAGAAGGAGAAGAAACAAGAGAAGATGGAGGGGATAACTGAGAGAGCACGTTACTTGAGAGAGAGTGTAGGATATGACTCACAGCTCAGAAAAAGAGAAGGGTTAGCAACAAACAGGTAGAGGAGCATCTTTTCTTCAGTGATAGAAAACAGGAAAATAATGGTAGTCAATGTAGGTAAGTTTGTAAGGGGAGAACTTTGACCTAAGTCACACCTGGTAACTTCAAGTTTCCTGCTGAGGTGGGAAGAGAGGTGAGAAATAATCTGTTTTGGTCTAAGGCTCAGAGGCAAGCATAGAGTTGAGGAGAGTAACAGTTAAGAATAGCAGCTGAGGACTTCCCTGGTGCTCCAGTGGTTAAGAATCTGCCTACCAATGCAGGGGACATGGGTTCGATCCCTGGTCTGGGAAGATCCCACATGCCATGGAGCAACTAAGCTCACGAGCCACAGCTACCGACCCACAGGCTGCAACTACTGAGCCCACATGCTGCAACTACTGAAACCCGTGCACCTAGAGCCCGTGTTCTGCAACAAGAGAAGCCACCGCAATAAGCCTGTGCACCACAATGAAGAATAGCCCCTGCTCACCACAACTAGAGAAAGCCCACCTGCAGCAACAAAGACCCAAAGCAGTCCCCAGAATAAATAATAATAAAAAAGAATAGCAGGTAAGCTGGATGGGAGAAGGTAGGAATAACTGAAGGTGGTACCTAATTACATCTGAGTGTGTTTCCTATGTATAAGCTGTCTGTAATGTGTAATAGTCAATAAGCCTTTAACCTTTTTGATTATGAGAATGGCGTGATGAAAAAACTGTTTAAAGAATAACTTGGCCATTCTGTAAATAGTTGAGTTAGAGATGGGAGACCATGGCCTTATGAAGAATACTGAAGCACCTATGGCTGTAATTCAGGCAGGAAGCAGTAAGTTTCGAAACCCAGATGGGAAGGTTAAGAAAAGGGATGGTTAAACAAAAAATGTCATAACACTGGAATGAGATAGATGATCATGAGAATAGTATGAGGATGAGAAGGAGGAGGTATATGTTGATAGATTGGAATGCTAAGTAGTCAGTGCCTAAAAACTGAGCTTTATGTCTCTAAACAAGTAACTGTTGATTTTAGAGATCCTGACATCCTTCAGCTGTCTTATTCTGCTACTCAATCAACTGTTACTCTAATAAAGCAAAAAGTACACACAAACTGCAATTCAAGAGATAAAGTTCGTTCACCAATAAGTAAGGGAATTTTTTTGGAATGTGCAGGTATCATAAAAATCAGGTTACCCGAATGTCCTTAAATGTGAGACTGTCTCAGGGTAAGGGGAAAATTGAACATTTCCTGAGTGATGCTCTAAGAGGGCCAACCAGCCTGCCACGACACCGGTGAACTAAGAGTTCAACTCATTATGGAACCCCTTTGCCCATTATCACTTAAGCGTGGTTGAATGTTCTAGCCTAGTCCAGGACACAACAAGAATGGAACATGAGTAGGGTAGTTTTGATTTTTAATAGATTAGGAAGAAGGTTAGGATCATTGAAAGATGCTAAATGAAAATGTAGAGAAATTTACAATCCATAGGTATCTGCAAGACTAATTTAAATTTGCATTAGCCTGAATTTAAGTATCAACCGTTTAAGCTTTCATTTTCTGTAAGTGGGCTGGACTGCTTGGTGGCAGGTCAAAATTGTAAATAGCAAGCCTGCACCTCCAAACTTCTCTAAGGCTGCCAGAGATTGAGTGCTTAATTTATGGTTAACGCATGATTAAGTGTTAAATGGCAGTCAGAGGGACTTTCTGAGATTATCTGATTAGCTTTTAGCACCCAGAGTTCTCTTCTCAGTGGAATTTGTGCTCTGTAGTTAAGACCCAGTAGTATAAATGTCTAATAGAGAATTTTGATTCATGTACCAACAACACAATCACAAAGGGCAAGTTATCAGCATTTAAGAAAGGATTTGAGATTTGAATATCTAGTGAGTTTTTCTGGAAGAAAATCTCTCTTATTATTATTATATAAAATTTAATGTCTGACTTTGGGATTACATGAAAAATGTCTTCATTTTGTTGCTTTGAAAAGCAGAACAATAAAATGCACTTGATCATTTAAAAATTACTCGTTTTAAGTAGATGTGTGTTAATGTCTGGCTCAGGTCATTACTGAGCTATTCTAGGAACGCATTATGTCAAAAACCTCCAAGTTTGAATTATCAAAACTGGGGATGTATAATTAGAGTTAATTTTGATATAACTTACTTGGACTTTACACACAGGAATTTACACATCAGAGATTTGATATTTCAGTTGTGTAACTACTAAATTATAAATTTTAGAGGTAAAAATACTGGAAGTTACCTTTCTCCGTGTTTTTATCAAAACATATTTTTTAGGATGCTTGTAGCCTTTTCTTGAAGAGAATTTTATTGTTAAGCAAAGTTCTGCATGTCTCTTTTCTGAATGATTTTTCTGAATCATTAATGTTACCATATATTGTATATCATAAAGAGGGCTACTTTATCAAACATTCATCCACAGAGCCCTGCATGGAACTCATTTGGAAAACAATATTTGTTCAGTTCCTGTAGTTTACAGATGAAGTAACTAAAGCCCTGGAAGGAAAAATGATCTTCACAGGGCCACGTATCTACTTAGTGACAGATGCAAAATGCATAACGACAACGTTTGAGTTTCATCCCTGCTATCTTGCTCTTCCACACTAAGAATGGATCTCTCAAACAAACATTCTAATAAACAATATCTTTTGATAAATGTATACTAATCTTCTAAATTAGTTGTTTGGGTCAAATCTCTTTGAAATTCAGAAGTCAGTATCAAGTCATGGGTTTCCTTTTAGATGACACATCTAACATGCTCATTTCAAATTATTTTTTGTCATAAAATAGAGCTTAAATAAGCAGCTTTTCATGAAAAAAGGCGATGAATTATTTTTTAAGAAGATGATTTATTTTTATGAGATGAGTCATGAAAGACTTGGTTTAAATAATGTATACGTAAGGCTTTTCTAAAAAGTTAAAGGAAATTAAGGTGCTATAAATATATAAATAATAAAATGCCTTTAAAATACTTCTCTTTTTTGTGCTTTTCCCCTTTCAACTGAATCTGTAATAATACAGTTCTGTTATATTCTTAAATACAAACATCTGCTCCAAGAGCAATGCCGTCTTAATCATCTTATTTGCAGGAACAAGTGTTTGACACATATTGACAGGTTTGTAGGCTGGAGCAGTTCCATATGACCTTTCTATAGTACACAGAATGCTGGAGGTAGGCCAGCGGGTGTTGGTTAGAAATGAAGGCAAGGAAAATCATTTAGCTTTTCATTTCCAGGTAAAACAAAAAAACTTTATATTTCAGCAAGGCAGAACAGTCAACTAAAACACTGATGTGTGAACTTACCACCAACAGTCTTTGTGCATCAATACAATACTCTACTTACAAAATATTAAAATGATACCTGAAAAATAAAATACTGTACAGATCACCTGCCTTTGTCATCTTTAATATGATCATGATTTCTCAGTTCTTTCAGTGAGGCTTCTAAGTCGCTACATAGTTTCATAAATCTTACCAACATTTATTTATTGCACAAAAAAATTGTTACATTTCCTTGCCTCTGTTTTGTACAGGTTGATAATTTAATTCCTTGGATGTTTTCTCTAAAAAGAATTATTTCAAAACCCTTAAATACTTTTATTTTTGCCAATTAAAAATTTTCTTCTTAATTTATGAACTTTTCTTTCTCAAGGAGTCTAATTATCAGCCTAATAACCGGTTAATCTTGTTCTTTCAGAAATGGATTGTTCTTGGAATAGTCATGGGTTTTTGCAAGGCACAAGTGGATAAAGTGTGGACCTCATGCTGCTGCTGCTTCTGTCACTGCACTTAAAGAGAAACACTAAATACAGCAATTAGAAAAAAAAACCCTCAAATAAAGATGAATAATTAAAATTATCAGAAGTTTCTAAAACTTAGTAAGCTTTGTGAGTTATATAAAAATGACTAAATTCCTGCTTTAATTCAAAGTATGCTCACACTAATGATAATAATGCACTGGACTTTTTTTTAGCGCATTCTTTGTTCTTGGCCAGAGCGCAATATGAGTTGTCCTTTAACCCCATCCATAAGGATTTGAATACAAGAACACAGAAGGAATCTGGTGAAGAGTATTAAAATGACTTACCTTAAGAGATCTAAATTGTATTTGCTTATTCATGATTCTATGCCAAATAAGAAAGAGATAACAATTAAACATCCCAGAAAACTATAAGCTTGTAGATATTAACCTTAGAAGAAAGGATATACATGTTTTGAGTATATACTAAAACTCCTGATATTTCTACCTATAGCCTGAAAAGCAAAATTCAGGAAAACTATACATGAAATAATTTTATACATTATTAACATCAGTACTCTAGTGGGGCAGAAATTAGTTCAGACAGAGGTATACTTTTCTTCCTTCCCTTGTCTTCTCCATGAACCTGTCCTTTCTCCCCATCCTCCTCTTCTTTTTATCCCATCCTCTTCCTTCTCTTTCATATTTTTCCTCACTCCTTCTTCACTTCTCTGATCCCCTTCTCTATTACCCTTTCCTTCTTCTTCCCCAAAGACTCATTCCTTCCTCTCAGAGCCCTGCTTCATACCGAGAATTCTCATCTCCAAATGGATGAATAAGTAGATGCAAAATTCTACAGATTTTTTTTTTGGAATTTCTTAAAGATGAATTATTTCTTAGATATGTGTCATCAAGCTGGGACATTCACTAAACAGATGTCAATTAAATTTTTGGTGAGTTTCCTGCAGCTTCTAGATTCTCTTTTCTTTTAAAAAAAAGAACTTAGAAAAGGACTTGATTGGATAGTTCACAAAAAAGGAAGTACAAATGGCTTATCAATTATAAAAAGGTGCTCCGTGTTACTTGTGACTAAAGAAATGCAAAATAAACCATTAGGGAGATGCCATTTTAAATATCAAGTGTCAACTGTGTATCTTTAAGCAATAAATATATTTAAAAAGAAGAAAAAATGTTATTTCATTTTGCAAAAGTATTCTTGACATAAAGTACTGCTGTTAGACTGACTTTTATATCCCCCCAAAGTTATGTTGAAATCTAATCCTCAATGTGTTGGTATTAGGAGGTGGGGCTTTGAGGAGGTGATTAGGTCATGAGGATGAAGCCCTCAGGAATGGGATTAGTGCCCTTATAAAAGAGACCCCAGAAAGCTCCCTTGCCTCTTCTGCCATGTGAGGACAAAGGGAGCAGATAGTTATCTATGAACCACAAAACAGATTCTTACCAGACACTGAATCTACTGGTGCTTTGATCTTGGACTTCCTAGCCTCCAGAACTATGAGAAATAGATGTTTGTTGTTTATAATCCAGTTTAAGGTTTTTTTTATATCAGTCCAAATGGACTAAGACAATTACCTTAGTACATATAAAACACAAAATCATTTTGAGACTACAGGGTATCTTAGAGTCACCTACTTCATAAATTCTTTCTGGATTTATAATATAAAAATACTCTGCTATCTGGTAACACTCTATCTGCATCCTTCTTCTGATAGTTCTCATTTCTAATGCATGTGTCCTGTCTCTTACAGTTGTAGGATTCTAGGAGACAGAGAAGCTTCCACATTACCCAGCACGGGCCCCCATTTATCTTTATGGGTCCTCAATAATGGTACTGAATAAACTACAAGAGATCATTAAAGACTAAGAGATCAGTGTGTAAACTGGACTTTGAGCCTAAGGTTTAGTGGAATTGAAAGGTGATGCCAAATGCTGTTTAGGCACAAAAAGTTATACCTACAAAGGATTGACTCAATGTGGGGATCCCCAAATTAACTGACTCTTTAGATCAAAGAATTGAGAACCCTGGAAAAATAATAAATACATTTTCTGGAAGGAATCACTATATTATAATGTCATTCATTCATAATTGAACCCAGTTTAATTTATTAGGTTATTCTAGGCAGAAGAAGGCCAGGCCAATTTGACTTGAAGAGTATGGCCAATATCGAGTGAGAGATCAGGAGTGATACATGGTTCACCCCAGTGTTGGTGGGGGTATGGATGAATTTTCAGGACACTGGGCTGAGCATGGGGAAGAAGTTGGAATAGGCCCTGCCTTTGAGGTAATGCATACCTTATGAGGGATTAGTCATTAGAGGTAGGGTTGTAACCCAGAGGGAAGAGTCAAGAAAGAACTTCAATTTCACAAAAAATAAGTCATATTTTGAGTTATGAACATAATTTCTTATGCTGGGAAGAAAAAAGGGATCGGAGAACTGTGTTCTAATATAGACTCTAATGACCTCTGAGGTTTTATGGATCTTATTATCTTGCAACTCATTTCCCCCATCTGTGAAAATAAGATAACTTATACTATCTACCTTGCTAAAGGGTGACATGTAACTACAGCTGTCATTATTAGAATCAGTGAGTTTTAAAATACAAAGCTCTATTAATAATTAAACACACTTTTAAAAATGGTGGCAAAATATACATAACATAAAATTTACCATTTTAACAGTTTTTAAGTGTCCAGTCCAGTGTCATTAAATGTATTCACACTGTTGTGCAACCATCACCATGTCCATTTCTAGAACTTTTCCATCTTTCTGAACTGGAACTCTGTCCCCATTAAACAGTAACTTCTCATTTCTCCCTCCCCTATCCCCGGCAACCACCATTCTGCTTTTAGTCTCTATGAGTTTGACCACTCTAGGTACCTGGTTTAAGTGGAATCAAACCGTATTTGTCCTTTGGTGTCTGGCTTATTTCACTTGGCACAATGTCTTCAAGGTCTATGCATACTGTAGCATGGACCAGAATTTCATTTCTTTAAGAAAATAATTTCCATTTTATGTGTATACCACATTTTGTTTATCCATTCATCCATCAACGGGATTTGGGTTGTATCCAACTTTTGGCTATTCTAAATAATGTTGGGGTAAGAGCATTATACTAAACATGCTCTATTTTTAAAAGAATTAGTATTCTAGTTAATAAAACATACAGAATTGTACAGGTTTGGTAGGAATAAGTTTAAGTTATTCAAATGGATTTTAGATAATATCACCAATAAGCACCAGATTTAGTTTCAGAGATTTTTTTAAAAATGCAAATCGAGTATTTGAACAGCCCAAGTGATATTAGCACTTAGCACTTAGACTGTTGTAACTTAACATCTGGGCTCCATCATGTACAAATTATATAAAAACATCAATGCCAGAAACTGACTGAGCTTTCCTAATTCTCTTATTCCCCTTAAAATTATTTTTAAATATATATTTTTTCTAATCCTCTTTGTAAGGTTCCATTCAGCAAGTTTCTTGCTCTTCTCAGGGCCTAACCTTAAAGTGTGGAGCATGAAGATAGCACATGTGTCTGTACAATGAGATGTTTAAAGTAAAATTTTCATAAATGAATGTTTGGGTCTGAACAAAAACCCTTTATTTCCCGGTGGATAGAAATACATCTCTGAAGATTGACATAGTTTTTGGTCAAGTTATGATGTACTCAAGACTTGGGGAACAGTTGGAAGTGAGTGGTGGAGAAAGGGGAAATTCCAAGAAAATAGGGCATGGAAATCTGAATGAAGCAATTCTCTGTCTTTTAGTGAAGACGGGAACAAGAAGGCAAAACACACAAGGGGTTCCATTCTTTTGTGGAATAATTTGGTGCCTTTCAAGTAGCTTCTGGAATCACTACCACAACTTGGCAAGGTTGACAAATAAAATTGAGATATGAAACAAAGGGAGAAGACCATGCTTCGTTAGGCATTACTTGTTTTCTTCTATGATAATAGAGAAATTTGTGTCAAAAAAGAATAAAAAAGCTGTAGTGTTGTTATTTACTGAATCCTCCTTGTACTTACAATTGAAACTTAATTTGATCTAACATTAAAAATGAAGTTAGTGGAGAACGAGAATTATGTTTTTCATTTCTGAATTGAACTCTCCAGATGCCCCTCTACATGCTTTCTCTAATCAGAGCCAGAAGGAGGAAAATTCTAGACTAAATGAAATGAAGCACAGACAGTGTGTTCAGGGTGTCTAATGTTTTCAGTAGATCCATGTGTCCTACTGAGCTGGATGGAAGCTTGATTCTGGAATTAAAATCTCAACTTGCCTGTTTGATTTGTGACCTCACCACCTAATAGTTGATTTAACCATATTTTTAGTATTTAAGAAAATGGTCCTAAGCTAGTAAAGGATCTCATACATAGGTCGAAATATTCAGGATAAACTAGATACAGGCGTACCTTGTTTTTTTGCACTTCACTTTATTGTGCTTAGCAGATACTGCGTTTTTTACAGATTCAAGGCTTGTGGCAACCCTGTGTTGAACAAGTGTTTTGGCATCATTTTTCCAACAGCATTTGCTCACTTCATGTCTTTGTGTCACATTTTGGTAATTCTCACAATATTGCAACTTTTTAATTATTGTATTTATTATGGTGACCTGTGATCAGTGATCTTTGGTATTACTACTCTAACTCACTAAAGGTTCAGAAGATGGTTAGTATTTTTTAGCAATAAAGTATTTTTAAATTAAGGCGTAATCTTAGACATAATGCTATTGCATACTGAAGACTGCAGTATGGTGTAAACATTACTTTTATATGCCCTGGGAAACCAAAAAAATTTTGTGACTTGCTTTATCGCAGTGATCTGCAACCAAATCCACAATGTCTCCAAGGTATTCCTATAATTATGTGGAATTTAATAATATACTAAGTTGCCAAAGGCTTTTATTAGTCCTCTTCTGATTAATTTCAGTTTAGTTAGCACATGTCTTTGGACGAAATACTTAACTTCCCTGGTCAATATTATTTTCATTTAGTTAAATGAGGAGCTTGCATTAACTTATCCCTAAACTCCCTCTTATCTCTTAAATTTTATAGTTCTGTTTAACCTCAGTTTCTCCATCTATAAAATGGATGTATTCTTAACAGGATTTTTAGATTTATTTTCTCGACCTCTGTTACTAATCCCTAGTTGGAAGTGATTCTTGGTAAAGGGAACATCTGTTTTGCAACTGTATCGATAAGGATGATATTGATCTTATATTAGGGGACATTAGGTGACTTTGCACAGTAGAGAAATGCATCTATGTTGGTTATCTTTGAGATTGCTCATCTGTCTTAGTGATGGTTAACTAGTTATACCACATTTTGGCATCACAATTAACCAAAGGTTCTTGAGCCCTTTTGAGCAAGTTTTATGTTGACTCATCAGTCTCTTCTCAAAACTCTTTACAGAATTCTTGAGAGCAAAACAAAATTTTAAATGTACTTTCTGTTATCTGAGGGATTGATTTTTTTATACAATGTTTCTGCAGTTTTCTAATCAGCAAGGGCACTTTCCTCTGGGTGATAAATGTGTTAGTATGTTTTACGGAGTCAGTAAATCAGGAACAATAATAATAGTAAAAAAAGCGCCGTCCATAAGTAACTTCAGATTGCAATTTATGTAATGACATCACATCCCTTCTTTAACTAAAGCACAGAAGTCTCATCTACCTGCAGTCTGATAAACACTGAAAATTTTTTCAGGTTGAAATTTAATATAGGCACATAATATATGACATTTGTATTCAAAAGAAATAATGAAGAGAAGATGAACTGATAAGCAAATGATGTGGTAATATATGCCGTAATGGGGAAGACAGAGGGTGGACAGATGACAGAAGCACATTTCTTTTTTAAACACAGTTCCCTGAATTTTGCAGCATATACATTTCTAGACAATGGAGGCAGATCAAAACTCAAGTGGTGACAAGAGAGTTTACTGCTGTGGTTTTAGTATCTTCCATTCCGTGAATATTTATCACAGCAGCGTCACACAGAATACTTCTCCCTGCTTATTGCAATCATTTGCTGTACATGCCATCATAGTTAAACGTTCATACATTTTTCTGTTATGAGGCTTACTGTTTTGTGGCTTAAAGCATCTATGTGCCTCAATAAATGCTGCTTTTAATTAGGCTGAGATGAGGAGAAACTTTTTAGGTTGGTTTTTTTTTTTTTTTTTTTTTTTCGGTACGCGGGCCTCTCACTGCTGTGGCCTCTCCCGTTGCGGAGCACAGGCTTCGGACGCGCAGGCTCAGCGGGCATGGCTCACGGGCCCAGACGCTCTGCATGTGGGATCTTCCCGGACGGGGCACGAAGCCGTGCCCCTGGAATCGGCAGGCGGACCCTCAACCACTGCGCCACCAGGGAAGCCCCACTTTTTAGTTTTATAAGAACATTTTGTGACTTATGGTTGTTCCCTTTTACTAACTCAATTTAAATCTGAAATCAGTTTAACTTTTAATAGTGATCTGTTTCTAATCTGATATACTTCTTTTATCTAAGGTATCTATATTAACATAAACATATTACAATTCATGCAATCATTTCTCTCATCTCTACCATATAGCATTTAAACCTGATTCTAGAGACCAGTTTTGGCTTAGTCAAACAAAACTCCTAAGGATGTTTGGTATAGTTGTTGTAAATAAAAGCTGTATACATTTGGTCCACAGAAACTATTTTGAAATTAAAACTCACAAATGTAAAGTGACAAGCTCTGTACTGATTCATGCATATCAATATGTGATTTGTAAATACACATTAATAAAATGTCTGTCAACCTTATCAATTTTCCTGTTTGTCTCAAAAGCAGTGACTACAATTCTAATTACCATTTGATTCCAACTATTCATAATCACATTGTTTTGCCAAATTGGTTATAACAATTAAATGTGGTAATAAGACACAATCATAGTTAAGGAGATTGTTCAATATAGGAATTTCTTCAGTCCTTATAGAGAGTTATTTATAGTAATTAATTATCAATAATACTAAATACCTTATGTTGATTTGTTTTGGAGTTAGAGCTGAGAAAATGTGATATTTCATTGAAAACAAAACAATTCTTCCGAAGTTTCCTGATTCTTCACTACTCAGGGCCAACCCTTTCATTAGATCAATTTTTAAAAACTGCAGTGACAACTCTAATTAAATCATATTTCCAATTTTATGTGATGATAATTATATCCTCTCCTCAATATGTTAACTTATTAAACAAATGTCAACTTATACCTGAAAGAGTGGACTTGTGAATGTTAAAGTAATCAAGAAACGAAAATTACTTAAAATAAGATGTCCTAAGTTAGGTAGATAGGAAGCCCCATGAGGGTAGGAAGATGTTTATCCTATTCACTGTCAGATTCTCACTGCCTAGTACAGGATCTGGCACACAGTAAGCAAATAAAAGTAGTAGTTCAATGAAATAAAATACAATAGGTAATTTTATCAAATACCCTTGTTCCACACACTTCTCATTGCTATATGCTTCTATAGTTTTGTTCATAATTTCTTTTTTCTCGAATTTCTTTTCATTATTTCTTTATTTGGCTAACACTCATCCTTCAGAAGTTTGAATGATTTGGATCATTTTATCCAAGAAGTTTTCCTGGCTCCCCACGACTGAGCAAAGCATTCCCAAGGCTTAATACTTTATCCTACAGTTTACATGATTCTCTAGATCAAGATTAGGTTCCTAATCTTTGGATATCTAGTGTTTAGCACAATGCCTGGCACATAAAACCAACTCAATAAATATTCATTGAATTTGAATATGTTTAAGGACCAACGAACCACTGTATCTTTTTGAGATGGAGAGAGAGTGTTCACTGTTTGTTAGTTTGTTTTCAGTTACTTTTATATGTTCTTACATTAAAATGTTTTGTGTTCATGCCAATGAAAATTTAATAGAACAGCAAACTCTACTACTTAAAAATATTTTACCTATGATTTGGAGATTTTTCCTGGTCATTATTTAATGTGACTGGTATGTTGTTATGGTGATTTAAATGATTTGCCTACATGTGCCATGTGACCACAATTCTGTTCATAAAACATTTTGGCTATGATTATCTTTGTCCATATTTGAAAGAGAACTCTGCTATTTTTCCAATTTTAGGGGATACCCAAATCATCAAATTATTCACATAATTTCTGTTAATCTCAAATGGTCTGATGAGACTTGCTTTTGAATAAAAAAGTAGAATGACTATGAATGTTAGCCTAGTAGAAACTTATAGTCTTAAAAATCTGACCAACTGGATATCAGTACTCCCAAAGAAAGAGGGAAGTGAGAGAAATCAGAAAGAATTAACATGATAAGCAATTTGCTCTCATCATATTGACCCCACCACTTTCTCCTTTAAGCAAAATGGAATCTTTATCTTAATACAATTATGGACAAGAGATATAGAATAATTTGCTTGGCTAACAAATATGTTTTAGGATGAAGAGGTTTTATAAAACACCTGAGTATTATTTACTCAGGCTTTTTTTTTTGATTCTCATGAAGACAAAACGAATTATGATCTATAACAGATAATGGCTAAATCGTAGAAAGCCATTTAGACTATGAATTAGTGACCAGCCTATGTATAGCTGTCGCCTTTATTTACAGCTAACAGGGCCCCAAATCATATGATTTTGGAGACGTCTAATTCGATGCTTTGATTTCTACCCCCTGTTGGTATTAAGGCAAAAAAAATTCTTAAAAATCTGAACCACAAATATTCCTGAAACATTGCCTGCCTTGAACACTTCCAGGAAAGATATCATATATGTTCTGAAAACATTGTTTTTAAATTGAGTTTTGATAAACCGAATCTCTGTTTCAATGCTATAGAGATTCATTTTTTAAATGATATAATAGGAAACCTCCATTTTGAAAGTAATTTTATATCCTCTTCTCTTGAAACTTGTCTAAAACCACAAGGAAAACAATATACAGAAGGAGGGGCATTTGTAACCCAAGCAGATTGGAAGAGTGATAACTGAGCAGAACTGGGGAATATCCATCCTCAGTGCCCCTCACTGGTGAGGCACTTGCCAAAATGCAAGTAATTTTCCCAGAATTAGGCCAGAATAAGCTCAGATATTGGAAGAACGTGATACCAGGGGAGGCAAGAGTGGAGAAAAGAGATAAAATCAAAGATACTATTTGAAAGTCCATCTAAGAAGTAATAAGAAATCTAGGTTTTTGCTCCTTACTCCTTCCTTCTCTCCCCAGCCAAGTAGTCAGGCAGTTAACCCTCACCCACCTCTGTGGAAACAGATGATATGTTTTCTGGAGAAACTGAATCAGAAAGGATCTAGGCCTGAGGGATATGAAGCATTCGTTTAAATAAAAATGAAACTTGAGTTATTCAGTGATGTTTTAACCAGTGGGTAATTGTATAGCTTCATGTTGTCTTTTGTCATAGAGGGAAAAATGGAAAACATGCAAATTTATTAATATGATGCACTGGTTCAAATAAGTCCATTTCTTACATATTTTATTTTAAGCAAACTTTTGACTTTTAGTTTTCTATTGAATTTTACTGAATTTTAATATACACAGAAAAGTGCACAAATAAGAAATGAAAATGTTAATGTGCTCTTTGTGTAACCAACACCTCCATGAAGATATACAACAATGTCAGCACCCGTGGGGCCCTCGTCACAGGCATTCCTAATTCCCAAAGCAAACGCATGTGATTAATTACCACAGATTGTTTTTTGCATTTTTCTTTATTGTGGTAAAAATCACGTAACATAAAATGAACCATTGTAATCATTTTTAAGTGCACTATTTAGTACTAAGTATTAGCTTCATGAACTTTATTTCCAGTTCCCCCCCCCCCACCCCAGGTTCAGGAAGGTCTCAGCCGTTATTTAGATAAGCTTTCCAACCCTTCTCTTCTCTTCTTCTGGGACTCCAATGATCATACATTATTTCTCTTGATGACCTCAGTGTTCACCCATGTTGTAACATGTGACAAGATTTCTTTCCTTAAAATTCCACTGTAGGCTTTTTTCATTCCTTTCACTCTTTTTTCTCCTCTGATTGAATAGTTGTATTGATCTGTCTTCTAGTGCACTGATTTCTTTTCTTCTGTGTGGTCAAGCCTGATATTGGATCTCTCTACTGAATTCTTTAGTTCTATTATTTTATTTTTCAGCTCCAAAATTTCTGTTTCTTCTCTATGTTTTCTATATCTTTGTTTAACTTCTCATTTTATTGTATTGTTTTCCTGATACCATTTAATTGTTTATCTGTGTTCTCCTGTAGCTCTCTGAGCATCATTAGAACACTTATTTTGAATTCTTTGTCTTGTAACTTCTGAATCTCCATTTCTTTGGGGACAGTGACAGCTGGTTTACTTTATCCCTTTGATAGAGTCATGTTTCCCCTGATTCTTTTTTTTCCCTATTGCCTTATGTAGGTGCCTGCACACTGGAAGAAGCAGTTATCTCTTCCAGACTTTATAGACCAACTTCTGTAAGGGAAGACTTTCAACACAGATGAGGGGCATGCTGAGCATGCTGTAACCCTGGGTCTACCAGTGCAGGGTGCCAAATGTGGCGACATGTGACAGTACTGGTTCCAAGGGGATATGGTATCTTGTCTGCTCAGGCCACTGGACAACTGTGAGGTCCTTGGTGAGAACTGAAATTGGTCCACAGTGACTGCAAGGGCTGTTAGGGTCTTCAGCAGTGCCTCTGGCTCCAGTAGCAAGGGACAAGGGCAGGCCGCAGTGGTGGGCAGAGCTGGTGGTGTGCACACATTCAGATGTGGGGACCACTGCGTGGGCCTATGTAATGGCAAGGGATGGTTGCAGAAACACACTTAGGCAGCCGGGGCAGACATCAAGGGCCAGGGCCAACTACAGGTTCACTGGCAGCTGCAGGGGCTCTGGCTATTAGCGTGCTCTCCTGTGGAGGCTCACTCATCTCCTGACAGGGCACACTGCAGTGGGAGCTGATGACAGGCATCACACTGGTGGCATGCAGTTGCACAGCTGGAGTGGCTAAGCCAGAGCCTGTGCACAGCAGTGAGTGTCAGCTGGAGTTGTCTAGGTTGGTGTCCTGCATTCATGCAGACACAGAGGCCTGAGGTGGCTGCTGGTGTGATTCCAACGCTCTGGCATGAGTGGAAGGGGAGGTAACAGAGAGACTCAGGTGTCCACTAATATGAATACCCATGGGGCAAAAGCTGGTGAAATATGTAGGGGTCCACAGTAGCCGTGCTGGCCCTTGGTTCCTTCTTTAGTGGCAAAATCTGCTGAGTTTATCTTCAGAGCAGATCTCTGTGGACCTTGATTGCTCCTGCTCTGTGTCTGCTATTAATACCTCCAGCTTTTCTTCTTTGTTCCTAGCTGTGTCTATACATCTCAGCTTTGCTGGTCTGGGTGGGGTGAAACTGAACTGGGACATTTTGTACCATATTAACGTGGGTGTCCTTCCTGTGCTTACCACATAACATTTTTTTCCCATCCATTTGCACTCAGTATATATTTATCCTAATTTTAAAGGTCATCTTTTTATTGCATATAGTTGGTTTTGCTGTTTTATCCATTTTGACATTCTCCATCTATTGACTAAAATATTTAGTCCATTAAACTTAATGTAATTATTGATATGAGTTTTGGTTTATAATTTCATTATTGTTATTTTTCTATTTCTCTCTTGTTTTTTTTCCTTTCTTATACCTTTCCTGCTTGCTTTTGGTTATTTAAATATTTTTCAGAATTCCATTTAAATTTGCTTGTTTTAGCTATTTTTTTGCATTATATTTTTATTGATTGCTTTAGGGATTACAATATAAATGCCTATGTTTTTACAGTCATGTTAGATTAGATTTTGTACCACTTTATGTAAAATTTAGAAACATATCAACTATATTGGCCCTTAACCCCACACATGCCTCACTATCCTTTATGCCCATATTCATATATTCTGATGCTCTTCACTCATTCTTAGGAGTCCAGTTTCTGTCTGGTATCATTTTACTTCTGGTGAAAACTTGCCTTAGTATTTATTGTAGTATTTTTTTCTTTTTTTGCTTTAGCTCATTACATCTTTATTTCATTTATATTTTGTTGCATATAAATTCTAGGTTGGCATTGTATTTTTGTTTTGTTTTATTTAGTATCAAAAACTTGAAGGTGTTGTTCTATTTTTTATGATGAGAAGTCTACAATTTTTCAGTTGTTGTTCCCTTGCCTATAGTGTATCCTTTTTTGCCCTATATACTTTCCAGATTTTCTCTTTCTTTGGTTTTCACAAATTAGGTTTATTTTGCATCTAGGAATAAATTTCTTAGCACTATATTCTTATTGGCATTTTTTGAGCTTCTTGATTCTGTCCATTCATATCTTTCACCAAATTTGGGGAGTCTACTAGTATTTCCTCAAAAAAATGTTATGGCTCATTTTCCCACTCCTCTCCTTCCGGGATTCACTTAACTGTATATTTTATCTTTGAAATTATCCTATTTAAAAAAGTCTAACTTTTATTGATTTTGCTTCAAGTTTCCTAACTTTCACCTGTCATATCCAACTTACTCTTAAGCCAATCTGGTGTATTTTTCATCCTTCAGATTTTATATTTTTCAGATCTCAAATTTTCATTCAGTTCTTTATTATATATTCTATTTCTGAGTTTTCCTGTTTTAATTCATGATATTTTCTCCTACCTCACTGAGCATAATTATATAGTTTCTTCAAAGACTTTGTCTGATAATTCCAACATTTGTACAGTAGACTTTCTGTCTATTGACAGTTGTTTCCTTTGAGACTGGGACATATTTTCCTGCTCATACTATGTTGAGTAATTTTGGATTGTATCCTGAACATTTTGAATATTATGCTGTGAAGACTCTGGGTTTTGTTGTATTGCTCTAAAGACTGTTGACATTTTTGTTTTAGTATTAATTAACGGTACAGTGTGATGACTGTGAGGGCAGCAGTTCAGCTCTCACAGTTCAGTTCTTTGGGTCTTAGCTGCAAGCTGCTTTTTGTTTACCCTATGCATACATAGTTTAGAGATCAGCCAGAGACTGGGGCTGAGTTTAAACACATATCTTGGAGTTCTTTTTCTCTGATATTTTTTTCTTCCCCATGGCTCCCTCTCACCTGTTGGTGGCTCTGATTGCCAGGGAAGTTACCTTATTCTAGCCAGAAAGACTACAGGCTTTTTATGGCCATTTTGGCCTTCCTGTATGCCCCACTTCAACTTCAGCTTCTCTCAGGTAAAAGTTACAATAAATTTTAACTGACTCTATGCTGGACACTTACTCTCAGTTATAATTTCTAAAATCTGATTGCTTGTGTTTAGTCTCCAGTGCCTTCAGTTAGTGTTTTATCTTTTTTATATTGTCCAGAAGTTTATTGATAATATTTGTAGAAGGATCAGTTTATTAGATTCTCATTTTTCCATACCAGAAGTGAAAATTCCTCATGGTGGTTTTAATTTGCATTTTCCTCATGACTAATGAAATTAAGTACGTTTTCATATGTTTATTTGCCATTTTTATGTCCTATTTTGTAAAGTGCCTGTTCAAGTCCTTTGCCATTTATTTTTTTCTGTTAGGTTGCCTGCATCATTGATCTGTAGAAATGTTTATACATTCTGATGCATATTTGTTGTCAGATTTATTAAAAATACTATCTTTCATTCTGTGGCTGGTATTTTTGTTCCCTTTGTCTTTTGATGAGCAAAAATTCTTAGTTTCAATGCATTCCAATGGAAACTTTTTTCACTTGTGATTAATGTTATTTTTCTGTTTCCTTTTGTGCTTAGTTTCCAGTTTAGGGAAACTTTGCATACCCTAAGATCAAGAAATTATTCTATGTTTTTTCCCATAGATTTTAAAATAGTCGTACTTTCAAAGTTAAATGTAGAGTCCATATGGAATAGATTTTATGTATGATGTAATGTAGGGTCAAAATTTGTTTATATAAATATCTGATTGACCCATTTATTGACAAAACATTATTATTTCCCTACTGCACTGCAGTTTTACATTTGCCATAAATCCAGTAACTAAACATATGTAGGTCTGTTTCTTGACTTTCTATTCAATTTTATTGATCTGTTTGTTTACACCTGTATGCCACACTGTCTTACTTACTGTGAATTCTTAATAAATCTTGATATCTGATAATGTAATTCATTCACTTTATTCATCTTAAGATTGTCAAGGCTATTCTTGATACTTTGCAATTTCTTATAAATTTTAGAATTAGCTCATCCATTCTCACTAAAGTCTTAGATTTTGATTTCATTGAATCTACAAGTTAATTTGGGAACACTGACATCTTTAAAATAGTCATCTAACCCATGATTATGATGCATACCTCTACTTGTTTATATTTATTATAATAGCTTTATTGAGATAATTTACATAACATACGGTCTACCTCTAGAGTTGCATAACTTCAGTGATTTTTAGTATGTTCACAGTCTTGTGCAACCATCACCACTATCTAATTTTAGAACATTTTCAACACCCCCAATACTCTACCCATTACAAATCACTCCTCATATTCCCCTCCCACCCTAGTCCCTGGAAACCCCTGTCTACTCTCCATCTCTATGGATTTGACTGTTCTGGATATTTCATGTGTGGTATTATAATTTATAATAATAAATATATATTTGGTTTTTGTCACTGTTCCTGGCACAAGAGTTCTTCAATGCTTTGAATTCCATCATTTCTAAGTGATGAAATAAAGGTGTCTTTTGTTATGTTAATGAGGCGACTTTTGGAAAGATGGGTCACCTAAGGATGGGAGCTCCTCACCAGAGGAACCAACCTTGTGATTAGAGAGTTGAATATTTCAGTCCCACCCCAAGACCTCCAGGAGGAGAAGAGGGGCTGGAGATTGAGTTAGTCACCAATGACTAGTGATTTAATCAATCGTGTCTGTGTACTGAACCCTCCATAAAACCCCCAAAGGACAGTGTTTGGAGAGCGTCCAGGCTAGTGAGCACATGGAGGTGATGGGAGAGTGGTGTGCTCAGAGACAGCATAGATGCTCCATGCCCCTTCCCATATACTTTGTTGTTTATGAGTTCTGTCCTTTCATAATAAACTGGTAATCTAGTAAGTAAAATGTTTCTCTGAGTTCTGTGAGCTGCTCTAGCAAATTAATCAAACCCAAGGAGGTCATGTGAGCCTCCAATCTATAGCCAGTTGGTCAGAAGCCCAGGTGACAACCGGGACTGGTGATTGGTGTCTGAATTAGGGTGGGAGACAGTCATGTAGGACTAAACCCTTAAACTGTGGATCTGATGCTATTCCAGGTAGATAGTGTCAGAATTGATTTGAATTGTGGGACTCCCAGCTGGTGTCACAGAATTGCTTGGTGATGTGGAAAAAAAACACACTGGAATTAATGTCAGAATTGTACGAGATAAAGAGGAATAACTTTCCTTGCATTGAAGTCAGCTTTGTCTGAAATTAGCATAGCTACTCCTTCTTTCTTTTGAATAGTGTCATCATGACACATTTTTCTCCATCCATTTACTTTTCATCTATATGTGTCTTTATGTTTAAAGTGGGTTTCTTAGAGACAACATATAGTTGGGTCATATTTTGATTCACTCTCACAATCTCTGTCTTTTAATTGGTGCATTTAGACCATTGATATTCAAAGTGACTGTTGATATAGTTGGATTAATGTTTACCATATTTATTACCAGTTTTTGTTGTTGTTGCCCCTGTTTTTGGTTGCTACTTTGTTTTCCATTCTTTTCTGCCTTTTGTGGTTTTAACTGAGCATTTTATATGATTCCATTTTCTCTCCTTTCTTAGCATATCAATTATACTTCTTTTCTCACTTTTGATAGTGGTTGCCCTAGAGTTTGCGATATATATTCACAACTAACCCAAGTCCACTTTTAAATAACACTGAACCTCTTCATAGGTAGTATGAGTATCTTATCATGAGGAAATAATCCTAATTCTTCTCTTTTATCCCTTGTATCATTTCTGTCATTTATTTTACTGATATATAATCATAGTTTTTTTCTTGATAGTCAGACATGATGTACCAGGTAAAAGAAACTCCTTACAGTGATGTGGTGGTAGGGTACGGGAGGTGGGGGAGCATTCTATAATCCTATGATTAAGTCTTAGTCCTTTAGTGAGTCTCTTCTGAACTGGTAACTTCACAAGTGTTTTTCAGGGGGGTTTTGCCCTCTTTAGGTGGGACAGGATGTCTCACATGGGCTGGAGTTGAATATTTTCATTCTCCCATGTGGAAGAGTAGAGCTAACTAGAGTTGGGTATTTCCTTTTCCCCAGGTCAGTTGTACTCTGATAATACCACAGCAAGTTAGGCTCTGGCTGGTTAACTAGTTTCTACTGAGGGCAGGACTTTTTAAGAAGAACAGACTGTTCTGATGTATTTCAAAATGCTTTTTCTTCCCCTCCTTCCTGCCAGAAGCCCCAGGGGATTTTTTTCCCCCCAATATTTACTGTGAAAACGTGTTGACTTTCTGGAGGTAAAACTCAGAAAATTGTGGGAAACCTCCTATGACCAGATCCTCCTAGAGTTTTTAATTCTCAGAGTTGTCCAAACTGAGCCTCCAGTATTTCATCAATTACAGTTCAGATTTTCCTGCTGTAGCAGTAGTTCCCTTATAATTTCCACATGTGAATCTCTGTTCTTGTAAGCCTTGACTCCCTGTATTCACCTGTCTCTTCGATCTTGGGGACAGTGTTTCACTGTGTCCTTTCCTCTCTTATGGATCCAAAAAGAGTCGTTGACTTTTCAGTCTGTTCAGCTTTATACTTGTTGTTAGCATGGAGTGGCAACTTCCAAGTTTCTTACATGTGGAACTGGAAACTGGAAGTCCAACATTTATTTTTTAAATGATAGATTTTAACTGTACTTATTTCCACATGCTTTTTATATTATTGTGGTAATATATTTTATCTGATTGCTTTTAATATTTTTCTCTTATTCTTGCTTATCACTTTGATTATGCTATTCCTTGGTATGCTTTTCTCTGCATCTGTCCCACTTGCAATTCATTGAGCTTCTTGGATATGTGGTGTTTTTTTTTTTTAAATAACCAAATCTTAAAAATATATGGACATTTTTCCCTCAGATAATTTTCATGCCCCAATCTCTCTCATCTTTTTATGCAAATAGAATCATATGTATGTTAACTATCTCATTGTCCCAAAGGTCAGTAGGCTCCCATCCTCTTCAGGATTTTTTTCTATCTGTACTTCAGTTTGAATAATTTCTAATATCCTGTCTACAAGTTCACTGATCTTATTTTCTGCAGTGTCCAATATGCTGCTAAGACAAAACAGTGAATTTTTCATTTCAAATATTAATATTTGAAGTTCTGGAACTTCTGTATATATTTTTTAAGTTTCTATTTCCATATTGAGAGTCCTCATCTGTACCTTCATTAAAATTATCTTTTAAATTCTTTGTAATGGCTACTTTAAATTCCTAATTGCTAATTGTATCATCTCTGAAAATGAGTTTTTTCTCTCTGCTATGTCTTTGCTTTCAAAGGAAGCCATGGCTGTCTCAGCTTCTATATGGGAGTTATAATGTGGAGACATCAAAAGTTATTGGGAAAGAATTTCTGAGATAATTCGTCAGAGATGATATTCTTCTGTATATACTCCACATCTATATGTCCCTGTATGTATGTATGTGTCTATTATCTATCTGTCTACTTATCATCTATCTATTTTCATCATCTGTTAAATCAGTAAGATGCTCTAGGAAGGTAGGGATCACTTTCTGTATTTGCTGCTCATAATTACTGGACATTAACAATTAAAAACAAAAAAACTGTGACATTTTATGGGTGAAAATAATATAACATGTTTTTACTTAACCTTCTTTAATTGTTAGTAAGTTTGAGTATTTGGTGAATTTTTGAATAAGTTTTCCAGTTTTTTTCTCTACCTATTGATTTCCATATTTTTGTTCCCCTGAATTAATTTTGTTTTATATTTTTCCTAGAAAATAATCTGTTTTATTATTTCTTAGAAACAGAAAATAATCTGTTTCTATTTCCTTTCCACCTGTTGTCTATTGTATATACTGCATTTAAATTTATTTTTTCTATAGAGATTAGGGAAACATGCACAGAAAGCATAGTTTCCTAAATTCTAAGTGTTTTAAAAACTTACTTGAGGGGGGACCTTGAAGATGGCGGAAGAGTAAGACGCGGAGATCGCCTTCCTCCCCACGGATACACCAGAAATACATCCACACGTGGAACAACTCCTACAGAACTCCTACTGAAGGCTGGCAGAAGACCTCAGACCTCCCAAAAGGCAAGAAACTCCCCACGTAACTGGGTAGGGCAAAAGAAAAAACAGAGACAAAAGAATAAGGACGGCACCTGCACCAGTGGGAGGGAGCTGTGAAGGAGGAAAAGTTTCCACACACTAGGAAGCCCCTCCGCGGGCGGAGACTGCGGGAGGCAGAGGGGGGAGTTTCGGGACTGCGGAGTAGTGCACAGCGACGGGTGCGGAGGGCAAAGCGGGGAGATTCCTGCACAGACGATCGGTGCCGACCAGCACTCACCAACCCGAGAGGCTTAGCTGCTCACCCACCGGGGCGGGCGGGGCTGCGAGCTGAGGCTCGGGTTTTGGTTTTGGACGGAGCTCAGGGAGAGGACTGGGGTTGGCGGCTTGAACATAGCCTGAAGGGGTTAGTGCACCACGACTAGCCGGGAGGGAGTTCGGGGAAAAGCCTGCACCGGCCGAAGAGGCAAGAGACTTTTTCTTCCCTCTTTGTTTCCTGGTGCGCGAGGAGAGGGGTTTAAGAGCGCTGCTTAAAGGAACTCCAGAGACGGGCGCGAGCCGCGGCTAAAAGCGCGAACCCCAGAGACGGGCGCGAGCCGCGGCTGAGGGCGCGAGCCCCCGAGACGGGCGCGAGCCGCGGCTGAAAGCGCAAACCCCAGAGACGGGCGCGAGCCGCGGCTAAAACCGCGGAGCCCAGAGACGGGCGGGAGACGCTAAGGCTGCTGCTGCCGCCACCAAGGGGCCTGTGTGCGAGCACAGGTCACTCTCCACACCCCTCTTCCGCGGAGCCTGTGCAGCCCGCCACTGCCAGGTTCCCGGGATCCAGGGACAACTTCCCCGGGACAGCGCACGGCAGGCCTCAGGCTGGTGCAAAGTCACGCCGGCCTCTGCCGCAACGTCACGCTGCCTCTGCCGCCGCAGGCCGGCCCCGCACGCAGTGCCCCTCCTTCCGCCATCCCCCAACCCCCGGCCTGAGTGAGCCGGAGGCCCCGAATCAGCGGCTCCTTTAACCCCGTCCTGTCTGAGCGAAAAAACAGACGCCCTCCAGCGACCTACACGCAGAGGCAGGGCCAAATCCAAAGCTGAGCTCCTGTGAGCTGTGAGAACAAAGAAGAGAAAGGGAAATCTCTCCCAGCAGCCACAGAAGCAGCGGATTAAAGCTCCACAATCAACTTGATATACCCTGCATCTGTGGAATACCTGAATAGACAAGGAATGATCCCAAATTGAAGAGGTGGAATTTAGGAGCGAGATCTATGATTTTTTTTCCCTTTTCCTCTTTTGGTGAATGTGTACGTGTATGCTTCTGTGTGACATCTAGTCTGTATACTCTAGCTTCCACCATTTGTCCTAGGGCTCTATCCGTCCATGACTTTTTTTTAAAAATTCCTTTTCTTAATAATTAAGTTTAATTGTAATAACTTTATTATACTTTACCTTCGTTCTTTCTTTCTTTCCTTCCTTCCCTCCCTCCTTTAGACAACGAATCACCCCAAATTGAGGAGGTGGTCTCAGGGAGCAGGATTTATGATTTTTCCCCCTTTACCTCTTTTTGTGAAGGTGTATGTGTATGCTTCTGTGTAAGATTTTCTCTGTATAGCTTTGCTTCCAACATTTGTCCTAAGGTTCTATCCGTCCCTTTTTTTTTTCCTAAATATTTTTTAATTCAATAACTATATTATACTTTATTTTATTTTTACTGTATCATCTTTCTTTCTGTCTTTTTTCCTTCTTTCCCTCCTTCCTTCCTTCCTCCCTCCCTCCCTCCCTCCTTTCTTTCCTTCTTTGCTTCTTTCTTCCTTCCTTCCTTTCCTCCTTTCCCTCTTTCTTTACTCATACTTCTACTAATTCTCCCTACTTTTTCTCCCTTTTATTCTGAGCTGTGTGGATGAAAGGCTCTTGGTGCTCCAGCCAGGAGTCAGGGCTCTGCCTCTGAGGTAGGAGAGCCAACTTCAGGACACTGGTCAACAAGAGACCTCCCAGCTCCACATAATATTAAACGGTGGAAATATCCCAGAGACCTCCATCTTAACACCAGCACCCAGCTTCACTCAACGACCAGCAAGCCACAGTGCTGGACAACCTATGCCAAACAACTAGCAAAACAGGAACACAACCCCACCCATTAGCAGAGAGGCTGCCTAAAATCATAATAAGGCCACAGACACCCCAAAACACACCACCAGACGTGAACCTGCCCACTAGAGAGACAAGATCCAGCCTCATCCAGCACAACACAGGCACTAGTCCCCTCCACCAGGAAGCCTACACAACCCACTGAAACAACCTTAGCCACTGGAGACAGACATCAAAAACAACGGGAACTACGAACCTGCAGCCTGCAAAAAGGAGACCCCAAACACAGTAAGCAAAATGAGAAGACAGAAAAACACACAGCAGATGAAGGAGCAAGATAAAAACCCACCAGACCTAACAAATGAAGAGGAAATAGGCAATCTACCTGAAAAAGAATTCAGAATAATGATAGTAAGGATGATCCAAAATCTTGGAAGTAGAATGGACAAAATGCAAGAAACAGTTAACAAGGACCTACAAGAACTAAAGATGAAACAAGCAACGATGAACAATGCAATAAATGAAATTAAAATCACTCTAGATAGGATCAATAGCAGAATAACTGAGGCAGAAGAACGGATAAGTGACCTGGAAGATAAAGTAGTGGAAATAACTACTGCAGAGCAGAATAAAGAAAAAAGAATGAAAAGAACTGAGGACAGTCTCAGAGACCTCTGGGACAACATGAAACGCACCAACATTCGAATTATAGGGGTTCCAGAAGAAGAAGAAAGAAAGAAAGGGACTGAGAAAATATTTGAAGAGATTATAGTTGAAAACTTCCCTAATATGGGAAAGGAAATAGTTAATCAAGTCCAGGAAGCACAGAGGGTCCCATACAGGATAAATACAAGGAGAAACACGCCAAGACACATATTAATCAAACTGTCAAAAATTAAATACAAAGAAAGCATATTAAAAGCAGCAAGGAAAAAACAACAAATAACACACAAGGGAATCCCCATAAGGTTAACAGCTGATCTCTCAGCAGAAACCCTACAAGCCAGAAGGGAGTGGCAGGACATACTGAAAGTGATGAAGGAGAATAGCCTGAAACCAAGACTACTCTACCCAGCAAGGATCTCATTCACATTTGATGGAGAAAATAAAACCTTTACAGACAAGCAAAAGCTGAGAGAGTTCAGCACCACCAAACCAGCTTTACAACAAATGCTAAAGGAACTTCTCTAGACACGAAACACAAGAGAAGGAAATGACCTATAGTAGCGAACCCAAAACAATATATAAAATGGAAATAGGAACATACATATCGATAATTACCTTAAATGTAAATGGACTAAATGCTCCCACCAAAAGACACAGA
Source organism: Phocoena sinus (assembly GCF_008692025.1). NCBI lineage: Eukaryota > Metazoa > Chordata > Mammalia > Artiodactyla > Phocoenidae > Phocoena > Phocoena sinus. Next base: position 96,038,655 of record NC_045767.1, read on the forward strand.
TTGGCTGAATGGATACAAAAACAAGACCCTTATATATGCTGTCTACAAGAGACCCACTTCAGAACTAGAGACACATACAGACTGAAAGTAAGGGGATGGAAAAAGATATTCCATGCAAATGGAAACCAAAAGAAAGCTGGAGTAGCAATTCTCATATCAGACAAAATAGACTTTAAAATAAGGACTATTAAAAGGGACAAAGAAGGACACTACATAATGATCAAGGGATCGATCCAAGAAGAAGATATAACAATTGTAAATATTTATGCACCCAACATAGGAGCACCTCAATACATAAGGCAAATACTAACAACCATAAAAGGGGAGATCAACAGTAACACATTCATAGTAGGGGACTTTAACACCCCACTTTCACCCATGGACAGATCATCCAAAATGAAAATAAATAAGGAAACACAAGCTTTAAATGATACATTAAACAAGATGGACTTAATTGATATTTATAGGACACTCCATCCAAAAACAACAGAATACACATTTTTCTCAAGTGCTCATGGAACATTCTCCAGGATAGATCATATCTTGGGTCACAAATCAAGCCTTGGTAAATTTAAGAAAACTGAAATTGTATCAAGTATCTTTTCCGACCACAACGCCATGAGACTAGATATCAATTACAGGAAAAGATCTGTAAAAAATACAAACACATGGAGGCTAAACAATACACTACTTAATAATGAAGTGATCACTGAAGAAATCAAAGAGGAAATAAAAAAATACCTAGAAACAAATGACAATGGAGACACAACGACCCAAAACCTATGGGATGCAGCAAAAGCAGTCCTAAGGGGGAAGTTTATAGCAATACAAGCCCACCTTAAGAAGCAGGAAACATCTCGAATAAACAACCTAACCTTGCACCTCAAGCAATTAGAGAAAGAAGAACAAAAAAACCCCAAAGCTAGCAGAAGGAAAGAAATCATAAAAATCAGATCAGAAATAAATGAAAAAGAAATGAAGGAAACAATAGCAAAGATCAATAAAACTAAAAGCTGGTTCTTTGAGAAGATAAACAAAATAGATAAACCACTAGCCAGACTCATCAAGAAAAAAAGGGAGAAGACTCAAATCAATAGAATTAGAAATGAAAAAGGAGAAGTAACAACTGACACTGCAGAAATAAAAAAAATCATGAGAGATTACTACAAGCAACTCTATGCCAATAAAATGGACAATCTGGAAGAAATGGACAAATTCTTAGAAATGCACAACCTGCCAAGACTGAATCAGGAAGAAATAGAAAATATGAACAGACCAATCACAAGCACTGAAATTGAAACTGTGATTAAAAACCTTCCAACAAACAAAAGCCCAGGACCAGATGGCTTCACAGGTGAATTCTATCAAACGTTTAGAGAAGAGCTAACACCTATCCTTCTCAAACTCTTCCAAAATATAGCAGAGGGAGGAACACTCCCAAATTCCTTCTACGAAGCCACCATCACCTTGATACCAAAACCAGACAAGGATGTCACAAAGAAAGAAAACTACAGGCCAATATCACTGATGAACATAGATGCAAAAATCCTCAACAAAATACTAGCAAACAGAATCCAACAGCACATTAAAAGGATCATACACCATGATCAAGTGGGGTTTATTCCAGGAATGCAAGGATTCTTCAATATACGCAAATCTATCAATGTGATAAACCATATTAACAAATTGAAGGAGAAAAACCATATGATCATCTCAATAGATGCAGAGAAAGCTTTCGACAAAATTCAACACCCATTTATGATAAAAACCCTCCAGAAAGTAGGCATAGAGGGAACTTTCCTAAACATAATAAAAGCCATATATGACAAGCCCACAGCAAACATCATCCTCAATGGTGAAAAACTGAAAGCATTTCCACTAAGATTAGGAACAAGACAAGGTTGCCCACTCTCACCACTATTATTCAACATAGTTTTGGAAGTTTTAGCCACAGCAATCAGAGAAGAAAAGGAAATAAAAGGAATCCAAATCGGAAAAGAAGAAGTAAAGCTGTCACTGTTTGCAGATGACATGATACTATACATAGAGAATCCTAAAGATGCTACCAGAAAACTACTAGAGCTAATCAATGAATTTGGTAAAGTAGCAGGATACAAAATTAATGCACAGAAATCTCTGGCATTCCTATATACTAATGATGAAAAATCTGAAAGTGAAATCAAGAAAACACTCCCATTTACCATTGCAACAAAAAGAATAAAATATCTAGGAATAAACCTACCTAAGGATACGAAAGACCTGTATGCAGAAAATTATAAGACACTGATGAAAGAAATTAAAGATGATACAAATAGATGGAGAGATATACCATGTTCTTGGATGGGAAGAATCAACATTGTGAAAATGACTCTACTACCCAAAGCAATCTACAGATTCAATGCAATCCCTATCAAACTACCACTGGCATTTTTCACAGAACTAGAACAAAAAATTTCGCAATTTGTATGGAAACACAAAAGACCCCGAATAGCCAAAGCAATCTTGAGAACGAAAAAAGGAGCTGGAGGAATCAGGCTCCCTGACTTCAGACTATACTACAAAGCAACAGTAATTAAGACAGTATGGTACTGGCACAAAAACAGAAAGATAGATCAGTGGAACAGGATAGAAAGCCCAGAGATAAACCCACGCACATATGGACACCTTATCTTTGATAAAGGAGGCAGGAATGTACAGTGGAGAAAGGACAGCCTCTTCAATAAATGGTGCTGGGAAAACTGGACAGGTACATGTAAAAGTATGAGATTAGATCACTCCCTAACACCATACACAAAAATAAGCTCAAAATGGATTAAAGACCTAAATGTAAGGCCAGAAACTATCAAACTCTTAGAAGAAAACATAGGAAGAACACTCTATGACATAAATCACAGCAAGATCCTTTCTGACCCACCTCCTAGAGTAATGGAAATAAAAACAAAAATAAACAAATGGGACCTAATGAAACTTCAAAGCTTTTGCACAGCAAAGGAAACGATAACCAAGACCAAAAGACAACCCTCAGAATGGGAGAAAACATTTGCAAATGAAGCAACTGACAAAGGATTAATCTCCAAAATTTACAAGCAGCTCATGCAGCTCAATAACAAAAAAACAAACAACCCCATCCAAAAATGGGCAGAAGACCTAAATAGACATTTCTCCAAAGAAGATATACAGAATGCCAACAAACACATGAAAGAATGCTCAACATCATTAATCATTAGAGAAATGCAAATCAAAACTACAATGAGATATCATCTCACACCAGTCAGAATGGCCATCATCAAAAAATCTAGAAACAATAAATGCTGGAGAGGGTGTGGAGAAAAGGGGACACTCTTGCACTGCTGGTGGGAATGTGAATTGGTTCAGCCACTGTGGAGAACAGTATGGAGGTTCCTTAAAAAACTACAAATAGAATTACCATATGACCCAGCAATCCCACTACTTGGCATATACCCTGAGAAAACCAAAATTCAAAGAGAGTCATGTACCAAAATGTTCATTGCAGCTCTATTTACAATAGCCAGGACATGGAAACAACCTAAGCGCCCATCATCGGATGAATGGATAAAGAAGATGTGGCACATATACACAATGGAATATTACTCAGCCTTAAAAAGAAATGAAATTGAGCTATTTGTAATGAGATGGATAGACCTAGAATCTGTCATACAGAGTGAAGTAAGTCAGAAAGAAAAAGACAAATACCGTATGCTAACACATATATATGGAATTTAAGGGAAAAAAATGTCATGAAGAACCTAGGGGTAAGATAGGAATAAAGACGCAGACCTACTGGAGAACGGACTTAAGGATATGGGGAGGGGGAAGGGTGAGTTTTGACAGGGCGAGAGAGAGTCATGGACATATACACACTAACAAACGTAGTAAGGTAGATAGCTGGGGGGAAGCAGCCGCAAGGCACAGGGATATTAGCTCGGTGCTTTGGAACAGCCTGGAAGGGTGGGATGGGGAGAGTGGGAGGGAGGGAGACGCAAGAGGGAAGACATATGGGAACATATGTATATGTATAGCTGATTCACTTTGTTGTAAAGCAGAAACTAACACACCATTGTAAAGCAATTATACCCCAATAAAGATGTTAAAAAAAAAAAAAAAAAAAAAAAAAAAACTTACTTGAATCCATTTTTGTCTTATCATCAATGAAAAGAGTAAAACAGTAACTATTATCATTCACACCCCTCCAGCTCAGACGATACATTTAGCATGCTTTTCTGGTTTCTATTTATCCCTCACATTATGGTTTTGCTTATATATCTCAGATTTCAGGTCTAGTTTATTAATTATTAGTTCAATATTATGTATTTTATTTTGATAGTACTATGTTTAAATTCTAAATAATGAGTATTTTCTTATTGGTATTTATTTCTTAGTTGATTTAAGTATATAGTTAAATATTTTTTTTTCCACAAAGAATTTTGAGTGACATTGCCTGTGATTCTAACATATCTGAAAACAACTTTTATGGGCATGTGAGCCTTGAATCTCAGTCTTTCCCCCTCAAAACTCTGTAAGCAATTTTCTTAGCGTTTAATTTTGGAAAGAAAAAGTCTAATCTGAATTCATTCTGCTTTTTGTCTCTTTATGGTTCATGGGGTTATGGGGCCATATGACTGAGAAATGTATACCTAACTGCAGATGTTTACATTAGCAGTAGTAATTTTCATACTTTTTCATGATCTTAGATTATTCTGTAGGGGAGGAAGAAGTTTTCCTCTACTTATCATACGGTCCATGTAACAAAGACAAATTAACAAGAGAAAAATAAGTTTATTAATGTGTATCATGCATGTAACACATGAGAGTACACAGAAATGAGTAACTCAAAGAGGTGACTTAGAATTCTGGCTTATATAGAATATTCAGCAAAGAACAATAAATTTGTAGAGAAATGACAGGACAAACGAAAGTGGTTCCAGGCTTCTAAGGGTGGCAAGTTATGGGAAGGTAACTGTATGGGAGGAAACTAAAGGAGTAAGATTTGTTTGCAGATTTCTCTGGTATCATCTCTGCGCTTACAGTCAAGGCCTGCCCAGTAAAGGAAAATTTATATTCTGTCTTTAGGCAATAAAAAGGGGTGGGTAGAGAGAGCTTTTCCTGCATTTCCTTAATTGCCTTCAACTTAAAATAATTTTTATGTCAAAGAGGTATGTTTTGGGGTGACATTCTGGATTTCTTCAGTGCCTTTCATAATATTGTTTTTCTCATGTTAAGAAATGTATCACAGCAGCTCTTTGCTTATTTCATTCACCTGCTCATGCAGGAAGCCTGATGACCATGCAGACTCTCTGGTTGTCTTGCCTATGTACCTGACAGATAATTTGCCATTAGTCTTGGAGTTGAAGGGCCATTGTAACCTGTCCACTGCTTTTCTCAAATGCTGATCTTTTATGGGGAGGAAAATAGTGAGTTGGTTCTCTAGGCTTCCAACAAAACTTCCATGTGAGTGTAAGATCTAGCAGAGATTCTTTTAATTCTCTACATGAGAGTGGTGCTCTTCATGGTTTCCAGAGATGATGCAAGCTTTCTCTTGTTCTGATATTTGTTTAGTTTTTTCCAAGGAAAAAATTGTGGGAACTGTGCTCAGATCCTCAGTCTACTGTAATTCTAGCACTTTTGGGGTCTTATTTGTAAGTCTGATCAAATTTGGGAAAGGAAGAAGAGAAGCTGCATTTCATGCTTTCTGGGAAAGGGAAGCCCTACAGAAATGATATCCAGGTTGTAGAAGGGGTAAGGTAGTGCATCATTAGTATGTAAAGCCTTGCTCCAGATAAATGGCTGGCAGTGTCAGTGAGAAAGAGAGGATAAAAACCTTCTTTTGGACCCAGAATTTTTGCTGTTTGGAGGAAACCTTTCAACCATACAGTTTGAGTCTGATCTTCTTGCTTCTGCTGGCTAGCTGTACTGTGTCTTGCACAGTGTAGCCTCCCTTTTTGTCTGTGGCTCTTTGACACCTCCACCTCCCTGCCAGCCTGGTGTGGCTGATCAAGCTGTTCAAACAACTGGAAGACATCAGAAGTTAAACACTCATTATTTTAATTTGATGCTAATCATGTGTTAATGAGACTAATCCTTGCAATGATTCAGGTAATTTGCTTAATGGCTGCCCAGAGTACAGATTACAGCAATCAGTCACGTCTGATAAGATGTCTGTTGTGGAGAAGGCTGTCAGGTGAATGAGTTGGGAAAAGACTCAGGAGTAAAGGTCTCATGTCAGGCATGTTCAGTGTTGGAGGGTGGGGGCTGAAGGAAGACACCTCAGAAACCCAAATTTTCAACCAGAAACGAGTATCCTAGTGTTCCTGTTTAGGAGGAAGAAGTTAATGTTGACAGGCTCTCTCATCTTATAGTGACACACATTGAAATAAGCTTGAAAGTTTGAGGAGACTTGGATACACAGTTCATTTTGTTCTAGAGAAATGATGAACTAGGCATAATATCAGTGGTAAGCATATTCTTCTGTTGAGTTGAAATCCCTTTTTGTAACAAAATGTCAAAGAAAGAAAGAAAATGAATTCACTCAGAGCTAAAAAAGATGAGTTTTTCTTCCCATACTTAGGAAATACAGGCTGAAAACAAACACCTAAACTGAATCCTTATGTTATTTTATTGAATCCAAGTATTGTGAGTCCACAAGACCATATAGATACAATCACTGACATGCTTAGAATAATCAATGAGTGTTAAGTTTGGGGGCATCTTGACCTCTACAACATTGCTAGGTTGAATCATGACATATCTCTTTTCTCTTAAAATACAAGAATTTAATAAATTTCTAAATACAGACATACAGAAATAACAAAGCATTTAGGAGGTAGCAAGTTAAAAAAATGCTGCCGGTTATTTGCTTTGTCTTAATTTCTCCATAATGATAGGAAAATAAAAATTTTTAGGTAAATAATTTGTTTTAGATTTCTGATTTGTCTCATTCTAAATATATTTTTGTGAGAAGGAGGGGTGAGTGAAAAGGAAAATAGATTTAGTCATAAGGGAAATTTTGTAGTTTATTTTGTGTTTAACTTAGTCATTTTGATATACTCATAATACCATTTTATACTACTATGGACCCTGATTTAGTTCAATTTAACAAACATTTCTCCAGTGTCTATTATTGTCTTGGTCCATTTGGGCTGCTATAACAAAATACCGTAGACTGGGTGGCTTATACACAAGTGACATTTATTTCTCACAGTTCTGGAGGATGGGAAGTCCAAGATCATAACATTGGCAGATTCAGTGTCTGGTGAAGACCTGTTCCCTAGACACTGTAACCTCACGGAGGAAGCAGGGAGGGATTTCTCTGGAGTAGCTTTTATAAGGGCACTAATCCTATTCATGAGGGCTCCACCCTCATGACTTAATCACCTCCCAGAGGTCCCACCTCCAGGTACCATCACAATGGGGATTAGGTTTCAACATGTAAATTTGGTGGGGGTAGGAGCACAAACTTTCAATCCCTAGCAATTATCTTCCAAGAGCTGTTTGTTTACAAGGAGAAGAGGCACAAGGATCATTCTGAGAAACAAAGAATGTGTTTACCTTATGAAAATGAGGGTAGGAATGCACAAGGAAGCAAAAATGGAGATCCAGCTATTTGAAGACAGGATATCCAACTGTTATAACCAGGAATATGAATTAACAATGTATTAACGACAATGCTTTTATGAGACTTTTTTTTAAGGATCAAGATGCTGTTTTAGAAACATCTAACAAATAAGAGAACTACCTATGAAGTGCTCTTAAAAGTGGCCCACTGACTAGAAATTGAGAACCAAAGCTTCTAAGGCAGGCAGACCATTGTTTTTGTAGCAGTTATTGTTTTGGTTACTGTTATTATTATCTGTCTCATTTTAACTAAGGTAAAGAGAATGCAAGATTCAAAGTGTTCATGCTGAGGCAAATTCCTCTCCAGCTGTGCACCTGTGACACCAAACAAGTTATGTGCTTCCAAAATACAGTGGTGTGGGTCAGGCACTGGACGGACATTTCCAGAAAGGAAAAAATAGGAAAGAAGAAATGGGTAATGGGTCCTAAATAAGTTCAAAATCTAACAGGACAAGCAACATTAAGCCCCAAGCCTTGAAAATGATCCTCTTTGGCTTGATGCTCTGCCTTCCAGACCCACTCGGGTGACAATGCCACACCAATAGCTTGGCAGGATAGCCACATAGTGGCTCTGTACCTGTGCCCCAGCCCCGCAGTGGCTCTTTGATGGGACCTCACCCCTTCCCCTAGGTGGAGGCAACTGTGCCCCTCAAGTCCATGCCCTATATATGCTGGTAGAAATATTGTCCTGAGGACGCTGCCAAAGGTTGCTGTCTGTGTTCTTTGCAGGAGTGGCCACCGTGACCTCGTCTGCACTGAGGCCTGCTAGAGCCACACCTGGGCAACTGAGGAACTGGGGTGAAGGAGCAGAGCCCATGATGTGAGGCAGCACCTGCTGAGGTCTCATGTGTTGGCCCCTGGGCCCTTGCACTCTGGGCCTGTGATGACAGTTGCAGCTCTGATTTTGGTCTGAATCACTCTCAGGATCATTCTTCCATCATTTTGGAGCGTAACTCTTGGCTTCTGTTGAGATGGCCGATTCATTCTAATCTTATCAAACATTTACTTGGCCATACCCTTGGTGTTCTCATTTTTTGAGATATGGATAGGCTGAGAATTTTCCCAATCCTTATGCCTGCTTTCTTTTTTTAAAACAATTCCATCTTTGAAACATTTCTCTCTTCTTGCATTTAACTATAGGGAATCAGGAGGAGCCAAGCTGTACCTTCAACACGTTGCTTAGAAATAGCTGTAGGTGAATGCCCAATTTCAGTGCTCCCAAGTTCTACCTTTTGAAAAACACTAAAACACAAACACAACTCAGTCAAGTTCTTTGCCACTTTATGAAAAGGGTCAGCTTTCCTCTATTTTCCAATAATATGTTCTTCATTTCCATCTGAGATTTCATCAGAATGGCCTTTACCTTTTGTATTTCTACCAATATTCTTCTCATGATTACTTAGGTGTTCTCTCAGAGGACTGAGGTTTTCCACAACTCTCCTGTTTTCTTTCTGAGTTCTCACCAGAATCGCTTTTAAAGGTCCATTCACAGGAGTGTAGGCTTTTTCTGGTATGCACCTCCAAACTCTTCCAGCCTTTACCCAGTTCCAAAACTGCTTCCACATTTTTGGCTATTTGTTACAGCAGTACCCCACCAATTTCCATCTCATCCATTTGGGCTGCTATACCAAAAATACCATGGACTGAGTGACTTAATAAATATTTGTTTCTCACAGTTCTGGAGGCTGTGAAGTTCAAGTTTAAGGTGCCAGGAGACTCAGTGTCTGGTGAGACTAACTTCTTGGTTCATAGGCAGGTGTCTTCACTTGGCAGAAGGGGAAAAGTAGTTCCTTGGGGCCTTTTTTATAAGAGCATTAATGCCATGCAGGAGTGTTCTGCACTCACGACCTAATCACCTCCCAAAGACCCATCTCCAAATATGATCACATTCAAGATTAGGTCTCAACAAATGAATTCTGGGGGGACACAGACCTTCATTCTATAGCACAATTCAATGGAAGAAAGATAAACTCTCAACAAATAGTACTGCAGCAATTGAAAATCCCTAGACAAAAAAATAAACTTTACTGGTAACTAAACCTCATACCTAAACTGCCACTTAACTCAAAATAGATCATGGATTTAAATGTAAAATATAAAACTATAAAGCTTAAAAAAAAAAGGAGAAAATCTTTTAGATCCGGGGCTAGGCAAAAAATTCTTAGACTTGACACCAAAATTATGATTCCTAAAAGGAAAAAATGATAAATTGAACTTCCTCAAAATTATGAACTTTTGCTCTGTGAAAGACCCTGTTAAGAGGATAAAAATACAAGCAACAGACTAGGAGAAATATTTGAAAGCCACATGTCTCACAAAGGAGTTGCATCTAAAGCATATAAAGAATTCTCAAAACTCAAAAGTCAGAAAATGGGTAATTTATATAGAAACAGGAAAAAGACGTGAACAGTCATTTCCCTGAAGAGGATATACTATTGACAAATGAGTACATGAAAATATATTCAACTTCATTAGCTGTTAGGGAAATGCAGATCAAAACCACAAGGAGATATCCCTGCAAACCAACTAGAATGGTTAAAATAAAAAATTGTGACAACACTAAATGCTGGCAGAGTTGTGGACAAAGTAGATCACTCATATTTACTTGTGTAAATGTAAAATGGTAGAGCCACTCTGGAAAACAGTTTGAAAGTTTCTTAAAAACTAAACATGCAATTTCCATAAAACCTGGCAATTATACTCTTGGGCATTTATTCCAGAGAAATGTAAACTAAGATAAAAATCTGCACACTGATGTTTATAACAGCTTGATTCATGATACCGTAAAACCAGAAATAACCCAGATGCCCTTCAATGGATGAATGGTTAAATAAACTGTGGCATATCCATACCACGGCAAATGACTCAGCAATGACATTACAACAACAACCTTGACACCTCTCCAGAGAATTATGATGAGTGAAAAGAAAGCCAATTCCAAAATGTTACTTATTTTATGACACCATTTATATAATATTGTTGAAATGATAAAATTAGAGAAATATAGAGAAGATTAGTGGTTACCAGGGATTAAAGAGGGGTCTGGTGGCAGAGAAGTGAGTGTGGGTATGAAAGGGCAACATGAGGAATCCTGTGGTGATGAAAGTTTCTGTAGTATCTTGACTGGATCAGTGTCAATATCCTGGTTGTGATATTGCAGTTTTTCAAGATATTATCTTTGGGAAAACCTGGGGAAAGGTAAATGCAATTTCTCTAAATTATTTCTTAGAACTGCATGTGAATCTATAATTATTTCAAAATAAGAAGTTAAGTTAAAACAAAAAGCTAGTTTCCAACAGATCTCAAGTTCACTCTCCACTCCTAAAACACAAGCACTTTTTCTATGAGATGTTTGCATTGGTAAATTGAAGTAAAGTGTTGAATATCCAACAAATAGTTCTCAGAGAACATTTGCGTTCTAGACTGTTCATTAACCATTGCTCTTCTGTTCTATCTACATTGTCCAATACTTCTAAATAATACTTGAAATTTTAAAAATGCTCAGCCTCTGGAACACGTATTACATTCAGACATCACTCTCTCTTTGTGATTTATGCATATTTTTTGTATTGTAAACAGGATGAAATTCTACATGTTTTTCTCACATGTATTATGTACTAAATTGATAGTGAATGTATTTAAAAGTGCCAATTCAAATCCTCTTTTGCCTGCCAGTTAAAAGACGTAAGCTTTTCTATGCTCCAGCGAAAAATTAGAGCAGAATTCCAACTTTTTCAAAGTTTGGTAATTTGGTTTCATTAGGGAATTATGAAATAATTTGGGGAGATTACCCTCACATGTTTTACAAATAATGGAAAGTTTTACTATTCAATTTTCTTTCCAGTTCTATTCCTGAGTACCCCTTATTTCACCCTTTCCTCTCAAGTACTATTTCCTTCTCTTTCTTGTACTTTTACCCTTCTTAATTTTTCTTCATCGATATTCTTTTTCTCAAAAATACGTCAAAGGAAAAGACTTGTCAGATCCCACAGAAACAACTCAGAATGCCCCTGAGGGCAGTACAGGCCATAGATCTAAGTCAGAAGTGCTGTGTTTCCCAAGTAATTTTAAGGAGAAGTTTTACAAGATGTGTCTCAGAATGAGAGATTTGCTTTCTCCATACAGTTTATGCCACTAGGCTAAAGATGGAGAATGACTATCAGAGAACATCTGAGGCCAAATACATTTACGTAACCCCAAGACACATTTTGGTATTTATTTTTAGACTGATGATTTGAAAAATATCACTTCTGTTTTGAATATATTTCTTATGGCCAATTTTGCTTATTCATACGTGTTTAAACTTGGGTTTTATTCAGTGTGTATTTGAAATTCAAGCTAGCATATCTCCTGGAAAAGAAGTGATGACTCCTTTCCAAAGAAAAGAAGAGGGAGCCTGACATTTTTTGCTTAAGGTCTATGGCACTAGACAGAAATTTACATTAGTATCAAACTTCTATAGCTATAAAAGGTTTTTAATCCCCACCTTCCTTTTAGAAGAGACATTGTCAGCTCAAAATTAATTACTAAAATGTGAAACAAATCAAAATACAAAACAAATAAGGCTGTTAAGACAAACATTCAAAATCAAATTATGCTCTCAAAATAGGCAATTTACAGCTTGGAAGGGTAAACCTGAAATGCATACACATAGTCGAAATTACTGACTCAAGTGGTATATTACCTATTGGAGGGTATAATCTGACAATGACTCTTGAAAAAGGGTAGAGATTATATTATTTTTCATGATTTAACAGCAAAATATGGTATAACACTCTGTTTAAAAGAGTCTGAAGGAGGATTAAATTGAAGAAAGAGCTTTAGCTGAAAGAGAAATGGGTGTTGAAGCTATATGTCAGGAAGAAGCATGGATTGGTTTTAAAGTTTTACAGCCCTATGTTAAATGAACACTCTCCCCGGAGGCAACCACTGACCACAATGTTTCAGTAAATCATTTAAATAGGTTTACCTTACTGGTTTTGGAAAATAGGACATGACACACCCAATCTGACAGCTGAGCTATCAAATGTGGTGTTTAGAATCATCGCAGGGATAAAGTTCCCTGAACATTTACAAGTTTATTCACCAAATCCCATTTCAAATTCTAAAATAAGTCATTTTCTGCAAATCTAGGCATTTTCATATTGTCACTATATTCCTTTGTTCATTGGGAAAAAAACCCAGAACAACTGTTCTCTTGAAATGGCAATGTTTACCATTTCGATAGCAGCAATGTGGGGCAGGAGACAGCAGTCAAGGAAGGCACAGAGCATAATTTTAAATGTCAGGACAGGAGCCAATCCCTTTGTGTTTCTGATAGATATTATTTTTCCTTGGGGCTTCCTACCTATTCTGTCATCCCTAGTCCACTATTATCTTCTATCTTTGGGTTTCTTTTAACTGTGTCATTCAATATCCCCTTCTCAGGGCATACTTTTTTCGGCCCTGCAGACAGACTCAAGTCACAACCAGATTTTCTCAGCTTGGCCTTGTCAACAGTTTTATGACTAGTAAGGTCACTAATTTTCATATGTGTTTGACATAATCTAGACCAGGACAGAGTTGGGTTTTTTTTTTTTTTAACAGCTTTATTGACATATGACTAACATGCAATAAATTGCCCATATTTTAAATGTACAATTTAAAAAGTTTTGACAAATGTTTACACCTGTGAAATAATCACTAAAATCAAGAAAGAACATATCATCACCCTCAAAATTTCTCCTGGTATCTCCTTCAAATCCTTTCTTCCCATTCTTTTCACTCCCTCTCACCAGGAAGCCACTGAGGAAATCTTTATCACTATAGATTAGTTTGTCATTTCTAGAGTTTTATATAAACAGTACCATACAGTGGACACTCTTTTCTTGTCTGGATTCTTTCGGTCAACAGAATTATTTTGATATTTATCCATTTTGTTGTGTGTATTATTGCTCATTCCTTTTTATTGAGTAGCATTTCATTGTACAGAAATACTATAGTTTGTCCATCTGTTCATCTGTCAATGGATATTTCAGTAGTTTCCAGTTTGGGGCTTTTAAAAATAAAACTGCTATGAACATTCATGTACAATTCTTTCTATTGATATGTGCTTTCTGTTCTCTTGGGAAAATAGAAGTGGAATGATTGGATTGTACAGTAGTTACATTTTTAACTTTTTAAGAAACTGACAAACTGTTTTCCAAAGTGGTTTTTACCATTTTTCATTCCCATCAGCAGTGTATGGAAGTTCTAATTCCTCCATATCTTCTCCAAGACTTAGTATGATTAGTTTTTTAAATTTTAGCCATTTTAATTGGTGTGTGGTAGTAGTTCAGTGTTGCTGTAACTTGTATTTTCCTATTGATTAATCATGTTGTACATCTTTTCATGTTCTTATTTGACATTCTAATATTTTATTTAGTGATATGGCTCTTAAATCTGTTGCCCAGTTTTAAATTGGGTTGTTTTCTTATTGTTGAGTTTTGAGAGTTCTTTTTATATTCTGGACACATCCTTTATCAAATATATGCTTTGCAAATATTTCATTCTCTGGCTTGCTTTTTGTTCTCTTAAAGTTATCTTCTGAAGAACAGAAGTTGTTAATTGTGATGAAGCCCAATATATCAATTTAATTTTTATGTATCATACTTTTTGCATCATATTGAAAAAACTTTGCTCACCCCAAAGACATGAAGGTTTTTCACTTAAGTTTTCTTCTCAAAGTTTTATCATTTGCAGATTTACATTTAAGTCTGTGATTTGTTTTTAATTTGTGTGTGTGGTATGAGGTACAGTTAGAAGGTTTTTTTTCCTTTTGCATATGGATGTCTAACTGTATCAATACCACTTGACAAAAAGACTGTCCTTTCTTCCTAGAATTTCCTTCGTAGCAGTTTTTAATGAGAACTCACTGCCAGAAAGATATTCACTAAGCAATATCTGAATTACAGCGTAAATAAATCCAGAAATCACATTAGTTTTAAATAGAGTGTAAAAGAAGTGTTTATAGGTCTACTGTGCAAGAATAAGTTTAAACTGACCACCAAAGACTTTGATAAATATCCTCTAGCATAATCAGCACTTGGAAAATATTTGTGAAAAAGTGAATGACCTGGGGACCTTCAAGATGGCGGAGGAGTAAGACGTGGAGATCACCTTCCTCTCCACAAATAAATCAAAAATACATCTACATGTGGAACAATTCCTACAGAGCACCTACAGAATGCTGGCAGAAGACCTCAGACCTTCAAAAAGGCAAGAAACTCCCCACGTACCAGGGTAGGGCAAGAGAAAAAAGAAAAAACACAGACAAAGTATAGGGACGGGACCTACACCAGTGGGAGGGAGCTGTGAAGTGGGAAATGTTTCCACACACTAGAAGCCCCTGCACTGGTGGAGATGGGGGGTGGCGGGGGGGGATGCTTTGGAGCCGCGGAGGAGAGCGCAGCAACAGGGCTGCGGAGGGCAAAGTGGAGAGATTCCCGCACAGAGGATCGGTGCCGACTAGCACTCACCACCCCGAGAGGCTTGTCTGCTCACCCGCTGGGACGGGTGGGGGCTGGGAGCTGAGGCTCCAGCTTCGGTTGGATCCCAGGGAGAGGACTGGGGTTGGCTGCATGAAAACAGCCTGAGGGGGCTAGTGCGCCACAGCTAGCCGGGAGGGAGTCTGGGAGAAAGCCTGGAATTGCCTAAGAGGCAAGAGACCATTGTTTTGGGGTGCACAAGGAGAGGGGATTCAGAGCACCAGCTAATTGAGTTCCAGAGACAGGCGTGAGCCATGACTATCAGTGTGGACTACAGAGACAGACATGAAATGCTAAGGCTGCTGCTGCAGCCACCAAGAAGCCTGTGTGCAAGCACAGGTCACTATCCACACCTCCCCTCCCGGGAGCCGGTGCAACCAGCCACTGCCAGGGTCCCGTGATCCAGGGACAGCTTCCCCAGGAGAAAAACACGGTGCGCCTCAGGCTGTTGCAACGTCATGCTGGCCTCTGCCTCTGCAGGCTTGGCTTGCCCCGCATTCTGTACCCTTCATTCCTCCCAGCCTGAGTGAGCCAGAGGCCCCTAATCAGCTACTACTTTAACCCTGTCCTGTCTGGGTGGGGAAAAGACGGCTTTAGGCAGCCTACACACAGAGGCAGGTAAAATCCAAAGCTGAACCTCAGGAGCTTTGTGAACAAAGAAGAGAAAGGGAAATTTCTCCCAGCAGCCTCTGGAGCAGCGGATTAAATCTCCACAATCAACTTGATGTACCCTGCATCTGTGGAATACCTGAATAGACAATGAATAATCCCAAAATTGAGGCAGTACAAGACAGGAATAAAGACACAGACCTACTAGAGAATGGACTTGAGGACACGGGGAGGGCGAAGGGTAAGATGGGACAAAGTGAGAGAGTGGTAGTGTATATATGGACATATATACACTACCAAATGTAAAATAGATAGCTAGTGGGAAGTAGTTGCATAGCACAGTGAGATCAGCTTGGTGCTTTGTGACCAGCTAGAAGGGTGGGATAGGGAGGGTGGGAGGGAGGGAGACGCAAGAGGGAACAGATATGGGGATATATGTATATGTATTACTGATTCACTTTGTTATAAAGCAGAAAATAACACACCATTGTAAAGCAATTATACTCCAATAAAAATGTTAAAAAAAATGAGGCAATGGACTTTGGGAGCAACTATAGACTTGGGATTTGCTTTCTGCATCTAATTTGTTCCTGGTTTTATGTTTATCTTAGTTTAGTATTTAGAGCTTATTATCATTGGTAGATTTGTTTATTGATTTGGTTGCTCTCTTCCTTTATATATATATATTTTTTCTCCTTTTTCTCTTTTAGTGAGTGTGTATGTGTATACTTCTTTTTGTGATTTTGTCAATGTACCATTTGTCCTAGTGTTCTGTCTGTCCGTTGTTGCTTTTTTAGTATAGTTTTTAGCCCTTGTGGATTGGTGCATTTGTTTTCTGGTTGGGTTGCTCTCTTCTTTCTTTCTTTCTTTTTTTTTTTAAATTACTTTTTAATTTTTTTACTTTTAATAATTAAAAAATTTTTTATTTTAATAACTTTTTGTTATTTTCTTTCCTTCTTTCTTCCTTCTTTCCTTCCTTCCTCCCTTCCTTCCTTCCTCTGTCTCTCTCTCTCTCTCTCTTTCTTTCTTTCTTTCTTTCTCTCTCTTTTTTCTCCCTTTTATTCTGCATCATGTGGCTGACAGGGTCTGAGTGCTCCGGCCAGGTGTCAGGACTGAGGCTCTGAGGTGGGAGAGCCCAGTTCAGGACATTGGACCACCAGAGACCTCCTGGCTCCACATAATATCAAATGGCCAAAGCTCTTCCAGGTTCTCCATCTCAACGCTAAGACCCAGCTCCACTCAACCACCAGCAAGCTACAGTGCTGGACACCCTATGCCAAACAACTAGCAAGACAGGAACACAACACCACCCATTAGCTAGTGTGCCACAGCAAGCCGGGAGGGAGTCTGGGAGAAAGCCTGGAATTGCCTAAGAAGCAAGAGACCATTGTTTTGGGGTGCGTGAGAAGAGGGGATTCAGATAACCACCTAAACGATCTCCACAGATGGGTGCGAGCCACAGCGAACAGCGCAGACACCAGAGATGGGCATGAAATGCTAAGGCTGCTGTTGCAGGCACCAAGAAGCCTATGTGCATGCACACGTCACTATCCACACCTCCCCTCCCGGGAGCCTGTGCAACCCGCCACTGCCAGGATCCTGTGCTCCAGGAACAACTTCCCCGGGAGAACGGACGGCGCGCCTCAGGCTGGTGCAATGTCACCCAGGCCCCTACTGCCACAGGCTTGCCCTGAATCCATACCCCTCCCTCCCCCCGGCCAGAGTGGGCCAGAGGCCCCGAATCAGCTGCTCCTTTAACCCCGTCCTATATGAGCGAACAACAGACGCCCTCCGGTGACCTACCCACAGAGGCAGGGCCAAATCCAAAGCTGAACCCCAGGAGCTGTGCGAACAAAGAAGAGAAAGGGAAATTTCTCCCAGCAGCCTCAAGAGCAATGGATTAAATCTCCACATTCAACTTGATGTACCCTGCATCTGTGGAATAGCTGAATAGACAATGAATCATCCCAAAATGAGGCGGTGGATTTTGGGAGCAATGGTCTATATATTTTTTTCCTTTTTCATAAGATACCCTATGCCAAACAACTAGCAAGACAGGAACACAACCCCATCCATTAGCAGAGAGGCTGCCTAAAATCATAATAAGGTCACAGACACCCCAAAACACACCACCGGATGCAGCCCTGCACACCAGAAAGACAAGATCCAGCCTCATCCACCAGAACACAGGTACCAGTCCCCTCCACCAGGAAGCCTACGCAAAACACTGAACCAACCTTAGCCAATGGAGGCAGACGCCAAAAACAATGGGAACTCCGAACCTGCAGCCTGTAAGAAGGAGACCCCAAACACAGTAAGTTAAGCAAAATGAGAAGACAGAGAAATACACAGCTGTTGAAGGAGCAAGGTAAAAATCCACTAGACCAAGGGGCTTCCCTGGTGGCGCAGTGGTTGGGAGTCCGCCTGCCGATGCAGGGGACACGGGTTCGTGCCCCGGTCTGGGAGGATCCCACGTGCCGCGGAGCGGCTGGGCCCGTGAGCCATGGCCGCTGAGCCTGCGCGTCCGGAGCCTGTCCTCCGCAACGGGAGAGGCCACAACAGTGAGAGGCCCGCGTAACGCATAAAAAAAAAAAAAAAAAAAAAAAAAAAAAAAAAAAAATCCACTAGACCAAATCAATGGAGAGAAAATAGGCAGTCTACCTGAAAAAGAATTCAGAGTAATGATAGTAAGGATGATCTAAAGTCTTGAAAATGGAATGGGGAAAATACAAGAAAGGTTTAACAAGGATCTAAAAGAACTAAACAGGAAACAATGATGAACAACACAGTAAATGAAATTGAAAATTCTGTAGAAGGAATCAGTAGCAGAATATCTGAGGCAGAAGAAAGGAAAGTGACCTGGAAGATAAAATACTGGAAATAACTACTGCAGAGCAGAATAAAGAAAGAAGAATGAAAAGAATTGAGGACACTCTCAGAGACCACTGGGACAACATTAAACGCACTGACATTCGAATTATAGGGCTCCCAGAAGAAGAGAAAAAGAAAGGGACTGAGAAAATACTTGAAGATATTATAGTTGAAAACTTCCCTAATATGGGAAAGGAAATAGTCAAGTCCAGGAAGCACAGAGAGTCCCATACAGGATAAATCCAAGGAGAAACATGCCAAGACACATATTAAACAAACTATCAAAAGTTAAATACAAAGAAAAAATATTAAAAACAGCAAGGGAAAAGCAGCAAATAACATACAAGGGAATCCCCATAAAGTTAACAGCTGATCTTTCAGCAGAAATTCTGCAAGCCAGAAGGGAGTGGCAGGAGATAATTAAAGTGATGAAAGGGAAAAACCTACAATAAGCTTACTCTACCCAGCAAGGATCTCACTCAGATTCGTTGGAGAAATTAAAACCTTTACGGACAAGCAAAAGTTAAGAGAATTCAGCACCACCAAACCAGCTTTGCAACAAATGCTAAAGGAATTACTCTAGAGAGGAAACACAAGAGAGACAAAAGACCTACAATAACAAACCCCCCCAAATTAAGAAAATGGTAATAGGAACATACGTATCGATATCTACCTTAAATGTAAATGGATTAAATGCTGTAACCAAAAGATGTACACTGGCAGAATGGATACCAAAACAAGACCCATATATATGCTGTCTACAAGAGACCTACTTCAGACCTAGGGACACATACAGACTGAAAGTGAAGAGTGGAAAAAGATATTTCATGCAAATGGAAATCAGAAGAAAGCTGGAGTAAGAATTCTCATATCAGACAAAATAGACTTTAAAAACTATTACAAGAGACAAAGAAGCACACTACATAATGAGCAAGGGATCAATCCATGAAGAAGATATAACAATCCTAAATATTTATGCACCCAACATAAGATCAGCTCAATACATAAGGCAAATGCTAACAGCCATAAAAGAGGGAATTGAGAGTAACAAATCATAGTAGGGGACTTTCAACCCCCACTTTCACCAATGGACAGATCATCCAAAATGAAAATAAATAAGGAAACACAAGCTTTAAATGATACATTGAACAAGATGGACTTAATTGATATTTGTAAGACATTCCATCCCCAAACAACAGAATACACTTTCTTCTCAAGTATTCATGGAACAATCTCCAGGATAGATTGTATCTTGGGTCACAAATCAAGCCTTGGTAAATTTAAGAAAATTGAAATCCTAGCAAGTATATTTTCTGACCACAACACTATGAGACTAGATATCAATTACAGAAAAAAATCTGTAAAAAATACAAACACATAGAGGCTAAACAATACACTACTAAATAACCAAGAGATCACTGAAGAAATCAAAGAGGAAATCAAAAAATACCTAGAGACAAATAACAATGAAAACACGATGATCCAAAACCGTGGGATGCAGCAAAAGCAGTTCTAAGAGGGAAGTTTATAGGAATATGATCCTACCTCAAGAAACAAGAAACATCTCAAATAAACAACCTAACATTACACCTAAAGCAATTAGAGAAAGAAGAACAAAAAAACCCCAAAGTTAGCAGAAGGAAAGAAATCATAGAGATCAGATCAGAAATAAATGAAAAAGAAATAAAGGAAATGATAGCAAAGATCAATAAAAATAGAAGCTGGTTCTTTGAGAAGATAAACAAAATTGATAAAACATTAGCCAGACTCAACAAAAAACGGGAGACCTCAAATCAATAGAATTAGAAATGAAAAAGGAGAAGTAACAACTGACACTGCAGAAATACAAAGGATCATGAAAGATTACGACAAGCAGCTATATGCCAATAAAATGGACAACTTGGAAGAAATGGACAAATTCTTAGGAAAGCACAACCTTCCGAGACTGAACCAGGCAGAAATAGAAAATATAAATAGACAAATCACAAGCACTGAAATTCAAACTGTGTTTAAAAATCTGCTAAAAATCCAAAGCCCAGGACCAGATGGCTTCACAGGTGAATTCTATCAAACATTTAGAGAAGAGCTAACACCTATCATTCTCATACTCTTCCAAAATATAGCAGAGGGAGGAAAACTCCCAAACACATTCTACGAGACCACCATCACCCTGATACCAAAACCAGACAAAGATGTCAGAATAAAAGAAAACTACAGGCTAATATCACTGATGAACATAGATGCAAAAATTCTCAACAAAATGCTAACAAAGAGGATCCAACAGCACATTAAAAGGATCATACCCCATGATCAAGTGGTGTTTATCCCAGGAATCCATGGATTCTTCAATATATGCAAATCAATCAATGTGAAAAAGCATATTAACAAATTGAAGGAGAAAAACCATATGATCATCTGAATAGGTTCAGAAAAACCTTTCGAAAAAATTCAACACCCATTTATGATAAAAACCTTCAGAAAGTAGGCATAGAGGGAACCTACCTCAACATAATAAAGGCCATATATGACAAACCCACAGCCAACATCATTTTCAATGGTGAAAAACTGAAATCATTTCCTCTATGATCAGGAACAAGACAAGGTTGCCCACTCTCACCACTATTATTCAATATAGTTTTGGAAGATTTTGCAACAACAATCAGAGAAGAAAGAGGAATAAAAGGAATCCAAATCAGAAAAGAAAAAGTAAAACTGCCAGTGTGTGCAGATGACATGATACTATACATAGAGAATCCTAAAGATGCTACCAGAAAACTATTAGAGCTAATCAATGAATTTGGTAAAGTAGCAGGATACAAAATTTATGCACAGAAATCTCTGGCATTCCTATACACTAATGATGAAGAATCTGAAAGAGAAATTAAGGAAACACTGCCATTTACCATTGCAACAAAAAGAATAAAATACCTAGGAATAAACCTACCTAAGGAGACAAAAGACTTGTATGCAGAAAACATAAGACACTGATGAAAGTAATTAAAGCTGATAAAAAGAGATGGCGAGACCTGGATTGGAAGAATCAACATTGTTCAAATGACTATACTACCCAAAGCAATGTACAGATTCAGTGCAATCCCTATCAAACTACCACTGGCATTTTTCATGGAACTAGAACAAAAAAATTCACAATTTGTATGGAAACACAAAAGACCCCAAACAGCCAAAACAATATTGAGAAAGAAAAACGGAGCTGGAAGAATCAGGCTCCCTGATTTCAGACTATACTACAAAGCTACAAATCAAGCCAATATGGTACTGGCAGAAAAATGGAAATACAGAGCAATGGAACAAGATAGAAAGCCCAACGATAAACCCATGCACATATGGTCAACTTATCTTTGATAAAAGAGGCAAGAATATACAATGGAAAAAAGGCAGCCTCTTCAATAAGTGGTGCTGGGAAAACTGGACAGCTACATGTAAAAGAATGAAATTAGAACACTCCCTAACACCATACAGAAGAATAAACTGAAAATGGATTTAAGACCTAAATGTAAGGCCAGACACTTTCAAACTCTTAGAGAAAAAACAGGGAGAACACTCTATGACATAAATCACAGCAAGGTCCTTTTTGACCCATCTCCTAGTAAGATGGAAATAAAAGGAAAAATAAACAAATGAGACCTAATGAAACTTAAAAGCTTTTGCACAACAAAGGAAACCATAAACAAGATGAAAAGACAACCCTCAGAATGGGAGAAAAGATTTGCAAATGAAGCAACTGACAAATTTTTAATCTCCAAAATATACAAACAGCTCATGCAGCTAAATGTCAAAAACACAGACAACCCAATCCAAAAATGGGCAGAAGACTGAAATAGACATTTCTCCAAAGAAGATATGACAACAAACAGATTGACAACAAACACATGAAAGGATGCTCAACATCACTAATCGTTAGAGAAATGCAAATCAAAATTACAATGAGGTATCACCTCACACCAGTCAGAATGGCCATCATCAAAAAATCTACAAACAATAAATAATGGAGAGGGTGTGGTGGGAATGTAAATTGATGCAGTCAGTATGGAGAACAGTATGGAGGTTCCTTAAAAACCTAAAAATAGAACTACTGTACAACCCTGCACTCCCACTACTGGGCATATACCCTGAAAAAAACCATAGTTCAAAATAGAGTCATGTAGCACAATGTTCATTGCTGCACTAATTACAATAACCAGGACATGGAAGCAACTTAAGTGTCCATCAACAGATGAATGGATAAAGAAGATGTGGCACATATATACAATGGAATATTACTCAGCCATAAAAAGAAACGAAATTGAGTTATTTGTAGTGAGGTAGATGGACCTAGAGTCTGCCATACAGAGTGAAGTCAGAAAGAGATAAACAAATACTGTATGCTAACACATATATATGGAATTTAAAAAAAAACGCTTCTGAAGAACCTAGTGGCAGGACAGGAAAAAATGCAGACATAGAGAATGGACTTGAGGACACAGGGAGGGGGAAGGGTAAGCTGGGATGAAGTGAGGGAGTGAATGGGACATATATTCACTACCAAATGTAAAATAGATCGCTAGTGGGAAGCAGCTGCGTAGCGCATGGAGATCAGCTATGTGCTTTGTGTCACCCTAGAAGGGTGGGATATGGAGGGTGGGAGGGAGACCTAAGAGAGGAGATATGGGATATATGTATATGTATAGCTCATTCACTTTGTTATAAAGCAGAAACTAACACACCATTGTAAAGCAATTATACTCCAGTAAAGATGTTATAAATAAATAGCTTAAAAGAAAAAGTGAATGAATAAATGCACAAATATTTAGCCTAGTAGGATGTGTAGGTCATTTTTCTTAATTCTGCTGTCTAAGCCAGTAATTCCTTTCTTTTATCGTCTTACAACTGCTTATTTCATTTGACATGGTACTTGCAGTCATCATATTTTTCCACAGGGACTGAGAGTCTAAGAATTCTCTAGAATTTGACCACTTTCTTTGTAATTTTTGACTCCACGTTTTACAATGTTCCTAAGACTGTCCCCAGCAGGATTGCGTCCTGGTTGCCAACAATGCCAAAAAACTAATTAGTATATATTTATGGGTTTATTTTACCCTTCCTTGCTCATTTTCCCTATTCCTTCAGTTTTGCTTCCTGGATCAGTCCAAAGCAAACTATCTGAATGTAAATTCCGGTCTTAGGATCTGTTTTGGGTCAACCCAAAATTCATGGATGAATTACTGGCACAATTCTTCTGAAAAGCTGCCAAACCCTGACTATGGAATGAAGTATTTAATTCTTTGGCAAACTGATGAAAACCTAGCTTACTTCAATTTTGTAATATTGATTTTAGACAAAACTGAAAATAGTTTGTTATACAAACTATGGTTCTTAAAATGTTTTATCTGTATTGGATTCTTTATGTGACTCTTTGTAACAACCGTGTTTAAATTCCTTGTAATATTTGTTCCAAATCTTCTCTAGCCTTAAAATTGTGTAAATATAGCCAATATTTTATAATAACTATAAATGGAATATAACCTTTAAAAATTGTGAATCACTATATTGTACACCTGTATCCTACATAATATTGCACATCAACTATACTCCAGTAAAAGAAAGAAAAAAATGTTAAGTACTCAATAAAAAATGAGACTAAAAGTGATTAGATTTAGGACAAAATTCTCTTCAGTGTGAAAATGCTATATTGTTATTTGCATTATTTCTCTTTTTTTTTTCTGGGTCATAGACAATATCTTGAACAAATTCTATAGATACAGCCTTTCACAAAAGCCAGGCTAAAAGAACATTGAAAGGAATAGAATTGACAGTAATACATAACAGATATAGCACATATTGAATTACTTATATATATGTAGTGCTGCTTTAATGCTTTAAGGTATAATGTCTATTACATATTTTGCATTTCTTAAACTTATGACTGATATTCATGCCACCATTATGGTTTTTACTTTGACTTTGCTGAAGAGACAGGTTTTGATTTCTTGTGTCATCTGCCTAACCCTTTAATATAATAGTAATGCTCCCCAAATTGGGATTTCAACTTATCTCCACTCAGGGTCTTATGGTTTAATTATAACTATTGATTTTTTTGGATGCGGTTGTGCTCATTATATTTTCTTTTTTATTTAGTTGGATAACATTGTCATTGGTTTGTTCACTCCTCAGTTTTTCCAATTATTTTTATGTACTTTGGGTTTAATCAATTAATTTTCCAAGCTTTAAATTATCCATTTTGAGATTCTAATTTGTATTTAATGTATGTCTTAACACCATGATTTGTTTCATGTTTGTAATTAATTTTGAGCTTTGAAAATAAAATTGCATGACAAATCATTATGGGCAATGCCACTGCCATAGACAGCAAAGATGAAATTTGTCATATAAGCAAATTTTCTTTTTATTTTGATGCTTTTTAGGAACGTTTTAGCAGTTAAAAAAGAGTGAGATTGTCATGTCAGTCCAGATAAATAGCAAGTACACTTTTATATTAAAGCAGCACTCTTAATATCTAAGTAATTATAATATGTGCTAAATCAGTTATCTATTACTGTATAACAAACCACTCCAAAACTTAGATGCTTAAGACAATAACAATTTATTATTTTTCACAAGTCTGTGCATCACACGGGCTGTTGTGTTGATCTGGGCCGGCCTGGTTAATCTCCCATGCATCTATGTTAAAAGGACATGTCAGTAGGTGGATCGGCTTCTGGAAATTGGCTGAGTGTTGGGTGAGGGAAGTGACACTACTGTGCTGCTCTCTTAACATTCAGCAGCCTAGTCAGGGCTTGCTCATATGGCAGTTGCTGGACTTGAAGGGCAAGAGTGAAATCATGGAAAATCCCTTGAAACCTAGTCTTAGAACTGGCCCTTAATTTCCTCCACGTTCTATTGGCCAAATCCAGTTACAAGGACAGCTCAGACATAAGGGATGGAGAAATAGAATCCTCTCTATGGAAGGAGTGGCAAAGTTATTTTGTAAGGAACTCAGTTCAGGGAGGGGAAGAATTGTGGCCATTTGTTCGATCTGCTCTTTTCAATTGTCTGATCTCCCAAACAACCTTTCAGTTTTCAAGCTTTTCATGAATATTCTTTTCCTACCTCTTCTCTCCATCTCATTCATAAAGTGTATCTCTGAAAATAGATATTTTGTGCCTGCAGATGTATCATTTATTTATTTTATTTTATTTTATTTTATTTTTTTGCGGTATGCGGGCCACTCACTGCCGTGGCCTCTCCCGTTGTGGAGCACAGGCTCCGGATGCGCAGGCTCAGCGGCCATGGCTCACAGGCCCAGCCGCTCCACGGCATGTGGGATCTTCCCGGACTGGGGCACGAACCTGCGTCCCCTGCATCGGCAGACGGACTCTCAACCACTGCGCCACCAGGGAAGCCCTCATTTATTATTTTTAATATTTCAGAGATCTCTATGTTATTAACTTGCTTATATTTTCCTTGTGAATATTATGGCAGTCATAAGAGTACATAATGAGAAAGTTTAAGTAAATAAGTTTTGTGACCTTTTTGAGGTAATAAACACATGTTACTATATAATATGGAAGTAAAATGTGTCATATAAACCTGAAACTGTAGTTTTAAACCTGTTCACTCTCAATTTCCGTTTCATTGATTCAAATGCCACTCCATCACTTATTACCTGCATGATTTTGGGCAAGTTTCTTATCCTTTTTATGTCTGAATTTACTCATCTTTAAAATGGACAGTAATAGTATTTGCCTTATGCTTTTGTATTAGGGATTAAATTAGGTAAATATGTAAAACACTTAGAACAGTGCCTGACATATAGAAATACTCAATATATGAAAGATATTATTTGGATTATTAACCAAAGGACTATTGTTGCCTATCAACTTATCATCCTTTATTGTATATTTTGTGATTTCTATAGAAGAATGTAACTCATTGGGGGAAGAAATGTTTTGGAATTCAGAAAACAGTACTGATTGGGAAAATTAGACTCATAAAATGTTCAATTTATATTTCAGAATTGAATTGGAAACAATTAAATTAAATTTGGTGTAACAGATACCTGACCATTTCCTGTTGTGTTAGTCCTTGTGATAGATGCTGCTGATATAAGGAGAAGTAAGACATGGTCCCTGCTCTAAAGGAGCAGAAAAGATTCCCCATATTCATCTTTTCCCAGGGTACCAAATTGAGCACAGTATTTCTTTTTAGAGTGGTTCCTGGGCATATTTTATGGTCATGTATGAACAACACTATTTTAAATTACTTTTTTCCTGTTGCCAATAGGAGCCAAAGATGATGTTATAAAATCTGGGATAGGTTGTATTCTGGGAGCTGGAGGTGGGCTATGTGTTTAAACAGATTGCAAGTAACTTTGTGGATCCTTTGAGGAATGCTTTCCCAAATATCTGTGGTACATGACAACCAAGAGAGGGGATTTAAGAGTGAGAAAGAGTACCAGCCAGTTAGCCAGAAGGACAGTGGGAGAGAAAGAGAGTGAAAGTAAACATTTTAATTTAAGTTGGGAAGGGAGTAGAAGGAGGGATGGTTGATGATGGAAATGTGTTCTGTCTTCTAGAATATGAATGAGAGAAATATAGTGGGCTGACTTTTATATGTGTATATCAACTTCAGAGAAAACCACGGAACATTTCCAAGAAAATCTAGGAAAGCAAAGTTTAGGGCTAACTAAAATGAGTTATTCTAA
This sequence comes from Phocoena sinus, assembly GCF_008692025.1. Classification (NCBI taxonomy): domain Eukaryota; kingdom Metazoa; phylum Chordata; class Mammalia; order Artiodactyla; family Phocoenidae; genus Phocoena; species Phocoena sinus. The sequence continues at coordinate 96,065,973 of NC_045767.1, forward strand.
ACCACTGAATAATTATTAAGAGCATTTTTGAGGTTTCTTGAACTTTCTAACACATTGAGCCTTCCAAGTGTTCATTTAGTAATTGTTATTGGTCATAATGACAATGTGTTATTAATATAATTAATGAAATAACACAATAAATTTTTATAGCAGTCCCTAGGTCACAAACCACATGCCCAGTATCTCAGTTTGATGCCAACCCCAGGCTGTTTCCCAGTAAAGATCAAATGAAAAAGTCCCCAAAGGAAAAGAGCCTGTATGCTTTTGTTGGGAGGAGTGGCTCCTGCCACCAATTCTAAGAGTAAAAGAAGCCCAGGGTTTAGAAACATAACACAAATATTATGTTCGATGATAGATAAGCATTTCCCAAATACGTGATCTTATTATTTTCCAACAAAATCTAAAGAATTATACCTATATGTGAAAGGATTGACATGCATATGTGTTTCCTCTTATTTTTCACTCTATTCTTTAATAATAAACTTGAAACAAAAATTGCATCATAAGAAAATAATAGTTACCTTATTTAGTCACTTGTAAAATGGTTCACTTATTAAGTCAGAGCTTTATGTAAACACCTTTAAACGGATACTTAAAAGATTTTTAATGTGAAAATTTGATATCATATTGTATATTTGACAGGGTGGTAGCATATTTGAGGACTTTAGAAGGTGATTTTTACTAAGATCTATACTATTATGTTAATGTTCCCTAAGATTCCATTAGGAAAAAATTTTAAAAATAGATAAGAAGTAGAAGGATGGTAGGGGGAAGTAAGGAGAGACTGAGAGAGAGAGAGAGGGGCTAGCTATCTAATTTTAGTTCGTAGATATACAAATAGTTTTATTTTAAGAAAATGCCATCTTTAGTACTCAATTTTTCTTTCCACAACAACCAAAGATAGTGTTCACTTTGCTATAATTCTCGTCACTTGCCTTATCTATGTTATCTTTCTCTACCACACATTTATGTTAGGCAGCTTAGACTTACTACAAAATAGAAATACATTTCTTAGCAGCTGTTACCATAATTCTAAAAATACACTTTTTTTCTTACAGAATTTCAAACCTTCTGGGCTTCTTCCCAGTGCTAAATCCTGTCGACTGGATTTACTAGGATGAGGAGAGAAAGAAGTGTTATATTTTAAGATAATTTCTTTTCTAAACACCTAGAAAGGTAATCATTCTGGCATTTTACAAAGCATGTCAATTAGCTTCCTTAATGCTCTCTCCCAAATGTTTGTTCTCCAGTTTTACCTTAGCCTTTCGCCTTCTTGCATATTCATTGTTTAGTTGTTGGGAATCATGAACTCACTGGAAAGAATATATTCAGAACTAAAAAGTTGGGTATGTCTTTGCACAGGGCAAATTTGAACAGCAGTTTCACTTATGCTTGGGGTATGCTAAGCTGAACTTCCTATCATGCCTCCGAGAGAGTAATTTCTGCCCAGAAAAGGCTTAGCCTCTCCTGGAGTTTAATGTTATACCACCAAATCTAGCATATTGTTTTGCTTTTCCAGAAAACAAGTGTATTACTAATGACCTAACAATTATGTAATGAAAAGTCCTAGGAAATGGCGGCCTTCTGGAGACTTTGTTGACAGTCAACCATTGCACAATGGCAGGATTGTGGAGAAGTGAAAGAAGACTCTCACCTCCACCTCATCCCAACAAAACACTTCCCCCAACACACACATGCACGCACACACACCATTCTAGCTACACCCATGGCGTGCACACTTATTCAAGTTCTGTTCTTACAGGACACAAATAATTGGACTTTAGGTAGTTGGCAATTCAACTCCTCCTTTCCAAAGAGCTTTGCTTTTCTCTCTTCACTCTCCATCAGTTAATCTTAGCTTTTTTGTTCTGCTAAAGGAAGATAAGGAAAAAAAAATGTTTCTCAGCTCTATTTAATCACTGGCAAGCCAGCATTGGAACTACTGCTTCGTGAAGACTGCCAAAAACATGACCTAGTTATTGCTCCTTTTTGTGGCATCTTACCGTGTGGTTTGTGGCACTTTGGAACACAAATTTGCAGTTACCAGAAGTTAGGTTTATCACTGTTGCAAAGCCACTGAGTTCTGATCCAGAATCTCACAAACTGGTGCGTGCCCACACAGACCTAGCCTATCCAGATAGACTGAACAGGAGGAAAAATGAAATGCCAAGAAGAAAGAAACTGGGTCCTAATTAATCAGAAACAAATAAGTCATTTTAATGGTGATGTTGAAGGAGATAGAAATGTATTCTTATGGGAACCCTATGTTTCACCAGGATGACACTGTGAAATTATTATACTGCCAGTTATTGTCACTGAGTTGTGGAATACTGAAAAACAAATGAGTCATTTGGAGTGTATTCTTATTTTGTGTTTTTATATTTTAATGCACTTCAAGATGTAATACAGCTTCATGGCCTCTTTTATTTTTCTTTTTCCTTATACTCAGTTTCAAAGTGATCCCTGATTAGCTGATGGGTGGATATGGAAACATCCACTCTATCTGCAGAAATCAATTATAAAAAGGTGACAAAATACACTCAACACACAAAAAGTTCAGGAGACTTTATAGTGGGGAAATCCAACTCATTGCCAAAAAGTTTTTTCAAATAAAGAGATTCGACTGTCATTAGGATTATTTTGTTCAGTAAATATTTGTTAGGCATTTGCACTTTTCTACTTCTGTTGCTCATTTCATTTCTGCTGCCTGAAATATTCTCCACCCACTGCCTTCCACTGAAGACCAAACCCAAATGTCATCTATGTCCTAAAGCTTCCTTTAATTGCATTTCTCTCCTAACCCCTCAGTCCTTCTGTATCCTTTCACCAAAATACTTTACTGTTTTATTTATGCATCTGTCTTAAAAACACAGCCCATGCTACCATTTTGAAATCTTCTCCATCTTTGAGAGTTAGGCTCCTCTTATTCATGTGTGTGTGTGGGTGTGTTTGTTTACAGTGTATTGAATCTAGTACTGGCTTAAGAAAATATTATGTTAAATTTTAATCAGTGTTCCATTTCTAGTTTTTCAACACCTTGTTGAACACTCTGGCATACTAAAAATGGATCACATATTTTCCTTACAGTTTCAAATTTGCATTTTTAATGAGTCAGAGCTGATGGAATTGTGACAGGACATGAAATTATTTGGTGGGTTCAGAATGAAGCTATTAATAGCTTGTCATATAGTTCATTGTGAAGTGGCTGTAGTACCTTCACTAAGTAATAAAGAAGTAGGGAATTTTCAAACAAGATAGTATCAGATAATATGACTTCTGATGGACTAGAAATAATAACTTCTGGGAGCTTTGTTTTGCACAGAGATTTTATCACAAATGGTAAGGGAGGGCCAACCTCTTTCTTCCCTCTTTTTGTACTATGTTCTGGGATTGGTTGTCTTTTATTTTTTTGTTAGAGAACTATATTAGAACAATATGGACAACGTGGAGAAGTCCATGGGGAAATCTGGAAACTTTGGCCATTTTATTTAACAGTATAGAACTTGCATTAGCTTTCAGAGTGTCCAGAAGAAAATATAACCGTTTCAGAAAAGAAAAAGAAAGAGAAGGATCATATTTGGAGAAAGGGATAATAGAAATTATCTGAAATTGGAGAATATAAAATACAGTATGAAAAGCTTAAAACTGGACAAATTTGTTCAAAATGAAAAAAATGAATGATTGGATCTTCTTAGGATTTGGTTGGTGGAGATATTTTTGTAACTTGCTTAAAATGGAGCTGTTACATAGGACATTAATTGACATTCAACGACCAAATAGAATCTAGGAATAATTTATATTCTGAAGTTTCCACAATATTTATGAATTATGACAACTTTATTGCCAAGCTCACAAATAAATGGTTGTTAAATAACAAGATAAATGTATTAAAGTGAAAAGCATTTTAAAATAAATTCTCTATTATCTTAATACCTACACTGTATTATCAACTTATATTTATTTTTATATATTCATTTCTGTGTTTTATAAATCTATTTCCCAATCTATCTATCTATATATTATTTATCTCTATATACAGCATACTCAATATACAAGGCTGATGCTATGTTATAATACATTTTATATCATAAAAAGGTGCTCAATAAGTATTAAGTTAAATAAGTAAATATTGAAGAGGATTGAGCTTAGACAGACCTAAATATCGTTTCACCTCAGAAGGTGAGCTATGTGAAAAATAATGAATGAGATCTGAGGTGACAGTTTCAATTTTCCTAATAAATAAATACTTGTGCAATAACAATTTTTAAGGGATATTAAAGATAAGTGCTTTACGTTTTATTTTTTACTAATGTGAATGAATTAAAATCTCAAAAGAAAACTACATGGATGAAATTATCAACTCTCCATGTCTGTTTCCTGGATTTCTAATCCAGTCATTCAACATTTAAAGTGAAACACAAGACCAATCTCTAGTTTAGGTTGTATCCTGAATAGCCTTCTTCAACTGTCTAGCAGACACACAACTTTTGCTCTGCTATAGTAGTATATTTTCCTTACATTCATTCAAAAGGAATCTTGTGATCTCACTCCAACTAGGAGACATCTGTTATTGCAGTCACAAGCTGAGAACTACAATTTAATAATCAATAACTGGCAAAGGAAAATAACTTTTTTAAATCTTCAAGTAAATGATTTAACTAAGAAAAAGAAGCCAAAACATAACAAAATAAATCCCAGAATAACTTTTAGTTAAAAATTAAAATGAACAAGGCTCAAGTAGTATATTTAAACTTGGATTAGTATTTAGAAGACCTTACTTCCTTCTTGCTCTTGGGCATGTCATGGACCTTGGTATGACCATCCTGTTCTGTTTTCAAATGCAGGCACATAGCAACATACTGGTGACATTATATTGGCATAACAATTTGCCTATTATCATCCTTATAATAGTATACTTTTTATATAGCATATTGGGTTTAGGATACCAACAGGACATGTGACAATAGAAGCACAAAGAAAATTTGTACCACAGTTTTGTGCTGAGTTTTATGCAGTTTGTTCCCAGAAGCTATGAGACCAGTAAGAAATTCTGATGGTAAATTAGTAAAAATATAATGAATATTCTTAATATATAAAACCTTTAACATCCCCACAACTGGACCCCAGAGAGGTGATAGGACTCACAGTTCTTGCTTCTCTGTATCAATGCACTCCACATACACCCCATAGTTTTAGAACAAATCACCCAGATTAAAAGAGTGGCATTGCACATACGACTCAGGCAGATTACTGTGAAACACCAGATATGCTAGAGCCACATGAAGGGTGAAATCCAGAATTTGAATTAAACCATGTTGGAATTTTATAGGTATTGATTATTGGATGAAGAGTTATTATTCAAACTGCTGCTGTGGGTTCAGAAATACAAGGCTCCATAGACTCTGACTTTTATGGACCTTATAATAATTCTAAAATCATCTACAGAAAAAGAACTAAGCATACCTGAACAAAAACTGTCTTGAAGATTTTGATTAGAGAGGAGTGTTAGTCCTTAGCCACAGATTGCTGACCTTCAAAGGAAACTAAAATTAGGAGCACTTTGTTTTGCTAGGTTCCCTGGGCCTGACATTCACAGTTTTGTTTTGGGGAGGTTGCCTGTCATGATTTGAGATATTCTTCCTTCCTTTTTCTGTATTGTGTGTGTGTGTGTTTGTGTGTGTGTGTGTGTGTGTGTGTGTGTGTGTTTAACACTGGCGAGTGCCCAGTGAGACTATATAAATATATATATATATTTGTATATATACACATATATACACACATTTCATCATTCTCTACAGTACTCAACTGTGTTTTGAATGCTTTCTTATCAAAGTCAGCATTCTTTGAAGCCCCATTATAAAGTACTCCCCTGCCCTCAAACATCTTAAAATCTATTTGGGCAAGAATTTTCTTCATTGATCACTTAGGTCAAATGAGCACCTCTGTTATACAGGATTCTCTAGGGAAGGAAAGCATGTAGGCCCCAATCTTCATATATGTATGCATAACATGCAGATATAAGCGTCCAATTTCAGAATGTACTTTTAAGAGATTTAGAACCAAAGCATGAAGAGGTAAATAATGCATGGTTGGGGTGGTGTTTTTGGAGTGTAGGGAGCATAGTAGAACCAGGAAGGGGAGAAAGCAGAAAATTACCCAGTGTAAAGCAACATTTACATGGAGGGTGGGGTGAAAACAGTTACTGACAATTATGGCTGTTTCTAACTTAATTATGGCTATCCTGCTTTGGTCTACCATGGTTGTCTTATGAGGAAAGGACAATCAAGACTAAGTCGCATATGTGGCATGTGATTTGAAGCAATTTTACTGTCAGGAAAGTCTTGTTCTACACAGGAACTATCTGACATGCCATGTCCATATTCATCTCATCATTGGGTTTTGAAGGCTATGGTGTAAACTACCATGAGAATTAGTTCAAAAGCATTAATAGCCAATGTGTTCAATCTCTTGCCTTTTTCTCCACCCCCAATCTCCCCACAGCACATATTCCTAATTTGCCACGTTGAGTTCTGATTGGACAGGATGGTACAAATGCTCTTCCCTCTGCTCCGATAAGAAAGCCATGTCTGATAATGATTCTGTTGCAATCACCAGATTGAATCTCTATCAGGCAAGAAAAATATTACATCAAAAATGAATAAATCAAACAAACCTGCCATTTAAAAACAACTAATAGGATATTTAATAAAGCGTGTCCAATTAGATTACGTATTAAATTACTTAAGGGTATTAAACGGTGATTCTAGATATCTTACTAAAAGTACAACCGTCAGTTGCCAGAAGGATAAAGACATGATTCAACACTAGTCTCCATCAACATATTTCCCTTATTCTGCACCATAATAGCAGTAAGCTATTTATTAGGGCATGGAAGAAGTACCTGATGTAGAACTAGAAGCTCTAATAATAGATTTTTGAAAAACACTATAATTGGTGTTCAGTCAATTTAAGAATTCTATATAGGCACAGAATGAGAAAGATCAGTCACACAGGTAAAGAATAATGTAGATTCCTTTGGTACAAATGCTCTTTATTTTCCATGAAGATATCTCCATAATAACACAGACTATTATGCTAATAGTGAAACTGGAAGAGAAGTTACATACATATTTTCTACCTAAATTACTTGCATTTCATCATTCTCTACACTGTTTTTTGTTATTGTTGTTGTTGCTTTTGCGGTACACGGGCCTCTCACTGTTGTGGCCTCTCCCATTGTGGAGCACAGGCTGCGGACGCGCAGGCTCAGCGGCCATGGCTCACGGGCCCAGCTGCTCTGCGGCATGTGGGATCTTCCCGGACCGGGGCACGAACCCGTGTCCCCCGCATCGGCAGGCGAACTCTCAACCACTGCGCTACCAGGGAAGCCCTATTCAATTGTTTTTTGAATGCTTTCTTATCAAAGTCATCATTCTTTGAGGCCCCACTATAAAGTATGCCCCCTGCCCCTCAAACATCTTAAAATCTATTTGGGCAAGAATTTTCTTCATTGATCACTAATAGAGGTCAATAGAGCACCTCTGTTATACAGGATTCTCTAGGGAAGGAAAGTACATAGGCCCCAATCTTCAACAGCTCATGTACTGTTCTTACTTTTTCAAACAATTTCACAGATTTCATTTTTTAATTTCAGAATTCCTATGATGTAAGTAGGATAAATATCTTAAGAGAGAAATTGATACCCAGAACAGTTAAAACACCAAGGTTTACAACTAATTAGCAGAAAATAAAGTATTAAAAACCAAAAGGAGATTGCCTCACTGGGCTAGAATTTTTTCCACTGTTTTATCTTGTCTCTCATCAGTGATAAAATTTCTCTGTGTAGAGAACAAAGTGTAAGAAAATTTATTTTGAATATACATATATCAAAATGTATGAAAGCCTCGTGTGTGGAAAGTTTAAGAACAAGCAGCTAGAAACAGCTCTGTCTACATACCCAGTAACCAATTGGTCTAGGTAGTTGTACCAAAATTATTTTTCGTGTAGACATGTAAGTGTGTCCCATTTTTATGGTAGAGTCATAACAGAGATCTGAAAGTATTAATCATTGAAATGATATAATAAAATGCCATGATTTATTTAATCAAGATGGTTCTTTCATAATTTTTCAGAATTGTTCAGTAGTTCCCAAAATAGAGTTTGGCCAGATTTCCCAGTGGGTCTAACAAGCATGTGCTTAAGACATCAACAAAGCAGAGGCACCAAGAAAAAGATTTTTTAAGAATTTAATATTTCAAAAAGAAAAGAAAAAATAAAGCTTATGGGGAGAAACAGAGTGTTGAGGAACTTCTTCACCCTCATTTTATCATTTATTATTAATTTCTTAACTATTTTGTGTTAGGTAGTTCTCCTTCTCCATCTCTTCCATCATTGTGCTCTTCTAAAGGTCCTAATATCACCCTGGTAAACAGTGTGGATCCATAAGCCTTATGGAAGGCATCAGGTACAAAGAGGAGTCCAAGAATGCTCAGACATGTGCAAAACTAGAGAAATGAGGCACAGAAGCAGGGAGAGATCATGGTAAATGGGTATTGGCCAAAATGCTTATATGTGAAAGCACTCTGGCAAGACCAATCTCTTTTTTAGTCCCAACTTTATCAACTACTAGTTCTCTGACCTTGGGAAGCCTACCTAATGCCCTTCAGTCAGACTCCTCATCTGTAAAATGGGAAATAACTTAAAGGGTCACATTAAGAATTAAATAAACTGATGTACATGAAGCAGTTCATTCTTGGCACATAGTAAGTGCTCAGTGCAGATTACCTACTAAGTTTATCACTATGAAGGCCTTCCAGATTCTATCCCCACACCCTGTATGCCCAGAAGACAGAGTCTTTTGTTATTTGAAAGTTTATTAATATTTAAAATAAGTCCCCTCCTGAGTTGGAGCAAAAAATCACAAATAAATCACCTTCTTTCAGCAATTGTTTCTTAATTGGAATTATGCTACCTTATCTATTGCTTATTTACATGTAAATGCTTACTAGTGTTCATATCCCGCCATCATTTTCCCATATGTTCTTGTTTATCCATGAAGTTGGGGACGTAAACCATTATTAAAGAATATGAAATCTAGAAATTATGCTTAATCCTTCCTTTAGTTAATAGTTTTAATCTCATTCTCCCAATTATATCTTCTGGAGGATATAGCTGTTGTCAAGGCAGATATGGTTTCTGCCTTCACTGAGTTTATGTTGGAGCTAATTAATAATCCATACATCAACATTTACCTCAGTCACAAACAGCATAGTTTGCAGGTTTCCAAAAGATAATGTTAAAAAACATTACTACTGGAATAATTATACTTTGGGGTTCAGTTTTCTAATGATTTTTGCAATTTATATTTCCAAAATGTAGGAAAGTTAACATGGTTTCAAAGATTCCCCTCTTTTTTTTTTTTTCCTTCAGAAATCTTTTCTGGCAGTTACAAGCTCAGAATGCTTTTGTGCATTCCAAGCAGTCTTGCCCAGATTCTGCCACCTGTTCCATCATTCTGGGTATATTTAGGGTATAGTTCTTTTCCATATGGGCAGTGTAATTCCATTAAGTAGCAATCCAGCACAGTTACTTTTTTTTTTTTCAACGTTAAACCTTGAGAGTTAATCGTCCATCTGTGTGTAATCATCAATTCCATTAAGCCTTATGGCCTTGTCAGATTATCAAACATTTTAAACAGCACTCCTTTCTTCACAGGAAACACATCTGATAATTGAGGGCATGATGGAATCTAAGTTTTTGAGTCTGACTCCAAGGGCCCACAGTAGTTTATATTAATCCTGGGTCAGACTTTGTCTCCACTAGATGACTGAACATTGAGTATGACAGCAAGAGACTCAGTGACATATATCAATCTAGTTCAGTCAGATTTCTGAGCAAACAAGGTACGATGTTCAGCTGGCAAAGATGAATCAAATGTTTCACTGGTTTGTTTTTACCTGCAAAGCTTATTTTCAAATTTCTCGTCACGGTGACTGAATCACGATGGGTATTGATGAGAACCATCCTCAGGCATAGGTGGTGTGTGAAACAAACCTTGAGCTCTCTCTTGCTTGTTTTTATAGGTTTCTGTTGCCTTTTGTTCTGTCAGAGACTAGATTTTCGAAATCCGGACTTTCACTGGGGGACTTTATAGAAGGAAATAGTGTGGGCAGATTTCTCAACAAACAGAATTTGAAGTTTGATTTTTTTAATGGAGTGAAAATACTACTAACTGTCCACAAAATATTACCTCTTTCAGTAGTTTTGTCCTTATTTTGTTAATCAAGCATGGATGACAATGAGTCAAATGAACAGAGGTAAAGAAAATTAAAATCAAGAATTCTGCACTCTAGATCACAAAGTACAATAGGGGTGGTTGACTGGGATCTCAGGAGGGTTATTTTCTCATTCCCTTGCCATGGAACCCTCCTAACATATTTATTAAAGAAATTGAATACAGCACTTACGATCAGCATATCAAAAATCTTCCAGGGCTTCCCTGGTGGCGCAGTGGTTGAGAGTCCGCCTGCCGATGCAGGGGATACGGGTTCGTGCCCCGGTCTGGGAGGATCCCACATGCTGTGGAGCGGCTGGACCCGTGAGCCATGGCCGCTGAGCCTGCGCGTCCGGAGCCTGTGCTCCGCAACGGGAGAGGCCACAACAGTGAGAGGCCCGCGTACCGCAAAAAAAAAAAAAAAAAAAATCTTCCATTAAAATAATACAATTAGGGCTTCCCTGGTGGCGCCGTGGTTGAGAGTCCGCCTGCCGATGCAGGGGACATGGGTTCGTGCCCCGGTCCGGGAAGATCCCACATGCCACGGAGTGGCTGGGCCCGTGAGCCATGGTCTCTGAGCCTGCGCGTCCGGAACCTGTGCTCCGCAACGGGAGAGGCCACAACAGTGAGAGGCCCGCGTACCACAAAAAAAAAAAAAAAAAAAAGAAAATAATACAATTAAAACACTGCATCTAGGCCACTGGAGACATAATTTGTTGTACAGTTGACAGACTGTAAGTTTTTTAAAATCAAGAAATAGAAAATTTTGTTGTCTTCTACAGTCTAAATCTTAGGACTAATTCTGTGTTCTGTTTCATTTATTTTATTTCTATGTGAAAATTGAAATGTTTATGGTTTTGGTCTATCCAAACCCAAATAATCTAATTTATATTAGATTGAGCATTGTATTTCCAAAAACAACACAAAGACTTTCTCATAGATCTGGAGGGTGTCTGGACCCAGGTGAAGCAGGCTTTGTATGGTCTGCTGGCTGGAGAACTAGGCACACAGAGGGAGAATCCTGGCCTTTGTGGAACAGCAGGTCTGGACAGCCTAGTCCACTGCACAGCCAACTTTAGAAGCCCTGCCGGAGCAAATCTGGCCCAGAAGGCTGCACATATTTTTGCCTGGATAGACCCCTTCATGTTCAACAGGAACCTCTGCGGTGATGATGAGGTCCTCCATATTGCTCACACAAAGCTACAGCATGGGACAGGAAATCTGGCTCTTTAACCCTCTGGCTGCTGCACATGACTGTTTGGCTAGCAAAGCAGAAAAGTGTCGACAGCCTAAGGTTTAAATGATTAGTAACAGGTTTTTGAGTGATTTTCCCAGAATGTGCTAGTATAAATAGAAGACTGTGAAAGTGTGGTTTGAGGGATTTTTTTCTTCCTTTTGGTATTGTGATTTGTTTGTTTCCATTCCTTTTCATGACACATTCCCTTTTATGACTGTATACCCCCAAGCCTAATACCCAAATGCAGATGGAAGGGAAGGTGCCCACCTCCAAGTGCTTCCTAGTCAGAGTCAGAAAAGACTCTTAGAACATTGTTATTTCAAGCAAATTTGAGGCTCTTTCTTTTTTTAATGAATAATAGGCCACTTATTAAAAACTGAATACTTAAGAAGCAGTGTTGCACTTTCCCTTATGAATTTTCTATATTTGTTGTCATTTTCTTTAGAAAAAGATGAAACTGACAGGTAAATACATGTCCAAGTGGCTCATTAGACGTAACTTGCACATTGTAATAAAAGGGTGAAAAAATGACATCTAATCAGTAGAACTGTCATCAACTAATGCAAAGCTTTGAGCTTAGTATTGAAATAAATCAAATTAACTCAAGCTAACACAGATATCTTAAAATGGGTCATGACAACCTTCTGCTGGAAATACAGTTCTGTTCAGTAATAAAACAGGTTTTAAAATAAACTGTATTGTTTTAAATATGTATGAATGAGTCAGCCATTAGCTCCTACTTGTGTTATGTTATGGATGGAAGACAGAAAATATGCCTTGCCATGGCTTGTATGTATGGTGAAAAACAAGCTATTCTACTTTTTAGCATGAAAGAAAAATGAACTATCAAAATATGGGAACCACTAGGACTTAAAGTGAATGAAAGAGACCAACATGCCTCTAATTCATATTTATCAACTGTTCTTATCTGCCTGGCATTTTATGTGTGTTCCACCTCCATAAGTCTCCTACTACAGTAAAAAAGTACCGTATTTAAACAATACGGAACAGGAGAAAATAGTGTTTTCTCTTAGCATGTGCAGAAGTGCCATCTCTCCTGACTTAAAAAGAAACCCTCTTTCTAGCCCGTGTTCCCATGTAGATGGTTCAGTTTTTCACTTCCCTTTACAGACAATCTTTTTGGAAGATAAATCCAGTTCACTGACTTCACTTTCACATGTCTATTCAATCTGTCTTGCACTTACCACTCTACTGAGACAATTCAGACAAAGTCCTCTAAAACTTTTAGATTGCTAAATCCTACACACATGTTGACCTGTCTTGTCCTATTTAATGTGACCTTACCTCTCCATGTTGTTGTTCTTGACACTCGCTTTACTTCCTTGGCTTCTGTTATACTACTCTCTTCTTGGCCTCTTAATTGATCTTTCCCAGGTTTCTGTATGGGATTCTTCCCCTCCATCTACCTTTTAATTTTCATGTTCCTCCTGATTATACTACTTTGATCTTTTTCTCTTCTCACTTGCTGTGCTCTGATCTGAGCTATGGCACTCATTCCCACAGTGTGAATTATGACTCTCTTGGTGAAAACCCCTGAATTAGTTAAGACTCTTTTGGATACAAATCACAGAAATAAGACATAAACAAGCATAAGGCATAAAACTCCAAATTTATTGGCTCACATGACTAAAACATTCAGGGGAAGGTTACCTAAAGGCTTGGCTGGATCCAGTGGTTCAAAAATATAAGCAGACCTCTGTGTTTCTGAATCTGTTAGCTTTTTTCCCTCTGTATTGGCTTTGTTTGCAGACTTTACCTGTATGAGGAGAAAGCTGGCTATTTAATTACCCTGGACTCTCTTGTTCTTACAGCTAATGATCCTGCTGAAAAGAACTCTAGTCCCTCTCCCCCAGCATCCTTACCAGTACTTAGTTTTGTTTTCTGGTTGGCTTGGCTTGGGTCATGCACATTCAACCCTGAGAGGGGAGGCAAATGCCCTTGGCTGATAGTCAAACCAGAATCAGTAACGTAGGAAAGGGATATGTTCAAAAGGAAGTAAAGAACAGATTTAAAGCAAACAGACAAACAAACAAACAGAAAACCTCTATTTGAACTCCCAAATCTATATCTTGCTTCTGTATCACTATTCTAAGATCCAGACAAATATATTTGTCTTCATGAATATAGGTATTTCAAAATCACATGCCCCGAACTTAAATCAGGATTCCTTATACTCCTACCCCAAAATGTGTTTCTTTTATTGTTTCCAGTAGTGCCACCACTATCTAAAAAATTATCCAAAGTGGAAACGTAGAAAATTTTAAACTTCTGCTTTTCAGTTCTATCTTGTAAAAACCCATGAAATATATTTGTTTTTTCTTCTCCAAAATATATTGCTATTGCATCATTTCAGAAATATATTATTTTTATTTATTTTATTTTATTTTTCTTGGCTGTTTTGAGTCTTCATTGCTATGCATGGGCTTTCTCTGCTGTGGCCTCTCCCGCTGCGGAGCACAGGCTCCGGACGCGCAGGCCCAGCGGCCATGGCTCACAGGCCTAGCCGCTCCGCGGGCATGTGTGATCTTCCCGGACCGGGGCATGAACCCGCGTCCCCTGCATCGGCAGGCGGACTCTCAACCACTGCACCACCAGGGAAGCCCCATGGGCTTTCTCTAGTTGTGGTGAGCAGGGGCTACTCTTCGTTATGGTGTGCAGGCTTCTCATTGCCATGACTCCTCTTGTTGTGGAGCATGGGCTCTAGAGCGTGTGAGCTTCAGTAGTCGTGGCATATGGGCTCAGTAGTTGTAGCTCGCAGGATCTAGAGCGCAGGCTCAGTAGTTGTGGCTCAGGGGCTTAGTTGCTCCGCAGCATGTGGGATCTTCCCAGACCAGGGATCGAACCCATGTCCCCTGCATTGGCAGGTGGATTGTTAACCACTGTGCCAGGGAAGCCCCAGAAATATATTATTTTTAAACTAAAGAACCTCCTAACTGGGCTTACCTCCCTCTAATCTATTTTCCATATTGCTACCTTATTATCTCTCTAATACATAAATATGGTAAATATAGTTCTTTTACTCATCTGCTTTAAGCCAACTCATCCACCGGATGAATTTTTCTCCAAACTTGTTCTCTCTCACTTCACACTTAAATCCAAAACGTAAGCCAAACTACGCTAGAGTTTTCCAAATGTGTCATTCTATTTTTGCTTGATATCTTTGAACACAGAATTCCTTTGTCCTAGAATAACCTTCCTTTCCCATCTTTTTAAATTTATCTCACTAGAGCTATTTTAAATACCTCCAGGCTGAGTTGAAAATTTCCCCTTTTCAACCATGAACCTTACATGTGATTCTATTACTGTGCTTATTGAAATGCATTTTTTTTTTTTACGTTACTGGTCTCTCTCTCACGTCTGAACTCCTGAGGGAGGAACATGCTTTATTAGAGTTGTTGGACTTCTTATGGGTTTGTTGAATTATATCCAAGGATAATCACAATGTCTGGAATATTGTGTGAAAACAAATTTGCATCGAATGAATGCATGCAGGCATAAGTGAATCAATGAGTGTGATAGTATTCAATAATCTGAGATTATGAAAACAATGACTACTACCCAAAAGGTAATGAGGAATTTCATTTTTAGGCAAAATTTAAAGAAAAAGCTGTAACTTCTGATATTAGTAATTTAACAATATTCATAGTTTAGAACATATACAAATGTTTCAAGCACTTTCTCATCAAAAGCACCATTTGTCTTTGCATTGGAGGCCAAAACAGATAGCATTGCATTTGATACTACAGTGTATATTTGATGGAGAAACTGAGGAGCAGTGTGATTGTGTGGCCACCTGTCCACCGCAGGTTCAAGGAGAGTGTTTGTAGTAGAACTAGATCAAAGAAACCTCTGTTCCACTCGTCGTTTAAAAGCATAAATGAGAACTATTCTCCAGGATCAACGGAGAAGGCCAGAGCACCCTATTTTAATCAATTATAAAAGTTCTCCTTCTCCAATCAAAGAAAGGTATTAGTGAAATGAATGAGAGTAATTAAATCTAATTTAGTCATGCAAATGAGTTTAATTAAAAGAAATCTACCTTTTAATAACTTCAGGGGGAAATGCAGCTCCTTACAGAGTTTAAAATTTAGCTGAGCTCACAAGACACAATAGCTGAACTGATGAGACCACACTGTTGTAATCTGCTTGTGTAAATATTGACACATGTAGCATTTAGTTTGTCTCACAGTGATAATACTTGCTCTAGGCTTCTGATGAAATCTGGCATTTATAATTATTAAAAGATGCCTGTTAAAAATGCTCTTACCCATCATGTTAATTCTATGAATAAGATTGCTAATACATTGACTTCCCCCCCCCAAAAAAAAAACCTCTTTCTTTCTAAACTAGAGTTTAAGAAAATAAATATAAATCCAACACTTATTTAGCCTTCACTCAAAGTAGAAAATATTGAGCCAGGTAAAAAGCAGGGTAGCATGGAGCAAAGAGTAACAGGACAGTTCCTGTCCTAAGGATGCTTACAGTCCAATATCGGTCATGTCTTCTGTCTATAATAATTACAGACAGAATTTTTCAGAGTGAAAATACAAAACCTAGATGCCAAAAGAGAGGATTAAACAAAATCCCATGGGAGAACATAAAATGGAACGCTTATTTGGAATGACTAGGAGGAAGCGGGAAACCCTTCCCTAACGAAGGGGAATTTGAGCTGGCCTTAGAGATAGATGAGATTTTAACAGCGGAAACTATGGTGAGGAGAAAGATGGAGTCATCAATCACAAACATTATAGAACAAGATGCAAAAGAAGACAAAGTCGATGCTTTGTTTAGAGCTTTATTAGTCTGGTGGACTTAAATCACAATCTACACAACAAAAATTTTAGAAAATGAGGCCCTACAGCTATCCAGATGGCAGACTGGAGGGACTTTGAATGCCATACTTAGTGCCAGGATGTTTATCTGCAGACAATACAGAACTGGCAGAGGTTTCTGAACAAGAATTTATAATCAAGAAAGCATAAAGAAAAAGAAACTGTAGGAGTTTGTTGAATAATCTGAATGAGAGGTAAGTAGGATGTGGTTTAGGGCAGTGGAATACAAAAGAGGGAAAAGATCTCAAAGGCTTTACCAGCCTATGCATTGCAATTTGGCTGTCAGGGCGGACAATGATGCTCTCAACTAAATTAGCGAGGACAGGAAGGGAGGGAAGAGATACTCAAGGAAGTCCACCCACACCACTGTGTATAAAATGCAGCTCCCAGCCTCTTGCAATCCCCTGCCTCTATTCTACTTTTTCTTTTTGCCATCTTCTATCATTCTATATAATTTACTTATTTCTAAGACATACTGCTTTCTTCTTAAATATACATTCCACCAATGCAGGGATTTTTGCTCTGTTGTTCACTAATGAATCTTGAAAGTCTACCGTATGGTAAATGTATTGATATCTTAAATGTCTAATGCATAGTAGAATCTGCACATAGTATGATTGAAAACTATTTGCTAAATGAACAATGAAAAATTATAATTTTGAAATCAAGTTGTGAAGTAAAAACCTAAAATTAAAAAACAGGGCTTCCCTGGTGGTGCAGCAGTTGAGAGTCCGCCTGCCGATGCAGGGGACACGGGTTCGCGCCCCAGTCCGGGAGGATCCCACATGCCGCGGAGCGGCTGGACCCGTGAACCATGGCCGCTGAGCCTGCGCGTCCGGAGCCTGTGCTCCGCAATGGGAGAGGCCACAACAGTGAGAGGACTGCGTACTGCAAAAAAAAAAAAAAAAAAGCAAAAAAAACATCATAACTTGCAAGACCTTGAGCCATCTACCCCTGTTTACTTCTGATTTCTCTTCTTTTACTATTCCTCCATGGTATTCCATGCTGCAATTAAACTGAACTCGCTTTAGCTCTATGAATCTCTCAGTTGTAGAATTATATCCAGAGATGATCACAATTATCCAGGCCTTTATACCTATTTTTCCCTTCCTTAGGAATCTCAAACCTACTCTTCTTCCTCCATCCCGTCTGCCTAGCCAACTCCTCCCCATCCTGCAGAGATCAACACTTTCCTATGCTTTTTTTTTTTTTGCTCAGCTGTGCGTGCGGCCTGCGGGATCTTAGTTCCCCAACCAGGGATGGAACCCTCATCCCCTGCATTGGGAGTGTGGAGTCCTAACCACTGGACCGCCAAGGAAGTCCCAACACTTTCTCTAAAGAGTCTCCTGATTCACCAGATCTGGTGTGGATACTTATGATTTGTCCTTCCACAACATCCCATACCTTCTGTCAGAGCAGTTTTCACGTACTGATATTATTATTAGTTGCCTGGGACTTGTCTACTTCCCCATCAAACAGTATATTCCTGAAGGAGCCTGTCAAAACCGTTCACCAACATTTCCCATCACATAGCACAGGACCTGGCATATATGAGCACTTAAATACATTTGTGTTCAAAGAGTAAACACTGAGGTTCAGTCTTCAAATGTCAACTTCAAAAATTTTAACATAGAAAGAAAAGGAATTCATAAAACACTAATGTAGAGGTATTCTTAATTAAAAGAGAACAAAATTGATTCTTATATGATTGTATTATTGTCTCATTTAAGCAAAATATGAGGCAACTCACAGTGACAAGGATGGAAGAGTTTGGGTTTGAGAGTAAACTGAGAGTAGATAATACTTGGAATAATTATCTGAGGAAACTAGGTAGAGAGATGACAAGAGATGAACTAACTAATTGAATCAATCAATCAATAAATTCCTGATCAGAATTAAAGGGCACAGGTAAGGGTAAAAGTTATTTATTTGCAGTGGAATTGCTCTCTGATTTATAAGATAAGCTAATTTAAAATTGAAAATATTACGAATAACTATTGATATTTTACAAGGCAGTAGTTAAAGTTAACAATTGATTTTATTCTTTTAAGGAAGAGACAGAATGCTTTGTGATGCAGAGTCAGAAGGTCTGGGGTCTAGAGTGGGGATGTGGGGCTGTTTAGGGGGATACTCTGGTTACTGACTTTGATAGTAAGAGAGGATGCTTACTCAAAGCCACTGCTTGTAGTTGTGCTGTTTACGCCTTGCACAAGTATTCCATGCAGGGAGCGAATGGGAGCTGCAACACAGCTCATACTCTGCTTGCCAAACCAAGTGCTTGATATGGGCCTGCATCTGCTGGGAACAAGGGACATATTTTTCATACTTTCACCATGGCTTTGACTGCCTGCCAAGGCATATAGCTACAGGGCTGCCTTCCACTAGAGAGGAGGTCTTTTTCTTATTCTCCCAAAGGCACGATATGGACTAGCTGTAACCCTCCCTGTATGCAAGGGCGTGGGAGCCCTACTTCAAGTTTAACAACTAAACACTAACATCTGAAGTTTTGCATTCACATTACAAATGCCTTAAAACATTTGCCATCAGAATCAATTTTAGGATAAGGTGATAATGGTATCATCTAATGAACATAGGATGGAATTAACATCAGCCCATCCAGGACTTTAATGGAGTGATGTTAGCTCAATTGCCACCTTAAGTATATTGTTGGAAAGAGCTGGAAAAGTTTGAATACATGATTATATACAGAGAACAATAGATAAACTTGTGAATGAGTATTTCTATTTTTCTGTCTAAGTTTATGGCAAAGTTTTTACCCTTGTGTATGGCTATATCCTGTTAGCTCAGAATTCCTGTGGTTTTATCGGTGAGGAAAGAGGAATGAAACTGGATATGCTTCCATTCTAGATTTCTCAATGATTCTGAGTAAATTTGTATTAGTTTCAATGTCCTCATTTTTCTTAAATGAGGATATTAATGAAGACCCCTATGAAAATTCAAGGAAAAATATTGAAAAGCACAAGGAAAGAAATTGGAGTAACTGATTATCTCTTTATCTCATCTGGAATGAAGATTTTACCTTGTCTTTAATTGGGGTTTGTCATAAGAATACTAGAAGCTATTATTCAAAACATTTAAAGTACAATTTTTTTTAGAATTTAAAATTATAACTTGGTTTTAATTATGAGACTCAGAGAAAAGAGTTTTTCAATCATGTGTTTATTTCTTCTAAGAGATTTAGTAAGCAGACAAAGTTAAATGTGTTATTATAGTTAATATACCCAAATACATGATCGCAGACTTGTGATGAATCAGGTTTTCTTGCACACAATTCAGGTTTGCACGTATGCTTTATTTTTCATTCTGCAAGTAAGTAGAAAATTAGAGATGAATTCTCTTAAGAAACTGTAAAGAGACTCCCCAAATATTAATACCTCTTCTAAGCTGAGAACTCTGGTTTTTTATCCTGATTACTTTGCATCATAGATGTTTTTTCTTTTTCTCTTTGACTTTTGAACCATTTCTTCCACTGGTGAAAATATTCCAAGTTCTTTTGCAATGTCATCATGCTCAATTGCTAATCACATTTTAATTTTCTATGATAAAGAATTATTGAAAACAAAACTGACGTCTGTGTGTGTGTGTGTGTGTGTGTGTGTGTGTGTGTGTACAGAGCTGTAACCCCCAACTGAGCAGAAGCTGCCATGCTTGAGCATCCAACAGTGCAAGGTGATAGAGAGCAAGTCCATAAACCTAGAAAGTTCAATAGTTACCAATAAATTTGCTGGATTGTAGACATGGTAAAGAAATTAGTTCAAACTGTTAGTATTGATACTGTAGGAGTGAAACTCAAGGGAAGGATATTTTTGGGGTTTTTTGTTTTGCTTTATTTTCAGAAAAAAAAGGAGAAGCATAGTGCCTGATTAGGAAGATGCACTTTGGAAATTATTGAGTTATTGCTCTATTATAAAGTGGCTTCTGTCCCTCATTGGTACTGACTTGACAGAGTATAGCATTATAATGAAGAACATGATCTCTGGAGTCAACATACTTGGTTTGAATTCTGATAATGCAACCCTTGACAGGATATTTATATCCTTTAAGCTTTTATTTCATCTGAAAAATAAAGGTGATGTGCTTGTATGTCTATTTTACAAGGTGGTTTTAATTATTTGTATCAGTCAGATGGGATCAGTAAAGACAGAAGTCATCATACATATCCCAGATATAAAGGTTTTACTATCAAAGTAGATGCTTTCAAGGCTATTGGCCCACAAGCCCCCATTATAAGTCAAGGAAACTGCCTCTAAGGTCAGGGAAGCTATCACTGGGGATCTTAGACTAAAGTACCAAAATACATGGTTCTGAAGGAAGTTCTCAGGGAAATTGCTGCAATTCTTAAGACTCTGAGGATTTTTCATCAGTTTTCTCTGCAGCAGCAATGCAGGTGACTTTCAAGGGCTCACCAGAAGACCTGTAAGTTTGGCTGAAACTGCCTCTGGAGAATAATAACTGCTTTACTTCAATCTTCCTAATTGCCTGCAGTTTTCTATTGTTTGCAAACTTGAACCAGAAATCTTGCAAAAGGAGGATTCTGGGAAACAAATTTCCCAGCTTCGCTTCTGCAATACAGAGGATACCTTGTGGCCTAGTGGTGTCAAGTATACGTTAGACACATATTTAAATAATGCCTGGTGGAAAACAGGCACTTAGCAAGTATGGCATAATACTATATTATATTTTTCTAGCTGTGGATTGAATTCGTATAACAAATCTAAGTCTGCAGTAGCATTGAGATATATATATATATATATATATATTTGCTTTCCCTCAAATGTTATTTCACTTTATTATGTCTCTTATTCCCTCTTCTTTCTTTTTCCTAGTAAAATTTCACTTAAAAAATTATCAGGAATGAACTAAGAGAAAGCAGGATTATCTATAAACCCATCAATATGGCCAGGAAAAATTATATTGCTGTAAGGTTAGATGATGTGGTACAACAGTTCACATCCTTAGTCACGGAAAACTATGTTGGGTAAAGTCAGGGCCAGCATGAACATTGCTGCCCTTCCTACTGAAGCCCCAACAATCATGACAAATGCCTCCTCTGACATTCCAGAAGCAGTAGTAGGAGTAAGGTGCTTGCCCAGCTTCCCACTGCACTTGGCCATAGAAGGATCACTTATGCTTCTAAATTTCAGACGGTTGAAGGGGCAGAGGACAATTTCCTAGTGAAATTTCATTAAGAAAAACAATTTATCATGAATGACCTAAGAGAAAACAGGATTATCTATAGCCCCACCAAGATGGCCAGAAAATAGGTAATGGATGGTATTACTGGTTTCTTTTCTCGAATGTACTGAAAATTTTATAATGAACACTTTCTTGCTTGACAAATCCATTAACTGCATTTTACTTGCCTTCTAGCTTATGAATACCTAAAGGTGGCAAATTACTTAATTGTTCTCTATGATAGTTGAGCTGGTAATATTGAAATTTTAGAGATTTTAATATATTTTTCTTTTGTGGTTTGAGAAATAGTCTTACCCATTCTAGAAGGGAACTTTATCCACTAGTAAAAAAGAAACAAATTGAAGCATCAGACTTCTTTGTGGATGAAAAATCAATGATGTCATTCTAGGAGATTTTAATTTTCAATTGGCTTGCTGTTTTCTCATTTGTGTTCCTGTAGTACCTCCGTGGCAAAGATTGCTAATAATAACCAATATCCATTTCCTTTTCCTTCTTTTTTTCTGGGCATACAGCTAAATTATATTTTCTTCCCCCTTGCAGTTAGTTTAGGTATATATAATACCATTTTACACAAAGAATATGGTATAACTGATAGATATTATTTCTAGGTCTGTCACATTAAAATTTCCCCTATTAATCTATCATTTTCTTCTTCCACGGTGATTCTAGGGACCTGTTAAATTTGGAGGCACTGAGATAGAAAACTTTTGTGTGTCTGAATGACTGCTTGCAGATTCTACCACTGTCCCTCCCCTCCCCACATCACCAATATCATTGGGATGTTAAATAAGTAAGCACTGAAATTTTATTGTATTGAACTACTGAGATTTCAGACATTTTTACTGCAGCCTAGCCTAACCGAACTAATAAAACCTGAGACAGTGATGAGCATGAAAGAGGTAACAGTTGCCAAATTAAATCACAGAAAGAATTTTTACCACAAATATCCTTCAGGTTTGCAAATCTTGGATTGTACTCAGTTAGCTGGTTTCCATACCCCAGTAGTGAGTCAGTGAAGCTTAGGTGCTTTGATTTGCTCAGCTGACCCCAGTCTGGATGCAAATGTGTTTTTAGGCATCTTCCACATGGAAGGAGATACTCATCAAGTTTAACTGAATAGTCTTGTGATTCACAGCTTGTCTTTTGAGAAGAGTGGAGGAAATTGTGTCATTTATCATAGGTAATTCCAATATGGCTCACACTATCAATCTCCCTGACAATTTCCTCAAAAACTCAAAGTCCAATCTGTGGCTGGAAACTGTCCAGAGGATAAACATCAGGATGCTTTGGGCCAGGCCTGCTGCAACACCTGCTCTTAAGTCAGATGTATCATCTGCAGTGAATGTAACCCAGCTGATGAAAAGGAATCCAGCAGTGTAGCAATATTACTATATGCAAGTAAGAAGGGACTTGGTTCATCTCTTTATTTGAACCAAGCAGTTATACAGTTATAGGAATAATTGTTCTCTTCCTTCACAACATGTTTAGAAAAACCTGACCAACTTTTGGCAAATTAAAATGTTCACATTCTTGGTAGATAAGAAGTTTAGAGATGGAAAATAAATGCATTATGGATTGGCTGTCCCAGTTGGACACTAATTTAGAGAATTTTAAATATTTTTCCTTAATGCTCACTATGGGATAAATAAATAGAAGTAGATTTTTAGTTTTAAATGATTCAGCAACCTTGTTTGTACTATTTTTATTTTTGAAAACATTTCCTTTCCCCTGCCTCTGACTTTAATGTGCATTCTAAAACTACCCATTTTTCTCCTTGTATAACTTCGCCTTTCTCATGAGAGTATTTGGTTAAGGAACCACCTCAATCTGAGCCAGTCATAGTATTCTAAATCCTTAGCCACAGTGATTGGTCGAGAACTGGCCACATGGCCCAAGCTGAGCCAATCAAGGTCCTTTTCCAGATTTTTCAAATTTGAATGAGTAGGAAAGATATTTTTCCTGGTCATGAAGCTATAACAATTTAAGTCCAGGAGATGTCAGCTTGGGAAATCCAGAACAGCAAATAGAGATACTCCTGAAAGGAGAAATGAAGAGCCTTGTCAGCATTTAAATTCCTGGTTCTTGTTTTATTTGAGGTTGGCTTACCTTCTGCCTTTCTTATGGTTTGTTTCTATTGCTTATATATTTGGTCATATGAGCCAATAAAGTCCTTTCTGGCTCAAGTTTAAGATTAAGCATTTAGTCACTTGAAAGCATCAGTCTTATTAATACAACCATTGAGGAGTCTTTTTCTAATCAATTTGTTGTGGTATAATTTAAATACAATAAGATGTACTTTAAGTGTATATATTAATGAGTTTAACTGGTTTATATACCCATGTAGCCCTCACCACAATTAAAATATAGAAAATATATAGTGTTGCAACATCATCAACATGGTTAAATCATTTTCTACCATCTTCCCCACAAAGAACATGTAGTTTGACTATCACCCACATAGGAGAGGGCCTTTGTGGAAGTCCAGTGGAGATGTTACAACACACCATTGGAGCAAAAACAGTCTGAGATTGAATGCATTGAAGAAGATAAGAAGAACAGGGTCACTTTACTCACATCACTCCTTCCCCAAGATGGCACAGCTTAGTGCGAAGAGAGACCTTCTTGGCCCATGATTTCTCTGACAGGGAAAAGTGAGAATGCCTGGTTTCTTGGTGCAGGACTCTGCCAAAGAAGCCCTTTTCTTTCTCACACAATCCAGAGTATTGAGTTGTGAGCTGCATGACTGGGGAGCAGTGAGTGGCTGGGAGAACAGCAGCCAGGGCTCTGATTGAAACATGTCAAGGGGAGGTGGATACTACTAAGTCCATTGAAGACCCCCATCAGGAAGCCTGCCCACAAGCCAGGGGATGCCTTGCCTGAAGATTCCCTCAACTGTCCCACAGGCAGCCCCAGTGCTTCATGTGCTTCACCCACATATTCCCCTACCTCATGGCTGCTCTCTGTGCATGTCCCTAATGGTGGCAAAAGCAAGCCTTTGCAGATAGCCTTTTCCATGCACAGAAAGCTGGCCTGGCTGTGCAGCAAGTGCACAAACTGAGCATTCAGCACCACTCTAGGGAAAGCAAAAGGGAAGCTGTCAACACTTGGCCTGACTTTGCAGGCACAGAATCTTATGAAATCCCCCGCATAAGGGAACAAGAAGTATAGAGCAGGTGTATCCATAGAAAAGATCTGAGAAAGCCTCAGAATCCTCAACAAGGCTGAAAGGAGGTATTTCTCTCCCAAAGCCAGTCAGTAAAGACTGGAGGAGTTGATGGCTTCTTCAGATGTAAAGACAGCAATGCAAGTCTTTGAGGAACTTGAAAAGTTAAGGAAACATGACACCATGAAAAGTTAAGGAAGCATGACACATCTTTATTTTCCCAATAAAGATTTCAAAATAATTATTTTACAGAGCTCAATGAGCTACACTAAAATACAGACAGACAGTTCAACAAAATCAGGAATGTAATATGTGAACAAAATGAGAAGTTTAACAGAGAGATAGAAATAATAAAAAAGAACCAAACAGAAATTCCAGAGCTGAGGAATACAATAAATAAAATGAAAAATGCAGTAGAGAGCATCAATAGCAGACTGGATCAAATAGAAGAAAGAATTTGTGAAGTTGAAGACAGACCATTTGAAATTATCTAGTCTGAAGAGAACAACAACAAAAAAGAATGAAAAAAGAGTGAAGTCAGCCTGAGTGAACTATGAGATACCATTAAGAGAAATAATCAGTATATTATTGGAGTCCCAAAAGAAGAGAGGGAGAAAGGGGCAGAAAGATTATTTAAATAAATAATGGCTGAGAATTTCCCAAATATGGGGAGACATTTTGATATACAAGTTCATGAAGTTCATAGATCCACCCATAATTTCACCCAAAGTGATCTTCTTCGAGATACATTAGAATAAAACTCTCTAAAATCAAAGACAAAGAAAAATTTTAAAGCAACAGAGAAAATAAAATTCCTGGCATATTAGGGAACCCCCGTAAGGCCATGAGCAGATTTCTCAGCAGGAATCTTGCAGGCCAGAAGAGAGTGGAATGATATATTCAAAGTGCTGAAAGATAAAAAACTTCCAACCAAGAATACTTTACCCAGCAAAGTTGTCTTTCAAAATTGAAAGAGATAAAAACCTTTTCCAAACAAAAGCTAAGGGAGTTCATCATCACTGGATCTGCCTTACAAGAAATGCTGAAAGGAGTTCTTCAAGCTGAAATAAAAGGATGCTAATTAGTAACATTAAAACATATGAAAATATAAAACACACTGGTAAAAGTAAGTATGTAATCAAATTCAGAATACTCTTAATACTGTAATATTGTGCTGTGTTAATCACTTAACTCTAGTATAAGGGTTAAATACAAAGTATTAAGAATAGCTGTAATTTGTTAATGGATATACAATATAAAAAGAGGTAAATTGTGACATCAAAAACATAAAATTTGGGGAGGAGGGAAGTAAAAAGGTAGAGTTTCGTATGTTCAAAGTTAAATTGTTAACAGCTTAAAATAAACTGTTGTATCTATATGATGTTTTACGTAAGCCTCATGATAACAACAAAGCAAAAACCTACAGTAGATACACAAAATATAAAGAGAAGGGAATCAAGAAAAAGACACAGTGCCCTGAAATACTCCCCTATTCCCCCACCCAGGCAATCTGCCCAGCTCCCAGCCATGGGCAACCACTGATCTGCCTTCTGTTATCATAGAATAGATTTGTGTTTTCTAGGGCTTCATATAAATGAAATCACACAATATATACTCTTGTGTTTGGATTCTTGCGCTCAGCATGTTTTTGAGATTCATCCATGTTGTTGCATGTATTATTAGTTCATGCCTTTTTATTGCTGAGTAACGTTCTATTATATGCCACAATTTGTTTTTCCACTCACCTATTGAATGTTCGGATTGTTTCCATTTGGGGGCTTTTTTGAATAAAGCTGTCATGAGTATTAGTTTACAAGTCTTTGTGGAGACATGTGTTTTCATTTCTCCTGGGTAAATACCTAGAAATGGTATTGCTGGGTAATATACATGTATGGTTAACACTGCTAAACTCTTTCTAAAGCAATGTACTATTTTACATCCCCAGCAGCAATGTATGAAGGTTTGAGTTCTCCTCATTCTTGCATACACTCAATATAGTTAATATTTTAAATTTTAGCCATTCTAAGGTGTGTAGCGTTATTTCATTGTAGTTTAAATTTTTATTTCCTGATGACTACTGATGTTGAACTTCTTTTTGTGTGCTTATGGGATGCTTGTATGTCTTCTTTTATGATGTGTCTGTTCAAATGGTTTGCTTTTTTTTTTTGGGTTATTTTTCTTATTTAGTTTTAAAAGCTTTGTTTATATATTGTGCATTATGGCCATTAGTATGTATATATTCTTTCATTCTGTGGCTTGTTTTTTCATTCTCTCGATGGTATCTTTCAGAGACAAGATTTTTTTTTCTGTTGTTGTTGTGTTTTTGTTTGTTTTGTTTTGCGGTACGCGGGCCTCTCACTGTTGTGGCCTCTCCCGTTGCGGAGCACAGGCTCCGGATGCGCAGGCCCAGTGGCCATGGCTCACGGGCCCAGCCGCTCCGTGGCATGTGGGATCTTCCTTGACCGGGGCACGAACCCGCGTCCCCTGCATCGGCAGGCGGACTCTCAACCACTGCGCCACCAGGGAAGCCCAAGAGATAAGATGTTTTTAATCTTGATGTAACAACTGAGTTTTTAAAATATTTATTAGACTTTATTTTAAGTAGACTTTATTAATCGACAGTAATCTGGAACTAACCACTAGGAGCAAGGAAGACACATACCACACCTCCATGGCCATGGTGATGAGGGGTGAGGGAAAGAATGCTCTGATGAAAGGTGTGTCTTCAGGAAAGAGCCAAGTTTCACTTAGAGTTAGTGAAGGGAATAGTAAGAGAAAAATAGTATAGGCAAATATTTAGATATAGAGAAGAGAATATTTGAGAAGTCAGGACCCAGTTTGTCTTGTTCCTCACTCTGAGAAAAAGCAAGCCACAAATTATTCATTACAAATCTAAACCCAGATAGCCACTGTGCTAGACACTTTGTCCCTAAAGATTTTATTTCCTTTCTTAAGTTCCCTTTGGCTTCTGATTTTTCTTGAACAAGCCTGGCATGCCCTCACCTTAGGACTTTTGCTCATGGTCATAGCCTAGATCATATCAGTGCCAAGAAATGTACCCATCTACTATCTTGGTTTTAAGCATGTCACTTTCTGATCACTCCTGTATTTCCAGTCTCTATTTTCAAGAATTCCAACTTCTATAGTCTTTCATTCCCAGTGTGATCTACAATTAATTGTTTTACCAACTTTTTATTATTTCTCATGTCTCATGTATTTACTTCCCTCTTTATCTAGTTAATATTTATTGGCAAATCACTAAAATTGTCCCCTTGTGTGTACTCCCAAGTACCTTGTCCATTCTCCCTTCATGGTACTTAACATTATACTTCCCTGGAGAAACACTCACTCCAATTATCTGTGACATCTACTTCCTCACTGCTTCAAAGCTTTGCACAGGCCACAGCATCTCAACGAAGCCTATCCTGACCACTCTGTTTCCTCCTAACACCATCAAAATTGGTACTCCCAATTCTTAGTCTATATTATTTTTTCATCACTTTTATCATTCAACATATTAAATAGTTACTTATTTATTAGGTTATTGTTTATTGTCTCTCTCCCCACTTCCTCCAGAGACTGTAACCTCTATAAGGGCAGGGATCTTTGTTGCTTTGTTCACTACTGTATCCCTACCCCTTAAAGCATTCAGCTCTTAAATATTTGTTGAATGAGTTGAGGCAACAATGGGAGCGATTTGGGAGTAGTGTTATGTTAAGTGTTCCTTGTGTATATGCCAAGACATGAGGGTGAGGCAAAGGAATATTGAAGTGGAAAGTAGATAATGCCAAGAAATACTGGGCTACTGAGCTAAATGGATGAGATGAAAGCACAAATTGTAGATAGTGAGATTGGGAGCAAGTGTTTGAAGTTAGTGGACCATTCAGGAGCTGTGTTTGTCAACCATGGGCATATGGGAAGAGGTACTTTTTTTTTATTGCCAAGTGTGGTTTATAATGAAGGCTGCTCTGGAAAGATACTACACATCTTACTGTGTGCATTTACTACATTAAATGATTTGAAACCATTATACATATTTTAGTACCAGGAATGGAATGACTTACAATGATGTCAGTTGGCTAGGAAACCAGGTTGATTTTTTTCTTTTTTTTGGCCATGCTGCACAGCTTGCAGGATATTAGTTCCCTGACCAGGGATTGAACCCAGGCCCTCAGCAGTGAAAGTGCAAAGTCCTAACCACTGGACAGCCAGGGAGTCCCGAAGGTTGATATTTTTAAACCCCTATTGAATTTTTGAGTAAAACACAGAATATAGTTTAAGTACATTGATGTATTTATCATAAAATAATAAGAACTATAACATTAGCATTGATAATCTCTTGGAATGGATAGTTCTATGGATAGTTTAATAAATTAGTTAATGAAGAAAAAATAGAAATATTCAACCCAATGTTGTCATTAACTTTAATAACTGAGATATGTTCCCACAGGAAAAAAAACCAGCAATAGACTAAAAAGGGAATGAAATGATAGGCCATGCATCACTAGGATTGTCAGAAGAATTTTCAGACCTTTATTTCATTTTATAAGAAAATAATTCTTTCAGTTGTAGAGAAACTTAAAAAGCATGGAATGACTTGACCTTTGCAGAAGACCCAGAGGAGAAAAACAAGACTTAGTGAGGTTTAATTAATTGCCCAAAGTTCCCTGATTAGAAAATGATTTGCCTTAAGATTTTTATCCAGGTCAACTTAGTTAAGTGTGGTGCTCTTTCTACTATATTTAGAATAGAAGCATATAGATGGTAGGTGCTGTGCTAAATTTAGGTCTAAAGGTAGTTTTTTGGGGGAGATTTGGATCAGGAGCTAGTATAATTAAATAAAGCATGGGGTAGTGTGGTTGGCTAATATTAAGGTGAGTCATCATTTTTCCAAAGAAAACATAGTTGGCTAACAGGTACATGAAGAGATGCTCAACATCACTAATCACCAGGCAAATGCAAATCAAGACCACAATGAGATATCACCTTACACCTGTTAGAATGGCTATTATCAAAAAGACAAGAAATAACAAATGTTGGTGAGGCAGTGGAGAAAAGGGAACCCTTGTACTCTGTTGGTGGGAATGTAAATTGGTGAAGCCGCTACGGAAAACGGTATGGAGGTTCCTCAAAAAGCTAACAATAGAACTGCCATATGATCCAGCAGTTCCACCTCTGGATATTTATCTGAAGAAAATGAAAACATTAATTCAAAATGTTCATTGTATCATTATTTACAATAACCAAGATATGGAAATAATCTAAGTGTCCACAAGTGGATGAATGGATAAAGATGAATTGTGTGTGTGTGTATATACTATTCAGCCATTAAAAGGAATGAAATCCTGCCATTTGTGACAACATGGATGGACCCTGAGGACATTATGCTAAGTGAAATAAGTCAGACAGAGAAAGACAAATGCCATATAATCTCAATTATATGTGGAACTTAAACAACAACAAACCAAGCTTTGGATGCAGAGAACAGTTTGGTGGTTGCCAGAGGTGGGTGATTGGGGTTTGGTGAAATGGGTGAAGGTTCTCAAAAGGTACAAACTTCCTGTTGTAAAATAAGTCATAGGATGCAACGTACAGCCTGATGACTACAGTTAATAATACAGTCATGTGGGGCTTCCCTGGTGGCGCAGTGGTTGAGAGGCCGCCTGCCGATGCAGGGCACGAAGGTTTGTGCCCTGGTCTGGGAAGATCCCACATGCCGTGGAGCGGCTGGGCCTGTGAGCCATGGCCGCTGAGCCTGCGCGTCCGGAGCCTGTGCTCCGCAACGGGAGAGGCCACAACAGTGAGAGGCCGGTGTACCGCAAAAAAACAAACAAACAAACAAAAAAGTACGATAAATAATACAGTCATGCATATTTGAAAGTTGCTAAGCAAGTAAATCTTAAAAATCCTCATCACAAGAAAAAATCTTTTTTGTGTAACTATGTATGTTGATGGATGTTAACTAGACTTATGGTGGTCATTTTGCACTATACACAAATATTGAATCATTATGTTGCACACGTGACACTAATATAATATTATATCAATTATACCTCAAAAAAAACCAATGAGTCAAAAGGCCAGATTTATTCCAGGGGATGAAAGTGATCTATGTTTGAAAGTGCATATTTCTAATCCTAGACTTTTTTTAAATGAACTGCTACCTCTTGGAACCTTCTTCTTTTTCTGCCAGTCTTAATCTCTTTAGAGCTGAAGAGATTGCAGTCATGTTCTAATCCTTTCTCTCTCATTATCAGTGGAGAATTCTATATCTTCTAGCCTATAGTGGATCCCTACAGAGGTGCCTATATCCCCAGAATATTTGACTGGAGGAACTGGAGAATAGGAGCTACTCAGCTTCTTCTTTACAAGACGTTTTATCTCCCCTTTCCTAGGTCAGTAATAATAATATAACTTCCATTCTTCTTCAGAGCTTGGAAATTTTTCCCTTTCCTGGAAATGCCAATGATTATACCCATAGGCCTTGAAACTGAGATTTTCATCTTTGTCTATTGATTTACAATATGCTTAGGCATTTACTAGATTGTATCTTGTTAACTAGCATATGAGAGAAAATGGATATAAAATAACTTAAAATTTTTATTTTGGAGCTTCCAATTTTGTCAAAGAGAACAGTTGTAATCATTCTCTTATATATATATATAAATGTTAAATATAATTTAATAGAGAATAGGTTTAATTAAATAAGATTATCTAAGCATTAATGATAAGGTTTTCTCTCTTCTTTCCTTTGTGTTGGCTTTCAAAGTTATGCAGTGTTACCTCTCATGCTTTAAATTTTGCAAACATCACTGTTCACCTCACAGAATTAGTGAAAGTCTTTCCAGATGTGGATTTGATTAATAGAAGGTTACTAACTGTGGCTAATTACTGATAATGATAGTATCACAAGGCAACTTCCTCACCAAAGTCACCTTGGTCTTTCCTGGTTGCTAACACGGAAAGAACCCCACACATACCCCCTTTGCCAATCAAAATGAAAACAGAGTAATATATAAATTTCAGTATGCTTGATAATTAATATAACTGCTCTAATACTAGCCTTTTAGTATAAAACAAATTGTCATTTAGAGATGTGTGAGAACTTCAGCCCTCTGGATTCTGGTTTCACACTGTGGATAGAGGAGTCTCGCAGAACTGGTGTCTGAATATTCAGAGTGATAGGTAGTGTCCTATCCCTGTTGGATCCTTTGGAGCTAAAGTTTCCATTTTAATTGTTCTGTCACCCAGAAACAAAGGAACAGAGCCAGTGTGGTATGAAGAGGAGTCAAAAGATGTTCTTCCCTTTCCTACTCACTTCCTGCAGAGGCTAGGCTCTCTAGCCCTTATTGACTTTTCTCGATGTCTTCCCTCTTCCAAAGCTCATGTAGTAGGCCATATGCTGCTTCTCATAAAAGTGACATTAGAAGTGAAATTCCCTGAAGATATGAAAGTGAACAGTCAGCAGTCAATTGAATAACAACTTGGAGATTCCTTCTTAATATTCTAGTAGAATGGACAGCAAAGCAATACAGACTGAGACCAGAAGACTTAAAAAGGGTGGGGCATAGTATTTAAAGTGACATTTGAAGGATGGGCATGAGTCAGACAACAGTTTGGAGGTTAAGAGTGGTGGGGAGGGGGTTTCCAAGCAGAATAAAATGGCAAAGCAAGGAGATCTAAAAGAGCATGGCTGGTTCTAAGAATTACACTCAGTTTTGCAGTTTAACATGAAAAGAAAGTATGGAAAATGAGGCCAACTAATTAGACAAGTGTTTGCCAAAATATTCAATAAAATTGAACGAAATCAGGCTGAGGGAAGGCTGTGTAAATGTTGTCTAATCCTCTGCCACTTTCCTTCTTTCACTTATTTGCATTGCCTGCAACCAAAAAGTTTCCCAATAAAGGTCCTGCGAGACAGGCCTACTTTAACGTACAGATAGCATCCATTACTTTATGAAAAATTAATTTGTTACATGTTAAAGAGTTGGTTTTCCTACATTGGTTAAGTATGTACTCTTGCTTAGAGAACTCTTCTTCAAATGTTGGGCAAAGGTTATAAGGCAGAGTTGTCAGTACAACCAAGGTCAATGGATTACAAATCCCAAATTAATTGTGACTGAGCTTATGAGACTGCACTAGCTTTGTAGTGGACTAGACAGGGTTTCAGAAGAAAGCTGACAATAGAGAAAAATTGGAGTCCATTTAGAAAATCCTTGCAAAAGAGTTTAGAGCAGTGCTTACAAGCTCTGGTGTGTGTGTGTGTGAATCACCTGGGAATTTGTTAATAATGCAGATTCTGACACAGTGGATCTGGGTTTAGGTTTGGGATTGTGAACTTCTAACAGGCTCCCAGGTGATACTGATGCTCTTCGCCCTTGGACTACAATTCCAGTAAGAAGGGTAGAATGTTTCCTGATCAGAAACCCTTCTCTGCCCCTTAGAAGGAAGAGAAATAAGAATTACTAGAAAAACTCTAATGCATCAGTGCCATATTCCTCTACTGAATCAGACTTCATCTACTTATAATCATCTTTCATCTACTTATAGTGAGAGAGAAGTATACTTAAGTCTTCAGAAGTAAATTACAACATTTTCTAAATCAGTTTCTGGATACTTAAGTTTACACCTAAAGCCAAATAATTTGCACATATAAGATGTCCATCATCCCATGGGGGAGACTGTCCCATGCCCCAGAAACCTCTCAGTCTTGGCCAAACTGGAATGGTTCACCATCATTCGGAAAGCACATTTGCATTATGAGAATTGACACGGTCTTGTCACCTTATTATCTACGAAAACATCATTTTTTTAAGATTAAAATGCCATACTTGGAAATAATTTATTTTGTAATTTGGAAGATGAAAGAAGGAAAATTCATCTCTTTCATGACAATGTAACCTAAAACTTACTTGCTGAGATGAGCTGTTAACTCTGTGACTTTTCTCACTCTTTCAGTTCTTAAAAACTTGGACTAAAGAGAAAATATTGAATTTAACATAGAAAGTGGGCTTTGTTTTTGACTCTTTTATCTATTTATCTTTGCTTTACTTTGCCTACCTCCTGAGTTTCCTACATTGTTTTCTGATATATTATTACAATTATTCAAAATATTAATGGAACAGAATATCTTCTTTTAAGTTATGAATGCAATCAATTTTGAGTCTTTAATTGTAATTTTTTTCCATAAAATTCTTTTAATTTAGCCTCATATAATGGCACATCAACCAGTAACAGGTACATTAAATTGAATCATGACGCTCATATACACATTTTATGACACAATCAAATATCCTAATGCATTAATTCATATCAATCAGTTAATAAAATCAAATAGGAAACATTTCGCTATCGCTGCTAACTGTACTTACACCATTTACTAGACGAGAAATCTAAAAGAACTCAACAACTTGACTCTCGGGACTTTTCTGCTTAGATGTCTGGGATTTGACTATTACTCTGGGTTTTACTAAGTTGATTGGTTGGTGGATAAACTAAGAACATGCCTAAATTTCACTTTATGCTTCAGGTCTTCTTGAGGTGAAATCATTCTTGCCAAATTAGTAACACAGGAAATGATACCAATATTGTCCCAATCTGATGGAAAAAGTGATAATGGCCCCCCAGAGGTACCTTAAATCTTGTGTATCATTGGCACACTATTAGGAAGTCATTACTTTTAGGGCACTAAGTAGTAACCCACAGTGCTAAGAAAGTTGAATGATCAAAAAGCAAATTATTTGATTAATTAACCAGTAAATATTCTTTGGGTTACTATTTTTAACCTGGAACTGTAATAGATGTTGTTACAGATGCTGGTATATACAATATATGTTATCTTACCTCAAAGAGTCAAAAAGTATTTAGTAAGACACAACTAATATAACCCGAAACAATTAAAAGGCAATTGAGTACTCATCTATAAAGAACTATAAGATCAGTAGGATTTTATGTTCAATGTGTTGCCTTTTTTCTTTACCCTTTTTTTTTTTTTTTGAAAACCTAGTGTGTGTTTTGTGCTAAGCCAAGTACATTATATTCTGCTTTAGTTGGAGACCTAGTTCAAACTAGCTTAAGGCAAGAAGGGAATTTGTTGGAAGAAAACTGGAGTGGATAATGACAATGAAGAGTTGACTAAATATACTGCAGGAAGGGCAAGGATTCAGTTGGTTCTGATCTCAGGGACACTAAAGGCAGAGACCTCAATGCCATTAGGACCTCTCTCTCCTCTCTCCTCTGTGTGGGCAAGTTCTATTTTGTTCTACCGCATACCACCTTCCTCCATATGGTGGGGAACATGGCTGTGACAGCGCTTAGTTTCACATTTCATGGGTAACACACCAGATGCTGCTGTCTTTCCCTATTTGAATGCAAAACATTACACAAAAGAATTCAAACTGGCCTAACAGGGCAGGTAAAGCTCCCACACTCAGATTGATAAAATATGGTTAAGTAGCCTGAGTCTTAAATGAGTAGAACAATATCCAGCAGAATTAAAATGTGGAGAGGAAGAATAGTTCTCTAAAGAAGGGAAAACTGTTCCCAAAAAAGGAAAAGGTGCTGGGCAGTTATAACATAGAAGTTCACTGCCTACACAATTCTTGTGTAAAACTTTCAATGCCTTTAAAAATTAAATATTTTTATTTTATTAAAAATTATTGTTTTCATTTTATACCTTTGAAAAGTGGTTATACTCTTTCTTCTACACATTATATTATGCTGACTTTCTGGATATAAGGTGCATAACTGGTAATTTTATTTGTTTAGTTTTATCTTTGACCCTATTTAAGCTATGAGGTCTCCCCTGAATGGCCAACTCCTGAGGTCAACTGAATAACGTTTTTAGACCCTTGCCTCACCTGAATTCCAAAACCTGTCCACGTCTCTTTTTTGGTCCTCCTACACTGGATTTTGATGTTGATATCTTCCTCAGATGTCATGCTAAATGTATGTACCTGTTTTATATAAAGTGTTTCTCTCCCCCAAAACGTCATCTCAGGTTGGATTCCGCATGTGTAACTGCCCAACCCCTAGGAGTGCCATTCTCCAAATGAATGGAACCTCTTGGAATCCTGCAGCATGGAGGCTCCATCTCAGGCCTGTGCATCATTCTCACCAATTCTACTTGGTCCAACTTGTGGTGTTGTTCTTTCCAGCCTACTCCATTCTGTATTTCCCCCGCTCCATTGCCTAGACTAACTACATACTTCCAAAGGTTGAGATTCTTTCTGGTCCTTCTCAGAGTGACGGGTATTTTATACAATAAGATAAATTAATTGAATATGAATACATAAAGGACTTCTTGTCCAATGTATAGTGAACTCAGAAAGCCAAGATGGTAGCCTCTAATACAACCTTCCCAATTATTCAAATGCACCATCTAATTGCAGCCACCTGGCTAACATGGCATCTCTTCCCTGCCTTTGGACAACCATGGCTTAGCTGTGTAGACCATGTGCTATCACTCAGGGCTTCCCGTAAATTCCACCCCCAAGCTCCAGCTAAGGGACTAGTGAATTGTGTGTGTGGAAGGGCCTAGCGCATGCCCGTTAACGACTATCATTATAGAAATGGGTCATTTTTCCCTTTCTCAATAAAGATAGGCTTTGTGGATTTAAATCACTAGTGCTGGGGTTTTTTTTCCCCTCAGCTTTATGTTACCATAAAAATATTGAAGTGTAACAAATGGTTTACTTATCTATCATTATTAATAAAATAGTTGGAAATAGCTTAAAAACAGTTTTCTGCTTTTATTTAGCTGAAAAAAAAGTCAGTTTCTATAGCTTCCTTTTATGCAGATGAGAATCCTACTCTTTTGCAGACGCTATTATGGAGAGATATCATTGATCATGTCCTCAGGGTAATAAATAATTACTCTACTGACTATGTATTGCTCTGAAAGAAACTGACATGAAGTAGTTTCAAATTAACCACTGCTAATTTGCATGCATTGTTTCATACTTATTACTGCAATCTGATTAACATGCTACTGAATAGAACTGGCAGGAAAAGTTCTCTCTCCTCTATTTTAACTTGTTTTAGTTAAAAACTTGACTAAATGTAGAATTTACATTGACTTAGAAGTTGAAAATTTTAGTGCTGAGGTAAACAGGACCAGGATGGTATAATGAGCTTGACCTCTGCCAGAATTATTTTATTTTCATGAGTTTATGTTTGGAAAATGGGAGTATTTTTTGAATTCTAATAGGAGAAAAAAGTGTCCTTTATTAAATTCATAATATATTCTAGATATAAAAGCCATAAACTTCTGATACCATCAAATTCAATAATGTATTTGACATAAAAAAGAAGTTCCAATTCACAATTTAAAATGGAGTTTGTTTGTAAGAATAAAAGAAATAAATTTTGGCCTTGTTACTAATTTGCCATAAAGTTCTAAATAACTATAAAATGGAACTTTAAAAAGTTGCTATTCCTAGTTACCTTCCCAAATTATTGGAATGATATGAGAGTGGATGAAGTTATGTTATGCTTATAAATGTGAAGTTAATTACCCCAATAAGCATTTTTTTTTTTTTTTTGGTACGCGGGCCTCTCACTGTTGTGGCCTCTCCCGTCCCGGGCTCCGGACGTGCAGGCTCAGCGACCATGGCTCACAGGCCTAGCCGCTCTGCGGCATGTGGGATCTTCCCAGACCGGGGCACGAACGCGTGTCCCCTGTATCGGCAGGCGGACTCTCAACCACTGCGCCACCAGGGAAGCCCCAATGAGCATTTTTATCATGGCTATCCTATTGTTCTATCCTGGGTTCAAAGGCAAATTATATACTGACAATGATTATATATTGACAACTTTTGATTAAAGTTTCAGGTCTACATTTTATGTACCTTTGTTTTACAAACACTTAAACAGTATTCTCAATGCACTAGATACAGATTTTATTCTATGTACTTTACAGTTACTAACTCATTTAATCTTTAATATGACCCCATGGCATAAGTACTATTAATATCTCTATTTTAAAAGAGAAGGAAACTGAGGCACGAAGAAGTTAAGTAACTTTCTCAAGATTAGAGAGTTAATATATGACAGAGCTAGGATTCAAGTCCATAGAGTCTGGCTCCAGAGGCTATGTACTTTACTGATATAATGTGCTGTTTTAGCAGTATGGCCCTGGAACATTTGAACATCATGTCAATTGATAAGGTAAAATATACTTTTGTGAAGGATGGCATTGAAATTGATTCTTATGTTGTTATAACTTTAAAGTGTTGGCCTGGGCTCTGATGTATATCTGATACTGTTTCCCAAGTATAGACTTCTTATCTACCTATGACCTCCTGGCCTTTCTTTGAATTTTTGTGCCTATATTCATTCTATGGCTGAGCATTTACTCAATACCCTCAACCCTAGAAGTCCGTCTACAATCAGTGGTATGCAGTAGCCCCCTTATACTAGCTTGGACTATGCATATCCTTTCACAACTCTGAGTTTAATGGCCTCACCCTGATAGCTTGAAATCAGCCATGGTAGAAGTATGTACAATAGGGAAACCAGAAAATGCCTTCTCCCCCATCCCTTGCTCCACCGCTTTGGAGATCTGGTTTACTTCTACAACACTACCTACAATATACTGCCGTTATGTCCCAGTATGAGCATATCCCAAAACACTAAAGTTTTCACACATCTTTACTTCATGCTCCCATACGGCATTAGGAAGTCAACATTCATGAGACTGAGCTCATCTCAGAACCCAAAGAAGAACCAAAAATGGTGAAATCTCAGCAATGGGAGTATAAAGGAGTCCTCTTAGCTAAGGGAAAGCACTATATGGCATTTGTGCTTTCCCTTACAGTTCTGCACTTAAGGCAGGCATTACTAATCAATTATGACATGACAGAGCCTGACCCCGGCCCCAGAATCCTCCTCAACAAAGTTCTCTAGAGTCTGGACAGCCACTGCCAACCATTCAGATTTGGTACATGATGTGAAATTATTTACCATCCCTCCTAGAATCAGAAATTCTCATGATTCTCTATGATATTTCCACTCAGTATAATTTATATTGCTGCCCTGAGCTATAGAAAGATTTTTAAAATGACTACAAAAGGAAACTATTTAAGTTGTTGGGATAAGTTAAATATTTACAGCCTAAAATCTAGCTGCTATTCTTGCTGATATAACAGATTATATAATACTCTACAAGATATTTTGACATTTATAATTTTACTAAAGACTTCATACTCATGGACTGACATTTATCTATGATTAAAGATTATATATATATATATATATATATATATATATATATATATATACGTTTGGTAATATTCCTTGGCTAATCAATGGAAATGTATGTATTCTTTGTTAGTGGCAAACAGCCCAATCTTAATGTTCTCTACCTTGGTGATCAAAAGGAGAGAACTTCTTCTTACGACAGATCGAAATTTTATTATTAAAACATCCTCTGGGGCTTCCCTGGTGGCGCAGTGGTTGAGAGTCCGCCTGCCGATGCAGGGCACACAGGTTTGTGCCCCGGTCCGGGAAGATCCCACATGCCGCGGAGCAGCTGGGCCCGTGAGCCATGGCCGCTGAGCCTGCGCGTCCAGAGCCTGTGCTCCACAACGGGAGAGGCCACAGCAGTGAGAGGCCCATGTACCGCAAAAAAAAAAGAAAACATCCTCTGAAGATAGAACAGCCTAAAAAAGTTTAACTATTACCCATTTTCTCCTCATCCTCCCCTTTTCCATCCCAAGATCAAATTTTCAGAAACTACGCCCTTAATTTTTTATGGTTTAGAAAAGGAAATGGTAGGGATGTGATACATTATTTCTAGAGCTTGAGTAATTATGAGGTAAGGAGGGATCATTTACCTGTCATACAATAAAAACCATCTGTAACTTATGAGATTGTGCTACCTGTATCTGATATGAATAAAGTCACTTAATAGCTACATATATGGTGAAGAGAGTTTATTATTTAAAGAAGTCACTGTCCAGCCATGTGAAATGGCATATGCATTTGCAAAATTCCCAAATAATAAGAGACTATGTGCAAATGCAAAATAAGAATTTTATAACAATAGCTGTTCGAGAAAAGCAAAGAAAGCTGTAGGGAAATGGAGAAGTTCTTTAAGAGCAAGATACTGAAGTATGAGTGAGAATCAGATGGGTGAGGCGGAGTGAGAATAAAGGGAATGTGAGAGGGCTAGCATGAGCAAAGACTCAGAGGAAGGACTTGGCATGCCTTAGTGAACAAACATGTATCAGAATACAGGCATCTGCAGTGGGGGACAGTGGTCATAAAGAATGAGTGACTTTGAATGCCACACAAAGAGTTTGGGCTTTGTTTTGAGATTGGCCTCATCTCAGTCTATAAAGCCATTATATATTTATCTCATGTTTTATAAGCAGAGGCATATTAATCTAGCTATGAACCCTTGCTTTGCAAGCGTAAGTGCCTTATCTAATGTTACGGGAGCTGTGAAACAAGCACAGGATTTAGAGTTAGAAAGACCTGGATTTGAATTCTGGGACTGCCGCTTACTAACCGATGATTTTTGTATGTTACTTAACCTCTCTGAACCTTTGGTTCTCGATGAAGGTAATATTACATAGCTATGGAGGCTGGGGAGGGGACATAATTATGATTAGTCATGTTTCTTCCTTCCACTCCAGTTTTGTAATCAGTTGAGAGAGCAATACAGGACTTGGAGAGAGGAAGACCAAAATACTAGCTTCACTGGCAGCCTATATGGATTACCAAACAAGGTTCAGATCTGTGGGACAATAGGGCTTCCTAGTCCTGGACCGAAGGGGTGACGGTATCTGTTGGTTATCATCTGAGAGCTGACTGACTACTTTCATGAATACATGAGACAGACATCTTCAGAAATTGCCAGAAATATTCAGGTGATGGGATGAGGCATTTCCAGGGTTTGACTTTGGCAAAGGGTAATTGGAGTAGAAGGCATGAGGCAGCATATTACTATCAAGATGGCCCCATTTTAAATTCCATGCTAGAGAGGCCAGTGGAAATATGACACCAAAAGAAGCAAGTGAAATTATCACAGAGGTAAAGGTGGGAGCACAAACAAGGGAGAAACAATCAACTCTACCGGGAATGAAGAGTGAGCAGGAAAGGTTTCAGAGCCCTGGTGCTTCAAGAAGGAAGGAAAAACAGGCTCTATCCTTTCCATCTCTTTTAAGAGCAACCAAATGAATTCTTAGATCTGGCTGCTGAGAAAATATATGAGTCATAACTTAGGATCAGCTGGATATAAGAGGATTCCACCAGCAGTTCATGAAAACCAATGCTTTTTAAGCATCTATTGGGCCACTACAACAATCAGCAAGATGTTTAAACAGTTGAGTCCGTTGTCAGCCCAGCCAGCTTTTAACTATATCACAAAAACTGGCCTGGGGATGCAGCCCAAGATTATTCCATCCCTGCCAGAAATTCCCTTTCTGTTACAAATTTCTGCCCCAGTGCTGTTTTCATAGTTTTGGCATTTTCGTTATAGATCAGTGAATCAGCTAGCCTACAGGCCAAGGAGAGAAACAAAAATTAAACCTCCCAAATAAAAGTCAACCCAGTTAGGATGTCTTCATCCATGTTTCAGTGGGAGAAAAATACAGCTGGGCTCAGTGACTTCTATCAAAAGCAAACGTCACTAGTTGGATTGTTCTTTTGTTTTTTGTACTCTCAAGTTTTGGAGGGCATAATAAAGACAAAGCCTCAGCAGCATCACTTAGACGATTTAGTTAGTTAGTTTGCAAAGCTTGGGTAGTGACACTTCTGCAAAATGCCCAGGCACATGAGCAAACACAGAGATGTGTGAATTCAGGAAAGCAGCCAAGTGCACATCAGAGCTGAGGAATGTCACAGTGAAATGAAGGAAACTTGTAAACACCTATCAGTATTTTTAGGTAGAGAATGTTCTAACATATTGCCAGTGGGTGCTGCCTATGCGTTCATTTCCCTAAGCTTTAAAATCAACTGATATTAAAGGTGATTTGAAAGCAATGAAAAATGACAGCTTTATTAATCTAGATGGTGTGTGTAAGAGAGTGTGTGTGTACGTGTGAGTGCGGGCACAACGTGTGACTGGCTGCATGTACAGAATGCATTTGTAAA
Source organism: Phocoena sinus (assembly GCF_008692025.1). Classification (NCBI taxonomy): domain Eukaryota; kingdom Metazoa; phylum Chordata; class Mammalia; order Artiodactyla; family Phocoenidae; genus Phocoena; species Phocoena sinus. The sequence continues at coordinate 96,107,813 of NC_045767.1, forward strand.
GTGGGTCTTGTACAGACGAGGGAGCCCTCTACTGATTAGAAACTGTATTAAAGATAAACTGTAGAGAGCTGCTTTAGTGTATTGCTTGTGTATCCTCCAAAAAGCCAGACATTTTGCTTACCTCTTTTTCACATCATGAGAGGAGACTTTTTTTTAAGGAACTGTAGATGTCAGTCATCGTGTGTGTGCAAGTATATACAATTCTGCTTAAGGTAAAAAGTCTTCAATTTATTTAAAAAGTACATCTACATCTACTCTTCAACCTTTTAATATAAAGGTGCTTTTGCTGTAACACAATTAATCCACAGATGTCTACATGACTATAATGAAAATGTGTGACAGAGATCACAAAAGCATATGTCTATTACAGTACTTTGGCTCACCAGACGTTATTTTTCCCTGGTGGATGTATTATTTATTTTACACATTTTTCCCAAATAGGAAAGAAGACAATTTTCAGGGTGACAACAGGAACACTAATTCATATGAGCATATTTAAATGGATTCTATTTTAATATGCATAATTAAATCATATTACTCTGGTCAGCCTAATTATACACTAAGACCTATATGTAGTCAAGGGTAATATATAGTTTTTTTTGTGTTTACATATCTGATTTTTAACTTCATGTTTTATTTGTTTTTTTTTTTAATTTTTTAACATCTTTATTGGGGTATAATTGCTTTACAATGGTGTGTTAGTTTCTGCTTTTTAACAAAGTGAATCAGTTATACATATACATATGTTCCCATATCTCTTCCCTCTTGCATCTCTCTCCCTCCCACCCTCACTATCCCACCCCTCCAGGTGGTCCAAAGCACCGAGCTGATATCCCTGTGCTATGCGGCTGCTTCCCACTAGCTATCTACCTTACTAACTTCATGTTTTTGCAAAATACAGTTTAATCCTTCAATCATTTAAGTCAATGGAAGAAAATGAAATATAATCAGAAATACTGTTCAGTTATTTTCAACATGGCTGGCCTAACAGTATTATGGGATAGTCTTCCTTACCTCTGAAATGTTGATTACTAGATAATTTATTAGATTGCTAAGCACTCTGGCCTTTAACAAAGAATTAACATTTTTTCTTGGAATTTGGCTTGAAATTTCATTTTTTTTATGAATTGTGAAAGGAGCCTTTATGAAATCAGTATTTTTCTTAGAAGTAAACTCTCAGCTTGGTGCCATGTGTTGGTAAAGAGCTACATCTGGAGTTAGCATGCAATATAACTAAGACGTGAGAGTGAAGGAGCTTTAATATCCATCATCTTTTGGCCACTAGCATTGATTTTGCTTCTATGCCAATGCCCCCTGCCTCTCCCACTGATCCATCATTCCTTCTGTGGTTCCAACATTAAAGGATAACCTCTGCCTTTCTTTCATTTGAGGTTGAAATTAGAAAAGATAAACCAGGTAAATCTAAGATAATCAATGCACCCTATCTAGTAACAGCCACCATTTATGGAATGCCTAACTGTGCCAGTCCCTTGCCAAAAATTAGCTCAAACCTTATTAGAAAACTGCAAGGCAAATATCATTGTCCCAGGTTGTTGGTTGGTATTCTTTTGCTTGCAAATGATAAATCATTTTCAAATGAAGTTGAGCAGAAGAAGGGGACTTCATTAGAAAGACACTGGAATGCCTCACAGAATCCAAAGTCAGTTAATGCTACTTTCATAGCTTCATTATAACTATGGTTAAAAAAAAAATCACAGTCTTTCCTTTCGGGTATTAAACTACAAGTTTAGATATTCTGTTCATTTCTGACCCTGATTTTCATTTTCTTTAAGACAGAAAATCCTTTTTGCTGTTTTTCCTCATGTTTTCCACATATATCTGAGTAAAAATAAATGTCAAATCGATTCATAAACCAGCTAAATAATATTTATAAACCTGCTATCTAGCTTGTAATGCTTTCAGACTACAAGAGTGCATAGTAATCAACTCTAAGAAGTGAGATAGAGTTTCACATTTGGTTTTTATTTCTGTCACTTGTGATTCCTAAGCAAAGCACTAGTAGAGCCCTCTGGCACCCCACCCCTTCCTCGTGTGGTGAAGAGGCTGGTCCATGTACTGACTAGGGACATGGCCACGTAAGTAGGATTGGGAAGACTGCAGCAGTAGAGGCTACTGTGCCTGTCCTCATAGTTTAAGTGTATCTCCACCTTGCCGTTGGAGCAAATGGTGACTCTGAATCTAAATGCTCCTAATCTTGTTTAATCTGCACCATCCTTGGAATCTACCTTTCAGTTTAGCTTGTCTGCTGGACTCTGCTTTGAGGTTTTGCTCCAGTGTCCAACTCCATAGAGGAATCCCCTGTACAGCAAGCCTGAGTGATCATTCAGTCCCCAGATGGAGAGCAGACATCAGTGCATGGTCTCTGGATTAGAATATTAGGTAGTGGGGGTGAGGATAAGGTAAGATAAGTTCACTCAGGAAATCTGATTTCTTTTCACTCCTGAGGACGTTGTTTGGGACAGGGAGGCCATGATGATGGGATGGGGTTGAGCTGTGTTGGGAAAGGCAATCTGGTGCATGCAGTCTTTTGATGCCCCAGTAGGCCACGTAAAAATGGACCTAGGGCCTGGAACACTTCCTCACCAAGAGATAAAGAGTTCTCACAGTCTGTGCTGGATTTATTGCCTACCACAGGAATATCTTTCCCTGTGTTCAAGCTCAGTGTATACTCCTTTTTCCTGCCTAAGCGTGTGCCTTAACATGGCGCCTCACCAACCCTACTAGTATACCTGTTCTCCACGGGGAGGGAATGGGGTCCTTCCACTGTGGCACGAGAGGAGTTAAGTAGGCCAGTTGCTATGGGGAGAGATCCCCTAGCCATGGGGGACTGATGCCCACTATTGGAGCTGGTATGGTTCTGTCTCTACTCTTTGAAGTAAAGCATTGTTCCATCCAGTGCTTGATTGTGTTGTGTTTTCCTGGTCAATTTCAATACCAAGGTGCAATGGGCAGAAGTGTATGGACTTCTATTCCTAGTAGTCAGCATAGGGATGATCTTTACTATCCTCCTTGTAGCCAGATCCTCCCCTGGGATTGCTAACCAGTGCAAGGTGTTCTGCTCAATAAGGTGGTTCTGCGTTTCACTTACAAGAAAGATCTGCTTCCCTTAGACTGTTCTCCTATCACCAGATGAGAGCAAGATCCTGTCGTACAGTTTGTTGGGAAGTGGATACATTCACATACCCCATGTATATAGTATCCCTTAGAATACAACCACAGACAAGATGCGTGGGCATGGTACCCCTTGGAGCTGTGCAAGAAGAAAACTGCTGTTCCTTGATTTTACCTAATACTGGAGATGGGTTATGCAGGGTCTATGTTCTGTTCAGTGATCAGAAATGGATACATAATATTTGGGCACAGATATAAAGTTTGTACAGGCAGAGGGAATTTACTCAAGCCTGGAAAAGATATGATTGCATGTTACTTCTTAGAAGAATCATTTAGTATGCTACATTTCCAATGAGTTAATTTAACTGTCTGGGAAAACAATCCATGGACTATTATGCTCATGTACACTCAGCAAAGCAACAGTATTATTTTCATTTAGAAGCCGTTACGCCACGTCATTTACAACTACTAGGTAAGTAAACTGATTCTTTTATATATGCAGTTGTCTACTGAATAAAAATAGGCAGTTATTCTGTACCTTTCTAGTACCTTTGTCTTGTGATAGGACTGTGTTCTAACGTTTTCTCTTTGTTCTTCATAATGACACTGTTTTGTAATACTTTTCAAAATGCAAGACTCTCCAAACTTTATAGCTGACTTACCTGAAAGCACACTGTCTCATGGGTTCACTGGACTGAAAATGTAGTTCTGGTTCAAGAGCACAGCCAGCACAGGGATAAAATGCATCCTGTCCAGGAAAGGCCTGGGCTGAGCCATTCTGTTGAGCATGTCACAGCGCTAGTCACCTTCTCAGTCTAGGGATGTTAAGAATACATTTTCATCATGCAGCAGTTTGGTCTCACTAGACTCTGTTGGAAAACACCATCTGTTGTTTCTGGAAAACTCTTAGACATTTTATTGACACTCGAAGCCCTATTTCATTTCCTGAACATTTGTTCCCTTGAAAACCTGATGCCGCTTAAAATTTTAAATATATAAAAAATAAAACTTAAAATGTAATACCCAGGGAAGTTTATGATTAAATAATGTTTATAAATAATATAGCTCTGTTCTTGGAATATAGGAAACACTCAATAGATATTATCAATATTGTCATAATCCTTCTTAGTATTCAAGTGAGATTTTGCCAATTGTTCTTAAATTACATATAGAATCCACATCAGTGTAAAATAAATTTGACTACTCTAGGTGTCCGCATAAATAATCATTAAATGGTGTGAAAGTTTAAAATCCAAAGTTGACAATTACTCTTCTATCTAATTGCAGGAGTTAATGAGTGACTGTGAACTCAGTCATTTGCATAACTCAACTGTGTCAGTGTTTAGGGTACTCTGCGAAGATATGAATTCCAGGGTCCCACAATTTGGAGTCCATGAACCTGGATTCAATCCCAGTTCTCCTGTTTAGTAGTTATATGCCCTTGAAATGATTCACAGTTGCTGCATGATCCAGATTCTCTACCCTTTTCCTGAACTACCCTTCCTCGACAAAGACTACTCCAAAGACATTTCACATCTAGAAAGCAGAACAATGGTTAAGAATGTGGAATTTAGCATCTGATGGATCTAGTGGGGTCCCCTTTCTAAACTCACTAGCTATGTGACCTTGGGAAGCTTCCCAAACCTCTATATAAAACGCAGTTTCTTATTCTGGAAACTGAAAATAAAATTAGTATTAACTTCATAGTTGACTGTGAAGATTTGACAATTTAGTAAAGAAATATTCATAGCACAGCACTTGCAACATGCTTGAGTTTTGAAAAGTTATTAGTTCTAACAATTATTATCTTTATTATTATTTTGTCTCAGTTTTCTCATCTCTAAAAAAGAAAAATTGTATCAGATTTGTCTATGCTATATGTTGTTTTGAGTATCAAATGAGGCAATGTGGTATATAAAATCTGGTATATAAAAAGAAAACTTATAAATTATTTTCTTGGGCAGAAGAATACTTGGAAAACAGTGTCAAATGCTATGGCTTAGAAAATGTCTTGCCGGAAGACATTTAATATTAAGGTTCTCTATGTCTACTACTATAAGAGTAAAAAAATAACTCTGGAACTGTAGTTAATATTACCCAGCTATTGTGACCCGTCAAGGAGAAAGTTACAATGTCCTAGATCAGTAGGTTAATCTAGTTAAAGTTAAACTTACTGGTGTCATATATATAAAGTAGCCATTTCAGTTAAAATTTCCTTTTTTAATTAACAGATGGGACATTGTATTTTATTGCTGTTGTTCTCAATATTCTCCAGATAGGAAGGCTGCTGTTTCTAAGTATCCAATCTCTTTTAAGATTCTCTGAAAATTAAAAATGTGAAAGACTATTAACCAGTGGTAAATATTCCTTGAAACCTGTGTACCTAGAGAGGTCTTGTTTTTTCATAGACAGATTTACATATTATTTATATTCTTCTAGGCAGATTGCCAGATTTTCATTCTCGAATTTGTGTTCTGGTCACCCTGAAGAGATGTTTAACACAGTATTGTATAGTTCTGGAATAGTTTGGGGCGGTTTTTCGAAGATATTTTTGTAACGTTACTATGTAGATGATTCTATCTTTTCTTCAAAATTGTTAGAACTCTTGATGCAAATGCAAAACAGTGTGCATAATATTTTAATATATGTTCATATTGAGACTCATCTGAAAATATTTAGTACAACTTATCAAAATGGTATTCAAATTCAGGCTTTTGTCTGTTATACTGGTCAATTGAATTGAATCTAAAGTGGAAAATTCAAACAAATAATAAATGCACACAAAACGAGACACGAGTAAGCTGCATGTAATGATTGGAATTAAAATTAGCATCCTCTCCGGGGAGGGGGAAGGGTAAGCTGGGACAAAGTGAGAGAGTGGCATGGACATATATACACTACCAAACGTAAAATAGATAGTTAGTGGGAAGCAGCCGCATAGCACAGGGAGATCAGCTCGGTGCTTTGTGACCACCTAGAGGGGTGGGATAGGGAGGGTGAGAGGGAGGGAGATGCAAGAGGGAAGAGATATGGGGACATATGTATATGTATAACTGATTCACTTTGTTATAAAGCAGAAACTGACACACCATTGTAAAGCAATTATACTCTAATAAAGACATTAAAAAAATAGCATCCTCTCATCTCTTGTCTGACCTTAAATGAAATATTTTTAAAGAATCTATCTATAATCCTCTTCTCGTTTCCATAATGCTTTCCATGAGACATAGCATCCAATCTTTTCACTTTAAATTCTACTCTTACTCTCAGTGACTTTCCTTTTCTATCTTTCTTTTGAAATTCGTATCTGTATTTCCAGAAATCCGCCAGACATTTCCAGATGTTCTACCAGTGTGTCCTATATGACTGCCATTGAACTATCCTCTCCACTCTTTTCCATATATTCTGTTCTGTTTTTCCATATATCTGTTCTTTTTTATTTTTCCTATATTATTGAATGCCATATCATCCACCTAAACCTCCAAAGTAAAAAAGCTTATAAACATTATCAGCTTTTCTTTTTCACCCATTTTCACATCTAAGTATCTCTCAGTACTGTCTCTCCTCTTAGTTGAATCACTGTTTTAGTCCCGTTTCTCCCCATTTCCTTTTTTAAATATTTTAAAATTCTTTATTAAAACAAGCTTCGTAGCTGCACTTTGATGGGGTTATATAAAAAGCGTCACAGCATTAATCCCATCAACACCAAAGTTACTGCAATCACGTTCATTTATAAGCATTCATTAAATTTGCTATCACCATCACCACATTATTGCAATGTCAGAGACTGAGTCGTTTCACTTCTTCAAGAAAAATTACATTGACACGGTTACTGAAAGCTTTCAGTAATAGGGAGAAAAAAAATTTAACTATTTCAACACAGAACAGAATGTTCAGGATCCTATATTTAATAAAAATATCAGCAAACAGGGTACCATCTTGGTCTATAAATGATGTTCTCCACAAGGGACTTACACGTGTTTTTAAAACACCACTAAGGGGACATTGGTGAAAGTTTCTTTGACACATTTTTTAAAAACCTGTTAGTAGCTTTGCCATAAAACTGATTTAAGGTAGTTGTTTTTTTTTTTGGAAACATTTAGAACAATCCAACACTTGGTATTAATACTCAGATCAGCACACTGTACTAAAACATAACAGCAACATTTTATAGACTAGCTGCAATTTTCACTAGCTGTGTTCACCAACCGTTTAACAGAATTGTAGTGTTCTCCTAAGCCATATGCATGTCTCATATAAACAAGTATTAATGGGTTTTTTTGGGATATTCTTCACCAACTACAAGAGGAGGAGAATCTGCCTGTATTATCTCTATTGGTGTTTGTTAAATGTGAGGACAGGGCTCTTAGCTCAAGCTGACCTCCCCACGCAGCGGTGTGTTTATGATATCATCACAGTACTTTCCAAACTCTTCTGAAGTATACATATCTCCTGTACTAGGATTTGTTAAAATGGCAGAAAGTCTTCCATGTGGCTTTGCATATAGTCCAGCAGTCTGACATCTTAAGGCAGCCACAGTCAGACTGCAGTCCTGTTCTTTCAGTTGATCTTCAATGACTCTGTACATACAGTGGCCATCAGGTGGAACCTGTTTTAATTTCCAACTGTCTAGCTGCGAAGATTGAGCAAGGTTTTTCAACTTTCTACATGTCTAGCCCCAGTTAAGTTTTCAGTTTCAGCTTCAGCTATCCTTCTTTCCCGCTCCTTTTCCAGTGCAGCATTTTTGTCCCATCTCTCTTGTGCTTTTGATATCCGAAACGGCTGATTCTCAAGAACCAAGTTTGAAATATTGACAGCAACAGAATCTACTTTACTCTCCTTAGAAGTCAGCTTCAATTGCTCCAGCTTCTCTTTATGTTTCTGTTCCACTTCTGCTTCTACTTTAGCAACATCTTTCAGTAAGTTGCTTCCTCCTCTTTTGTCAATCTTGGGGACAGCATTCTTCATACCCTGAACTTTGGCTTGCAACTACTTCTTCTCTTTGTGATGCCTTCTCACCAGCTGTTCCTCCTAATCAAGCTCCTCAGTCAAGACTGCCTCCATGACGACTAGGTAACCCGCTCCCCATTTCTTTTATATTGTACATTATCTCTGTGTCTGTCTCTACTCTCCCTCTCCTCCAGTGTCACCACATTTGTTAAATGTGGTTCATAAAATTATATATCTCCCCATGTTACATGCTTAAAATCCTTCCTTGGGCTCCTTTGACCATTAAAAGCCAATCCTCATGTTGCCAAACGAGAGCTTTAACAATCAAGCCTCATTTTATCTTTACAGACTTGGGCTTACAATTGTCCCTGTGTCCATTTTTATATTCTATATGATGCATTTTATTTGGTATTCTCTTCTTACTTTCAGTGTTAAGCGGACAAATTCCCACTGATTCTCTAATATTCTGCACCAAATATTTCTGTGAAGTTTTCTTGACATTCCTTTTCCCCATTTCCCTCTGGGGTTGTACAGTGGTCACAGCCCCATTGTGTGTGTGTGTTGTATGCATGCATTTATATAACTGTAATCGTTCCCTTATAGATTTGTCTCTGCCGCTAAATTGAGGAATTTTGCCATTTATGTCTTTAAAATTCCTATGCTTAGTTGGTCCCACAGTAAATGTCATTATCTGTTTTGAATGAATGAATGAGGGATGAAGTAGCCAGCCACCCCAGACTAGAAGATGAATCTTCTTCTGCAATTCACTATATCTGTACCTTGGATATAAATTTGTAGAGTTTTAGAGGGTATGAAAACTACATCAACCATTTCCTGTCTAAAATGAGTGTTTCTTCACAGATTGCTTCTCCATGTGGTCATTATTAAACACACCAGCCAAATGTGTTTTGATTCACACACCAGTCAAATTTAGTCACTCATTGTTTTTGTCATTGGCAAGAATAGACTTTAAATTTTCTCCTCAGAATAATATTTTACACCCAGAAATTATGATCTCCAGGAATAAAGTTTTCTTACATCATTTAGGGTTGATCCTCTTCCATATAGGTCTTGGCTGAGTTTGGTTTCCAATATGGGACTCATGTTCAAAGCTAGAGGGAACACTGGGCTCAAACTATAAAATAAGTGAGCGATTATAGAAGGATGATTACCAGGGTGGTGTGTGTGTGTATGTTTGTGTGTGTGTGTATGTTTGTGTGTGTGTGTCTGTGTGTGTGTGTGTGTGTGTGTGTGTGTAGTGTGTATTCTGATGGTCCACTTCCGGTATTAACAGGGCTCATAAAAACATCTTGTACAGCATCGTTTTTGGACCAAACAGTGTTTCACTGTCTCTGCCTGAAAACTATGGAAAGTTGTCTGTTTTGCACATTAGTACAGGATGTGATAAATTGGTTTGGGTTACTGTTAGTTACTTCTCATTATTCTCCTATCCCCAAATTATTCAATTCAAGCCGAGCTATTGCTCCTGGTACTTGACTATGAAATTATGGATATATCACAAGGAGAAAGAAGTTACCCACAAGGCTTTAAAAAAAATAGATCCTCAATTACTTGTCAGAAGTATTAGCACTTATCATATTGTACATTGCTGTTTAAATGAGGCACTTATGTCTGTGTCCATATAATATAAATGTGACTTGACCCAGAAAACTATTCTTCCTGGAAAATATGTACAATATCTGCCAAAAAGGCACTTGGATACTTCGTTTTGTCAAAACTTATTTCTCCTCTTGAGCAAGATTTGAAACCAGAGCCATGAGCATTTACACTGGTCAGTAATTCCAGAAACATTTTGGAAAAGACACAAAGAATTGCCTTCAGCCTCAGCTCCTTTCCATTTGGCTAATTTTCCTGCACCTGTTAGAATTGTTCTGCTTGCCAAGTGGCCTCCATGCTCTCTAGATATTTTGTCTCAGTCTGCAGAATCGTGGCTCTGTGCATGGTTAAAACAGAGGTATGTCCCGCCAGAGCTTGGCTTTATTTTTCAGTGCCCTTGGTGCTCTAAACTGGACTAAATGCATAGTGGTGAGAGGTCTTATGTTATAGATGGGTGCTGCTCTGATAAGACAAAACTCTGAGTCTCTGGTATACCTCTATTTTATTCTTTTACTGACTGCTGTAGCAGGAATGAGTTCAGCCACAAATAACAGAAAATCTGACAAAGAGTGTTTTAAAAAGAGGATATTTTATTTTTCTTGCACAACCAGAAACCTAGGGGTAGGCAGTCCAGACCAGCACAACAGGGACCCAGAATCTCCTTCCACTGAGTTATCTTGACATATTGTCTTTTGTCCTCATACTTTCCAGATAGTTGTCACCAGATGGCTATTACCCTCCCAGGCTTCCAGTTCCAGGCTTCATGTCTCAGCCTTGAAGAAGGGGAAGGGGAAAAGGGCAAAATGTCTTTCTTCTAGTTTATCTTTGTCTTTTTAATTAGGAAGGAAGAGACGGTCTCCCCTGAGACTTCTGCCTACATCTCATTGGCCTGAATTGGGATACCTAGCCATCCCTAGCTTCAAGAGACGTGGAGAGTAGATTTTACTCTCAAAGTCAGGATCTGTTAGTAAGGAAGACTGGGGTAGTGTGTTTTGGGTGGGCACAGCTGTATGACATTCCAGTGTGTGTGATAGCTCCCATTAGTAGGTCTTCAGGTCTACTGTCTACCCATCTTCATTCTGCTCTCTGCCCCAGGGCTTGATCAGGAGAAAGCAGCAGGGGAGGCAGATAGAAGGAGCCTCAGAAGAATGTGGTTTCATGTGAAATCTAGATCGGTACAATTCCAGGATCCCAGGGGGAGCTTTGGAGCATAAATTGTGGCACAGTCTTTTCCAACTTGAGGCAGGGGAGCAGGGTTTTTGTAGCACCTCTGCAGTCAGTCACAGAGGATTTGTTACTTCCAGGAGCCTCCAGGTAAGGTGACCTCAATCACCCAAAGGTAATTCTTTTAAGAAGGGTGTGGGGGTTAGCCTTTAACCGAAGCACCTGCAGCAGCTGGGGAATGGACATGCCAACCAAATCCTTGAGAGGGATTTCAGTGCTCTGGGCTGCAACCAACAGCGTCTACTTGAGTTTGCTGGCTTCCCTTGGATTTGACCGGTGGGGAGGTAGAGCGTGCTATCAGCAAGAAGGAAGAGAGAGAGGTCAAGGTGTTTATTCCCTTGGCTTCCTTCCTGCTGAATTTCTTCCTAAGAACTCTTCAGTATATAAGAAAATGTCAACTCAAAACTGATAAAGCAGTTAGATTCCATTTTGAAAAGACATGAGGGGCACTAGAAGAATTAAGCTAATAAACAAAAAATTCTCAAACAGTGAATCATGGACTTTCATGGATAATAAAAATAATTTTGAATTTGTTCTCTTCACAGTTACTGGATACAGAAAAAACAAAACAGATATTTCACTTTCTAAATGATTATTTTTTTAATTTAGAAAAAAGTTTTCACCCTAAATTGTAAGAAACTGCATATAAAATGTGCAACAAAAGAAACATTCCTTTAAAATGTATGGAAGAAATGAGGACATGGAAATATTTGCATGGCTATGAAGAAGATTCACATATAAATAATTCCCAAACTGATTGCTATAGAGACTGTTTTCCAGACATTACAGATCAACTGTAGTCCTGACTGAAGAGAGATCTGAAAAAAATATATATATAACAAGATACTACATTTGAAATTTTAAAATAATATCCTAGTACTGAAAAAATTTAAAGCAGAACTTAAATACGGTATGGACCTAGTTACTGCTTTAAGAAGAGGTAAAATTGCTATATAGGTGATAGTGATTTATATGCTATATTTAAAATATTTTGCAATAATTTCTTTAATAATTTAGTATATATGACCCCGTTACAGAGTTTAAAAGTGATTTGTAAAATTCATGGTTAATTTCCAAATATATGGAATGCCTTTTAAATGTCATAAAAAAATTCAGGTGTGACTTAGAAAAATGACGATTCTCTGAATGGAAATTAATTAAAACGATCCATCAAAGAGCTACAATGTCCTGATAAATAGTGGCTAATCTGTAATTGCTGTAAATAGAACTCAAATTATGTGAAAATATTGATTATAAAATATAAATATATATTTTCCTGAAATGAAGGCAAAAATAAATTTTATCAAAAACATATAATACTTAATGAATTATGTAGCTCTTAATTTGATTATTTGTTCAAACATAACAGGCCTAAAGAGAACATTCAGACAAGCACAATAATAATTTAGCTAAGCTATCGTTGATACTTTGCTGATTTTCAGTCATATAAAAAAGCATAGCTGTATTAAAAATGTACATGCATATATATTGATCTCATTTCTATTAAAGTATACTTATCAAGGTAGGAGGACAGAACATGTTTCACTGATGAATTATTATCTTGATGAATAAACTTTAAATATTAGACATGGGTTATGTCATCCTCCATTTGCTCTTTTGCTCCAGGCCCACAAATTTTAGATGCAGGCACCTGCCTCTCTTTGCCATTCAAGAGGAGTTTGAACACTTGACCTCTAACAGCACTCTGTAAAGTTTCAGCCATTGCAGTAAACTTTGTTTTGTCAACAGTGATATAAGGATGGTTTAGCACTTAGTTAACAAGGTAATTAAGTTTTCTCTATTTAAACAGTTTGAATAATTGAAATGATACTATATAGAGTCAGAGCAAGGCTTTAAAGTCCATATGAGTTTAAAATCTGGCCTCATCAATTATTATCTAAGTAGATAAGGGCAAGTAATTAACCTCTTCTGTCTTCCATTTCCACCTCTAAAATAAAGATATTTTGTTACTGCTTTGGGTTGTTGTGAAGTCTAATAATCTTTAGCACAGTAAATTCGTTATTATATAGTAACTGTTATTTATATTGTAGTTGTTGTCATGCCAACAGAGCTCATAGGTAGACCACACACACACCAGACCTGCCTGAGCAGCATTCTGAGGAAAACCTTGGAGACAGGCACAGCAGCAGATGTGTGGGACTCTGGCTGTCCATGTGCTCTTGGGCAGACCCAGAAGTCTAGCCAAGCCAGAATTCCAACCCTGGGAGAAAGACTTTGTCCTTCAGGTCACAGGGGGGTCTTAAGCAGCATGATTACAGAACATCCATCCATCACCTGGCCTGAGCAGGGACTGTGATATGATAGCAGTGTGGTGTGGAAGAACCTTTCCCCCAGCCTTATTTTGCTAGCAAATGAGTGCACCCATGGGGAGTGAGAGCAGTGGCTCACTGTGGTGTGATCAGGGGACTGGTCCCAGTGGAACTGAGTGACAAGGCAGGATGCTGCAGGAATTTGCACATCAGCATTTCTGTTTGAGGAAGCTCTACCCCTAATCTGCTTTGATGATGATGGTGGTGGTCCCCATCTTGGCTTGACCAAGATTTGTTGCCTTAAGGACAGGGCAGTGGCAAGTTTTCAAGGAGGTTTGTAGGGGGTCAGCTCCTCTTGTGGAAGACCAGCCTGCTGGGGACCAGTCTTGGACAAGTAATCTTTTATCCCTCAAATAATATTAATAATACATGTATCAAATTTAATGGTGATAAAATGAGTTTATGTTTCATTGGCTACCACTTCCATTTTAAGACTGTCTCTAAACTTGAATAATAATTCTCACTAATAGATTTATAATCTATGTAAGTGTATGTGAGGGGGGCTTGCTTAATATAGGGGTACATTTAATTTTGGTCTTTAGATGATCTTTGAAAGCAAAGTCCACTTTCTAAGTGTATGTATTTTTAATGACAAGAGAAAAAAGTAAAAATAATTACAATAAACATATGCAAGAAAGGAAGTAGTAACATGTTTAGTTATGAGTTTATGGCAGAATAAAGAATTTTCCTAAAATGCCATATTTTGAGATAGAAAAATGATCTGATTATGGCTTTTGCTTTTTCATTCTCTCTTTATGTGAGAACTCTGTACAACTAATTCATCATACGTACAAACACACACAAAATCATTTAAGGAACTGATCTTTTATGTGCCAAAATTCCACCCAAAATTGCAGATACAAACCCTTGCCAAAGAGTTTATTTTTAAGACTCAGATAGCTTGTTCACTGTGTCATTTCCAGCATGCACCCACAAACCACTAACGACACTGAAGAGCAATGAAAAAGAATCAACGTGGAATAGCTTAACGACACTATGTTGCAAACTGATGACATGTATGTGTTGTTCCCTTAGAGAGGTTAATAAATTTGGTTGAAAAGTGTATGTGCTCTCATCCTAGGAGACTCCAAAACAGAATCCTCATGCTCATTTTTTCTTTTAAGTATGTGAAATTGTTAGTCTGCTTTTGCAAAGAGAAAGACTAGAGTTTTGTTGTAGGATACTCAGTTATCTTCCTGTGAAAAATGCTAACTTCATTTTAGTGCTTCAAGGAATAGGGATTTAAGGTTGGGTGTTTTGCTCCCTTATAGAACTTGGACACATGGTCTCAGGGCCTATTTCAGGTCAGGGGAATTAATTCACTTGTTCCTGCCACAATCGAGTGTTGTTCCTGAAGCAACACAGTCTACCCTTGACCAAGGCAGGACTGATATGATGGTGTCTTGGTCAATCATAACAGTTACTTTTTCTTTTATATGAGGATTAACTATTACAATAAAGTGTATTTTGACATTGAGCAAGAAATAATTTTAAAAAGTAAGTGTGTGTAAGAGAAAGGACAAATGAAAATAACATAGGGAACAGCTACTTACTTATATCTATAGATTAGCAGAGGACTATAGGCCCAGAGAAAGGTTTCTGAAAGAATCAACACACTGCAAACACTTAAATGAAGTTTGAGTTATTCTGGGAGAGGACATCCATATTGAATTCCTGAAGAAATTGAGAATACAGCACTATTTAAAAAAAAACAAGAAACAGATTTTCTATTTGAAATAGTAAGTGAAAGAGGAAAAAAAATAGTTGAAGAAAATATGAAAAGCTTAGTGTTGTATAATGAAAGCAGACTAATGCCTTAAAGATGGATGAAGTTCCTAATAAAGGTCTGTTTAAAGAATACTTCTGTATGCATATCTATACCCATTACGCATATAAGATACCACATAATATGGTGGCCAGTATATTACAGATTACAAAGTATGTTTTTTTTGTAATTTATGTGGATTTTTTTAACATCTTTATTGGAGTATAATTGCTTTACAATGTTGTGTTAGTTTCTGCTGTATAACAAAGTGAATCAGCTATACGTATACATATATCCCCATATCCCCTCCCTCTTGTGTATCCCTCCCACCCTCCCTATCCCACCCTCTAGGAGGTCACAAAGCACCAAGCTAATCTCCCCGTGCCATGCATCTGCTTCCCACTAGCTATCTATTTTACATTGGGTATTATATATATGTTAATGCTACTCTCTCACTTCGTGTCAGCTTACACTTCCCTATCCCTGTGTCCTCAAGTCCATTCTCTACTTCTGTGTCTTTATTCCTGTCCTGCCCCTATGTTCTTCAGAACCACTTTTCTTTTCTTAGATTGCATACACATGTGTTAACATATGGTATTTGTTATTCTCTTTCTGACTTACTTCACTCTGTATGACAGACTCTATGTCCATCCACCTCACTACAAATAACTCAATATCGTTTCTTTTTATGGCTGAGTAATATTCCATTGTATATATGTGCCACATCTTCTTTATCCATTCTTCTGTCGATGGACACTTAGGTTGCTTTCATGTCCTGGCTATTGTAAATAGAGCTTCAATGAACATTGTGCTACATGACTCTTTTTGAATTATGGTTTTCTTGAGGGTATATGCCCAGTAGCAGGATGCTGGGTCGTATGATAGTTCTATTTTTAGTTTTTTAAGGAACCTCCATACTGTTCTCCATAGTGGCTGTATCAATTTACATTCCCACCAACAGTGCAAGAGGGTTCCCTTTTCTCCACACCCTCTCCAGCATTTATTGTTTGTAGATTTTTTGAAGATAGTCATTCTGACCTGTGTGAGGTGATACCTCATTGTAGTTTTGATTTGCATTTCTCTAATGATTAGTGATGTTGAGCATCCTTTCATGTGTTTCTTGGCAATGTGTATATCTTCTTTTGAGAAATGTCTGCTTAGGTCTTCTGCCCATTTTTTGACTGGGCTGTTTGATTTTTGATGTTGAGCTGCATGAGCTACTCTTGTAAATTTTGGAGATTAATCCTTTGTCAGTTGCTTCATTTGCAAATATTTTCTGCCATTCTGAGGGTTGTCTTTTCGTCTTGTTTATGCTTTCCTTTGCTGTGTAAAAGCTTTTAAGTTTCATTAGGTCCCATTTGTTTATTTTTGTTTTTATTTTCGTTTCTCTAGGAGGTGGGCCAAAAAGGACCTTGCTGTGATTTATGTCATAGAGTGTTCTGCCTATGTTTTCCTTGAAGAGTATTAGAGTGTCTGGCCTTACATTTAGGTCTTTAATCCATTTTGAACTTATTTTTGTGTATGGTGTTAGGGAGTGTTCTAATCTCATACTTTTACATGTACCTGTCCAGTTTTCCCGGCACCACTTATTGAAGAGGCTGTCTTTTCTCCAGTGTACATTCTTGCCTCCTTTCTCAAAGATAGGTTGACCATATGTGCATGGGTTATCTCTGGGTTTTCTATCCTGTTCCACTGATCTATATTTCTGTTTTGTAACAGTACCATACTGTCTTGATTACTGTAGTTTTGTAGTAAAGTCTGAAGTTGGGGAGCCGATTCCTCCAGCTCCGTTTTTCTTTCTCAAGATTGCTTTTGCTATTTGGGGTCCTTTGTTTTTCCTTACAAATTGTGAGATATTTTGTTCTAGTTCTGTGAAAAATGCCATTGGTAATTTGACATGGATCGCATTGAATCTGTAGATTGCTTTGGGTAATATAGTCATTTTCACAATATTGATTCTTTCAATCCAAGAACATGGTATATCTCTCCATCTGTTTATATCACCTTTAATTTCTTTCATCAGTGTCTTATAGTTGTATGCATACAGGTCTTTTGTCTCCTTAGGTAGGTTTATTCCTAGGTATTTTATTCTTTTTTGTTGCAATGGTAAATAGGAGTGTTTCCTTAATTTCTCTTTCAGATTTTTCATCATTGGTGTATAGGAATACAAGAGATTTCTGTTCATTAATTTTGTATCCTGCTACTTGACCAAATTCATTGATTAGCTCCAGTAGTTTTCTGGTAGCATCTTTAGGATTCTCTATGTATAGTATCATGTCATCTGTAAACAGTCACAGCTTTACTTCTTCTTTTCTGATTTGGATTCCTTTTATTTCTTTTTATTCTATGCTTTCTTTAGCTAAAACTTCCAAAACTATGTTGAATAACAGTGGTGAGAGTGGACAACCTTGTCTTGTTCCTGATCTTAGTGGAAATGCTTTCAGTTTTTCACCATTGAGAATGAGGTTGGCTGTGGGTTTGTCAAATATGGCCTTTATTATGTTGAGGTAAGTTCCCTCTATGCCTACTTTCTGGAGGGTTTTTATCATAAATGGGTTGTTGAATTTTGTCAAAGCTTTTTCTGCATCTATTGAGATGATCATATGGATTTTCTCCTTCAGTTTGTTTATAGGGTTTATCACATAGATTGATTTGCATATATTGAAGAATCCTTGCAATCCTGGGATAAACCCCACTTGATCATGGTATATGATCCTTTTAATGTGCTGTTGGATTCTGTTTGCTAGTATTTTGTTGAGGATTTTGCATCTATGTTCATCAGTGATATCGGCCTGTAATTTTCTTTCTTTGTGACATCTTTGTCTGGTTTTGGTATCAGAATGATGATGGCCTCATAGAATAAGTTTGGGAGTATTCATCCTATATTTTGTGTTCCTCTGCTATATTTTGGAAGAGTTGAAAAGGACCTGTGTTAACTCTTCTCTATTGTTCGATACAATTCGCCTGTGAAGCCATTTGGTCCTGGGCATTTGTTTGTTGGAAGATTTTTAATCACAGTCTCAATTTCAGTGCTTGTGATTGGTCTGTTTATATTTTCTAATTCTTCCTGGTTCAGTCTCGGAAGGTTCTGCTTTTCTATGAATTTTTCCATTTCTTCTGGGTTGTCCATTTAATTGGCATATAGTTGCTTGTAGTAATCTCTCATGATCCTTTGTATTTCTGCAGTTTCAGTTGTTACCTCTCCTTTTTCATTTGTAATTCTATCGAGTTGAGTCTTCTCCCTTTTTTTCTTGATGAGTCTGGCTAATGGTTTATCAATTTTGTTTATCTTCTCAAAGAACCAGCTTTTAGTTTTATTGATCTTTGCTCTTGTTTCCTTCATTTCTTTTTCATTTATTTCTGATCTGATTTTTATGATTTCTTTCCTTCTGCTAACTTTGGGGTTTTTTGTTCTTCTTTCTCTAATTTCTTTAGGTATACGTTTAGGTTGTTTATTTGAGATGTTTCTTGTTTCTTAAGGTAGAATTGTATTGCTATAAACTTCCCTCTTAGAACTCCTTTTGCTGCATCCCATAGATTTTGTGTCATTGTGTTTTCATTGTCATTTGTTTCTAGATATTTTTTTTTTCCTCTGTGATTTCTTTAGTGATCTCTTGGTTATTAAGTAGTGTGTTGTTTAGCCTCCATGTGTCTCTATTTTTAACAGATTTTTCCTGTAATTGATATCTAGTCTTATAACGTTGTGGTTGCAAAAGATACTTGATATGATTTCAATTTTCTTAAATTTACCAAGGCTTGATTTGTGACCCAGGATATAATCTATGCCAGAGAATGTTCCATGAACACTTGAGAAAAAAGTGTATTCTGTTGTTTTTGGATGGAATGTCTTATAAATATCACTTAAGTCCATATTGTTTAATGTGTCATTTAAAGCTTGTGTTTTCGTATTTATTTTCATTTTGGATGATCTGTCCATTGGTGAAAGTGGGGTGTTAAAGTCCCCTACTATGATTGTGTTACTGTCGATATCTCCTTTTATGGCTGTTAGTATTTGCCTTATGTATTGAGGTGCTCCTATGTTGGGTGCATAAATATTTACAGTTGTTACATCTTCTTCTTGGATTGATTCCTTGATCATTATGTAGTGTCCTTTGTCTCTTGTAATAGTCTTTATTTTAAAGTCTATTTTGTCTGATATGAAAATTGCTACTCCAGATTTCTTTTGATTTCCATTTGCATGGAATATCTTTTTCCATTCCCTCACTTTCAATCTTTATGTGTCCCTAGGTCTGAAGTGGGTCTCTTATAGACAGCATATATACAGGTGTTGTTTTGTATCCATTCAGCCAGTCTATGTCTTTTGGTTGGAGCATTTAATCCATTTTCATTTAAGGTAGTTATCAATATGTATGTTCCTATTACCATTTTCTTAATTGTTTTGGGTTTGTTACTGTAGGTCTTTTCCTCCTCTTGTGTTTCCTGCCTAAAGAAGTTCCTTTAGCATTCGTTGTAAAGCTGGTTTGGTGGTGCTGAATTCTCTTAGCTTTTGCTTGTCTGTAAATGTTTTAATTTCTCCGTCAAATCTGAATGAGATCCTTGCTGGGGAGAGTTATCTTGCTGGTAGGTTTTTCCCTTTCATCACTTTAAATATGTCCTGCCCCTTCTTTCTGGTTTGCAGAGTTTTTGCTGAAAGATCAGCTGTTAAACTTATGGGGATTCCCTTGTATGTTAATTGTTGCTTTTCCCTTGCTGCTTTTAAAATTTTTCCTTTGTGTTTAATTTTTGATAGTTTGATTAATATGTGTCTTGGTGTGTTTCCCCTTGGATTTATCCTGTATGGGACTCTCTGCACTTCCTGGAGTTGACTGTTTCCTTTCCCATATTAGGGAAGTTTTCAACTATAATCTCTTCAAATATTTTCTCAGTCCCTTTTTATTCTCTTCTTCCTCTGGGACCCCTATAATTCGAATGTTGGTGTATTTAATGTTGTCACAGAGGTCTCTGAGTCTGTCCTCAATTCTTTTCATCCTTTTTTCTTTATTCTGCTTTGCAGTAGTTATTTCCACTATTTTATCTTCCAGGTCACTTATCTGTCCTTTTGCCTCAGTTATTCTGCTATTGATTCCTTCTAGAGAATTTTTAATTTCATTTTTTGTGTTGTTCATCATTGTTTGTTTTCTCTTTAGTTCTTCTAGGTCCTTGTTAAATGTTTCTTATATTTTCTCCATTCTATTTCCAAGATTTTGGATCATCTTTACTATCATTACTCTGAATTCTTTTTCAGGTATACTGCCTATTTCCTCTTCATTTGTTTGGTCTGATGGGTTTTTACCTTGCTCCTTTTTCTGCTGTGTGTTTGTCTGTCTTCTCATTTTTCTTAACTTACTGTTTGGGGTCTTCCTTTTACAGGCTTTTAGTTCCCATTGTTTTTGGTGTCTGCCTCCAGTGGCTAAGGTTTGTTCAGTGGGCTGTGTAGGCTTCCTAGTGGAGGGGACTGGTGCTTGTATTCTGGTGGATGAGGCTGAATCTTGTCTTTCTGGTAGACAGAACCACATCCGGTGGTGTTTTGGGATGTCTGTAACTGTATTATGATTTTCAGCAGCCTCACTGCTAATGGGTGGGGTTGTGTTCCTGTCTTGCTAGTTGTTTGGCATAGGGTGTCCTGTGTTGCTTGCTGGTCGTTGAGTGGAGCTGGCTCTTAGTATTGAGATGGAGATCTCTGGGAGAGCTTTCACCATTTGATATTACGTGGAGCTGGGAGGTCTCTGGTGCACTGATATCCTGAACTCGGCTCTCCCACCTCAGAGGCACAGGCCTGACACCCGGCCAGAGCGCCAAGACCCTGTCAGCCACAGGGCTCAGAAGAAAAGGGAGAAGAAAAAGAGAAAGAAAGAAAGAACAAAATAAAATAAAGTTATTAAAAAATATATTATTAAAAATAAAAAAATTTAAAGTCGTAAAAAGGGAAAGAAAAAAGAGAGCAATCAAACCAATAAACAAATCTACCAATGATAACAAGTGCTAAAAACTATACTAAAAAAGAAAAAAAAATGGACAGGCAAAACCCTAGGACAAATGGTAAAAGCAAAGCTATATAGACAAAATCACACACAAAAGCATACACATACACACTCACAAAAAGAGAAAAGGGAAAAATAAATAAATAAATATATATATATATATATATATATATATATATAAAAAAGTAAATGAGCAACCAAATCAATAAACAAATCTACCAGTAATAATAAACTCTAAATATTAAACTAAGATAAACATAAAGCCAGAAACAAATTAGATGCAGAAAGCAAACCCCAAGCCTACAGTAGCTCCCAACATCTGCCGCCTCAATTTTGGGATGATTCGTTGTCTATTCATGTATTCCACAGATGCAGGGTACATCAAGTTGATTGTGGAGATTTAATCTGCTGCTCCTGAGACTGCTGGGAGAGATTTCCCTTTCTCTCCTTTGTTCCCACAGCTCCTGGGGTTCAGCTTTGGATTTGGCCCCGCCTCTGTGTGTAGGTTGCCTGAGGGTGTCTGTTCTTCGCTCAGACAGGACGGGGTTAAAGTAGCAGCTGATTCAGGGGCTCTGGCTCACTCAGGCCAAGGGGAGGGAGGGGTATGTAATGCACGGCGAGCCTGAGCTGGCAGAGGCCAGCGTGATGCTGGCAGAGGCCAGCCTGAGGCGCACCATGTGGTCTCCCAGGGAAGTTGTCCCTGGATCAAGTGACCCTGGTGGTGGCGGGCTGCACAGGCTCCCGGGAGGGGAGGTGTGGATAGTTACCTGTGCTTGCACACAGGTTTTTTGGTGGCTGCAGCAGCAGTGTTAGCATTTCATGACTGTCTCTGGTGTCCGCGCTGTTAGCCACGGCATGCGCCTGTCTCTGGAGCTCGTTTAGGTGGTGCTCTGAATCCCCTCTCCTCACGCACCCCGAAACAATGGTCTCTTATCTCTTAGGCAGTTCCAGACTTTTTCCCGGACTCCCTCCCAGCTAGCTGTAGTGCACTAGCCCGCTTCAGGCTGTGTTCATGCAGCCAACCCCAGTCCTCTCCCTGGGATCCGACCTCCGAAGCCTGAGCCTCAGCTCCCAGCCCCTGCCCACCCCAATGGGTGAGCAGACAAGCCTCTCAGGCTGATGAGTTCTGATCAGCACCGATCTTCTGTGCGGGAATCTCTCTGTTTTGCCCTCTGCACCCCTGTTGCTCTGCTCTCCTCCGTGGCTCTGAAGCTTCCCCCCTGCCCACCCCCCATATCCACCAGTGAAGGGGCTTCCTAGTGTGTGGAAACCTTTCCTCCTTCACAGCTCCCTCCCACTGGTGCAGGTCCCGTCCCTATTCTTTTGTCTCTGTTTTTTCTTTTTTCTTTTGCCCTACCCAGGTACGTAGGGTGTTTCTTGCCTTTTGGGAAGTCTGAGGTCTTCTGCCAGCGTTCAGTAAGTGTTCTGTAGGAGCTGTTCCACGTGTAGATGTATTTCTGGTGTATCTGTGGGGAGGAAGGTGATCTCCGCGTCTTACTCCTCCTCCATCTGAAGCCCTCCTCTATAAATTATCTTTATTTTTAATTTCTCAATTAATTTTGATAGTGACTGTGAATTGGGTAATTCTGTCAACATTTGCTTTTTTAGTTGAATAAACTGAGGCCTAGAGCAGTAAATTAATCTTCATGTAGGCTTATAGTAAGAGTCAAGACTCAAACACATGACTACTGACTCCATGACTTGGGATTCCTAACTTTACTCTTTTCACTTCACCACAGCTACCTTATAAAGTCTGTCATAAATAGTTAATATTGGAAAGGCCCTTAGAAATCTAAGTTATCCAAACTTTCGTCCAAAATATATTCATTCAGTAATGCTAGTCATCAGCCCCTGCTTGAGAATTATTTTCATCCCATTGTTGAAAAGCTCTAATCATTAGAATATTCTTTCATATATGAAACCAAAATTGGACTTATAGCATATTCTGGTATGCCAAGGAACAGGTAATGTGCTCTAGACATGATGCTTCAATAACCTTAAGACTTACCTTAAGAATAATTC
The DNA here is from genome assembly GCF_008692025.1 of Phocoena sinus. Classification (NCBI taxonomy): domain Eukaryota; kingdom Metazoa; phylum Chordata; class Mammalia; order Artiodactyla; family Phocoenidae; genus Phocoena; species Phocoena sinus. The sequence goes on from NC_045767.1 coordinate 96,130,834, forward strand.
TACTCTAGAGCAAGCAGGGTTACAGCAAAATTTCACATCTGTAGTGGGATAGAGTCGGGGAGAGGATGTACTCTTAGAGGCAGACAGACCCAGATTCGAATCTTGGCTTTACCATGTGTTAGTTCTCTCTGAATTTCTGTTTGCTTATATAAAATGAGGATGGTGAGACCTATTTTTCAGGGTTACTATGAACAATGATTAACTAGTGTATGTGCATAGTTGCATAGTAGATGTGCATTTTTAAAATGTAGTTATTATTATTATGCATGGCTAAGGACTAAGAGAATAGGAATTTTCTAAACAATAAATTTCAAATTTTAAACCCAATCATTTGATGAACTGCTTCAAAGTCTCTTAGAATTCCAACAATTCCTTTTTGTTTCTTGGGAAACTCAGAAAATACGTAAGAACAAGTTAAGGAAAGAATGAACGAACAGATAGAAAGCTGTAGATTTACGTGTCATATGAAAAGATTTTCACGCAGTATATTTATGAAATAAGTTTTTCCATCTTTAATTTTTCATACTGGCATACAGAAAAGGGAACACTTGCAGTTTGGTAGGTTTGCCTTTTTGCTCCAGACTAATAATTTATTGTTGTTTTTCCTTCTTCACTCTAAGGCCTCCATACATGTCTATAAACAAATGAAATTGCCTACAAGTTAGCAAATGTTGTGTCCTTGAATGATTCTAAATTGAGAATCTTGGTAATTAAATCTTGTTCATAGGAGGGTATTTAAGCATCACAACTGTGCCATACTACTACATATTTGGATTTATTTTGTTCCCTTAAGTCTCCTTTTTTCCTAAAATAATATTTCTAGTTGACTTTATGATTCTCAATTATAATTCTTCATAAGCAAGGCAAGTCAATGATGAGCTAACAATAAAAAAGTGTTCATTTTAAGCAAAGAAATGAAGTATAATTGCTATAGTGTGTCCCTAGTTTATTAGTGTCACTGACAACAGGACAGACCAAAATCATACAATTTATACATTTGCATGCTTGCATTAAAATCATGAAGAACATTAATTATTATAAATGGTGGATATTCCCAAATCTAAAACTATATTTAATATCCAATGTGGTCAAATATGTGCAGATTGGGGCTATGACATATACTTTTACGACTCTGGAGATCTAATTTATGAGCATTGTTACAAGATTTTTAATGGAGTGAAAATGAAGTCAGATTAAACTTCTTCCTGATGATACTAAAGCTCCAATCACAACACAAAGACTAATAAATGTTATCTTTTAAGTAATAAATATCCCATCAAAGCCCTTTTAATTTGAATCAAATTGTAATTGGAAATGTTTTGGACACTGTAGAAAACCATAGTAACTCAGAATATAGAACACACATTTGGTTCAATATCCAATTTTGAGCAGTTAGTTTTTGCAAGACAGTACACTCATTGCTGAAGAATATGAGAGAGAGGAATAAGGCGAAGTCTCTAAAATCCAGGGGCTCACAAACTACTAAGGTGCTATTGTGAGATATACCATCATTTTATGTAACACAAACAAGTGAAAAAACAAAACTGTCAAGCGGTTATAAGATGTCATTGCATTGGCTGTAAGATGTGTACCTATTTCAGAGATGTTAAGTGTGAAAAACTATCCTAGAATCCATGAAATGCTGTAGTTGGGAACTCTAATGCAAGCTATGCTGTAATAAGAGCGGTTATAAAGTTGCAACATGCCCTGAGAACAAAGAGGAAAATAAAAATTTTGACCAGAAGATCAGAGAAGGCTTATAAAGAGGAAAGAATTGTGTGAATCCTTGAGAGATGACTAGAGTTTAGACTTGTGTGGAAAGGTTGGATAAGAGAGCATTCTCAAAAGAGAACACAGGAGGACGTTCAAGATGGCAGAGGAGTAAGACGTGGAGATCAGCTTCCTCCCCACAAATACATCAAAAATACATCTACATGTGGAACAACTCCTACAGAACACCTACTGAATGGTGGCAGAAGACCTCAGATTCCCCAAAAGGCATGAAAATCCCCATGTACCTGGGTAGGGCAAAAGAAAAAAGAATAAACAGAGACAAAAAAATAGGGACGGGACCCGTAACTCTGGGAGGGAGCTGTGAAGGAGGAAAAGTTTCCACACACTAGGAAGCCCCTTCACTGGTGAAGACAGGGGGTGGGCAGGAGCGAAGCTTCAGAGCCACAGAGGAGAGCACAGCAACAGGGGTGTGGAAGGCAAAGCGGAGAGATTCCCGCACAGAGGGTGGGTGCCGACCAGCACTCACCAGCCTGAGACGCTTGTCTGCTCACCCACCGGGGCAGGCGGGGGCTGGGAGCAGAGGCTCGGGCTTCTGGAGGTCGGATCCCAGGGAGAGGACTAGGGATGGCTACGTGAACGCAGCCTGAAGGGGGTTAGTGCGCCACAGGTAGCCGGGAGGGAGTCTGGGAAAAACTCTGGACCTTCCGGAAAGGCAAGAGACCTTTGTTTCAGGGTGTGTGAGGGGAGGGGATTCCTTCCCAGCGTGCCGACAGAAGGCAGAGCACTGCCTAAATGAGCTCCAGAGATGGGCATGAGCTGCAGCTATCACCTTGGACCCCAGAGACAGGCATGAAATGCTAAGGGTGCTGCAGCTGCCACCAAGAATCCTGTGTGCAAGTGCAGGTCACTATCCAAACCCCCTGGGAGCCTGTGCAGCCCGCCACTGCCAGGGTCTGGAGATCCAGGGGGAAATTCCCTGGGAGAACATACAGCATGCCTCAGGCTGTTGCAACGTCAAGCCGGCCTCTGCCGCCTCAGGCTCACCCCGCATTCCAATTATGACTGCCGTACCCCTCCCTCCCTGCATCCTGAGTGAGCAAGAGAGCCCTTATCAGCCACTGCTTTAAACCCTTCCTGTCTGGGTGCAGAGCAGACTCCTGAGGGTGGCCTGCACACAGAGGCAGGGCCAAAACCAAAGCTGAACCCCAGGAGCTGTGGAAACAAAGAAGAGAAAGGGAAATCTCTCGCAGCAGATGAAATCCCCACAATCAACTTGATGTACCCTGCAACTCTGGTATACCTGAAAAGACGACGAATATTCCCAAAATTGAGGTGGTGGACTTTGGGAGCAACTGTAGACTTGGGGTTTGCCTTCTGCATCTAATTTGCTTCTGGTTTTATGCTTAGTATAGTATTTAGTGCTTATTATCATTGCTGGATTTGCTTATTGGTTTGGTTGCTCTCTTTTTTTTTTCTCTTCTCTTTTTGTGAGTGTCTATGTGCATGCTTCTTTGTGTGATTTTGTCTGTATAGGTTTGCTTTTACCATTTGTCCTAGGGCTCTGTCTGTTCATGTTTTGGGTTTGTTTTTTTTGGTGTTTTTTTTTTCTCTCTTCCTTTTCTTCTGAGCCGTGTGGCTGGCAGGGTCTTGGTGCTTTGGCTGGCTGTTGGGCCTGAGCCTTCGAGGTGGGAGGGCCGAGTCCAGGACATTGGACCACCAGAAACCTCCCGGCCCCATGTAATACCAATTGGTGAGAGCTCTACCAGAGATCTTCATCTCAACACTAACACCCAGCTCCACCCAACGGCCAGCAAGCTCCAGTGCTGGAAGTCCCATGCCAAACAACTAGCAAGACAGGAACACAACCCCAACCATTAGCAGAGAGGCTTCCTAAAATCATAATAAGGTCACAGACACCCCAAAACACACCACCAGATGCAGTCCTGCCCACCAGAAGGACAAGATCCAGCCTCATCAGAAATACAGATCAATGGAACAGGATAGAAAGCCCAAAGATAAACCCACACACATATGGTCACCTTATTTTTGATAAAGAAGGCAAGAATACACAATGGAGAAAAGACAGCCTCTTCAATAAGTGGTGCTGGTGAAACTGGACAGCTACATGTAAAAGAATGAAATTAGAGCACTTTCTAACACCATACACAAACATAAACTCAAAATGGATTAAAGACCTAAATGTAAGGCCAGTCACTATAAAACTCTTAGAGAACACAGGCAGAACAATGTATGACATAAATCGCAGCAAGATCCTTTTTGACCCACCTCCTAGAGTACTGAAAATAAAAAGAAAAATAAAGAAATGGGACCTAATGAAACTTAAAAGCTTTTCCACAGCAAAGGAAACCATAAACAAGATGAAAAGACAGCCCTCAGAATGGGAGAAAATATTTGCAGATGAAGCAACTGACAAAGGATTAATCTCCAAAATATACAAGCAGTTCATGCAACTCAATATCAAAAAAACAAACAACCCAATCCAAAAATGGGCAGAAGACCTAAATAGACATTTCTCCAAAGAAGATATACAGATGGCTAACAAACACATGAAAAGATGCTCAACATCACTAATCATTAGAGAAATGCAAATCAAAACCACAATGAGGTATCACCTCATACCAGTCAGAATGGCCATCATCAAAAATTCTACAAACAATAAACGCTGGAGAGGGTGTGGAGAAAAGGGAACCCTCTTGCACTGTTGGTGGGAATGTAAACTGATACAGCCACTATGGAGAACAGTATGGAGGTTCCTTAGAAAGCTAAAAATAGAACTACCATATGACCCAGCAATCCCACTACTGGGCATATACCCTGAGAAAACCATAATTCAAAAAGAGACATGTTCCACAATGTTCATTGCAGCACTGTTTACAATAGCCAGGACATGGAAGCAACCGAAGTATCCATCAACAGACGAATGGATAAAGAAGATGTGGCACATATATACAACAGAATATTACTTGGCCATAAAAAGAAACGAAATTGAGTTATTTGTAGTGAGGTGGATGGACCTACAGCCTGTCATACAGAGTGAAGTAAGTCAGAAAGCGAAAAACAAATACCATATACTAACATATATATGGAATCTAAAGAAAAAGAATGGTTCTGATGAACCTAGGAGCAGGACTGGAGTAAAGACACAGAGGTAGATAATGGACTTGAGAACAGACAGAGGGGGAAGGGTAAGCTGGGACAAAGTGAGAGAGTAGCATGGACATATATACACTACCAAATATAAAATAAATAGCTAGTGGGAAGCAGCCGCATGGCATAGGGAGATCAGCTCAGTGCCTTGTGTCCACCTAGAAGGGTGGGATTGGGAGGGTGGGTGGGAGATGCAAGAGGGAGGGGATATGGGGATATATGTACACACATAGCTGATTCACTTTGCTATACAGCAGAAACTCACACAACATTGTAAAGCAATTATACTCCAATAAAGATGTTAAAAATAAATAAATAAATATTTGGTCATATGGTAAAAAAGAAAAGAGAACACAGGTGCTTAACGTTTTGGAGAACCACAAGAATCATATAAATGCACAATAGGCCACCTGGGAAATAATGAGAAACAAGTAAAACGTGACAAATTGGAAATTTTGACTGGGGCATTGAGATAAAATAGAGGTGCTGGACCATATGATAAATTTCAAAGGATTTGGCCACAAACCAATTATTTGACTTTCCTGAACTTAACACATCAAATTGTAAAAGGGTTGAAAAACTGATAATAGGAAGACTAGAGAGGAGAATTTCTTTGTAGAGACTTGCACTGGGGGACTTTTTCTCCCCAACGTGGGAAATTTAGTGAGGGGACTTTAATAGGGCCACTCAGAGAGCTTCAATTGTGTGCCTTGTAGTCAAGGATATGGTGGCCTAGTTCTATACTCTGACCAATGGTCTATGCAGCCAAGTGGAGAGTCACATCTGGGTTGTAACCTCCTCTTCTAGCGTCAGATGCTTGTCCACTTGAAGGACCATACATGGAAACTAAGATAGGGTTGTTACTTTAAAAGGGATCCTGCCCAGATGGTGGCCTTACAAATTAAGTAGGCTCCAGTGCGAGAAGCTGTGGGAGAGCCCTGGGAGCTGAAAGGAATTTGGGGTAACCAGCTGAAGGAGAGGACCTGCTTACAGCGGGAAATTTACATTCAAAGGAAGAGGCAGCTTTAAACATTGATCAGGTTCAGCCATCTGATCTTAGTATTAGTCAGGTAAGCACTTTCCTTCCCCTTACCTCCTTTTCCTACTCCAGCTCCAGCCTTAAGTGGTCAGAAACAGCAGTTGACTATTGAAGGAGGAGGTGAATGACACAAAAGGAGAATTTCTTCTCCCTTTTCTACTGCAAGCAGTAGTTGATCCCAGGACAGCTTAGAGGAAGGAACGAAATTTAACTTTACATGAAATTTAGAGTTTTGATTGGTATATTCAACTGGCAAATTTAGTCACTGAATTCTGATTATAACTCAAAGAGAGCAAAAGAAAGAATAAATCTAAGAGAAAGTAAAAGGTCCTGGGATTGGACAACTTTTGCATTTGGGGCAGGAGAAGGAATACTCACACTGATCAGTTTTAAAGGGATGGTGAGACACAAAAAGCAAGTTACTTTTATGATTATGGTCCATTAATTCAGATGTTCAACCTGCAAGTTACACAAGGCATTAAGAGGAGTTTGGACCAAATGGCCTGGGGCCTACCTACCAGACTAAGAACTCTGGATTTTATTTTGTAAACTGATGGAGACAGAGGGTTTTGAGCAGGGGACCGACTGACGGGATCACATCTGTCTGTTATAGTTTCAGTTCTTTGCATTAAAGTATATGCTTCCTTACATCATACATTACAGAGGGCTGTGTAGCTTTACTGGTTCTGTATAACTTTTAGTACTGAAAATGCACATTATACTCTTTTGGTGAGGTGGATATTAAACCTAAGTAAAACATCTATGCTATCATAATACTTTGGGGTATTATTACAGAAGTCAGATGAAAAGACCAAATACTATAAGAAAGTTTGCAACAACTGAACATATAGAACAGGAAAAAAATGTCCATCTAAATGAAATGGATGGTATAATGTTTAGCTATGAGCACAATAACACTGTGTAACAAAATCCACAAATTCTCAGAGTCATGCAACAATAAGTTTTTATTTAGTTAACAAGACTGTGGGTTGGCTGATCTAGGCTGGGCCCAGGTGGGGTAATTCAACTCTGCTTCATGAGCTTCTCATCTTCCTCATGGGCCTAGCAGATTATCCCAGACGTATTACCTCACAGTTATGGCAGAGATGCAGTAGCACAGGTAGAAACGCAAAAGAGCTTTTTAAACTTTAGGTCATGACAAGCCTGCAAGCACTCTGGAGGTAAGAGCAAGTCACACAGCCAAATCTAAGTTAAACAGTGAGGAAATAGATCAAATTTTCCATGGACATTACTGCAAAGTCACATGATGTGATGGTTAATTTTATGTGTCAACTTGATTGGGCCATGGGCTGCCCAGACATTTAGTCTTACATTATTCTGGGTGTGTCGATATGGGTGTTTCTGGATGACATTAATATTTGAATTGGACCCTGGATATTAATATTTAAATTGGACCCATAGCAAAGGGGTTGAATAGAGGGAAGGGTGAAGAATCCAGGCCATTAATATAATCTACCCAAGTGGTTACCTAAATCAGTACCATTGCAAAACAAAGAGAAAGTCTGTTCAAAATACAACACACAGACACATACATGTGCACACACACACTCGGGCACATACACATATGCCATCAACTACCTTGTGACAAATGCAGGTATTATAAGTAATACCAACAATAGTATCTCTATATTTGATCCATGTTAGACAGGATAGGTGGCCTGAAACCTTCTCAGTGAAAAACCAAATGAAGACTGAGAAGGAAACTTTCTGTTCTTCTTCAACAGTAGCAGAATTAAGGCATGTTCAGTCAGATGGGGGTGGAGGTAGTGGGTATTTCTGTGTTTTTTTCTCTATGTTCAGTATGCTACTGGATACCAGGGACTTTTTAGGAGCTCTGTGTGTTGATTAGACCTTCTTCTAATGTTTGTGTATGAAGGCACCTGGATTAGGCAGAGGAGCTAGATTCCAGGACTTTCACCTGAGATTTTCTACTGAGGAAATCTCTCCAAGATCCTCGTGCCTCAAGTCTTAGAGAACCAGCTGGGGTAAGATCAGGGTAGACGGGCCAGGGAAGGAAAAGTGCAGAACACCTCCTGGGCCTCTACAACTGCCCTCACTCATATACATCACACACCACTTGTGTTAAACTTTAGATTTTTGTCTCACAGTTTTTCCACCTTCATGTCATCTATATTGTGCATTTATTTTAGCTATTTTAATTTTCTCCTTTATTTGATTTTTACCATTTAATCTTCCTTTTTTCTTTTTGATCAAATTATAATTTATCTACTTTTTTTTTAAGTTTGAAGTTTCTTTTTTAACCTCATTTTTATAAATGGCAACCTAGACGCTCACACCCCTTGGGAGTAATAGCTTTGTGGGTGGTTTGTAGCCCAGCCCTCCTTCCCGATTCATGGGACTTCTGCAGCGCATATCGTTTCTTCATGAGTTACACCTTGCTGTGAAACACAAACTCACCGCAGCTATGCCAGGGCTGCAGAGCTGGTCCAAAGGTTGCAAGGTTGTTTTCTCCCTTATTCCGTAAACTGCCTTGAACAACTAGCAGAAGATTTGCAAGAAGCCCCTGTCTTCTCCTGAAGAAAGGTGGGGGACTGGGGAGTGGAAACCTGGATCCCTCAGTGGAGCTACCAGGACTGCAAGTGTTCTCTAAGTAGATTCCATCAGTCTTTAATGTGGGCCATCTGACATTGACTGTACTTACCATGGATTATTCTTGCAATTCCTCTAAAAGGCCACATGGCTTTTATCTCTTTTTTTAATCAAAGAATGTCTTGTGTGAATATGGAGACTGTAATAGAACCTACCTGAAGCCCAATTTTGGGAGCTCATTTGAACTAGCAAGAACTAGAAGGAGATCTTCTTACATCTGAGTTTTTCAAACATAGCTTGTTAATGCTATTTCACTTAAATATCTAAAAAGGAAGAAAGTTAAATACATTATAATGGGCATGGTGAAGGTAGACCAACCTTCCAAGACAAATCCTAGCTCTCTGTCACTTACTAGCTAGACTTCTCTGTGCCTCAGTTCCTTTGTCTGTATAATGATGATAGTAATATTATCTACCTCATCAGATTCTGTGACATAGAAATAAGTTATGGTATGCACTGCATACGTATTTGTTCAACAGAGATCCATCCATGCATACATAAATAAATACATGGGCTGCTAAGTATTACTTCATGGCCAATAATTACAGAAGAGTGAGACTTGCACTTTCTTTGAAACCAGAGAGCAGGCTCAGGGAAGAGGACTCACTCATGCCCTGCCTTGGTTGAGATCCTGAGCCAGTCCTGCTGAGTGCATAGAGTATACACGAACGCCTCAGTTTGAGTGCGTGTGGCTGAAGTTCATCTCATGCCAGAGCTTTGGTGTCTAGAAGTAGGGTGATGCCGGAGTACCTGATTCTCCCTTTTATGGTGCACTCCTTCGATATTGATCAGTATCTACACTGAGAATTTTCTCATTTGGAGCCTGTACCCAGCCTAGCTCTCACCAGCCCCCTCCTCTAAGCAGCTGGGTCTTATTCATTGAATCTACAGCCTGTAGTTTCTAGTTAAGCATGGATCAATGGCCCCTGAAACAATACCAAGACTCACTCACTCTTAGTTCCACCTGCCACAAGAAGGTGATCTTTCCCCCCAGAGAGTATCCTTCCTCCATGGTTCCCTATCTAAATAAATCGCACTACCATTCTCCAAGATGCCCTAGCCCCAAACCTGAAAATTACTTTTGACACCCCCATTTACTTATCTCACCACAGCCCACTAATCACAAAACAAGTCAGTGCCCCTTTCTAAACGTCTCTTAAATCCATCCACTCCTTTCCACCACACTGCACCACCACCATCTCTCCTAGGCTCTACAGAGGTCTCCAAACTCACCCCCGGCCTCCTTCCAACCTGTTCTCCTGACCAAAGTCAGAATTATGTTTTGTAATAGCAAATCTAATTATGTCGCTCCCTTGATTTGACCTTTCAATGGTCTTCCAGTACTTTTTAGATAAAAAACAGTCATTCATGTAACTAGGCCTACAAAACTGACCATTCTGGCCCCTGCCACTCTGCCCCTCTCTCTTCACACTGATCTTCTCTCAGCTGCTCCAACCCTCCGTGAGGTTTCTCACCTCAGGCACATGCCTTTTTCCCCTCAGCATGACACACTCCCTCCTGCCCTGCCCTGATTGACAAAAATGTACTTGTTCATCCTTCAGAATACTGTCTGTACTAGACTGCTCAGGCTACTGTAACCGAATACTACAGACTGGGTTTCTTTTCTCACAGCTGTGGAGGCTGGAAGATCAAGGGTTGCTTTCTGGTGAGACCTCTCTCCTTGGCTTGCAGACCTCACCTTCTCACTGTGTCCTGCATTGGCTTTTCCTCTGTGCGGGCATACTTCTGGTCTTTTTCTTCTTATAAGGACACCAGTCCTTTGGATTAGGGCCCCACCCTTATGACCTCATTTTACCTTAATTACCTCCTTAAAGGTTTTATCTCCAAATACAGTGACACTAAGGGTTATAACTTTAACACATGAATTTAGGGGGACACAATTCAGTCTGTAACATCATCCAAATACTACTTCCTCAAATACACATAGGTTAGACAGGACTGTCTTACATATGAACAAAATTATAAATAATTTTAAAGTTATTTGGTTAATGATAGTCTCCCCTGGTATATTATAAGCTCCATGAGGGTAGGGACATTGTATATCTTCTTTGCCAATATGTCACCAATGCCTAACATAGTGCCTTGCACATGGTAAGCACTCAATAAATATTTAATAAATAAATGGATTCATACTGCCCTGTTTTTGGTTAAAGGAGTTTTGGATGTGAACACCTGCCCATATTAAACCACAGATCACCTCACCCCTTGGATATTTTTCTTTGGACCAGCTAGGTGCTCTCAAAGACAGTGGGTTTTGTATTCTATTTAGTCCTCCTTAGCACCTATCTTACAACAACCCTGTTTTTTTATACTTTTTCACAACATACTAGTGAAGGAAAGGGAGAAAAACATGCTTCTCAAAAATAAAATATTTAAAAAAAATCACACACCAGTATTGCTTGGTACAGTATCCATCTCAGGCTGCCAGCTTTCTTCCAGGATTCTTCCCCCTCACTAACCCTCTGAATCCAGTTTATCTGCTACCTACTGAATACCTCTTGTAACCATGTAATCATCTCCTGGGGTGGTTTCCTATTTCTCCTCATCACTTTTTCCCTACATTTCTGTGGTTATCCTAACTAGATTGATCTATTTCTCCCTAAAATGCCAGTCTGTTCTCCCATGTTTTAAATATGCTGTTCAGATAAAACTAAAGTAATTAACACAACAAGGCCTAAATCCTGCAAATCCTTAAAGTCCTGCCCTCTGCCTACTTAGCAATCTTATCTTGCGCTCTCTGTTGCTCTTGGGAGCAAGTCCAAACTCTTTATGACAGTTTATGAAGTCTTTTTAAAATCAGAACTGTTAACAAATTGTCCAGCCTCATCTTTCACCAGCTGGGACGATTTCCCTTCCCCTCAGCTCCCCTTGCTTATTCTCATCTATGGCATTCATGATGCTGTTGCCTCTTTCTGGAATCCTTTCTCAGTTATTCCTCTGGTTATCTCTACCATTCTTTCATGTCTCTCCATAAATGGTACTGCCTCCAGAAAAACTTCCTCATTCCCCAAATTTGAGCCTGGAGTCTAACACCCTATTCTTTATCGCCTTAGCAGTCATCATAAAATATCATAATTTCCTATCGACAAGGCTACTATTCTCTACTCAATCTAATTTAATTTTTCAAATGAGGAGGAGGTAGTTTCATTAAAATAATGTGTGCATAGCTCCTGAAATCCATGGCAATAAAAGACAGCCAGACTCCAAAAGAGACTGCAACTAGTAGATGGAAAACCATTGAAAAGTAAGCCTACCATCGCCTAAATATCATGCCCCCTCTTTGTCCCTGCTCTTCTCTTCCTGTTTTTATTATTCTTATCTTCCTAAAGATTAGCTATTTTGACTTCATCACAACGCTGTAACTCTTCACTTTTCATGTCCTCAGTTCCAATTTCACAGAGAAACAGACCAGGAGAAAATTCTGATTGGCCCAGCATGGGTAGGTGTCCATCACTGATCCAGACATCTCTAGCCAGGGAGGAAAAGTCATATAGTATGAACTTCTGTTGGGGACTTCAGATTTTAGGATTGAAAAGCAAATCTAAGAAAAAGTCATCTTATTGCTGACCTAAATATTGCCTTTGTGTGAATTAGAAAAATCTGCCCCTCCCTCACAAAAGGGATGTACTGCTAAATGCTGGAAAATTATTATAAAAAGTATATCTGCAATAAATATACATAAAATGACTACAAATGTTAATAATTCTCCCTAGATTTACAAGCACAAATGCACAAATGTACCTAGAAGCCCTGGTTGGGGTTATCATGAACTAAGCAGACAACTCAACTTTATGTAGTCAACATTAAAAAGTAAAACTATTATTGGCAATAGTACTTCTGTGTTGCAAATTGATATAGTCAAATATTGTACAAAAGAATGCTAAATTTATTGTGTGTGATTATAGAGAAAAAAAATCTTATTTACGCCAAATGCATATTTGTTAAAAGGAACTCATGGAGGTTATTTGTAAAAATTCCTATGTTATACATAATTATTAAATTAGAAGATAATTTTTTGTTAATTTTTAATCCAAATTGTCAGTCACTGGAAGGCATGCTGATTGGAATTAGAAACCTATTATATCTGAATTTTGTGGGCTCAGAGACTATCTCCAAATCACTTAGTGACTAAATGTCACAAGTAACCTATACCATATTGTCACCCTCTTTCTTCAAATCTCTAAATTATGAAGCTTCCTTTCAATAATCACATTTGTTTATGACCTCCACTCTCCTTGTTATGGTTTAATCAGAAGATAACTTACTCTGTTTTCTTGGTAGCAGATGATGGGATAAGTAAGTAACAGACATGAATTAGTGTATGGAAAAAATTATAGAATTGAGAAATCAAGGTACCTTATTGGTTGGCAGAAAAAGAGATGGTAGTAGATTTGGAATGTTTTGGAAATAATGTTGACTAATGGGTAAATGAGATGATTACTAAGGGCTTATTTCGCCTTTTGTAAACATGACTCATATGATTACACTTTCTTTAAAGAAAATAAGAGCTAGCAAAATGCCATAACAACATTCAAGTACAAAATAAAGAGACCTTAATGCTGATGTGAAGGAGTAGTGCACGAAAACAAGAAAAGGGTAACTAATCAACTGAAAAAGTGTAAAATGCAAGTAATCAGACTAGGCTGGTTCAGGAACTGGTGAATTCTTCTCTGGGTTTGCTCATTTTCTGTGCAGCCGTTGTATTATAGACCAAGTTGATGTTTCTAATGCACAGACATATTTGACAGTCTTCATAACATGCACCTTAAATGGACTCTAATGATAAAACACGGAGAGCAGAATATTTCCTCAGGCAGTTTTCTGGCTAAGCTTCCTGCAAGCTGAGAGTGAGGGGGTTAAGCGTTGTGATCATAAACCATACAGTAATTGCTCTCAGACCTATTAGCAGAATGTCTTGTATAGAGTGTCATCCTGCCATTCCCCATGGGTCCTGTTCACTAACCCCTTGCATTTTGACAGTTATTATCATCCAAGCACAAAACATCATTGTTACAACACAGAGCTATCTGCATAGTAATGTATCAACATCAACTTGGTTTCTGAGAATAATTATTAAAATCTTGATTTTAATTGGAACATGGTAAAGGAAAGCCAAGTTTTTACATTTATTTTTAAAAGATGCTAACAACAAAATTAATTTCTATTGCGATCACAAGAAACAAAACTATATGTATCCCCTTCTGAGGCAATGTTATCACATTTACAGGAAATCAGGAGTCCTGGGCATACTTCTTGTGCACTCATTTTGAAAATATTGCCTGTACATCTAACTCTCTTTAGGATTCTGTGACCTGTAACTCATACACTGCAAAGTTCTGAGGAAGCTGATTTTTCAGCAAAATGAAACGTTTCCCCTCCTAACTCTTGCTGTAATGCTTGCACTACAAAACTGTCCCATTCATCAACATTACTCATTTCTCCTTTATTACTATGTATTTCTTGATTTGTGGACTTGGATCTATTGGCTTGTTTTTCCACTCCTTAATTTTATTACAGGGAGTAACTGTTTTAAACAAAGAGCTTCCTGTTTAGTGAAGTTGAATCCTCATTCCTTCACTCATTAAATAAATATTTATTGTACTAATCTCTTAAAATAGTTGACCAGAATTCACTTGTCTTTTTATCCAGTCACTTATTGACTGAGTGCTTACAATGTTGCAAATTTAGTAGGAGCTCTCCTAGGTGCTAGATATACAAAGAAAAATAATACACCGTGCTGTTGAAAAGCTCACTATGTGGCTATGGATTATAGTCTGTGGTCATGTAGTGAATCAGACAGAGATGAGATCCTATCACAGTGGTCTCATTCATACACATCTTCCTTACCCTGAAACCTCACCATAGTCCATTTATCCATCTTTGAGTAAAACAATGCCTACAGAATACTAAATGCTACAGAAAATGTATAATTAATAGGAGAAGAGTATTTCTGGTTTCATAATATAACTTCTAGTTTAATTCAACAGGCCAGAATAATGCTATATAACACTTGACCCCAAACCTCAGTGGCTTAAAATAATAAATAAATCATTATTGTTCACAGGACTACAGGTTAACTGGGAGGTTCTTCTAGGCTTGGCTGGGTTCCCCATGTGTTAGCAGTTACCTATGGATTGGGGTAGGCAGCTTTGCTTAGTTTGACTGGACTCTTTTATGTATTTGGAGGTCAGTTGACTGATGGCTGCTCTGGAATAGCCTCAGCTCTTCTTCATGTTCTCATGAAGAGACAGAGATATAGGAGTAAGCAAGCCCAACTGTTAAGAGTGCAAGCAGAAATAAACACACATGAATTTTATTAAGCCTCAGCCGTCATTTTATTCGAAATATGAATTTGTATTTCTCCTCAAGCTCTTCTTAAGTGGTATCTTAAACATCACAGAGTTCTGCTTCTCCTTTCTTTTTTTCTTTCTTTCCTTTCCCCCTTCCCTTCCCTTCCCTTCCCTTCCTTTTACTTTCCTTCTTTCCCTTTTTCCTTCCTTTCTATTATTTTCCCTTTCTTTCCCTGTGGTGTTGGATTGGATTTGAAAATATTGGTGTGACCTCATTTTTCAATGTCATTTAATACATATAGAAATAAATCTAGATATACATACATATATTCTCTACTGTTGTCCACTGTGAGGGTCTGAGAGAAGAGACACCCCAATAGCAATTAGCACCCAGATACTGGCTTCGCAATACTATTTTATGCTAAAAGAAAACAGGGTTCCCTGGAGAAATGGTTGATTTCCAGGACTGGGGGCAGAGAACATCAAAGATGTGGCTGGGGCATTGTGTGGTGCTGCAAGAATGACAGACACATGCCAAAAGGACTCAGAAGCTCACTTGAAGGAGCTTCCACTTGCCAAATCTGGGACAGTTTTAACATCAAAATGAAGAATGGTGGTAATGGATTATAATGCACCAAATGAAATCGGAATCCATATTATATGAAAATAAATAAATGAATATATAAAATTTTAATCAGAAGTGGGACATGTATAATTTCAAAGTACCACCCCACAAAATATGTACTAATTTAACAAGGAAGAGTATTTTTACAGTGGAGACACCTAACAGATACAACATTAATCACGACCAAAGCGAATATTCTCAGCAATGGGACCAATTGAAACTGTGCACGACTTGATAGGCTACAATAAGATCACAGCATCACTTCTCTGATATTTTTGCCAAAGATGCACAATGTGACTCTAAGCATGATGAAATATCAGACAAATTAAAATTGAGGAACATTCAATAAAATAACTTAGATAGTCTTGTTGTGGTTATGTTAAAAAAATGTCTTTGTGGGAAATAAATGTTAAAGTAATCATGGCTAATAACACTTCTGGTCAGCAACTTTACCTTCAAATGGTTTAGCAAAATGAAAAGTTCTTTGTACTGAGTATCCAACTTTACTGCAATTATTTCAAAATTGAAAAAAAAAATCCTCCTCTCCCCCCACCCTCCCCAAACTGCATAGATCTTAAAAATCAGTAGCATTTAATAGTGCCATGAGCCCAAAGGCAAATCTACGTACAATATAGTCACAGAACAAATAGGACCGATGGTGGATATACTCCTCAATTTCAATCTTGAGAAAATAAATAACTTCTTGAGCATTTACTTCATGCCTGTCACTGAATATATATTATTTCTAATCTTTTACTAGTATTCACTAGTAAGGTCTAGGAAAGTGTGTTTCAGGCAAGTTAAGTCACACTTTTAGGAAAGAATGCTGTTGGGATTTAAACCTCTGTCTGTCTGGCTTCAGAACTCACCCCCTCCTGCATTATGCTGCCACCACTTCTTCCAGTAGCTATAGCTTTTATGCGTCATGGTTTCATATGAGAGTTCCAAATTATTTCCATTTTCCTCAAATATTTCCCACATCAGCCAGACATATAACTGAATTCCTCAGTGTTTAGTAATATCTTTGAGATAAGGTATTTTTCCCCAGAAGCCCCTGTAAAGGTGATCGCTAATGAATGGGATAATTTCAACGGAGAAATGAGGAAGAAGAATAGCAGTAATTTATATTTCTTGGAAGATTAGAGCAAGAGGACAAATTGAGGGCTGGGAATTAGGACTAGAAGAAGGGTAATCTCCAAGAGGATAAGAACTTTTTGCTTAGAATTGTGTCTAGTACAAAATAGGTACTCAATAAATAAACTTTGAATGATTGAGTAAACTGGAAACAAGGAGATTCCAAAGAAAAACTTTGTCCTACTTTACCATTTTGCCTAAAGGTAATTTGAGTTCCAGCCAATATGTATTAGAAATATTTGTGAGCGTACTATGGGTGCAATTGATCCAGTTATGCCGAATAATGACTCCTTAAGCAGTACTGGTTTCAGCAGGAAACATTTAAATATATATGAATTTTTTCCATGATGTCTATTAATCCTAATGTAAATCTTATTGATGCTGCATAATGAATGCTAATCATGGATATAAGACAGATGATGACTGTTCAAGTACACTATAGTTTGATTTGGCATATCCAAAATATTTTTGTCCCCTGATAAAGCTCTTACAATAAATGTCTAAGTGTTCCTGCCAGAAGATATCAACATGACAAATATAGCAAAACTATCCAGTGCAGATCAGGAATGACTTCCAAATGTGGAACAATTCCCAAGTGTCTCTGGATAATACAACAGCAAAAACAACAAGTTCTTCAGTGATTTGTATTCTTATGTCCAGTTGTTGATGGCAATAGAAAATATCACCATGAAAACCAAACCTCAGAATTCCCATCAGTCTTATGGATGGAACCCAGCTTGTAAGTCTGCCCAGAATCGAGTGGGAATTAATTCTTTGACATCATGTGGCAACCTAATTTGTGGATTCCTTCCCTCCTGAGTCATTGGCAGAGAAAAATGTAGTGTCAGTTGCATTGTTTTCTCACCTGAGCCATGGTTCTTTCACGCTAGTGTTAATATGAACAATGACCAACGATAGAAACAGAGAAGTGGTGATTAAAGTAAGTCTAAAATTTCAGAATTTTGGGGATCCTTTGTTTAAACCCTCTGCTAATGTGATAATACATTTTTATTTATGAGAGAAAAGAGAAATGTCCTGTTTCTGAAATTCTTTTGGCATATCACTAAATATCTTTCCCTGCCACACTGTGGATCAACAGCTGTATGCCATCCTTATTGTAGTCCTCTATATCAGGGATCCCCAATCCCCAGTAGCGGTCCACGACCTGTTAGGAACCGGGCTGCACAGCAGGAGGTGAGTGGCAGGTCAGTGAGCTAAGCTTCATCCGCCGCTCCCCGTCGCTCCCCATCGCTCGCATTACCGCCTGAACCCTCCCATCCCCCCCATCCCTTGCATTACTGCCTGCACCACCCCCCACATATCTCCCATCCGTGGAAATATTGTCTTCCACGAAACCGGTCCCTGGTGCCAAAAATGTTGGGGATCACTGCTCTATATAATGTAGATACTACATGTAATTCTGCAGGTAATGCTATATATATTTTCCCATGCATTTTATAGTGGTCATGGATAAAGATAGACTACTCCTAATGAATTACTTATCTACCCAATAATCTACACTAGAAATTTAGGATTCATTCTTAGCTTTTTCCTTCCCTCACGTCCCCCAACTCTACCCTAACTTACTTCGAATAATCATGTCCTATTGATTGTGCTTTCTAAATATTTCCAGATTTAGGCCCTGTCTATTCTTACTACCACTGTCTATCCTTTGACTCCCTCTAGAGCTTCTCAGATTACTTCAAGAGCCCCCTAACTTGTTTCCTTGCATCTAACCTTGACCCCACCAAATCCATCCTCCACATAACAGAAAGTTTTAAAATCTTACTTAAAATTTTCCAGTTGTCCACCATTAATCACTCTGTACAAGAAGGAGGACCTTAACTATGTTGTTCAGTGTTATATCCCCAGTGCCCAGAACATTGCCTGACACCAAGTGAGCACTCAATGTTTATATGTTGAAGGAATGAATATATGGTTCCTAAGCGAAGAGCATGATAGACTTAGCTGGGGCTACTTCTCATACTGCACACACCAGCCCTCCACTGGAATCTCTGATAAGTTCCTGACCTAAAGAGCAGAGACTGTGTTGCTTCACCTTGTGTGCCAGGGTCTTCCTCATCTGGCTGCTGCCTATAATCCCAACATCAGCTCCTGCAACACCTTTTGATTCTGTACATTCAAGGAATGATAAGTTACTTATAGCACTCACACACTGCCCCAATTTCATGCCCTGTCCATCTGAAATATATTTTACCTCCTCTTTGCCCTTACCAGGAATTCTTCTCTGGTCAGTTCCCTTCCCTCCCCTGTAGCCACACCAACACACATTTCTTAGATTAAGAGATTCAGAATACTCTGTGCATTTAACTCTTGTTGTCTTTATTACCTTACCCTGTAACCAACTGTTCAAGCATCATTCATCCTCCCTAGGGTGTCATGTTTCGGGATTAGAGACCATGATTTACTCACTTTTGTATCCTTAATCCAAAACACAGGGTTTGGTATACTCGATATCAGTTTAGGGAAGGAATAAATGATGCCCAAATTAGAGAAAAAATAGTTTAAGTAAGGATTATGCTGTATCTATGCTTCCATTGTGTTGTGGTTTTAAAATTAAGATATTCTCTTGATTAAGCCTTTTGTTCCCCTGAGCAACGATAAAAAGTATATTAACATTTCAGCAGTCAGATCACAGTTTAGCATTATATTTTTGCCTTTCTCAGAACAAACCCAGGCTTCTCTAACATTTTCTTTGCTGGAGTGTGTAATCAAGACATTAGCTTTCACCCATACCAATCAAATATTACCAGTCATAATAGAAATGTAAGGAGATCATTGCTTATATTAGTGATTTTATCTTTCTTTGCTAAGCCTGTTTGCTGGTGTTCTATCTTTAGTGAACAGAGTTCACACAGGCTCCGTCTGACCAAGTTGCTAACACCAGATTTCAGATGGAATGTGAAGACTTTTGTGCAGAGCTGCTTTTTATGTGGCTGTGAAGTCTGTCCTTTAATTAGCATTCCTATCGGTTGTTTGCAAAGCATGCTGTTTAATCTAATTTTTATACTGAAAAAAAAACACAGGAGTATTTCTTGCATAGAGGCAGTGACAGAAAAACATGTTTGGATTTTTTAATCAAAGGAATATGAAACACTTAAGCTTGGACATTCCTTATCTCTGCAGAAGTTCTGACGGTCATGAGACCCAAGGGCAGTGGGGCTTGGGAGACATGCACTGGGGCTGAGGTTAAAAACCCAGCTGGATTCAGTGTCTCTGAGAAGCACGGTTGCTATTTTTGTTAGAAGTAATTCATGGTCAATAGGGACTGGCTTTGTCACTTCTCCTCTTTTGAACTGAACCTGATGGGTCTCTTGTTATCCATGGAGATGCTACTTCTGTGCCCACAGCAGTTTTCAATTCATTATCCCTTTTAGACAAGTGATTGAGTCCCCCAGTAATACCTTTAATGGATGCTGTGTTGCTAAACCAAGAAAGCTTGGGATGGAAGAGACAGGTATTTATTTTTAATGGGGTCACCCTGTATCAGGTGAAACTCTTTGCATATGGGTCAAATGCAAGTGTCACACTGAGTGGATGTTTCTATAAGATGAGCTGGGAGTAGAGCTTGTTCATGCTACAGTTCCTTAGCCACCTATCTTTGAAAGTATGCACTGCTAACAGGCTTGTAAGTCATCCTTGTTGACAGCTGGTGGCATGGAAGAGCAAGATGGCATGGAAGAGCAAGACTCAAAGACAGAACTTGGCCATTTTTTTTCCAATGTACATACAAAGATTTTGTCTTTTTGATATTTCAGACACTGATAATTCTAGCAAATCGAGCTTCTCTTTGTCTACCACGAGGCAGGTTTTTGTAAAGTATTAGCTTTTTCCTTGCCTTTCTGAATAGGCTTGACCTAGTTGCTATGATAAAGAATCGCTGCACTGTGGAATTTATGGCTTAGGAATCACATTTGCCTTCTTCAAACTTCTCACCTTCAGTACTTTCAAAAATATCATTAGTAAGTTAAATCCAGAAGCCCAACATTGTTATTCTGCCCTTCATGTTGGACACAAGTATTAGAAATCAAAAAAAATGTCAATTCTTTTTCTTTTTTTTAAGAGAAAAACAGGTAGCTCATTTTTTAAAACATCTTTATTGGAGTATAATTGCTTTACAATGGTGTGTTAGTTTCTGCTTTATAACAAAGTGAATCAGCTGTACATATACATATATCCCCATATCTCCTCCCTCGTACATCTCCCTCCCACCTTCCCTATCCCACATCTCTAGGTGGTCACAAAGCACCGAGCTGATCTCCCTGTATTATGCGACTGCTTCCCACTAGCTATCTATTTTACATTGGGTATTATATATATGTTAATGCTACTCTCTCACTTCGTGCCAGCTTACACTTCCCTATCCCCGTGTCCTCAAGTCCATTCTCTATGTCTGCGTCTTTATTCCTGTCCTGCCCCTAGGTTCTTCAGAACCATTTCTTTTTTTCAATTCCATATATATGCATTAATATATGGTATTTATTTTTCTCTTTCTGGCTTACTTCACTCTGTATGACAGATTCTAGGTCCATCCACCTCATAACAAATAACTCAATTTTGTTTCTTTTTATGGCTGAGTAATATTCCATTGTATATATGTGCCACATCTTCTTTATCCATTCATCTGTCAATGGACACTTAGGTTGTTTCCATGACCTGGCTATTGTGAATAGAGCTGCTATGAACATTGTGGTACATGACTCTTTTTGAAGTACGGTTTTCTCAGGGTATATGCCCAGTAGTGGAATTGCTGAGTCGTATGGTAGTTCTATTTTTAGTTTTTTAAGGAACCTCCATAGTGTTCTCCATACTGGCTGTATCAATTTACATTCCCATCAACAGTGCAAGAGGGTTCCCTTTTCTCCACACTCTCTCCACCATTTATTGTTTGTAGATTTTTTGATGATGGACACTCTGACGGCTGTGAGGTGATACCTCATTGTCATTGTAGTTTGGATTTGCATTTCTCTAATGATTAGTGATGTTGAGCATCCTTTCATGTATTTGTTGGCAATGTTTATATCTTCTTTTGAGAAATGTCTATTTAGGTCTTCTGCCCATTTTTGGATTTGTTTGTTTGTTTTTTTGATATTGAGCTGCATGAGCTGCTTGTAAATTTTGGAGATTAGTCCTTTGTCAGTTGCTTCATTTGCAAATATTTTCTGCCATTCTGAGGGTTGTCTTTTCGTCTTGCTTATGTTTTCCTTTGGTGTGCAAAAGCTTTTAAGTTTCATTAGGTCCCATTTGTTTATTTTTGTTTTTATTTCCATTTCTCTAGGAGGTGGGTCAAAGAGGATCTTTCTGTGATTTATGTCATAGAGTGTCCTGCCTATGTTTTCCTCTAAGAGTTTTATAGTGTCTGGCCTTACATTTAGGTCTTTAATCCATTTTGAGTTTATTTTTGTGTATGGTGTTAGGGAGTATTCTAATTTCATTCTTTTACATGTAGCTGTCCAGTTTTCCCAGCACCACTTATTGAAGAGGCTGTCTTTTCTCCATTGTATATTCTTGCCTCCTTTATCAAAAATAAGGTGACCATATGTGTGTGGGTTTATCTCTGGGCTTTCTTTCCTTTTCTATTGATCTATATTTCTGTTTTTTTGACAGTACCATACTGTCTTGATTACTGTAGCTTTGTAGTATAGACTGAAGTCCAGGAGCCTGATTCCTCCAGCTCTGTGTTTCTTTCTCAAGGTTGCTTTGGCTATTTGGAGTCTTTTGTGTTTCCATACAAATTGTGAACTTTTTTGTTCTAGTTCTGTGAAAAATGCCATTGGTAGTTTGATAGGGATTGCATTGAATCTGTAGATTGCTTTGGGTACTATAGTCATTTTCACAATATTGATTCTTTCAATCGAAGAACATGGTATATCTCTCCATCTGTTTGTGTCATCTTTAATTTCTTTCATCAGTGTCTTATAGTTTTCTGCATACAGGTCTTTTTTCCCCTTAGGTAAGTTTATTCCTAGGTATTTTATTCTTTTTGTTGCAATGGTAAATGGGAGTGTTTACTTAATTTCTCTTTCAGATTTTTCACCATTAGTGTATAGGAATGCAAGAGATTTCTGTGCATTAATTTTGTATCCTGCTACTTTACCAAATTCATTGATCAGCTCTATTAGTTTTCTGGTAGTGCCTTTAGGATGTTCTGCTTATAGTATCATGTCACCTGCAAACAGTGACAGTTTTACTTCTTCTTTGCTGATTTTGATTCCTTTTATTTCTTTTCTTCTCTGACTGCTGTGGCTAAAACTTCCAAAACTATGTTGAATAACAGTGGTGAGAGTGGGCAACCTTGTCTTGTTCCCGATCTTAACGGAAATGGTTTCAGTTTTTCACCATTGAGGATGATGTTTTCTGTGGGTTTGTCATATATAGCCTTTATTATATTGAGGTAAGTTCCCTCTATGCCTACATTCTGGAGGGTTTTTATCATAAATGGGTGTTGAATTTTGTCAAAAGCTTTTTCTGCATCTATTGAGATGATCATATGGTTTTTATAAGTAATTCATATTGTACACCGATACATTCTTATTTTTCCTCATCGTTCTATTTTTAAAAGGAATTACTAATCTATTCTTGTATGTTTCAGTGACTCTAAGTGTTGATTATGGTTCTGCTATTAAATAGCTGGATAAAGTGTGTATAAGATTTAATTTACAAATAAAATAATGGGGTGAGATGGTAGTTTTCTTGCATCTATTTTGATTTTATGAGTTTATGTTCTTGTGCTCCTTGGGAGACCAGAAGATTTATTATGTTGCTTAGAAAGTAACATCATATGATTCTTACAGAGACTCTATGTAGTATTTAACTTTTTAAAGTGAATGAATTTTAAACCTGCTTCATTTGGTTTCTTAACAGTTTTTCTGGAAAAAAATAGTAAAATAAGTTAACTAACAAGGTCTTAGAAAGCAGCCATGTTATTAGCATTATTAAAGGGTTTATGACAACATACCTTCCCTGAGCTGTCAAGATGTTGCCCATACGAGGCACTCAGTGAATGAGCCCAGCAAGGTGTATGGTTCTAAGAATCTGTCCAACTCAAACAAGACATATACCAATACCCCCAGTATCTAGCAATGAGGGATTTTTTTCCTTTAAAAAAAGATTTTCTTTAAAAAAGGATTGTCTATACAACTAAACTATGGTTATACCACTATAATCAACTAATAAACACAAAACAGTAGGTTTATTCAGTTCAGCCTGGGACATTACAAATGTGTCAAGTAGCTACCATGTTCCAGGCTTTTGTCTAACTGTTGGGGGTATAAAACTATATTAGACAAGCTGCTGTAAGAACCTTATAATCTAGTTGGTGAGTGAAGTCACCTGAAAATAGCATTTTAGTTCAATATTGTAAGTTCAAGGTGAACTCTGCCATGCAGGGAGAGAAGGGGACTTTGGGGCAAATCCATGGAGGGAAAGTTGGGCAGAAGAATCAAAGAGGGATTCCAAGAAAGATAATTTCAAAGCTGTATTTTGAACAATGTGCAGGAATTTTTCACAATGTGTTACAAGTGTGTCTCAGTGTGTGTGGCAATGTGTACATATATGTACATGTATGGGTGGGTGTGGATGTGAGAGGAGCAAACAAGAGGAAGAGGCAAAAAGCTTGAGTCAAAGAAGGAACATAGGGCTTCCCTGGTGGCGCAGTGGTTGAGAGTCCACCTGTCGATGCAGGGGACATGGGTTCGTGCCCCGGTCCGGGAAGATCCCACATGCCACGGAGCGGCTAGGCCCGTGAGCCATGGCCGCTGAGCCTGCGCGTCCAGAGCCTGTTCTCCGCAACGGGAGAGGCCACAACATGAGAGGCCCACGTACTGCAAAAAAAAAAAAAAAGAAGGAGCATATAGGGAAAGATTATATTTTTATTAAGTACAGCAATTAAACAGATGGGTGTCATATAGAGAAAATATGTAATTGGTTGACCCTTTTTTTCAATCAGTTGGTATGCAACCAGTAATGAGTAACTCTTATTTCTGCAAAAGCAGATGCAATGTTAATTTATGAGGAAGACCAAATGACACATGACTCTGCTAATCAAACATAGTGTTATTATACAATCTTGTACTTTATGTATAAATAATTTAATTATTATTTAAATAACTATTTCAACCACATCACAGAAAAATTTAGAAAGTGAAGGGGAGGAAAAGAAATTCACCACCATATCATAATGACTACTGTATTTCATTTGGGTTTTCTTTCTATTTCTTCAAATTTATTTTTTTTAGTATATATATGATAAAATTCATTATTTTTTTGTATAGCTCTGAATTTTGATGAATGCATATGTCTACATAATCATCACCACAATCAAGATACAGAACAGTTCCATTGCCCTAAAAAAGTACCCTTATGTTAGCCTTTTGGAGTCAACTCCTCCCCTCATTCTTAGGGCTAGAAATTACTGATCTATTATCTGTCCTTATAGTTTTTCCTTTTCCAGAATGCCGTATAAGTAGAATCATACAGGTTGTAGCAATTTGTACCTAGCTTCCTTCACTTAGCATAATGCATTTAAGATTTATCCATGTGGTTGCATGGATCAATAATCCATTTTTCTTTGTTTTTTGGATTGCTGAGTATTCCATTGCATGGCTATACCACAGTTTACCATTCACCAGTTTTAGTACTTTTGCATTGTTTCCAGTTTTTAGAGATTGCTATAAACATGAATGTACAGATTATTTTGTGTGTGAATATGTTTTCATTTCTAGATGTGGAATTGTTCAACCATGTGGTAGGTGTAGGTTTAACTTTATAAGAAACTGCAAAACTGTTTTTAAAGAGACATTAACATTTTGCATCTCCACTAGAAATGAATGAGAGTTCTAATTTGAATCCTCATCAGCACTTGGTATTGTCAACTTTTTTTTTAGCTATTCTAACATATGTGTAGTAGAATTTCATACTGGTTTTAATTTATACTTCCTAATGACTAATGATGTTAAACATTTTTTTCTTATGCTTATTGCCACCTAGATATCTTCTTTGGTCAAACATCTATTCAAATCATTTTCCTATTTTAAAATTATGTTTGTTTTCTTACAGTTGAGTTTTGAGAGTTCTTTTCATATTCTTGGTAAAGTTCTTTGTTGGATATTAAATTCATAAATATTTTCTCTCCTATCTTTTTATTCCCTTGATAGTGTCTTTTGCAAAGCAAAAATTTTAATTCTGTTGAAATTCTATGTATTATCTTTTTCTTATATAAGTGATGGCTAAGGTTTTTTTTTTTTTCATTTAAAATGTCTTTTTAAATATTTGTAGCCTTAGAATGAGTGCAATTTTTTATTTTCTATTTTCATTAAATATTATATCAAGAGCACCTTTTGGTATTATTATATACTTTCTACAATCATTATTAAAAATAACATACTTTTCCATAGAGGATGATAAGTTCATTCATTCAGCATAAATTTATTGAATGCCTATGATATACAGGGCATTATAGTAGCAAGCAAAACAATAACAATCCTGCTTTCACATTAAGGTTGCACTCTAGTACAACATTCTCCAAAGTTACTTGATTTATTTATTAAAAATGCAGATTATCTAGTTCTTTCCTTGAAAACCCTGATTTAATAGGTAGGAGGTGAAACCCAAGAATTATTTTTATGAGTGCCTATAAGTCAAATTTTTAAAAATTAATCACATGAATATTAATATTATATATACTGTTACATAATTTTAACCTTATTGAATATTTACATTGCTTTTTATTTTTTTATAATAGATAATTACGTTAACAATGTGCTTCTATCATTTTTAGCAAAGTCCACCAACACAGGATAACTGTAAAGATAAACAATAATGGGCTGATAGATCCACATATATATGCCCCTTGTGAAAACAAATTACATTCTGTTCAGATCAGTCCTTTGGTAGCTGATAACAGCAATATCCAGGTTGCTTGAAAAGTGGGTATTATTATCCTGTCTTTGTGTGTACTCAACTTGAGTCCACTTTTATAGAAATAAAATAACTTTATTTTCATGACTAACTCAGATGAATAGTATGAATGAAATTTATATTGTTTTCCTGAGAACCTCTTAATGTAATTTCAGAAAACTAGAGCTATGTGGGAAGAGGAATAAAACACTGTGAAGGATCTATATAATAGAAAAATATAGAAGAACTTCTCAACTGATGTTCTTTTCAAACAAAGTTGTAGCCCAGCTATACTATGTTTAGTTTTTCGAGCTTGTAACTCTATATTCACTCTCAGAGGTGGGAGAGCATAATACCCAGGAAAGTCGACAAAATGCACATGGTTGTTGTGATTGAGTCCAAATATGAGGAGTTGAAATGACACATTAATACAAACTCATTTCCTTCATTGACCTTAGCACTCACTCAGGCTTTGTCAAGATATACATTTATGACCTGATTATCTGCTTCTTGAAACTCCAAACTCCTTAATTGACTTTAAATAATATAATTTTCCTTATATTATTTTATTTTAAATAAATAAATTTTATTTAAGTAAGACATTTAAGGAAGTTTTTATTTCCTTAAATCATTTGATTTAAGTAAGAGATTTTTGGTCTTTTCCCACAAATATGCACAGTGAATCTTTCTAAAAAGAAATAATTTCCAGAATCTTAGAATTAGTGGAATTAAGTATTCAAATAAATGATGAGTAAGTAAAGCACACTACAAGTGTCTTCTGTTCATTATAAAGTTTGAAAAGGTTTAAAAGTGAAAAGTGGTAGTTCTACATAAAAAACATGTTTATTATGAAAAAGTATATATTCAGTACCTGGTTTTCAGATCGTAATTATTACATCCTACATAGTGTAACTTTTTAAATAATTATTTTCACCAACTTCTAAGAAATCTCTCAAGTTCAACATTTTGGTAAGCACAAAAATGTTTCAAGATCTACATCTGAGAATTTCAGCTCTTGTACCTATTTTTCAGACCCAGCCCATTTATTTAGTCAACAAATTCCTACTAGTTCTTAAGAATGTAAAAGGTACTCAACTCACCAGAAGGAAAAGGAGAAAGGAGCTCACCTTTACTATATTCTGGGTATAAGCAATTTTGCATGGTTCCTCTCATTTAACCCTTACCATAATCTTTTAAAGTTGGCATAAACACTTTAGGGATGATGGAAGCTAAGTCAGAGAAACCCCAAAGTGAACCTTTTAACCTTGGCATCTGCACCTCCCATGCTAGTAGAAAAAGTGATTCTTTTTTGACGGAGTGTGATCATATGACCTCATGGGTATGTCATTAATTGATGTCAGAATAAAACTTTTCCATAATCACATCATTACAATACTCCTTGTCAACATTTGAAAGGCACTGAAGTAATGCACATAATACTTAATATGTTTACAAGATGAATGCGTCTAAATGGTTGCCCATAACACTTTAGAAAAGGAACATGATCTCCTTATTGAAGCAGTTGTCTACAAATGAATCAATTAATTTCTCTCTCTTTCAACATTTATCAAGGAAATATTGTGAAACTGATGCTTTAATCCACATTATCACTTTTTAAAAATCCAAACAGAATTTTGTGATTCCTGATTTATAAATGAAGAGACTAAGGCTCAGAGATGTGAAGGAGATTCCGACAGTCAGTGGCAGAGCCAGGATTTCATCCAGATCAGCTTAAATCAAAGTCCATGACATTGCCTTTGTACAGCTTCTTATCCAGCTGGTAAACAAACTGCTAAATCTACAAGGCATGTAACACTTTCCACCTTAAATTCTTGCATTTCGTCTCAATGGACATCCTGACAATTCCACCTGAAGCCTACTTTTTTTTCTTTTTTTATACTTGGCTCACCATTACTGCTCTCCAGGTTGGTATCAGAGAAAATCTCCCAGTTTTACTTTAATTGGCATTGGCAACATGTGGTCTCTGATAAAAAGCATATTTTCTTTCGAGATTGCAATCATCAGTTGGGCTCATTTTTCTTGGCCTCTCCATCAAGCTGAACTTATTTGGAAAAAGAAACAGCAGCTTGTGGGTTACTAAATGCCAGAGAGCTGAACTTAAAAAAAGAGAGAGAAAAAGTCACACAGGAAAACAACTTAAAAATACATTTAGAAAGCTTCTGTGTATGTGTGTGTGCGCGCGCGTGTGCATAGGCTAGCATCAATCACTCCGTTCACATATTAATATATATGCAAAACTAGTCTGTGTATGCAAAACTCTTAAAGGGCATGATTTTTACCCATAGCCTATTTATTCCAAACACAGCTAAATGAGGAAGCCAAATATAGAAAGTGATGCTCCAGGGGCCCTACGGCCTATATAGAATTTAAACTCAAATGATTTGCAAAATCACTACTAAGACAGCTTGCTCATACTGTCAGCGTGCCAGCACCAGAAGCTTGTCGTGTATTTTTGTCTTGGCAGATGTACATTCTGTTATAAAGGTCTGTTCATCTGATGTCTTTCTTGTTTTCAGGTAATGCTCAGTGCCTTCTTGCAGGGGGAGGAGCGTTGTGAGCCAGTGTGGCTTCTCCCTGTTCTGCAACAGAGGCAGTCTACACTCTGACCATGTCCTGGTTTACCTCCCTCAGGAGTTCATTTCTGCTCCACTAAACTGCAGGTCACGGGTGTTCTCATTTCTTCTTTTTTATATGATTTAATTGGATTGCCAATATCTGCCAGGGCAGAGGAAATAAACTAGTGTTAGGTAATATCAATGAAATGATAACATTTCTTTAAAAGTCACCTTAGGTTTGAGGAGTTTTGAGGTTTTGTTTTTTTTTTTAAGACTAAAACATGGTTTCCCAAACTGATTAGCATAGTTTTTAAGGCACTCTGAAGTGTTTGTTAGGCTTCCATGCTGGTCTCCATATGCCTCTTTTCAATTACATGTGCCGCCACAAGGATGGCTAAACGAAACGCTTCTTTAAAAACAGAAAGCAAACTGTTAGGCTTTGTGCAGTGTAACTAGTTAGAGTGCGACATCTCAAGCTGCCCTGATTTCATCACCAAACTGCTAAATGTTCTCTTTGCAGAAATAGCCATTAAAATGAACCTTAAATTGAGATACTCTGTGGGAATTAAAGGGGAGGTAGGGGAATTGGAAGGGATTAAAAGAATATGAAATGGAGTTCAGACCATAGTTGTCCTGGAGGCTATCTGTGGAGAGAATTTTTATTATTGATGGTAATAAAAGTAATAATAATAATAATAGTTCTATCTAATGTTTATTGAACACTTCTTATACATTAGGTGTGATTCTAAGATCTTCACATTATGTCAATTTATTAACCCAGTTAATTAATCATCAAACAAATCTATAAGGAAAGTACTATAATCTTACATATTAGGAAACTGAGGCAGAGAGACTTAGTAATTTTCCTAAGAGCAAGCAGCTGAGATCAAAACCAGGGAGTGGCTCCAGAATTTACATCTTATTTTAAGGCTACTTGGAGAAACAAATACAAGGATTTTATTAGGAAGCCCTTTGTTCATCTGTTCTTGTGTTGCTGTACACTGGGTTATATTACTAGACTGTAAATTCTGAAGTATCACCCACTAGAATGCCTGTTATACAACCAGTTCTCAGGATATGTTTGTGGAATGATTGAATAAATGAATGAATGATATCTTACTTTCTGGGAAGTGCCATAAGTAAACCAATTAGAGTGCAAAACAAGACATCAGTTGGACAAAACAAACAAACAAAAACCAACTTGTGAAATATCTATTCAGCTTCTCATTAACTCTTTTCTTTTTCCAGCTTTATTGAGAGATAACTGACATAACGTTTTGGAAGCTTAGGGTGTATGATGTGATGATTTGATACACATATATTTAGAAATGCTTTACCTCAATAAGGTTAGTTAACACATCCCTCACCTTACATAATTGCCATTTTGATGCTGCTGTTGTTGTTGTTAAGGTGAAAACCTTAAAGCTCTACCCTCATAACAACTTTCAAGTATATAGTAGAGTATTGCTAACAATAGTCACCATGCTATACATTAGATCCCTAGAACGTATTCATCTTATAACTGAAAGTCTGTACCCTTTGACCAACATCTCCCTATTTCTCCCACCCCTCAGCCCCTGGCAACCACCATTCTAGTCTCTGTTTCTATGAGTTCAATGTTTTTGGATTCCACATATAAGTGAGATCATACAGTATGTATCTTTCTCTGTCTGACTCACTTTACTTAGTATGGTGCCCTCAAGGTCCATCCATCTTGTAAATGGCAGAATTTCCTTCTTTTTCCTGGCTGAATAATATTTCACTGTATATATTCAGTATGTGTGTGTGTGTGTGTGTGTATATATATACACACACACACACATACATATGTATATATATATATATATATATATATATATATCACAATTTCCTTGTCCATTCATCTATTAACAGACACTTAGGTTTTTTTCATATCTTGGCTATTATGAATAGTGCTGCAGCGAAAATGGTAGTGCAGATATCTCTTTGAGATAGCGATTTCATCTCCTTTAGCTATAGACCTAGAAGTGGCATTGCTGGATCATATGGTAGTTCTATTTATAATTTCTTGAGGAACATTTATACTGTTTTCCATAGTAGCTGCACTGGTTTACATTCCCACCAACAGTACATGAGGGTTCCCTTTTCTCCACATCCTCACCAGAACTTATGTTATCTCTTGTCTTTTGGATAATAGCAATTTTAACAAGTGTGAGATGATATCTCATTGTGGTTTTGATTTGCAACTTCCTGATGATTAGTGATGTTGAACACCTTTTCATATACCTATTGGCCATTTGTATGTTGTCTTTGGAAAAATGCCTATTTAAGTCCCCTGCCCATTTTTAAATCAGATTGTTTGTTATTTTGCTATTGATTTGTATGAGTTCCATGTATACTTTGAATATTAACCCCTTATTCTATATCTGATTTGGAAGTATTTTCACCCATTCTGTAGGTTGCTTTTTCATTTTCTTGATGGTTTCTTTTGCTGTTCAGAAGATTTTTAGATTGATGTAGTCCCACTTGTTGAATTTTGCTTTTGTTGCTTATACTTTTGGTGTCATGTTAAAAAAACTTATTGCCAAGACCAATGTTAAGGAACTTTTCCCCTATGCTTTCTCCTAGAAATTTTATGATCTCAAGTCTTACATTTAAGTCTTTAATCCATTTAGAGTTATTTTTTGTGAGTGGTATAAGATAGGGACCAGTTTCATCCTTTTGCATGTAGATATCCAATTTTCCCAACACCATTTATTGAAGAGACTACTCTTTTTCCGTTGAATATTCTTGGCTTCCTTGTCAAATGTTAGTTGATCCTATATGTGTGGGCTTATTTCTGCACTCTCAATTCTGTTCCATTGCTCTGTGTGTCTGTTTTTATGCCATTACCATACTGTCTTGATTCCTATAGTTTCGTAATATTGTTTGAAGCTAGGAAATGTGATGCCTCCAGCTTTGTTTTTTAAGATGTTTTGGCTGTTTGGGGTCTTTCTTGATTCCGTATGAATTTTTAGGATAGTTTTTTCTATATCTGTGAAAAATGCCCCTGGAATTTTGTTTGGGATTGCATTGAACCTGTACATGATTTGGGGTAGTAGTGACATTTTAATAGCATTAACTCTTCTGATTTGTGAACATGGACTATTTTCCCATATATTTGTGTCTTTTTCAGTTTATTTTATCAATGCCTTATAGTTTTTGGTGACTAGATCTTTCACTTCCTTGGTTAAATTTATTCCTAAGTACTCTGTTGCTTTTGATGTATTATAAATGGGATTGCTTCCTCTACTTCTTTTTCAGGTGGTTCATTGTTAGTATATAAAAATGCATCTGATTTTTGTTATAAAATATTACTTTTTTAGATTGAGAGGCATTGCAACATGGTAGAAAACACATGCAGACTAATTTGAGAGCTAACTCAAGTTCTAGTCTTAGCTATAAGGCAGTCACAAACTCACCATTTGATTGTATTTGGTTGCTTCAATTTGGACTTCAGTTTCTTTTTGGTAAATAAGAGTATTTATTTAAAAGCAAAGCTTCTAATTCTGATGATATATAATGTTTTCAAGCAGTTGAAATTAGAACTCACCAATTTTTTTTTTTTTGGAAAGTACTTCCTGAGTATTCATGGAATGGCTCTAATATATCTATTTACAAGTATGGAAAATGTTACTTTCACAAATGCTAGTAGGGGTACATGATCTCTAAGAGAGAAGGAAAGATATTTTATTTTCTGTAAATAAAGTGAAGAAAGTTGCTTGGAGTACAGTGGAAGCTGTTGAATTCAATAATATGTAGTACATACTAGAAGATCCATAAAAAGAGGTATATAAAAATTATTAAACTTCCACAACACAGTGGAATCTTTTGGAATCACCATCAAATCATTTGTCTTTCTTTTATACAAGGGTTGTGTTTCTAAAAATGTTGTGTATATTTAAATAATTATAAAATAAATAATATTTTAAACATACCAGAGACATTGATTATTTAATGGAAATAAACAAATATAGAGAAGAATCCT
Organism: Phocoena sinus; assembly: GCF_008692025.1. NCBI lineage: Eukaryota > Metazoa > Chordata > Mammalia > Artiodactyla > Phocoenidae > Phocoena > Phocoena sinus. Next base: position 96,163,976 of record NC_045767.1, read on the forward strand.
TTGATGAATACATTCACAAAGTTTAAATGTCTATTTAAGGGAATTTCTATTTAGCAGATAAAGTTATGATTCAGAATAATACAAAATCCACAGGTGCTATATCTGTAGAAAACATGGGAGCAGACTAAAAATGGCTTTACTTATTTCTGGAATAGGATTTTGAGTTACAGGTGTACCTTGGTCACAGGAATCATAGGAAATCCAGACACATGGAAAACCAGATTTATACATATGATAAATTATTTTAAGGGTTCTCTGAACACCTATGCCATCATCCATCAATGTGAAGCTGCTTCTACAAATGTGCATGAATTTCCTGGAAGGATTTATAATCTAGCCAATACGGTACATTTTGAATGTGTTACAGCAAGGACAGATTTACAGGAGACAATCTGCCTCATGATGATTGCATATTGTGGCATTTCTAGTCCATATGGATCAGTAAGACTTGGATAGCAGGCATTTGACCTTCAAAATCATGCAAATGTGAAACCAGACTTCTACTCTTACAGCTGAGAACGTCAGTGGGACTTCTTCAGTTTATTCTGGAGGCGTTGATTAAAACATAATTTGACTTCTAAAAGTTATTGAGATTTTATGTTAATGATTATTTCCCCACCCCCCCCCACCCCCGTGGAGAATGATTGAGTCTTTTGCTCCCCTCATCCACATTCCCTCTGGCTAACCTTCGCTCATTAACACCCAGAACTCAAATACTGATCATTTAAGAGAGAACTTGCTAACTCAGAGCCACAGGCTAACTATAAACAAGACCTCATTCCTTTTTGTTCATGCCATAGTTAATCTCTAGTAATAACTTCTGAAAACCTTTGAAAAGGTCTCAGAGTAGCTTTCTGTCAGAGGCCTTAGGAAACTACATTTTCTCACCACAAAACCTTGATCATGCCAGATATAATCAGACTGTTTATCTGGCAATGTTAATTTTCTGGGTTTACAGTATAACAATTCTCCAAGATTATTGGAACAGAATCACAAGAAGTTATATCTGTTAATTGCCCAGTTTTTTTTTTTTTTTTTGCGTTTAAAAAATTCAGTGCAAAATGGTGTCACATTTTCTAGAGTGCAGACGAGACTGTGCTTGAATAAATGCATTTTGCTAAGCAAAAGTAATGTAAAAAAAAAAAAAATCTCAAGATTGAGGAAACAATTTCAATAGTTTCCCTCTTTGTGAATCCTTCAGGGACAGGCAGCCTAGAAGATATAAGCATCTTTGTGACCACACTGCCAAGCTGAAGATAACAAGCAAAACTCTGTCATAAAATGTGAAAAAAAAAATAGATCTCAGCAGTATCTCTGCTTCGAAAGGGGCCAAATCTTCCCATCCAAGCAAATCCAACCACCTCAATTACTCCAAAATCTTCCATAAAGGAGTGACTTACAAGCTTCTCGTCTAGATAGGCTTTGGGTTTTTGGCTATACGCCTTAAAAAACTTATTTGCTTGCTATTTTATGTATTCCTGCTTTAAGATTGTGCTTTTGCAACTCACTTTAAACTTCTTATGAACTCTTTATTGATAAAGGACAAATCTTCTTATATCACCTGACTCTTGTCTTGTAACTCAATTTAACCATTTCTCAAACATAAATTTCTTTCTGTCCTGTAGTAAACTATAAGTTTTAGTAGATGCAAAATTTAGTGTCTCCAACTGCTTAGGATTAGGGCAATGTTTTCCAGTTTTGTTTTGGAAGATGTAAATGTCCAGTATACTCAGAATCCAAAGCACCCGATACTAACAACTAGCATTAATAACAGAACATATTATGCACAGTTGATAAGTCTAAGTCCTTTCCATGCATTTCTGTTCATTCATTTCTTGTAACAACCCCATGAAGTAGGTGCTGTGGTTGTCCTAATTTTACAAATAAAGAAAATGAGGTCTGGAGAAGCTAGGCAGCTGCCAACTATCCATCTTTGTCCACATTTGGCATCATGAATCAGAGTTTGAAATCAAGTAGTCATTCTCAAGAGCTGGCAGTCTTTACCATTTGCTCATACAGACAATGGATAATGCACTGATGAATATTTATTCTCATTGTTTATTGACTTGCTCAAGTGCCATCTTCAATCAAAAAGTTCAATAGAACATTGAAAACTTTCATAAATTATAAAGGCACCCTATTAGATGGGTAAAATGATAGCCCATACTGTTTTGATTACTGTAGCTTTGTAGTATAGTGTGAAGTCAGGGAGCCTGATTCTTCCAGCTCCATTTTTCTTTCTCAAGATTGCTTTGGCTATTCAGGGTCTTTTGTGCTTCCATACAAATTGTAAAATATTTTGTTCTAGTTCTGTGAAAAATTCCATTCGTAGTTTGATAGGGATTGCATTGAATCTGTAGATTGCCTTGGGTATTATAGTCATTTTAACATTATTGATTCTTCTAATCCAAGAACATGGTATATCTTTCCAACTGTTTGTGTCATCTTCAGTTGCTTTCATCAGTGTCTTATAGTTTTCTGAGTACAGGTCTTTTGCCTCTTTAGGTAGGTTTATTCCTAGGTATTTTATTCTTTTTGATGTGATGGTAAATGGGATTGTTTTCTTAATTTCTCTTTCTGATCTTTCATTGTTAATGTATAGAAATGCAATAGATTTCTGTGCATTAATTTTGTATCTTGCAACTTTACCAAATTCATTGATGAGCTTTAGTAGCTTTCTTTAGTGTCTTTAGTGTCTTTAGAATTTTCTATGATGCATCATGTCATCTGCAAACAGTGACAGTTTTACTTCTTTTCCAATTTGGATTCCTTTTATTCTTTTTCTTCTCTGATTGCTGTGGCTAGGACATCCACAACTACATTGAATAAAAGTGGTGAGACTGGGCATCTTTGTCATGTTCATTATCTTAGAGGAAATGCTTTCAGCTTTTCACCATTAAGCATGATGTGGAAGCAACCTAAATGTCCATTGACAGATGAATGGTTAAAGAAGATATGGTATATATGCAATGGAATAATACTCAGCCATAAAAAAGAATGAAATAATGCCGTTTGCCACAACATAGATGGACCTAGAGATTACCATACAAAGTGAAGTAATGCCAGACAGAGAAAAACAAATATCATATGATACCACTTATATGTGGAATCTAAAAAAAAAGAGATACAAATGGACTTATTTACAAAATAGAAATAGACCCACAAACATAGAAAAGAAACATGTTTACCAAAGGGGAAGGAGGGAGGGATAAATTAGGAGTTCAAGATTAACATATACACACTCCTCTATATAAAATAACCAACAAAGACCTACTATATAGAACAGGGAACTATACTCAATATTTTGTAATAACCTGTAAGGGAAAAGAATTTGAAAAATAATATTGTATATATATATATATATATATATATATATATAATACTGAACTGAATCACTGTGCTGTACACCTGAAACTAACACATTTAAAATCAACTATACTTCAATTTATAAAAGGAAAAAAATACATATATTTATCTAAAAAAAAAATAAAATGATAGCCTAGTACTTTGAAAGTACAGACGCTAGGAACTGGGAATGTGATAGATGGAAATGACCAGTCGTAGGCAAGTCATATTCTCATGAGATCTCAGTTTCCCCCGATCTAAAATAAAAAGTTAGAATACATAAGTTCCTAGATCCCTTCTGGACCTGACCTTCTGAGACCTTATGGTAAATCTTTAGTGGTAGTGATTACAATTGTAGTTTAGGATGTTGTTTTTACTTGTAAAATTTCATACATACAATCATAACTCAGAACAAGAAGAGCACAGACTGCTCATTATGTTTCTTTGTAAAAAAAGAATCCATATCTGGAAGCTTTACTTCTAGCCCTATAAAGACCACTACACAATTCAGTATAGAAGCCAAGAAGGTATCATTTCTACTCCAGAAGAACCAGTGTGGCACATTCAAAAAAGCCTTTTGTGAAAGGGAAATTGGAGATTGTTTCTTGTAAGACTTTCTTTCCTACTTTTAGTATAATCCTACTGTATGTATTTGTATACTGTATCCATCGAAAATGGTCTTACCTATCTCTCCTAGAAGAGTGGAGGGTGAGAACGGGAAGTCAGAGCACCCCCCGCCCTTGTCTCCCTTGGCATTTCCACATGTGGCTGGCCTCCTCCAGTTGCCAGCCTCTACTGGACAGTGCTCTCTGTGAGCAACTCTTCACAGCCTTCTAGCTCCTGCTGCATGGCCCTGGCTTCTGGGTTCTGGAAACACCACCTCTTTCTTTTGTTCCTCCAGGTTTAGGGGTGGTACTTTCTGTTGTTGCTGATCTTTGGTTTGTCTCACCATCTTCTGTTTGACTTTCAGATCTTCCATAACCCATGTAACTCTGAATTAAATGTCTTCATTTGGGATATCTACAGCGGCTTCTATTTTCCTGATTGGGCTCTGGTTATTGCGGGTTAACTGGTTGCAGACATGCTATTTCTGACGCAAGAGACACAGGAAGTAAAAACAAGTATTCTGGAAAACAAATCAATCTGAAATATTAGATGGAATAATAGTATTAGGGCAATATGGACAGTTTTCATGACTCAATGACTAACTTTCATCAAATCATGTTAGAATACCTGATATCTTTCATTGTTGTTCTCAGTTTTAAATGATTTTCTTGCTGCATTTTGCACTGTGGAATCTACAGGTCCTTCTATGTCAGGTTATATAATTCCAGAATAATTTAAAAACATAAATTGCCCAAGGTTGAATTAAATTCTTTCTAACTGCTTTGAAATGAAGGGACCATGACATGAGTGAAGGTTTCAATTTATAAATGCACAATTTCAGCCAAAGAAAATATGTAGATAAATAGATCTGCAGGTTTTCTACATTTTCTGCTGTGAGGTTCAGTGGGTAAGCAGCAGTCTGGAACTCAGAAGCCTTTGAAATATCCTCTACTCTGCCCCTCATGTTCAGTGACCTTGAGTAAGTCACTAAATTGGAGGCAACTCTGGCTCTGAAGGGAATGATCGAGTGTCTGGGACAGCAATTCATTTTAAGATAAAACAGGCTTCAGAGATGTTCAATGCTAGGAAAAGTTAACGAACAAAATAACATTTGGATGTGTCCATTTGTGTGAAGCCCTCTAGAGAGTTTTCTCTATTATCATAACCAGTCCTGTTTAGTTATCTCGGTTTACGTTGATGTGTGTGGGGATTTATATGTCTAACACCCATTGCCATTAGCTCCAGAGGCTAGAGAGGAATTTATTTTACAAATTCAAAACAATTGATTAGTTTTCATTTGAATTAAATTTCCAATCATTTCCCTCTGCAATCAATGTCAGCTGGTTAGTGCAGAAAACACTGAGACTTAGGTTAAAAGTATTTGCAAACATGCAATTAGGAATTGACTAAAACAGTTTTCTACTTTTGTGTTTAATTAAAGCATTAACTGCCATCTTCAGGACTACATGCCAGATTTCTCAGCCAAAGGTTACATTCCTCACTTAAAGGGGTGCTTTATCCCTAGGTCTGACCTTATTTTAAGAGAGCAGAACATCACCGTACTCACGCCGGAAATCTCATAATCTGATCCCAGCAGGCTGATTCAAGTTGCCATTAGAACAAGACAGTGAAATACTCAGCACATGTTTTACCCCTTCCTCCCCTGTGTCTTTGACAGTCATTGACAATCACTCACGGCATTTTTTCTCACTAAACTCTTCTTAACCCAGTGTTTCAGGAAGCCTTTGTCAATTGGTTGAAGCTATCACATAGACGTAATTATTTTTTAAACCTGCTTTGGAAATATAATATGAGCCCTTTAACACAGGGTTGACTTCAGGTATTTATCTTAATATGAAGCCCTTGGACAATTTTAGCAAATTAATGTCTTTCAGAAAGTATCATTGTGGGATTAAAAGAATTTTTTTAATGGAAGAGAATACTGTGACATTTATTGGAAGTAACTAGTATTGCAGACCTCCAGTGAATAAATTTTCTCTATGAAGAGGAGACAATGAAAGCTAAAGGCAATGGGAGAATAACATAGAAGATAGATTTTATTTCATAGAGGTAGGTTTCTGAGACCTGGAAGGGACATTATTTGGGCATAATATCTAAATTGGAGTTGGGACACGTATGGTTAGGGGGTATTTAGTGATGGTGAGGAGAAGAGAGAATGTCATGTTTTGGTTCGACAAAAAGTAGATACCATCTCACCTGATTTTTACTTTCTAAGTTTAAGGAGTCTTTTTTTTTTTTGGATGATGGGAAATGCTTATATAAAATTTTATAAGATGGTTATATAAATTTTTAACCTGGTTCTTTGGGGAGATTTTTGCAACAAGCTGTCTGTAGAATTGATTCAAATAAATATTTATTGAGTAATTACTGCATTCAAGACACTGTATTTGGTAATTTCACTCTTCACATATAAAATACGATAACAATACTTATCTTGCCAACCTCACTAGATTGCTGGGAGGATTAACAAATGTTTATAAAAGTATTATTAGACTATCAAATACTACTTTTATTATAGTCATATTTTAATGATAATTATATTTACACAAGGAAGGAAAAGCTTTAATAAGTATTAATCCTTAATATGGAAATGTGAGGAAAGAAAAAATCAATAAAGGATTACATGAGATTACTTAGAACAGTCTGGAATTTTAGGGCTATCATATATATTTTGAGACCTAACAACAATGTCTGGCTCATAGAGATGCACAGTAAATGTTGCAGAAATGAACAAATGTATGAATAAAAAATGAGACTTTTTGCCTTTGCCTTGCCTGTAATTGTGTCTGTCTAGTCTCTTTTTTTCATGCTGCCTGGACTTTAAGCTTGCCATGTTTTCTGGGTCTTCATAAACTAAAGTTTTGTGAGAGCAAGAAGACTTTGTTGACTCCTTTCCTTCCATCAGGCCATTACATTCCCATAGGCGTTTGCAAAGTCTCATCTTCCAGCTTCTATTCATGGTATGACCATCTTCACAGATGCTTTTATCTGCCCCCAAAGCTCAATTCCCATTTCTATTTGAGAGACTTAATATAAATTTCTAGCCCTGACCCACATTTACTATGACCTGCTGGATATTTCTTCATCTAGATATTCTCTTCTCTCTCTCCTCTTCCCTCTCTCATATCAATCATAAAGCCAATAATTCAGTTAAGAATCTTGCAGTTATTATCATTTTGTTCTTCTCTCCCTTTTCCCCAGCCATCCTCCGCTCACACTTAAACCTAGTTCGCCATCACAGAGTTCTGTATCTCCATTCCGCAAACACATGCGCTCCACTTTCTGTGCCCTCTGCTTCTTCTTTGGGGCTGGTAATTAGCCACTTTGGACTTTGGTCATATCTTTCTAATCACTTTCCCTAACATTGTATCTCCAAGCCTTTCTTACTACAGTGTATCAAATCTGCTTGTAACAGGGTTAGCTCTCTGAAATACAATCTGCTCAGGTAACCTCTCGTCACCACATTCTATGTCCTGCTGGAAACTTCATAGCTCTAAGTCGTCTGTAAAATAGAGTGTAGACTCCTGAATGTGTCTTTCAAAGCCCTCCCCAGTCTGACTTCTGACTACCTTTTAGCCTCATCTCTTGGTTCACTTTCTTACCCTAAGCTTCAATCATTTCAGAGCTACTTATTCTTCCCAGAGCATTGTCTCTGTGCCTGTGTTCAAGGTATTTCATCCACCTGGAATGACTCTCTTTTTCCTTGTAATCAAATTCATATATACTCTTTAAGGTCCAGACACAAAAGTTTCCTTGATCTTGCTTTTAGATTCTAAAAGTGACTGTCAGTCAATTGTTCATTCCTTGGAGTTCTCGTTTAACTTTGGTTATTCTTCAGTTGAAGTATCTATATCATGCTTTGTATTATTATATGGAAATTTGTATGTGCTTCCCTCTCCCCTCACTGGAATGTAAGCTCTTGGAAAGTGGAGATTATGCATTATTAATCTATGACCTCTGCCCCACCCCTAAATATCTGACACATATATAATAATTACTAATTACATTTTTATTGAATTGAAGTTTTGTAGAAAAAGCACTTTGAAATGTTACTAACACTTAAAATTAATAATATTTGAGGGGCTTCCCTGGTGGCGCAGTGGTTGAGGGTCCGCCTGCCGATGCAGGGGACACGGGTTCGTGCCCCGGTCTGGGAAGATCCCACATGTCGCGGAGCGGCTGGGCCCGTGAGCCATGGCCACTTAGCCCGCACGTCTGGAGCCTGTGCTCCGCAACGGGAGAGGCCCGCGTACCGCAAAAAAAAAAAAAAAAAAAAAAAAAAAAAATTTGAGGAAAGTGAGCCTTGATTTGTTTGCTGTGGAGTCAAAATAAATTAGTGGAGAAAAACTATTGGGGCAATGTATAAAGATCTATTAAATTTTGCCTTTCATCTCTATTTCATGTACATCTATATATGTGTAAGAAAATTTATTAACTGTACACATGTTTTAATGCTTTCAGGCTAGTTGATACAGACCAAGTGAAGAAGATAAAATTAGCTAATTCTGAGCAATAGCTAGTTGAGAGAGGAAAGATATTGTTAAATGACAATGATGACTATGCTTAATACCAAACAAGATTTTTGTAAGATTAGTTGTTTTGGATGAAATTCTTATAGACCAATTTCTGTTTTTTTAGGTAATAAAACTATTCATTGTAAGGTCTGAACAATACTTTCAAATTTAAGGTAAAGATAAAAAATAACTTTCTCAAAATTAATTATTATTAAGGAAATTCAATATAAAGAGCAGCAAGTGAATTATATGGTTTTTGCTAAATTGACCTCAGAATTATATAACATTTTACTTATGAAAGTATTTCCCAAATTACTGAGAATCAATGATTGAGAATACTTCTCAGACTCAGTTAAAAATGCGGGTGGCTCCAAGTATAGAAATAGAAAGCTCTCATCCAACAGACATATATGCTTATGTATATAACTATCTGAATGCAATATTAGACATAAAAAATAGAAATTAGTCCAATTATTTAAAGATCAGCAAAGTAACAAAAGGAAACAACCATTTAAAGGAATAGTGAAATACACTTGATCTATAAGTTTATCACATCTTAATCAAAATTGAGAATTGCAAAATTAAGAATTGCAGCTATTTATAAAATTTTACTAATTTTATTTAATATTTATATGTTCTTTAACCCAATAAAGTCTAGAGATACTTTTTATTAACGTTTAAAAAATATTTCTTGATACAACATAAGGATCAGAAACCAATTTTCCAGAAAAGCAATTAAAATAAAATGGAGTGGCTATAATTAGTATAAAAGAGCTAAGAAAATAACTTTGCTATTTAGACATGAAGGTAGAATAAGGTTATTCAAAAATTATATCGTGTTTAGTAAAAATCTATTCTGTAAGGGTGACACTTAGTGGGACACGTTCCCTGTCCCTCTGGCTATAGCTTCCTAAATATTCTAATAACTCAAGTAAACTGCCGGGACAAACAACGCAGCTATGAATGTGTCTGGAGAGTCTGCATCTGCCTTCCTTAATCAACTTCCTTTCCTGAATATGAATTGCAATAATGAGTCAATTAACGTCCTCAAATGCCAATGAGATGCAAAAGAGATTGGTAGCGGTGGTCGTGGCAATACATTTCGGGAGCTGTTCCAATGTCTGGAATTTAACGAGAATCACACACTGAGCTCACAACTGATTATTTATCTCATGCAAACGTGACTGGCTGGCACTTTGCGCTGCAGCCTTCCCTGTGGCTTCCCCAAGAAAGTAGGCAAGACAAATCTAACCTTATTAGCAAGAAAATCTCTTTGGTTTGGAGCCATTACTCCTAAGGCTTAACTTCCAACCTCCTTACTCAGATGAGAAGACAGGCTTTTGATAATGTTTTGCATTGATACTTTACACATATTCAGAAATTATGACCCTTTTTGGTATATGCTAATAAGTGATTAGCAATCTATTTTCAAGTCACAGCCTCTAACTGCTATTCCTTCAAGGTACATTTAAATAGTTTACTGTAATTTATTGTCTTCTGTCTGCCAAGAGCTTTAAATTTATTACTGTTTATCAAAGTACATTTTTTGGTTTTCTTTCAGTCTTTTTTATTGAGAGATAATTGACATATAACATTGTATTAGTTTTAGGTGCTTAATAATGATTTTGATACATGTATATATTGCAAAATGATTGCCACAATGAATTTAATTAATGTTCATTACTACAGATGGTTACAAGTTTTTTTTGAGTTATGTATTATTGTTTTCTTCCCATTTTACAGGCAGTAGAACTGAGGCTCAGAGAGAAGTTTATACAACTACTGACTAGTAGTGGCAAATTGATATCAGGCTTATCAGCCTTCATGCCCATGTTCTTTGTACCATGAAACAATGATCACAGCTATGTGAGATTTGATTTCCTACTTAACTGTTTACATAAAATTTAAGAGAATGTTTATTAAGACTCCATATTTCAAAACAGCAATTCTCTCTCTTTAATTTTATTAAAAATCCTTCAGATTTAATAAATATTATATGTTTCAGTGCAATTTACCTCTCAGATTTTTCAGTTTCCTCATTTTAAAAGCCTGGACAGCTGGCTGACCACTTGGCAAACACAAGACCCCCAAAGTAAAATGATAACTCTGGCCGCATGGCCACTTTTCCCTGACAGATTGGAACCCCTCACTGGCCATATTTTAATGTAAAAACTGAACTACTGAAATTCAGTCATATGCTTTCTTCCCAGGGAGTTGAGAAGTGTCTTTCTGAAGAGTACATAGGCATCCATAATAAAATCTGCCATGCCAGAGTGACCAATTTAAAGCTTGTTCTTCTGAAAATTCATCTTCTCTAATTGTAGCTCTAGCCAGAATAGTCAGAAAGACATAGTTTAGTGAATTTCCATGAAAGTCAAGTTATCCTCAAGTTAAGTAGATTAAACAAAAATCTAACCAAAGATAGTGGCTTTGTTTGCACAGATTATTAACGCTATTTTAGCCATGCCTTGTGTGGTCTTGTGACTTCAGACATGGTTAATTCCTTTTAATTGTTTATATCTAAGTTATGAAAAAATGCTTACATTTTGAAATGAGGCTCCTTTTATCCTAAGAACCCTTTTTGAAAATCCTGACACTTTTCTATTTAGCAGAAATTCTAGAATGATTCTCCCTCATTAAGATGCATCCTATAAAATAAAACATACTGCATTTGAAATGCAGTAAAATGCTGTGTGTGTCATTATCTATGCTCCCTTTACATGTTTGATTAAGAAAAAGGGTAAAATATAATGACCTTTCATTCATTAAATGTCTTCTCTGCCAAATAAGGACTGATGTGACAGTAAGTTATGGTCTAGCCACCTTTCGTAACCAAACAGAGGGCTGTGTTAATAAATGTGCAGTGATCCTTCCCCGCCTCAGTGTTACAGCTTAGGGGCTGAAGACATCACTTTATTTTTTAATGTTGGAACCATATGATGTTGGCTCCTTCAAAAACAAAATACCTAATGGGACTTCAGTTTAAATGTTTTAAGAATTAAAGCCAAAGTTTAACTATGGAAACCCCTGCAGCAGAATTCCCCCCAAAAAATTACATATGAGTAGTTCTTAAGAAAAAAAAGTACTATGCCTTTGGAATCCAATATAAAACAAAACAGTTTAGCTATTTCTGAGTCTTGTGAAATGATGCACAGAAAAGTAAATCCACAAAGGAATTTCACAGTAAGTTATTGCTGCAAACAAATCACACTTTGACTTGCTTCAGTTATGTTCAAGATTATATTTGAAATTACAGAGAACAAGCAAAGTGAACTGAAAAAAGATCCTCTTGTATTTCAATGACGTGGCCTGGAGGTGGTAGCTAAATAGCCCTTTACACACATTACTGAGTAATCTATACACTCAAATAATTAAAAGCAACAATCCCAGTTTACTCATAAAAAGTTCTTCCAGAGTCCCCTTCAGAGTAGTTACAGATGTTCCTCTGCTTCCAATCTAAATGAGCTTCAATAAAATGATTTTACAGCCCTCCTTGGTACATTTAGATTCCTAATGAATGTCAAAAAAAAATTCCCCTTTCCTTCAACCCCATTTAAACAAATTGGAAACTAAGTTCTTTACCTTTTCCAGAAATAATATAATAGTTGATCTAAGAAAAACTTTTTATAAAAACTCTTATGTTCAGTCGAGTTCCCTACAGCTCTTAAAATTTGGCTCTGTAGAATATGGTTTTAAGCAAGGTTCTTATTTTATGAGATCACATAAAAATTGGCACTGAGGGAACCTGAAGGGTAGGGTTGGAGTTGACTGGTATCGTGGATTTAAAGTACTTTGTGATTTTAACCTAACACCTGTGGGAAACTCTTCCTAATCAAATTCTGAATTTCTGATGTCTGAATTTCCTTGGAATTTCTGAATAAGCTCAAATAAACTCTCACTAAACTAAGAAAGAGGTTTACACCATCTCATTGAAATAATGACCAGTGGTTAAACTTGAACCAAACTGCAGCAGTTAATTACCGTAGCCATCTCCACTATGTGCTCAAAAAAGTTCAATATGGGACCTTTTGATAATATATTCAGTAGAATCTCACATTCTGCAAACTGGCTTTTTCCCAAATTCTGCCATCTGATCTGTTTTCTGCTGGTGCCTTTCATTCTCTCATAAGGCAGGTGGTCAGAATTGAACAGACAAGTAGTCACCTCATGGTCAAAAAGACGCTTATATTATGATAAAGTGACCCCATGACTGTCAAGTGTTTTTTACTGTTCCTGGAGCACAGTGAACATTTTTTTAATGTGTAGTAATTTGGCAATTAAAACAATTTATTTATTAATAAAATGTATGCATATTGATTCTGATAATAAGGAAACCATCTTAAAAAAGTCAGATATTCAACAAATAATTTTGCAAAGTTCCATTCTTTCCAGAATCTTCATTTTTTTTTTTCTCAGTAAGAAAAGTCCTGGACTTCCCTGGTGGTGCAGTGGTTAAGAATCTGCCTGCCAATGCAGGGGACACAGGTTCAATCCCTGGTCCGGGAAGATCCCACATGCCGCGGAGCTGCTAAGCCCGTGTGCCACAACTACTGAGCCTGCGTGCCACAGCTACCAAAGCCCACACGCCTAGAGCCTGTGCTCCACAACAAGAGAAGCCTGCGCACCACAACAAAGAGTTGCCCCTGCTCACCGCAACTAGAGAAAGCCTGTGCATGGCAACAAAGACCCAACGCCGCCAAAAATAAATAAATAAATTTATGAAAAAAAAAGAAAAGGTCCAATACATAATGTTTTTCAAAGGACTCTGATGCTTGATTTATCAAGAATTGAGACCATGAAAGCAAGAAATATTATCATATCAGTGAGTGTGTAATTTATGAACTTCTTCATTTACAAAAACAAAAACGTCTCCTGTGAATTAGGAAGAAGATAGGGCAGTAATGGGTGGTCATTTGAAGCAATGTTTTACTCAATATTTTACAAGTCATAGGAGGAATTGGCTGTTGGCTGAAATAATCAGTGGAGAGTTGGAGTACAGCTCTAAGACTCTACGAATAGACTATGAACTATCTCAAAGATCAGTTTGAGTATACTGTTTAAAGCTTCTCAGTATAAACTTTTTTTCTCGATGACATCGTTTTTCTGCCACATACAATTGAAGCATAAGTTCTCGTTCACAAAATGCATAATCATTCAGGATTATTGTCTAAAATTGTAAAAATATTTAAATTGCAGCCATGTAACTAAAATGAAGCTATAATTACTTGCCAATTAAGTGCCAGATAACGACTTGGGCTGGCCAGCCTTTCATCACTACTTCTGACTCCCTCATGACAGACCCAGCAGTGATGGAGGCGAGGCTTCATAGGAGCAAAGATCACCTGAAATTTTTGGATTTGTTATCTCATTTCATAAGGAGACCAATAGATAATTACATAGTTTAAAGCTGGGTGTCTTAAAAAAGCATACTTGTAATCCTTCATCTTATACTTTGTTTCAATCACTTTGGCCTTCTTGCTGTGGTTTGGACACACCAAGCACACTACTGTCTCAGGGCCTTTGCACTTGCTTTCCCCTCCATTTTCCATGCTCTTCTCCCTGATTTCAGTATGGTTGCCTCCCTCACTTCTTTTATGTTTCTGTTCAAATGCCTCTTCACCAGAGAGGACTTTCATGTCCACACACTGTAAAATATTAACTACTCCTCTTCCAAAATTAATCACTCTCTAGCCCTTTATACACCTTTATTTTCCATCTTGGCCCTTAGTACCATGTTGTATGTTATACCTTTATTGAGTTATTGGTTTACTGTTTCTCCCACTGAAATGTAAGTTCCACAAGAGCAGGAACTTTGCCCATTTTATTTATTAGTGTAAACCAGCACCTATAACTATGCCTGGCATATATTGGTGCTCAATAAACGTTTGTTTGTTAAATGAATGAATAAAGTCAACCTCAGATATTTGGAGAAGGTATTATGACTCTCCTATATGAATCTCACAACAGAGGGAGGTATCCTTAAAAATTTTCAGTGATATATTTTTAAAGTGTTGTATGTATTTGAATATTTTAATTTTTAATTCCAGTTGTTTACTTTGAGGACTTATGTTTTATTTGTAAGGTGAGCTGCTCTTGGTATGGCTGAATAGAGAGATCTGTTCTTCTAAACTGTAACCTCACAATTCCCATAAGACTATTCCTATGACCCTGGATGATTGGGATGATAATCCCATTATCAATGCTCCATCTGTTATCTTTGGGTAATTGGGACCCCATTATCAAAAAATCAAAAGATTTGATATTTTTCTCATTTTTACTTTCTCGATACAGGTCCTAAACCTACAAGAGCTACAAAGAAAAACCATGACAGAAGCTTGCCGAAATTTTCAGAGTTGTCTTATACATGTTAGATGACTCTCTATTCAATTTGAGGGAATTAGGCAGTTTCTAAAGACTTTCAATTTGTAGGAGTTTGGAAGAGAGCTGGAATGTTGGAAGAATCTGTATTAGTATTCTGTTGATGGTTTGATCAGAGCATATCTTCCTGGGGTTGCTTCCCCTTACTTGCTCTTTTTTGCTTCACATTCACAAAAGTTCATGGGAAAATACTTAAGATTATTGCCTCTACTCTTTAAGTAATTCAAATTGTACACTCATCAGCAATATTAGGTTCTTTGGTCACATAATAAATAAGTATCATAGTTTGGTACAGATTTGTGTTTGGATAACTGTGAGTTACCAGCTGTATGACTTTAAGGAAATTCCATAATTTTTCTGTAAAATAAATATAACAGCTGCCTCAGAAGTTGATTGTGAGAATTTAATGAGATAATATTTTTTAAATTTGGCATGATATGCAAGTTACACACAAGCAGTCTTTGAACATATCAATATTTAATTTCTTTTACTTTCCTTTGAAGGAAAGTTATTTGAAGAACCTTCAAAAACCCACTCTCTTTTGATAATAATGCCAATATTAAGATTAACATCTTTGATTATTAATTATAATATTGGCTAATATTTACTGGTTACTTATTTTGTACAAAGTGCTCTGCTAAGTAAAAGATATAATTTATCTCCTTTAAACCTCACAACCACAGCACAGTGTAAAGTATTATTATTTTCCTCATTTGAAGTTGAGACAACTGAAATTTGTAAAAGTCAAAGAACTTATCCAAGGTCACACAGGTCCAAAATGACAAAGTAGGGATCTGAGTTTAGGTCTTTCTGATAATAAATCACACCCATTTAACCAGAGTGCTAAGCTATCTATTTTATGAGTATCTTTGACAGTATAGTGTTTGAAGGCACAAAGATATATAAGGATTGTATATACGTATACAATATATATTGCATATATGTGTACTATAAGTATTTCATTTCATTCAATTGCAGAGAAAATTTATCGATTACTTAGTATGTATATGACAGTTTTGTTAGATTCTGTCATATATGTAACTATGAATATAACCTTTGACTTCAAGGAGCTCTGTGTGTGTGTGTGTGTGTGTGTGTGTGTGTGTGTGTGAATATATTCTTTATGTGCCTATAAATATCAGAATGAATCATTGAACTGAGGTTTAAAAGGTTTTAACAAATATATTCATCATACAAAATTTGTTATTATTCTAGTTACTCCTACAAGTCAAACTGGATGCCATCAAAAAATGGTACTCTTTATGAAGCAGAGGACAGTGTGAAGTAAGCACATCAGATAGACTGTGAGGGAATAAACTTTGAAGGAAGATTAGGAGCAAAATAATACTTTTGACTATAAGGATCTCCATATATAGGCACAGATTCCTAGAATGATAGAGTTGAAACAGATCTATGCTGGCTTGTTGTACTTTGATATGGTAGGTCTTTGATAAACAAATCAATGAAATATCTATTCCAATTTTTCAATTAATAGATAAAGAAAAAGAGCACTAAAGTCATGAAGGAATTTGGCCCCATTTCACACATTAAGTTAAATCCCAGCCCACCAGGATTTGTGACAGTGACATATATAAACGTTAATTGTTAAATAAGAAGCACTAAAACATGTGTGCATATAATTCAGTCTACCTTCCATGAGTTTAAAGTTACTCACCTGAGAAAGGGGGGTACATGAGTACCTTCTTCTTCTGTAAGTCCATACACAAAAATTACCACTAATGGAACTGTCATTTTATCAGAATACGCCATGAGTGAAAGGAACATTTAAACTCAACCGCATCAACTAAAGTCTTATTTTTGTAAGAGAAACAAATTGTAGTGGAGGAAAGGCAAGTGGTGACTTGGAATGAATTACTCCATCCTTTTGTTCTTATGGGCAATTAAGTGACACAGCATCATCACTTTGGGTTTTCAATAAAGAACCCTTAGAACTACGTGGGATTGGCCACTTTGAAATTTGGTAATTTATTGTTTATGTTGCAAATCACATACTTTCCTTTACTAGTCTGTTCAATACCTTCCCTTCAGATCATCATTATTATCCTCACTGCTCATGTTCGTGGCAGATGTTACTAATTTATTATGGCATCCTTTGCTGTTGAACCTAAAAATGGTCTCAAAATTCTCAATAACATGGCACTCCAAGTAGCCAATACCAGTTGATCAGCAGTTTTACATGCGACAAAAGCTATTTGCCCTTGACGGTTCAACAGGAAAAACTGAGGGTATTGAATTAGAGGGTTCAGTTCCAGTAATTACTCTAATTACTGCATAATTCTGGACAGGACGTTTAACCTCCCAATGTCTCAGTTTCATTGCCTATGTAATGGAGACAATAATTACTTTTATAATAATTACTTTTTCAAAGTTATAGGATGGTTGTAAGGATAAATGAGATTGTGTATGTGAACATCCTTGGAGAAAAATTAAAACCTCAAGAATACCTATACCAATGTAAATTATTGTAATTACCTAAGTATGAAGAAGTCCCTAACTATATCCAAATGCAAAACTTTTTCCCGTTTTTGCTTCTTTTACCTCTAAGGCCTCCATTCCATTACCTATAAAATTTCAATAGTATTATATATAGAGTTATTATGAGGATTAAATAAAACCATATGCAAAAGGCCTTAATACAGCTTTAGCAGAATTCAAACTCAGTAGTGTCATTATTCTCCTCCTCACTAGCCAGCTGTCTGGCCAGTGCTAGCAAAGTTATGGTTGAGTTGGCCCTGATCCCTCAGCATAAATGAGCATGTTCAGGCCACATCAATATAGAAACCAGGAACATCCAATGCATGATGACTCTAGTTAACAACACTGTATTATATACTTACAGTTGCTAAGAGAGTAGATAGATCGTAAATGTTCTCACCACAAAAAAGAAATGGTAATTATGTGACGTGATGGAGGTGTTAACTAACCCTTCAGTGGTAGTCATTTCACAGTGTATAAGTTTATCAGGTCATCATGCTGTATACCTTAAAATTACATAATGTTATATGTCAATTATATACCAATAAAGCTAGGGGGGAAAAAACATAAAAACCAGGAAATAAAATCTGGTGAAAGTTTGGGGTTCTGATAGTGATGTATGGGACTGGTTATATTAGTTTGATGATTCACTCCAGAAAAAGTAGATGGGGTGAGAAAGGGGGTGCATGTGTGCCAAGAAATGAGAGTGAGATGAATTCAGTGGTAATCCAGAGGGCTACAGCTCCATGATAGTGAAAACGTGATGATGACATCATCATCACCAGAGCTAGTGTGTACTGAGGGCTTACTAACTGGCAGACACTACATATGCAATATGTTATATATAATACGTAATTTTACATATATTATCTTATTTAACCTGTTAGCAATCAATTCTACAAAAGCCTATTTTACAGACATGAAAACTGAGACCTGGAAAAGTTAAATAATTTTCCCAATGCCAAAACTTGGAAGGGTTAGAACTGAAATTGAAATCAGATATAACTAACTCTTAATCACATAATTAATATAAAAACCAAGCTGTGGTCCATTAATCCAGTAGATTTCTTAGTAAGAAGAAAAAGTAAGTGGAAGAATGAGGAAAGAATACCTTTAGGAGTAGAGTTGCAAAATAAAATACAGAATGCCTAGTTAGGTTTGAAATTCAGTTAAAATAAATGATATTTTAGAATAAATGTGTGCCAAATATCATTTTTTAGATTTAATACATGTATATATTGTGAAACAATACAGTAAGGTTAGTTAACATAGCCTTTACTTCACATGATTACCATTTTGTTCTTGTTAAGGTGACAACTTTAAAGCTCTCTCATAGCAACTTTTAAGAACACATTGTGTTATTGTTAGCTATAGTCACCATGATGTACATTAGATCCCTGGAACTTATTCATCTCATAACTGAAAGTTTGTTCCCTTTGACCAACATCTCCCTATTTCTGCCACCCCTCAGCCCCTGACAACAACCATTCTTCTGCTTCTATGGGTTCAATGTTTTTAGATTCTATATATTAATTGAGATCATGCAGTATTTGTCTTTCCCTACCTGACTTATTATCTGTATCATAATGCCCCCAAGGTCCTTCCATATTGTTGCAAATGGCAGGATTTCCTTCCTCTTAGTGACTGAATAATATTTCATTGTATGTGTGTATGTGTGTGTTTGTGTGTGTGTGTGTGTATATATATATAAATATATATATAATCACATTTTCATTATCCACTCACCCATCCACAAACGCTTAAGTTGTTTCCATATCTTGGCTCCTATAAATAATACAGCAACAAATATGGGAGTGCAGATAGCTCTTTGAGATAGTGATTTTATCTCATTCAGATATATACCCAGGTGTGGGGTTGCTGAATTATATGGTAGTACTGTTTTTAGTTTCTTGAAGAACCTTCATATACTGTTTTCTATAGTTGCCACACCAACTTGCATTTCCATCAACAGTGCACCAGAGTTCTCTCTTCTCCACATCCTCACCAGCATTTGTTATTTCTTGTCTTTAGGATAATAGTCATTCTAACAGATGTGAGGTCATATCTCATTGTGGTTTTGATTTGCATTTCCCTGATTTTTAGTGATGCTGAGCACATTTTCACACACCTGTTGGCCATGTGAAAGTCTTTGGGAAAATGTCTATTCCAGTCCACTGCCCATTTTTTAATCAGATTGCTTTTTGTTGTTGTTGCTATTGAGTTGTGTGAGTTCCTTATATATTTTGGATATTAATTCCTTGTCAGATATCTGATTTGTGAATATTTCCTTCCATTCTGTAGGTTACCTTTTCATTTTGTTGATTGGTTTCCTTGCTGTGCAAAAGTTTTTTAGTTTGATATAGTCCCAATTGTTGATTTTTGCTTATGGTGCTTATACTTTTAGCATCATATACAAAAAAAATCATTGCCAAGAATAATGTTAAGGTATTTTCCCCCTATGTTTTCTCCTACGAGTATTATGGTTGCAGATCTTATGGTTAAGTCCTTAATCCATTTGAGGTTTTTTTTGTTTGTTTTGGGGTTTTTTTTTTTGTGAGTGGTGTAAGATAGGGGTCCCATTTCATTCATTTGCATGTGGATGTTCAGTTTCCCCAGCACAATTTATTGAAGAGTGATGCCTCCAACTCTTTTCTTTCTCAAAATTTCTTTGGCTGCTTGGGGTCTTTTAAGTCCCTAGTAAATTTATAATTATTTTTTCTATCTCCATGTAAAATAATATTGGAATTTTGATAGGGATTATGTAAAATCTATCTTTGGTTAGTACAGTCATTTTAATAGTGTTACTTCTTCTGATTTATGAATACTGAGTATCTTTTCATTTATTTGTGTCTTCTCAATTTCTTTCATCAATATATTACAGCCTTTGGTGTATAGATCTTTCATTTCCTTGGTTAAATTTATTCTTAAGTATTTTACTCTTTTTAGTGCTATAGGAGTCTTTTTTGCTAAATGTAGGGACTTTTTAAAGAGGAAACAGCAAAGAAAGAGTAAAGAAAGTTTTTACAGGGTAAAATATGTACCTAAGGGGCATTAGTATGGACAAAATTATTAATCATGTCTAATGCAGGCTACTTGATTTTTTTCATTCCAGAGGAAAAGAATATTTGTAGAAGATACAGAATTTTTTCTACAGAAATGGCTTTTTATCAGTTTTTAAAAATTTATTTCAGGCTGTGAAGTTTTGGGGATCTAATAAAAGCTATGGACTACCTCTCCAGAAAAGGCTTATACATAAGCCCATACTTCTCTCCCCAAAAGCCAGTAGACACCATATTAAAAATCTATGCTTTGAGGGTTCAAAATGGCCATGTAGGAAAATCCTGAACTCACCTCCTCCCATGAATACAACAAATCTACAATTATATATGGAATAATTCCCTTGGAAAGGGACCTGAAAACTGGATGAACAAAGTCTCCACCACAAAGGATTAAAGGACAGCATCAAAGCAAGGAGGAGAAACAGAGATACAGTCATGCCAAGGAAAAAAACACAACCCCAGCCATGGTGATACACAACCAGGAAGGATAACAAAGTTATGGTTATTTTTCCTGAGGACTGAAGGTCTGAACTTCACATCAAGCACTCCAGCCCTAAAAGTTTGCACAGGAGAGGTTAGCCGCCAAAACTCCTGGCTTTGCAAACCGATAAGGAATATATCCAAGAAAACTATAGAAAAACAGGGAATGGAAAACATTATTGTAAAGCACTCACAAGGGAACTTGACCTGAAAACCAACACAAAAACACCAGACTGTAAAGCACATGGACCACAGGTGAAGGGGACCCACTTACTAATTTTGGAACTTCTACCAAAGAGTCAGGAGCCAGTGGGGATGCTCCCTGGTGATTGAGACACTGGCAGGATCCATTTTTGTGATCTTGGGCTACCTTGCCAAAAAAGAAAAAAATGGGAAAAAACCCACAAAAATGTGAAGATTAAACAACATGCTACTGAATAATCAATGAGTTATAGAAGAAATCAAAGAAGAAATAAAAAATACCTAGAGACAAATGAGAGAACAAAAATACAACATACCAAATTATAACATTCAGTAAAAGCAGTTCTGAGAGAAAATTTCATAGCAATGCAGGCCTACCTTGAGAAACAAGAAAATAATCCCAAATAAACAATCTAACTTTAGACCTAAAGGAACTACAAAAAGAATGAATAAGGCTCTAAATTATTAAAAGGAAAGAAATAATAAAGATCAGAACAGAAATAAATGAAATAGAGACTAAAAATTATATAAAAGATCAATGAAACTAAGAACTAGTTCTTTGAAAAGGTAAAAAAATCATCAAGCCATTAGTTAGACTAACCAAGAAGACAGAGGGCTCAAATGAATAAAATCAGAAATGAAAGAGGAGAAATTACAACTGATATTACAGAAACACAAAGGATCATAATGGGCTATTATAAACAATTATATGCCAACAAATTGGACGACCTAGAAAAAATGGATAAATTTCTAGAAACATACTAGTCTCCAAGACTGAACCAGGAAGAAACAGAAAATCTGAATAGACTGATTACTAATAAAGAGATTAAAATAGTAATCAAAATGTTCCCAACGAAGAAAAGCCCAGGACCAGGCTGCTTCTCTGGCAAATTTTACAAAACATTCAAAAAATATTTAATACCTATTCTTCTCAAACTCTTCCAAGATAGTGAAGAGGAGGGAAAACCTTCAAACACTTTTTACAAAGCCAGTATTACCCTACTATCAAAACCAAAGAAAGACACAAAGAGAAAAAAAAAAGAAAGAAAAGAAAAATTACAGGTCAATATCCTTGATGAACATAGATGTAAAAATTTTCAACAAAATATTAGCAAACCAAATCCAACAATACACTAAAAGGATCATGCACCACATTCAAGTCAGATTTATTCCAGGGATGGAAAAATGGCTTCACATCTGCAAATTGATCAATGTAATACCTCACATTAACAAAATGAAGACTAAAAATAATATCATCTCAATAGATGCAAAAAAGCAGTTGACAAAATTCAACATCCATTTATGATAAAAACTCTCAACAAAGTGAGCATAGAGGGTACCTCCACATAATAAAGGTCATATATGATAAACCCACAGCTAACATCATACTCAGGAACAGAAGGCTGAAAGTATTTCCTCTAAGATCAAGAACAAGGCAAGGATGCCTATTCTCCCCACTTTTATTCAACATAATACTGGAAGTCCTAGCCACAGCAATTAGGAAAGAAAAAGAAATAAAAAGTAACCAAATTAGAAAGGAAGAAGTAAAGCTGTTACTATTTGCAGATGACATAATATCATATAGAGAAAACCATAAAGACTTCACTAAAAAACTGTTAGAACTAATAAATGATTTCAGTAAAAAACACAAACTCAATATACAGAAATCTGTGGTGTTTCTATACACTAATAAACTATTAAGAAAAGAAATTAAGGAAACAATCCCACTTACAATTGCAATAAAAAGAATAACATATCTAGGAATAAACTTCACCAAGGAGGTAAAAGACCTATACTATGAAAACTGTAAGACATTGATGAAAGAAGTTGAATAAGAAACAAAAAAAATTGAAAGATGTACCATGTTCATGGATTAGAACAATTAACATTATTAAAATGTCTGTACTACCAAAGCAATGTATAGATTCATGTAATCCCTATCAAATTTCCAATGGCGTATTGCACAGGACTAGGACAAATAATTCTAAAATTTGTATGGAACCACAAAAGACAGTGACTAGCCAAAACAATCTTGAGAAAGAAAGCTGGAGGTATCATGCTCCCTGATTTCATACTACAAAGCAATAGTAATCAAAACAGTATGGCCCTGGCAAAACAGACACATAAATCAATGGAAGAGAATTGAGAGCTCAGAAATAAACCCACACATATGTAGCAATTAATCTACAACAAAGGAGCAAAGAACATACAATGGAGAAAGGATAATCTCTTCAATAAATGTGTTGAGAAAACTGGACAGCCACTTGAAAAAGAATGAAACTAGACCACTGTCTTATACCACACAGAGACATTAACTCAAAATGGATTAAAGACTTGAATGTAAGACCTGAAACAATAAAATTCCTAGTGAAAACATAGGCAGTAACCTCATTGACATGGGTCTTAGCAATGCTTTTGTGGCTCTGACTCCAAAGGCAAGGAAAACAAAAAGGATGACTTCAAGCAAAAAAGTTCTGCACATCAAAGGAAACCGTCAACAAAAGTAAAAGGGAACCTACTAAATGGGAGAAGACATTTGCAAATTATATATCCAATAAGGGGTTACTATTTAAAATATACAAAGAACCCATATGACTTAACAACAAAAAAGCAAGCAACCTGATTTTAAAATGGGCAGAGGATCTGAATAGACATTTTCCCAAAGAAGACATACAGATGGCCAACTGACGCGCGAAAAGATGTTTAACATCACTAATTATCAGAGAAATGCAAATCAAAACTTCAATGAGATACTGTCTCACACCTGTTAGAATGGCTATTATCAAAAGACAAGGAATAACAAATGTTGGAAAGGATGTGGAGAAAAAGGAACCTTCATACACTGTTAGAGGGACTCTAAATTGTTGGAGCCACTATGGAAAATAGTATAGAGATTGAGATTCCTCAAAAATTAAAAATAGAACTACCACCTGACCCAACTATTTCACTTCTGGGTATTTATCTGAAGAACACAACGTTAATTCAAAAAGATATATGCACAACTATGTTCACTGCAGCATTTCTACAATGGCCAAGATGTGGAAACAACCTAAGTGTCCATTGATGGATGAAATGGATAAAAACGATGTGATATATATATACCTGAGCCATAAAAAAAGAATGTAATCATGCCATTTGCAACAACATGGATGAACCTTGAGGGCATTATGCTAAGTGAAATAAGCAGACAGAGAAAGACAAATGCTATATTATTTCACTCATATGTGGAATCTATTTTTTAAAATGAACAAACAAAAGAAAACAAAAACAAACATAGATACAGAGAACAGATTAGTGGTTACCAGAGGGGAAGGGCATTGGGATGGGTAGATGGGTAAAGGGGGTCAGCTGTATGGTGTTGGATGGTAACTAAACTTGTGATGATGATCACTCAGTTGTGTATACATATGTTGAACTGTAATGCTATACACCTAAAACATATGTATAAAAAATGCTTCAAGCCATTCGAACAATGTACCTTGAAGTCAGAAAGACATGTCTCACATAGTAGTGGACTAGTATTGTTTAACAACAGACTCAGGGTGGGAGAGCCCTCATGTACAGCATTTGCCAATTTCCATGGTATGAATATTCCCACTGTGGCTGACTTCAAGCTACCTATATAGCATAGCATCAATGAACACAGAGTTAGGAAAAAATGCACAGTAGCACAAGTATTCCGTACATATGCATGCATGAAGAATACATGTAAAAAACCTCAAGAACAGAGATAATAGTGAAATGCAGTAAAATAATTAAAATGGGATGAGTTTTGAGTTCTTATTACCTTTGTATTTAATATAATTTATGTCATTGTAAGTTTATATAATTTAATTTTTAACAATGGCCATGTTTAACTGTAGCTTGCAAATTCCCTGAAAATTTATTTTATTTCTTTGTTCTCTGTGCTATGCAGTAGAACCTTGTTGTTTATCTATTTCATATATAGTAGTTTGTATCTGCTAATCCCAAACTCCAAATTTATCCCTCCCCCACTTTCCCCTTGGTAACCATAAGTTTGTTTTCTATGTCTGTGAGTCTATTTCTGTTTTGTAAATAAGTCCATTTGTATCATGTTTTAGATTCAACATATAAGTGATATCATATTATATTTGTATTTCTCTTTCTGACTTGCTCCACTTAGTATAATCTCTAGGTCCATCCATGTTGCTGAAAATGGCATTATTTCATCCTTTTTATAGCTGAGTAGTATTCCATTGTCTGTGTGTGTGTGTGTGTGTGTGTGTGTGTGTGTATATCACATTTTCTTTATCCATTCATTTGTTCATGGAAATCAGTCTACTGTAAATAGTCCTACTGTGAACATAGAGATGCATGTACCTTTTTGAATTAGAGTTTTCTCTGGTTATATGCCCAGGAGTGGGATTGCTGGATCATATGACAACTCTATTTTAAGGTTTTTAAGGAACCTCCATACTGTTTTCCATAGTGGCTGTACCAATTTACATTCCCATGAACAGTGTAGGAGGGTTCCTTTTTCTCCACACCCTCTCCAGCACTTATTGTTTGTGGACTTTTTAATGATGGCTATTCTGACTGGTGTGAGGTGATACCTCACACTAGGTTTGATTTTCACTTCTCTGATTATTAGCAATGTTGAGCATCCTTTCATGTGCCTATTGACCATCTGTATGTCTTCTTTGAAGAAATATCTGTTTAGGTCTTCTGCCCATTTTTTGATTGGGTTGTTTGTTTTTTTTGTTATTGAGTTGTATGAGTTGTTTGTCTATTTTGGAAATTAAGCCCTTGAGGGTCACATCATTTGAAAATATTTTCTTCCAGTCCATAACTTGTCTTTTTGTTTTGTTTATCCCTTCCTTTGCTGTGCAAAAGCTTTTAAGTTGGATTAGGTCCCATTTGTTTGTTTTTGCTTTTATTTCTATTGCCTTGGGAGACTGACCTAAGAAAACATTGCTATAATTTATGTCAGAGAATGTTTTGCCTGTGTTCTCTTCTAGGAGTTTTATGGTGTCCTGTCTTATATTTAATTGTTTAAGCCATTTTGAGTTTATTTTTGTGTATGGTGTGAGGGAGTGTTCTAAGTCCACTGACTTACCTGCAGCTGTCCAGCTTTTCCAACACCACTTGCTGAAGAAACTGTCTTTTCTCCATTCTATATTCTTGCCTCCTTTGTCAATGATTAACTAACCATAGGTGTGTGCTTATTTCTGGGCTCTCTGTTCTGTTCCATTGATCCATATGTCTGTTTTTTGCCAATACCACACTGTTTTGATTACTGTAGCTTTGTAGTGTTGTCTGAAGCCTGGGAGGGTTATGCCTCCAGCTTTGTTCTTTTTCCTCAGGACTGCTTTAGCAATTCTGGGTCTTTTGTGATTCCATATAAATTTTAGGATTATTTGTTCTAGTTCTGTGAAATACCCTGAAAACTTAACAAACATCTCTCGCTGGTTCAGTACATCAGTGACCTGGCTCCTCATGAAATCTCTAAATAAGTCTCATGGTTGTCAAAAAAAATTGAAGATAGGTAATATATGTAAAATACTTAGAATTTTTTGAATAGGACAAGTAATTATAAATGATTATTATTGTTATTAATATTAATGAGCAGCTTTATGCTTTTTATTTTCATCAGTGACATGAGAGGATTAATATTTTTGTGGAATTTTTGTATGTTACTGTTCAATAAATACAGAATGAGAGATGTGCTTTGTTCCTTTCAGTGCCTAAGGCATGATCTGACAGTAAATTCAATTTTGAAAGGTATACTCACTCACTATTGATAAATTAATCCCAAAATATCACACTATAAATGGAACTTGTCAATTTCAATACAATATACTTTAAAAGTGGTATGTTATGTTAAATTTCCCATAGAATAGTATATAATTTCCTTCAAAGTATTCCAAGGGTTCACCTGGACACTGAAGTTTACTTATTCATTTTCTTTTATCTGTGCTATCTGCCAATTTTAGGTGCTTAGAGAGTAACTGGACCTCAATATTTATATGCTCCCATTAGAACAATAATCCTTGCTGGACTTTTTAAATTCATTAAATAATATATTTTCTTGTCTTGTTCCCTTTACTTTTCTCTTCCTAAATATGACATGGATGTTAAAGGTAGTATTGTGCTTTTTCTGTAGACTATCTAACCATTTAGACACAAAGAGGGAACAGCAACATCAGTGAATGTATTTTTTTTTGGTTACATAAATTGCTCCTTTGTTTCTCTAATATGTCGATAGACTGCAGACACTGTATGTTTCTCTATATCACTTTCCTACAGCAGGATGAAACTGCTAGGATCCCTTCTAAAAGGTCATCATTTATAGAATAACCACAAATGTGATCAATCAAGTCATTCCAATGGAGCAATAACCAGTGTGACCTCAACAGACTTTGGCTTTTGGAGCCAGATCGTTTTAGTGACAGACATAACCCTGGTGGGTCGGCAGCATCCTTCACTGCTCACTCTGCCATCTGCCACTCTGGAAACTTCATCATTAAAGGCAGAGTTGTTGCTGGACAAATTTGCAAATGGTTTCGAGAGCATTATTATTGCACAGAATGTTACCATCTGTAAGTAGGCAAATCTGAATTACAATGTATGTCTACCCTACCTAACTTTCTTTCTCTATGTATATCTTAATAGAAAATGTGCATGCATAAATCTCAAAACTAGAAACATTTCTTTTTATATTATGGAATTATAGCTTGCAAAGGGCCTTCAGAGCTTAACTTCCTACTTTTAAGTACAACTGCATTTAAACTATCACAGAACAAAGAATATCTATTTTATTTTGCATTTAGTTGTCTCTCTTTATTCACAAAGTATTTTTAATTTTTTGTTTGATTTTACTCACATATTACATTATTATATTATTAGCAAATATTCACATTAACATATATATACATATATATATATCTTTTAAAAATATTTCAGTTATATCTTTGAGATAGTACTACCTGTCTTCTTGCAACTAGCGTGGAATAAATTATAAAGATTATAAAAACAGTATAATGAAAACATTAAACCAGAATTCCCAATTCATAAGTCAGGTGCTGTTTTATATATATAATATGTATGAGATATATATGTATGTAATATTTATATATATTCATATTATTTAAGTCCTACTGCATAGGATTAGGATTATTATAATTTTAGCTATATAATTATAATAATATGGTATTTTATATTATATTGTTATGTTATTCATATTATATTATTAATATTGCCATTGGACAACAAGGTACCTAAGGCACAGAAAGGTAAACTGATGCTCAGGATCACACAGTTTAGTAAGTGGAGATCAGGGATTCTGAACTCAGCCAATCTAGGTCCAGAATCTGTGTTATTCATTGATTTGAGTCTGTGGATCTGTAGAGTCTGAAAATAGGTTAATGGATGTTCTATGGTGATGATGGGACTAAAGGAAGATGTTCCATGGACACAAAAAGGGTAAGGAATGGCATTATAGAGTTTTCATTGTCAAGTGCTAGTACTCAAATATGCTGCCTAAATATACCTGCTTCTCTTTGCTGAGTTTTAAAGACAGAAGGTAAATGTCAAATGGTGTACAAAATACTGATTCATTATTAATATAAGGTTAAGCTCTTGACACCTGTCCAAGATGTCTGCTTTGGAGAAGGACCTCAGTAAGTCTTCTACTCCACCATATAATTCTCCTGGCACTACTACCTGGCCATCTACTCTAACAAACCAGATGCTATATTGACCTAATCTCAGACAGAGAGCAAAGAGGTTCACCTGGCCTGTATGGAGGCCAGAGGGTAGTAAATCAGATGTGAAGGCAGGATCCTATCTTTAAGTCACAGTAAGCCTTCTCATTTGAACACTTGACCCAATGATTGTCTCACTGTCTGACAAATCATATGATCCCCTCTCTCTTCTGTGGAAAGGAGCTAGTAAAGGGACATGGAGAGAAGGCAGAAGCTTAGATTGTTGTTTCCTCATGTAAGGGATAATGGAAAACCAGGAGCAGACACTCAAAACACTACCTCTTCAGTTCTCACTATAGACTCTCTTTGATATTAAGAAAACATCTTAGCGAATTTAGTGTTTGGAGATGTTCTATAGTAAAGTTAGGTTAATAGGGCTAGTGTATGAATAATGGTAAAATTATATGAAAAATGGTAAAATAAGGTCAACTCCAAATTATTTGTATCATTAAAGCCTTTTGTTCATCAATTCCATGCCAAAATATAGCAGCATTTTGACAATGAGAAAAAATAGATGAGTAACACTAATACTTCTTTCATTCAGCTTATAATGGGACCATATAGCTTTGCTTAAAAATTTATGTTCAGTAAATGATGTGATAACATTGACAAAGAACTAGAGTTAAGAGACAATGGAGAAGCCATTTTCTTCCCTAGTTAAAACATAGCAAATCATAGTACTTAGTACTGTCTAATATGTCGATGCCCTATGCCCTAATTTTTTCTTTATTCTGCACTGAACGAAAAGGCTGAAGTCTAGGAGAGCTACAGCTGTGTGGGAAGGCTAAACAACCCCATGGCAAAAACACTGAGGACAGAGATCATGTCAATCATCTGACATGCCTGCCCTTGGATGGTTCCAAAGAAGATAGCTCCTTCTCACCTGTTATGAGGTATAAGAGGTACAATAAAGCTGTTGGAGCTTTGGCTGAAAAAACATACTCATGTAACATAAATACACATAATTTCTAAGGCCATAGATGGTCTTGTTATTTCTTTTATTTAAATACGTCCATAAATGACTAATGTTGAAGGTTTATCTTAGCTTGAGATGTTATAACAAAATAACATAGACTGGGTGGCTTAAACAACAGATATTTATTTCTCACGGTTCTGGAGGCTAAGAAGTCTAAGATCAAGGTGATTCAGTTCTGGGTGAGATCCCTCACCTGGCTTGTAGATGGCCGCCTTCTTGCTGTGTCCTTATATGGTTGCGAGAGAGAGCACTGGTTTCTTTGCCTCTTCTTATGATGATACTAATCCCATCATGAGGACCCCACCCTTATGATCTTATCTGAACCTAATTATCTCCCAATGGTTTCACCTCCTAATACCATCACATTGGGGGTTAGGACCTCAATATATGAATTTGGGGGGAACACAAACATTCAGTCCATAACAAGGTTGTTAGAGGGATTAGGTGTTCTAGTAAGATGACCTGGGAAGAGGAGGAAGTGTTTGCAAACATTTATACAATTTACAGTAAAATATTCTTATCAGCCACCTGTCTATAGTATTTCTTTATTTATACTATGAATCATATCAAGGTGCCCAAAATTGTACTGACACTTGAGAATGAAAAATTAGAACTACAATACGTCTGATTTAGTCTTCTTTAAAATTAAGTTGAGAATATTATGCAGGTGTCAAAAGAAATGAGGAAGTTTTGCATAGACTGATAAGGCATGACTGGATATACTAAATGAAAAAAAATCAAGATGCAAAATTGTTTTTAGTAGTAAGCTACCTGTGTGTTATGTGGCAATGAAAAATAAATATAGATGTATTGTTGCAAAAAAAATTTTTGGAAGGACATATCAATGTTATAAAACTGGTTGCTTAAAATGGGAAAGAGGTATAAGATAAAGAGAGCAGTTAACTTATGTAACAAGACTTCTCTAAGTATGTATTTTTACATAATTTTCACCTGGGAACATATATTATTTTCATACTCAAAAAATTAAATTAACCTAAAGTGAAAAAAATAAATAGCTAATTCTAATAAACTCAACAGAACTGAAATGAATAAACCAGCTCTATATCAAGTTGGTGACATAAACACACAGAGTTAATACTTATTGTAATTGACTTTTATACTCAGTATTATGACTGTATATCCTTTTATACTCAGTATTTTGACTATATGGAATATATTCTTAAGAAAAATTGAGCTGCAAAAAAGTCTTTTTTTTTTTTACATTTTCTATACTTTTTTTTTCTCAAAGCTATTATTTATTCTGTACAAGTTTCCACTGTACATCACATTTTTCTACTCTTGCTTACACAGTAAACAAGTGTACACCAGCCCTTTGGCTCAGGTTCACAGGTCTTCCCTGGAGAAGGGTGTCAGGCCAGTTAGAAAAAAGTCTTACATTTTATTCAATAATCTAATTGTTAGAAATATTATTGATATTATTCATTTTAAAGTATGTGTGTCATATCTGTGTGGGTGTGTGTGCATGAGAATAATGCAAATAAGAAATTATACATAAGACCTAATTTGTGGACTTCTGCAGATAATGCTTAAAAATAAGATGAGTATTAGATTATTTTTCTTCCATTCATTTTCTACTGAAGCTATATAGTTTGGCTTAAAGATTTGGATTCAGTTTTAATGTGAAAACATTTAGAGTTCTACCAGAGAGGACACTTTGGCCCCTGACTGCTTGTTCAAGAGAGAGCCCCAGCTGCTGCTGCCACTGCCTCATCTCCAAGTGCTGCCTGGCTGTCTTGGACTCCTCTGGGTGAGGGCGTGGTCTTCCCCATGTCTGCCATAGAAGGAGCATCAGCTCCAATGCCCGATCTGACCTGACAAGACCCCAAAACACTCTAGCTCCTCTCATTTCTTGTGCACTCAGATGATACGTGGCCTAATAGAGTGTGGGATTTGGTGTCCTTAGTGACTTCCTAGAAAGGTCTAAGCAACACACGTGAAAGTGCAGGGCCACTAACAACTCTTGGGGTGAACTTTGACCGATGATCCAGGAGGAAGCCTGAAAATTAATTCCCCTCACTTTTTTCACCGCAAGGGCTGTTCTGAGGCACAGTGGTTTCTGAAAGCCTGATTGAAATGTTTCTTACATAACTGAGCTTCTTCCCTTTCCTCAATTCTCTCTTACCTTCACTCTACCTGCCTAGGTTTGCACCTTCCAATGAAGCCTTAACAAGTAATCTGCCTCAGGCTCTGTTTTGTAAATAACCAGGGTTAAGAAAGCAATTATGTTAATGCAGTTAGGAAAAAGAAGTTTTTAGAGTAAGAGGAAAAAAAAAAATATATATATATATATATGTGTATGAAAGTAAAGGTAACTAAAATCTTGTAATTCAATTCAAATTGGAAATATCTGTATGAATTGACAAAGAAAAAAACCAACCTCCTATTTTCCTTCTTTGGTCCACTGAAAAGCAATCATAACTTAATAGCCATAAGCATATCTATTAACTGGATTATGGTCTGTATTTATTACATTTTCACAAATGCACCTGTAGAATGACAGGTCGTTTTGTTTTTTTTGCGGTATGCGGGCCTCTCACTGTTGTGGCCTCTCCCGTTACGGCGCACAGGCTCCGGACGCACAGGCTCAGCGGCCATGGCTCACGGGCCTAGCGGCTCCGCGGCATGTGGGATCTTCCCGGACCGGGGCACGAACCCGTGTCCCCTGCATCGGCAGGTGGACTCTCAACCACTGCGCCACCAGGGAAGCCCCTAGAATGACGGTTTTTAAGTCTAGGGCAGCCTTTATAAGATTAACCTGAGATTTTGGGGAGGCCACAATGCAAGCTATCAAAGAATATGAGTTATGTTAAAAGGCCACAGATAGACACTAAAATGAAGAAGATCTGAATAGCCAAAGACAGTAAAATTTGAGCATCAAAAAGAATAATGAATACAATTTATTGCAACACATACATTACGTAAAATTCCATAAGTTCATAATACATGGGAGAGAACCAACAAAACAAAACTCAATTCATTAATCACTTTATTTAAAAGCAAAAATCTAAGAATAAATATTTATCTTGTTTTTCCTTTAGGAACTAAATTTGAAAATAACCAAATAGCCCTGGCTAATGAGGGAAAGTTCTTTATGAAGAATTCTCACTGAAAGATGTTAATAGAATGATAAATTAGAAAAGCATGATTTTGTAACCTCTAGTAAAATAATTGATATTTATTTTGGATCTTATCAGAAAGTGAATTTCCAAGTTGCTTCTCTAAGAAAAGAGCTTTCTATAATAATGAAGAGATTGTGTAAATAGATTAAAGGTATATTGGCTTATCACCTGGAGACTAGGAACTTTTTTTTTTTTTTTTTTTTTTTTTTTTTTTTTGCGGTACGTGGGCCTCTCACTGCTGTGGCCTCTCCCATTGTGGAGCACAGGCTCCGGATGCGCAGGCTCAGCGGCCATGGCTCACGGGCCCAGCCACTCCACGGCATGTGGGATCTCCCGGACCGGGGCACGAACCCGTGTCCCCTGCATCGGCAGGCGGACTCTCAACCACTGCGCCACCAGGGAAGCCCCGAGACTAGGAACTTTTTAATAGCAAACTATATTTGTGAGGATATTTGTTATATATTGTTCATGTAAACCTTTAAAATGTTTTTCATAGAAGGTTGATTTTATTCACCAGACCTGTGATAATTTAGCCACTGATTATGACCTCATTGATTAAGCTCCTAAAAATTAGAGTAGTATTAAAGGAAAATGCAGACTCTTTTAGCATGTGGAGCATTGCTAAAATACTTTCTTCTCACGAAATGTTATTACTATTCTTTCAATGTTTCACAAATTTACATCATCCTTGCACAGGGGCCATGCTAATCTTCTCTGTATCATTCCAATTTTAGCATATGTGCTCTTGAAATGAACACACAAAATGTTATTTTAAAAGTAGATTAAATCTGGTTCTGGCAGATTAAATTTAAAGTTTAGAGTAGAAGCTTAATGGATCAGATCAATGTTCAATGTTTCAAAAGTAACTGGCCACAGTGTGAAGGGTATGTTGTGAGTAGGAGATCAGGTAGACAATATTTTAATGACCTGAATTTAGTTAGTGGCAGAAAGAATGGAGATGATGATCTGAATTTGAGAGGTGTTCCAGAAGTAGAATTAATAGGATTGGTCATTGATTGGATGGGGGCAGAGGGTGGAGAAGAGGAAATGTTAAAGGGAAAGTCAAAATATGTCCCAATGTAATAGTTTAGGTGAATGCTTACAGACTGCAGGGGGTTAAGCAATGACTAAGAGATGAGGAAAAGCTTTTTGAAAGCCTTGTATCACTGTATAACAGCATGACATTTAAGGCATTTAAAAGTCTGTCCTTGCACTGTCCTAAGGATCTAAGAAGTCAGTGGTACAAATCCATTGCAGTTTCCCACCTTATGTTTTTATTTATACCATTTTTTCCTGTATGGAATAATCCCGCCCTCACATGTGCTATGTTAAATCACCCTGGTTCTTCAAAGCTCAACTCTAGTATACATCATCCCCCAGAAGAGGTCAATTATTTCTTTTTCTATGTCTCCATAAAACTTAATTCAAAACTTTACTACAGCCCTCATCACATCATGTTATTTTAAATCACATGCTTCGGTCTAGTCCACAAGAATATGCTTGAAGTCTCAACTTGCCTGTTGCATGAATGAAAGTCTCCGTACGTAAATTGCTTTGTCTAATTTAACATTAAGTAATTAGGACGCATTTACCTACTCTTGTCGTTCATAGTGCTAAGCTGCTGCTCATGCAACAAGTCAGACTGTTATGGTCCCAGCCCCCTCAAAGCCAACACTTAGTAGAGGACACAGAGAATCAAAGAGACTAATAAGAAACAGGGTGTCATAAGTTCAATAATCATTATGATGGTGGTGATGACAATGTTAGCTATTGAGTACTTTTATGTAAGCATGGTTCCAAGCACTTATACATCTTACATACTCTAACCCTCACAGAAACTCAGTGACGGAGGAAGTACATATAGTACTTTTATAGATGTTGGTAAGTGGACACATAACCAAGACTTTGGGAGACAGTGAAAGCTTCCCAAACACAGTGATTTCCAAGTTAAGACCGGAAAAAATGACTAGGGATTAGCCAGGTAGGAAAGAGACAGAGAAAGGCGGTGGAGGGAATGGAGATAAAGAAGAGAAAGGAGGAGTAGGGGTGTGTGTGTGTGTGTGTGTGTGTGTGTGTGTGTGTGTGTGTGTGTGTGTTTAGGTGAGAGTTACAGAAAGGAAAAGTGTTTCTAACAGGAAACAAAGGCCAAGGGCCAATCAATATGTGTATTTAACGGACATTTCTACTTCTGAAGTCAGACCATCAGTATCATGGAGCTTAATTCCTTTGGAAACTGTCACAAAAGCTAAAAGCTGAACCGGATCCATTATCCTCATTTTACAGATATGAGCACTGAATCCCAGTTAAAGGAAATGAGTTCCCAGTGCAATGCAGAGTCACTGGCAAGAGCTCCGTTCCCAGGGCCAGGCTCTTTCCAGGACACCACGCTGCTGCCTCTGTGGATTGTTAAATGGTTTCTACTTCAGCCAGCCAACAGTAAATGTATGCAGTGTTTTATGATTCCCAACCACCACATTCCAGCTCACGTTCTTCTCTTGATTATTATTTAATAAGAAAAACATAAATTATGAAATATAATAGTACATATCTGTACTTAATCTCTAAACAGATGTGATCTAGAAATGATTCTGCTCAGTCTTGCCCTCAGCACATCAGTTCCACCATGAAAATGTGTCATGACTTTTTATCTTACAGGCTATAATTGCATCTTAATCACATCCCTGATAGACAGTCTTAGTTTCCTCTTATTTTGAGGTGGTTTTTATATCAGCTGTAAGAGCATGATAGCCTTTGGAGACAGTTCCAGTTCTGGGTCTGCCACTAACCAGCTGTGTGACCTTGGGCCAGTTCCATAATATCTCTACAGTAGTAGCTAGCTAGACTCATTGAATTCCTGTGGAAATTAAGGAGTAACATGCATGCAAAGTACAAAGCACAGTGCTTGGTACCTTGTATGTTTTGAAAATATTTGAGTTGTGAGATATATTTTTAACACCAAATCATAAAGTCACAACTAAAAAAAATCAGCTACCTTAACCGTTCCACTTTACTGATAGCATCTGTAGACTGGTAAAGTTCTTACTTGCCAAAACGAAGTATCTGTTTAGTTCCTACCACTAGATTATGGACTTTGTAAGAGCAAAGACTGTGAATTTCCTCTATATTCTTGCAATTACCACTGTGACAAGCATATAGTGAACGTTCATAAATATAAAAATTGGTCGAATTATCTAATTATTTGGTGTCTGAGCCAAGGCTAAAACTCAGGCTTGCTTTCTTTATAACTCCAGTCCAGGGGAAATATCATCTCTGAGCTAAACTGGGGCAGGGCACTCCAACCCAGTGAAGTGGAATTTGAGATATCTCAAACAGGCATCATACCCCTTGAACTTGGCTACTGCTAAATATGTAGAAACATATCCCACAGTGAGCTCCTTCCACATACTTTACTTACCAAAACCATTATGGTATAAAGAGAACATGAACAAATGTTATTTCCAAACCCGCTTAAGTTGCTTAAGTTGTGGAGTTCCTGGTCCTAATTTTAGTAGCAGCATCAATAGCTGATGGAAATACTGCTGTGTCTCGCAGATGTGAAATACCATAGAAACCTGACCAGTTTCTCTTGCGATGACATCAGATTCTCCTAATAATCGAGTGCAAGCTTTATTGGATTCATTTACTTAAAAAAAGAAAAGAAAAGAAAACAGCCACTCTTGATACCGCAAAAAAGTGAGCAGTGGTCCCCACTCCTCCCTCTTGGGTCAATGATAAAACATACACGGAACACATGATTCCTGTCTGCCAAATATGGCAGGAAGTATAACATTTATCCTTTAAGTTAACATTGATAAAGCAATTTGCTTTAAGAATGGGGCTGGGGCTTCCCTGGTGGTGCAGTGGTTGAGAGTCCGCCTGCAGATGCAGGGGACACGGGTTCGTGCCCCGGTCCGGGAGGATCCCACGTGCCACGGAGCGGCTGGGCCTGTGAGCCATGGCCGCTGAGCCTGCGCGTCCGGAGCTTGTGCTCCGCGGCGGGAGAGGCCACAGCAGTGAGAAGCCCGTGTACCGCAAAAAAAGAAAAAAAAAAAAAGAATGGGGGTGATGTGATGGTTTTCAGACAGTAAACTGTGCTAACTGCTTGAAAATGCACACGATTTAGGAGCTGATAGGTTCAGTTCTCAAGTGGAGGAGGTGCAATGTGATGTTTTGGCACTGGTTAGTCAGTCCTTCCACTGCCCTGTCTGTGGGAAATATGCTAATAGCTTATTGCTATAGCCTTTGAACTCCCAGGGCAAGTGAAGCCCAAAATTCCATAGCCCTGATGCCAGTGGGTCTCATCACATTTGATGGATGAAAATTACTTCGGCTTTAATATTTCCATTGATCTGGAAGGTATTAACAAGGGATTTTTAAAAATCACAAACAGAATCCTACAGAATAAAATCTTGCTCCAAGATTCCATTCAGCTTACTCTTACCAACAGTTAGTCTCTTTGATATGGAAATGTCTCCTGACTTTTCATACTCCATATTGACAGCACATATTTTAGCTCCATCATCACCCAACAAATTAAAGTGAGCCTTTAAAAACAGTGTGTTTCTTTATATTTCATTTTTCATCAAACAAAACAAAAGCTGAGAAAAAAATAATAAACCTCTTTTTGTGGAATAATTTTCAAAGTCCTTAATACTAGGAAAGCTTATATTTTTAAGGGAAGGACAGCCAAAGCTCTGGTTTGGCATAGGGAAT
Organism: Phocoena sinus; assembly: GCF_008692025.1. Lineage (NCBI taxonomy): Eukaryota > Metazoa > Chordata > Mammalia > Artiodactyla > Phocoenidae > Phocoena > Phocoena sinus. Next base: position 96,201,629 of record NC_045767.1, read on the forward strand.
AAAACTGCAAGTTAAGCAATGGAAACAGACTAATTTTTCCCAGTTACGAAAGAAAGAAAGAAAGAAATCTATGGCGTGTGGTAAGGTGTCCCTCTTATGAGGTTCATGACTGGAAAGCTCACTGAGGGATAAGAAATCATTTTTACTGGATGATTTTTTGGGATATGTTTGAATGTATACACTGAACAAATATTTTAAAGTATTTAAACTTGGAATGCTTGACACAATTGAGATTTGAAGTTTACTATGTGGATTCCTGTAACAGTGAGGGTTTTTCTTTTCTATTCTGGTTTGTGTCCATGTTGCACTTTTATTTCTCTTTCTGGATGGATGGGCTACCAGAGGAAGGGTGGGTAAAAAACGGATTGAGAAAGTGCACAAAATTTTCCTAAGCAAATACAAGGTGTGGACTTTGTTGTTGTTTCTGTCAGATGATGAACTTCTTGGCCACATAATAATCATGTTCATATTCTCATTATATTACAACTTTTTGGTATCATTGCATGCCAGGGGTTTGCCCTTTATGGATATAGATACCCCTTCTCAATCAGACAACCTAGGTGAATAAATTATGTACAAGTTGCTGTAATGCAGGAGATCTACTCTGGCAGCCCATCTCGTGTTTGGACTGCTTTTAGTTGGTCTTCATTTGGGGAAAGTATACTGAGCCAGGTCACAGACATAAACATTAACCCTGGCACTGCAACCTTGTTGACTTGTACCATGCTAGAATTTGAGGTCTCTTTCTAGAATTAAGACTCCAGTAGCGGTTTAAACCAAATTAATCACACTGGCCATATTGGTTTAGTTCAACTGCAGGATGTCTTAATTTGGTCAGAGGTGCATTCACCAGAAATTAAAATAAACAGAAGAATATTTGTTATTCTCTTATAGAAATGCAAAACTAGTAAATATAATATAATTTGTAATATAATATAATCACTGAATTATTCAGAGTTTTCATCAACTCTTCATTATTTAAAATATGTCTTGTAGTAAGGATGATTGAGCCTATTTAAAAAATATATATGTAATATATATTTGTATTTATAAAATCATTGATATTTAAAAATTATTAACCATCTTTTGATTAAATACAATATTTTAAATTACTTCATCTGAAAATAAAGTTTACCCACACATACTAAAAATTCTGTAAGCTAAATAATTCTTTTTTGTATTCCTCATAACATCCAGCATAGAGATTAGCCAAAATTTGTATAAGGAAAAAAGACCATAGGGATGTTGGATTAAAACTAATGTAAATTTTAGGTCCTATATCTGTCAACTAGTGTCACAATAATGCTGTGTAACAAAGCACCCCAAAACCCAGTGGCTTAAAACAACAATCATTTATTCCTGCTCACCAGTGAGTTTTTGTCTGAGCTCATCTCAATATTGTAGGACCTTATCAAATGCATCTGGTTACAATCAGAATATTTTCAACTTTTAGGCTGGAAATCTTCTCCAATGCTGGCAGTTCAATAGATACCTCTTTTCTTTCTCTGGAGTTGTCAGAGGTGACAGTTTTATCAAATGTTTTGACACCAGATAACATTTTTCCAGACTCTTGTCAAAGTTTCTTTGCTCTCTGCCACTTTATCCCCAAAAGGATGTCACATATTTCAAGTATTTTTTATGGCAGCACCCCACTTCCGGGTACAAATTTCTGCAGTAGTCAATATTGCCACAATAATACCACTTAGCAAATCAGCCCACAAAATTCAGTGGCTTAAAATATCCTTTATTCTCTTTTGTGTGTTTGTAGGTCAGCTAGGGCTTGGCTGACCAAGCTGGGCTCAGCTGGTCTTGGCTCCAAGCTGGGGATTGGGTCCAAGCCTTCTTTAGTCACTGCTGTGGGTTAGACTCAGGTCTCCTCCATGTGAGATGATTCTGGGGTCCAGGCTGCTACTTCTTTAGCTATCCAAGGCTAGTTCTTCTCATGGTAACTGCAGAAGCACACAAGCCATGGCCAGACACAAGCACATCTCCCTACTCTGCTTATGTCACATCTGCTCACATCTTTTTGACCAAAGCCAGTCACGTGGCTGAGGGTTAGGGAAATACACGTTATCTACCCCAAGGTCTTGGCAAAGTATAGATGTATGTTATTGCTAGAGGGAACTAAACAATTTTGATCAATAATCTAATTTACTATAGGCCCCTCTGTTGAAATTTCACTGAAATAATCCAAGTTATCATTATTCTGCCAAAGATGATGGGAAGTGATAACCTATTTTTCAATTCCACATTTGGCATTCTTATTATATTTTCTAAAATATCATGCCAATAGTAGGTAATATTAAGCCAGTTTAATAATCTTATAATCAGCCAGATCATAAAGTTGAAAAGATTGCTAAAACAAACGAAGCAATCATTTGTGCATTTTATAAAGCTTAATAATTTTCTTAGGAATTAATGAAGTAACAGCCAAAGAAAATCATCAGATCTGACTCTACTTTTAAACTTATTTTGAAAGATTCTTTACAATATAACACCATTAGGGAATAATTTCTGTTAATTCCTTCTCTCAAAAACACCTGGCAAGCTTATATTAATGATAAGCTTTCTGTCTGAAATCTAATTCTTTATTCTGTCATAACCTGCAGACATTCTGTTGGGTCCTAAATGGTGAACTGGCAGTGAGAGTAGAAAGTAACCACAGCCCAAAATTGTATTGTTCGAAGGGGATCAAGATACTCAGTCTAAATTCATGTGGCAGTCATTGCCCAAGGGATCTACCTGGATGGGCAAAGGCAAGACAAACAGAAGCTTTGAGCAGAGTTTAATTATAGGGGTTAAAGGCAGTTTTGTTCCTAGATGCAGATGGAATGTGTCCATGTTGAAACTGGCAGTCACAGAAGTGCAGAGGCTTTTTCTAATAACCCTGAGAGAGGAGGCCAGTTTGGCTCTGTTGCAGGAATACTTCAGATCTCGTTTATTGACATGAAAGAAGATTCTAAGAGTCTGCCATTTTGTTAAGAATTGGCTAAAAAACTGGCCCTGTATAATAAACAATTGGCTGGCCTTTCTCCCTGGTTCCTGAGAGGTATCCTATAAATTTCTGGAATTTCTGGAGTAATAAGAGTATTTTTACTATTCATGGTGGGCCCCTAAATAGTTTGTGATCATGAAGCTGACCATACCAGGAACACCAACCATGTCATTAGAGAGTTGGGGTTTTGAGCCATGCTCTATCAACTGGACTTCCAGGGAGGGAAGAGAGGCTGGAGTTCAGTCACGTAGCCACTGATTCAATCAATCATGCTTACGTAATGAAATCCCCGTAAAACTCTGGACATCAAAGCTCTAAGGAGGGCTTCCCTGGTGGCGCAGTGGTTGAGAGTCCGCCTGTCGAGGCAGGGGACACGGGTTCGTGCCCCGGTTCGGGAAGATCCCACATGCTGCGGAGCGGCTGGGCCCGTGAGCCATAGCCGCTGAGCCTGCGCGTCCGGAGCCTGTGCTCCGCAAGGGGAGAGGCCACAACAGTGAGAGGCCCGCGTACCACAAAAAAAAAAAAAAAAAAGCTGGAAGGAACCGTCTTGTTGGCAATATTCCATGCATGTTGTTAGGCACTGGTGTGCTGGGAGAGTGATGCATTCTGACTTCACTTGGAGATGACACTGGAAGCTTCATGTCTGGAACCCTCTCAGACTTCACCCTATGCACATGTTCTTTTGTTTGGTTCTGATTTACATCTTTCTTTTTTTTTTTTTTCTCTAATAAAACTGTTCTCATAATGCTTTCCTGAGTTCTGTGAGTTGTTCTGGACAGTTATTAAAACTGAGGGGTATTAGGAACCCCAAGTTTGTAGTCAGTTGTTCAGAAGTGAGGGTAGCCCTGGAAACCCCAGATTGGTGGTCTAAGTCAGCATCGGTATTGCACGTGTTCAGAGCAGAGAGCCTGCAACTGTAGTAGCTGCCCCTGGAACGAGAATGGGCTGAGATAGACAACACATACTGGTATCTGATCTCCCTTAGATAATAGGAATTAAATAAGCACAAGAATTAAATAATTATGTAAGTGATAAATAATATTGCAAGTATAATTATTATTTTAAATTTTATCCCTTTAAAGTGCTTGAAGAAGAAAAAGATATTTACCAGTTATACAATATATAGGGTTGTGACATCATTTATCTGTTTTTTTTCTTTATCCATTCCCATTGTTCTGTGCTCTGTTCTGTGTCATGGGGGGCTAGAAGCCTGGAAACTACATTTCCCATCCACCCCCACCGTCTTGCTAGCTGGCTTCCTGTTCCTACAGTGGGAGGTGGTGGAAAGATATAAACTAAAAGGACACAAGATATATTTCTTGTGCTTTTCCCTTGTAGGCTGTGCCTTGGGCAGTCGTGGAAAAACAGCAGAGGTACAAGCTCCTCCACAGGAGTATGGACTCCACATTTCTATTCAGATTTCTTTGTAGAGGTGATAGAAACAGGAGGTGCTTCAGATGCTCCTAGAACACAGCAGCTATAGCTACAGGCTTTGGGATCTTGCAATGTCAGTCGCGATATGAGCTCCTGGTTTCCTTCAACTGGTTCCAGTGGCAGCAGTTACAGCAGCCTCAGCTACACAGTGACCATGGATCTGGGTGATTTTCCTTCCTCCATTCTAGGAGTGGTAGCAGCTTTGTATACTTACTAATATCTGGGTTACTTCACTTCTTTCCTTTGGGTCCTCCAGCCATTCTGTCACTTTTGTATCCAGTTACTTGTATCTCTCTGTTTGAAATATCAATATTTTCCTGAACAGACACAGACTAATACAGAAGGCAAGTAATATATTCCTGAAAAATTCTGTCAAATGGAATTTTTACAAATCAAAAAATATTTTGTGTAAATAGGAAAATTTTATTTTATAAGTAAAAAAAATGAGGCCTTCTGAAAGTGATACACCCATTTCTGATTCAAGTGCTCATTACATAATTTATCTGCTATACAGTATTTTATTTTATACACTGCTTTTTATTCTTTTAAAAGCTTGTGATATTGTGATTTATAAGAAATATATATTTGGTCATTCAGATGACCAAAATATATTTCTCATATATATTTGGTCTTCTTCCATGGTTCCTGACCCTAAGCTCCTCAAACCTTTGGAATTTCCTAAGGGTTGAGAGTAATAAATGTGTCTTTTGTTATGTTAATTAGGTGACGTCAGACTCCACCTAGGGATGGGGGTTGGTTGCCATACAAACCTACCCCATGATTAGAGGGTTGAAACTTTCAGTCTCACCCTCTGGAAAGAGGAGAGGAACAGGAGGTTGAATCAGTTGCCAATGACCATTTATTTAATGCCTATGTAATAAAGCCTCCATAAAAACTCAAAAGGACTGGGTTCAGAGAGCTGAGTTGGTGAACACGTGGGGATTTGGGGAGAGTGACTTGCCTTAGAGGGCATAGAAGTTCTGCACTGCCCCTTCCCACATACCTTGCCATATTCATGTCATTCATCTGGCTGTTCTTGAATTCTATCCTTTTATAATTAACTGGTAATCTACTAAGTAAAATGTTTCTCTGAGTTCTATGAGCTGCTCTAGGAAATTAATCAAACGGGAGAAAGGATCGAGGGAACCTCTGATTTACTGCCAGTCAGTTAGAAGTCCAGGTATCAACCTGGACTTTTGATTGGCATCTGAACTTCAAGGAGAGGGTCGTTGGAACCTCCAACCTGTAGCTGGTTGATCAGAAACACAGGTAGCAGTCTGGGCTTGAAACTGAAGTATGTAGGCGGCAGGGGAGAGTCTTGTAGGACTGAACCCTTAACCTGATGCCATCAGGATATCTGATGCTATCTCTGGGTAGATAGTGTCAGAACTGAGTTGAATTCTTGGACACCGTGTATAGAACCCCTAACATGACCACTGAAGGAAAAGTCAAGAGAGATGCTGACTTACCAGGATTGTAGTTTACATCCATCTAAAAATGGAGACGAAAGGATAAAAAGAAGAAATCCTCAGAACTTGAAGCTGTTACCTAGGTCTCTTTCACCCACTGTGAAGCAGTGACCAACAGCTATCACCCAAATACAGGTTACTCTTTCCTCCTGTGACACCTCAGTCACAGGGGACAATCAGATGAAAAGCAAGTATTCTACAAATATTTATGTTATTATAAAGCTAAGAATGAACTCATGAAGGAAAAGAATGCCAAAATGAATTTTTCTCTGAAGCTTTATTTTACACAATATTTTCAGTAAAAGAAAAATATTTTTAAAATATTTGGGTTTGCGCAGGGTTGGGACTAGAATGAGGTGAGTAAGGCATTTGCCTTTGAAGCTAAATTTAAGGGGCTGCCAAAAACCTCTGGTTATCAACATAAGTAATATTCTTATGCAACATTTTTAAAAGTCACAATTAGTGCAAAAAATCCATGAGAAATAAAATATCGAAGTGTTAAGGAAAGACAGGAGCAGTATGACTGTTTTTTCCTTTTTCCTCAGCCTTCAATATAGCTTGGCATGTCACTGATTTGTTGACTAAAATTAGTATATTTTAAAAGAGTATTTTTCAAGCTCTTTTTTTTTTTTTTATGTAAGGAATTCAAATTCTAGAGTTAAGATCTGAGAAGTCAAAACAAGTATTTTTAAAGACTCTCAGGGTCCAAGATTGCTTACAAAAATTCTACTTGGTTAGTCATTTTCTTTAGCAACAGTTGAAAGCCAAAGGCAATACTCTTATAAATCCAAGATGAAGAAATATTTTTAGGCTCAGAAATTTAGAACAAAGTACTTTTTGCAGGGCCAAGTTCTTCTCAACCTCCTGTAGAAGATTTTTGTTATTGAGTACGAAGTGCTGCTAGGTGCTGGGGACAATGATGCATACAAAGTGTTTTTTCTTAATTTTCAAAAATGCACTTTGAGTCCAGTGCTATTGTTTCACAAACAGAACCCTGGAGGATAAAATTAAAAAGTAGTTTTCTTATCAGCTTCTCTAGCAAATAGGGGCTCATCTTGACAGTCTCTTTCCTACTTTGTAAGATGGGAACAATTTACCAACTCTCTTTTACGTGACATAGAAGCTCTAGGGGTCTTAAAGTCTAGGAAGTGCTTTGAGCTATGGAAGTTTTTGGACTCTAGGCTCCCTAGATATAGCGTCTTCCCCTCTGCTGTGTCCCACAACCAGATTTAGCACAAGGAATGCTGTTGAATAAACAAAGACCTTGGACTACCACCCGTGGTCAGAAGACCAGCATTTTATACTGACTCTGTCTCTTGGTGATTGTGTGATTTTCATTAAAATACTTAATGGGATACTTAACCTCTTTGGACCTCAGTTTCTTCACTGATAAAACACAATAAGGTGTAGCGATTAAATCCAGCTTTAGACAGATAAAGTTGTTGTCTATAAGTTGTTGTGTCACCTAGTACAAGGGTCAGCAAGTTTTTTCTGTAAAGGACCAGATAGTAAATATTTTAGGTTTTGCAAGCCATATGGCCTCTATCACAACTACTCAGTTCTGCTGCTACAGTGCAAAAGCTGCCACAGACAATATGTAAATGAATGGGCATCGCTCGGTTCCAGTAAAATTTTACAAAAACAGGTGGCTGGCCAGATTTGGCCCTTAGGCCATGGTTATGCCAATTCCTGACCTAGTGTAACGTAGTATGGATGTAAGCACGTAGAATATCTTTTCATGCTAAAGATTACTAGACTCTAAACTCCATGAGAACAGGAGCTTCTTCTGTTTGTGTTTATCATTGATTGACTCTCTAAGAGCTTCATCAAAGTCTTCCACTTTTTCAGGAGCTATTAGCTTCTAAACTCAGAGAGTGGTGCCTGGAACTTAATAGCTGAATGAAAAATGAGATAGGTATCTTTTCATTCTAAAACTTCTATAAGGCATAACGTTATGATAAGACTTTATACCTTCTTTCCACCCTTGTGTTTACACAACTGACAACTTTTTTTTTTTCCCCTCAGCGTAAGATCAGTGATAGAAAAAGAGGTAGTGCTACAATGATTAAAAAAGGAAATGCACATAATCTGGGTATTATGTCATTTATGCCCAAGCTCATAAAAACAGTGTTCGGTCCCTGGGAGTAAACATCATATATCACTGTGATGTATTAGAAACAAAGGGATTATGAACCAGCTCTGAGATAGTCTCCCAACAAAGCAGCATTACAGGTATGGTACCATCTGGATCTTGTGAAATTTGTATGTAAGCATGGTGCTTAATATATAATTTTAATGGAAATATGACATAAATCATTAAGCATTTCTTCTTTTCCTGGACATCCTCTGTCTTTTCATTCTTCGCAATCTCTCTCACGAATGCTTTATTCTAGAGGTGTGGTGTTTCTGAAATTATTAAACATATGCAGGAGAGATTGTATCTGAAAACTGGACTGAATCAAAAGGCTAATGTTGTCACCGAACAGAGATATCATTCACTGACAATTCTGCCTTTGGTGGGTCTGTTAATCTGTAAGGAAAGACATGAGGCTTCCTACACTATTATCTATGAAAGGCTTTTACAAGAATAAGAATGTGTAGAAAACAATGGAAAAGTAGAGGTTAATGTGGAGTTATTTTACTCTTCAAAGAATTTTTTTTAATTACACATAATCCTACACAAATATTTTTAAATTTCAGAACTTTTAGAAAATTCATACTTAGAAGTTTGTGATCTTAGGAAAATGATAAAATTTTAACGTGAAAATTAAGGTAAATGTTAAGCAAGCCAAATTTAATATTCTACATTAGCCTTACCCAAGAACAGTATGATAGAGATGATTTTTCAGTTGTATTTATTTACATATCAAAAAGTTAGTACATGCTTTATTACATCAAAGATTTGTGTTTGGACCTGGGAAGACCACAGAGATTCATTGGAAGGGACCCTAACACTGAAAGAACTTGCCATGTAGTTCAGGAAATAGATTGCTTACAAATGACCCAGGGAAGAATGTAAGCAAGAGTGGATGAGGTAAGAAAGAAGCAGCTATGCTGAAAGTGGTTGGAGGGGGACCAAGTGTAAAAAGGCCCAGATTTAAGTTTCAGGTTGGGATGTTGTTATCATAGGGAGAAAGATCCCGTTTCAAATTCCATCCTAACACACGGTCAATGGCAAAGAGCCCCAGTGGGGCATTGGCCAGAAGAGTAGTGTAATTGGAAAAACTACTGTTAGGTGTTAACTTTTGAAGGAGAATATCAATGAAAATACTAATACCCAGATTGGAAAAAGAATTCAAGAGGGGTTAACTTGTGTTTTCCTGGTGTTTTCTTAATCTGCATTATAATAAAAATCAAATGCAAAATGTTATTATCTAAGGTGGCACCATATAAAATGTTGATTGTCTGGCATACATCTGGATTACACTTGGAAACAAATCCACCACCATCCTGTTGATGACTGCAGAATGTAGAAATCAAAGAAAGGGCAAAAGCTGGATTTCTGAGTTATCAAAGAAAATACGAACAAAGTTAACACCTAGAGTTAACCTCTATCTTAAGATTGACCCCAGCATTTAGTGACCAGAGTTAGAAGTTCTATTTAAACTTGTAAAGGCTTGGGCATTTCCTGAGATGCTAGTTCAAAGCTTGGGAGACCCCAGTCTTAAAGATGCTGTGGGAAACAGTCTACATGTTCTAATATTTACTATCCAGAAAATGGCAAAATTTGTCATTTTTGCTGTTTTCAAATTTTACATAATTAAAACACTCAAAAACTGCTAGAGTCATAAGGTTCCATGTTGCCCCTTTAGTTCAAGGTCATTACAAAACCATATCCTGTGTGGATCAGTGACCAAGTAGTTGCAGAGGAAGGAGATTGTTACAACGGACTGGAAAATGACTATTCACCTGAGACCAGAAAGGGGATTTTATTAGCACAATAAAAGTCAAATATACATAGGAGCTGCACATTGGAGGAACTTAGAACAAGTTGTGTGCTGCTTTACAGTACCCTGAATGATAAGTGTGCATTTCTATATGTTTTTTGAAAATACTGCAATATGATACTGATTGCAAGGTCACATTGAAGGAACTGATTTTTTTTTTTTTTCTGGCTATAGTTAATTTACCTATTCTTTTCCTGAAATGCCAGTTTTGGGCATTTCATGCAAGTACAAAGCTAGAAAGATAATAAAAGCAAAATGAGTGCTTGGCGTATTTCTCAGACTGTAATGAAACTGGATTAATTGAGAGAGTCAGCAAATCACAGTTATCAATCAAATGGTGAAGGTGGTGGGTACAGATGCCAGGTCTGATTTGTTTTTCTGGTCCAGAGAACTTGTTTTTTGTTATTGATTATTTCTGTTTCGTGTTCTCATTATTCTTAAAAACAGAACAACATACACTGTCTTACTAGGTCATACTTACACTTCAACATGAAAGTGTAGGTCAAAGGTATATAGTAGGTTCAATTTTTAAAAGGAATCTGCCTAACAAATACCTGGTCCTAAAAGTGAAAAGGAACATATATACACTACCAAATGTAAAATAGATAGCTAGTGGGAAGCAGCTGCATCACACGGGGAGATCAGCTCGGGGCTTTGTGGTCGCTTAGAGGGATGGGATGGGGAGGGTGGGAGGGAGGGAGATGCAAGAGGGAGGGGATATGGGGATATATGTATACGTATAGCTGATTCACTTTGTTATACAGCAGAAAGTAACACAACATTGTAAAGCAGTTATACTCCAATAAAGATGTTAAAAAAAACTAAAAAATAAAAAAATGAAATAAAAAATAAAAGTATAAAGGAAGCAGATGATCTAATTGAAAATATAAATAAAAAGAAAAGAGCCACTTTAATTAGTGCATCAGTGAATCTGGATAGATTGAAAACTCACTTCCCACTCAACTCTAAAATTATTCCTCTTTGATAATGGAAAAGATGTCATTGCAGTGATTTCAGAAATAATGAATTTACCAAGAAATTTAAGAAACGAAAAGGATAAATCCCAGGACTTTGGATTTAAAGAAAATATTGTTCCTCTTGAATTTTCATTCACCTCCTTTTCTTCCTCCATTTGATCTTCCTTTTATCTAGAAAACAAAAATAGTCTTTTTTTCCCCTCTTTTCTAAATAAAAGACTGTTTCTTCTATTCATACTGGATTCAGAACAAAAGTAATTTTCACCCTAGTTCTAAATTTTTAAAATGTGAAGTTCAAAAGATTCGAGATTTTTGGTTCCAAACACTTTACTAAATGTAAATATCGACAAACAAGTCATCCAAGTCTCAATTTTTATCATTTAGCTTCTGATGAAGAAAGGAACTGGCTTTAACCACAATTTAAGGGAAAGAACAGTTGCTTCTTTCCTACTGGTAAAAATTTCAGCACTATAGGCAAGTTCCCTTGATGCTAATATAGATATGGTGGGCCCAACAGACAGGTGGAGTTGGCAAATAAATGTACATTTCTCTCTTTTATGACTCAATGTTATCATGAGGGAAATGGAGAACATTTCCACAACACAGCTGTGTGGGATTCTCCAGCTCGTCTATCAGGATAACGCAGAGCCTTTTACTCCCCTGCAGTTTGGCAACCAGTACAGATCTGAGTAGGAGATAGAAGATTACTCTCAAGTTCTTGGCTGTACTAGAAGTGCAAGTTGTGTTTTGGAGTTGCAACTGTTATCTATCAGTTTAAGAGTCTCTGGTGAAAGGAAACTCACTACTTTCCAGGGAGACTTTTCTATTTTTGACAACCTCTCATTTTTAGAAGGGTCTTCATTGTAGTTATTCTTAAACCTGCCAAAGTAGAATTTTTACTTATTATTTCTAATTTTATACTTCAAGGTCACCCATAGGAAATGAATTCTTTTTTCATACAAATACACTCTTAAGTTCTTGAAAGCAGTCGTCATGTCCATCAAGCTGATGTTCTAATTATTCTAATAATTTCTCCTGTGAGGAGGTCTTGAGTCTTTTCTCCTTTGGACAGAGTGACTTGGCTCAACACCCAAAATGTGATCAGATTGTAGAAGAATAAAGTGGGCCTGTTACCCTGGCTGACCTGATGGCTTGACTTTGTCAACCATAGTCCAGTTCTTCCTCTGGTCTCAGCTCAACATCCGAAAGAGAAATCAAAGATGCTGCTGGCCATTCTTAAGAATCATATTTGCCTCAGGAAGCAACATATTTAATGCAAACAAATAGTAGTAATTTATACTCTTAAATTCCTCCAGAAATAAAAGTATTTGGGGGGAAAAAATTATCCATAGATAAAAAGCCAGATTTGTCATCCACCAACCTTTTACTCTTCCACTTAACCAGACTCAAATGTTGTATCTTTTAATCTCCTTCATCTATGCCATATCCAGTGAGTTGCCTAGTTTCACTCCTACCACCATTCTTGTCCTTGGACCTCATGGCTAAATGAATGCCTTAGATTCTTATGGTTTGGTGTGACCTTAGTGGCATCTAGCTCAACCATGCACCTAGCTTGAATCCTCCCTAAATCTTCTTAGTCTCAAATGTAGTTAAATTAAGTGAGTGGGAGCAGCAGGGTTTAGGAGATTGCATAGCTGAATGGACTGAAAAGCTCATTCCAAGTAGAAAGGGGATTTTACTCTATTTCCAAAGATTCTTGCACAGGAAAATGCAGATGCAATATTGCCAGGTACAGGTTTTCAAGAAAAGCAGAAATCCATATTTTTGAATAAATTTCTTTGATTTTTTAAAAAGTTTTCTTTTCTGTTTTTTTAAAGTTGGTCCTCCCAAGTGTGTCCTCGAGATGGTCTACCCCATTGGCATCAGCTTGGATCTTTGTTCCATAGTCACATTTTCTCAGTTGTCTCAATAATTCTTATAATAACCGGAAAAGTATTAAAGAGATTATTTAGACACTACAAATGATACAATAGAGTATGCAACAGCTATGATACAATGTTAAATAAAAAGATGAGAATTACATGTATCATATGAGCAACAATTATAATTTTTAAAGACTGATTTAGGGAAAAAAGACAATGAGAAAACATGAAAATAGAGTGAAATACTATGGGTAATTTAAATTTTTTCTTCTTTCTCCTATAGAACATTTTTTGAGCCTACACAGCTTCAAAAAAGCAAAAGGTTATAAATATCTCTCAACTATTATATGTAAGTAAAAGGAAAATCGGAACGCAAGATTTCACTAAGACTAGAGCAATTTCTTGATGTGTTAACCTTCCCTTGTAGAATGTCTGTACTTTTCAGTCTTCTTGTGTTCTTTTTTAATGCTAATACATGCTCAAATTACCCTTTCTTCAGAATCAATTTTGGTAGAAAAATTAGAAATGTAACATCAAGATGAAGGGGATGGAAATGGAAAACGAAAATACTATATTTGTTAATAAGGGTTTGATATAAGAGGGAGAATCATATACTGGATGCAAGATTGATCAAATCATATTCTGGCTCTTTCTAACGGGATTTGATTTACTTAAAGCTAACAATTTTTTGAGCACTTACTCAAGTTATTATTATTATCTCCATATATTATCTCCATATTAGTGATAAAGGAACTTAAACCTAGCAAAGTCAACCTAATTATCACAGAAATCCGAAGTGCCAGAGCCCGGGTCCCAATCCAGGTCATGATCCCTCCAAAGCTGTCACAACTGACCATTGCTTACAATCCACATAATCTCAAGTCAAAATAAAAGCTCCCTGCTCCCTGCCACACAATAAAGCAAAACAAAACAAAATTAGAATTTGGGGCTTTTCTAATATGTCTCTTCCCTCATCAGATTTGTGGCGTATCAAATGGGTCAGCCACCATGAACTACTGAACATAGTTATGCTTGTGATGCGGTTTCTTTTCTTTCCTTCTCTTCATATTTCCCCCCTCTCTGCACATACCCATGTAGTCACTGTGGCTGACAATATTGTGTCACAGGTTACTGTACCCTTCCTTGCTGTACCACACGCGGTTAGAAAATTTGAAGGACTATTTGATTTGAGATTTCTTCAGTGAAGACAATATAAAGAGCAAATAAGCTACATCTCTGCTGTAGTAAATCCACTGCAACATGATATTGTGCATGCTGGTTAACTCCATGTGTTAGGCATCTCTTTTTATTATGTACTCTTTTTTTTTTTTGCGGTACGCGGGCCTCTCACTGCCGTGGCCTCTCCCATCGTGGAGCACGGGCTCCGGATGCGCAGGCTCAGCGGCCATGGCTCACGGGACCAGCCGCTCCGCGGCATGTGGGATCTTCCCGGACCGGGACACGAACCCGTGTCCCCTGCATGTGCAGGCGGACTCTCAACCACTGCGCCACCAGGGAAGCCCTATTATGTACTCTTGATGCTTCCACATCCAGGGCCTTACTGCCTGCCCAGGGCTAGCTAATTCCTAGAGATAGCAAACAACTTACTTGGGAGCATGTTTTTCATGTCAGACTAACCTATCCACAGCCCATAATGCAACCGCTTCCTCTGTTGGGCTCTTACACTCAAGAGGCCACTGTGCCTCTGCCCTAATCATCCCTGGTCAAGATACCTCACTACCAGGGACAGCCCCACTGCCCCAGAACCTACTGAAATTCTTCAAACTTGCCGATCCTAAACCTGCTCACCCTGCCTGGCCTGTTCCTTCCTATGGAAACCGCAATCGAGGATTTTGCCCGTGCTTTCCTTGTGCTCCCTCTGCTTCCCGGCCGACCCTGGTGCTTTCCCATGTGGCACCCATGGCATGGCATGCCTCCTCCTCTTGGTGTGTATGAATATACCAACATATCTCTTTTCAATGGCAATTGTCTCCTGAGCTGTTAGCCTCACCATATCTGTATAAAAACAAAATCTATATTTTAAAACACTCCAGAAAGCCTCAGTCTCGCAGCAGGATTCACACTCCCTGGAATGCTAGGTTTATTATTATGAGTCTGTTTGTGCTGGGCATTAACAGTGCAGAGTCAGCTGTGACTCCAACTGGGGCTTTTGCAGCCTGGTTTGGACAACAGCTCATAAATAACTCCACCCATATTAAGGGAGATTTGTTAAGTGTATTGACAATGCATATAAACGCTTTTTGTTACGCAGATGGTTAAACACAGAAACAAGTTATGTCAGTGTTTAAAGCACTAGACACGGTGAGCACCCTGTTGTTTCATTATGGACCTGCCACCAGAAACCATTGTGATCCCAGACAGACTTAGACCCGTCCTGTACTAAATGAGAACATTTCAGTTCTAGGTAAGAACTGAAAAGTAAACCCAATGGGGCTTCCCTGGTGGCGCAGTGGTTGAGAGTCCGCCTGCCGATGCAGGGGACGCGGGTTCGTGCCCCGGTCCGGGAAGATCCCACGTGCCGCGGAGCGGCTGGGCCCGTGAGCCATGGCCGCTGAGCCTGCGCGTCCGGAGCCTGTGCTCCGCAACGGGAGAGGCCACAACAGTGAGGAGGCCCGCGGACCGCCAAAAAAAAAAAAAAAAAAAAAAAAGTAAACCCAATGTAATGAAGAGTTGCAAGATTAAAATATAAATGTTTAAATGCAACTCTGAGAAAAGTTTTGAATGCTTAAAATGAATTCAGGCTGGATAGAAAATGCTCACAACTACCTCATAAAGCATTGTTTATTTTCTCTATAAAGGCTTGCTCCTTCGGTACCCTTTCCTTGCCAATATGTGACGTTCTCAGGGGCAGTTTCCAATCACCGCTGCTGCCAGCCAGCTGGTCACCACAGCAGTCAATACACTGACCCTGGAGAGTACCAAGACGCCCCACTGTCAGCCAGTTTGCATGATGCAGCCTCAGCAATGTGAAAGCTCCAACCGTCCCTGCGCTCTCTGGCTCTAACTTGGCAGTTTCGGGAGGCTGCCAGGACAGCACCAGGAGGAGAGCCAGGGGAGTCGTGTGCCAGAGCCAGCAGGTGGCAATGGCCAATAGCAGCTCAGAAGGCAGATTAGTCTTTCCAGCAGTTAAGACAGCCAACAGAGGTGGGAGCCAACACTGCCCTTGTTATCCAATGTATAGGCATTGTTATAAATGACATCGGAGCTCCCTGTACATTTCTCATTGGGCTTGTTAGCCAGGTGGCACTTTTACCAGAGTCATCAATGCTCCAAGCAAAGCGTATGCTATATCATTTAACTTGCATTTGAGGACAGGGAATTACATTTCTTGGAATAGTGTCTTGGAGACACAATAACAATGATCTCTGGTTTTTATGCACCTGACAGACGGCCTCTAAATCAGACTTAGAACACTGCTCAAAATTAGAGGAGGAAATGCTATCCAACCATTTTAGAAATTAGAAACCTTAAAATATAGATATGATGTTTTGGAATTAGGGTCATGCAAAATTTGAGGTAGAGTCATAATGGAAATCCAGGAGTTCCGAATGGCATTTTCACACACAAGCCAGCATGTCAGTTGGTGGAGTGTATAAAACTCTGAGTGGTGCCAATGTATGTGTGTCCATGGTCTATTCACCTCAAATGACAGGACTGAAAGACACTAGAATACAGACCTCTCTTCACTTTAGTCTAGAATAGGAGTATATATGTAGTAGAGAAGGGAAAAATGTTTATTATAGAATTCTAAATCCCTTCAAGAGCAGAGATAATATAGGAAGCAGATGTTATAAGAGTTGTTTTCCAAGTTGGAAGAAGTTTCAATAAGTTGTAATGTTTCTGAAATGAGAAAGGCCTAGCAATCAACAAATATTTATTGCTCGCCTGTAATGAGTTCAGCACTGTTCTGGTACTTACATATTCGAGAAATACACTTAAAAAAACTAAGACCAGCTCTGTGCTTTTAAGGGCATTACAGTGTGTTGAATTAGCAGCCAGCCTTAAAGGAGACTGTGTCTAGACTCCTCCTGCAGCTAGGCTAGGAGGAAATGAGAGATTTGTGAGGCCTGGCATGGTACAAGGAGGCTGCATGAAGGAGAAGGGATACACTTGGCTAGGCCTTAGCATGGTTAAGATTGGGCACAAAAGACCTCATCATACAGAGCCCTAGACTAGGAGTCAGAGTTTCGTCTCCCACAACATAATGATGATTATTATAACGAGCTTCAGTCACTGAGAATCAGTCATATGCCAGGAACTATATGAGAATACTGGCGAACAAGACAGGTTGTGATAGTTTTTAGAAACAGAGAAAGGAGTCTTGTAAAAAGCCTATTAATGCTGCTACGTCCACTCAAATTCCATTTCGATTGCAATCCGTGCTTTGAAACCATCACAGAGGTCCAAGAAATCAAACTTACCCAAAAGAAGGAGACCATATTGCCTCAGTTAAAACTTCCTTCCACCTCCTGTCTTTACAAAGCCAATGTTTCTTTTTATGCTTCTTTAAAAAGCGGAACCAACTAGAAATGGGGTGGGGAGCTAAAAGCTCTTTTTCACCTTCTTAACCCCCTCAATCCCCAGGGGATAAACACCTTAGCTAAAGCTCTAGGACTCAGGAAAATACATCTTGAAAATCACTGGATGTGCTAATTCATCAAGAACTTTTTGATTCTATGATCCTAAAAATAAAGCCAAGAATACCAGGTGGCAATTTTAAGTTCAAGCAAAGGCTACAGATGCATTGTCTCTAAAATATTGTGCTGATATGCAAGTTTCTGGACCTGGGTATAGGGTCCCTCCCTTGCCACACCTCAGTTCATCTTTTTTCCAGGTCAGTGTGAGGTTTTATTATTAGGCTAACATATCCCGCCTTTCTTTTGCTGTTATCAATGTCAACTTGCTAACCCGGGGCTTGCTCATGTTTTTGTTCCAGAGTTGCAAGAAAGGTAGGCTTCAGTCATTTCTGTCTCACAAGAACAGTGAAGATTTTACATGACAGAGTCATTTCACACTTCTCCTTGTCTCTTGGCTGTTTCTAAGCAGCATCTAGCACAATTTGTTTAGAGCTGCTGCTTCCTGGCTTTGGATTTGTTTCAAGTTAGGTTTAAAAAAAAAAAAAAAAAAAGGAGAACATTTTGAGCTGACTTCCTCTGTGGTATCATTCTCAGCTCATTTCGTTCCGTTCAGTTCTGAGACACCTGGGTAAACTCGAAGGCATTATTCGGCTCTCTTCTGACATTTGCTAGACCCATGATAAAGTTCCACTTTGTCCTTCATATTTGAGAATATGAACACTGCTGTCAGAAGGACAGATAGCAGACTGTGGCTGAACAGAGACAGTCACAGTTACCTGCCTGTTTCCTTTCTGGGTGTCATGTCCCTGAGAGAGCAGCCTAGGGGGTTTGGAGGGTGATCTTGACTACAGAACAGAGCCATGTGTACTACTACTGTTCAGGGGTCCTCAGAGGACACACTAGCTGCACAGGGTCAAAGTTACAGGGCTAAGTTCCTTCTGTATCCCTTCTTCCCCCAACTCCCACCTTGAGATAATTCAAAAGGGTGAATTTACATCATAATGGAGAGGCTTTAAGCACAGCCAAATACAATGCCTTCTTTCCAGTCCTCCAGCAGACCAAGCTTGTTTCTGCCACAGGACCCTTGCCCTAACTGTGTCACCACCTGGGACTCTTGTACCTCCCATATTCACCCTTTAGATCTCAGCACTTGAATAGCTCCTCCTCAGACAAGTCCTCCCTGACCGTTCAGTCTATAGGAGCCTGCTGTCGCGTGGGACTCTCTAATACATTTTCCTGTTTTATTGTCTATAGCACTTAACAAAATCTGAAATGATCTGGTTAATTTATTGGTTTAAGTTACTGCCTTACTGTTTTTTTCATCAGTTGCTCTGTGTTGAAATCAAAACTTCATGCGACCATTGACCTAATGAATATATCCCTAACTGTATCCTTGCAATAGTGCTTGGCACATGGTACGTGCCCCACCTCAAGGAGAGTGAATAGATGGAATGCTGGTTGCTTTCCTGTCATTTTCCAGTTATAGCTCCACTTACCCTCTCTTTCACCCACTCCTTCTCTTTCTTCCTCCCTCCTACTGACATTGGAGTAGAGAACGTAATATGCTGAAGTACAGTTATGGCTAGGAAACATTGTTCTTTGAGAAGCCTTAAAAATATAATCCCATACAGCACCTCTTCCACTTCCACTCAATTTGAAGGAATTACCCACTTGCTGGAGATCAGTATGTTGGCTTGTTAAGGGTTAATTACCCAAGCAACTCTCATATGCATGGGGGAGTGGGATGGCAACAGAGTACAAATCAGCCTGAGAGACAACAAGCTAGAATTATTGCCTGTTCTTTTTCTCTTTAAACTTGCAAATACCACCATGTAGCTTCTGCACTGCAGATGAGCAGGTGATTTGATTTTTATTATGAACAAATTATAGTTATGACCCATAATGTTGGATAATTTTGCTTTGTAGTTCTAAATTTCAATTTGTCCCGGAGAACAGAGGAAAAACTCAGAAGCCCAAACAGGTTTCAAATTGGCCGTTGTAGATATGGAAGCATCATGTCTGAGCCCACTGAATCAGGTAAGCAGAGATGCAAGTTTGAAGTACAAGATCTTGACTTATTGTATGTGCAGAAACAGCCTTTTACATATCATGTGTGAACACACACAATCACAAGGTAAGAAAAGAGAAATAACATTGTAGCATGGGCACACTATCAAAATCAAAATAGAATAGAATAAAATGGAATACTGTAAAATAAAATGAACCCATACTGAAGTACACATCTGCAAAATATCTTGACAGAGCATAATCTGACCTTAGATGCATCCTTCTTATGGGTAGATGATTTTGTATTAGAATCTTTACATAAGATGGAGGGTTTGCTTCAATAGGGGAGCCATCCTTTGGCCCATCTGCTAAAGAACTGTGGGGAATGACGTCTGCCCTACTGGCCTCAGCAATCCACTGCATTAATAGAACATAAGTGCTTATGCAATGGCACTGGATCTGTGGCAGCTGTTTGTTCAATGTTTCATGCTTTTAGCCTCATCTGCTCTAAATGAGTGTTAATATTGTAGTGGCATCCACTAAGGATGGGCTCTGTCAGCTTTGCTGAGGATCAGTCTGACCCCAGCAACAATGGAAAAGCACTTTGTCCCAAAGAACTATCTTTCAAAATATCCTTATCCTCTTAACCTGCAGGTTACATCATCATACTCTCTCCACCTTCAGCTTTCTCCTTTTCCATGCCCCTCCCCAAATAAAAACCCAAGTCAGTGAATCTCAAGGAGAAAAATTGCATTTATTTCTAGCACCCTGTCCAGCAATGTCAGATAACAGTTTATTCATCCCCCGGCCGCTGGATGACATTGAAGCATATCAACAGTGACAAAAGTATATTGAATAATTATCTTGAAATTAATACATTATCCCAAACTTAAATAAATGTCATCTGATCAATATATCTTGGAATGGAAAGGGAAGAGAATGTGAAGGGCATCGCTTCATTATTCATTAATTTTAGAGTAATGTAGGCAGATGAAATGGTTATTTCAGAGCACTGCTATTATACTCACTGGCATTTTAAATAACTCCCAATATTTAACAGTATATATTCCCTTGTTGAACAGCTTATAGGTGTTAACACTTTAGCTTCCAGATTCTGCTGTTCTGGAAGGTCGAGTGACAATATTCAAAGGCCATTACTTTTATTTCTCTCTTTAAAAAATGCTTTTTCGTTTTCATTGGTAACTGGTAGCTGTAGCGTATACTCATCTTTAGTCCTTATGAAATAGTCTATTAATGTTGCAGTCTTGAGGCTCCTACTTGTTCCATTCATCATATTCCCCAGGACAAAATAAATAACTCAATTATATTTCTGTTCTCTAGTATGCAAATGAGGTATATAGGCTAATACGTCTGAACTTATATAAACCTGTGTAGGGAATATTTTAAAGGAAAGAGAATATATACCATGAGGAAGTCAGTATCTAGCCTCATTAGCTAAATTATGACCAGAAACAATGATGAATGCAAATATCCATTCTTAAATATAAATATTCTATTTTTTGCTGTTCTATTTCTAAGTTAGAAATCAGTATATTTCCATATATGGTGATTGTAATATATTATAAAGACAGCATCACAGTCATATTTGAACAGATTGACTCCTTCTTTCCCCCCAAAAAAAGCCCCTAAAGAAATCGCCAAAAATCTCAGAAATATGACAAAGATAGTGTTTACTAAAAACTAAAAGATTGAACTCTTAGTATTAGTTAATCATAAAATTATTTAATTATAGAATTCTTCATCTGTGATTAGTAAGAAAGGACATCAGTAGCCACAAAATCTACTGAAATAAAATGATCATCTGGGTAAGTTAAAGAACTCACTTGTTTCTAGTGAGTTCTCACTAATAACTAGTGAGTTATTAATAGGTAATAAAATCTGTAGAAATCTGTAGAAAACAAACAAGTCATTCAAACCACATTTCTACTTATTGGTGCCCCAGCTCCCAAATAAATGTGCAAGTTCCATGGGAAAGGATTTTGTTAATTAGGCTGCTTTGTGTTTTCTGCCTCGTATGAAGTCTTTGACTTATGCCAGTTCTCAGGCAGATGCCGTGAGGGAGGCGCTCATTTTGTCAGCGATCACCACAGATCCATGACATACCTTCTTGTTTTACAGGCTTGGACATTTCACGCAGGCAGTGGCCACCTGTGCTGAGACTCAGGGCAGTTTTATGACCTCAATACAGAGAAAGTAACACAATTTTTAAAACCTTAGTTGTTCTCCGACCTGATGGAAATGAATTCAGGGCGCTGGGCTGATATTCTCGTTTAGTAGCTAGTAACGTAACTGTAATGTATTCTGGAATGCAAATGAACATTTACCCCATAGCTTGAGAATAATTGACAATACGTGAGTATTCTTGAAATCTTAAAACTTAAATTAAAAAAATTATTTGAATAGTCAATAATTCTTCTTGTTTATCTAGAAACCATTATATTATGAAAATCTTTACTCCTATGCTTTCTATTTTGAATGATATTGCTTTTTCTTCATACTTCCCCATGTCAAATCAAACACCTCTATGAAGCCCAGATTATAACCATTCTCTATCATGAAGCATTTCCTAACTCCCTTCATTCCAGGTGGTCTTCCTCCTTTGAACTCCTAAAGTGATATTTCTCAAAGTGTTGTCCATAGATGGTCTACATCAGAATCACCAATATTAAAATTAAAATTAATTTAAATTAACTAATTAAAAATTAAAAAACCCAGACCACCCCCCAGAACTACTGGGTCAAAATTCAATAACATTGCACTTTATTAACTTGGCCTAAGCTTTAATTTTATATTCTCTGGAGAATTTTCTTACATTGTTGTTATTTCTTACATTGTTTTTATGTAGCTGTTCTCTATTCCTAGGATTTATTTTTTGTGTTATTTCTTCTACTAGGTTATTATTTATTTGTGTTATTATTTATCTACTTATATATACAAGTATACATATTATTTGTCTTATTTCTTCTACTAGTGAAGGTCTCTCTGAGGTAGTGATTGGTTGAGTTGGGTTTACTCAAGCAACTAAAGGAAGGCCACTAATTCTGGGATGCAGTAAAAAGAGGTCAAATAACACAGGACTTTTTAAACCCAGGTAAGAAATCTGAATTTTATTCCTAGCATATGGGAAGCCATTGGCAAAGAAGTGGTTTGATTTAATTTATAATTTCAATTGATCAGTACAGCGCTATGGAGTACAGACTGGGGTTTAACAAGAATGGGGCAGGGGGCTTCCCTGGTGGCACAGTGGTTAAGAATCCACCTGCCAGTGCAGGGGACACGGGTTTGAGCCCTGGTCCGGGAAGATCCCACATGCTGCAGTGAAACTAAGCCCGTGTGCTACAACTACTGAGCCTGCGCTCTAGAGCCCACGTGCCACAACTACTGAAGCCCACGTACCTAGAGCCCGTGCTCCACAACAAGAGAAACCACCGCAATGGGAAGCCCACACACCACAACGAAGAGTAGCCCCTGCTCGCCACAACTAGAGAAAGCCCGTGCACAGCAATGAAGACCCAACGCAGCCAAAAATAAAAAAAAAAAAAAAAAAAAAAAAAGACTGGGGCAGGGACAACAGGAGACCATACCAGCCCAGGTGAGCAGTAATAGTGGCTTAGACTAAAGAAGTAAAGGTGAGGATGAAATCAAATGGATTCAAAGTGTGCTTCATAGATAAAGTGACAAATTGACAGGAATTTTCAACTGAGAGATTTGTTGTGGATTGGAAAAAATGGAAAAGAATAGCAGATAGGATTTTGGCCACTAAACATGTAAACACACTATTTCGATGCAGTGCTATAAATGCTGCAAAGCTGTTGTGCACATAGTTTAATGAACATATAGGGAAAGATGTGTCTAAGATTTCCTGAAAGAATCAAAGAATGTTATACAAGGGGCTTGAAGGATGAACATACTTGCACATTGAGTAGAGATGAAGAGTTCAGTTTTGGACTTGTATGTTACCATTCGCTAGTTGAAATTCTGCCCTCTACTCCTACTCACATTTGCTCATTTCCCTATATTTCTGATGTTAATAAATAATATCACCACAATTTAATCTCCAAAGTTATGCCCTATATTCCATTGTCTACATACAATATAAATCTAAAGTAAATGTTATTCAATATTGAGAAAGTATTAGAAGCACTACCTTCAGAATAAGGAAATGATAAGAATGACCACTGTCACCAGTTGTATTCAATATCTCTTGAGGTTCTATTTAATACAGTAAGACAAAGAATAAATTTAAGATATAAGGATTGGATAGAAAGACATTTATGTTTTATTCTCAGATGATATTGTTATATAGAAAAATCCAAAGAATCTAAACACAAATTTTTAGACAAATTTTTAGAAATAAGAGGAGTTATTAATGTGACTGGTATATACACCAGCAACAAACATAAAATGTAGAGAGAAAGAAGGCATTTACAATAGAATAAAATGTTTAAGGTGCTTGGAGGAGAAAATCTAACAAAAATGCATGAGACCTGTATGCAGAAAATTATAAAACTTTTCTGGATGATATTAAAAGATACAAAAAAATAAGTGAGTAGATACCCCAAATTTCATGTTAGGAAAACTTCAGATCACAAAGATGTCAATTTTCCCCAAATTAATGTACAGATTCAATGTAATTACAGTGAAGCTCTCAAAGAGTTTTTCATGAAATTTGACAAGCTAAAGCAACGACTGGGCAGGAAGAGCCATAATATTTCTGAAAAGGAAAATCACGGTGAGAGATTACCCTACAAGATGTCAAGATTTAGATAAAGATCTAGAAATTAAGACAGTTTGACCAATGGAAATAAGACAAAATAACCAATGAAAAAAAAAATGGAAAGCCTGCAAGGAAGCCATAAAGACATAGACCTGTGATTGATAAGGATTAGAAGAAGCATTGCAGATCAGAGTAGCTAGCAGGGACTATTGATAACTGGTGCTGGAGCAATCAATAACCATATGAAAAAAATCTGATTGAATGCCTACCTCATACTGTACATAATAATTAGTTACAGATAAACACTTAAGTGTGAAAAGTAAAACTTTAGAAGACAATGTTGAAGCATATATTTGGATTAGAGAGGAATTTCTTAAATCAAAAAAGTACTAACCATAATAAAAAAGATTGCTAAATTGATTACAGGCATACCTCAGAGATAGTGTGGGCTCAGTTTCAGACAACTGTAATAAAATGAATATTGCAATAAAGCAAGTCACACAGATTTTTTGGTTTTCCAGTGCACATAAATGTAGCATGTTTACACTATACTATAGTCTGTTAAATGTGCAATAGCATTATATCTAAAAAAAGCAAAGTACATACCTTAAATAAAAATACTTTATCGCTGAAAACTGCTAACTATCTTCTGAGCCTTCAGTGAGTCATAATGTCTTTGCTGGTGGATGCTTTTGACTCTGTGTTGACGGCTGCTGACTTCAGGGTTGCTGAAGGTTGGGATGGCTGTGGCAGTTTCTTAAAATAAGGCAACAGTGAAGTTTGCATTCCAGCAGTGTTTATTCAGCTCTTACTCTCAGGAGTTACTATGACAAGTGATGAGGACACAATATTTGCTAAGAGTCAGTGCCTCCCAACAAGGTGCTGATGATCTGGTGCATTTGGGGACAAAGTGTAAGGTGCAGATGTTTCAGGCTTAGTCCAACTCAGTCATGAAATGGCTAATAGAAAAAATAATTGTTCCAGGGGGTTAGTTATAGTTTAAATGTTTACCTCCCTGAGGTTTAATAAAGAAGGGACCTTTGTGAAACTTGACCACACATGAATGAAGCTAGAGATAGCACCTGTGCTATTGCTTGCTGCATAATAATGAAAGGAAGAAGCAGGAGCCCCACTACAGTTGAACTTTCGATAGTGTCATTGGCGCTCACATGGTGGCACACGGCTCCACAGCAGTTCTTAGATCTAAGACAGGAGGAAGTGGCCACACACTCCCAGACAACTTGGTTCTGCAACGTAAAGCTTCTGAGCAAATCCTCAGAGGGCTTAAAAGTTTCCAGTTATGAATACTCACAACTGTAGTAGGAAAGACCTTCTTTATCAGTGCTTCTCATACCTACAACAAATTACCTTGGAATTGTGTCTCAACTAAAAAGAACTAGATCATTAAATGCTACTCAGTAAGGCCTGAAGACTCCAAATTACTTGCATTGAATCTTTTGCACAGAGATTTGAGAGTAATTAATTATTTCTGATTTAAACTGTCTGATACTTACTCCAATGACTATTTTCTACTTTCTGAGGAAAAATCAGTTGATTAGAAGATCAGGGGGAAAAGTACTTTGTGTCTTGAACCATACACAATTAATGAACTATGGCTAATTATGGGCACAGCTAGGGTTTATGATATTGGTCAGTTCTGACTGCTCTGTTACCAGCTGACTATGCGTACTAGGCACTGTAATAAGAAAATCATACACTTTAGAAAGAATACACGGTTTTGTTTGCTTACTCTGCTTGTTTTCCAAATTTGTATTTTATAATTAAGCATTGTAAGAAATAATCGTTTCCCCCAATGGTAACATCTTGCAACACTATAGTACAGTATCATAACCAGGTTACTGACACTGCATCTTCTGCTAAGATACAGACTATTTCTATCACCAAAAGGATACCTCAATCACAATCACAAAAAGGATACCTCATTTTGCGCTTTTATGGCCACAACCTCTTCCCAATTTGCCTTCTCTGTAATCCCTGGCAACCACTAATCTCTTACCCATCTCTATGCTTGTATCATTTCAAGAATATTATATAAATGGAATCAAGCAGCATGTAACCTTTTAGGACTGGCATTTTTTACTCAGCACAATTCTCTGGAGATTTATCCAGATTGTTGCATGTATCAATAATTTATTTCTTTTTATTGCTAAATAGTATTCCAGGGCTATTCCAGGCCATGGATGTACCACAGTTTGTTTAACCATTCACCCATTGAATAACATCTGAGTTATTTCCACTATTTGTCCATTACAAATAAAGATGCTACAAACATTTGTGCACAGGTTTTTGTGTAAATATGTCTTCATTTAGCTGAGGTGAATGCCCAGGAATACAACTGCTGTATCATATGATATTTGCTTGTATACTTATTTCAGATAAACAACTCCTGTAATTCTAATCGTTTTTACCATAATGGTAAGGTGACGTTTCTCTCTCACTGCCTTCAAGATTTTTTCTGTCTCTTTATTTCAGAATGTGTTTAGGTGTGTATTTCTTTGAGTTTATCCCGTTTGAGTTTCACTCAGCCTTTTCAATCTGTAGACTTACATGTCTTGGCAATTTGAGAAGTCTTCAGTCATTACTTCTTCATACACTTTTCCCACCCTGCTCTCTTTCTCCTTTCCTTCCAGGACTCTGATGACGTGCATGTTAGATCCTATGTTATAGTCCCACAAGGCCCTGAGGTTCTGTTAATTTTTTTCCAGTTTATATTCTTTCTGTTGTTCACGTTGAGTAACTTCTATTGTTCTGTCTTCCAGCAGTTCCTGGGTATAATTTGAAAGTAAAACAACAAGATTTCCTGTCAAAGTGGACAAGGACGCTAGAGAAAGGCAGGAGTTGAGGGCAGTGCCAACAGTTTTTATCTGAACAACTGGAAGGATGGAAATGGGGAAGATGGCAAATGGAGTAGGGCAAGAGTGTGTGTGTCTGTGAATAGTGCTTGGGAGATTGGGTGGTAGTTAAAGCCATGAGGCTGGATGAAGTTGTGAAGACAAGTGGATCAAGGACATTTTAACAGGAAGAGGTTTAGGGAGATCATAAGGAACTTATTAAAGAAACCTGAGAAAGAATGACCAGTGAAGTAACAGGAAAGCGGGGAAAGTTTGAGGTCTTGGGAACTCATGAGAAGAAAAACGTTTCAAGGAGAAAGATGTAATTCTGTGTCAAATCTTGCCAAAAGGCCAGAAAAGATGCAGACTGAGAACTGAACATTAGATTTAGCAACACAAAGGTGTGGTAATGTTGACTAGAAGAATTTCAGTGATGTGGTGGGGCAAGAGCTTGGTTGGAGTAGGATTAGAAGAGAATAAGAAAAGTATTCTAGAATACAAGTATGGGCAACTTTTACTCTTAGTGTGATCTCTTCACCAGCCACATTATGTGGCAGAAATTATGATAATCTAATAAAATCTGATCCCCAAAGCTGTAAGGAAATGAAAATTTCTAAATTATCTCTACATCTATAATTTTGTCTCTTTTCTAATTCATAGCTTTTTCTTCTGTTTTTCTTTCACTTTTCCCCTTGAGGTAATTCTATCATAATCTTTTTCAAAGAAATATGTTTTGGATTTATTTTTTCCTTCTATTTCTTGATTTTCAAGTTTCTATTTAAATTTCAACTTTTATCTTTAATAAGTCCATCTTTCTAGTTTCTTGGTATGCGTTTTACAGTTCTATTTCTAATGTCTTCTAATATCTTCAGATTTTTCTCTTTTGGCCATTCACCTTTAATAACAAAGGTATAAATATTCCTATAACTTTTCCATTACCATATGTTCTAATATTAATATTTTCTTTAATCTGGATTTAAATTTTCTTTTTACTTGCTCTTTAAGTATACTTCTTAATTTCTATGTAGGTAAGGCGCTTTTTCAATTTATTTTTTAATTTTATTATCAGAGTAACCTTTATAATTTCTACTTTTTAAAATATGTTGATATTTTCTTTGTAGATAACAACATGATTCATACAAATATCAACAGTGACCATTTTCTCCTTCATGTTATCTACTGAATTTTCAGTTTAAGACTTTTTAAGTTTCAGGAAACTTGGTGTGTGTGTGTGTGTTGTGTGTGTGTGTGTGTGTGTGTGTGTGTGGCACTAAAATCTCCTGACTTGTTGTTTTTTATTTTATTTTATTTTAAAAAATTATGTATTTCTCTGTGTCCCCAAGCTGTTCTGTTTCACTGGACCTGCCACTGATTATTTGGACTTTTCCTCTCTCTTTTTTTTTTTTTCTTGGATTAATGGGATTTATTTCTATTTTCTGAAGTGTCCTAAATGCATGAATATCAGAAAAAATCTCTACCTCCAGGAACCAGTGTTGTAGAATCTGGTAGGCTGTCAGCCCCTGCTGAAGCCCCTGAAAGGGACCCATGGATGGGGCACAGCAAGAAAGATAGGGAAAGCTCATTGTCAGCTCTTCTATTCTTTCTGAAAGGACCTCAACAGAGCCTTAGGACTCATTCCCAGCTGCCCCTCGGTCCCAGGACCAAAGACAAAAGAGCTGGAAGTCAGAAATAGAGGGAAAGGGAGTTTCATTCAGGTTACCTTTTCCAACAATCATCTGCCCATAGGTGTTGTCTCAGCTTATGCTGTTTTTCAGATTCTACTTCAATACTGAAATACACAAATAACTATTGTTATATGAGTCACTTAAGAAAAGCTATATCAGAGGAGATATATTTTAACAGTAATGACTTTTTAAATAAAAATAATATGTTTCTAAGCACAATATTTGATATAAGTCCAACTTTGGAAGTCCAAACTCTGAGCTGTTGCTCTAAATAGAATTTAAAAAGGAATTCTGGGATTCCATTAATCAGTAGCAATGTTTATGAATTTTATTCATTATATCATTTTTAGAAAACTATTGTAGAAAAAAAGTTGAAATAAGAAATAGAAAAACACTAGAGTATTTCATAATATAGTTATTGTATAAGGATAAGATATTTCGAATATAATAGAATACACATATCATCTTGTAATAAAACAGGGAGAAATCATGAACGTTTTGGGCTCACAGAGATTCACTGATTATATTGTGGTTAAAGTATGAACAGTTGTTTGAATTAAAATATGAGTTACTCTTTTTTTAATTAAAAGTAAAGTATTGCAAATTTACTGAGCTTTTCCACGATGACAAGTGGCTGACAGGGGTATGCTACCAAATAGATAATGGGGGAAAATATTAACATGTTCCTTCAAGGTAAAGGTAACATTTTAATAATAAGTAAGAAAGTAACTTGGCTATGGAGAGGGCATCGTGAAAACTAATATTTGGGAATGTTCCCATTATTAATGGGAATTAATATTTTTAGCCCCAAATAAATAAATCTATATAAGATTTTCAAATCTGTGCATGCTGAATACTCAAAAATAAAATTTTCAGTGGATTGAAGCAATTTGCTAAAATTAGTCTAACAACCACTTATTAGTTTGCAAAGAAACCTGATTGACATCAGGGAAGATGGCAATGTATGAGTCAAATTTTAAGAAAAATGGTTTTTCTTAATTGGGTGATTGGGATTTTTTTAAATGAGTATCATGATTTATTAATGACAGCCAAAAATGTCCCATTTGGTTCATTACATTTGCACAAAGTATCTTTTCACTATGGCAGTTATTATAACCATGTATCAAAGTAAACTGCACTTAGAACCAGATCCTTAAGTTGCTGTATTGTGAGGGTTAAGCTAGATTTGTAAAACATAGTCACATTGATTACATGGTTCTGGGTTCTATGATCTAAAATAAAATTACAATATTAGAGGATTTTTAAACTAATAATAAGAAATAAAATTAAAATTCCCTTTAAAATTTTATCCTTGCTGCTTCTGTTTTTGATTTTTATTTTTGAGTATGCTTTACAATGTATATAATATATTATTCTTATAAGTCATTAAAACAATAAATAAATATATATATGGCGTCTGTATTCAAAATATTGATAAGGTACATGGTTAGAAATGTGTAAAGGACATTGCAATAAGGAGAGCAGAAGAGAACAGAAATACTTGCAGCATGAAAGGCAAATGGAACACAGTCTGAAATTTTCTGCCTGTCACACCTAAGGCGTGATACTTAAAATATAAGATGATGGAAGATGATGGGCAAGACTCCTGGTCTTCACAAGAGGTTACTTGTTTCCTAAAATGCTTTTTATATATTTTTCTACTAACTAGAATATGACTAGTAGGATTGATTTCCCATTATAATCAAGACAACATTGCTGGCAGAACAGAGGGAGATTTTATTGGCCATCTAACACTCCCCTCCTCCATGAGATTCATGTCTATTTCAGATTAAAACTATTTCAAGATTGAGGTGTTCACAAAAATTGTATAGTTCCAAAATCTCAATAACCCCAAATCTTATCCTTCTCTTTCCAATCATACCCTATCCTTTCCTCCTCAATTGCATGACAATATGGGGAAAGAGGGAAAACTCTATGTTGAGCAGGTATTTTAAATAGGCCATAACTGAATGTCAATGCAATTGTAGGCCACATATCAGAAATCCCAAACATGCGTTCTTCATCTTTTACAACTCTATTTTTGTTCCTGGGGGAAATACATTTGAGTCCCAGAAATGTTTATTTAGCAGAGATATTTTATTGCAATTAGCTGAGAATGAAAGGAACAAAGGAAGTCAATTATAGCTGTCTGGTCATTTGGAACCACCCAGCATTAACTGTCAGTTAATGGGAGAGGCTAGAAACTTTTCCTTCCTCAAACCTTCTTAAAATTAATATGGTTATTAATATTATACCTTACAGACAGAAATCAATAAATCACTGACCAGAAAGGCACTGCTTAAGATGCATGTGAAATTTAGTTCTCCTTTAGCTCCAAAACAGCCAAACCTACAACCTTAGACAGTGTGTTTATGCTTCCACATGCATGCAGAGAGAACTAGTTCAGTGTGTTAACAGCTATAGTCGGGAAAGACTTTTTTTTTTTTTTTTAATGGAAGAATCAGTCCTTTAAAACGGCATTTGCAGCCTCCACAGAAGATTGCTGTAGGGTGTGTAAGAAGGCATTCTCTTTTACAGAGCTATGCATCCCCTTATGTACCATCTACTCTTAGCCAGTTGCCTGAGTGTGGAACATCTGCGTTTATTTTGCATGACAAAGTTGTTCCTTGGCTTTGCCAAAATGAGTTTTGTTGTGGGACTCTGGGTTTGTGGATTTTCCGTAGGGTAGTGATAAAGCTCAAGTGGCAGGACATTGTTTTTGTATATAATGCATATTACATGAAGTCATCCATATTTAATGACAAATGTGCTATATTTTTAATCTTTATAGCTTTAATATGTGTAAGAGGTTTTAATAATTGGTCCTGGAATGATGGTAACTTCCCAGAAATGCTCAGCACAACTGCTGTGGTTCTCAGCCCACAGTTTGCACAGGTTGTAAATTATAAAACTTGACTAGCAATAGACTTGGCAATATCTCTTGTCTTTTGAAGATGCCAATCTGTAACATCATGGGTACAAAATATTTCCATTCACACTTTTAATATTCACCTAAATAGCCCATATGAAAAACCTCAGAAGAAAAATGATGAGCTATTCGGGGAAATGAAATTGTTCTCCTAAAGAATTTCTTAAATTTCTGATCTTGTTGGCAGAGATATTTAGAATTCTACATGCAAAAACTAAACGGGTTCACTTCAGTGATTATCCATTTAGGATTCTAATATTTCTGCTTATGTCAGCAGAGTTTTAAATATTATAGAAATAAATTCTGTATTGTTTCTTTAAAAAATGACTTTGGAGACTTCCCTGGTGGTGCGGTGGTTAAGAATTCTCCTGCCAATGCAGGGGAAACGGGTTCAAGCCCTGGTCTGGGAAGATCCCACATGCCACGGAGCAGCTAAGCCCATACGCCACAACTACTGAGCCTGCGCTCTAGAGCCTGTGAGCCACAACTACTGAGCCCATGTGCCACAACTACTGAGCCTGCACTCTAGAGCCTGCAAGCCACAACTACTGAGCCTGTGCATCATGGCTACCAAAGCCCACACACCCTAGAGCCCGTACTCTGCAATAAGAGAAGCCACTGCAATGAGAAGCTCGCACACTGCAACAAAGAGTAGCCCCTGCTCACCACAACTAGAGAAAGCCCACAAGCAGCAACAAAAAGACTTAACACAGCCAAACAAACAAACAAACAAACAAAAAAATGACTTTGTGAGGAAATCATATGTTCACAATCACTAATGGGTCACAATTAGAAATTCAGGAATCTAACAATTTTAATAACTTTTATTTTCAACAGTATCAATATTTTTCTTTCTTGAACTTGTACTTCTTTTGACTAAATTATCTGCTCCTCAGGCCAGCAATCAGTCCACTAATGCTGAAAGACAAGATCAACCAACCAGTGAGCATTTACTCAGTCTTTATTTCAAGGCAATAAAGAATATTACTGAAGACCCCAGACCCTGTCCATCCACCAACAGCAAAGTAACTATCACCCATTCCCATTCTTATATTCATTATAAATATTTTATCTTATATCCAGAATTTACTCTCTACTGAACCAAAAGGACCCTGGCCATAATATCATCCAGCTAAGCTGAGGGTAGAAAGGCTATAATGAAAACATAGTTATGTGAAAGTCTACATATGAAAAGTGAGACCCCCCCCTACTCCTATAGCCCAATGTCTCAATTGATGTTGAGTTGTTCAATTGATGTAAAGTGTCAGCCTGCAAGATGAACGGCTTCTAGAGATCTGTTGCACAACAGTGTGCCTATAGCTTACAGTACTGTACTATACGGTTAAAAGTGGTTAAGATGATACATCTTTTGTTGTGTTTTTTACTACAGTAAAAAAATTCAAGAAAAAAAAGAATATGAAAATAAATCTGAGCAAACATCCGGAAATTAAAATAAATGTACCAAGATATAAAATATAGCATAGTAAAGATGAGAAAAATGTGAAAACCTGGCCAAGCAATCCAATACCTGAATAACAGGTTTTCCAAAAGAAAAAAAAAAGAGAAAATGAAACCAGGTAATTGTAGTTTAAATTCCACAAAATATGCCCAAACTGAAGAGCATGAGTGTCTAAACTGAAAGTGCCAAAAGTACCTAGTGCAGTAAACAAAATAGACCAGCAGTAAGGTATATTAGCATGAAATTTCAGATAAATGAGGATGAAAAGAATTTAAAAACATCCAAACATACACTCACACTCATAAAAGGATCTAGACTCAAAACTATAACAGAAGACCTCTCAGCAGAAACATAGCAAACTAAAAAAAAAAAAAAAAAAAGAAGTAATACCAAAAAAATTCTAAGGGAAAAAATGAATTCTAACCTACAATTTTACATCCATTCACAATGTCAGTTGGGTAAAAACAAGGACTATTCAAACACAATTTCTCAAAAAATTTAGCTGCTGCCCACCATTTCTTACTTAGCCACTGAAGGATGTGTTCCATACTAAGTAAAAGAAGATATAGGATGCAGGAAACTGAAATTCCTAATATAACACAGGAGATAAATGAAAAGGATTCCCAGAGTAATGGAGATAAATTCTGGGATGAGAACTTTATATCAGGTTTAGAGAGAAAATATTATTACTAGAACAGGAAGATGATGGAGTACTAATAATATATTTGAACATTTTGCAGAGATTTGAATCCCTGATATAGAGTTAGGGGAGAATTAAAGATAGCTATATCTAGGGTTAAACAAATGGAAATGTAAGGCAAGGCAAAGGGAAACAAAAATTATGCAAGAAACTTTTCTTTACAAGAAGGAGAATGTAAATTGTTATACATCACATGAATCATCTATATCAGCTAAATAATAAATTGAATATTAATTTAACCAAAATTTTTGATTAATTTACATTGGGGAAAGGAGGATAATTAAACTCCCTTCTTGAGAATTAAGTAATCAATACATAATGTCTAAAATTGAAATATAAAATAATAGTGGAATAAGAAAACTAGAATAGCTAAAATAACTTTTCAAAAGATTTTTAAAGAAGACTGGAGAACCTATGCTACTTGATTTTAAGACATACTATAAAGTTATAATTATGAGAATGTGCTATAGACTAAAAATTGTAAAGTTGATTAATGGATCAAAAAAGAGACTCCAGAAAGAGACCTACACAGTACAGTCAATTTATTTTAAACAAAAGTGCCAAAATAATTTAATGGAAAGGATAACTTTTTAAACAAATGACACTAGATCAAAATATAATCCTTGGCCCTATCTCATACTCTACACAAAAATTAATTTGAAATTAGTCACAGTCCTAAATGAGAACTCTAAAACCATAAAAATTCTAAAAGAGAGCAGAGTAGAGAATCTTTGTGACATTAGGGTAGGTAAAGATTTCTTAGACAGAAAACAAAAAGTACTTATACTATAACAAATTTATAAATTAGAAATTTTTGAATTTCATTTAAATTAATAATGTTTGCTCTTCAAAAGACATAAACAAGAAAATAATGAGGCAAACCACACTTCGGGAGAAAATATTTGTAATAAATATACCTGACAAAATACATATAAAATATATTTTATATATATGACTATATATATATGACTCTTACAACTCAAAAATAAGAATAAAAAAACAGTAAAATATGGGCAAAAGACTTCAACAGATATTTCACAAAGAAAATATATGAATGACCAATAAACACATGAATGATGCTCAAAATCATTATTCTTCTGGAAAATGTAAATTAAAATCTACAAATTCAAGAGAATGGTTAAAATTAAAAATATTGACAAAAGTAGCCAACTTAAAAACATCATGGTAAATAGAATGCACAAACAATCTTCCACTGTATTCTCATGACAGTTTTGAATGACTTAATCATCAAATCACACTCTAGGGTTATTGAGATAAGACAACAAATTGGTTTTGGTTACACCTCATACTCACTGAGTGTGTTCATAAAGCAGGAAAATTGAGAGAACAAAAGTGAATTAAGGGGACAGAATTATTCAGATTAAATTATTAGTTACTACATAGCCAATACACGTTGCATGAGAAGATAGAAATATAGTTCACAGGAAAATTAAAAATATTTAAGCACAAATAATTTCTAACAAAGAAATGAGATTATTTTACATAAAACTGGCAAAGATAAAAAATATTATAATAATGCTGGCAAGAGTACAATGAGATACATCTACCACACAATACCATTGAATAACAATTGGTACATTCTTTTTGGAAAATCACTTTATAAATGTGCATTTAGGAGTGACTTTATGTGACACAGCTAGAAAAGGTAGTAGACCAAATTTTCAAGTCAGGAAAATTTATCTTTGTAGTAGTCTCTCTACCTCTACGTTGAGGAAATTTCTTTTCAAGTGCCAACAAAGTTGTCCATTTCCCTCATGATCTCACTAATTCTGTGTTCCATTCTAGCTCTGAATTTAAGGAATCCTTTTGGACTTAAGGTATTTCTTAATAATGTTTCAGAGTGAACATACATCCAATAATATTAGCTTAAATACGATTTCATTTTTATGCATTAAAATGATATAAAAAGTGTTAGCATTGGGAATGATAAGAGTTAAGTTAGTATTTTGGGAACAAAGAGCCACATATTCATCCTATTTCTAGAATTGGACCTAAGTATAGAGACAGAATTTTTCAACGTAGCATTCTTTCTATGCGGACGTAAGTATACTTGCGTGTTCCAGTTAGTCAAGAGTCAAGTGCAAAATAAAATGCGTCTCTGTCATCCTTAAGTTAATGTAAATCATTAACTTAAATCTCAAAGCCATAGGCTTTGTGAGAAGCATGTCTGTAAGGCAAGGTTCCCCAAACTATGTTTCCTAGGACAACAAAAACAAACTGGTATTCAATGTTTCATGGAGGAATGAACTGAATTAAATTGGGAAAAAGATGAGCTGATCAATAAATAAAT
Organism: Phocoena sinus; assembly: GCF_008692025.1. Taxonomy (NCBI): domain Eukaryota; kingdom Metazoa; phylum Chordata; class Mammalia; order Artiodactyla; family Phocoenidae; genus Phocoena; species Phocoena sinus. The sequence continues at coordinate 96,237,613 of NC_045767.1, forward strand.
AAATTAATTAATTAAATTAAATATGTTTATTATATTTCACAAGACATAATAGAACATTTTATGTACTAATACACATTGTGAAGCTTTCAGAAATATAAATATAAAATGAAGTTTTTATGAAAAAAGTTGTATTATGGATTTTTTTTTTTTAAGAAAAATGTATTCTGTTGAAAGGCAGCTTAGGTGGCACTTCTTTGCAAATCTCTTTGCAAGTGGGCTTACCCAGGCCATGCTACCTCTTAAGTTTTCAAGACAATGATTTAAGGGCAACTGCTTTCCTTCTCCTCCCTTCATTTCACAAAGGGATAAATTAGTAAAATAATTTCATAGACCACCACTGACAGCTAAAGGACTTCTGATGTGGAATTAAAACAAAGTTTCCTACTTTTTAGAATTTCCTTCCATTTGACAATTTAGATGCTCTGTTTGTGTGTGTGTGTGTGTGTGTGTGTGTGTGTGTGTGTGTGTGATTCTTTAAGTCTCTCAGGGATTCCCTTCTCACAAGAAACTTGGTAAGGAAGTGGTAATGATTTGTGAATGAAAAGAGATTTGTAAGGAAATGAGTTAAGACAATGCTTTAAAAATTCATTCCCAGGATACTTTTCAAGACACAGGAATTTCCTGATAACCATCTGAGATTTAACATAGTGGCTTCTGACAAGTGGTAAAACAGTTGAAACATAATTAAGCTTTTAAACTTTGAGTACTTTACATTGTCAAATTATTTCCACCACCACCACCCCCACCCCGCCCTGGCAATTCAAACTCACACACCATTGAACAAGCACAAATCCAAATGTTCAAAAAAAATATGTGAGAGTGAATGAAGCAGGCGAGACAGGGAAAATTCCCTACTCAGAGGTAAACTGAAGAGCTGCTTGTGAAGCTATGAGAATTAAACAGAATAGAAGTTTAAAATTTCAAGTATGCATGCCTAGAAACACAAATGAAATGATGAGACAGGAGTGTCCATAGAGGTTCCTACTATCAAGTGAGACTCAATGAAAAGTAAAAGAATGAAATGAAAGATTTTTTTTTAATGAATATTATTAAAAGTATAAGAAAAGTGAAGCAATTTTCCGTTCCTCATTTGGAAGTTCTGTTTACTACACTGGAAGCTACTGTCAAGTAGGATAGTTTTAGAGGCTGCCCTAACCACTGTTGAATCACTAGTTCTGATGTGTTGCACAGAATAAACTATGTTCTCAATTTACCTTGGGGGTGTAAATTAACCAACCATGAGGTGTGGTATGAAAGGAGTGGAAGGAATCATTGAATCTCTTTAAACACGGACCTAAGGCTGTCATTGAGGCACTCATGTCCATGTAACAAATAATAATAATATGTCTCCTAAAATAGATTGGAGGAAAAAAATCAGAGCAAATTAACAGAACTTGAGAAACAGAAGAGAGAGGGAAGGGATAAAAGTGTCTGTAAGAGTGTTAATTTATTTCTATTTCACAGTGAGTATTCACTAGATATTACCTCATTTCCGAGGATGATAGATTAAGAAATATGTTTTAACATTATTATTTATTATAAAAGAGGATGATAGATTAAGAAATATGTTTTAACATTATTATTTATTATAAAAGAGGATGATAGATTAAGAAATATGTTTTAACATTATTATTTGTTATAAAAGGTGCCACTACTAGAATGAAAAACAGAATTATACCTTTTCCCAATTACTCAAAACAACTAAGCATATATAATAAATTAGAGAAATAAACTCTTAGGAGTATGATGCATAATGAAAATATCAAGAAATTGTATGCAATGAATTGCACATTATTTCAATTGCTTAAGATATAAGTAAAAAGTAAGTCTTCTTTGCCTGTTTAACTTGTCTGATACAAGTTTTCTTTGACAGTTCTCTCCTTGATTTCATATCCTGGGGACCAATTCTGTATTGAAATATTTGGTATCTCTTTTTGTCAGTAATGAACTGACAACTTCTGCTGTCCATCAAATCAGTTTATACCTAGTGTATTAGTAACAACACAGATTCTAATAAGTTGTACTTATATGATGCCCAAGGAGGGATATGGAACAGATAACATTCACCCAGGTGCTAAAATGTGGTAGTAAAATGTTATGGATGAAAGAATTATAATAGAAGAAAATTTGGGCACCCTTAGGTCCAGGGAAGCTGTTTTTGCAGTATCGGTTTTTGGGGCTGGAAAGCATGTTTCCAATCTTGAGAGCATTGGCATCAGGCTGACTTGTTGAACTCAAGATTGAATTTAAGATCTAGTTCTAGGTAGACTGTGGAAAATTTTGCCGTTGGATGGTAGAATAGAAACAAATGTGGTGTTTCCATTCAGGAGGCTTCTAAAGGCTTCCATATGAAGTGGAATACAACTTAGTGATAGATAACATAGGGTTTTGGGTCAAACTAAATGGGATTTGTACGCCAGCATTGCTACTTACAACAGAATGATTCTGAGGCAATTATTTAATTTTCTGTGTCAGTTTCCTTATAAAAATGGGATAATAATAATTACCTCAGAAAGTTGTTTCAAGGACTAAGTGGGAAAATGCAAGTGCCTGGCTTATAAGTCCTCAATAAATGATCTATTTAAATATTTACTCAGTGAATTTGATGCTCTATGGATCGGTAGGATATAGGATGTAATTTCTTCTCTCAAAGGTCTTCCAGGATTCCTGGGAGATAAATTAAATATAAATATCAGGAATTCATTTATCAATTCAACAGATTTTTATTGAGTGCCTAATACTTGCCAGGTATTCTCCTAAGCTTTGGAGATATGGCAGTGATCTCCACAGACAAGAACCCTGCCTGCATGAACCTTATAGTCTATTGGGCTGTGGGGAGACAGACAGTATAAAAGTGTAAAGTAAATGTTTACTTTCTGGTAATTATAAATGTTATAAATAAAAATTTTTAGAAAAAGGAGACAGAGACTGGTAATTAGGGTTAAGGAAGGGAAAGACTATTTAAATGTGGTCAAAGAGTGACTCTCTAAAGGACATTTGAGACCTGAACAAAGTGAGAGACCAAACTATATATAGGGTCTATGAAGGAAGATAATTCCATTCAGAAAGAATATTTAAGGCAAAGTTCCCCAAATAAGAACAAGCTGGGTATATTGACAGAACAGCAAGAAGCCCATGGACAGCAAGTGCATGCTTTCTAATTATTGAGAAAGAAACTCTAAATTGCGTGAAATAATATTTGTGAAATCATAATCTAAAACTTGCTGCACACAACATTTATTAGTTCAACATAAGCTTTTATGAATGATTTCTATGCTGGATCTTGAAATATATTAAAGATAATCTAGGCATTGCCTTTGTTTTCATGAAGCCTATAGCCTAGTTTTATGTTTTCCTCGTCATTAGTCTCTACAGTTCATTTGTACTCGATTTAGATCTAACCAAATCTATTAGCATAACATGGAATGGAGCTTTATAGTATCTCATAGAAGAGGAAGCAAGCTGCAGACCGGAGCACAATGCCCTTCTGAGGTCAAATCATTATACTGAGAGGTCCATCAGGAGGTCTAAGAAATAATCATTTTTTTCAAGTCTCAAGTTTTTAATACAAGTCTCCAAGTCAGTTTTGAATATTTTACAGTAAAGAAAAATATTATCAGGTAAATATGATTTAGTAGGCAATATAAAAATCATGGCTGAACGAGAACTTAAATAAATGATAGCCTTCTCTGGGTTGCTATACCTTTATGTTAGTTTTATAGAGTATTTAAAATATTTTTATGTTCTTTGTGTATAGTTGAGAACTGAATGAAAAAGATTTAGAGAAAAAGAGAAATCAAGATATTTGCAAAGGCATACCCCAAAAGAAAAATTTCGTATTATTGCTAGCATAATTTAATAATAATTATATGATACCCATTTTATATGATAATTTAATACCTTTTCTACTTAAGATAAAGCTGGTGCAACCAAAAATACAGGAGGGTAGTAAACACATACTTAAGGCCAGAAATCTTGGCAGTTATAAAGGCTTAAAGAAACAATCTTGTAGAGAGTGACAGATCTATAACGGAAGATCCAAGAATCCTTAATAGAGGTGATCATTCATTCAACAAACATTTATTGAGTAAACCAGACAGTAGATGAAAACCTAATATATGTATAGCCCTCTATATAACACATCTAAATATATCATTTTGTCTAATACTTCTTACAGTCCTGTGAAGTGTGTATTCTTAAGAGGAATACAGAATTCAAAGGGGTTAATGTAAATGAGCTAGCTCATAGTAGAAATGCTGGACTGGAAACCCAGGTTTTCTGACAGCATATTTCTTGATCTTTCCAGTATACCATGGTAACCTTCTTATTCATCTATACAAGGTTGATATAAGAGCATTCTTCTTCCTATAACTTTAATTTTCTTTAAGAGTTTTTTTTATCACAAAGGAAATGAAAATGCTGAGTATCTTATAAAATGCCATTAGAACCAAGTGAGAAGTTGTATGCATGTGGGGAGGGAGAGAATGAGATTGAAGAGAAAAGAGGAGAGGGAGAACTATCTTGAATGAAGAAGTTGCACAGTAATAGTAAGTAAGAGTGAAAGAGAGGATGAGAAAACTGGTAACAAGGCAGCAAAAGATGAGGGCACACTCCAGGGAAACTTCCTTTGTTGCATACTTTTCAAGTAGCTTTGCTTCTTACTATATTAGTTTCTAAAGAAAAGCAGGATGATCACAAACATTTCTTAATGTATACGTAATATCCATTTCCCCTAAATTTTGTAACGTCATCTTCAATCCATTCTCATAGCTTCAGTTAATACATCTAAGTTGCTAACTCCCTAATTTTTATCTACAGACCCAACTGCTCTCAACAGAATACTATATTTCCAGATGACCACTGAAAAAAATCAACTTGGATGATGCCACAAGTACCTTAAATTCAACCTGTCTGGAACCAAATTTATAATCTCTGGGAAAACATCTTATTGCTTTTCTCTCTGCCTCCTTCTATATCCTTCATCTTTCTAAGACTAAGAGAGCTATCTTTCTATCGAAGAATAGCAAATTCAGCCTGTGCAACTCATCGTCCCCCTCATCTCTATACCCAGTCATTAATACCTGCCCTTATTCTTCATTAATAGTCCATGAATCTAACCTCATTGCCTTGGCAATTTCATCATTCATTCCTGAATTACCAGAAGAGCTTCCTGCTTTTTCCTTTTGTGTTTTGCCTTTCCATTACAGTCTGCATACTATCAGTAGATGCCATTGTCTAAAACACAAATTTAATCATGTAGTTTTCCAGAAAAAAAAATCATATGGGATGCCCCACTACCTGCAAGATCAAGCCCCAAATCTTTAACATAGCTTTCAATGCTCTCAGTGAATTACATTCAACCTTTCCTGCCATCCTCACTCCCTTACACTCTTAGCCAAACCAAATTTACTTTTTTTACTCAGATTTTTCTTTCCAAAGCATTTATCAAGGCCTGGAATTGTCTTATGTTTATGTTTGTTGGTCTCCTCCCCACTAGAAGGTACACTTTCTAAGGTCAAGAACTCTGTTTACTTTGTTTACTGCAGAGTCTTCCATGCCTAGAAGAGTGTCTGATGCATAATAGGTGCCCAGTAGATATCTGTTGACTGATTGACTCACCCAGAAGTTTCCAGACAATTGCCTTTGAAGCCCAAATCCATGTTCTCTATTATATATTAATTACTATGCATAATAAATTGACAATCACTTCCTTACTTTTCATCTCAACTTTCACTCTAAGTAGTAAAGTTTAAAAACTGATATAATGGGGAAATGTACAGGTCTGGGTATCAAGGAGACTCGAGTTTGAATTCTAGCTCTATGCTGACTCATTTACCTTATTTAGAAAATGAGGATATATTTCCTTCTTTACATAGTTATTTTAGATCATGTGTGATACATGATTTATACTGTAAATACCCCCTCCCTTTTTTCTTCCCTCCCTTCTACCCTTTCTTCCTTCTACCTCCTCTTATCTTTTTGGTATAGAACCTGTTTTTCAAGGTAAACCTTGGGTGTGAAGAAGAGGAAGAAAGGGGGACATTTCCACTATCTCCTTATAGCTGAAAAATCAAATGTCTGGTTTGGAAAGGGATCTTAGGGTTCATCTGGTCTCCTCTAAGATGTCAATTTTCTCTATAATTTCCAAGCCATGTGGCTGTCCAGCCGATGCTTAAACAGCTCTAGCAAGAAAAATTCTACTATCTGTTACTATCTAGCCACCAAAAACATTATAAATTACATATCACAACCATATAAAATTGTAGCATCAGCCAATATTAAAGATAGTTTGCATAGTACAATAAGTTAATTAAATCATCTTGGTGAGTCTATTTGAATGGAAACTTCAACATCAAGTTTCCTGAAATTTTTTTATCAAGGCCTCTAAAGTTGTACTTTTATTGATATTTTAAAAATAAATTTCTATAACATCAAACCTATAAAAGGTTCATCACAGACCAAATACCTGTCTAACCTTTTAAGCTCTCACAGTAAAAACTGTCTTTTTTATTTATCTAAGTTTGAGAAATATACAAATGTAATCATAACCCCCAAGGCAAAATTTTATGGCAGTTTTCAGAACTCTTCACTATAAAAACTACTCAAAGCTACAAACATAAAAGTTTCCAATAAAATTTGTTTTAGATACTGGCAATAAAACATTCTTTGCTTGCCTCTTAGCTCCAAATTTTGGAACCACAGCTGTCCAAATGCCAAAGATGTATTCCACATCCCCCAGCCACATATTCCCCAAAATTTTAATCTCCTCCAATTGAAAAACAATAACTATTATTATTTATTAAGTATCATTAATATTTCATATTTAAAGAATGTGTGTTGAGAATTTAAAAAATAGGTCATATTAAAGAAATCACAAAGAGCATTACATAAATTACTAAGGCACCTTAAGTAACTACATTTTACTTTAAAAATAATGTCCTCATGTTTTCACCTAAAAATCTTTCTGATTTTTAACCTGGAACTTGTTTCATAATGAAAATTTAAATAATAAGAGAGAAACATGTCCCTGTAAGCACAGAAGTGATTCATATTGGAAAGTCTTCTGAGAGCATGTGTATGTTCTATTAAGGGCATTTGGAAAGCTGATTTCCATTCCACTTCTGGTCCTCCCAGTGCCACAGGGAGATGCTACCAATGGCTTCAGTGCTCAGGAAGCACATGGAAGCATTCTACCTCTGGACTCTAACAATTTTACCAAAGTGTTCCTTTCAGGCCTCAGACCTTGAAATCAGTTCACTCCATCCATTGCTCTGATCTCTGTTCCTCTGAGGCACCACACAAAATACAAACCAGGCTCCTTCCTTTGATATAAGCATATCGTTCACCGTGTGGATGGCAGTCAGTGGTCTATTGTCAAGGCCCTGTGCTCAGCCAGTCCCTTACGTGCTCCTTTCTCTGCCTTAGGGAGGGAGTGTAGGTAGAAACATATGCAAAGGCTCAGGCACTAGACCGACCTATGTTTGAACCTCAGCAATGCCACTTTTTATCTCTATTAGCCCGGCAAGTTAAGAAACTTCCTCATCCGTAAAACTGGGCCAAACTTCCCTCCTTTGGCTCCTTCTTGACTCATGGTCCCTGCAAACTCTTTCAATTTTATACTCAGTTTCTCTCAAAGTAAACTCCTCATTCTAATTCAGATCCTGGAGAAATAAACCCTGAGACAAGAATTGTGTACAAGGTACCCACTGTGGTACCGGGAGAGATCTGTCAGAGATTCCGGGAAGCAGGGCAGGGAGAGGGAAGAAGTCAGGAAAGGGTCCCTTTTCTTTTCAGGCACAGATTTGGCCTCATCTGGTCCCTCAGAGGAGCTCTGCAGCTTAAATTACACCTGCAAGTTTGGTCCCCTCGGAGGGTTGACAGATAAAAGATGACATCCAATTAAATTTGAATTTCAAATAAACAACGAATTCTTTTTAGTATGTCTCAAATATTACATGGAACAAACTTATACTAAAAAATATATATTTGTTGTTTACCTGAAGTTCAAGTTTAATTGGCCATCCTGGATTTTTATTAGTTAATCTGGAAACTCTATGAAGGTCAGTTTGCAGGGCTTTCATCCTAAGGGCTGTGGGGATGGCGGCATGGGGATGGGGATGTAGGCAGCGGGTCCCACAGAACCCATAGAAGGGATCGAAGGGGATCTGGGTGGGATCCCAGCACAGTGTCTGCTAGCATCCTGTACTGTCTCATGTTGTTCACACGATGCTCCTTCACTTCCTTCCATTATGGAAACTTGGCCCATGGGTAAAGAACCCACACTTACAGGTCTCACAACAGAGCCTGCTTTTTCTCTGTCTACAACAAAACTAGCTTTCTACAGTTCTTCACTGTGGCTTCTAGATCATACATCCATTGCTCTGACACCCCAGGGATAAGTCCCTCTTTGAGCTCTGGCTCTCCTGCTGTTGCCTTACCCCCTGAAATTTTGCCTACCTCCAAGTGACCCTTAACAAATTCCCTGATAACCATGGCATCTCGGTCACAGGTTTCCTCCAGCCCCAAATGCTACTGCTATATTGGTCATTGCTTTTTCAATTAAGTAGTCTCAAAGTTCTGTTATCCCTTTTCTATTTTCACAGCACATTCTCTTGATACTTCCTGACCTAATCGCTACTGGGATTTCCTTCACCTCTGAAAACTTAATTATCCCATTTTGAAAATACTCTCATTCACCCAGTTTTCAGTCCATTACTCCTATTTCATTAGGCCTTAGACTTAATGAAGACAACTTTCCTCATTCATTAACCCCACCTGAATTTACTTTCTTCTCTCATCAACTACACACTTCAGCCTTTTATCAGTATTTATAAACATCCTCGACAGCCTCATCCTCTTTTTATTCTGCTGTACTCACTCTAAGATCCCTCAACCCATATCACTGCATAAACCTCCCTTCTCCATTCTTCTGAAATTTTATTAAAAAGATTACCATGATGTCATCTATATTGAGATAGCAAAACTTTCACTTATAATTATAGGAGCAAAGTTAAATCATACTGAAATTAGCTACATTATATATTGCTGCATTCCCAGTGGAGAATGTTGTTAAGTGCAAAAACTCTCTGGTACATTGCAGTTTTCCTTTAGGGATCATTAGGTATTTAATAGGAAGAATATTAGCTTGAGTAGGATAGATGCTTGAATCTATGTATTTAGTAATTTCTCACACTACCGTATAAATTGGAAGCACTATTCTTTTAAGTGCTGAATCCATGTTAATATTTATACGTTGAAAATAGACACAAGGAAAAGACAACATTAATTATTTTCCTTTAAAAGATTTAAGATTAATGCTTATTTCCAATAATCTTTTATTAAGTTTACTTATTTTGTAATCAAAAAGAACAAAAGAGGCTGAAAGAAGATGAAACAAAATAGCAATTATCATATGCACAGACATATACTTAACATAAACACAAAAATGAAGATGAAACAAAGAACAATTATCATACACACATATACATAACAACAGAAAAGAAATATTTGCAAAGTTGAGGATTTTTTCTTGGAATGAAATAAAAGTAATTTCAGGAGCAATTAAAAAACCCTAAACCATTTTTTATACAAGCAGCTCATGCAGCTCAATAACAAAAAAACAAACAACCCAATCCAAAAATGGGTGGAAGACCTCAATAGACATTTCTCCACAGAAGACATACAGATGACCAACAAACACATGAAAAGATGTTCAATATCACTAATTATAAGAGAAGTGCAAATCAAAACTTCAACGAGGTATCACGTCACACCAGTCAGAATGGCCATCATCAAAAAATCTAGAAACAATAAATGCTGGAGAGGGTGTGGAGAAAAGGGAACCCGCACGCACTGTTGGTGAGAGTGTAAATTGATACAGCCACTATGGAGAACAGTATGGAGGTTCCTTAAAAATCTACAAATAGAACTACCATAAGATCTAACAATCCCACTACTGGGCACATACCCTGAGAAAACCATAATTCAAAAAGACATGCACCACAATGTTCATTGCAGCTCTATTTACAATAGCCAGGACATGGAAGCAACCTAAATGTCCATCAACAGAGGAATGGATAAAGAAGATGTGGTACATATATGCAATGGAATATTACTCAAGAATGAAACTGGGTCATTTGTAGAGACGTGGATGGACCTAGAGAGTGTCATACAGAGTGAAGTAAGTCAGGAAAAGAAAAACACAAATGTATATTAATGCATATATGTGGAATCTAGAAAAATGGCATAGATGATCTTATATGCAAAGCAGAAAGAGAGACACAGACGTAGAGAACAAATGTATGGATACCAAGGTGGAAAGGGGGGATGGGAGGAAATGGGAGATGGGGATTGACGTGTGTACACTATTGATGCTATGCATAAAATAGACAACCAAGAGAACACACTGTCATAGCACAGGGAACTCTACTTAATGCACTGTGGTGACCTAAATGGGAAGGGAATCCAAAAAAGAGGGGATATATGTATATGTATGGCTGATTCATTTTGCTGTACCATAGAAACTAACACAAAATTGTAAAGCCACAATGCTCCAATAAAAATAATTTTAAAAAGAAAACAGTAATCAGATCTGATGATTAGTAAAAGATTGCCACATAATAGCTTTCTAAAACATTTTGTTAATATAAAAATTATAAATATAACTATCAAAAAAAACACCCCAAACCATTTTCCAGTTCAACAATGTACAATTAAATATAAGTGGATGCTCATTTCAAAACAAGTTGTTTACAGCAGCTTCTTAATTCATTGTGCTGTCACCATCTTTCAAAGCCAACACAACTAAAAGCTGTAACCTACACCAAGAATTCCTCTTCCACCAAAGAGTGAAATAGAAGCAATTGTGAATGATATTTTACACCTTTCTTTCCTTCCTTGTCTTATTTCACCATCTAAGCCATTTAGTATTCATGAAGGTGTGTGAACATTAATTTTCATTTTTATATACTTGTTTCAGACATACTTAAACTGAAAGAGCTTGATTACTACACAAAGTATAAGGTGATAAATCATAATGCTTCTCCATTTAGCAGAACTGGATTTTACCAATCTCTTGCCTTAACTTTTATTTGCTGGACTAAATTATCCTCAAATAGTTTCCACATACAGTTAGAGTTTTTCAGCATGGGTCCCTAGACCTAGTGTAAGTTGTTGTGTGCAGGGAAATACTCTGATATGATTAGGAAGTTTATTATTTCAAAGAGCTGGAAGAAGAGGGCCTAAGGAATGAGTTCTAAATGAATAACTAGTTGGATTCTCTTCCGATTTAAAAGTGAAACTAAAATTCCAGGTGGATTTGGAGGACCTTCAAGATGACGGAGGAGTAAGACATGGAGATCACCTTCCTCCTCACAAATACATCAAAAATACATCTACAGGGCTTCCCTGGTGGCACAGTGGTTGAGAGTCCACCTGCTGATGCAGAGAGCGTGGGTTCATGCCCCGGTCCGGGAAGATCCCCCATGCCGCGGAGCGGCTGGGCCCGTGAGCCATGGCCGCTGAGCCTGCGCGTCCGGAGCCTGTGCTCCACAGTGGGAGAGGCCACAACAGTGAGAGGCCCGCGTACTGCAAAAAAACCCCCAAAACAAACAAACAAACAAAATCTACATGTGGAACAACTCCTACAGAACACCTACTAAACGCTGGCAGGAGACCTCAGACCTCCCAAAAGGCAAGAAACTCCCCACGTACCTGGGTAGGGGAAAAGAAAAAAGACCAAAAAGAGCCAAAAGAATAGGGACAGGACCTGCACCAGTGGGACGGAGCTGTGAAGGAGGAAAGGTTTCCACACACTAGGAAGCCCCTTCACTGGTGGGGACTGTGGGTGGCAGAGGGGGGAAGCTTCAGAGCCACGGAGGAGAGCGCAGCAACAGGGGTGCGGAGGGTAAAGTGGAGAGATTCCCGCACAGAGGATCAGTGCCGACCGGCACTCACCAGCCTGAGACACTTGTCTGCTCACCTGCTGGGATGGGTGGGGGCTGAGAGCTGAGGCTCTGGCTTCGGAGGTCGGGTCCCGGGAGAGGACTGGGGTTGGCTGCATAAACACAGCCTGAAGGGGGATAGTGTGTCACAGCTAGCCAGTAGGGAGTCCGGGAAAAAGTCTGGAGCTGCTGAAGAAGCAAGAGACCATTGTTTCGGGGTGTGCGAGGAGAGGGAATTCGGAGCACCGCCTAAACGACTCCACAGAGAGGCAAGAGCTGCGGCTATCAGCGCAGACCCCAGAGACGGGCATGAGATGCTAAGACTGCTGCTGCAGCCACCAAGAAGCCTGTGTGCAAGCACAGGTCACTATCCACACCTCCCCTCCCAGGAGCCTGTGCAGCCCGCCACTGCCAGGGTCCCGGGATCCAGGAACGACTTCCCCGGGAGAACGCACGACGCACCTCAGGCTGCTGCAACGTCACACTGGCTTCTGCCACCGCAAGCTCGCCCCGCAACCGTACCCCTCCCTCTCCCCAGCCTCAGTGAACCAGAGCCCCCGAATCAGCCGCTCCTTTAACCCCCTCCTGTCTGGGGGAAGAACAGACACCAGAGGGCAACCTACACACAGAGGTGGGGCCAAATCCAAAGCTGAACCCCAGGAGCTGTGAGAACAAAGAAAAGAAAGGGAAATCTCTCCCAGCAGCCTCAGGAGCAACAGATTAAATCTCCACAATCAATTTGATGTATCCTGTGTCTGTGGAATACCTGAACAGACAACAAATTATCCCAAAATTGAGGCGGTGGACTTTGGGAGCAGCAGTAGACTTGGGGTTTGCTTTCTGCATCTAATTTGTTCCTGGTTTTATGTTTATCTTAGTTTAGTATTTAGTACTTATTATCATTGGTAGATTTGTTTATGTGGTTGATCTCTTCTTTTTTTCTTAATATATATATATATTTTTTTCCTTTTCTCTTTTTGTGAGTGTATATGTGTATGCTTCTTTGTGTGATTTTGTCTGTATAGCTTTGCTTTTACCATTTGTACTAGGGTTCTGTCTGTCCTCTTTTTTAAGTATAGTTTTAGCACTTATTATCATTGATGGATTTGTTTAATAGTTTGGTTGCTTCTTTTTTATTACTTTTTAATTTTTATATTAATAACGTTTTAATTTTTATTTTAATAAACTTTTAATTTAATTTAATTTTTTTCTTTCTTTTTTCTCCCTTTTCTTCTGAGCCGTGTAGCTGACAGGGTCTTGGTGCTCAGGCTGAGTGGCAGGCCTGAGCTTCTGAGGTGGGAGAGCCGAATTCAGGACATTGGTCCACAACAGAGCTCCCGGACCCACGTAAAATCAAACGGTGAGAGCTCTCCCAGAGATCTCTGTCTCAATACTAAGACCCAGTTACACTCAACAACCAGCAAGTTCCAGTGCTGGACACCCCATGCCAAACAACTAGCAAGACAAGGACACAACCCCACCCACTAGCAGAGAAGCTACCTAAAATCATACTAAGTTCAAAGACAGCCCAAAGCACACCTCCAGATGTGGTCCTGCCCACAAAAAAGACAAAATCCAGCCTCATCCAGCAGAACACAGTCACCTCCAGCAGGAAGCCTACACAACCCAGTGAACCAACCTTACCCACCGGGAGCAGGTGCAAAAAAAAAAACGGGAACTACAAACCTGTAGCCTGCAAAAAAGGAGACCTCAAACACAGTAAGTTAAGCAAAATGAGAAGATAGAGAAATACACAGGAGATGAAGGAGCAAGGTAAAAACTCACCAGACCAAACAACTAAAGAGGAAATAGGTAGTCTACCTGAAAAGAATTCAGAGTAATGATAGTAAAGATGATCCCAAATCTTGGAAAAAGAATGGAGAAAATACAAGAAACGTTTAACAAGGACATAGAAGAACTAAAGAGCAAACAAACAAAGATGAACAACACAATAAATGAAATTAAAAATTCTCTAGAAGGAATCAATAGCAGAATAACTGAGGCAGAAGAATGGATAAGTGACCTGGAACATAAAATAGTGAAAATAACTACTGCAGAGCAGAATAAAGAAAAAAAGAATGAAAAGAACTGAGGACAGTCTCAGAGATCTCTGCAACAACATTAAAAACACCAACAATCGAACTATAGGGGTCCCAGAGGAAGAAGAGAAAAAGAAAGGGTTTGAGAAAATATTTGAAGAGATTATAGTTGAAAACTTCCCTAACATGGGAAAGGAAATAGTCAATCAAGTTCAGGAGGTGCAGAGAGTCCAATACAGGGTAAATCCAAGGAGAAACACGCCAAGACACATATTAATCAAACTTTCAAAAATTAAATACAAAGAAAAAATATTAAAAGCAGCAAGGGAAAAATAACATACAAGGGAATCCCTATAAGGTTAACAGCTGATCTTTCAGTAGAAACTCTGCAAGCCAGAAGGGTGTGGCAGGACATATTTAAAGTGATGAAAGGGAAAAACCTACAACCAAGATTACTCTACCAAGCAAAGATCTCACTCAGATTTGACAGAGAAATTAAAACATTTACAGAGAATCAAAGGCTTAGAGAATTCAGCACCACAAAACCAGCTTAACAACAAATGCTAAAGGAACTTCTCTAGGCAGGATACACAAGAGAAGGAAAAGATCTGCAATAACAAACTCAAAACAATTAAGAAAATGGTAATAGAAACATACATATCGATAATTACCTTAAATGTAAATGGATTAACTGCTCCAACCAAAAGACATAGACTGGCTGAATGGATACAAAAATAAGACCTATATATATGCAATCTACAAGGGACCCACTTCAAACCTAGGGACACATACAGACTGAAAGTGAGGGAATGGAAAAAGATATTCCATGCAAATGGAAATCAAAAGAAACCTGGAGTAGAAATTTTCATATCAGACAAAATAGACTTTAAAACATAGACTATTACAAGAGACAAAGAAGAACACTACATAATGATCAAGGGATCAATCCAAGAAGAAGATATAACAATTGTAAATATTTATGCACCCAACGTAGGAGCACCACAATACATAAGGCAAATACTAACAGCCATAAAAGGGGAAATTGACAGGAACACAATCATAGTAGGGGACTTTAACACCCCACTTTCACCAATGGACATATCATCCAAAATGAAAATAAGTAAGGAAACACAAGCTTTAAATGATACATTAAACAAGATAGACTTCATTGATATTTATAGGACATTCCATCTTATAACAGAATACACTTTTTTCTCAAGTGCTCATAGAACATTCTCCAGGATATCTTGGGTCACAAGTCAAGCTTTGGTACATTTAAGAAAATTGTAATCATATCAAGTAACTTTTCTGACCACAACACTATGAGACTAGATATCAATTACAAGACAAAAACTGTAAAAAATACAAACACATGGAGGCTAAACAATACACTACCATATAACCAAAAGATCACTGAAGAAATCAAAGAGGAAATAAAAAAACACCTAGAAACAAATGACAATGAAAACACAATGACTCAAATACCATGGGATGCAGCAAAAGCAGTTCTAAGTGGGAAGCACTTAGCAGTGGGAAGTTTATAGCAATACAATCCTACCTTAAGAAACAAGAAAAATCTCAAACAACCTATTCTTACACCTAAAGCAATTAGAGAAAGAATAACAAAAAAGACCCCCAAAGTTAGCAGAAGGAAAAAAATCATAAAGATCAGATCAGAAATAAATGAAAAAGAAATGAAGGAAATGATAACTAAGATCAGTAAAACTAAAAGCTGCTTCTTTTAGAAGATAAACAAAATTGATAAACCGTTAGCCAGACTCATCAGGAAAACAAGGGAGAAGACACATATAAATAGAATTAGAAATGAAAAAGGAGAAGTAACAACTGACACTGCAGAAATACAAAGGATCATGAGAGATTACTACAAGCAACTATGTGCCAATAAAATGAACAACCCGGAAGAAATGGACAAATCCTTAGAAAAACATAACCTTCTGAGACTGAACCAGGAAGAAATAGAAAATATAAATAGACCAACCACAAGCACTGAAATTGAAACTGTGGTTAAATATCTTCCAACAAACAAAAGCTCAGGACCAGATGGCTTCACAGGCGAATTCTATCAAACATTTAGAGAAGAGCTAACATCTATCCTTCTCAAACTCTTCCAAAATATAGCAGAAGGAGGAACATTCCCAAACTCATTCTACAAGGCCACCCTTGTGGCCTTGGCATTACCATGATACCAAAACCAGACAAAGATGTCACAAAAATAGAAAACTACAGGCCAATATCACTGATGAACATAGATGCAAAAATTCTCAACAAAATACTAGCAGAGAGAATCCAACAGCACATGGAAAGAATCATACACCATGATCAAGTGGGGTTTATCCCAGGGATGCAAGGAATCTTCAATATACGCAAATCAATCAATGTGATAACAAACTGAAGGATAAAAACCATATGATCATCTCAATAGATGCAGAAAAAACTTTCAACAAAATTCAACACCCATTTATGATAAAAAAAAAAAAAAAAACCCAGAAAGTAGGCATAGAGGGAACCTATCTCAACATAATAAAGGCCATATACGACAAACCCACAGCCAACATCATTCTCAATGGTGGAAAACTGAAAGCATTTCCACTAAGATCAGGAACAAGACAAGGTTGCCCACTCTCATCACTCTTATTCAACATAGTTTTGGAAGTTTTAGACACAGCAATCAGAGAAGAAAAAGAAATAAAAGGAATCCAAATTGGAAAAGAAGAAGTAAAACTGTCTCTGTTTGCAGATGGCATGCTACCATACATAGAGAATGCTAAAGATGCTACCAGAAAGCTACTAGAGCTAATCAATGAATTTGGTAAAGTAGCAGAATAGAAAATTAATGCACAGAGATCTCTTGCATTCCTATACACTAATGATGAAAATTCTGAAAGGGAAATTAAGGAAACACTCCCATTTACCATTGCAATAAAAAAAATGAAATACCTAGGAATAAACCTACCTAAGAAGATAAAAGAACTGTATGCAGGAAACTATAAGACACTGATAAAAGAAATTAATGATGATACAAACAGATGGAGAGCTATACCATGTTCTTGGATTTGAAGAATCAACATTGTGAAAATGACTATACTCCCCAAAGCAATCTATAGATTCAATGCAATCCCTATCAAACTACCAATGTCATTTTTCACAGAACTAGAACAAAAAATTTCACAACTTGTATGGAAACCCAAAAGAACCGGAATAGCCAAAGCAATTTGCTAAAGAAAAATGGAGCTGGAGGAATCAGGCTCCCTGATCTCAGACTATCCTACAAAGCTACAGTCATCAAGACATTATGGTACTGGCATAAAAATAGAAATATAGAGCAATGGAACAGGATAGAAAGCCCAGAGATAAACCCACACACATATGGTCACCTTATCTTTGACAAAGGAAGCAAGAATATACAATAGAGAAAAGGCAGCCTCTTCAATAAATGGTGTTGGGAAAACTGGACAGCTACAAGAAAAAGAATGAAATTAGGGCACTCCCTAACACCATACACAAAAATAAACTCAAAATGGATTAAAGACCTCAATGTAAGACCAGAGATTATAAAACTCTTCAAGGAAAACATAGGCAGAACACTCTATGACATAAATCTCAGCAAGATCCTTTTTGACCCACCTCTTAGAGAAATGGAAATAAAAACAAAAATAAACAAATGGGACTTAATGAAACTTAAAACCTTTTGCCCAGCAAAGGAAACCATAAAGAAGATGAATGAACAACCCACAGAATGGGAGAAAATATTTGCAAATGAAGCAACTGACAAAGAATTAATCTCCAAAATATACAAGCAGCTCATGCAGCTCAATATCAAAAAAATAAACAAACCAGTCCAAAAATGGGCAGAAGATCTAAATAGACATTTCTCCAAAGAAGACATACAGATTGTCAACAAACACATGAAAGGATACTCAACATCACTAATCATTAGAGAAATGCAAATCGACAATGCAAATCTAGAATACAAACTACAATGAGGTATCACCTCACACCAGTCAGAATGGCCATCATCAAACCATCTACAAACAATAAATGCTGGAGAGGGTGTGGAGAAAAAGGAACTCTCTTGCACTCTTGGTGGGAATGTAAATTGATACAGCCACTATGGAGAATAGTATGGAGGTTCCTTAAAAAACTACAAATAGAACTACCATACAACCCAGCAATCCCACTACTGGGCATATACCCTGAGAAAACCATAATTCAAAAAGGGTCATGTACCAGAATGTTCATTACAGCACTATTTACAATAGCCAGGACATGGAAGCAACCTAAGTGTCCATCAACAGAAGAATGGATAAAGAAGATGTGGCACATATATACAATGGAATATTAGTCAGCCATAAAAAGAAACGAAATTGAGTTACTTGTAGTGAGGTGGATGGACGTAGAGTCTGTCATACAGAGTGAAGTAAGTCAGAAAGAGAAAAACAAATAAGGTATGCTAAGAGATATATATGGAATCTTAAAAAAAAAATTTCGGAAGAACATAGGGGCAGTACAGAAATAAATACACAGATGTGGAGCGTGGACATGAGGACACGGCGTGGGAGGGGTGGGCTGGGAGGAGGTGAAAGAGTGGCATGGACATATATACACTGCCATATGTAGAATGGATGGCTGGTGGGAAGCAGCCACATAGCAAAGATAGATCAGCTTGGTGTTTGTGATCACCTAGAGGGGTGGATTGGGCGGGGTGGGAAGGAGACGCAAGAGAGAGGGGATATGTGGATATATGTATAAGTATGGCTGATTCACTTTGTTATACAGCAGAAGCTAACACACCATTGTAGAAAATTATACTCCAATAATGATGTTGAAAAACGAAAAAAAATTTCAGGTGATCCAAGAAGTCATTGAGAACTGGCACTTACAATGACTCAGAGAAAGATTATCTTCCACAAATGATCTTTTAGGAATTTAAGTAGTATCTTAATGCAAGAGGCTATAGAGGGATCTAACTGCCCTCTCTGCCTTATGTATATCAGGCCTAATAAGCATAAAGTTCTGCTGATTAAAAAGTGTTTTTAAATGTATCTTTTCAGTTAATACTAATAAAATATTATTTAAAAATCTCTACTTGGTTTAGGGTGAGGCTGGGACAGTTGAACCTTTACCATTTAAGTGTTTCATTCATCCACTTGTTCATTCATTTAACAAATAGAGATTGGATATCTACCATGTGCCAGGCACTCTACTGAGTACTAAAAAGAATGGAACTAAAAAGAATGGAACAAACTCGCATATGATGAGTATGGTGATCTAGCCAACATGTACTCTATATGAGTGGGGATCTTTTTATATCTAAGAGTCAGGGAAGACTTCTTTGACCAAGTGAACTTTGACCCAGTTTGTGTGTTTAGGAGGGAGTGAGGAAGGGCAGAGGGAATACGAAAGACAGGGTAGCACCTTTTTCTTGAAAGGATTAGCTCTGTATTTATCTTTCATTTTTACCATTTCAAATAACTACTTTCATAGTGGTTCAAAATAAACTGAGATATTTTTAAAAACCACGAGGGCAAGGTAAGATTTGGCATTCTCTATGCTCTTTTTTGCTATTCGGAAGTCTCCTTCATAGGGGCTTGACTTGGATACAGATGGCGTGTAGTAGTGACTTAATGAGATAAATGCTCCTCTCCATTAGGATCTGTGATTGTGTCTTTCTAATAGTAAAGTATTTACCAAATAAAATCAATTCCTTATCTATTAGTGTTCCTTAAGCCAATAACAATTTATATTCCTGATATCTAATGTTAGAATTTATGATCTGGGATATGGTAATGCTCTCAGTCTAGTCAGTACTTTTACTTTTTATGGTTTATCTTAAAGAGGACTACTGTATAATTACTTTTGTGCTTTCCCATTTGTTTTCTCTTGTAAAAGAAAAAAGACTGAGAATATTAACAAGCCAGCTGTTACCACTTCTTTGATATTTCCCTGTGGTCTGCTCCATTAGAGGGGGCTAAGTTCTTAATATCAGTTGGATTTGTTAATCATTGACAAACAGTGCTCTATGAGTATTGGTTAATGGGTTCATTTTGTGCATTTATTTTACCATGGCAATTTGGATGTTCTCTTGTCATAAATAAGTTCATTTAAAAAATACCTAAAAGCATAATCCAGATTTCCAAGGCTTCCACCAAATTAAACAAAGCAATACTTTATTTACATGACTAAAGCAAATATGATTTCCAGTTTTTATTCAAGAATTTATTTCAGATGGTCTTAGATTCATTCTCTATACCTAACACCATGTGGAAAAGAATAAAAAAGCCCATTGCATCCATGACATGAACTAACACCTTATTCAATTATTCATTTACTCAGGGTCTACTTTATACCAGGTTTTGTGTTAGGCTTTGTGGAAATGAAAACAATGATATCGATGGGGAAAATTTCACTCTAGAGACTCCTAAATAGTTGATCCTTTCAAATAAAGTTCAAGGCTATTTGGTATGGCATTTGCTATTTTATAGGAGACAAAGACAAGCTCTAGCAAATTATGCCATAGACAGCCAACAAATGCCTAATTCCAGTCTCCTTAGTGGCAGCCCAACTCTGGGAGAGATCAATTTACGTCTTTTCATCCCCATCACAAGAGATATACACGGGGAAACCAAGAGACATAGATGTAGATGTTTAGCCCTAAGGCAGAGACATGATTAGAATAATTTACTTGGCCAAGAGTATTTTAAAAAGAAAAAGATCTCTGCTCTGTGAACTCATCTAGAGATTATTTCTCAGATGAACCCTCTACTGTCAGGTGTGATGGCACCTGTTGCGTGGGCTTAAGATCAGATGTTTAGGGGAGCTCCCCCTCTCCCATGAGGCAATCTTCATGAAGTATATGACAGCTGGACACACAGACAGAGCTACAGATACTGAGGGAATTTAAGCCTAGTGCGCTTTCAGCTACCTAATTTATCTGGGACAGGGTCAAATTTTATTCATACTTCTCACTGAGGCAGAAGCATAAATGACATGTGAACTGCTTCACAATTTGCTTAGCTGATGATTGTTTCCCAGAACTGACTCCTAAAAGCCCAGTCAGTACCAAGAACATCCTAAAGAAGTTGACCACTTCCTTGATTGGAAGATTTACAAGGCAGTAGATTTCCCTCCATCTCCCTGTATAGGTACATGGAGTACAACAAACTGAAATGATCCTCCTTCCCTGGAACAAATATGGAGGCAATGTGAAGTACAGGCAAATCCCTTGAGTCCTAAATGGCCTTCAACAGACATGTCCTAATGAAGCAAAGTTTAAAATCAGTAATAAATTATCGAGAATGTGTCTCTTAGTGGCAATCATCCATCCGTTCCCTCTTAGAGCACCTTTTAATTATTTTTACTAATGACAGAGTTTGGGGGTCACTGATTTCAGAAAAGAAGAAAACTTTTCTGCTTTCAAGGCAGTAATGTGCGGTCTCTATGTTCTGCATATTTGGAATAATCACTATTTATTACTTGTGGTTGTTTCTTTTTTAAATGCTGGGTGATGACATTGCTTCAGTGGGCTGAAAAGACACTTCCTAAATTTGTCTTTTTTCCTTCAGACAGAGACTGTCATTTGGGGCTGTTCATCATTTATAGATAGTAATGACTAGAGTAATATGCCCTACACACCTTCTTGGTCTTCACAGGGCACCTCAGTAATCTCTAAGGAATCATAGAAGTGTGGAAAAAAATGCCTATTTTCCCCACTCCCCATTTTTCTGTTCATTGGGCTTATGCCCAGTTTATGCAGAGGATCATTCAGTCTCGCTGGTGATCTTCACAGCTGCTGGCTAATGCAGGCCCCTTAAACATCTCTCCGAACCTCTAAAATTTGCTTAGGAATTTGTCAGAGTGACACCTGTTGGTAGCAATTTCATTTCTCGAAGAATCATGGAGTGAATGCACTACCCACTTTTCCTCCCTCCCTTTCCTTCCTTCCCATGGTACATTCCAAATAGGGTGACTTTCTGGGGTTATCTCTCATAGAATATAACTTACAAGTTGGGAAAGTATACTTAATAAAATGTGTCTCAAAACAAATGAAGAACAATCAACATGAGTCAATTATTAGTCATCATTTTTTACAGCAACCAAGCTGTAATTGGGAAATAGAGGGTGTGGTCATCCCACTGGACAGCCACAGAGCATAGAGCAGAAGCAACTGGTCCAGAGCTCTCAGTGTGGCCATCCATGGCAAGCGCGTGTCTGCTGCTGTCCTGTGCCTTTGCATCAGCCACCAAATCCATCTGATCTCTCTGCTGGCCTCAAACTTCCAGATTCAGAAACAGTGGAGAGTGCAGGAAAGCAATCAAAGAAAAATAGGTGTGTGTGTTTATTTATCTATTTATTTATTTTTGGCTGCGTTGGGTCTTCGTTGCTGCACGTGGGCTCTCTCTTGTTGCGGCGAGCGGAAGCTACTCTTCATTGCGGTGTGCGGGCTTCTCATTGCAGGGGCTTCTCTTGTTATGGAGCACGGTCTCTAGGCACACGAGCTTCAGTAGTTGTGGCACACGGGCTCTAGAGCACAGGCCCAGTAGTTGTGGTGCACGGGCTTAGTTGCTTCACGGATTGTGGGATCTTCCTGGACCAGGGTTCGAACCCGTGTCCCCTGCATTGGCAGGTGGATTCTTAACCACAGTACCACCAGGGAAGTCTCAATAGGTGTATTTTGATAGCAACTTATGAGAAACGTTGGCTTCATCACTTTGCTAATTACTGTTCTAACTGGCATGCTCCCTCCTGCTTAATAAAGTAAGAAGACATCACAGGCAATGCTAGAAAATTTAGGATTAGTGAAATAAGAATAACAATAGATTTATGTTTTTAAGGATTTTGTTGAGCTTTACATTTTCAAAACTTCTCCCAATAGCGCTTTTCCCCCCTTCAAGACTGCTGATATCGATCTATCACTCAAGAGAAAATAATATTGTCAGGGTTTGTAAAAACAATCTTGAGTGGAAGGAGACTGTAGGATTAATATTTTTAAATGAATTACAGTGATCTGTATGCACCACTTTCTTTAACGATTATTCTTGGCAGAGTGAAATATCAAACCCAGTCCAATGTGAAAATTCCCCAACAGAATGGAAGTTAGAATTCAATACAAGCAGCAAACTTGTGACAGTACGTTATTCGTTCAGAGATTTTCATAACTAAAATGCATCAGTTGTCAGCAGATTTAGTGCACACTTCTTAGTGCTTATTATTATAAGACTAGCAAGGCTCAGCCCCATCTTCTTATTTCACGAATTCTCTTCTTCAGTCTAAAACTGAAAACCTAACCATCTAAGTTCCCCAGAGGGCTTTGCAAGAAACGAACTCTTACTTGAATTAGCATCACTTTTGCAATGTTTCTAAATAAGCTAATGCAGCCCACTTTGAGGAGAAACCCTTCTAGGGGTAAAAGAGAATGCAGTCAAGCACATCCAATCTCACTGGTATCACTGACTGTGAAGGAAGTTCAGCAAAATTTCTTTCAACTGGTTAAACTCTGAAAGGTCATCCACACAGACAGCAAGACCAAGTTCCTCTCCACCAGGACTAGAACATCTTATTGACACCAGTTACCAGGCTCTGAGACCATGCGGCTGGTGAAAGATGCCTTCATTTATTTATGTATCCATATGTTTTAAAGAAGACTTTTTTCCCATTAAAAAAAGATTTATTATTTAATTTTCCAGAAACCCTAGAGGTCTTGAGAAGAAAGACACAAATTTAAGGCTCTGTGGTTTGGATGTTAAATTGGTAACAACCATCAGAAGGGCTGCCTGAGTTAATAATGATGTAGGAGTTACCTGCCCTGTAGATTTGTGAGTTAGATTTTGTTGCAGTTTCATCATTGTTTGTGCTACTCAGAGAAACAAATAACTCCCCCATTTTTACTTTATGTTTTGTTTTAATGCAATGTTTATCTCTTGGCATAGGTAGAAAATAATACTTTTATTGGTGCAACCCAGAATGAAGGGGCAAAAAGATAAGAAGACATAGCTCATACATGACTTTGCTGATTCAAGTTTCTGTGATTAAGGTATAGTTGAGAACATACTTTCATCCCATTCCTTGTATGATGTCTCTATGCCCTCAGAAGAGAACTGGCATTGCTTCCCCTAATTTAAATCCCACTGATCTATTGCTCTTTTATATTAACAGTCATTGCTAATCTGCCTCTTCCAGCACAAGCAGCTTCAGCTCCAAATCTCAAGGTCTAAAGACCATAGCCATTTATCTATTGAGCCCCAGGAGGACTTAGGGTAGCTCAGCCCATTAAGCAAGCTGAGTCTTAAGCAAGGGCTGCTGAACGTTGACCTGAGACTGCCAAAATCCTCTTTGTGGAGTTTTGTTATGAGTCACAAAATTCACTTCCTCCATGGCAAATCCAACAGTATTTGTTAATTGTGTCTCTGCTCCGTGCCATAAGCTTTACCTCATCAGAGCATCTGCTTGGGCTTCATCCTGTTGCTAATGATCATTTTCTACTTTCCAGTCACTAATTTTTAAGAAGCACCAGTGTGATATAGTGAAAAAATGCCCTTAAAAAGGTATCATGAGACTTGATTTCTATTCCCATTTCTGTCAATAACTATCCGAGTAATATTGAGAAAGTCCTTTGACCTCTCTGAACTTCAGTTTCCTCATCTGCAAAACAGGATTAGGGGTTCTGGGTGGGGAGGATGTACTAAATGACACGAAGGTCCCCCTGGCTGTAAAATCCCAGTTACATTTACATATAAAGAAAGGACTTTATTTCTACTATTTTAATATAACTTTTGGTGAAATGACAGTTTTGCACGACTTTTAAAAAATTTATTATATATTCAGTTACCAAATCTTGGGATGACTCTTTAAAATTGGAGGAAACATAAAACAATGTAAACAAAACAAAACAAAAAAACCTCTGAGTTTCACAGCATACTTTATGGTTCACAGCATACTCATCATACTCTATGATTCTCTAAGGGTGCAAAAAATAATTTAAATCTTTTGAAAAATCTGGATTTCCTAGAACTTAGTGTTTAGTTTTGTGTGGTTTCATTTTGTTTGTTTTGCAACACCATACTTGAAAAGTGGTCTTTATTTTCTAAATATGGAAATTAAAACACAAGTTTGGAACCTGCGGTCTCTTCTCAGTCATCTTTCCTGTGATCTCTTTGCAGGATTTGACATTGTCCACTTCCCTCTTAAACTCACTTCTCATTGGGCTTCTATGACCCTGTATTTCTGGGTTTTCTCTCCCTCTATGACTCTTCCTTGACTTTTCACTGGATCCTCTTCCTCTGCTCAACTTATACAGGAGAGTTTTCCCCAGATTCCATTCTCAGTCCTCCCACTTTAATCTCTCTGTATGTGTCCCATTAGTAATCTCCTTTACTACTACATGCACATAATTTTCAAGGTTATTTCTCTGTTAAAAAATCTTAAGTGACTCTCCATTACATCTATCGTTCAAGTTCACATTACTTAACAAGGCACAGGTGGCCCCAGCCTACCTTGGCAGAATCAGTTCCAACTTTCTCTGCCACAAACACCTTCTTCTCTAGGCTTGCTTGACTAAGCATCATTCCATGAGCCCTGAGTGACATTCAAATTTCTCTTCCTTTGGCTACATTATTTACCCATCTTGGGATGTCTTTATCTTCCTCCTCCCTTTTATGTCTTAGAATGTTCTATTCATTTTTAAAGGCCCAGCTCAAAGCCACTTTTCCTTCTGTAGCCTTACTGACCCAACAGGCAACATGAATTGTTCCAAGCTCTCCCCTCCCACCACTTCTGTGTATTCCTATAGGTCATTTCCATGCTTTTCTTTGGTAGGTATTGCATTATTTTAATTGTGTATCTGGTTAATTCAATAATCTGTGTATTCCTATAAGGCATTTCCATGCTTTTCTGCGGTAGGTATTGCATTGTTTTAATTGTATATCTGGTTAATTCAATAATCTGTATTTTGCAGAGAAAAACAGAGAGCAACTTTATCACTATCCCTTTAAGCTGACTTTGTTTAATAGTTCTTCCTTGACTCTGGATCAAACCTTAGGTGGATCTTATTATTTTTCTCATCTTTTTTCATGTGTGGAAAAGCTTGAAGTTATTTAATTAAAAAAAACCCTTTAATCTGTTATCCAATTTAAAGATTCTCTTTTCCTCTAGTTTAGGCATGACTCAGACTCAGAAAATCCCCTTAAAGTAGCAGGGGATTTTGGTCAGATTCTTCCTCTTCCATGTACTGTCTCCTCCCCAACTCACTAGGTGCCATTTCAAGCCCAGCCAGATCAAGCAAAGTAGGTAGGATTACATGAAAAGAGTAAAATCTTAGCTGCCTTTCAAGCTTTAGGATGGCATTATCTCTTTGAGTCTGGCAAATGATAAATAATGGGTTCTTTCGCTTATAGAAAATTTTTATCTTTAAATGAAAACCATTTAACTATGGCTGCCATAACAAAATTTCATAGTTTGCTGGAAAAGAACTGAAATTTGTTTTCTCACATTTACAGAGGCTAGAATTCTAAGACCAAGGTGCCAGCATGGTTGGTTTCTGGTGAGAGCTCGCTTCCTAGCTTGTAAGTGGCTTCCTTCTTTCTGTGTCTTCACATTGCAGAGAGATAGAGAGAGAGAGACCACTTTCTAGTGTCTCTCTTGTAATGTCTCTATTATAAGGGCACTAATCTTGTCATGAGAGCCGCACCTTCAGGACCCCATCTAAACTTACCTCATCTACCAAAGCCTCACCTCCAGGTAGAGTTAGAGCTGTAACAGATGAATTTTAGGGGGACACAATTCAGTCCATAGCACTACTGTTGCTGTTAACCTTTCACTAAGGATTTCCTGGTATGGGAAATGTTCTTTCCAGCTGAATGCTCATGATAGCCCTTCAACCCCTGGCTTTTGGCAGTCTATTCCACACAGACAGTCTGTTGAGGATACCTTGCCCCTTCAGACAGGGTTCAATTTCAAATCCTGTCCTTCAAGGGCTGACTAACCCCACTGGGAAATTCACAATATCCTTCCATCAGTGGAAGCCCAACTTCCTTTTTCTGTAATATTCTCTACTCCACTCTCAGGTTATTAGCCTTCAGACATCTTCAGATGAAAGTCAGGCTGCAGCTTCTGTATTCTTCATCCCCTCCCACCCTACACTGAGTACTCTGAGGAGGTTTCTGAAACTACTTGACTTGGAGGCTGGGGAAGGAACCCCCTTTTCAAGAGTACCTTGGTGACTTTTTTTAACTCCCAATCTTTAGTAACATAGTCTTGAGGCAAAGCACCAAGGTAAAGCATGCTTGGCTTTTTCAAGCAACTGAAACCAAAATTTTGTGGTTGGAACATAAGTAGTAGAGAGGGAAGTGGCAGACAATGAAATCAGACATGTAAGCGAGACTGAGATCCTATAGATTATGGGAGCTGATAGTGAAGAGCTGGTTTTTATTCTAAGTGCAATGGATAATCATTGGAGGTCTTTAAGCAGGGAAGTGATATGAGCAACATACTGAAATTTACATTTTAAAGATGTACCTTTAGCTGGTATATAGAGAATTTATTATAAGGGGGAAAGAGTGGAAGCAAGGACATCAAATATCAGGCTCCCAAGTAATCCAGGTGAGAGATGTAAGTGATTTGGCTTAGAATGATAGCAGAAAGAAGAAATAAAGACAATAGATAGGAAGTATGGTTTGGAAGAACAATTGAGAGCATGTGCTAAAGGTCTGAATGTGGAAGATGAGGGGACAGAGATTAAGAATGACTTCTAATTTGGGGGATGGATAAGGGTGATATTAACTGACATGGAAAATATTGAACTGAGAATAAGTTTTGGTTTTGCTTTTGTTCTCTGATCTGTGTTTAAGAACAGAAGGGATTACAGAATTCTATTTAGGTTATATTAAATCTGAGATATTTATTAATTCAAGTGGAGATGTCAAAAGGCACATCAACAAATATTTAAATTTGGAACTCAGTGGTCATGGCTAGAGATAGAAGTTTAGTTGCCATGGGCATATACATGGATTTAAAGCCCAGTGACTGAATGGAAACACCTAGTGAGAGAATGTAGAAGGAGAAGAGGGACCCAGGACCTAGCTCTGGGTAATTGACATTGAGAGGAGGAAGAGTCAGCAAAGAGACCCAGAAGAATCAGAATACAGCTTATTCAATAATTTCTCAATATTTAAATATATGAGTAGTGAAATAGAACCCTGTTCTTCAATCATTTCTCACCTCAGCACTAGTGAGAATCTAAAGCAGCAAGACCTAAGAGGATATTGTCTAAGTCGTAGTTTAATAGGTAATTATTTGAAAATATTGTTAAAAGTTTGGAGAAATTTCTCATAATGCTGATATTATGGAATTGGACTCATATGTATACTTAACCACAGTAGGTCATTATTATTTATAGACGTTCGTATGCAGAGGTTAGGAGCATAGGCTTTTAGCACGGACGTTCATTTTTTTTTTTTTTTTTTTTTTTTTTGAGCAGGTTGCTTCTGTGAGCCCCAGTGTTTTCATCTGTGAAATTGAGATAATAATAATAGGACCTATCTCACAGGACTAATCTAAGGGTTAAATTATTTAGTAGATGTAAATACTTAGAACAAAGCCTAGAACATAATAGCACTGAAATAAATATCAGCTATGAGCATCACATGTTATCTTCTGGGAGCTTGAGCCATCTATAGTATCTCCAGATTAACATAAAAATGAGTGAGAGTTTTCTAGATTCAGGAATGAATTAAGAGTTAATTTTTTTATGTCCTGGAGAGAACTAGTTGTGAACCAGGTAGAAAACAGGTTTGTCGTACAATTCTGGCACTTACCAGAATTATAGTTTTGGAAAAGTCATTTAAATCATGGGGCCCCAGCTGTCCAATTTAGAGAGAGGAGAAATGGAAGGACTGAAAATTCTTAATGATTTTCTCTAAATTTTAAGATTTCTTTCTCATCTCACATGATTTTCCTTCTTTTGAGTATACACATGGATGGAATCCACTGTAAAATGGGTTAAAATCTTCCCTTAAAGTCTGTGCATAATTAGTTTTTAAGGAGCTTGAGATCATAGGGAATAACAGTGGGGTTTTTTGGGGGGTTTTTTTTTTGGTTATTTTTGTAGATTACAGATACCAAAGCTCCAACATAACTGTGCCTGTAAATCTGTCCAAATGTCATGCTGAGAAGCTAATGCAAGCTATTTAGGAAAATTCTTACTTCTGTTGAGTCTGAGATAATTTATTTTGTCTATCACTCATTTGTAAGGTGTCTTTTAAGAAAATGTATAGTGATTTCAATACATTTAGTTTAAAATTGATAAGTTTAAAACTATCTATTTGAAACTGCACATTCAGGGAGTATTTTTTTTTTGGATCTTAAGTTTGAATATAAATTTTTATTAGGTTGAAGACATACACAAAGTGTAATTTAATGTGCAAATATCATGAGAACAGAACATTGTAACTATTACTACTCTTTTTTCCTTTTCAAATATGTCAAAGATAAACTTCATATAGGAAAATAGTTTTGGGAGATTTGACAATGCTGCTTGGTTATGATCAGACATTGGGCACTCAGTCACCCAGCCTTCTGAAGACCTTGCTTCTGACTAACTACAGTCGACAAAACTGTTTCCCTCCTTCTTATTAGTGATGGGATCTTCTACCTAGAGATTTCAGAACAAAAGGTAAGAAAGACAGTTAATTATAGCCCAGGCCTCACATGAAGAGTTAATGAATTTTAATGCACATCAATTAATAATTAATTGGGTTTTTACCTGACTATAGCTAGAAGTATTGGGTGATGAGAAGAAAAGAGGCCCCGTTTTAATTGAATACAACAGTCATTCTGCTATGGCTTTGTGTCCCTGGTTCTCCTTGTCTTTAAGTCAAAATCAGAAATAAAAAATCAGAAGCTTCTAAAGAGGTACACATGACCTTTCACATAACGCAAATGCAAAATCCCTTATAACTCTATATGGAGCAATGCTGTTTCAAAGCATTTTTACATGATGTGTAGGCAAGGTAGATATTATATTTTAGTATGTAAAATAAAAAGGAAAAAAGAAAGTCAATAAAGAAAAGAGGGTGGGAGAGAAGGTAGAAGAGCTCACAAGGTTTAAAAGTCTTGGTTTCATTTCACGGCTAATGAAATTGAAACAGACACAAGACTCTGAGTCTTATGAATCTAACTCCAGTTCCCTCTCACCACAACATAAAACACCATCCAACTTCAGTACACCCTCAAAGAAGAACAATCAAGCTAGAGTAATCACACTTGTGTGGTATCGGCTTAAGGACAGACAAGTATATTAATGGTAAGAATATGGAATACAGCAATAGGCATGCATATATGTGGCCAACTGTTTCTCAACAAAGGTATCAACATAATTCAATGAGAAAAGGAACACTTTTCAACCAATGCTTTTAGAAACAAGTACATAAATATTTAGGGAAAAGAAAATTGAACCTTCACTCCTACATTGTACCACACACAGAAATTAATTTGAAATGGATCATAGACTTAAATATCTAAAATCATGAAGCTCCTACAAGAAAATAATAAGAGAATGCTTTTGTTATTGGAATAGGCTATATTTTTTTCAAAAGGACACAAGAAACAAGAACCATAAAAACTGATAAATTGAATTTCATATAAATGAAAATCTTCTCTTCATCAATAATTAAAAAATAAAAAGGCAAGCCATAGCCAGGGAGAAAATATTTGCAATACATCTATATGACAAAGGCTTGTATCCAAATATGTAATGAGCACTTATAAATCAATAATAGACCAAAAAACCAATTAACCAATTAAGTTTTAAACCAAGTAAAAAACTTGCACATAAAGTTCTTCCAACTACACTACAGACATACAGATGACTGATAACCATATAAAAAGCTGCTCAATATCATTAGCCATCAAAAATTCAACTAGGGGCTTCCCTGGTGGCGCAGTGGTTGAGAGTCCGCCTGCCGATGCAGGGGACGTGGGTTTGTGCCCCGGTCCGGGAAGATCCCACGTGCCGCGGAGTGACTGTGCCCGTGAGCCAAGGCCGCTGAGCCTGCGCGTCTGGAGCCTGTGCTCCACAACGGGAGAGGCCACAACAGCGAGAGGCCCAAGTACCGAAAAAAAAAAAAAAAAAATTCAACTAAAATACACAATGAGATACCACTTCACCCCCATTAAAATAGATATACTAAAAACATAGATAAACTTCGTTTCATCTCAGAGATATAGAGAGCAGTAAAAACATTGATCTCACCATTACCAAAAAAAAAAAAAAAAAAAAATCTCAAACTTCAAATTAATGACTTTTTCTTGAATCTATCAGAAAACTTTAACTTCAGGGCAGAAATTTCATGGATAAAAAGGAGCCCAGAATTTGTATAGTTGAGTCAAATGCCACCGGATGCCATATAAGGCTGTAAAAAGAGTCAGTTAATATGTTTAAATGAACTACTAAAGGTCAAATATCTATTGATAGGAAGGTATAAAGTCATTTGTGGCTGCAATTATAGGGAAGTCTGTGCCCTCTAATGTAATTTTTTCTCCATGAACCACACCAGATGCTCAGAGAAAGTTGTGTAGATTCCTGAGAATAGTTACCTCATGACACTTGTGGGGGGGTGGGGGCGGGGAATTGCAGCCACTGTCAAAACTCCACCCAAGCCCATCTCCCCTACCTCCCCTAGAGGGAGATGGTCTGCAGGGAGAATAGTCACAAAACTCTTGCTTAGGGCACTGTTGGGAACCCATTAAAGTTAGAGAAAAGAAACAGAGAAAAAGTTAAGTTCTACCTCTGTGGAAGGGGCAGGAATGTGTGCTAAGCAAAATTATATGTACTCTAACTGGAGCAAGAGCAAAAAACACTTGTGAAAGCCACCCCACACTGA
Source organism: Phocoena sinus (assembly GCF_008692025.1). Taxonomy (NCBI): domain Eukaryota; kingdom Metazoa; phylum Chordata; class Mammalia; order Artiodactyla; family Phocoenidae; genus Phocoena; species Phocoena sinus. The sequence continues at coordinate 96,269,488 of NC_045767.1, forward strand.
GATGCAGGTTCACCCTGCCTAAGAATGAGGCTTAATCAGAACAGCAGAGAGCATTTCCCCCTCCTCCACCTTCCATCACCTTGTCAGCAAGCATTGGTAATTTTAACAATGGGATGTAGCTAGAGAGCTGCTTTCTCTCTGGGGAGAATGTATTGAGTAAAAACGTTCTGGAAAGCTCATCCACACCCTATAACTAGGGGATTTGAAGCCTGTGCAAGAAACTGCAAACCCAGCCCAAATCCTGAGTATATTAACACAATCCTCCACACTAAAAGCCTAGCATAAGACTAGGCACACACATATCCAAGTATAAAAGAGTATTTATCTCATTATCTACTCTTGTATACAATATATCCAGCTTCTAACAAAAATTTACAAAGCATGTGGAAATGCAAAAAAAAAAAGAAAAGAAAAAAGTTTGAAAAGACTTTTTCCAGGGTCAAATATGACATTAATGTTGGAAATACCAGACAAAGAATTTAAAATAACTATAATTAACATGTTAATGGCTCTTAAGGAAAAGGTATACCACATGTAAGATCAGATAGATATTTTCATGAGAGAAATAAAAACTACAAAAATCAAATGGAAATGCTAGAAATATAAAACAAAAACAGAGATGAAGACTGCCTTCAATGGACTTATCAGTACACTTTATGCAAACAAGGAAAAGATCAGTGAACTCACAGATAAGTCAATAAAAATTACCCAATCTGAAACACAAAGAGAAAAAAGTGAAAACCGAGGGAGTGTCCATGAGTTGTGGGACTAAATCAAACAGTCTAACATACATGTATAATTAGAATTCTAGAAGAAGAGAGCAAACAGTGTCAAAGTATTACTTGAAAAAATAGTGGCTGAGAATTCTCCAAAGTAAGTGACAAGACACTAAACCACAGATTTAAGAATCTCAGAAAAGCATTTGGTTTAGGAGGGGGAAGGGAACACCTATACATATCATATTCAAATTGTTAAAAACCAAAGACGAAAAGAAAATCTTGCAGAGAAAGAAGACACATTACCTACAGAGAAATAATGTTAAGAATTACAGTAGACTTCTCATCAGAAACCATGCAAGAAAAGATACAGTAGAGTGATATCTTTCAAGTACTGGAAGAAACAGAAAGACTATCAATTTAGAATTCCATACCAGTAAAATATAATCCAAAAATTAAGGAGAAATAAATATTTTCTCAAACAAGCAAAAAGTTAGTGAATTTTTAAAAATTAGTGAATTTATTGCCAACAGGCCATCTTGAAAATAAATACTCAAGAAAGTTATTCAGGCAGAAGGAATGTAAGAAATTTAGATTTACACAAAATATGAAGAGCATTGTAACAGGAATAAATTAAATTTATGTTTTTCTTAACTTTTACTGCTCTAGAGATAACTGGAGCAAAAGATAACAGTGCTGTTCATAGCACATGTAAAAGCTAAAATATATGACACAGTACAACAAAGGATGAGGGGAAGGAATTAGGAATACACTGTTATATGGTCCTTACTACATGTGAGGGGGTATAATATTGTTTGAACATAAACTCAGTCTTCATCAAGATAGGCAATACTCTGTGCTATTAAACAAACTTTACCATATGTAAAAGAAAATAATTCACACAAAACGTGTTCTAAGACCATAATGGATTTCAACTAGAAGTCAGTAACTGGAAGATATCTAGAAAATTCTCCAATATTTGAAAAGTAAGCAACACACTTCTGAAAAGGCTGAAAACACAAAATATTGACAAAGGTGTGGAGCAAATGAATCCCTTTTATATAATGATGGTGAGTGTATAAACTGACCCAAACTTGGAGAATTGTTTGTCAGTTTGTTAAACATATGCTTTTCATAGGACCTGGCCTTTCAACTCCTAGTATTTACCTAAAGGAAATCAAAACATAGGTCCACATAAAACTTGTAAAAGTATTTTTATTGCAGCTTCATTAATAATTGTTCCAAACTGGAAACAATCCAAAAGTGTACCAGAAGGAAGGAAGATAAATAAATTGCTGCATATAATGCAATGTAGTACTATTAAGTAATAAAAAAAGAATGACCTACTGATACATGCAACTAGAGAGATAAATCTCAAAAATCTCTCAAAAAAATAGCATAAGTAAACACATACTGGGTAGTTCCATTTATTTGAAGTTCAAGAACGTACTAAACTCTTGGTGATAGAAACAAAAGAGTGTCTGTGGGTGAGAGAGATTGATGCCATGGAGGATGAGGAAACTTTCTGGGTTATAGCAGTGTTCTTTGATTGGGGTGTTAGTTATATATTTGTGTGAATTTGTCAAGCTCATTAAAGTACTGGCTGTGAATCTAACTCTATGTAAACATTACCTAAAATAATAGAAGAATGTTGAAAATTTCTTTAGCAGATAGTATTACAGTATTAGTCAAATTTTAAAAACAAGAGACAATAAATTAATAATATGTACAAAAACACCTTAAAAGAAACTAAAATTAATCATCAGCTTATTTTACCCTTAAATAAATAAAATTTCCAAAGCAATAGAATTTAAAGTTTCTTAATACTCAAATTAGTTTAAAATCATAATGGAGACCTGGTAAAGTTTAGATTTTAGAATGTTTAAGCAACGGACAAAATATAAGTTAGCATCTTGTATATTTCAATTATCCATCTTCTTCATTCAATGCTATAATTATCTTTTACCATAATTAATCAAGATTTACTTAAGTGTAAATAACAGGTACCCAAAAGTATGGCTTACACAAACTTACTTTTCAATTTCTATTAATTTTCAAAGAGTATTCTTGGAGGAAGATATATATATCTTCAGAATCTGTTAAAAAATCGAATGTTTATTTATGGCTGACAAAATTTATTCTTACAGCAGATTTTGTCCCTTCATAGCATTGTTTTTTAATGGGGCACTGTGTGATGGATATTAATTGTCATTTAAAATTTTTTTTACTTTTGGTTTTTCATTTGATTACAAGAAATTTGTTAACTTTCTTTTTGTGATACTTGATAGGGCACTGCCTCGTGTATTAAAAACGGATGACTTCCCAAAGTGCAGTGTGTCTTTACTTCTTGGCTAGCTTCCCATGTGGAAAAATAAGTGTTCATAATTATCTGAAGAAGAGTGTTTGCATATTACTCCTTAAGCATATAATTATCTCATATTTTGGGAAGCATTTTATGTGTAGGCCTACAGCATACTGTATGTTTTCTTTAAAAGGCAAAGTAGCTAAAAATGAATGTGTGGAAAATGTGACAGTCATACCATGCTAGCTGTATTTGTTACTGTGCCACTATATGATTTAAAAGCCACTAATGCAAAAGGAAAGTGCATGGTACTTGCTGTGTGTTTCTAATTGGCACAATTTGCTAATACAGTCCTTGACGCCAGAATTCTGTTGTTCACATATCTGATTTAATATAATTAAATGGCAGGTACTTTTTCCTTGCAATTTTGGAACATCAGAACAAACAGAAAGAAAGGCCATGCACGTGAATACTAATTAATAGCAGTTCTTGCTAAATATAAATTGCCTTCCTCAAAGGCAACTATGATAAAGACACTTAAAAACAAATGCACGAAAAATCTATTTTCTAGAATAGAATTTTATCAAGATTTTCTCTGATTCTCTCCTTCAGCCTCCAAGTATACAGCAGCTTGAGCTTTGGAACTGTGATTAAATAAAACCTTTTCTCATCTCAACCTAATTCCACTCACAAGAATCAATATCCATGCTGGCTTTTAATGAATGGGAAGCTACTCAAGAGAGTAGGTGAAATTTGAGCTCTAAGCTGAGATAAGCGCACCCCTCTCCATACATAGTGTTGTCTTTCCCCCTCTTTTCCTTCTCCCCACCCAACTGCCTGGCCCCAAACCCTTGATGACAAGGATTTTTCTTGATGACAAGACTCCTCAGTGCAACCCTAAATTCACTCATTCATCCATTCATCCATCCACCAAAGACTTATATGAGCATCTACTAGGTGTCAAAGACATGTTAAGTACTAGGAATAAAATATTAACCAAGATATTCCATACCTTCAGGAAGTTTATAGTCTAGTGAGGAGAAGTGAATCAACTATAACAATATAGAATGAAAAGTACCATACTGGGGTGCTATGAGAAAGCTTCAGGATGTCTAGAGAAACCTTCCTTTAAGAGAAGGTTTGTGATGAGCCTTAAAGGGTGAGAAGTTACTGAAATGTAGTGGGAAAGGAGAGCATTTCAGGCAGAGAACTAACTACAAATGAGAAAGGTGCTGCTCACCCCAATGTATAGAACATTGTTATATAATACATTTGTAAATGGATGTAAAAAATTAGCTGGATATAAAAAATTAACAGTCATGGGAAGCAATAATATTCCCTCCTTCTCCTGAAACATCTAGGAAATTTCTATCTAAATACTTGCATAAGTCCATCTATAACCTGTGCCTTGAGAATTGGCCTCTTCCTTGCAGAATTATTTACCACATTGTTTGCATAGTGATACTCTTTCTTGTCAGAAGATTTGGTATGTTTTCTTTTGTCATACATTGAGAAATATACTCTTATTTGATTTGGCGATCTGCAAGCCCAGAGCTATATTTAAATATAAATCATTGGGCCTGTTGTAATTTTTTTTGTCAACCACATTTTGTTGAAGAATATGTTTTTTGACCTCTCTAACTTTATTTCCAACCATCCTGCTATGCTGTGTGTCACCACAGATCATTTTTTTACAAGTATATATACATTGAAAATACTTATTTCTATAGTAAATTCTTAAAAGATAGTCTCACTTGGATCTTGATACAATGTTGCTGAGAATTAAATTATTTAATATACTTGAAATAAAATGCACATTCTCCTAATCACTCATTCCTCATTTTCAAAAATCACAGAGATGGCTTGTAAGAAACAATGTAGCATTCATAAAACACATAAAGTCATTATTCTTTACTTATCAAAAAAGCCAGCAATACTTTCACTGATAGCCTTTATTTTAAAATCAGCATTACTGCATTCATGACAAATCTTGCATAAGGAAAGGTTTAAAAAACATAGTTTGCTAAAAACACTCTGTATTTCTACAACAAAATTTGTTTCCATCCACACATTTATATTAATAATGCATGTCATGAATGAGTTGTCTATAAGTGTTAGGCTACATTCCATGATATATTTGCATTTCCAAAATAAAAAGAAATGTTCAATATGAATTTTAAAATGTGTCCCAGTCCTGATAATTCTTTTCTCCCCCACTTTTTATTATTCAAAATATAATTTTAACTAGTTTAAAACCTGGAGAATTTAAAGAAGCATCCTTAAAATGAAGAATCAGTCTGTGCCATATCTTTTTGAGGATAAAATGTTCTAGGAGATCATAATGGAACAAAATGCTCACTGGAAGACAGCAATTATAGGACAAACAGTACATTCATCAGAGTGCTTGCTGCCACAAATAAATTGAAGGTCCAAATGGCATACATAATCCAAAATTAAAGTTTTTTTCAAAATCATAGTCTAAGAGAAGGAAGAATGATATTTATCTTGAAAGAATAGATGTGATATTTCATTATAAAACTGAGAAAAAAATACAGCTAGAATTGTGTTAAATAAGCAGCATAGGACTTAAAGCCCTTTTATATTTGATTCAGTTCTCATCACATACCACTCATCATTCACCTTCTTCCTTCTTCCCTTCTTCATTTTTTCCATCCTTTTCTTTCCTTTCTTTCTTTCTTCCTGCCCTTATTCCTATATATGTTGGACTTACGAATGCATAGATAATACAAGAATAATAATTCAATAGTCAAAGTCATTATGACTTCATATTTTGTACTGATTCTCAGTGTGCCTACTTTCTATCTTTCTATTTTTTCCTCATTAGATAAGGGTCAGACCCTTTCAGGTTTCATAAATTTCTAACCACCAGAACCTTTTAAGTTCTAAGACTTAAAAGGCAGATGCAAGTCAATTCTACTTGATACCAGAAATAAATACAGACATAAGACTTTCAAAAAATAAGTTAGAACAGTGTACTTTCTTCCTTATTCATTTTATTCTCATTAATTCTAACAAGAAGACATTATTTGCAATGATTTGCAAATATTTTATCAGATCCTCATTAGTAGTGAAGTGAGAAATATTTAACTTTATTCCATAGCATTTGTCTTATTTACATCTTTTCTGATTAATTTTCAAAGTTGCAGTTTGAAATAGATTTATTTTATTTTGTTATGTTGATATGTAATTTTCTTTATCCCGATATCATAAAAAAAACACTGGAAAATATGTTCAGTTGAAATAGGTGCCTATGATCTTTCCAGTGGTTGAAGAAAAAACTTATATGCAGACTTTCCCGTGCAATCTCTAAAATATATTTGTCAGCAGTTTTACTGATCAACAGCCAAAGGTTTATAAACCCACATGTTATTAGTTTTTAAGCACCAGAGGATAGAACAGTGATAATATGAAAAAGAAAGAACTCATTAGTTTTTAATAGAGCATTGGACGGCACAGATTTTGCATCCAACTATTTACCCAGGTTTTCTCACCATGCTCTACAAAACCGTTGCTCAATAAATAATAGAAGATTAGGGCCTCTCTGGTGGCGCAGTGGTTGAGAGTCTGCCTGCCAATGCAGGGGACATGGGTTCGTGCCCCGGTCCGGGAAGATCCCACATGCCACGGAGCGGCTGGGCCCGTGAGCCATGGCCGCTGGGCCTGCGCGTCTGGAGCCTGTAAAAAAACATTAAAACCTTAAACCTGGAAAACTTAGAAAAAAATATTAGAAAAATTTTTTTGAGATTATAAAAATCCTCAAATGATTTACTTGAAGAGACACCTTCATTGCTTCCATGTGCAAGGACTAATGATGGCCAGGGGCCTGGGATAGGTGAGGAGCGCTTCTTGGGAAACATAGTCAGAGGTACGTGATAAAGCAGGCCCTCCGCATGACTCTCTCACTGTCACCCGCATATCTTTTTACCATTTGCTACAAGAAAATGATAGTCTATATACATATTTATCTACTTGGACTGTTACGACCGTGATTTTCTTTTTCCAGGACAGGCCTTTCTGTTCTAAGCAACTCAGCTTCTAGGCAGGGTGACTGCAATGAGTTTTCATGTCTAGAACGTAGACAAAATAAAAGAAGATTCTAATTAAAGGATCTGCTCTTAGGCTATTGACATCTGCAGAGACAAGATTTCACAGTCACTTTGGCTCTGTCTATACCCGCTCTGGCGTTCTACACAGACTCTTTTAATTAGGATGTCATGTCTTTAATAATCTGACATTCATTTCTTCCCTCTCCTTCTAAAGGTAATGGATCTTTGATAGTTGCTCAGATGCTTATTGAAATGAGATTGGATGTGCCTTTCCTACTGAATCAAACCTGAAGGTATATTTACCTTTGTCCCAACCAGGAGATGAAGATGAGGGCTGAGTTTCAATTTGGTCCCTTTTATCCACTGAAACAGCAAAAAGTAAATATGTCTGAAGAATGATTGTCTGGAAAATCTATGAAACCAGCAGGCTGCACGTCTTCTTTATAAAGCCAAGTTGTTCACTAAATATTTCATCCATTTGCATTTGATCTTACAAACAAGTATAAAGAAATGAGAAGCAGTAGGCAGAGAGATGGAAAACCCTCTCTCTCCCAGGACTTGGCACAGTTCCTCACTTATCATTGGACTGCACAGTGGAATGTTATTTCTCAATGCCTTGAATTGTTTGAAACTATTAATGAATATGGTGTCCCCACAAGAGTTAAAAGTCTTGTTTCCAGGACTTATCTCGCAGTGGTACAGTAGGGTGTAAGTACTACTCTAGACTCAGACACCTCTGCCTTTACGAACCGCATCTCTAGCTGTGACTAGCCCTGTAATCTTAATCTCTCTGAGCCTCAGTTTTCTCCTTTGCAAATAGGGTAATTTCAAGATTTAGCTCATAAACTGTGATAAAAATTTTTTAAAAAGCCCTTAATGCCTGGCACACAGTGAGCATGCAAAAATTTCTATAAGATTTTCACTGGTTATTGATCTTATAAAATGTATTCTCTAATCACCAATAATGTTAATCACATATCTGTTATGGCAAAGATACCGAGGAATGTAATACAGTAGGAAATAAAAACTAGTAAATAAGTTTTTAGGATTTTCCTAAGGACAGCAAAAGATAGCAGCAGTAGAAAATTAGGGAAAAGAAAACAAATTTCTATCAACTGCTATTGGGAAGAAAAGATAAAATTAGGGAGGAGAGAGAAGAAGGAGTTAGGGAGAGAAGAAATAAGCATTTATCAACAAGAATTATTTTCAAAATAATGTGTTTCTAAAGTAGAAAAAATTTGTACATCTTTCAATTCAATATTTTGAGAGGGATGATTGGGTTAGAAGGTTAGTGTTGTGTAAAAATATTTATTCTTTTTAACAACAAGGTCATTGACATATTCAAACTCTTAAAATGATACATGGTTTACTACCTATGGGGAATTCATAGAAATATTTTGACAAAAAATATGGAAGAAAGTTAAATTCTAATTTTTGGTGCCATTAAAATTGTCTATGATGAGTGTTCACTGCTCAGGCTTTTCCATCCATAGATCTGGCTAATAACAGCCATGTGCTCCAGAGGTTTAGTTACTTCATTAGAGAGAATCTGAAAACCTTCCCTTTTCCCTGTGGTTTATGTTGTATTTCAAGGGGAACTGTGTCACCATCTTTTTGCCTTCATCTTTGGAGAGCTATACAATGTATTGCCCATTTTAGAGAATTTTTCCAAGACTCTCAAATCTGTTCTTCGGGCAATATGTTGCAATGTTTTTGTTGTTGTTGTTTTATTTATTTTACTTTTTTGAACATTCACTCTGCTTCTTCTCAAGATTCAATATTCTACATTTATCTGCATTGATTTCTGGCATTTGCCGTCTTTTAGCCCAGTGACGTAAGTGATCCAACTTCTGCTTCTGAATGCATAGTTCTTTTTTACTGTTCTTCTGACTTTATTGCAATATCAGGTATCACTGCTGTGGCATTTTTCCTTTGGGGCACAGTATAAAGTCAATCCAATGTATATAGCACAAATCTCTCTGGGTTTGGGTCTTCTCTGATAATTGTTGCATGTTTTTAAAAGATAAGCTTGAGTACTTTATGTTGAGTATTTACATCTCTGAAGATAAGCAATAACCTCTTTAGAAGATAATTATCCCCGAATTTTAATTCTAATATTAAAAGTAGCCCTTTCCAGAATCTTGTAAAACCAATCAGTAGAAGCCTTCTGTCTCCTCAACCTATAAAACAGGATCAAACAGTTGTGTCTTTTACTTGTGCAAATGCAGATCCCTTAAAATGCATAAGCCTTCTTTTACCTTAGTGTGTATTTTGAAAAATCAATATCTAGATGATATTAGTAGCTCTAATCAACTGGGGATTTTAATCGGAAGGTCTAGAAATTTTGGAGAAGAAAGAATTTTAGGGAAGAGCCAATTTTATAGAGTACTGAATTCTCTGGTCATAGGGTAAGAGGAGAACCTAAAGGAAAATTGTGAGGAATAGAGGTGGCAGAATTCTGACTAATTTTTGACAGAGGTTCTAATTGTGTCTTAATGAATAAGAGACATTGTTGCAGAGATAACATTCCATATAGATTTTGATGTGCCTATTTATTTCCTTTATACATTTTACAATTGAGCTGCTTGATTTATTTCTTATTAATTAGTAAAATCTCTTTGTGTACTAGGAGTAGCCCATTATTGTATGTGTTGGAGATGTTTTAAATTATATTATTTATCTTTTGATTCTGCTGCTGATGTATTTTCTCTAAAAACATTGAAAATATTCTCTGTAATCAAACCTCTCAGTCTTTTCCAATACATCTGTGTTATCTTGGGTTCTTCCCTCCTCCATATGTATGCATAGATATAAATATATTAGATAAGTAGATAGATAGATAGATAGATAGATAGATAGATAGATGGAGATAGACATGGATAGATAGGTATGAAGAGAGAGGGAGAGTTCTGGTCCTGGTAGAATAAAGAGATAGAGATATGAGTGGGGTAGGAATAGGAGTAATGACAGTGTTAGGGTTAGGAGTAGATATAGAAATAGAGATAGGTAAAGGTAAGTAGTCCTTAGGAAATTTATTCTTCATGTAATTTTAGTTAGGAGTTTATGGCCAGAACCATTCATTCATCCACTTATCCCTGTGCCACTGTCATATTGCTCTGTTTGCAGATTTATAATGTCTTATTAACTGATAGGGGAAGTTCTTCCCTTATATTCTTTTACAAAATTTCTTGGCAATTCTTACACTCTTATTGTTCCATATATATTTTTTAATAATGTTTTTAAATTTCATTCTTGTTTTATCTTTATTGGAGTATAACTGCTTTACAATGTTGCATTAGTTTCTGCTGTACAGAAAAGTAAATCAGCTATATGTATACATATATCTCCATATGTCCTCCCTCTTGAGCCTCCCTCCCACTCTCCTTATCCCACCCCTCTAGGTAATCAGAAAGCATCGAGCTGATCTCCCTGTGCTATGCAGCAGCTTCCCACTAGCCATCCATTTTACATTTAGCATTGTATATATATCAATGCTACTCTCTCACTTTGTTTTATTTTGCAGCACTATTTACAATAGCCAGGACATGGAAGCAACCTACATGTCCATCAACAGATGAATGGAAAAAGAAGATGTGGCACATATATACAAAGGAATATTACTCAGCCATAAAAAGGAAAAAAATTGAGTTATTTGTAATGAGGTGACTGGACCTAGGGTTTGTCATACAGAGTGAAATAAGTCAGAAAGAGAAAGACAAATACCGTATGCTAATGTACATATATGGAACCTAAAAAAAGGTACTGATGAACCTAGTGGCAGGGCAGGAATAAAGACACAGACATAGAGAACAGACTTGAAATTATTTTGATCAGCTAAAATGAGCTGCTTTGGAATTCTGATTGTAGTTTTATTGTGTGTATATAGATTGGGATTGTTTTACATCCTTGTAATATTGTCTTTCCAACCAGAAACATGGTATGTCTTTCTGAATTTTAAACATTCTTAGTTTCAAATTCCATCTCTTACTTGTTATTTAATATTAGGCTTGTTAGTTTTGTTCTCTTAACATCAATTTTTTCAGCTAAATTTGGCCTAAAAATAACTTCTTACAGGATTATTAAGAACTCTACAAAGAAAACATCTGATTTCATTTTAGAAGATAAATTTAACGCTTAGCACAACAGGCCTGTACATTCCATTCAATCTTAGCCCCACTTCTAGCAAAAGAAGGGAAGTGAAGGAATGGATATAGAAAGAGCATAATTTTAGATATTTATAAGCCACTTTCTACCCCAATAATAGTATTCATTAATACTCTATTAATATGGTATTCACAAATTTTACTACTTGCATCAACCTTTAAAATATGTCACTATATTTTTTCACTGCTTCTTACAAAGAACCTCTAACCTCTGTAGAAAACGAAGCAGTGACTGTGCTGTTGAAAAATGTTCAGTTAGTCTCAATACACAATATAATTTGAAGGAATGGGGCCTCCAAGATCTTAAAACAAAACGTACAAATGACCACAGCAACAAAACCCTCTTCTTGGCCCTTTAATGCAATAGGCTGGATCATGTCTTCGTTCCAGGGTTTGGATTTCCTCTTAACTCATACTTAAAAGTTCTTTACTTCCTTTATCTTCCCCCTTAAGGTGAGCTTGTGATCTTCAGTTTCTCCTTTGGGTCTGGCCACAGTAACTTACACACTTCAAGCATCCAGCCTATGCCAACCTGGAGAGCACCTTCTAACCAGACTTGTCCTGTCCTCCAGAGACTAATCTACTGTCTCATCCTGTGAGCTAAACTCCCTCAACTGGAACTCCTCACTACAGTCCCATTGTCAGGAGAGATTAAAGCTAAATGGAGCTTTGTTACAGGGGAAATTGTCATCATCACTATGAGTTAGTAAATAATATCCGCAAAGAAGACTTATTTCATGCTCATTAAATATCCAGCACTGTACCAGATATTACACATATTTAATGAAACATTTAAAGAAAGAGTTTACTAAATTATTCCGATTGAGAGCAAAAAATGTTAAGAAAGGTTAAATCTGGCCTAAGCTCATTAAACTAGTTAAGTATTAAACTCAAGAGTGTTAGTTTGTGTTGCTGCATTTCAATTATTAGGAATCTACTCATTAATTTAGGTAAGAATATTTAATAAGACTTTAGCATACTGTAAACTGAGAGGAGAGGGTGTAATCAAATGTCCACTTCTTGAATTTAGTTTTGTCTCTGCTGTTTCCTTATGCTATACCTCCTTCTCAAGAAATACCACACATATTAACAAGGTCACTGTCTCCATTATTTGCAAGTTAATTGATAGGCAGGGTAAAGATTTAAAGTTACAAAAATGGATTTGTTTATGATCTTTGAAGAGCATGTATTTTGTGGAGTAGAGTTACTTTATAAAACTTTCACTTGGGATACTTTAATAATTGCTGGAATTTATCTTCATTTGCTATTTAAGCAGCTCACTATTGCATTTTTGCTATGTTTCTCATATATTTAATCTCTAGTTTATACACGTAGATCTGATACTGCCTCTTTAAATATATGGCTACACTTCACTTAGAAGTGCTTATCTGTTTATGGGGGTGTTTATCTGTCAGTCAGTCAACTAACATTTATTGAGGACCCATAGAGTATGTGCGTGTTTGTGAACACAAAGCTTGTAGATTATTTAATTTTGAAAAATGGCACTTGTAAATCCTGGCTGACTAACTCTACAATGAGGATAATACTGTTTCCCAAGACCTAGTCTGTGTAAACACTATTGTAACTGAGTCTTTTGGCCTCCAATACATTAATCACATGCACTTGGTATGACGCCTGTGAGAGTGACCTAATGCATGGTTGAATTTTTGTTGTTAATACTCCTAATATTTAGTCTGTAACAGGATCACTCCCCAGTCTAGATTTGGGTTGTGAGCTCATGAATTTCTCGCTGTAGACATTCTTACACTCTGGATATCAGAATGAGAATGAGATGTAGCCTAGAAACATCTATCTGTGATTCTTTATAGCTGTGTCATTGGAATAATTATTTCGCCTCACCAGACTTCAGTCTCCTTCTGACAGAAATGTTAATAGTAATCATTACATTCATATTAACAACGAACAGCAGATATTTGTTAAATATTTACTATGTTCCATTCTTTTTTATTTTTCCTAAATTTTAGCCACACTGTGTGGCATGTGGGATCTTAGTTCCCCAACCAGGGATTGAACCCATGCCCCCTGCAGTGGAAGCACAGTGTCTTAACTACTGGACCACCAGGGAAGTCCCCTGTGTTCCATTCTTTGCTAAGAGTTTTAGATAAACTACTTTTAAAGAATTTTTATAATAAACCTCATTTACAACACCACCATCATCTCCATACTTCATCCTACCCACACCGAACTTAAAACATTTCAGTGGCTTCTCATTGCTTTAGGATAAAAACTAAAATCCTTTACACAGCCTACATGTTTCTATACTTGTCACAGTTTTCCACTCCTGCTTCCTTTCACTCTCTGTGCATCAGCCGCAGCAAGCTTGCTTGCTTGATTGTTTGCTTGCTTTTTTCATCAATTTCTTGAGTACACCCATGTTTACCTTCCTCCCATTGAAGATACACTGAGGAATATTTTCAACTTATACAACAAAAGCTCCATATAGGGCTTCCCTGGTGGCGCAGGGGTTGAGAGTCTGCCTGCCGATGCAGGGGACACGGGCTCGTGCCCCGGTCCGGGAAGATCCCACATACCGCGGAGCGGCTGGGCCTGTGAGCCGTGGCCACTGAGCCTGCGCATCCGGATCCTGTTTTCCGCGACAGGAGAGGCCACAACAGTGAGAGGCCCGCATACCGCAAAAAAAAAAAAAAGCTCCATATAATTAGCCAGAGCAGCTCCTTAAATCACTTGGGAAAAGAATATTATCTAAGTAGAAAAAAATAGGCAAATCACTACAAAGAGGCAATTCATAAACTAGGAAACACAAATGGAAATAAATATTATTTCTCAGTTTCACTAGTTTTTAAGGAACTGCAAATTGAAACAATGAGATAGTATATTTGCTTTTGGGGTTCCTAGTATTGACAGAGATAGGCAAGGAAAGAGATTTCTAATATCTTTCTCATCTACTTTTATGCATATATACTAAGATCCGAGCGGTGTGTCTTGCAGCATTATATATGTATTATGAGGAAGATCTACACCATTCATGTAAGTGTAATATATATATAAACACAAGAAAGAATCAGTGAATTACAGAATATGGATATATTGTTTCAAAGTATACTTGACATCACAGAGATACCTATAAAATCAGTACAACTACAGTATTTCACATTTATTATACTGGTGAAATATATAAAACCATATTTGCAATAAAGGTAGAAACCAGCAAGTGTCACAACAGTGTTTGGACGCAAACACTTGAGATATTCTGCAATCTAAAGAAAAGTATCAGATTGAATGTCATGCATTTATCACTTAGCAACAAGAGTCCATGAGGCAGCTGATGAGTTGATATGCCACCTGCAGCTTCTTGTCAAAAGTCCAAGTATGTACAGCTTGTAAATAGCATCACTCAAACTAGAATTGTAGAAAACTTTTACCTGTAAATGGTAAGGAAAAGAAACATACAACTATTATACTAAGCCAAGATTAACTCTGACCAATCATTTTTATACTTTTACTTTGAAATAATTATAGATTCACAAGAAGTAGGAAAACTAGTGGAGAGGTCCTGTGTATCATTTACCCAGGTACCCCCAATGATTACATCTTATGTAACAATAGAAAAATATCAAGACCAGAAAATTGATATTGATACAATGTATCTGTGCCATTTTATTACACATGCCATTTAAAGCATGTGGATTATGTGTATAGATTCTTACAACTACCACCACATTCATGATACAGAACTATTCCATCACCACAACAATCTCCTTCAGGCTACCCTCTATAGTCACACCCTCTCCCTCTTCTCACTCATATCTAACCCCTCCTAACCTCTAATCTTTTCTCCATCTCTACAACTTTGTCATTTTGATTTATTCAATCACTTTTATCTTCAGTTTCTTGAACATTTGTAAATGTGAATTTTTTAAGTAATAACACTTTCCAAAATATTTCAGAAATAAGCATCACAGCTCTCAAACCTTGACAAAGTGACAATGTTAGATGAATTTGCATGCAGTTTAACTAATTTTGGTAATTCTAAACCAATGAGCTCACTCAAAATATCAGATGAAAATGCTGACAGTGGCAACTACAGTACTAACTAGACGTACATCTTATTCAGTAAGCAAACCTTTTTATCAACTGATAAAACTTTTATCATGAATGGATTCTATTATACCTCATCTACTCATCTATTTCCTCCAAAGACTAACCATTCGTACAAACAAATAAAACATGAATTTAGCAACTACTATGTACCTAGTGCTGCATTAATACTGTATGAAGAAACATAGAGCCTTGAGGAAGCTGAAACATAGATGAAGGTATTTTTAAATATTCCATTGTTATATCTTATTTTTCTAATCTCATTTACTGAGCACAAAGTGACTACTGCATAATTGTTGTTATATAACTCTTCGTTGTAAATATTACAATGCCATAGTTTTTGAATGACTGATACAATCAAAGGATGCCATGAATACAGCAGAAATCTCCATTTACCTCTGTTCGTTAACTAAAGCTTAGATTATTGGTGTCCTGTTTTGGACCAGAGTTCTATTCCAATTATCATTGGATTTGTAGTTCAATTAAACCTTGATAGGCTGATCCAAGGATTCAATCAATCATCCAGCACAGAGCGCTAAACTCATTTTTGCACATTCAGTACCAGATAATCCAGATTTTCTCCATGTTAATAGATATTTGGGCATGGAGAGAAAACTGCATCAATCTGTGTTGGCTATATTAGTACAAAGTAACCAGAGCCAGGGTTCATTTCCTGTGTAGATTTTGTGTATAAGGAAGTAAATAGCTATGAAACAGATAGGCTACTCAGAGTAGAGACAATATGTTGCTTTTGTAAGTGAAAAATTACACATAATAGTGACCATGACATATATGTGTTTGTTTTATTCTATGAGTACATTTATGAGTTAACATATATTGTAGGGAAGTTATTGGAAATAGAATACTCAGTAAAGAAAATGGTATTATAAGATATTGAGGGGTGTTTTGTTGTTGTTTCTTTTGTATTTATATCTTTGTTTTTGTTTCTTTTAAGATAATCTCTACAAGACTGTGGTTGAAAATATGTTATTTAGTTTGATAGACAAGCATTTGATATCCAGCTCTAATATTTATCACACTTGTGACCTTGAACAAGTATTCCCATTTGTAAAATGTAACACTATTATCTCTGTCTTAGAGTGGTCATAAGAGTTCATTAGATTTTCATTATGAATACTTAGCACAATACTGGGCATAGTGTAAAAGTTCAATAAACGTTGGTGGCTCTTATTTTAATTATTATTATGTTTATCACAAACAAATATTTTGAGGAAAGCTTTAAAATTTATCAGTATGTAATCTCCATTAATATTCACAGTTCTCTCTTTAGAATTTCCATAATATTAATAATATCAATGACTAACTTAGTTTATCTATAATTAATGAGAATGGCCAAATAAAGGCATTTCACACCGCTCTTCTCAAAGCCAACTAAAAACAATAAAGAGAATGAAAAACAGAGGGGAAAACTCCATCTGCAGTAGAACTAGGAAAGCACAGAGAAGCCATGGACTATGATGGAAGGCTACCAAATCCGGTAGAATTTGTAGCAAACTAACAAAAGTTTCTGAGAGGACATCAACACCTACCAATCTTTTCATTATGCAGTCTCCTTATAATCAATCTTTTCATTATGCAGTCTCCTTATAATCAATCATCCAGGCCTGAAGTGCTCAAACAATGACTCTGCAATAAGAATGCAAAGAGTGAAAAAATGTGAGAGCTTCATCATAGCCCTTTTCATCCTAGAGAATCGGAGAGAAAAGGTAGAATGAGGAATCAAGGAAACAAGGCAGCCTGAACAGAAGCAGATTGTCAGAGTAGAAGGAGAGGCTAAGGGGCAGCAGCCAGCTTTGACTGCTAAATGCTTGAAGATAAATAAATGCAGTTACGTATTGAATTCATACCTTGAAGTTCTAATTCCCAATTGACTACATTTGGAGATAGGATCTTTAAGGAGGTAATTAAAGTTAAGTGAGATTATAAGGGTGGGGCCCTAGGACTGGTGTCCTTATAAAAAGAGAGACACAAAGGATGTGCCTCACAGACAAAAGGCACATAGTGAGAAGACAAACATCTGTCAGCCTAGGAGAGAGGTCTTGGAGAAATCAAACCTGCCTACACTTTGATGGATTTCCAGCCTCCAGAATTGTGAGATATGTACCACTACCCACTCTGTGGTATTTTGTTACACTCCCAATAGCCAAATTTGGAGCAATTTGAGCAAAAGATAATGATAGTATTTAACTATAACCTATAGAATAAAATAAATGTACGTGAGTCTATATCGGTATAAATAAGTAATTGAGTAAATAAATAAAGGAAGTAGCAGCTCTTTTTTACAGAGGAGTTCCAATTAATAAATGTAGAAAGACAGGGAAATATACAATTATCATTAGGTAAACACCCTAGTTACAATGGTTGCCAGCAAGATCCACCAGTGAATGAAAAAGGAAGTGGATGAAAGTTTGAGGAGAAATAGAATATTTGCAGAGCCTCAAATAACTCTCCCAAGATATTTATCAATTACCAAAGGAAAGTAGTAAATTTACACTGGAAAAAACTAACAAACACCATGTTAGCTTTGTGATTGAGGTTTACACTACTAGTTATAATGCATATAAAAATCATTTTCCCCTTGATATAATGCAGTGAAAATGACACATCACTCCTGTAGTTTTCTTGCCAAAATGCATAACCTCATTCTAATCATGAGAAAACATCAGATGTTACAAAATAACTGACCATGAGTATGAAAATTATCAAGTATCAAAAGATATGGAAAGACTTGGGAACTGTCACAGCTTGGAGAAGACGAAGGACACAGCAACTATATGTAATGTGGGATCTTAACTGGATTGTGGAACTGAAAAGGGATATAAGGGGGAAACTGAAATTTGAATAAGTCTTTAGTTCAGCTAATAGGAGCATACTAATGTTAATTTCCTGGTTTGACCATTGTACTATGGTTTTGAAAATTATAAACATTATGGGAATCTGAGTGAAGGGTATGTGTGAACTCTCTGTTCTATATATTTGCAGTTTTTCTGTAAGTTTAAAGTTATTTCAAAATAAAATGGTTTTATTATAGAAGAATAAGTTGATACATTTCTAGACATTTATCTTTGAAGGCCAATAAAGAAAACAGTCACTTCCTTAACAACTAATCTCTCACAATTTTACTGTAAAAACATGCTATTATTTCCAATGTGTGTATATATATATATATATATATATATATATATATATATATATATGCTCTAGGTTTAAAGGTACTAACCAAAAGCAATGTTAAAAATTTCATCTCGTTTTTCTAAAAATTAAGAAGGTTGAATCTCAGGCACAATATACTTATTTCATGCTTTTTCCTATCAAAGAGAGGACTTGCTATGAAACTTGAAAAAAAAGTAATTGTGTTATGTCACTTTAGAACAAAGTAGTAATTAATTATCTTTAAAAAGAGCAAAATTCTTGCTCAGAAATAAAAGAAAAATTAACCTAACAAACCCTTTTTGGAAAATTTATCCTACACATAGACTCATAAATGCATGTAAACTTATATCAATCAGGATTTTTCCAATGGAATACTCTGTACCTAATGAAAGGAATGAAGCAGGTCTGCACATTTTCATAGGGAAATATGAATCCACTGTATAAGGCAGCATAGTGTGTATGTTACAGTCCAATCCGTACTTAAAAATACATGTAATTTATATCTGTATAAGCAGGTATATATGTTTTTAGATGAGAATTTTCTCAAAGACTTCCCAAGAAAATTTTGATAGTGGCTACTTCTGGAGACTAGGGGTAGGAGATGGAGTGAGGAAGAGATACTTTTAATTTTATATACTTTTATATTATTTGAGTAAGTCCTTGTTATTTCACAATAGGAATATCAAATGAAAAATTATTTTCGTAACTGGAAATAAAGTTGTTCAGTGTGTACCATGGAGTATAAATGGAACCAATTGAAGTACACCTCAGAAAAATATTTAGCATAAGGGGAAAATTTTCTTTAAAGCATCAAAGTTGTCCAAAGATAGGATTTACTGTCTCAAGTCATTATGTCAATCCTGTTAAGAGAGGTGTTTAGACACAGACTCACAAGACAATCACTTGGAAGAAATCTTATGCAGAGAATCCAGAAACTGGAAGGGTAGTTGGACTGGATAATTTTGAGATCCCTTACATGCCTCAACTTCTACCAATTAGTATGGTGCCGTGCTCTGATAGTAAAGTACATTTACAAAGTGAGGAGACTTCACTATCCTCTCAGGATTGTTATAGATTACTGAATGATAGAAAAACTTATTATTATTACTTGAATATTTAAATGATTAAATATTCTAAATAGGGATATTCAGATGTCATGAACATTTTGTGAACAGCGAGTCACATTTATTTGACCCAGTGATTTCAATTGTCTTTTCCTAACAAATGAGTAAAATTTAGATGCATCCCTCAAATTCAGATACAGGACTTAGTGGAAGGACAAGTAGGAGATTCAGGCTTTTGAAATGAAAGAAACCACCTTCTATTTCCCTGAAAAGCAGAGAGCACACAAAATAAGTGTGGTCACAATGGCTTAATGTGATTAGCTTGAGGTCCTAGTTTAAAACAAAAGGTGTTGGAATCAAATTTCAGTGAAGCTTAGAAGAAAGCTGAAATCTGGTTGGCAAATATTATTCATTCATTCATTCATCTATTCAATAACTATTTATTGAGCACCTACTATATTGCAAGCCTTTTCTATACACAGGGAAATAGTGAAAAACACAAATAGTGAAAAACACAAATACCTGCTGTCATGTAGTTTACATTCTAGTGGAGAGAGAATGTTTTTGTAGGAAAAAAACAAATAAAATAACTTTATATAGGGCTTCCCTGGTGGCGCACTGGTTGAGAGTCCACCTGCCAATGCAGGGGACACGGGTTTGTGCCCTGGTCCGGGAGGATCCCACATGTCGTGGAGAGGCTGGGCCTGTGAGCCATGGCCGCTGAGCCTGCGCATCCGGAGCCTGTGCTCCACAACGGGAGAGGCCACAATAGTGAGAGGCCCACGTACCGCAAAAAAAAAAAAAAAAAAAAAAAAACTTTATATAATTTTAAGTGCTCTGAAGAAAATAAAACAGGGCATTGTGTTAAACAGTGATGGTCAGGAAAGGCCTCTTGAAGGGGTGACTTTTGAATTGAGAGTCATATTAAAATATGGAGAATGAGTATTCCAAGGAGAGGAATCAGCTAATGACAAAGGTCCTAAAAACTAGTCAAAAGGTTCTAACTTAGCATGCTCTAAAAAATAAGAAGGTCACTGTAACTAGAATTTAGGAAGAAGAAAGCAAGGTAAGAAAAAGAAGAAATTAAAATCCCTGTGTCCAATTCACATCTGTGACTTGATTTCAATTAGATTTGAATAAAAATATTGTGTTGTTACTTAATCTTTCCTATGAATCTTTACGCTCTTTGAAAAGTATAAAGCTGGAGTTACTATGGGTATTCTATTATGCTGTGGGGATTTTTTTTATCTGTTAGTCACTGAGAAAGATGGTTTTGAATAATTGCAACACGTCTCCATTCAGGTATGAAGAAAGCTATATGTATGATTGGAAAGTCATTAAAAAAACCTGTTATAGGATCTGGGAAACTTTGATGGAACTGAGAGATCTATTGGCAAGATGAACTGCCAAGAGAGTAGAGTGGGTTCTGCTTTGACTACAGTTTTCTTCTTGAAGGAGTGTTTTCTTATAAGTTGAAATTTATAAGAAATGTATGTGCCAACAACACTCTGGATGCATGCATCTGAAAGCTGAATACTTGAAAGATAGCCTAGGAGTAGTATAAATGGGACTGTAGCATTTGCCAACTTAGATCTCACCATTGAATAAACGGAGAGAAAAATTATTGAACGGTATAAATGTCACCTTCACTTTTTAGATACAAGCAAAGAAACGTGTGCCTGCTTGCTTAGAAGAGTTTTGCTGGACAGATGTATGCTCAGATCCAGCCTATTTATTAGAGAAAAGTCTCAGCTCTCATTTTCAGTTTTAATCACTGGGTCAATTTTAAAAGGGCAGTTCTCATTATATACACATTTGGAAGTTATAAAGCTGAAAGGTCAGGGTGTAGACAAGACAAAGATAACATACCACCAGCTGGCATACACTTCCATGAGAAAAACTTTTCTCCCAGTAAGCTCAACCCTCATATATGAATGTCCTAGGACATAGGAATTATTGTTTACCAGTTTTCTGTTTCTCCAGCAAAATGATTTTACTTGTATGTGGAGAGTTACATATATCTTTCTACCCAAGGATTATGAAAGGTGGAATTCTGCAATAAAACTTTATAACAATTTCACAATTTGATTCAATCAGACATCTTTATGTAGAATAATAATTATAATTCCACAGTTTATTTAGCAACAATTATGTAGCAATTGTTCTTTCTGAGTTATCTCATTTAATTCCTACCACATCTCTGTGAGGTGGGTATTTTCATCACCAACATACAGAAAGAGAAATTAGGAGTTACGGAAATTAAGCAATTTTCTCATAACTGTACAACAGGTCTGTGTTAGATCTAACACTTTAACCTAGGGCTGTGTAACTTAAAAACAATATTAACCTCTGTACTACACTATCTCCTTTAGTAAATATTGCTTGAGCTGAGGGTTTTATTCAAGATGCAGTAAAATTTGTACTCCAGGATTCAAGAAATCCTAAAACACGTGTGATGCTCAAAGGAAGCATCTCAAATCTTTGACATCACTTTATCTTTATTACTTTTATCTGAAGGGTGCAATATAAACTGAAAACTTCAAAAAGTACTGGCTGGACTCAGTTAAATATAGCAGAATAAAGCTTTTTTTTAATTTCTTTTTTTTTCTTAAAATTCATGAAAAATAATAAATAGTTAACATATAGAAAATGTGAAACTCAAAGCACACTTGCAAAATCCTTCAGAATCTGGACCAAAATGCAGAAGAAAGATGAATTTGACCAATTTTTAAAATACTTTTCCTAAATTAAGAAGCATTATCTCAAGTGACCTATACAAATATCTCTTGTTGAGAGAGAAGAGAACTAGGGGCATGTGTGTTTCACATGAGAAAATGGATAAGACCCTGTTAGAGATGTTGTGTGTGACCAGGGAATGTGAAGGGAGGTGTAGCAAAAGGAGAAAATGTGTTGATCAGGTATTTGTACGAACATCATGGTAGCCCAGGGAGCCACTAGAAGGTAAAATAGGGTCAAGGAGGAAAAGTACAAACTGGTTGTCTGGTAGCAACACAGAGAGCTGTGACCCAAAGACTTCCTCAATAAGCCTCTTAAACAATAACAGCAACAATAACAGCAACAGGAAAGTTGTCCCTAGGGCAAGGAAATGACAAATCTATTGAGTACATTTGCAACAGTAATCCTATGAAGAAGCTGACTGGCTTATTTCACTACCTCCATTTCTCCCCATGTGATTCTTTAACAGATAATTATCTTCATTCAAAATAATAATAAAAGAAGCTATCAAGTTTAATTAAGTCCCATTTGTTTGTTTTTGCTTATGTTTCCTTTGCCTAGGAGACAGATCCAATGATTTATATCAAAGAGTATTCTACACAGCAAAGGAAATCATCATCAAAATGAAAAGACAACCTACTGGGGCTTCTCTGGTGGCGCAGTGGTTGAGAGTCCGCCTGCCGATGCAGGGGACACGGGTTTGTGCCCTGAAGATCCCACATGCCGCAGAGCGGCTGGGCCCGTGAGCCATGGCCGCTGAGCCTGCGTGTCCAGAGCCTGTGCTCCACAACGGGAGAGGCTGTGATGGTGAAAGGCCCGTGTATAGCAAAAAAAATGCATAAATAAAAAATAAAAGACAACCTACTGAAAGGGAAAAAATATTTGCAAATGATATGACTGATAAGGGGTTAATAATCAAAGTATATAAATGGCTCATACAACTCAATATCGAAAAAACAAACAACCTGATTTTAAAAATGGGCAGACTGAACAGACATTCTTCCAAAGAAGACATACAGATGACCAACAGGCACAAGAAAAGTTGCTCATCATTGCTAATCATCAGAGAAATGCAAATCAAATCCACAGTGAGATATCACCCCACACCAGTCAGAATGGCTATCATCAAAAAGTCTACAAATAACAAAAGTTGACAAGAATGTGGAGAAAAGGGAACTCTACTACACCATTGGTGGGAATGTAAATTGGTGCAGGCACTATGGAAAACAGTATGGAGGGTCCTCATAAAACTAAAATTGGAACTACTATGTGATCCAGCAATTCCACTCCTGAAGAAAATGAAAACACTAATTCAAAAAGATAACTTCACCCTGATGTTCATAGCAGCATTATTTACAACAGCCTAGATATGGAAGCAACCTGAGTCCACCAACAGATGAATGGGTAAAGAATACGTGGTGAATATATTAGGTTGACCAAAAGGTTCGGTTTTTTCCATAAGATGGCTCTAGCAGCACTTAGTTGTCTTTAACTTCATTCGAAACAATTTTGTTAGATTGTGACAGCTGTCATATCAGTGTGCATTTAAAAAAAGACATTAAAATTGGTGACTTTTTGTGTAGCCATTTTAATGTTGAAGATGGAAGAAAAGAGCAACATTTTTAGCATATTATGCTTTATTATTTTAAGAAAGGTAAAAAATGCAACTGAAACGCCAAAAAAGATATGTGCAGTGTATGGAGAAGGTGCTGTGACTGATCAAACTCATCAAAAGTAATTCGCAAAGTTTCATGCTGGAGATTTCTTGCTGGGCGATGCTCCATGGTCAGGTAGACCAGTTGAAGTTGATAGCGAACAAATCGAGATATTAATTGAGAACAATCAACATTATACCTTGTGGGAGATAACCGATATATTCAAAATATCCAAATCAAGTGTTTAAAATCATTTGCACCAGCTTGGTTATGTTAATTGCTTTGATGTTTGGGTTCCACATAAGTTAAGTGAAAAAAACCTTCTTGACCATATTTCCTCATTCGATTCTCTAGTGAAACGTAATGAAAATGTTCCGTTTTAAAAAAAGTTGTGATGGGTGATGAAAAGTGGATTCTGTACAATAACATGGAATGGAAGAAAGAGATCATGGGGCAAGCAAAATGAACCACCACCAACCACACCAAAGGCCAGTCTTCATCCAAAGAAGGCGATGTATATATGGTGGGATTGGAAGGGAGTCCTCTATTGTGAGCTCCTTCCGGAAAACCAAACGATTAATTCCAACAAGTATTGCTCCCAATTAGACTGACTGAAAGCAGCACTTGACAAAAAGCATCCAGTATTAGTTGACAGAAAATGCATAATCTTCCAGCAGGATAATGCAAGACCTCATGTTTCTTTGATGACCAGGCAAAAACTGTTAGAGCTTGGTTGGGAAGTTCTGATTCATCTTCCATATTCACCAGACATTGCATCTTCAGATTTCATTTATTTCTGTCTACAAAATTCTTTTCATGGAAAGAAATTCAATTCCCTGGAAGACTGTAAAAGGCACCTGGAACAGTTCTTTGCTCAAAAAGATAAAAAATTTTGGGAAGATGGAATTATGAAGTTGCCTGAAAAATGGCAGAAGGTAGTGGAACAGAAGGGTGAATATGTTGTTCAATAAAGTTCTTGGTGAAAATGAAAAATGTGCCTTTTATTTTTACTCGAATTTTTTGGCCAACCCAATATATATATACGATGTAATACTACTCAGCCATTAAAAAGAATGAAATTTTGCCATTTGCAGCAACATGGATGGACCTGGAGGGTATTATGCTTAGTGAAATAAGTCAGAGAAAGACAAATACTCTGTATTATTACTTATATGTGCAATCTAAAAAAATAAGACAAATGAATGAATATAAGAAAACAGAAACAGACTCACATATATAGAGAACAAACTAATGATTACAAGTGAGGAAAGGGAAGGAGGGAAGGGAACCATAAAGGTAGGGGATTAAAAAGTGGAAAATACTATGCATAAAATAAATGGCTACAAAGATATATTTTACAGCACAGGGACTATAGCCAGTATTTTATAATAACTTTAAATGGAGTATAATCTATAAAAATATTGAATCACCATACTGTACACCTGAAACTAATATAATATTGTAAATCAACTATACATCAATAAAAAATAATAATAGTGATAACAAATGAAATCAGCATGAAACTCTTAGGTAGGGAAGGGGATAAATAAAGGACTGGAACATTGGGTGAATGCAAATGAAAGACACATATCACAAAAGTAAATACCTACGGAAACAGAAAAGAAAATCATAAAAATAGTTCTTCATAGACATTGTTGTATATGAAAAAAAACCCCAAAAATACTACAAAACTTTCAAAGATGAAATTACACAAAATCAAGAGATGAGATTGGACCAGCAAGCTTTTAAAAAGACAACTTGTAAGAGAAAAACAGATACATTTAGAGAAGAAAGCCACACTGAAAGCAACAACAACAAAAAATTACAACCTATGTGATTAAAAACTTTTCAGTTAGAATAGAGAAAATCACATAAAATGATTCAGAGTAATCATATAGCAAAATGGTAGATATAAATCCAATGAAATGAAATAATTGAACTCTATAAAAAATGATCAAAGATTCCATTTAAAATCAGAGATTGTCAGGGGGAGGGGCAATATAGGGGTAGGGGGAAGTGTTATTATGAGATTATATGAAATCTTGTGTAAAAATTTTTGAAATTTGTAAAACACTATAGAATTTAAAGAATCTTGCATTTAATAAAAAAAGAAAAAAAAT
This sequence comes from Phocoena sinus, assembly GCF_008692025.1. Taxonomy (NCBI): domain Eukaryota; kingdom Metazoa; phylum Chordata; class Mammalia; order Artiodactyla; family Phocoenidae; genus Phocoena; species Phocoena sinus. The sequence continues at coordinate 96,295,565 of NC_045767.1, forward strand.
CAGAGATTGTCAGACTATAAAAAAGTAAGATTCAATTAGTATATGCTTTCTATAAATGATTCATTTTAAGACAGAAACTGGAATAAATATGAAAACATATACCATGAAAACCATAAGCACAAGAAAATTATGCTATATCACATGCTATTGTCATGACTATATTAACATTAAAAAAATAGATTTTGAAGAGATAAAGGGAACCAGAGATAAAGGGAACATGTCATGGTAGAAGAAACAAACCATTGAGAAGACATGAAAATCACAATGTACATGCACCTAATAACAGAACTTCAAACTACATAGAGGAAAAACAGATAGAACTAAAGGAAGAAATAGAAAAACACAGCTTCATAGCTGGAAGCTCTAACACCATTCTGTCAGTAATTGATAGACCAAGTAGTCAAAAAAATCAAACAGGTTAGAGAATATTTGAATAATACTATCAACCATCTTACTTTACTTGATGTTAATAAACATTTAACCTAACAAGTGGCACAAATATGGTCTTTTCCAGTACACAAAGGATGTTCATCAGACTAAAACATATGCTGGGCCAAGAAAAAAATTCTCAATAAATATCAAGAAAACAAATATTTCAGAGTAAGTTTTCTTAACACCACAGAATTAAATAGAAATGGCTAAAACTAATATTCCTAGAAAAGCTGCAAATACCTGTAAACAACATACTCCTAAAGAACTCATACATTAAAAAAGAAATAAGAAGATAGATAATTAGAAAAGATTAGAATTAGAAAATATCAGAATTTCTAGGAAATAGCTAAAGTCATGAAAATTTATAACTTTAAATGCTTATATTAGAAAAGAAGAAAAGTGTAAGTCAATGACCTACTATTTCACCTTAAGAAGCTAGAAGAGTAGTAAATCAAACCCAAATGAGGTAGAAGGAAAAATAAAATAAAATCAGAAAGGCAGAAATCAATGAAATAGAGAAAATAACTACAGTAGAGAAATATCAACAAAGCCATGAGTCAGTTCTTAGAAAAAATTAATTAAATTGATAAACTCCTAGAAAGATGTCCTCCCCCAAAAGGGAAAGAACACAAATTGCCAATAATAGTGATGAAAGAATAAACAAGAGTCAGATTCTAGATATAAAAAAAAATTAAGGATAAACTACAATGAAACAACTTTACACCAAAAAAATTTGACTCTGTAGTTAAGATAAATTCCTTAGAAAAACAGATTACCGACGTTGACACCAATGTTTAATGATCCTAAATCTATCAAAGAAATTGAAATCACAAAGAAAGCACCAGATCCAGATGGTTTCTCCAGTGAAATTTTCCACAATTTTAAGAAAAATAATTTATCAAAATTATTACAGAAATTATAGAAAAGGAACACTCATGTATGAGTCCAAGGTCATCTTTATACAAAAACTGTCAAGGACACCAAAGGAAAAAAATCACAGACCATTCTTTTTCATAATAATAGATGCAGAAATTCTAAACAAGTTATTAGAAAACTGAATACAGCAATATAGGAAAAGGAGCTTACTCCAGAATATAAATTTGGCTTAATAGAAAATAAATGAACAAAAGGAGAAAATTCATGGTATAATCTCAAGAGATGCCAAAAAGCATTTACAAAATTCAATATTTATATAATAATAAAAAATTCTTTTAATCTTTGAAAGATTATCTACAAAAAAATCTACCAAATATTCTACCTAATAATAAATTACTGAAACTTTTTCTCCTAAGGTTGAGAATGAGATATGGATGCCTGTTTTCATCATTTTAGTACTGCTAGACATTGCACTGGTAGCCTTAAGTGTTGATAAAAAGGACAGAAAAAAAAAGAGAAATACAAGTTGCAAATATTGGAATGGAAGAAATAAAACTGTAATTATTCAGAGTCAATTTGATTGGCTATATAGAAAGTCTGAAAAAATCTACAGAAAAATTATTTTAACTAATAAATATCTAGAAATAGATATAGTAAAATATGTACAAGACCGCCACACCAAAAAAAGAAATCACAATTGTAGTAAGAGTAATTAAAGAAGATTTAATATACGCAAGTCTATACCATGGTCACAGTTTGGAAGATTTAGTATTGTAAAAATATCAATTGTCATTCAGTTGATCCATAGATTTAATTTATAGAACTGAGTGAAAATTGACAAGTTGATGATAAAATTTATATGGAAATGTAAAGGCCCAAGAATAGCCAAGGCATTCTTGGAGAAGAACAAAGCTGGAAGTTACAATGTTAGATATCAAGATATATTATAAATCTGTAATAATTAGGAAAATAGGGTAATAAGGCAAAGAAGTAGAAATAGACCAATAAAACAAAATTGAGGGTAAAGAAAGCATCATTTCTTTTATGATCTAAATGTCTATTTAATGCATCGCTAAAAAGATGCTTTTTCAATAAATGGTGCTGGGGAAATTGAATATTCATATTAAAAAGTGAATCATGATCACTACCTCACTTAATACACAAAAAATATAGTCAAAAGGTAAACGTTAAAACAATAAAGCTTTGGGGCTTCCCTGGTGGCACAGTGGTTGAGGATCTGCCTGCCGATGCAGAGGACACGGGTTCATGTCCCAGTCTGGGAGGATCCCACATGCCACAGAGTGGCTGGGCCCGTGAGCCATCGCCACTGAGTCTGTGCGCCCGGAGCCTGCGCTCTGCAATGGGAGAGACCATAACAGTGAGAGGCCCGCATACCGCAAACCAAAGAAACAAACAAACAAAAAACAATAAAGCTTTTTAGAAGAAATCATAGGAGAATATCTTCATGACTCTGGAAAATATCTTCATGACATTATCTCCTACGGTAGGCAAATAAATACAAAAAACATTAACCATAGAGAAAAAATAATAAATTAGACTACATTATAATTAAGAACTTCTTTTCATGAAAAGACATCATTAGAAGAGTAAAAAAGAGTAGAATATATTTGAACTATATATATATTCAACAAATGATTACTATCCAGAATATATATAAATAACAGCTTTGTTCTTCTCCAGAACATCAAAAAATCAATATGAAAAATGCATACAAATGAATACAATAGAAGGAAAAGTGTGCAAAATGCCTGGAGACACTTTACAAAAGAGAACATCCAAGTGGCCGCTAAACATATAAACTGCATTCGTTTTTCAATAAAGCTCAAATTATAACTATAATGTAATATATCTTTACACCCACCAGAATGGCTAAAATAAAAAAAAAATTTTAATGGAGCAACTGGAGCTATCATACATTGCTGATGAGAGTGTAAATTCATAATAGAACTTTGGAAATTTGTTTGACAAAATTGACTAAAACTGAGCATATACATATAGTATACCTACCTAGCAATTGCACCCCTAGGTATAAACCCAAGCAAAAGGTATGAATCAAACGTTCACCGAAAGACACATAACAACAATGTTTACGGCAACTCTCTATATAATAACCTCAAACTTGAAACAACCTGATGTCCATCTATCATAGGATGGATAACTAAATATTGGTATATTCATACAATAGAAAACTAATGAAAAAGAATGAACAATCTACAACTATAAGAATAAGAAAGATGAATCTCACAAAGAAAATATTGAATAAAATAAGCCAGTTACAAACTACTACATAGTGTATGATTTAATTGATACTCAGTTTAATCCAGGAAACTACCTAGGGAGTTAAAAGTGAGGGTAGTGGTTATGCTTGATATGATGGAGGAGAGGATGGAAGGGGACCGGTGTCAGTCTGAGCCCTCCAGGAAGCAGATGCTGAGACGGATTTGGATGGCAATAGGTTTCTGAGAGGTAACACTTGAAAAATATAAGTAGGTGGTAGTGTGGTTGAGAAGTGAAAGTCTCTATACCCTGTGTGGCTCCGACACCTGTGCGAGAAAACAGAATTGAGATAAGCTTCAGAGCATAACGCAGATTTGAGAAAGTCTCAGCCAATCCAATGAGAAGCTCCGCAAAATGACTGCCAAATAGAAGAGTTCTACATTGGCCAGAAATGTTCAGGCTCTAATAACCCCACTATGTTCAGCTATTGGCTGGGGTTGCCCCAGAAGAACTGAGCCTCAGGGGCCACAGATGCTGAAAAAGCTGCAGCTCAGGGCAGTCAACTCTTTGCACTCCAGGCAGCTGAAGCAAGTCTTTTCTTGAAGATAGATGGGGGCAACACCTCCATGGCTGCCACAGGCAGAAGGGCAGCTTCAGAGCTGCTAAAAATGTACCTTTTCTTTACTCCAGTTCAGTTTATTCCTCAAGTGAGTTCACCTCATGAAAATGTTTTGAGCTATGTGCTCATGATTTGTGTATTTTGCTTTAATAAAAGAATTTGCCTAAAAATTAATCTTTTAATATTTGTCATAATATTTTATTCTTACTTGGGCCAGTTCTGGCTTATGGCCTGTTTTTGTTCAGCCCTGGATCTAAGAGTGGTTTTTAAATTTGTAAAGTGTTGTAAAATACATGTCCTTTCTCCTAAACACACGCAAGGATATGTGAGAGAGAACGTGTGTGGCCCACAGCCTAAAATATTTACTATCTGGCTCTCTACAGAAAAAGTTTTCTCACTTCTGCTTCAGAGGTTCTTCTAGAACTAACATGTCATGGGGTAAGGAAGTTAATTACCTAAAGTTCAGCATAGCTTTAATTTCTTTTCTTCCAAGTAAAATTCTATTTCGTTTATTTCAAAATGTTATTATAGTATATTAATTTTTGTTCTGTCTATCATTTTATCTGCAAATAAATATTCTATGTCTAGAATAAAGCTAATTTTTAAAAACCAGTAAATTTCTATGTTTTGGGATTATGAGTAACTTGAAAACTAATTTTCTTAGGATTTTTCTTAGTTACATGATTTGTATAAAATATGACCATCACATGCCATAGTTTTAGAAGTCAGAATGATATCACACACCACTCACACACACACACACACCCTCTATCTCTCCCTCTCTCTCTCTCTCTCACACACACACAGACACACAAACACACACACACACGCAAAACATTTAATGTAATAAGATATGGATTTTTCTTGGCGATCTTGCTATATGCTGCTTTTCTTAGTCCTGGAGATCCACAGGAAACACAACAACATGTGATGAAATAGTATAATGTGATTTATAAGAAAAATAGTTCATCACGTGTTGGTGTGCTGTTTTCTCAGCAAGAAGAAAGAAATAAGGAGAAATCACATGAACTCTGGGAAGTTGCCACAAACCGCAGATTCATCTCTCACTTTAGAAAGATATTTAAGCTCATCTGACACCATGTGATTCTTTCTTGCCAAACACTTTTGATCATACTCAAATTGAGTTCACAGAAACTCTTTGTGGTCCTGATTAAAACACACAGAAATGTAAAAGGTCTAGTGGAGCCACAAGTAAGGGACCTTCCCTATGACTTTTTTTTTAATAAATAAATTTATTTATTTATTTATTTATTTGGCTGCTTTGGGTCTTTGTGTGGGCTTTCTCTAGTTGCAGCGAGCAGGGGCTACTCTTCGCTGTGGTGCGTGTGCTTCCCATTGCGGTGGCTTCTCTTGTTGAGGAGCATGGGCTTTAGGTGTGGGGGCTTCAGAAGTTGTGGCACATGGACTCAGTAGTCGTGGCTCGTGGGCTCTAGAGAGCAGGTTCAGTAATTGTGGCACACGGGCTTAGTTGTTCTGCGGCATGTGGGATCTTCCCGAACCAGGGCGCGAACCCGTGTCACCTGCATTGGCAGGTGGATTCTTAACCACTGTGCCACCAGGGAAGTCCCCCTATGACTTTTTTGTGACCTCTCATCTACAGAGAATTTACCATTGACTTGACAGAACTTTACTTCTCACTTCCTCCAAACCTCTTTTCTTTATAAAGGGCATATTAGAAAAACAAATATTAACCACATAGTCAAAAATCTTTGTGTTAAAATATTTTCTGTTTGTCCCTGAGAAAATTAGGCATTACTACTAGGTCTCCATTCCTCTTTTATAAAATTAAATGAAAGGGCTTAAAGGATCTGTATTCATTTTCTACTGCTGTGTAACCAGTTACCTACTACAAACACAGGAACTTAAACACAACATAAAGTTAATATCTCTTCCTTTCTATAGCTCACACATGACTGGGTTCTCCATTCAGGGTCTCACCCTGTAAAACCCAGGTGTCAGCTATATCTATGGGTTTTCACCTGTGGTTCAGGCTCCTCTTCAAAGCACATGGGCTGTTGGCAGAATTTATGTCCTTGCTGTTGTTGAACTGAGTCTTTCGTTTTTCCTATTACTGTAGGTGTAGGACCACACAATACCTAGAAGCTGCCACATTCCCTGCCACATGTTCCCTTCATCTGCAAAGCCAGCAACAGAAGAATCTCCCTCACATCAAATCCCTCTCTTGCTTCAAATCCTCTGTGTCTGATCTCTAGGCTCATGCTATTTAAGGGGTTCATGTGATTAGGTCTGGCTCACCCAGATAATCTTTCCTAAAGTCAGTGGTGCTACTTAACATAATGTAATTATGTAAGTAAAATCTACAAGATTCACAGTCCCAGGGATAATGTACAAAAATGTACACCGGGGTAGGGATCTCAGAGGCCGTTTTAGAATTCTGCCTACTTGGGTTGTTTTAAGGGTTAAATAAGATAACATGGAAAAACACTTATCTGAATATCTGGACCTTAATAGGGGCCTAATAAACTGATTTATTCTGAATAAGATATTTTGGGGAGAGGAAAGACAAGTGAACTGCTAAATAGTCATCTACTCAGATACCGTAAGAAATCACCACTTGTGTCGATCAGTAATAATAATATATAGACAATTTCATATGGTTCTATTTACCATATCTGCTCAACATCACATTTCACACAACATTGAAGAAGCACCTCAACACTGATTTTTAGTCAACAATTCATTCATTCTCTCCTTTCATTCATTCATTGGGGCAATTTAGAGCATACAGAAAGGAACAAGATAACCATACCTGACTCTTTTAAAACTTTAGGATCTAGTGGGATTTGAGTCCTCATAGACTTTAGCAGTGCAGTTGATATTAAACAAAGCTGCTTCTGACAGAGCTAAAAGAAACAACACATAGAGCAATTTCATGTGTCTAACCTCACATTGTTTATAATTCTATGACAGAAACGAATGGAAACAATAAATTTAGAAGAAGCTCTGTTCTACACAGGCTCTGTGACAAATGGGGTTTGCAGTCTTGGCAAGCAGCCCCAAGGGTTTCCAGAGTTAGCTGTCATCTTACTTTGGAAATACCTTTCTTAGTTTCTCAGCAACAGTTAATATATGACAAATGCTCCTAGTGTCTCCTTCCTTGGCTTCAAATAAAATATCATAAGCATATTTAAACATCTATCTTCTTCTGGCTTCAAAAAGTCCTCTTTCACATGAGCACCTAATTCATGGCTCAGTGTCCCTTAAAAGAGTATCCCAAGGAGAGTTTTCCAAACTTCCCTGGAAACCTAAAAGCTTCCTTGGTAACATGATTCAGAATTCTGTCCTTTCCATTACTTCATTGGTCAGAATGTGGGCAATTTGGGCTGCAGATATGGTCTCCTTTCTGCTTTGCTGATGGCAACTTGAGTTATATTGTAAAGTAAAGACAGCTCCCAAATCGTTATTAACTTCATTGTGTTGCTATCATTACAATAATAAAACATATGATAGAAGATATCTCAGACACAATCTTATGTAACCCCCATCGTACTTTGAATTCTTTTTCATTGTTATAATTAACATACAATATTATATTAGTTTGAAGTGTCAAACTTTGAATTCTTATTACAATATCTTCCAGCAGTTGCTACTCAATCTCTTTTAGAACACTGAGATAGAAAGAGAATTTGCTTGCAAAGGAGTATTGCTCACACTTTTTATTCTTTATGTCCAAGCTGAAAAAAATACTGCATTACAATCATCACTGCTGAACTTACAGTCTTTTGTGTTAGTTGCGGATTAGCAAGAATAGACTCCCCTACCCTCCCCAGATACACACAGATTAAACTCCAAACTTAATTAGCCAAGGACACAAATAATTAACAGAAGCAAAATGGACCAAACAAGTTAGAAACAGACGTAATTTATCTTGATGTGACTTTTCCTGGGCCTCCAGTTCCCCCCAAAAAGGCAGAAACTGATAACACTTTGAACAGAGTAGAATAATGCCTGATCTGAGAAAACAGTTTGATTTTTCTCACCACAAGCCTTTTTTATACTCGGGGTTTAACAACGGCTATAGGTGGAATAATGAAGCCCCCCACATCCAGAACCTGAGACTGTGCTAAGTTTCCTGGAAAAATGGGAATGAAGATCACAAATGTAATTAAGTTAGCTAATCAGCTGAAGTTAACATGAGATTATTGTGGGTCATCCAAGTGAGCCCAGCATAATCCCAAGTGTCCTTTAAAGCAGAAGAGGGAGGAGAAGAGGAAGTTGGAGTGATGTGAGAAGAAATCGATTAGCCTTTGCCGGCTTTAAAGATGGAGAGAGGGGGTCATCAGCCAAAGAATATAGGTGGCCTTTCGAACCTGGAAAAGGCAAGGGAACACATTCCCCCCTTAAACCCTGAAAAAGGAATGCAGCCCTGCAACACTTTGGTTTTAGTCCAGGCATTAGTTTTAACAGTGACTTGGCTTTAACTCCTGTTGGACCTCTAACCTACAGAACCATAGGATAATAAATTCGTGTTATCGTAAGCCGCCAAATTTGTTGTCGTTTATTACAGTAGCAAATGGAAAACTAATACACCTCAGTTAAGTTGGTTTTAGACTCTGAAATGAGGACTTATGTAAAGTGTTTTATTAGGAAGTGTTCCCAGGAAAAATTGTTTCCGGGAGTAGGAAAGAGGAATCAGGAAGGAAAGGAGGCCACGCAAGGAAACCATAGCAAGCTAAGTCCCAGGAAAGACTTTGGCTCAATTCCACAGGGAGCTCTGGAGACAGTGTGGGTCATTTCTCAACATCATCCTAGATCAGAAGGCAACAGGACTGAGTTATTAGTTCCTCTCTGACCAGACATTGCTTACACATTGCCCATGGTGGTGAGGCAAGAGGAGTAGCGCCCAGGCATTGGAGATCTCTGTGCAGGTAAGAAAGGGGAATCTGAAGGTCTGAGAGCATCTGTCTACCAAGAGACATAGGTGCTGGCTGTTAGAAATAAAAGCTGACTGCAGCCTTGTGTATATGAAATGGTAGAGAGCCGAGGAGATGTGGGTAGAGTGCTAGCAGTGGCAGCTATAGAGGGTTTTTTCTAAAAATCAATACATTTCCACTTAAGTGAATGCTGACATAAATTAGACTTTTCCTTGTTTTTGTATCAAATCCAGCATCTGCAAGGCTACATGCCACCCAGAGGAAGAAGGCAGAATCAGCGTTCAAATGACCCTGAAACATATCTTTGCCTCTTCAGAGATCTGCATAATTCTAATAGTCTAATCATCATCAGACAGTATGAGTACCTACTGTGTTCCAGGAATAATCTCTGAGAATCTAAGATATATAACACAGTTCTCAGACTTCAGGGGCTATAAAATTTTTAAAAATGTCTATGAATTATCATGTTGGATCAGAACAATCCCATTTTATACTCTGCCTGTCATTGCCTTAAAAGCATGATACTACAAAACTCCAAATTTCTATGAACATATCCTGACCATCCCCACACTGCAACTCTCTTTATTAATTATTTATAAATGATTCTCTCACATCAGGAGAATTAACTGCATCACTTTTCTAATGGACATCATCTTTAAGATTATGTGATCAAAACTGATTGTCTCCCTCTGTAAATCTGCTTCTTTTCCCAACATCTCTTTCTTTATTAACGACATCACTGTTATTCTGGCCTCCAAGTTAAATTTATCAACTTTGACTTCTTCTTAAATCCTGAATCAAGTTTGTCATTGTCTTTTTTTTTAACATCTTTATTGGTGTATAATTGCTTTACAATGGTGTGTTAGTTTTCTACTGTATAACAAAGTGAATCAGCTATATGTATACATGTATCCCCATATCCCCTCCCTCTTGAGTCTCCCTCCCACCCCTCTACGTGGTCACAAAGCACCGAGCTGATCTCCCTGTGCCATGCAGCTGCTTCCCACTAGCTATCTATTTTACATTTGGTAGTGTATATATGTCAATGCTACTCTCTTACTTCATCCCAGCTTACACTTCCCCCACCCTGTGTCCTCTAGTCCATTTTCTAAGTCTGTGTCTTAATTCCTGTCCTGCCCTTAGGTTCATTAGAACCATTATTTTTTTTTTTTGGATTCCATACATATGTGTTAGCATATGGTATTTGTTTTTCTCTTTCTGACTTACTTCACTCTGTATGACAGACTCTAGATCCATCCACCTCACTACAAATAGCTCAATTTCGTTTCATTTTATGGCTGATAAATATTCCATTGCATATATGTGCCACATCTTCTTTATCCATTCATCTGTTGATGGACACCTAGGTTGCTTCCATGTCCTGGCTATTGGAAATAGTGTTGCAATGAACATTGTGGTACATGTCTCTTTTTGAATTATGGTTTTCTCAGGGTATATGCCCAGTAGTGGGATTGCTGGGTCATATGGTAGTTCTATTTTTAGTTTTTTAAGGAACCTCCATATTGTTCTCCATAGTGGCTGTATCAACTTACATTCCCACCAACAGTGCAAGAAGGTTCCCTTTTCTCCACACCCTCTCCAGCATTTGTTGTTCGTAGATATTTTGATGATGGCCATTCTGACTGGTGTGAGGTGATACCTCATTTTAGTTTTGATTTGCATTTCTCTAATGATTAACGATGTTGAGCATCCTCTCATGTGTTTGTTGGCAATCTGTATGTCTGCTTTGGAGAAATGTCTATTTAGATCTTCTGCCCATTTTTGGATTGGGTTGTTTGTTTTTTTGATATTGAGCTGCCTGTATATTTTGGAGATTAATCCTTTGTCCATTGCTTTGTTTGCAAATATTTTCTCCCATTCTGAGGGCTGTCTTTTCATTTTTTAAATGTTTTCCGTTGCTGTGCAAACGGTTTTAAGTTTCATTAGGTCCCATTTGTTTATTTTTGTTTTTATTTCCATTTCTCTAGGAGGTGGGTCAAAAAGGATCTTGCTGTGATTTATGTCAAAGAGTGTTCTTCCTATGTTTTCCTCTAAGAGTTATAGTGTCTGGCCTTACATTTAGGTCTTTGATCCATTTTGAGTTTATTTTTGTGTATGGTATTAGGAAGTGTTCTAATTTCATTCTTTTACATGTAGCTGTCCAGTTTTCCCAGCACCACTTATTGAAGAGGCTGTCTTTTCTCCATTGTATATTCTTGACTCCTTTGTCAAAGACCATATGTGCATGGGTTTATCTCTGGGCTTTCTATCCTGTTTCATTTATCTATATTTCTGTGCCAGTACCATACTGTCTTGATTACTGTAGCTTTGTAGGGTAGTCTGAAGTCAGGGAGCCTGATTCCTCCAGCTCCATTTTTCTTTCTCAAGTTTGCTTTGGCTATTTGGGCTCTTTTGTGTTTCCATACAAATTGTGAAATTTTTTGTTCTAGTTCTGTGAAAAATGCCATTGGCAGTTTGATCAGGATTGCATTGAATCTGTAGATTGCTTTGGGTAGTATAGCACTCTCACCACTATTATTCAATGTAGTTTTGGAAGTTTTAGCCACAGCTATCAGAGACAAAAAAGAAATAAAAGGAATCCAAATTGGAAAAGAAGTAAAACTGTCAGTGTTTGCAGATGACATGATACTATATGCAGAGAATCCTAAAGATGCTACCAGAAAACTATTAGAGCTAATCAATGAATTTGGTAAAGTAGCAGGATACAAAATTAATGCACAGAAATCTCTTGCATTCCTATACACTTATGATGAAAAACCTGAAAGAGAAATTAAGGAAACACTCCCATTTACCATTGCAACAAAAAGAATAAAATACCTAGGTATAAACCTACCTAAGAAGACAAAAGACCCGTGTTCAGAAAACTTAAGACACTGATGAAAGAAATTAAAGATGATACAAACAGATGGAGAGATATACCATGTTCTTGGATTGGAAGAATCAACATTGTGAAAATGACTATACTACCCAAACTGCCTCTTATTTGTCTAGGAAATGTGAATAATGAATGTTAATAATTAATATTATTTATAAAATAATGAAATGATTATTAATTAACATTATTGATGTAAAAAATACAAACTATCACTCAAGCCAAGTGGCAAAATGTCTAAGATATAAGATGAAAAAAATCACTAATGAAACACTTGAATCAGAAGCTAGTAGAGAATGTAGTGGGTACTATTTTCCTAAGATCTAGTGTAGTTTGGAGAGCTTTCTATCAAAAGAGCAGATAAGCAAATAAAAGTTAATTTCAAAATAGGTTCTCTTTTTTTGACACATATTGATTGAATATCCTGATGGGATTCCACAACTATCCTTCTTTAAGTCCTCTTTCCTCACATACTTCTCCTAACTCCCCATCTTCAGCTCCCCTGAGAAATGCGACAGAGGGGCCCCTTGTTGATCCTTGGCTCCTGCCTCCTGACCTTTTCTCTCTTTTCTTTCCCTCTTGCATCGCAAAAGCACACCAGTGCAGGAAATACCTGAGATTTCAGGAGAGGGTAAAAAACAGCACATGTAAAGTCAGTATCACATTCAGCAAAGAGGAATTATGGGAAACGCCAAGAATATTCATCGTTTGCCATTTCTGGATGTATTGATTTGTTTCTGTGGATTCAAGTTAGCATCTGGATTCATTTCCTTAGCCCAGCTAAGCTGTGTTCCCACCTACCTCCTTTGTGCTGTTAATGGAAAATATATTACTTTTCTATGAGTCATAGGCTCAGAAATCCATTATATACATATTGTTTTGTCTTATATAATTGATTTTTAAATTAGTTAAGAGAAGAAAAGATAAGAAATATACATTTATCTTCTCTTTCACAATTACATAATTTCCTTTATAGTGTTCTTTGTTTTCTTGTGTGGATTTGCAAAAATGAGATCATTTGCTTTTAGACTGAAAAACTACCTGCAGTATTTTTCAAAGATGGGTCTGTGAATAATACCTTCTTTCACTTTTGGTTTACCTTTTAATGTCTTTTTTCTACTTTCATTTTTGGACAATAGCTTTGCTGCATGTAGGATTCTTGGTTGACAGTTTTGACTTTGAGCACATTGGAAATGTTATCCCACTGCTGTCTGACCTCCATTATTTCTGATGAGAATTTACTGTTTATTTTCTTGGGATTCCCTATAAGCAATGAGTCATTTTCCTCTTCCTGCTTTCAAGATTTACTCCATGCCTTTGGCTTTCACCATTTTTACTATGACTTGTCTATTTGTGGATCTCTTTGCATTTATCCTATGAGTTTGTTGAGCTTCCTTGATGTGTAATGTCTTCCAATATATTTGGCAAGTTATTTCTTCAAACACATTTTTTTGCTCTTGTCTCTGTCTCCTTTCCTGGTGTTCACATTGTGTGTGTGTTGGTGTACTTATACTGTCTCATATTTCTCTGAGTGTCTGTTTATTTTTCTTCATTCTTTTTCTCTCTCTGCTTTTCAGATTGTACAATCTCTATCAATCTATTTTAAATTTTGCTAATTATTTTTTCTGCTTGTTCAAGTCTACTGCTGATCCCCTCCAATGAATTTTTCATTTCAGTTATTGAAACTTTCAACTCCAGAATTTCCACTTAGTTCCTTTTATCATTTATAGCTCCTTATTGATACTCTCCACTTGTTGCAACATTGTCATTATACCTTTCACTATGTCTTTAATCATAGTTTCCTTAAACATATTTATAATGCTACTTTTAATTATTTATCTATTAAATCTGACATCTGGTCACTTACAGTCTGTTTTTTCCCCAATGTATGGATCCTATGTTCTTTGCATAATTTTTTTGTTGGAAATGACATTATAGATAATACATTGAAGCAATTCTAGTACTGTTCCCTCCCCTCCAGGGCTTGTTATTGTTATTGACTGTACTATTTTTGTGAAGTATATCACCCATCTCACCGCCACCCACAACTCCATGAAGTCTCTGATGCTGTTCATCAAAACACACAGCCTTGGATAGCCCACATCACCCTCAGATGACAGTGATCTGGCAGGACATACTTTGACTGTCTCTTTCCCTGCCTACACCTACCTGTTAAACTGCAATAATTTCCAGCTAATTGCTTTATTGTTTTCAACAATGTCCTGGGCATGAATTGTTTAACAGACCAATCTAGTGAAATTTAGGCTGCTTTGAAGGGGCAGCTCCTAAGATCAGCGTTTGAGATTTGCTCTGACCCAAGGAGTGCTCTTCCCAACTGTCTCTTTCCCTGGCTCTCCCTGGCAAACAGCTAGCCAACAATTTTGCCTATATTCCCAATGAATCTACCAATCTCTTATCAAATGTTTGTTCCCACAACCCCTGCTGGTTTTGAGAACTCCCCAATGTTCAAATTTTTCCACACTCTGTTGCAAATGAAGTCATTCTTTTGGGAAAAGATTCAGAGCTTTCTAACATAGAGCCTGATTCTCCTTTCAGGCAAAATATATTAGCCAGGGTTCTGGTGCTAGGTGTGAGGACAATGGTAAGACATACAGCTTTGGAGCAGAGTGCTGGGTGCAAACTGTAGCCTCAGGTTTTCTCAGCTTGCCTCTCTCATCATGGAACCTCCACCTTACATGCAAGGAAAAGGACAGGCTTCTGTATTCTCAGTGGTGCTGTACCCGAGGTAGAGTCTCTGTCCCATGAGTGGGGGCTGAGTAGAAGAAAGGAGCTCCCATCTGTCAGTCACACTTGCTCAGAACTTAGGTTCAGCAAGAGACAACAAGGAGCAGGGTGGGAAATGCTGTTGTCCTGCCCCTCCTAGGAAAATAGCTCTCTGACTTGGAGCTAGAATGAGAGGGAGTCTTGCGTTCTTGGTTATATAAGTCTGGAGTGGAGTTTCTATCTTGCTAAGATTCGAGAGAAAAGAGGGGAGTGGATCTTGGTTCAAATACAATTGACTCTTGCTGCTCTTGCCAAGTTTTAGTAGATTTTCTTGAATGAATACTTTTGCATTTACTGTATGCCCTTAGATCCATTTCCAGAGGCTTTAAATGGCTGGGTTTTTTTTTTTTTTTTTTTTTTTTTAACATTTTTTATTGGTTTCTCTGGGAAGCAGGTTCGCGGAGCTCTCCACACTGTCATACTGGAGGTAGAGCCCTCCACATTGCCTTATTTTATTTTTGAAAACTGAAAATAAAACCTCTGTGAATTAAATATTATTGTCCTTATTTTATAGATAAAGAAATTATTCTTATTCCACATCACAGTTCATTGATGAGAGAGGATTTGAATCGAGTCCTTACAAATGCAGACTCCAAAGCTCCTTCTCTTAGTATATTACACTAACTAATTTAATAGCAAAGAAGGGGATATAGAAGAGAAATGATTACTTCAGGGAAACAGATTTTGAAGTACAGAGACTTATTATATTAAACATCTTAGTGAGCAGTTGCTTTGAGTACTGAGGGACTATCTGGTAATAGAGATTACTTAATAGGTTTGTTGCCGAATTAATACAAAAATGAATTGCGGTGAGGGAAATTTTACTGGCTTTGCCCTTTCCATTTTTAATTTCACTTGATGATCATTTTAAGATAAGATATGACAATTTTGTAGATTATGAGAAGAAATTTTAGGTAGAAACACTGGAAGTAAATAATCTGAAAGACAAGAGTATACAGGTAAAAAATCAAGTCTAAGAGCAATTAAGTCGTTAAGAGCATTCATAGGTTTTATAGCAACCTCTGATATTTCAAGACAATAGCAAGCACGTGAATAAATAAGCAACCAGCTTGCGAGTACTACGTAACTGCTTAAACCTCGACTACCTTTTATTATTTGCAAACTCTCATGAATTAAACAATAAAACAATAATCATTAAACAATGATTATTTTAATTAATGTATAATTATAACTGTTGTTTTCTAGATAATTATGACATATAATGTATATTATCTATAATCTATTTTATGTAATAAAACATATAATAATATATAATTATGATCAGTATTATAAAGCATACATTCTGTTCTAAGGTTATTGCATACTGTAAATTTTGCTAAAATTGTATTTTAATTAATAATTCAAATAGCTATAATAAATATATTTAGTTTTACTTTCAACGTTTATTTATTCTGAGGAATGTTTTTAAAGTACGAAAGGTTTTTTTAAAGATTTTTATTTTTAAGAAACTTTATACCTTTATATGGATGAGGTCTACATGCTTAGCAACTTATAGTAAATGGCATCATGCAATCTGATAGCAGTTACTGAAATTACTGGCATTATAGTTAGGACAGTTTATCCAAATATGATGCTCAGACCATCTGCAAGAGAAAGTCCTAAAATCCTCCTTCCAAATATAAATCTCTAAGCCCCACCCTGCACCCTTCAGATCAGAATCTCTGGCAATATGGCCCAGGAATCTACAGTTTTAATCATGCACTCCCCAGGTGATTCTTACACGTATGAATACTCAAGAACCATGGAGCAAACAAACCAAATCCTAATAAATGTACCCTAAACATCCAACCTATTCCCCAAATGTTAAATATCATACAGGGATAACGTAAAAAGCCTCAGAAGGAGATAAAAGAGCAATCAGAGAGGTAAAGGGGTAATTACTGATAAAAAGTTTCTTTGCCAGTATTCAGAGTTAATATGTAAAAGACTACATAAGTGAAGTAGAATATAGAAATGGAAAAGAGCTTTTATTTGGTATAAATACACTATAAACCACATACATAATCAGAACAAATAAAAAATACATTTAATGTGTGAACAAGAATAATTATAGTCCCTCAATCAGTCTTGGCATATGATACGGTAGTTTAAGTTTGATATTTCTGTTTTGACAGTAGATGTATAAAGGAGATGAAAGGCAAAAAAAAACACAACTGATTTCTCCTTTTTTATGTTAGGCTAAGTGGGTAATGGCATATGGAAGAACTAGAATTTAATCAAAAGTCATTTAAAGGAAAGCGCTGGAATTATTCACTTTTTACAGGTACTAATTATATTTTCACTCATGCTTCTCAGTATTTCAAAATAAAATTGCTCTTCATTTTTATGCCAAAACATCTTGACAAAAATTGTTACAGATTATTTCCAATACCTTTTGCTCAGCCATTTGGCATCATCACTATTCAGGCAACAGTGTTCATATGGTAATAGTTAAATTTGCTTTTCACTAGGGCCCTCTCATCCAAAGTTTTCATTTCCAGCCTGCACATGCTGAACTCTAGAAAGTGTTTTAATTATTGTATTTAAATATGGGTACTTCTAATTCAATGAATATCAGATATGTTGCCTGCTTAAGGAGTGGACCTTACTCTACAAATATAAGATTCTTTAGATCCTATTTATCAGGCTACAGTTAGTCAGCAAGGCTTGGATTTGAGTTTCAACTCTGCCTCTTCTTAGCTGCATGCCAAGAGTGTTAACCTCTTGGAAACTCACTTTCATCATCTTATGGTTTGTGACCTCCGGAGTTTCCCAGATGAAATTTGAAACTGGCCCCCATCCATGGAGTTGGCAAGGAGAGACTGAAGAAAGAGGCAGACCACTCTATATTGGTAGGTGGTAGGTTTAAGAAGCAAGGGAACTTACGTGAAGTCTTGTCTTGCACGGCCACAAGAAGAGTAAATTTCCACACCCGCCTGCCAGAATCTTAAAAACATACAGAGGTCTTAATAGGGTTCAGTCACATATACTGTCCAGATGGTCTTAACAACACACTGCTCTCTCAAGGGTCCATCCTTGAAATTGGCTCCCGCTGTGGGAATGATGGGCAGAACGTACATTCTGAGGACAGGGGAGGGGATGGGGAACGTCTGATTGCCCAGGTGCAGCTCGGGGGTCAACCGGCAGTCACGTCTTCTCGATGACCACTTTCAACACCTCATCTCTAAAATGAAATAACACTTACTCTGCATCAGTGTCAAGATTTAAAGGAGTTGATTGAGCGCAGAGCAGAGCACTTAGCACATACTGATTGATTATTATTGCTGTCTAACAAATAACCCCAAAACTATAGAAACAAACATTTCACTTTGCTTCTTATGTTACAGATTTAAATTTGAGGAATGCTTGGCTGGACCATTCGCCCTAAGGGTCTCTGATATGGCTGCACTCAGATGTTGGTTGGGACACAGTCGGACGAAAGTCAAACACAGTCAGACGAAAGTCTGTCAAAGACGGCTCTCAAATGCTGACCCTCGGAGTTGATTATAGGCTGGAGGCTTAGCTGTTGACCAGAGTGTCTACTTTTGTAGCATTGTGGTATCAGTATAATCAGACTTACTACATGGTTTCTGACTTCTCTCAGAGTGAGCTTTCCAAGAGAGCCAGGTAGCCAGCTTCATGGTCTTTTCTGACTGGCCTTGAAGTTAGAGAGCTCACATCTACTAAACTCTGTTAATTATAAGAGAGTCTGGCCCAGGTTCAAAGGGAGGGAATTATAAGAGAACCTGGCCCAGGTTCAAAGGGAGGGAACTTTAGACTCCAAATCTTGATGGGGCGAAGTTCAAACAATTGCTCTTAAAATCACCATATAATACTGCACATTTGAGATATGCATAGGCCATGAAATTTAGGTTAATTTTCTCTCAAGTTTTCCTATTTATATACCAGGTGTATATAATATATTGGAGGTATATATGTATGTATTTATATACTTTACTTATTATATACCTTTATAAATAATTTATACATAAATTCTCCTAATATCTACATCTATTGGTCAGGTATAGATATTAGAAGTATTCACTTACAGGTATCAAGTATTAAAATAGATTATTAAAATATTGGTATATCTTCCAGAGGGTTGATTTTTTAAACATAGGCGTTTAATTATAGACAAAGGCACTAACCAGAAGATGTTAAGATCTCTGGATGTTAAGATGCTAAAATCTATAGTAATCTAAGCGTTCTATGAAACTACATTCTGAGAAGAAAACATTATAACCAAAGAAACTTCAACTGTGGCTTTCAGATATTGCTTTCCAAAAGAGCAAGCTGAAGATACCTTGTAAGGATTCCTACCTTATATCATGTATGTTCTTTTTTGTTCCACCGTATATTAACTTTCAACTTTGATTTGTACCCTAGTGTTCTAACACCCTAATTCCCCATGGAATTGCTAGAGTCATCAATAAACCACAGAGATTGAAAGCAGAGCTACATGTTTCCTTCACGAATGTGATAAATTTCTAGATGGTAATCTAGCTTGCTTGTCTCCCATAAATTCAAAATATGAGTATTCAGATCTGGAGCCTTACCTGCGATACCAGATGACTATGGGGCCAGAGCTGCCCATCGTGAGCTGGGTATTATAAAATCAGCCAGGCCATAAAGTCCAGTGGGCACAGCAACGATCCTGTGTATGAAAGGGAACTAAGTTTTATTTGGTTTCAGACTTGAGCAGGTTCAGAAAGAACACGCAAATTACAGGAAGAGGCTCCCCTGAAAACCATCTCTGCTGTACCAATGTCTTTCACTCAGATCATACCTTCTAGATGTTGACTGCTCTGGCGTACGCTGAGATTCACCACCCAGATCTCCCTTCAGGAACAAAGGACTCATTGTCCCACACACTAATGTCCAGCTCTCAGCTGTCAGCCCTTTTGGGGATCGCCTTAGCTGGATAAAGCTTCCTTTCCTAAGATCACTCCCCTCCTTCAGCAGCCGACATTCAGTGACCACTGGCAGAGGCATATAAATATCTGGTTCTCTTGTCCCAGCTCAGGACAGCTCTCAGGAGTCTCCTGGTCTTCAGTCTTCTCTGCAGGGCTGGCGGAGGCACTCCAGAGATACTGCATCACAGCTCCCTTCTCTGCCCAGTTGTGCCTCACCCCTTCTCCTTCCACAGATACTGTCCTCAAGAGCACACTCTAATAAACCCCCTGCATGTTAAATGCCTTTAACAGAGTGTGCATCCTGGGAGACCCAACCTGAAACAATTATGATCAACTGACAGAGGAGGAAAAACTCAGGTCTGGTCCATGGGTGGGAAGATGTAATACATCAGGACTAGCAGGAAATGTACTGCTGCCACACTGCAGCCTTCCACAGAGGTGTCCTCAAAAGACTGAGGTGAACGAGATTGTCTGTGTTCAAAATTGTGAGCAGTACAGTTTATTGTTTACCATGTGTGGTGGGGATAGTGGTTTGAGTTATGAATACACACTGACGCCTGTGCCTGAAGGAAAAACGATCAATGATCAGAAGCAAGGAAGTCTGGCGAAGAAGCAGGTAGATGGAACTCTGGAAGTGGCCATAGAGTATGCAAATACTTATGTCTCGCATGAATGCCCCCTGACATGCATTCATCACAAAAGACGCACTCAACAACCAACTGGACAAGATGATCCATCCTATTAGTGCCAATCACCTTATTTACTCAGCCTAGCGTGGTTGATGCAGTGAGTTGTGAATGATGTGGCCATCGTGTTAGGGACAGAGGCTATACACGGACTACCTAGCATGAGTTTTCTTTCATCAAGAATGGTCTAGCTACTGCCACTACGGAGTGCCCTCCACCAGAAGCAACCACCCCTGAGGAGACTAGCCAACCATCTGATGCCAACGTCCTTACTTTGGGCCTCTTCCACCTTGTATAGTCTTTGCCAGACTTGACACCTGAGTTTTCCTTTTATAGCTACAGAGCCTCCTCCAGCACGACTGTTAGAGGATTTACCTAATGCCTGCCTATCGACATGTCATCACATACAGCATTGCCTCACGCTAACAGACTGGTTCTTGCTTTTTACATTTTAAGATGTGCCCTATTACAACTCAGATAGGACAAAACACTGAGCACGTCTTTATTCAAAGTTGAAAAATGTACCATACTGCACTATTGCAATTTTTTTCTGGTACAAAACACTTTGAAGCTGGTGAGAGGGCAATAAAAATTTGGTTTTTGAACCCATGACTATAAATTATTCTTGGATTTTGCAAATGCAGAATTTCAAACTGCATTTTCGTTTTCTAAATTACCTAGATTACTTGAGGTTCCTGAAGCTAAGGAACAGCTAAGAACAGCTAAGGAAGCTAAGAACAGCTGTTCTACAGGAAGAAGAAAGGGGAGGAATAGGTAGCAAACATCAAGGGATTTCCACATACTTCGGGGCATCAGCCTAGCTCTTTCTGTAACCAAAAAAAATAGCTCCTCACCAGTGTGGATGGCTCTCTTACTAAAAATCCCTATCCTGTGATAACTATTAACCATCATAACATTGGCATAGTAGTTTGAATTTACAGAATGATTCACAAAAGGAATCTTGTTACCCTTGTGGGTTTCATCCCTCCCAAAATCATTATTTAGATTACAAAGAAAGCTGCACGTGCATTTATCATATACTTGCCCTCTTCTGTCTGCTTTATCTTGAAAAGAAGAATTCTTTACAGACCAGTTTTACAGCAAAAGAGACATAAGAATGGGTACCTATTCACAGAATGCATTAGACTTATTATGCACCTCATCACTCAGAAGCACTTTGCCTGAGTAGAATAGCTAACGATAGAATAGAATAGGACTGCCTGGCAAAGGCACCAGTCAGATACGGCATCTTGTGAGGATGGCACGTAGACCTCCAAAATGTGTTTCTGATTCTGAACCCTGAGGATAAAGGTCTAGGGTCCCTCTACCGGGCACACAACTAGACTGTCTTGCCACATTTAAGGGAAATACAGAATGGACCGTGGAGGAGAGGAGATACTGATTATGGCTTTAGGATTAGTTACAGCAGTGAGGGCTACAGCTCATTCAACTAACCCTCTTTTCTTAAGTCCTTGCAAGTTTGGCCACTACCTTGAAAGGGACACTGTAAAGGGAATGAAAGAAACCGAGGGGTGGAAGGGATGAAGAGTAGCAGATACCTCTTGGGCTCTACCTCAAATCCTCTCTACATCTTACTCCAGAACTACGGTGGTGACCAGTTCTCTGAAGGCTTCAACCAGCTTCCCACAGGTGCAACCTGACAGCACTTGACTCAGGCCTGTGTTAATATCTCTCAATTCCTGCCTGGGTTTTTTGCTTTATGTTTGGTTTTGGGTTTGATGCACCTGCATGGGAAGTCTTTAAATACTTATACATCATTCAAAACTGCAAGGGAGGATCAGTGAGGTTTCCCTTGACAAATGAGGGGCAGAAGCTAAGGATAGATATTCCTTTTGATACCCAGTTGATCAATTCTGAAACACATACGAGAAAGCTCTTCAGAAGGAGCCACAGAACTGAGTGTGGCCAACTCAGCCCCTGCATTGGCTTTTCCTCCTTCCTGTTCAACCCTCCACCATTTCTTCTTGCTTTCTGCAATCACTTGCTTCTTGTTTTACATCCATACATGAATTAACTACCTATACAGAAACCTTTGTCTTAGAATCTGCCTTCAGAGAATGTCTAAGAAAAATTACTATTAGGGAAGCCAAGGCCATGGTAAGCCAGAATGAAAAGTTTCTGAAACATGAAAGTGTGAACCACTTTGAGGCATTATATTTCTACACAGGGGCCTAGGAAACTTTATGTCAGGACTTACCTTGATTAAATTAGATTTGAAGCTTTTAGAAAACGATTTCATTCTCATTACATCTGATTCTAAGCCTGAAAACTATTCTCATATCAAGGTCTAAAAAATCCAGCATATGAGGTCTCCAGGTCTGGAAGGATTTCAACCTGACACTCCCATTTATGTCACTAGGATGCGTACATGAAGATCCAAAGACAATACTTGGCTGGCCTTTAAACAAAGGAGGTCTCCTTGCTGTGGCAGATAAGCACTGACACACATCTTGTTTTTCTGATTTCAAAACACTTTCTGCTCATCTCTGAACATTTCTCAATAAAGCTTGAGAATCTGTTGCCCTAAAATAGAGCAAACAAGATGGGTTTGAGGTCAAACATTGTTCCCAACTTCCTCTGAGTGGCACATTTTTTAAAGCATTCCACTTCGGTGTACAAATGTTTCCATGTTTTCTTTGAATAAACAAATTTTAAAACATCAAAGACTCTATGTTGGCAAATTAGATTTAAAGATTAGATAAAATGTTTAATGCAAATATGGTTATCAACAGATTTTAATCATTGAGATTTTTAGATTGGTCCCAAATATGAAACATTATCATGCCTGAAAATTAAACCTGGATATTTAAAAAATTTTGCATAATTAAAAACAGCACCTCTTCCTTTGTATATATGACTCCCTTACCAGGCAAATTTGGAGGATGATGAAATTTTTGTACATTTTCAAATTAGATGGTATTGTTAATTGCATTAAGTTAATAATCAGAAGTTATAAGCTATCTTCAAATGTAAAATTCATCATTTTAAAATTAATGTATCCTCTGACTAACCTGAATTTAGATGAATATTGATGGTGATGATAAAGATTATTATTGCCAGCACTTACGGAGCACTTTCTATGTCCCAACATTTTGCTAAGCACTACATATAGTATCCCACTTAATTCTCAAACAACTGTATCAGGTAGATTCTGATGACATCTCCATCTTGTAGCTGCAATTACACAGACTCAGAGAGAATTAAAAGTCCCACAGTAATACCCAGCTTGTAAATCATGAAACAGCAATGAAATGTATTCAAATAACCAAAATAGAGGGGGGAAATGGCATCATATCTCTCCAAGATATGCTTGAGTAACAGTGGCTTTCAATTTAGAGCAATGAGATAAGACTAAATGATACCAACTGATACTCAAAATAATTTCAGTTCATATTATGGATCTACTGGAAACCCACTAAAGAGTCACTTTAGAAACTGAGATTCTTTTTTAAATGAGTCATAATGTATGCAGTGACATTGAACAATTGAAAGTGTCTTTAAACTGTATATTTCAATTATGAAAATACAGTGGAACTTTATGTATTTGCTGTGGGACTTTATGCCCTACTGTTGAATCAAGAGCATCTGTTCCTAGGCTTTAGTGAACATGTCTGTGGTCATATTACCAAATGCTAAGAAATATATAAAACTTTTAGCTTCATTACAAATGTCTTTTGCCCTGCAATGTGGTCACACCAATCAACTCGCATTTTGTGTCTCTCCTCACACTGCCATTGTCTTTGATGAAAGTGCCCTTGGGCTCCTTAAGTTCACTTAGTGAAGGGGATTTCTGGACCCTCTGTAGAATCGTAGGGGCTTTTTACAATCATCCCTTCCCAGCTGTTCCCTCTCCACCTGGCCTGGTTCCGAGGAGATGATGCAAGGCTGTGAAATGGAACTGTGCTTGGGATTCAGCTGAGGGGAAATGCTGCCGGAAAGGTCACAGAAACTTTCACATAAACAGAGCTGTGACCTGACTGGCTCTGGGTTAATGGGGTTAGAGGTTGTTCTTCAACTGGGGACAGACAAACAGTGCTCAACACTTTCTGTTCCAGATCTGCTTCCCTGTCACTTATGCAACACTGGGAGGTGCCTTTGACATTTTCTTTCCCTTTCTTATGACTATGATCCAACGCCTCATTATAAATTATTTCACCAAGCGATGGATCTTCTCGTACTGTATTCAGAGCAGGCCCTCAGCATAACTTATGAAGCAAGACAGATGAATCTACTGAAGCCTCCTCCCTTTGACATCTTCAATCACTTTTCTTTTTCTGTTGGATTTTAGACATCCTAAAACTGCCCTCATATGATGTCAGAGTACCACTCTTAAGTCTGGTCTCCCTGAATCTTATCACAGCCAAGAAGGACTTGGGTGCTGTCACTTCCTTCTTATTCTATCACCTCAGAACCTGTAGTCTTTAATTGGCATGTAAATATCAATATGAGTTCATTTGTTAACTGGGTTTAAATTTTGTAAAGACCTTGTAGAAATAATCTATTATGTCGAAAAACAAAGCTAACAGGATTCAAGCCACATTTGGACATGGGAGAGGACTCTACATGTGAATGAATATGTAGACTTTCACCTGTCCTTCGGCCATCATTGCCCTCTCTGCTTTGTGCTTATATCATTATAAATTTTCGCTATCCCTGAAGAAGGCTAAAAACATGTATTAGAAACTTCTTAACGTGTAATTCTCTTTATGATGTTGAGTCATTTTGTCTACTGCTTGGAATTTGTGTTTTGGAGGAATTCCCAGGGCTTCATAATCCAGGTGTTAGCCCTTCCAAGCCTTTACCAGTCTGTCCTACTTGTTCAGTTCAATCCCAGCTATAAGCCTTCCTCCAGCTTCCTCTTTACCAAAATAAAAACCAGAGTCAGGGTAGGTAAGAGTGAAAGATCACAGAAAACTAGAAATAAGTCCTATTCCCTCCAAAATTCTTGGCCCAAACTAAATTGTTATGTAAAATGCTAATTTATAATTAGTATATAAATTTATATAATTTATATCCTGATATAATATATCCTGGCTTTATATCCTGACTTACTCTAAGGGAGTATTCTACATTAGCCAGAAATGATCAGTTATCCTACAATACAAAATTTACTTGGAGCATTGTCTTAAGCCCAGAGGAAAGAGTATAGAACCTAGGGTCAGAAAAAAAGGGTGTCCTGTTACCAGCTCTGCTATGTTTAGCTGTGTGGGCTTGATCACATTAGTTACCTCTCTGGACTTCAGTTTTCTTATAGGTGATATAAATTTTACCTAGCGAGATTGCTACGAAGTTTGATTAAATTCTATGATATAGTATGTATAAAGATCCTTGTTTTGTAGCATAAATTGATACTTTAATTTTTTTTAAAAAGAAAGAAAGCAAAAAAAAAAATCAAGAAAATCAACAATAAACAACCAGCCAAAGGCAAACAAATATGTGTCCTTAAGTGTTATGTGATAAACAGTATGTCTCATAGTGTGTGTCCCCCTGAAGGACATACAGTTCTTCAGGAAAAGTGACGAGTCTACCCATACAGTATACAAAACCTAGGAATGTGTCAGACCAAATTGCCTTGACTTTCTGGATTTCCCTGCTGTATCATGTCTCATTACTTTAGCATAAACCATTCCTCCCACCTAGAAAATATTATATTTTCCCATCTTAATCTCCTGAAGAAAAAAAGGCACTTGCACATGCACACAAACACACACACACACACCCCAGCTCACTTCTTCAGTTGTGCCCATGCTACATACCTCAAGGACTCTAAAAACGGGGTAAACTCCCATATGGACTTTCATAAATTACCTTCAGTAAATAAAACACCTGTTGAAACTGTATGTAAAATTATGTTTATATGTGCCTTGGCACATTTTTTTTTTTCTAAAAATAGGATTTGTATGTTTGATCACAATCTCATAAGGGTCTATGATCCAAAACAACTTAAGAACAATAGTTGCAGTTCTGGGTGCAAATCGCCACTGTACTGCAATATTGTTGGTCGCAATCAGGGCTTATTAATCTCTGTTTTCCCAGCCTGTACTGTGTACTAAGTGCTCAAAAGGCATTTGATGGGTGATTAATTGCCTTTGCAGGAGAGCATTCTCAGGGTACTGGAAATTATGCTCACAGTACTGTACAAGGAAGAGTGACAGTCATGAAACAGAAAAGTCCATCCTTGCACAGCTGCCATGAGATAAAATTCGGTTGGTGCAGGTTACAATTTGCTAATAATTAGCGATTTTCTACATACAAAATTGATTATAGCATCATAAAATCCAATAGAATTTCTTCCTAATTCTCCTCTGATCTGCATTCTGTTGTTTATTCTCATTTGTTCTGATAAGGTCCTTGTCTCTAATGTTGCCTCATAAAGGGTAAGAAATAAATCAACGGTATTTAGCTTTTCTAAACATCTGGTCTGGCAAACATCCCAAAATTAATGTTTAAATCTGGGTGCAGTACATGTGTTTTGTCTTGTCTTAGGGAACATCTCTGGAGATAGGAAATGTGGGGTAGCGATGGCCCTTTAACCTCACTGAGGAATTTGATCTTTGGGTAGATATTGCTCTATAAATACTGTAGGTTTCCATTACATGTTATGAGGGTCAGTATACAACAAAGGTCAAGGCTGATCAGTTTGAAAGCTTCCACTTAGGACACTCCTTTGTGTTTCAGATTAGAGGTTAGCAAACTTTTCCTCATAAAGGGCCAGATAGTAACTATTTTAGGCTTTGCAGGCCATGCAGTTCCTGCTGCAATCATTCAACACTGCTGTTGAAGTGCCAAAACAGCCATAGACAACATGTAAAGAAATGGATGTGGCTGCGTTCCAATGAAAGTCATTTACAAAAACAGATTACTCTTTAATTCAGATTTCTAAGGTTAGGTCAGAAAGAACCGTGCAACTTCTTCCTGGTTCTCCTGGGATGAAGAATTTAATTAAGTGTAGTATCCTTTAACTCAGATTTCTAGACCCTCCATCTTCTGACACGAGACTGCTGTGTCCCCCTCACCCTGTTCTCTCTGTTCCATGCATCAGCAGCTCCTACACTTGCCTTCTGTGACAGTGACCCTGGTGAGGGTGGGAATGATGTGACAGCTGCTGCTTGGTGATCAGGTATATTTGGAGAGTGAGAGGAAAGAAGACACAACAATGATTCTGAGATTCCAAAGTTGGAGGAATAAGAGGTGATACCCTTAGTAGAAAGGCTAAAGTCAGATGAGGGAATTTACTCGAAAGAGAACATGAAGATGCAGTATATAACCATTGCTATTGTGAAATTCCTTCCTTGTGTACACGCTCAGTCCCCTGCTTTCTCCCATTTTACCGTATTAAACTGGCAAAACCCCAATCTTGGTTAAATTCGACTCTGATGGCTCTGCTCCTCCCCGCAGCTGAACATGGCTGAGAAAAGCACACAACTTTAAATGCATGTGCCCCACTGTCAAACAGGTCCCTTCCCTAATGTAGCCCAGTGACAATGTATGTTTCCCTAATCCATTAGCTCTCCCACACTTCCAGAGGACCATTTCAAACCTCCTCTGTCCTCATGCACCCAACACCTCCTCCCAATCATCACTTCAGCCATTGACCTTGCTCCCTGTTTAACAGGGAAATAGCAACCATGAAAAAACAACTCTCAAAAGCTTGAAAGCTTGAATCACCACATCTAACCTCCTCTCGGCATCTGTGCCCACGTATCCTTCCTAGCTTGCTTCCTGTTATCCTGTCATTTTGTACAACCTGTGTTCCTATTAAAGATCCTTTGTATATGAAGTCACATGGCCTCTTGCTTACTCGAGGCCATAGCTCCACGGTTGTTTCTTTTCTTTTGCATCACCAATTTTCCCTGCCTACCAGTAGCTTCTACGCGTGCTATCATCTCTCCAAAATTAACCAAAGAATCCTTCTCTTGCCCTCACAGATCCCCTTCAGCCATAACTTCATTCTGGTCTTCCTTTTAGAAGTTGTTTTCTACCCTCTACCTCAATGTCCACTCCTTCTCTGGTCCTTTGCAGACTTCTCTTTAGCTCAC
The DNA here is from genome assembly GCF_008692025.1 of Phocoena sinus. Taxonomy (NCBI): domain Eukaryota; kingdom Metazoa; phylum Chordata; class Mammalia; order Artiodactyla; family Phocoenidae; genus Phocoena; species Phocoena sinus. The sequence goes on from NC_045767.1 coordinate 96,323,982, forward strand.
CAACCTCTACACATTGGAGTGACCCACAGCTCAGTCCACATACCTCTTTTATCCCTGCACACACTACCTCAGTGATTCATCCAATTTTGTGACTTTAAATACCATCTAGATGATGATGACTCCCCAATTTACAACTCATCCCAGGCACTCTTCTGAATTCCAGACACATACACATAACAAATTAAGCATACTGCTTAATTTATATTTCCATTCTGATGTCTAATTGGTATCTCAATCTTATTGTATCCAAAACTTAATCCCAAACACAACAACCAAGTCAAAGTCTTCCCAGTTTCAGTTAATAGCAATTTCTTCCTCCTGTATCTCAATTAAAACCTTGAAATTATTTTTCACTCCTCTCCTCAGGTTTCACATCTTCCTGTTATCAAATTCTACAAGTTCTACCTTCTAAATAATCCAGAATCTCACCTCACCTTCCTGCATTTATTGCTCCCAACTTTTGCAAAGCTGCTATGATCTCTCTACCAAATGATTGCAATAGTGTCCTAACAGATGTCTCTGCTTCCACACTTGTACCCATGCTCTCCAGTCTAATCTCAACACCAGCCATGACATGTTGGTTCCTCTCTCAAAACCGTCCATTGAGTTCCCATCCCATCAGAGTCCAAGACGTCATCTTTAGAGAGGCCTATGAGGCTCTTGATATCCTGGCACCATCACCTCCTCCTTCAGATCTTGTTTCTCTGCCTCTATGGCTCACTCTGTTCCAGGAATACTGGTTTCCTGGGTTCCTTGTGAACCTTCCAGCCATGCTGCGGCCTCAGAGCTGCTGCACTCTGTTTCCTGTGTCCACAGGGCCCTTGTCCCAGAGTGTCTCACTCTCTCACTCCCTTCAGGTCTTTGTTGTGATATTACCTTCCCAGTGAGGCCTTCACTGACCACCTTACTAAAAATTGCAACCCGTCCCGCTCCATACGCTGACACCCTTTTCTGCTCTCGTGTTCTACTTTTCCCCATAGCAGGTGGCACCAGTGGGCATCATTTCTGCCTCACCCTACTCCATGGAGACGCAGATATGGCTGTGAAGCTGAGGCCAAGTCCTGTCCTGTTAGGGCTGCACACCACTGGTTGCTGCAGCAATGGCTGGAGTAAAAAGTGGCCCAACAAGGTGTGAGGCAGTGCATGTGATGCATCCAATACAGATGCCAACCGGCATAATTATACCCAAAAGTCAGCCTGAATTTTCCAATCTGTGTGTTTAAAACACTGCCTCTCTCTTCTTCTTGAAGTGATTGTGTGGAAACAGGTTTGAAACAGATTTCCATTTCTTTATCTGCTTAACGCTTTCGTCCAGCTCATTGATCTTCCATTCCCCATTTTTCTCTTTTTAAAACTTTTTAAAATTTATGCTCACTTTCCTGTACCTTCAGTACACATGTAAAAAATGTACTTGCCTTTACTGATGTTTCTCTAACTTCCAATGCACCAGTTTGTTATGCTTCGGTAAAGGTGACCTTTTCTGTGAAGGAGCCAGGCCATGCATAATTTTGGTGGTATGTTTAGTTATGTCTTTTTTGGGATGTCTTAACAAATGGATTTTTAAACTCCTATTTTGACAACTTGGTATAACTAAGTAAATGTGAAAAATATATCCCTCAATATGTGCATTTGCATATATACGTTTTCAAAAATAAAGGAAAATATATAATATTTGGGAATAAGATAGGAAAATCATTTTCACAAGTTACAGATGTCCTGATAACTCATAAGTGGTGAAACTATATAAGGTCATCTTTAATGAGTGAAAACATTTTTGATTTCACACTTCCCACATCTTGTACTCTGTTTATAAGAATTGCTTAAGATGTTTGAAGATTTTAAGAGTTTTTAATGGTTATTTAACTATCAAAACTAAATAAATACATCTTTATACAGTTTGGTATTGCTAAGCTTTCATTGGACAAAATGGGACTTTGAAATCTTTTTAAGTTAATAGCTTAAAGACATTTCTCATAACTCAGAGCCCTCATTATAAATTCTGTTGTTTTGTTTTCTAATCACTGTAAAGAAATCCACCTTATATCTTTTCTTCATGGCAGATGTTTTGTGTGGGTTTGATGATATAATTAATCTTAGAATTAAAAAAAACTATTTTCAGAAATGTATTCACTCTTTTTTTTTCTTTTTTTTTCCCACAGTTCGCGGGCCTCTCACTGTTGTGGCCTCTCCCGCTGTGGAGCACAGGCTCCGGATGCACAGGCTCAGCAGCCATGGCTCACGGGCCCAGCCACTCCACGGCATGTGGGATCTTCCCGGACCGGGGCATGAACCCGTGTCCCCTACATCGGCAGGTGAACTCTCAACCACTGCACCACCAGGGAAGCCCTATATTCACTTTTTTAGGCTATTTCATGGATGGAGTTCAGTAGAGTAAAATCATAGTAATTAAAAACAATATTTTTCAACTTTCAAAATACCAAAAATCACTAGGAATTTCAAGTCCTAAGGTCATGGTGTTCACATTAAACCACACCACCTTGCCTTCCATATCAATATAGAAAGGAGATGGAGAGACCAGGTAAGAATGCAGGTACTGGAACCTGGGTATAAAGTGGGGCATGTGACTCTGGCCTGACCAATCGTGATGTCAATCCAATGGTCATGGTCACCAGTTCAGCTGTATATATGTAGCCCCAGCAACCCTAGAACTTTTGATGCAGAGGCTTACAAGAACTTTTTCATTCCTGTAAGGCCCACTGAATTGGGATGTTATGAATTCAAGGCTATGTAAACATGTCACCTGCCACATGGAGAACACCTATCTAGAGTAGGACAGAATGAGACCTACAAAAACAAGTGGAAAACAATGGGGAATCTATAGTTCTCTCCTAGACACTTTGCTTCCCTCTCTATACTACAGCCTGTGCTATAGCTGGAGAAAATGGGACAATAACAGATCAAGTGATAATCTGGAAGAGTGAGAAACCTGAATTCCCTCCAACCCATACAAACTGGATTACAGCCCAAGTTGGACATGCTGGGGATCCAGGGACCAACCTGCACATAGATATGTGACAACCAGAGAGAATCAGGTTCAAGAGGGCAATGTATAAGGATCCTGAACTCACCTCCTCCCATGGACATACCAACTCTACAGCCACCTAAGAGAGAAACCCCAAAACTAGCTAAGCAACTCCCACACATTGGATGAACAAGAAAAACCCACATCAAAATGGGTAGGAGAGGCTGAGACACTATCTCATCATAAACCTCACCCCCAGCACAGCAATCCACACAATCAGGTAGTAACTTACAACCCCAAACTTCTCCTGAGGAGCGAATGGTTTCAACCTCAACTATGGCAGCTCAACTTTTAAGACCAGGCACCTGAGAGATGACACCCAAAACATCTAGCTTTGAAAGTCCACGGGGCTTGTGTCCACAAGACCCACAAGGCTATAGTGAACTGAGAACCAGTTCTTAAATGGCTAGTGAGGGCTCACCACAGCTACACCCCCAAGCCAAGTGCAGAAGAAGCTGACTGAAACACCCAGTCTTCCTGTGAAAGAGGTCTGTTAGCTTATCTTCACAGCTGCAGCCCAAGGGCAGGCTTCTGATTAAACACACATCTAAATGCTCACTGTAATCCTCTCCAGAGACTTTGGAAGGCAGGTGCCGTCTTCACGCTCTCCCTCTGTGTGAAGATACATATTTTGGTCTCTGCCTCTTGTTCCTGCTAATATATGGTGTTTGACCTTGGTTTCTCGCACAGAACTCCTAAAACCTCTGTAATTTCCTGAGTCATAAGAGCATCTCTTGTGTTAATGAGGTGACTCTTGGTGGGCTTCTGGATGCAGGGTGGTCACCAGAAAGACCAAGCCATAATTAGAAGTTTGGAACTTTCAGCCCCATCCCCCCATTCTCCAGAGAAGGAGGGGGCTGGAAAATGAGTTAATAATTAATCATGTGTACATGGTAAAGCCGCTGTAGAATTTTCTAAAGTATGATTAGTGAACACATCCACGTTCCAGGAGGGCAGTGCATCCCAGCTCCATGGGGATAGAAGTTTCTGTGCTTGGGGCCCTTCTGGCCCTCACCCTCTGTATCTCTTCATCTGGCTGTTCATCTTTATCCTTTTGATCATATCCTTTATTATATAGTAAGCCTGTAACTGTAAGTAAATGACTTCTTGAGTTCTGTGAGTTTCGTAGCAAATTATCCAACCTAAGGAGATGGTTGTGGAAAGGCTGTTTGATAGCTGGTTAGTCAGACAACCTGGGGCTTGTGATTGGCACCTGAAGTGGGGACAGTCTTATGGCACTGAACCCTTAACTTGTGTGATCTGACGCTAATTCCAGGTAAGTAGTGTCAGAACTGAGCTGAATTGTAAGACACCCAACTGGTGTTGGAGAATTGATCATTGAGGAAATAAACCTACACATGTGGTGTCAGAAATGTTTTTAGTGTGACGGTCACGTGAGAGTAAAAAAAAACAGTGCATTTCCCCCCACATGTCAAGAGATCAAGAGAAAGGAAGTCTTGGTTACATTGCTAGAAACCTGCAATCTTTTACCTGAATCTTGCTTGTGCAACAATAACAATAATGTTTAGTAATAATCCCTTTGCTTCTAATGGGAGTTGGAGTTATGTTTGTGTCACTGTCAACTAAAAGAAACTTGATTAAGAGACAATGTAAGAAGTTCATGAATTCATTTATTAATAAATTTACATGTGATTAAGAAAGAACTCCCCACCACAGGGAATATGAAAGGGATCTGAGTTGCTTTTTAGTATGATTCATGATCTTCTAATTAAGCTGTACTTTAATGTTACACAAAAAAAGAAAGTAAGGAGGATTCCCAGGAGAGCATGATCCCTTTCTGACTGCCAAGAAAAGACACTCAGTCAATATGTGTGTGATTCGTTTTGAACACATATATTGGTATTGGCTGATTGTAATATTGGATAATGCTGTTGGAACACTGTTCCCTGTATATAGGAAGTGGGATTGCTAGTGAAAGGCAAATGTTTTTACAAAGTTTGCCGTCGTGACTGTCACATTCCTGAGGACAGAGTTGTGTCTCTCAGACAAATATGTGAAGGGTGGTCATGGAGAAAAACAAAATTAAAGTTATTCTGCTGAGCTCTAAAAGGCAGAACTATAAATAATAGCTATAGGGTGTAAGATTCAAATTCAATAAAAAGAATGATTCTCTTGCATTCTTGTGTTCAAATAAGATTTTTCAGGGATATTTAGAGAAGACTCTTGAATTGAGTAGAACAAAATGCAGCTCGTTCCTGCGTTGGTTTGGATGAGTTCTACAGTGCTTCCAACTCTAAACTTTAAGTATCCTACCCTCTAAAATCCACACATGACTGTTCAGTACGCAAATTATTTAATAGTAACACAGATATCTGAATAACTAGCATTTTCCTACTGTTTTATATTTGTATAAAGCACTCTTAGTTGTATGAATAACTAGTATACTTCAAATCCATATACTTTATTGCTTTATCTTTAGAGACACCATGTCAGATGTTTAAAACAAGTGGCTGCTCTCAAGAAAACGGATCTCAAAATACAAGAGATAAAATCACAATGACCTCCTTATTTGGGGCAAATTTCACTTGCAATAGAAAGGAAAAATGGAAGTGTGGGAAAGTTTCTTTCAGAAAATTAAATTTTCCCAAAGGTCATTTTAAATTTTAATAATTTAATCAACTACCTGATTCTGATTTCAAGTCAAGAGTCATAGAGGTCCATTTTATTACAAATAGAAAAACTTGTAGTCATTCAAACGTTGATGGCAGAGAATAACATCATTAACTGTGCTAGACAGGACACAGGAGCCAAGTAAAGGAGAAAGATGCAATTTATGTCCCTCATCAATTTTAGAGTGTTTTTCCCCCCAGGATCATCCTAAAGCCAAAATTGCGGAAATATTTCCTACTTTTGCACATAACGATCTCTATTTCATCCCTTGCATGCTCTGTGTTTATCTGAAACTTGGTTTCTGTCTAAGTGTCTAAAGAAAGACCTTATTAGGGTGAAATACATTTTTGCAGGCACTGATGTGACCCTTGGGTTTTGAGTTACTAATGACCTTAGGGCAGAGACTATAGGTAATGGACAGAGAAGGAAAGACAGGAGAGTATGGAGCTGGCCTACTGTCGTTGCTCTATTCACAGTGAGGACTGAGCCATTCTAATCCCCTTGGATTTTTTTATCTACCAAAGCAGCTTGGGCCCATCAGCAAATTGCAGTGGCATATGGTCCAGGTTTATGAGTAATCTGGCACATGATTAAGGCAAGGGGGATGTTATCCTTCAGCAAATACTGAAAATATTGTAGGAGAGTTTTGTGAGGTTTTAAAACTGATAAAATTATAATTATTAAAGATCTCCAGGAATCAACAATTTGGATTTTGTCAAATTAAAATTTTCTTAAGATATAGGAAGTTACTTCAAAAAAGAAAAATCAGTGACCCAAGCGTTAAGAAGTAGTAGCTCTGTTTATTTGCTGTTGAATCAGTAGCTTGGATACTGTTCGTCAGGATCTAAAGGGGGCTACACACAAGGCCTGGGTTTCCATGAGGACCAGGTTTCCACTTCCCTACAATCAGTTCACCATTGTAGTTACAGCTGTCCTAAGGTTGCAGGGATGAAGGAAACAATTTCAAAGAGAGGTGTGACGTGGAGACAGGTAGATGGTGTCTAATATAACGTCATCCATGTTTCGCAAACTGGCTAAGTCTTTAGGTAGAGAGGTGGCTCTTGTCCCTGGGTACACACTAGATTCATCTGGGGAGAGTAGAAAAATCTTTCCCAGAGATTCAGATTTAACTAGACTTCAGTGAGGCCCAGGCAATGGCATTTTCAAAAAGGTACCCTAGTGTTTCTACAACAATTGAATTAGAGCAACAAGCATTGAATTGGACAACACTACAGGGTGCCCAGTGGTACACAAAACTGTAGGATAAAGACTGAACACATCTTTCTGGAAAATCCATCTTACTCACAGATTTCACTATTTTTGTTCCTCTTTAAAAGTTATTACGAGATGTTACACTTATAATTGCAAGACAGATATGAATACATAGTAAAATACAAATGCACATGAGGTTTTCAGGTAAAACGGTGCCCCAATACCCTAAGAGGAGTACACTTTTCATTCATCTTTTCCTTCATTCATCAGACAGTTTTGAAGAGGTAATATACATAAGATATTATGCTTCCATCGAGGCTACTACAGTGCCATAAATTTCTCCATTTATTTGCTCATACACAACAACCTAATAACTACATACAAATACTTATCTAATGATCAATTTATGAACGTATGTATGTGTGTATGAGTTTATCTTTTAATCAGTAAAACACATTTTTTAAGAATCCTTCAGGCTAGATTGCATCTATCTCCAAATAAGTTTAGCAGTTACAAACACAGTTATATAAGCCTGATTTAGATTCTAATTCCCTCACAGATGATTTTGCACTTACAACTGTCAGAATGCTAAGTAACAAATTGAGCAGCAGAAAGAAAATAAGTAAAATGTTTGTCTCATTCTGCTTAATATTGTAATGCTCTTTAGAGTCACAACATAGCATGAAAAAATGGTCAGGTCCTCTGGTTGTTCTGGGCATTATATGCTTACTCTATCAAGTTATTTCTCATTGGATTAAAGCTAATAAGTCCTACAGAAATTCATGACCACATAATTCAATCTCTGTATAAAGGGGGTTCAACTTCCCTGAACCTCTGTTCTCAGCACATATCACAGGAGAAACAAGTCAAGTTAAACTCCAGTCTTCTAGTCTTTGACCTTAAAAACAATATCAGCACTTGCTTCAGTAGAGTTCCAGCAACCTCTTTTACCAAAGACCTTCTGTACTTCTCTCCCATTTTCTCTTCAGGGTTAATTAAAGAAAATATATTTATTGATTCACCTTTACTACAGCCTCCAAGGGAGACAAAAATAGGAGTTTTATTTTACTCTCATCAAAGTTATTTTTGCAAAAAATCCTGCTGGATAAACCAACCTGTGACCCCTTATCCAGCTACAGAATCACCATAGCAACAGAGTCACCCCATCATTTCAAGACCCCTGAACTGTCAAGGCTTTTAGGAGGGCTTTGTATCCAGCAGCACAAACTAGACAGAAGAGCAGACATGAGCGATTCATGGCTTTGGCTCTGTTGAAAAAAAAATCTCGTTTCATTTTAAAATATTCATGCCCAATACTTACATTATTTGAAAAACACCACAACCGTAAATCAAGGAAGTGTCACAGGAAGGTTGGACTCCATCCTTAGCATTGGATCAAAATCTTGAGAAGACTCCTAAGTTCACTGATGGATTGGAGGGGGAATGAGAGATCTAGTGACACCAAAGTGGTTTCAACATTGAAAGGAATCAAATTACCTCCACTATTTGGGAAAATCAGGGTGAATTTTGATGACTTGCATGCAAAGTTGCTTAGATGGGTAAGGGCTATTTTGCAGTCCATGGATTTTTAAAGCAAGAAAGCAAAAGGATCCCAGCATGAGGAAACACGGTAGGCTGCACCAGAATCAGTGTAAAAGGGTTGGAAGTGATTTTTATAGCTTCCCCATGAGTCATGTGCATTCTAAGGTTATTAGAGTGAGTTTTGGAGAAGGAAGGAGTTACTTATCCCCAGCAAAGATGTTTCCGGGGCTGATAGAGAATGAATTAGAGCCAAGTATACAGTCAAGAAAGCCAAGATGCAACTAAGGTACAAGATCTCAAGGCGAACCCAGGAAAAGAATAAAATGTCAGACTTGCTTAAGATAAATGGGTTTGCTGATAGAGACCACAGCCAAATTCTCCACATGCCCATTTGATACAGTATAATATTCCTATGAATTAAGTGACTTAAAATAATTTTGTGTGAAGATTTCTTATTCATGACTCAGGATTTCTGGGAAAAGTGAATACTTTAGACAGTGATTATCACTGGAACACAAGAGTTTACAAAATCAAAGGAAATCCAGGAAAGGCACAGACTTAACTAGAAACCACAGTCACACCCTCCTTCAAAGGTAAGTGTAGATTTGAAACAGGAGAAATAACTGCATTATTCACTGAATTAAAAAGCATCCTTGTCATTCTGCCCAGAGGATCCAAGTTTTACCCAGGAAGTTGGTATCCCCAAAAGCACTTGTTCAGAGTAACTGAGTAGAAATTTTGTAGTGGTTATTAAAGTACAAGGAAGGCATTCTCTCTTTCTAACAGTTTAACTAATCTTGAACCTGGCACACCCCTTCTAGGATTTCTTACCAATATTCTGCTTAGAAACCTAATTTTTAATCAGAGCTCTAGCTTCAAACTACTGTCACACTATATTTCTTCCCACCAAACAAAGCAGTTAAAAGCAATAGTGGTGGCAATAGTTGCCATTTATTGAGTGCTAACTAGGTGCTTCTGGAAACTCTGAAGCATAGTTACTAAGATAACTTATAATTTATAGATGAGGAAGTTGAAACCTAAAGAAAGTAAACAACTTACTCAAGATGGCCCAGCTGGGGTCCTAACTCAGGGCTCTCTGATTTGAGAGCTCAGGGTCTTAATTATTCCTTTATATTGTCCACCTCCCAGGAATCATTTATTCCTCTCTCCCACAAATACTTGTGGCACACTGACCGTGTGCTATGGAGTGCTTTGGTTACAGCAGCAAACAGAATACTACAAGTTCCTGCTTTCTTGGAGCTTAGGTCTCACATTCTGCACATATATATCAGGTGCTATTAAGTTCAACAGGAATGAAGAAGAGAACATGGTAGAAAGTTAGACAAACTCCTCATCACCTCTGCCTGCCTCCCAAAATGCAGACAGACCTCTCAGTTACACTTTTTTCTTCCATATGCTTATGTCCCAGCTGGTCTTCTTTTCTTTTCTCTTAACCAGTCCTCTTACCCTTGTCAACCCTTCCACTCTCCTCATCACGGAACGGTCCCTTGATTTCAATGTCTTTGTGAAAATGTGACTCTGATGATATCATACCTCTTGGTGCCTTCTTGGGAGTTAGGCTGAAAGGCAGCATTTGTAGCTTCAACTCCACCTGGAGACACCAAACCTTTGCTTCTCTAAATACTTGTAAAAATATGTCTGGCTATATCACTCCCATCTTCTCCATATTTTTGTCCACTTCAGTTATCTAATTTTGTATTTGGTTTAAAGTTCTCCTCTTTGCTCTAAGTTTTATCATAATAATTACGGATTCCCACATGCATGTGGAAACACCAATCAGACAGCATCTTCTCTTTGCTGCAGACACTCACCATAAGCACCAGACCCCACCAGAGCTGACACATCTCTGAAATGTTAAAGTTCTATGTCCACTCTAGAAGCACAGTTTCCTATTCTTCTAGCTTTCTTATTTGTACTATTAACATCTTCGTTTCTAATCCTTAACTAGACTTGAAATTTATTGACTGTTCCATTCTTGCCCATCTATCAGTCTCCTCCTGTCCCCATTTCCCATGTGGGCCATAATCCAGCATTTGAGTCTCGATTTGTGTCTTTGTGTCTCGATTCTTTACTCCCTTCTGCTGCACCTGACTGCCATAACCTCAATCTGGTCAAGGCCACAATCCCCACTACTTAAAATGGATTGGGATGTGGGAATAAACCATAAAACTGTGTAGATCTGTGTCACTGTAAGTTAATGGTGTCCAGTTGGCCCTTAATATTGCCTGAAAATTCTGTAGTATGTTTCTAATCAGCTTGTCTCTCGCTATCCAGGATAACCATTCCAAGCTTACCTGCTTTTCACAAGCTCCCTATCCCATAATTTCGTCCTTAACTCTCAGCACAAGACCTCCTCTCCAATTTTACAGAGAAAACACAATCAGGTGAAAACTTATCCAACTTCACATTCACCCACCTTCACATATGTTACATTTGTTCTCTATTTTTTTTTCTCCTGTTTCTCTAGACAAAATATTCTATCCTCTTTTCTGAAGCTAATCCTGCCATCTCCTCCAACTTCCATACAGAAGTTGTTCAGTCATTTATTCTCTTTTATCGTAAGTCCTCTGACTTCTCTCTCTCCATTGACATTTTCTCTCTTGCACACAAGATTGCTCAAGCCTCTGCCATGCAAAACATTCTCCTTTAACCCTGTATCCCCTACTAACTCCCATCTAGTCTCTCCCCTTTAAATACAAGCTATTGCAAAAAAAAGGCTGTACACAAGTACTTTAATTCTTATCATTCACCTCACTCCTTAACTCTCGCCATCTACAGGCTTCACTTTTACCACATCATTGAAATAATTCTTCCAAATGTAGGATGACCATGCATCCTGGTTGTCCTGCAGAACATCTATTTTACACTTGTTGTCCTGTCATAATTGTTAATAACAATCTTTGTATTAGTCAGGTTTTCCTAAAAGAACAGAACCAACAGATTATTTAGATAGATGATAGATAGACAGAGAGAGAGGTAGAGAGATAGATGATATAATTAGAGATATAGAAAGAGATTTATTATAAGGATCTTGCTCTTATGATTATAGAGGCTGAGAAGAACTCTGTCTGTAAGTTGAAAACCCAGGGAAACTGGTGGTATAGTTTCAGTCCAAGTCCAAGTCCAAAGGCCTGAGAACCAGGAGAACTGACAGTGTAAATTTCAATCCAAGTCTGAAGGCCTGAGACCCAGGAATGCCAATGGTGTATAAATCCCAGTCCGAGAGCCAGAGAAACCAATGTTGCAGCTCAAGTAGTCAGGCAGAGAAAGAGCAAATTCTCCCTTCCTCTGCATTTTTGTTGTATTCAGACCTTCAGCTGACTGGATGATGTCCACTCCCACTGGGGAGAGCAATCTCTCTTACTCAGTTTACTGAGTCAAATGCTAATTTCATCTAGAAATACCCTCATGGACATATCCAGGATGTTTAACCAAAACACTGGGCACCAGTCGTATAATCAACCATCACAATCCCTTTAATTCTCAATTATATTCTATATTGAATGATAATTTATACCATCACTCTTTCCACTTTGTAACCCTAACTCACTTGATGGTGCTGAAGTAGTTGCCTCTGGAACCCAGGGTTTTTCTTTGAAGTCCTTTGACTCCAGGAGACAACTCTCACATGGTTACACTTGGACTTCATCAGTTATTGCTTTTCAGTCTCTTTTATAATCTCCTCTTTCTCTATCTGCTCCTTAAGAATCAGTATTTCTCTAGGTTTACCCCTTGGCCAATCCTCCTGGATAATATATTCATAATAATGGCATCAACCATTCTTATTATACAATAACTCCCAATATACATCTTTAAGCTCAGATCTCCCTCCTGAACTCTAGGCTTTCATAAACAACCGCCTATGGGAATTTCCACTTGGATGCCTAAAAAGACACTGTAAATAGAACCCAACTCAAACTGAACCCATCAGTTTCCCTCCATATCAGCTTCTTTTCCTAGACTACCCTATCTAGGTGAATGGGCAGACCCATACCCATGGTTCAGATCAGAGACCTGAACATCATTTTTGACCTAACATCTTCTTTTATTCCTTTATCTCATATCAAATTTCTCATGATTTTCAGGTGATTCTACTTTTTAAATTATTCCTTAGATCTTGACATCTGCATATATCAACTGCCATTACCTTGGTTTAGAACCTTATTAGTTCTCACTCTGTTTACTATAATAGCCTTTTGTCTTTCCACCTTCACTTGTAATCCCTTTAACTTACATGCCACAATGCCACCAGTTTGATCTTTCTAAATCCTACAATGGCACTTATCTAAGTTTACCTGCCTAGTCCTTGCACCCTGTATACCAGTGTACTCAACTCCAAACGACTGATTTGACCCAAGTCTCTCATGCTTTTGTACCTGCTTCTTCCTCTCCCTAGAAGGACCCTCCTAACCATTCTTCTTCTACATTAGTCTCACTTGGCTCAATATCAGCTCCCTCTGAGAGTCTTCTAGGCAGGGTTAGGTGGCCCTCCTTACACAGCATCCTTTGCTTCCTTCATCACAGAACTCATCATCCTGTAGTGTAATTGTACAGTTGCTATTCATCTCTACTGCAAGACTATGAACTGTGAGATATCTTTGCCTCTATTGTGCCTCACATGAGGTCTGGCACAGAATAGGCACTCAGTTAAGGTTTGTTAAGTAAATGACTGAATGAATGAGTATCAGCCAATTAGAAATAATTTCTACCATAATAGACAGAGTACATATGAATAAAACATTTTTTATAAAGACATAATATTTATTTTCTTAAAAGGATTTTAGTTCAATCCAGAGATCTTTAAATCCTGCAGAAGTGCTAAAATTACTTGGCTGAGTTCTGCCCCATGGTTCAGGGTTTCCATTTCATGCTTCACCATGTAACACCTGTAGATTAATTTTTTTCTTTGCTACTTATTAGTTGATCATTAAGTCACACTATGCTGTCTGTTATGGTTATATTAAGGCTGTGCTTGTACAGTATTTCAAGGTTCCAGAAATGCAGACAAGTCATTATAGAGATCCTTTTCTTGTACAGCCACCTGCTTGCTGAGACATATGTTTCTCTCTCTTCTAAGACTTGTGTTTCTGAACTACTTTAAAGCTAGACACTATTGTAAAGACATTCAGTATCAGATTATTACTCTTCTTTTACACTCAAAGAATGAGGAATAATTTCTCTTTTTCTTAGCCTGCTTATGAAATAAACTATATTAAATTTTGTTTAAAAGCAAAAGAGAAATTTAGTAGGGATCTATGATTCACATGGGAAAAAGGAAAGCTTCCTGATTTAGCTGTGTCACCCCAATTGGAAAGTATGAAATGGTCAGTTACTAAGAATGGTCTGAACAAGCATCAAATAAAGAGATTTGACACAACATTGGATAGAATATTTGATAACTAGCTATCTATTTTACATTTGGTGGTGTACATATGTTCATGCCACTCTCTCACTTTGTCACAGCTTACCCTTCGCCCTCCCCATGTCCTCAAGTCCATTCTCTACATCTGCGTCTTTATTACTATCCTGCCCCTAGGTTCTACAGAACATTTTTTTTTTTTTTTTTAGATTCCATATATATCTCTTAGCATACACTATTTGTTTTTCTCGTTCTGACTTACTTCACTCTGACTGACAGACTCTAGGTCCATCCACCTCACTACCAATAACACAATTTTCCTTCATTTTATGGCTAATATTCCATTGTATATGCGTGCCACATCTTCTTTATCCATTTATCTGTCAATGGACACTTAGGTTGCTTCCATGTCCTGGCTATTGTAAATAGAGCTGCAATGAACATTGTGGTACATGACTCTTTTTGAATTATGGTTTTCTCAGGGTATATGCCCAGTAGTGGGATTGCTAGGTCATATGGTAGTTCTATTTTTAGTTTTTTAAGGAACTTCCATACTGGCTGTATCAATTTACATTCCCACCAGCAGTGCAAGAGGGTTCCCTTTACTCCACACCCTCTCCAGCATTTATTGTTGGTAGATTTTTTGATGATGGCCATTCTGACTGGTGTGAGGTGATACCTAATTGTAGTTTTGATTTGCATTTCTCTAATGATTAGTGATGTTGAACATCCTTTCATGTATTTGTTGGCAATCTGTATATCTTCTTTGGAGAAATGTCTAAATAGGTCTTCTGCCCATTTTTGGATTGGGTTGTTTGTTTCTTTTGATATTGAGCTTCATTGTAAATTTTGGAGGTTAATCCTTTGTCAGTTGCTTCATTTGCAAATATTTTCTCCCATTCTGAGGGTTGTCTTTTCGTATTATTTATGTTTTCCTTTGGTGTGCAAAAGCTTTTAAGTTTCATTAGGTCCCATTTGTTTATTTTTGCTTTTATTTCCATTTCTCTAGAAGGGGGGTGGTGGTCAAACTTCAGACTATACTACAAAGCTACAGTAATCAAGACAGTATGGTACTGGAGCAAAAACAGAAATATAGATCAATGGAGCAGGATAGAAAGCCCAGAGATAAACCCACGCACATATGGTCAACTTATTTTTGATAAAAGAGGCAGGAATATACAATGGAGAAAAGACAGCCTCTTCAATAAGTGGTGCTGGGAAAACTGGACAGCTACATGTAAAAGAATGAAATTAGAACACTCCTTAACACCATACACAAAAATAAACTCAAAATGGATTAAAGAGCTAAATGTAAGGCCAGACACTATAAAAGTCTTAGCGGAAAACACAGGCAGAACACTCTATAACATAGATCACAGCACTATCCTTTTTGACCCACCTCCTGCTGGTTCTTAATCTCAGGTTTGACTCCTAAAAAAAATAAATACAAGTCATTTGTTTATACAGTGACACACTCCATTGCCTTGGTCACTAATTTGACCAGCACAGGCAGTCCTCTTGATGTACATTTTCTGTTTGCAGTTCCAAATATTCACTCTGCCTCCTACCCCTGTTCACTTGAGGCTTCGTTAGCTCAGAGTCACTGAATTAAGCCCAGGTTTTTTTTTTTTTTTTTAGATGTTGGGGGTAGGAGTTTATTAATTAATGTATTTTTGCTGGGTTGGGTCTTCGTTTCTGTGCGAGGGCTTTCTTTAGTCGTGGCAAGCGGGGGGCCACTCTTCATCACGGTGCGCAGGCCTCTCACTATCGCGGCCTTTCTTGCTGCGGAGCACAGGCTCCAGACGCGCAGGCTCAGTAGGTGTGGCTCACGGGCCCAGCCGCTCCGCGGCATGTGGGATCCTCCCGGACCGGGGCACGAACCCGTGTCCCCTGCATCGGCAGGCGGACTCTCAACCACTGCGCCACCAGGGAAGCCCAAGCCCAGGTTTTTAACACTAGGTGCTGCAGTCTGCAAACACTGCCTTACACTGGCCAGAGGAAGCACAGGTCTGTAGGAATTTACTCTCATCAGGAGAATCTTTGGAGTTTATCCCCTCACTAATAAGGAGGTCTTCCAGCTAACAAGCTGTAAAATTCATCAGTATACTTTTTAATCCCTTCCAATAGTCATCCAGTTATCATTATCCCCACAGCATTCAACTGTGGTCAAGCAGAATAAAGCCCACAAGTCAAAAACCATTACCACACAAAAATACTGTGATTACAAGATCAGTTTGATAATCTTTTGAAATGATCATGCCATAGTACTCACAAGAAAGTGTGACAAAAATACATTTCACAATATTGCAATGAACTGTGTTTAATTTTATCTAACTCAGTGAGCTCTTGAGAGGGTTTTGCACCTGCAGTAATTTGCCTTTTTGTGAACATGTCTAGATGGCAGTGTGTCTTGGCATCTACTTAGATAATTTGGATAATTTTAGTTGAGACCCAACTAGAACTAAATATGCCCTAAAAAATCTCTTGATGAAGTTTGTTTTCAGGAAGTTTCAAAGTGAATTACAATTGTATAAGCAGCTTTTAAGAACCTCAGTGAGAGCAAGATGAAAACCTTTCCCAAATGTGACCACAAATGTAATTCCAGTAATGGGTCTAGGACACCAAACTCATTAAGTAACCTTATTAGTCCTTGCAGAGTCAACACATAAGCCATATAGCACATTCTTCTCTAATTACAAACATCAGCTAACCATTCGTGAGGGTATGGTTTATGTCGGCCAACACAGAAGTACAAGGAGGTCAAAGTCACCTTGTTTTCTGAAGTCTGTTACCATCTGGTGAATTTCCAGGATCATTCTGTCTCTACTCAAGGAGGCTAGACCACAGTAACCATTCATAGGGTCTTAAAAAGGAAAGCAAATCTATGTCCAAGCGGGGAAAATGCCAGAACTCAAATAGCCTACTTCTCCCAAGGCAAGCTTTTCTTATGCCTGAGAAGAGGTTCCAAGTTCATTATCTTTTTAAAAGATTCCAACAATTTAGCTCGATATAAAAGTGAATTGAAAAAAAAAAGTGAATTGTTACCCAATTAACTGTCACAAAGGGTTGCTTTCCTTGTCAAAGAAGCTCTCAGTGTTGCTGATATGAATGACGTTATAACCACATCGTAGCTGAGAAAACATGCAGACCTGTTGAAAGATGGCTCATCTCACCAACCAGAGTGGGTAAAAGGAGACAGCAAAAAGAAAACCAAAGAAGTAGAGTCCAATCAAATTAATCATGTTTTGCAAAGGGACTTTCATATGAATCAGTGACCAGAAGAAAATTCTCAAAATGACCATAACTTTCCACTACCCATGGCCAAAGAAACTGGGAACACAACTAGCCAAGTTGAAATTTTCCCCACCAGATATCAGAAATAACCATGACTGATCACTTGACTTTTAACCACATTTTTGTAATATTTACACTTTTTGAGTTTAAGACATGGCAAGGTAATTTGCTCAAAATAAATTATTCTCAGAAAATAGTACAAAGATGATATCATGTCACGTCACATTTTGATGTTTGAAGCCCCCATGTAACGATGACAAGAAAGGGCCATTGGGTGTCTAATGAATCATGTTATAATGAAGCTGAACTCATGAGTTTCTCTAGTTATTTCTGAATCTTCAGCCTAGTATCTAGCAATGATTTTTAAATGAATGAGTGAATAGTTAAGTCTATTATGATGTTAATACATTAGCAATGAGTAACAACATCAAGTCTCCTGTCTTAATCTCAACATTTTAGCGCTAGCTGGTTAGATTTAGGATAAAGTTGGCAGATAACAATCTTAGCAATGCTAGACCAGGGGTAACTCTAAGCATGTTCTTACTTCGCTCACCTCTGAAGAAGAGTGAAACTAAGGTCAAAGGAAACTTGGAGAGATGACTAATTTTCTGAAATCTGTAAGAGATTTCTCATCCTGATTTATAAATCACTGGCACCTGTGGCTAACAGTTTGCTATAAAGCAAAATTCAGCATAAGGCAGGTCCATCTTGAACTCTATCCAAAGGGGCTTAATTACTGAATCACACACACACAAATCTTGTTATAAAATGGATTTACCCAAAAGGCAGCCAGATGGCCTAGTTCCAATGCATTAGTGAGGATAAAAAGAACGACAAACACGTTGTTCCCCCACTCCCAAGATGTTCATCGTGTCACTGAGAGGAGTCAAAACCCGAGGTAATAAAAAGTTGACGCCTGGGAAAGGAAATGAAATTGGCTTTACGACATCCTCACAGCAACTGACTAGACTCCCTTGACTGGGGTCTCAGCAAGGACTGGGGGAAAATAGTTCCTCCAGACCAAGACCATTGTTTCCAAAAAAATGTGGGTGCTGCTTGCCTCCATAAGCAACTGTATCTTAGGAACAGAAATTTTAATTGACTGAAACCCACTGTGTGAAACTGAGAATGGAAATTGGGTTCTCCACCTCCGCAGCACCTTTATTTTGGGCTATGAAGCTTTGGAAGGACAGCAGGGAGTATAAACTGGCTATTAGTTGTCTCTCGTATTATTCATTTATGTACCAAAAAAAAGCGAAAAAGAAAAAACTTTGGGTTCTGAGGAAGTTGCACAGAAGGTAGGACTGTGGCTAGAATGGCTTGTGCCTGCTGGCTTATGAAGTAAATGGACCTTTTGTATGTTTTTGTGATGAAAAGAAAAGCAGTTGTCCTCTGTCATCTCTGGCAAGTTTGTCACTCGTGAGAATTTCATTAGCCGTCCGTATAGTTTTATCCTATTCTTTGCAGAGATCTCTTCGAGGGCAGGGGCTATGTCTTATTTATCTTTATTGCACCCCATCAACACAGTGCCTGGCACTTGGTAGGCTCTCAATAAATTTGGGGAGGTGACAAAAAGATGAATATATGAAATAATAGTGATGAATACATGAAATGATAACATATATATTTTAAAAAGTAAAAATATATGGGTACAGCTTATTATAGTATAGAGAAGATAAATGTTTTTGTTTTTGCTTTTTTTGGCGGTACGCGGGCCTCTCACTGCTGTGGCCTCTCCCGCCGCGGAGCACAGGCTCCGGACACGCAGGCTCAGCGGCCGTGGCTCACGGGCCCAGCCGCTCCGCGGCACGTGGGATCTTCCCAGACCGGGGCACGGACCCGTGTCCCCTGCATCGGCAGGCGGACCCCCAACCACTGTGCCACCAGGGAAGCCCAAGATAAATGTTTTTTAGGAAAAGATCTTAAAACTCTACAGGTTCAATGTCTTGCCTTTAAAGATAAGGAAAATAAGACCTAGGGAAATTTAACATATCAGTTGACTAAAACAGTACTGAGGTTTCAAGATTCTGAAGAGTACGTATACAATTTGTGTGGATGCCACACTATTTCGATTACATTCATACTGCCTGGTTCTCTCTTGACTTCCAACTCACTTCTGGGTTCCTTTCATATATATTTTCCCAAAGAATGCAAACTATTTTAAAATTAGCTTAAGTAAAACCTAATTAGGTAAATCATATATGGAAATGGATTCCAAAGATCCGTTAAAAATCCCTTCTCTACAGCACTTGCTGAAGCCTGATCACAATGAGCCACCTTGTTTGAACTGTCCAGGTTAGATGGAAAGAAGAGCCAAATTTAGAAGATTCCAAACGGATGGAGTGGTAATGTTATCCCGTGGCCAAATGTCAAATGACAAGTTTAGATAGCAATCCCTGTATGGCAAGCAGAACTTGACTACCTGGCAGTGAACGTGGGTGAAGACAGAAGTGGCCCACAAGTCTCCAGTGCATATGCTCCTCAGCGCAGATCAGCACCAGCCTTACAAGAAGGGGAACAAGTGACCTCTATGAAGTGTCACTTAAGGAGGCTTCATCCTACACCGTCTTCCCAAATAACTTCCTCAGACGCCTGAATTGTCACAGTTTGTGGACTAGCAATTTACCTAAACACAAATAGGCCTGGGAAGAAATTCTGTTGTTAAAATTTTGTCTCTAAGGTGGAAAGACTCACAAGTCTGGAAGTAGCTAGATATGGGTTCAAATTCAGGTGTCAGCAACACTTTCTAGCCCTGCAAACTTGGGCAAGTTAATCAACCTTTTGAACTTTAATGTTTCGGGGTTTTTTTGTTTTTTTAATCTGTGAAGATTTTAAGTCCTACCTTTCAAAGTCATTTGCAAAGATTAAATTAGATATTGTATGTAAAGGCACAAAGTCATACTTGAAGAGGGAGCAAAGAGCAAGGAAGAGATGACAATAGCTTAGCTGGATGGTTAAGCATCCCCTCTATCAGGTTGTCTGAGTTAAAATCTTGACTCTTAGAGGCTGTGTAATTTGGGGCAAGGCACTTACCTTCTCTGTGTCTTTGTCTTTTCATCTGTAAATAAGGACTATTAATAGTACATACATCATAAGTTATTATATAGATTTAATGTTATCATAGAGGGAATATGCTAGTATTGGGGCTCAATAAATTGAGCTTTTAGCAGGAGAAATACAGCAAGTGTATTTCCAGAGGTGGTAGGTGAAGCGGAAAGATGTCAGGGAAACTGGAAGACGTAAAAGGGCCTTTAAAAGGAATGTAAATGGGTATCAAGAAGAAAGTGCTGATTCAAATATTTATCTGGGTCTGTGCAGTTAATCTTTATTTTCCTGCATCTCTCTAGAAAAACCGTAAATCTTTTAGCCTGATGTCTTGAACTTGTAATTTTCATTTGTCTCATTTTGATTTTGGTCTTAAAGGTAGTATTCAACCACTGGCTTTTGGCATGTACTTAAAATTAACAAGTAAGAGCATAAACCATTTACATCCCCACCCTTCCCAGAGAGACTAAAGCTGAAACGCCCTTCCCTTAATAATGAGGCTAAACAGATGAGGTTTGCCCTGTGCCCTGGAAGTTAGCATCCTTCAGGCTGCAACAGAAAAACAACAGAAACAAGCTCCAAAGTGGAAGATTCTCCACCCTTCCAGCAGAGTTCAAACTCAGGACCTGACAAATCGGATGGATTCTACTAATGGGAGGATTTATATCTCATCATAAATCTCAATCTACCTTCTTCTTTAGGTCAGAATCTCCTGGTAGTTATTAGACTGTTTGTAAAATTATTTTACAGCATAAAAATTATTATTGCTACAATGGTTTTGCTATCATATTGCATTGTATTTGTACAAAATAATATTAGTGCTGGTATTGTTTTTAATGCTTTGAATTGTATTATCCAACATTCTTCTAAATGTCTTTATTACCTACAGACTCATTTTAATTTTATTGTAAGCAAAATGCAGCTCAGGTACAGATGGTTTAAAAAGAACTTAATAAGCAGTGAACAAATCTTTCAGCAATCTGGTTCTATATTAGATTGTAGCATTAAAAATGGTCTTTATCATACAGATAAAACTGAGAGAATCCATGACTTTCAAAGCTGCCAGTTAGTGGCAGAAATGAGATTAAAACTTTAGTCTTTTGTACAAAAAGCTGGGGAAAATTATTACCATTTTATATTTTTTAAAAAGTCAATTCAATTGACCTTCCTATTTCCAGACTCAGTATAATTGGCAAATCAATATTATCAACAGTAATTAAAACTGCCAGTAATATGAAAGAAATCAGTCTGATAAATTGTATACAATTAAACTCTTACTTAAATGGTTTTCTAAAATTATCACAAATGATGGAACAAAGGACAGGAGCAACATTTTCTTAAAGTGTGACACGTGTTCCACACTGGTAAGAAAAAAAAAATGTTGAGAGCTCTTCTGTTTCTCCCCAATAAAATGCCATCATATTTGCCTTAAGAATTAAAACTAAGTGTCCCCTACATACTTTGTACTTCATAGAAGTTTTTTTTTTTTTCTTTTTTAAGAGACTACTGTAAAGGAAAGAAAGAAATGTTCTATGGACTAGGCAGTAGTGTCAGGGAGAATAGTGTTTAACAAAATGTATCTTACTTTTTAAAATAATTGACCACGTGATTATAAATTACTTTACAAATAAAAGAAATTCAGTCTCCCATAAGAGTTACCTAATAACAGTTACAAGAGGGCAAATGAAAAATCAGTTTGTAAAAGGGCATGTAATGCATTTAGTTTTAATGATTCTTTAGTAAAAAACATAAAGTGATGCTTCCTTCTGTTTATCCACTAAAACAATGGGAAGAAATGGCATGATAACAGTATGTGATACCTAAAACAATCTCATTTATTTCATCTCATTCATACTAGCCCAATTTTTGGGGGGGGGTTTGTTCTCTAATATAATATCGTGTCAAATAACATAATTTCCTGTGTATTAGTCACAGCCCTCCTCTTCTCCACTTAAAATATTGGTGGCCAGATGCATAATCTATTGGAACCATTGTTTGTATCTCTGCCCTGGAACATTTCAGAGACAGATGCGTTGGCAGGTTTCCAGTTAAGTTTAATATTGCCTGAAGGAGAAAATTAAATAAAAATCATTTTCTCTCAGATGCATTTTCAACTTTGACTGACTGTAGACATGGAGGATTAAATTTTTCCATAGGCAAGTACATCTAGTGTCCTTTTAATTGTATCTCCATCTTTAGAAATTGTAGCTTACAAAATAAATATTTTTCTCATGGGTATATAAGTCTTTGTAAATATTTTGCTCATTTTACATTGCCTAAGAAGCAGGACAAGATAGATTAGAGCTTGGAAACCTATAGAGAGGAGTGAGTATTGAAACCACTGGGGAGAAAGGGCAACATTAAAGGCTTCTGTTAAGATGTCCTTTCTGATGAGACGGTGAGACGGAACACTCTTGAACTGCTACTTTCTCTTGAGCAAGTGATTAATGTTGTTGGTATAAAGACGTGATCACAACATACAGTTCAGCAACTCAGTCTACTGTACCAGATTTATGAAGCCTGGATCAATATAAATTGTCTTAGGAGAGCTCGCAACCTTGTAATTCACTAGGGAACAATGATCGAAATGAAAACATGGCCTTGAGGTTGTCTTTGCTCACTATTTTCATTGGCAGATGTATAATTGAGTAAAAAACTATCTTGGCGTTTAATGAGCAGGTAAAATATGAATAGCCCTCTTTGAATCCTGTCTTTAATCTTCAGTGTTGGCTCAGGCATTAGAGACAAAGGTGAGTTTTAAAGGGGCAGAGTTGACTCGTTACTCCCTTAGAGTACTCAACCAATTTCCCTGGTTAAATTAAGGTATTTATTTTTGTGTTTTTACATTTCAAGTAAAAGAATTCTTTTAAAATAGGCACATGTTGGGAAGATATTTTGCATATGAAATATGCATATAAAACCATGCCTTTCAAAAGTACATAATTTGACAGCCCAACATAATACAGAAAGTTCTCTGACTTTGAAATTTATTTTAAAGCCAAATGGAAAACAACCATGTACGCTATTGTCTCCGCATGATATATATCCATTCACCTAGATGATTTTTAAAGGACCTTTTGGGCCATTAGACTAAAATAACATAATAACTCGTAAGCACAGCATCAAGTTTGTATTATCACCCCATTGTCATCTAAAGGACTCATTCCTTTTATTAAATCTATTTCTTACTTTATCCTCTTTTAAAAAAGGTTTCAGGCTTTAGCATAATTGTTCTCATCAGTAAAAGCCTTGTCTGAATTACATGTTTCTTCGAATGTCGTACTCACTCTTGGTAGTTACTTTATGGAATGAACTCAGAAAGGACAGACATTTGTTTGTTTTTCTAAGAGGCACATAGTGGATCCTGAATGAGATGAACGGTATTCATTTCAGTTGCAGTTATTGAGGGGAAAGGAGTAAATGAATGAGTCTTAGATAAAATATCCAAGTGAAAAACAAACTGGAAATCTGGTAGACGATTGTGGTCATATCAACTTAGCTTGATTTACAACATATCACATGATTTTTCAAGTGCTGCTCTGTTTACCAAATGGTCTCTTGAAATTTGTTTTAATAAGACTGTGTCTGTACAACCTAAAAGTAACGTAAAATAGTGCAAAATCAATATTTCCAATAGTTTTATCTGTTCGATGAAAAAGCTAGATGTCTGAAAACAGATGACATGGTGAATTTATATTTCACTTGCCATCTGAACTCCGTAGCAAGAGTATGTAAATATGCCATAATTTGAGTAGCATCAAAAGAATCCCTGTTTAATTGTAATTCCAACAGAGGTATTTCTGGAATTCATGCAACCACTTTTTCAGAGGAAAGTATCAACAGTTCTTATTAAGGAAAGAAAGTAATACATTGAGCTACTAATGCCTCATGACAAATTAGTTTATGAGATTAACTAAATAGTAATCTGACAGTAATAATATTAGCTAACACCTATGATAGTTGACGACATAGGGCATAGAAGATCTGGGGCACAAGGAGGCCATCACAGGGTCAGCAGGGTTACAAGATGGAGCGGCTTATTCTTGTATACACACTCACAAAGATTAAATGCAATGCTTCACAGATTTGCCAAGGGTCAGTTGTATATAGACTGAGATGGAAAAAAATGTGTTTATGCATGTACAAATATATAAATATATGTAGGGATATGTATATATACATATATATGTATATGCACACATGCATAATATGGGTTTATAGAAATGATGTGAATACAGCTGAGACATTGATGGCACTATGAACTAAAAGAACAAGAGCGTCCTAAAATCTAAGACATAAATATCTATATCAAATTCATAGGACTCAAGTTCTAAGTACATCTTCCACAAAAATTACATTTAGTTAGATTTAAACAGTTTTAGTTCATTTATAACATTTTATTCAAGTTTTGCCATTCTTTTCAGTCATTCTGTCATTAATTATTTATTGAGTAAATGCATGCTTATTTATTAATGGATTAATTGTTACCGAATTAATTATTATTTATTGAGTACTCACAATACGCCAGGGAGGGCTGGCTGAGCATCAAGGGACACTGTCCTGCCCTTGAAGAATTCATCAGGTAAAGAGAAAAGACAAATGCACTTGGCCTTTGCCTTTAAATGAGGTTATTGGTGCTTATGTTACACCAAGAGGATTCTCGTGTGTGTGAATATGCGTGTGCATGTGTGTGTCCAGCCAAAGAATATGTCTGACTTGACTTTTTCACTCGTTCACCAATTCAAAGAGGTTTGACCCTCAGATAGTTGAGATTAAAGTCACATGTTATGTTGGAAATTAGTATTATTGGCCTTGTATAATTAGGAAAGGGTCCCTGATGGTGCTGGGGTTTTTTCATCATTTAGTATGGCAGTTTTCAAACATACAACAAACAAAGAGGCAATATAACAGATGCCTGCATGTACACCAGTAAGAATAAACATATGTTAACATGTTTTATTATTATATTAGCTAGCACCTATAGCGTTTACTATGTGTCAAGCACAAGACTTAACTTATTTGCCTCACAGAGCCTCCCATTCCTTTACATTTCATCAGCTACCAGAGGTAACCAAGTTAATTTGCATAATTCCCAGGAATGGTCTCATACTTTTACTCTCTATATTTATCGACAACATAAAATACATTATTGTTTTGTTTTTTAAATTGAAAAATTTTATCATATTGTAGATAAATTTGGCTGCTTTTTTCTTTCACTCAATGTTAAATTCTTGCAATTGATTTATATCGATACACTTACTTTTAACTATATGAATGATCCACAGCTTATTCACCCAGTGGCCTGCAAAAAATCATTCGATGATTTCCACTCCTTCATAGGTAGTGATCCTCAATAAACATTCACATCCCAAGCTCCATCTCACCATCTGCTTCTGAGAAACCAGCCTGTGTAACTCATGCAGTTACTCCCAGGCACTAGGAACAGTTTGGTGACAAGTCAGTTTCTGATTCCTGAAACAGTTACCAGACTTTCATCACTCTCATCAAGCTATCCATTCTCATCTGTCTCTGTCTCAGTGGCTCCCTCACTTTCCTACTGTGACAGGAACCACTATTTTTACCCTCTCACTTTTCTTTTCCCCACCACACACAAAAAAGAGAAAGACCCACGTCCTTTTATGGCAAGGCTCCTGTCTGCATTCTGGATCTTGTTCTGCTCTTTAGGGGTTTTGGTCTGGTGTTACAAGTCTTCCCTCTTTGCTTTTTCCCCTTAGTCACTAAATAAATTTGTTACCTTGCTTTAAAAGGGAACAGTAACAAAAGTATAATAACTTCTATAATTTTGATCCTACAAAGATGTATTTCTGACCTTTTGAGCCAACCTCTCTATATTAACTTCTTATCCCACTGGAATCTGGCTTCTACCACCACTAGTTCACTGAAATTATTTTTATCAAGGACCCTATTAAGTATGTTATTACTAAATCCTATTAACCACTTTATTACTAAATCCAATGGGCATTTTCCAGTGCTTGCCCTTCTTGACCTTCTGCAGGATTTGGCAAAGTTAATCAGTTCTTCTGAATTTTATTAATATAAGTATTTCAAATATACAAGTGTTTCAAATGTAAAAGTACATATAACAATATGAGACATTCATTGCTTACCATTCAAATTAAACAGATGTAGACATTTTGCCATGTTTTCTTGAACTCTGTCTTATTGAAAAAATAAATAAAATATAAGAGATAACTAAAAATCACCATCCTTTCCCTGAATCTTCGTCTCCCAGAGTAGCATATAACCTAGTGATGTGCATCATAGCCAATCCTTCCTTTTCAAAATACTATCACTCTTTCTTCATTCTCCTCACACAGTTTGACTGTTAGTTTTTAGAACCATTTTTGGGCTCCACTTCCATCAGTATCTTCCTACTGTAGGTATTCCCTACAAAAGATTCTCTAGAAGAGGTTCTATCTTTGGCCCTCTTCTGTTTATACTCTCCAAACTTTCTTTGAGTTATTTTCATCCATTCCCATGGCTTCAATCAATCTCTCTCCTCAGATATAAAACCATACATCTGAAACTCTACTGAAAATTGGCATGTATATATTTCACAAAGGTAAACTTGTGAGACCAGAACTAAACTCATTGTTTCCCTATTTAGAGCAAAGTTAACTATTATAATAGATAAGCTCATATTTCCCCTTATAGTAGTGTAGGTAGTTTTAAAATATGTCCACAAATTCTTTGACATCCTTTCTTCTAAAGGTGTAGCCGAATACCCTCATGTTGAGCATGAGGAGGACTTAGTGGCTCCCTTCTAACAAGTAGGATATGGTGGAAGTGATAGTGTACAACTTCCAAGACTGGGTCATAGAAAGCATTCTCTCTCTCTCTCTCTCTCTCTCATTGCTAGGGAGGGTGGGAGGGAGGGAGACGCAAGAGGGAAGAGATATGGGAACATATGTATATGTATAACTCACTTTGTTATAAAGCAGAAACTAACACACCATTGTAAAGCAATTATACTCCAATAAAGATGTTAAAAAAAAAGAAAAACCTTCTATGCCATGGAGACACTCAAGGAGCTCTAACAAGAGGTTCCTCTGTCAAAGAACTGAGGTCTTCTGCCAACAATGTGAGTTACCTTAGAAATGACTTTTAGCCCAGGTCAAAGCTTCCTACATTAATGAGGAAGTTGTGAGCCAACTTTGCCAGAGTCAGAGTATAGGATGTCTTGATTCCCTATCTTCGCATCATACAGGTAATCAATCACCAAATTTTGTTGATTCTAAATCTGCAATATATTTTTTCCAGTACATTTTACTTTCTCTGTCTACTGCCATTACAGGCTAAGATCATGGCAACAATCTCCCAGCTGACATCCCTACAAATTTTGCACCCTCCAATCCATTCTCCGTCTTGCATTTTATAACCTTTTTAACATGCATATCTAATTATATCTCTCTTTTGCTTAAAAATAAACAAATAAAAAGCAAAATAACCTCAATTAGTCCATTCCATAATAAATATATTCTAAGAACCTTAAAATAGAAAAAAAAAAAGGTTAGACATGACATTTGGGCCTTTGATTAACTTTCTAATCTCATCTCATGACATTTTCCTTACTTCAGGTTTCATCGACTCTGAACTTCTATAATTTCCCCCCAAATGGACCATACTCTCTTTTACCTCATTAACATTTTACATGCCTCTCTATCTGCTCTTCTTTCCTCTGTACTCGTTACCCATTAAATCTCATTTCAAGCACCACCTTCCTCAAGAAGCCTTTTCTCAGCACCTAGTTGGCATTTGTCCATTCTCTCACAGCACCCGGTGCACATACCTCTATCATTTTCTTTTCTTTGTCATTAGACCCTTTGGGAATTTGAATTTTCACTATGCCTGGGTACACAGGAGGTTTTCCCTAAAAGGTATTTTTAAATGACTAAATGTGTGTATGGATGAGGTGAGTTTATGAAGCCTTCAATCTGTTTTATCCAATACAGTAGACACTAGTCATAGCATGTAGATAAATTAGATTTATATTAAATTAAAATAACTAAAATTAAAAATCTATTTTCTCACTCTTTCTAACTATCTTTCAAGTGCTCAATAGCCACATGTGGCTAGTGGCTACCATATTGGGCAGTGCAGATTCATAGACGTTTTTCATTATCACAGAGAGTTCTGTTGAACAGTACTGCCTAAGATTTAATTGGCAGGAATAGGAGTAGCAAAGACGAGAAAGGAAAAACTAGTACCAGTAAGAAATAGGAGAATAAAGAGAGGAGGAAATTGATTATGATTTCTAGATGTCATGATTGATTGATGAATTGCTGGATGTAGGAAATGCCAAGCTATGTAGGCGTCAAGATGAGAGATTATTAAT
Organism: Phocoena sinus; assembly: GCF_008692025.1. Lineage (NCBI taxonomy): Eukaryota > Metazoa > Chordata > Mammalia > Artiodactyla > Phocoenidae > Phocoena > Phocoena sinus. The sequence goes on from NC_045767.1 coordinate 96,352,485, forward strand.
TGTTTTTGTTGTTGCTGACTGTGAGATGACAGTGGTACATCCTAGTGGATATTTCCTAAGTCACTGCCCACAGTTAATATCAAAAACTCTGTTCCATACCTTGCTTTTATATCAGGAGATATGTCTCCATAAACTTCCCTGTTTCTACAGCTGTTTAGTTTAGAGAACCACGCCAAATAATGTTGGATTCTTATTTTCTTTATGCTACCTTATATTTAGAATAAATGAGTTTTGTGAAAATCCATTGGTTTCCATTGATTTTTTTTACCCCGTTCAAAAGTGGGGTTTTCCCACCTGTAGATTAAATTTACCTTTAAGAAAAAAATCAGAATGATAATGATACAGGGAGATGTATAAAAAGTTACCAAGTATTTGAATTTTTAAAACATTGCCCATAGGGCTTCCCTGGGGGCGCGGTGGTTGAGAGTCCGCCTGCCAATTCAGCACGGGTTCGTGCCCCGGTCTGGGAAGATCCCACATGCCGAGGAGCGGCTAGGCCCGTGAGCCATGGCCACTGAGCCTGCGCGTCCGGAGCCTGTGCTCCGCAACGGGAGAGGCCACAACAGTGAGAGTCCCGCGTACCGCAAAAAAAAAAAAAAAAGAAAGAAAGAAAAGAAAAAAAACATTGCCCATAAAGACTTCAAAGGATTTTTAAATTTCCTCCTAGAATGGTATGACACTGACCTCCACTTTAACAACACTGTTCCTTGAATGTTTCAATACATTCAGGACTACTACACTTTATCCTGCAAATAGGCATTCAGGGACTTGTACAAATATATATTAAGTACGATGGATTACTTTAGAGCTCATATTTTGTCTATAATGCAGTACAGCTGTTAGCACTTGTCCAGTAATTGACTAGTTAGATTATCTGAATATAAAGATGGTCCCTGTTCCATAAAACTAATCCTGGCTTTAAAGCTAAAACCTTGAGCAGGATATTGAAGAAACCTCTGTTTTAAGAGGTCTTTGATATCTCATTCTCTCAAGAACATTAAATATTATACAGAATTCTGTCCAATTAATTAAAACTGACTTGCATTTTTTCCTTTTATATATTAACCTCATATCACAGACTAACCAATAAATATTTCCAAAATATTTAACCATTTAACTTTTCTTCAAGTTTGAGTATTTAAACCAGTCATAGAGCATCACATTATTTTAACTTCAGGTGCTTCCTGGAAATCTACTCTTCTGTTATCACTTGTGATTTCCTTACAAAACTTTATATATTCTTTGGTAATTTTTATGTTCTTGTGGCATTTATATTGATTGGTGGGTTTTATTTTTGTTATTTTTATTTTCATGCCCAAATTTAAGTCATTGTATATGGGGGGGGGTGACAGTGAATCTTTTGGCTTTTTTTAAAAAAAAATGAGTATAAATTAATAAAAGTTTCTAAACATTAGTTTTATTGATAATTTATTGCACCTGTGTAACTACCACCCAAAACAAGGTACTGATTCTCAAATTCTGCATATATCCAAAATCTCTGGGAGGGATTGTTAAAATACAGATTGCTGGGTCCCACCTTCAGAATTTCTACTTCTGTTTCAGGTCGGGAGCAGGGCCCAAGAATTTGCATGTTCAACTCAACCTTTTTGTGTACATCTATTTCAATATCTAAATTTTATATTTCTAAGTTTTTATCTGCATTTATTTCTGTTTTGTGATTTTAATTGTTTTTATGATGAAAATCATAGTGTACCTACATTTTATAACCTAATGTTTTTCAACAAGTATATATATATATATATATATATATATTTGTTGGCATGTACATTTCCCATTTGATTAAGTATTCTTCAATATATCATATGTACCAGAATTTATTTTACCAATACCCCATTATTTTTATTTAGTCAGGTTCCAATATTTTATTTTTATTGGTAATTCTATAGTATTCAATCATATGGCTATATATTTGTTCATACCTCTGACTGATTTTTTTTTTTGGGAAACATAAAACAAACCTATTTGAGTCTAGAGAGTGCTCATGTTAAGGATTTTATGTCAGATATCAAAATTGCCGTCTTGAAGAGTTATTTATTCTCAATTTCAGTAGAGCTATATATGATACTGGAAACTTATGCATAGGTATGTGCATATATATACATATATATGTGTATGTGTGTGTGTGTGTGTGTATATTTATTTATATATATGGTGCCAATTGGTGATTGACTCAATATCCTCCAGCAGTGTCCTTTAGACTTGCAATGCGAAAATTGAAAGCTATAATTTAGAACTAGGAATTTGTATGGTAGGTGTGGCCAGTTGACTATAGACGAAGAATCTGAGAATGTTGAGCTTTTCAAAATTTTTAGAAAAGATGGGACTTCCCTGATGGTTCAGTGGGTAAGACTCCACGCTCTCAATGCAGGGGGCCCAGGTTCGATCATTTGTGGGGGAACTAGATCCCACATGCATGCCACAACTAAGAAGCCCGCATGCCATAACTAAGAGTCCTCATGCTGCAGCTAAAGATCCTGCATGCCCCAACTAAACATGCCGCAGCTAAGGTCTCACATGTCACAATTAAGACCCAGCACAGCCAAAATAAATAAATATTCAAAATTGTTAGAAAAGAGATCTCAGTTGGGATGAGGAAAAACAGAATTTTTCCACATGGATTTCAATAAATTGGATTTATCTGAAATTAAAACTAACAGAAATTTTTAAGTGGCATTATGAGAATTAGTGTAATTTTTAATTTAGTTCCATTCTCAAAGCATATGATATGAATTTAAACTGTTACTCGAAATAAAATTATTTTAAGAAGATATTTTCACAGGCCTAATTCTTAAATTCATTCTCCACATTACTGAGGGAGGCAGAATAATGCTCTCCTCACCCACAGATATCTGGGACCTGTGAATATGGTGCCTTACTTGTCAAAAAAATTTTGCAGATATTATTTAAGGTTTAGGACCTTGAAATGAGATTATTTTGGATTATCTAGGTGGCCCAGTCTAATCACTCATTGAAAGTGGAAGAGAGGGGCTTCCCTGGTGGCGCAGTGGTTATGAATCCGCCTGCCAATTCAGGGGACACGGGTTTGATCCCTGGTCTGGGAACATCCCACATGCCACGGAGCAACTAAGCCCCTGTGCCACAACTACTGATCCCGCGTGCCACAACTAGTGAAGCCCATGCACCTAGAGCCCGTGCTTCGCAGCAAGATAAGCCACCACAATGAGAAGCCCGCGCACTGAAACAAGGAGTAGCCCCCAGCCCTCCGCAACTAGAGAAAACCCGTGCGCAGCAACGAAGCCCCAACGCAGACAAAAATAAATAAATAAATATATTTTTTTTAAAAAGTGGAAGAGAAAGGCAAAAAGTAGGTTAAGAGATGCAAAATGAGAAAAATCTGACTTGCCGTTGCTAGCTTTGAAGATGGATGGAAGAAAGGAGCCTCAAGCCAAGGATGGGCGCCGGTAGTAACTGGGAATGCCAGTCAGCTGACAGCCAGCAATAAACAGACACTTCAGTCCTATAACCTCAAAGAAACAGATTCTCTAGCCTCCATAAAGAATGCAGTCAGACCTCTGACTCCCCAAAACATTAAGAGAATAAATTTGTGTTGCTTTAAGACAAGAGAGTTATGATAATTTGTTACAGCAGCAATAGAAAACTATTAAAATTGGAGATAAGAAGCTTCCTGAAAGGTGAGGATCATGTCTCTGCCTTTTTCACTGCTGTGAATAAGTGGCCAGCAAAGTGCCTGGTGTGTAGCCAGTAATCAGTAAATATCTATACATTAATTAATTAAGCCACATACCTTGTTCTCATATATTTTGGTATTACTCAGTAGGGGAAATTGTCTCACCAGATTTCAGGAGAGGAATAAAGTATACTGATTAAATTCTGACTTCTAACTAGCTTAAAAAATGCAAACAAAACCTTAGGAAAAAAGTAATTTCTTATGTAACTAGCTAAATATAACTGTATGAATGGGGAGTTCGGACCCTTCCAATGTAATGCTTGATCTCATTTTATCTGATTAGGCAAATTATGGAACAACAGCATGAAATGCATTACTATACTAATGTAGCCTCCAAAATGGGAATCTCATTGTAACTGTGGCCTTGAGGCCTTTTAATGTTGAACCTGAATGAACAAGTTGAAGTAGTTCAAAAGAATGCTCACGCACACACACCCAAATATGTTAATTATACTTTTTTGCAGAGGAAAGCTTAAAGCTTATGCTACAATCAGAAAAAAAGAAGGAAATGGCACATCCGTCAATTTGTAAAAATGATGAAAGTAGCCAAACCGCTTGAATATTGCAGCAAGTCCAAAAATGCTTAATTGTGTGATTTAGGAGATGGATGGTGGTGATGGTAGCACAACACTATGAGTGTATTTAACACCAGTGAATAATACACTTAAAAATGCTTAAGGTGGTAAATTTTATCTTATGTGTATTTTACCACAATAAAAAAGTTGAAAATAGCCGTGGAGCCGAGTACCTGTTACCAGTCCCACAGGAGGACTCTAAACACTTCTTTCGGCCCATTGCATTTTGGTATTGGAGATGCCAAGGAAAATACAATGCAGTCAAGCACTGGATGGAACAACTCTTAGAGAAGAGGGAGAGAAAGATCAGCCTCAGTTGGGGTGTCAGTCCCCCATTACTGGTGGGTGTCTCCCTGAAGTATCCTCTTTGGGGTAAGGCAATACAGGCAGCCAGGAGACTCACCTGCAGGTTTTTCCTCAAGTTCTAAGCAGTCTGCCTTCTCCTTTCCACTTTGCGGAGACTTCCTATGTTTTTTGCCATTTGTTAGGTACAGGGATTTTTAGTTGTAATAAGGAAGACATGGGAGAAATGGGATTACTCAGTCTTGGAGGAGCTAGAAGTCCAAATAATCATTTTTTAACTCATTAACAAATAATCACTGAGGGCCTATTATGTGCCAGAAACTCTGCCATTTTATGTTCTACTTATGTTGCTAAGTGATTAGGACTGAAGGAGAAAGGAAGGATGAAGGAGAAAGGAAGGAAGGAAGGAAGGAAGGAAGGAAGGAAGGAAGGAAGGAAGGAAGGAGGGGAGGGAGGGAGGGAGGGAGGGAGGGAGGGAGGAAACACTACTCATCCTCCCAGTCTCAGCAAAAACTTCACTGCTTTCCCTAATGATTCAGCCTAGGTTAGTCCCTTCCCATTACAAGCTCTTATAGCACTTTGTGTTTCTCCTTTACGCGACTCCTGGTCTCGCATCTTCTTGTTCAGGCTCTGGCTCCACTTGCCAGTAAGATTGCTGAGACCAACTTGTCCTTCCTGCTGCAGTATCCTATTGCCCAGTACAGAGAATGGCACAAGGTAGGCACCTGCCAATCTTCATTAATTAAGCTAATGAATGTGCAATTTCCTTTCTCTGGCTTTGTTCTTACCATTGCTTTTCATCCCTGGTACAACTGCTGCAGGAGTTCTGACTTTCTTGGTCGGTTCTTGGCTCCTTTCTCTTGGCAACAGAACGAACTCTCTAAGCTTAGGCATGGTTTGCACTCAACTGGCAAGGGTTTGGGAGGGGGGAGTCTTTACATTTCTGACTACTGAGCACGACTAACTTCCTCCACCACCAGGACTCCACCCCAGACATGTCATTTCTGCCGTTCTCCAGGGGCTTTCAGAAAATCTGCGTGCTGGGTGTAGTTGAAGGTTTGCGGGGCCCGCCTTTACCCTAAACAGCACCGTTCTTCTTCACCTGCTTTGTGTAGGTCAGTGGGTAAAATGGGGAGGAAACACAGATGTCAAAATAGAATAAACACCTGGAACAGTTTCATCATCACAAAGTAGAAAAGCAAAATATAAACCTAGTCGTTCAGTTGTCCACTGTTAAGGGTCACTTTATCCTTGGAAATTAAAACTAAGACTGAATTAATTATCCTTTCACTATCTTGGGTTTACTTTCCTTTCTTGTTCAGCATTAACTGCCTCTGAAATTATGTTAAAGCAATGATCTCTATCATAATGTCCTTCAGCTGGCCCTGAAAACAATTTCCTACAGAAACCTCCTTTTTTTTCCCTAGGAAACATCTCAATCTTAACCTCATCATTTTTGTTATTTTGTTTTGTTTTGTTTACACTTAGAGGATATTACATTTTTATGTGGCTTAACTTATCTGTGATTAGACTAAAGTAGTGTTTTGCAACAAATAGAATGATTTAAAAGTATTCTGTTCCCTCAAGAAGGCCGTTAAACATACATGGGAAATAGTGTGGCAGCAAAATGAGATACTCTCGGTGGTACAGAGTTTATCTAGGGTTGCCCATATGAAACAGGCCTCATTTAGCATTAAATCTCATTTTATGTGATCAGGGTTTATTTTCCAATGGGCCACTCAGGATTCATGCTGTAAGACTTTTTTTTTACTGAGCATCCTGAGAAGGCCATCTCTTCTGTCTTCCATCCATTCCCTTACACCTCAATTTCACACTTAGATTTGCCTAGGTTTTGGCCAAATTAGAGCTGAATATATAGCATGCAGCCAGTATGTTTATTAAATAAAAACAATGAATAACACGTGCTGAAGTACTTTGGAAAATTATAAAATGATATATAAGTGCAAGTTATTAATATTTTCAGGTAATTTGCCTGGTTATAAACATGCTGAGAAATCATTTTCAGATGTCATATTGTGTCACATGAATAATCAAGGATATCTTTAGGATTGTGAAGCACATAAAAGTTCGTATTGTGAGTCACTTTTAGCATTTTTCCCTAGAAAGGATTGTGTGTCTGTGCATGTATGGACATAGATACATAAATTAACAAAAAATATGAGCGACATGAACACAATTCCTAGTTAATGTATAGAATTTCATGATTTTTCCTAAAATCTCAAGACCTATTGGTACATGATGTTGTATTTGAGGGGAAATCTAGCTAGAGAATCTGATCCCTTTTATTTCTAACATTTTAGAGTTTATCAGTTTTATTGATGTCTTGTTCAAGGTTACTACTTGAACAATATTTGAAGTAGATGTTAGTTTTATTGATGTTAAAATCACTCTCCTTTCTTTCAAAATATTTTTTTATTCTGTGAAAAAAACAGTGAACAGATGAGGAAAGCTTGCTCTTTAAGATCTATATACTATTCCCTCGAATCCATTCATCAGTTTTGGAACGACCAATCTTCAATATCTCTGCAAATTTTCAGAGGCTTAGTTTTTATATTAATTTGAGGGATCATCTTGCTCTTTTTGAATTCAGCCAACTTCCTTAAGTAATAGAAAATGTGAGTTAGCAGACAACTGAAATTGTGAGATGAAAGGGTGTACATTGTAGGAATGCAATGCCATTTAAAATGGAATAGCAGCATCTCCATTCTTAAAGACACAGAACTTCCTCTGTCATTTTCTAAATTGATGCTCTTACCTCCTATAATGTTGCTCAGCCCTCCTCTCTCTGGTCTTTTTTCTCCATTTTATTTCCCTTCAATTTCGGGTGGGTGGGGTGAGTGGAGAATCCCTCCAAGATTTGTTTTATGCAGAGATATTCAGTTTTGTCCAGCCTCTATGGGAAAACTCAGATCTGAGATTCACTTCCCTGGAGGAACTCAGCTGAAGCTTTGAATGTATGACTTGCAAGACCCTTCCTGGTCGAGTTACATTCTTAGACAAAGGCTGTCATGCTCTGTAGTTCACTACAAAGAGTAGGAGTGGAAAGGCAGTTTATTTTTCCAGTTACTCAAGTACCTAAGCAAATAGAGTACAAGCTACTTTTAATTTCCTGGTGTTTCTTTTAATAATCAAGCTAGCTGTGGCTAGGTCTAGGTCTAGTCCCTCCATCATCTGATTCTTCAGCCAAGAGAATTGGTAGCACGTTACTCTGAGTCAATCTCCATGTCTCTCTCAATCTCTCCATGTCTCTCTCTTTCTCTTTCTCACACTCTCTCTCACACACACACACTTTACCTTAATATAGTTCCTGCAAAGCAATCTGAACAAGCACATTTTAATATAAATTTGCATGGTGTACTTATCAGCATTTTCTTTTGGCAGAAGAGACCAAAATTAAAGTGCATAAAAGATCCAGCACAGGGATTGCTACATTATGAGAAAGAAAACAAGTTTTTCTTTCTTTTATCAAATTGACTGAATTAGATACAAATAAGTGTAGAAATATACCCAAATTGAAGTGTTCTCAGAAATAAGCCATAGAAATTCACTAAGTGAAATATTAATTTAACTCTGAGACTAGAGTACATGGCTGCACCCACTTCATCACCTGCAGATAGACAACATTCTTCAGCCTCACCTGCCTGTTTCTTCCCTTAAACATACAACAGATGTACCAGAGTTATTTTCTGCTTCTAGAATATGTATTTCCTTTCATATTAAAATAATGTATATATTTCTCTCCTGTGCACATATACCCACCGAAATTTTCCAGTAGCAATAAAATACTAATGAACTTCCTAAAGTGTGATACTGTACAAAATCTAGTAACCACAAGGCTTTGTGATAGAAGAGGAAGTTACAATGTTTACAATATTCATAAATGTTACCCGTTTATATTTTGCCCTCTTAAGATTGAAAAACAATATATGTAAGCAGATCAATCAAAAAAAATATTTTAGACACCTTCTTGGCCATAATATAGGCTGTTTTAATTTTAAAAATAACTTAATAAATTGCCTCTGAGCAGTAAACAATGGTCAGTGATATTTATATAATAAAGTTAAGTTCACAGAGACACCCAGATCTTGTATCCAGTAAGGATTTATTAGAAAAACAAATACTGAATAATTTATGATTTAAAGTGGTTAGAATAAAATTCAGGAAAAATATAAGCAAATCATTTTTTTTCTAACAATTTAAAATGTAGGAGGTTTAAACCTTATATATTTTTGCCAAAAGAGTAATTATCCATGGATGACAGATGCTGCTCCCTACTTAATGGAGGGTCTCAAATTTTACTCTGCATCTCATTGGGAAGGAAATATAAAAATTTAAAATAGAATTAACTTGGGGAAAGGCATCAGTGCTGCAACTCTTAGCACCAAATGTTTTTTCTTGGAGCACCAAATGCTTTAAGGAAAACATTCCAAGTATCAAAGTTTTCAGATAGATAAATATTTATGGATCAAATCCATAAAGAACAGACATTGTTATGAAATATATATAGATGCCTTCAAAACTTTCTTTCCAGGCAGAGTAGACACATAAGTTAGGAGTCATTTCCCACTTAATTGTTTCTGCAACCTTATGCAACACAAATGGATTATGGATAAAGACTTAACTAATTTACTCACAGAAAGTAGATCTTGACTGACATTATGTCCAAAAAATTAAACAGGAACTGTTTCTCTACATAAAATATAAAATGTTACTAAACTTACAGAAATGGCTTTATTTTAACCTTTCATTTTCCTGGTTGAAAGGTGTAGGGGTGTTCAATTTAGTCCTTTGGTGAGAATACAGTACTCTTTAAAGCAAATTCTTCTCAATTTGCTAGTTAGCATAATCAGAGAAAATCATAACCTAGATCTTGTTCATATATTTAAGTGCAATAAAATTCCATCTGTCTTTGAACTTTATGAATGATACTTTTTTAGTCTCTACACAGACCATTGCCTGTCCCTCTTCACTGAGAGTTCTTCATAGTGGTGTTAGAACTGGAAATCCATTTTCATTACAATCTACTGAAAGCTATTTTGCCATTTAAGGGCAAAGGTCTACTTACACTGCTTATGTACAAAATAAAAGTATCATACAATTGCCATGATACTAGACAAATTCAAAGGAACTACCAAAGAAGCAGCCTTAGCTTCTGTAGTACCCTTGAGGCTCTTAAATTTGGGGTGTGCACTGGTTAGAAATGAAGTGCCAATTTAAGAAAATCGTAGTAGGCCCTGCCCCAGATGCAAATGTAGAACAATGGTCTACAAGAACTCAATGGGTATATATCCAAGCCACACTTGCAAACATGGATAATTAGTACCAACACTACCATTTGTGAACATGATGGACATTTTGGAACTGGATACAATTCTGTCCCTGAAACTAATCAAGACAATTAAATATTCAACCAAACAAGGCTTGAGTTCATGTGGGCTTAAAGAAAAATGGTAGCCGAGGCACGGGTAAAATTTTATTTATGAATATGTAGACACATGACTTTGGATCCAGCCAGCCAGTGACATAAATAAACTTGAGCAAAAGATTCAAGCTAGAGGATATATATGTATACATATATCTATGTATAAAAATTTGTGTGTGTGAGCAAGGCTTATTGGAGCAGTGCAACAAATCTGGACACCAACCATCAGAATCACTCCCATCCTTTGAAATTTCCATTAAGCACGCAATGGGGGTAATTATACTGGGATGCTCCGAATCACTGTTTCCATCTTGTGCACTCACGTGCCCGCCAAACATGAAATGTTCGCCTTCTCCCTTCCAATGTGATGGTTGTTGAACTTATTTTTAGTGTCATTTGATAAGCCTTTGTGCTCGCAGAGAGACATCCCACTGACCCAGCCACTGGTCATTGTCTATACCAGTTCACATCAAAGCAGGCGCGCTTTGTCAGGTTTCCAGTCGAATATCCATTTCGCATCTGAAGTACAGTATCGAAAGTGACTAGATCATTTGAGCTTTTTTCATCAGCTGCTGCCTTCTTCCTCCCCCACAGTGTTTCCACTCACGCTAACATAATTTGGCATCGTTGACGTGACACGGTGGTTTTTCTAAAAAAATTATAATACATACATTTTCGATGTTTTGTGGTGGTAGACCCTCCTGAAAATTTAATTTATAACTTGAGAGGAGGCCTTTTTTTTCTCTCTACTGAATCACAACCAAGGTAGAGTGCCCCTCAAAATCCAAGTAATGCGCATACAGTAATAGGTCATTCAATGTCAAAAGGCATAAAAAGGATGAGCAAAATCTTCACAGGCTGCTGCTTGCTGTTGCCTTTAATTATATTAATTAAATTTTGAAATTTTCATGCAAAGAGAGTTGCTGGCTTGTGACGCTGAAGAGCCCTTGGAGACTTGGAGGAAGAAAATACCCTGAGCGGAAGCTTTGTGGTTACTGCTTCCTTTCAATTAAGAGCAAAACAAACTCCTAGGTATGTTTACAGATATTACTGCTTTATGTACTACGAAGCCCTAAACATAGAAAGAGGGGTAAATCTACCAATCCCAGGGACAAGTTCTCAAATCATGAGTCCATTAAGCTTCACTGAAGATCTCTAGTTAGAGGCCGTCTTCCTGTGGAATAATGCTCTATTAATTTTCTTCTTTTCCCAAGTGCATAATGAAAGAAAGGTGCCTTCAAAAACTAAAGGGCAAAATCTTGCTTGCTACTGATACCTTGAGGCATCCTGTCTACATTTTGTCATACGTGTGCACTTTTCAGTGTTAGAATGACAAGATTTTCCAGTCAGAAGCTTCCCAGAAGGCACATCGTGGTAGTGGACTTGGAAGGATTTTGTGATCTGACACAGCTATAAGGCAATAGACTCTTTTATTTGCTTAGCCTGGTGGGAGATTTCATACTCTGCCTTTGGCTAAGAATCTTGCCATGTAAACACACATGTGCCATGTTTCCACGTAAAAATGCTCCTTTCTCCATTAAAGATTCACCAGGGCCAATTGTTTTGTGCTCCCTATTTTGATATCATCTTCATGCTTTTGCTTCTTCCTCTTTTACACATTCAAAAAAACTTTCTTGTATAAACCACAGCATGTACATTAAAGTTCCTTTTTATTTTTAATGTCCTGAATCATGTGTTACCATTGAGTTTCATCAATTCCCATGTAGATGGCAGAACAAGAGTTTGAAAATGTTTGATGCAAGCAAAGCAGAAGGCAGAGAAAACATTTCCTGACTGAGAGGAATAAAACTTGGATTCCTTGGATTTGGAACTGCTCTTCCAAAAACTTCTGAAATGCACTTTGTTTTCTTTTGGTTGGAAATCTGCATCGTGAGGATGTACCATCTTCATACCTCTTGGTCTTCCTGCTTTCCTTTTACTGAGAGGGAACTCGAGAGAAGTTTATGCACCGGCCCTAGGAAAGAAACAAATCCTTATTGAAATACAGAGGTAATTATTTAAAAAAAGCATGAGAACACCTAGTTTTCCTACTATGATATAACAAACGATTACCCAAGGTAAGGTCAATGTTAGGATGAAACATGAAGTGGTAAGTTTTTTTCTTTGGGTCAAAGCATGATGGTTCATTCAGATCTTTTCCACAGCAAGTTCACCTACACGATGGTATGGTAAAATTAGAGTGAAAAAAACACTACGGAAAACAGAACTTTGTTATTGCTATTTAAAGAATAGCATTACTATCCGAGCAATAAAAATATCAAAGCCACAACCCTGTATGTTTCTACAATGTATTAAAATGGAAGTGTCCCATTTATACAATCTGGTGCTTTTAAAACTGATATAAAACTGGTGCTTCTAAAATGTATGCATGAGAAGTGTATTTAAGAAGTCGGAAGAGATTGAGGATAAGAAGTCAGGGAGAAAGGGAAGAGATGCCATCTCTTTGTGATTCCATTTTATAATAGGATTTTGCAAGAGATTTACTAGCAATCTTGTCCACTGTTGATCATTTCTCACAACTGCACACCACCATTATGTGGTCTCTATATATGGTGACTTTATTTGCATTCCACATTTCCAAAGAGAGTTTGCCATTCCCATTCCTTAGCAGTTCAATGAAGTGTGTGGAAACACATTGTTTCATATGTAATTATAAATAATCTAAGAATTAGTTGAAAATAAAGTTTCCAATTAGTAATAAAAGATCCCCTTCTTCCCTCTCCTTGGTGTGACATTGCTGATGTCTTGTACTATATAAATCATGTCTAGATTCCTTAATAAGCCAAAAGGTAGCATATTGCTTTCTAATTTAGGGTCCAGATCATCACCCTATTGAGATTTTCCTATTTCTCATAATATCTGCTCTCTAACTTTATATTTTAGAACTTCTCTTTATTTCCCTCTAAATGTGAACAATACATTTGTTTCAAATATCTGGTACATCCAGTGTACATGGTACATTCAAAAGGAACAACAAATATTGTTGGAGAAGAAAGCCTGGAATGTAAAAACAAGATTTTGGTCTATTTTCCTCTCAAAAGCGACTGTTCAACAAATTTGGAAATTTCAGAAATTAATGAAAAAACAGAAAAGCATAAAAGCAAACTAGTTTACATTTACTCTTGCCTAAAAGGCAAATATTCATCAAATTATCTGTCTTCTAATAATTTTGGAGGTAACATTATTACTATAATTGTCAAATTTATTACTTACTTTGTGCCTAATGTCTACAAATAATATCTGTGCAAAAGGAAGTGGGAGAAAAGCATGGAGAAGACTACCTTAGAATGAGTGAAAAATTCCTTGCTAATGCAATGGTCATAGGTCATGTACTCAGACTGTATTTGGAATACTGTATTACCTAGAAACTTCAAAGATTTTTAGAATGAATATTAAGTGAAAAGATGCTCTTCTCCAGATTAGCTACATTTGGCATCATGTGCCAAGGAAACATTAAAAAATGTCATTCTCATGATATATCCCTTTTCTAAAAATTTTTTTCAGAGGGCAGGAAAATGACATAATTAATAAATATTTGGGCAAATCAGTCCTTCTAAGCCATGACAGTGTGATAGTATAACTATACATACAATGAGAAATAGATTTTAACTATGAATATTAAAACAGTGATGAATATTAAAAATATTATCTCCTGGCAATTTTCCAGAATCAAACAAATATATGAGGAGTGACATTTTGACAACAAAGATATGCATTAATGACATCTTTTCTTGTGTATTTATTATGGACCAAAAAAGTAAAAGTTTTTTCTCTTCTGCATAATTTTGAAAAGAAGTTACCATGAATTTCTACTTTTATTTGCATTTTATCACTAATTAACTAGATTTAGATATAAGGCTCTTTTTCGGACCATTTCTGTTCCACACACCAGATTAATCTGGTGACTCTGATTCATTTATTTTATGCAATTGGAGGGTTTAAAAAGTGAAATTCATAGTTCACCTGAATTCTCAAAATCACTTCAACACCTAAATTATTCCAGACCTAAATTATTTTCTATTTCATTTGGTGTAGTTTAATTAAAGATCTAGCAACTCAAATGAAGAAAGCCCTATTGATTTTGACCCTGAGGTCCTTACTTCAGCTCTTCCAAAGCTTGGGATTAAGTATTAATCATCAGCTGCCGCATGTCTGTTGATTCAAGTACCCAAAAACCCTGGTACATGCAATATACACCCCCGTGTTTTAGCACACACATTGACAAAAACAACCAAATATCTCCTCACCCCCAATCATGGACTCAGTGTTTTTCATTTTTATCAAGACCTGATAATGTTTTATTTTACAGGAATTTAGAAGTTGGTAACTTAGAGGAGTTCTATTCAAAAGTTACTTCCTCTGTTAAGCCTTTCCCAGCTCTCCCAGTCACAGGGCTCCTTCCCCCAAATTGCATCTCTACCACAGCCAAACTACATTACACCATAATTGCTGGCTTCAAGATCAAAAGGAAAAGTAACAGTGGTTAAATCTGAGAGCTCCAAAGCCTGAATATGTATCCCAGCTCTGTTATTTATTAACTGTGTGACCATGAAAAACTTATGGTTTCTTCATCAATAAAATGGGGATTAAAAACTGGACCTATTCATGACTTCCCAGGTGGCACAGTGGTTAGGAATCTGCCTGCCACTTCAGGGGACATAGGTTGGATCCCTGGTCCAGGAAGATCCCACATGCCACAGGGCAACTCAGCCCAAGTTGTAGTTGCACCACAACTACTGAGCCTGCTCTCTAGAGCCTGTGTGCCACAACTACTGAGCCCACGTGCCACAACTACTGAAGCCCGCATGCCTAGAGCCCATACTCTACAGCAAGAGAAGCCACCGCAATGAGAAACCCGTGCACCACAACAAAGAGTAGCCCCTGCTCGCCACAACTAGAGAAAGCCCATGTGCAGCAATGAAAACCCAATGCAACCCAAAACAAACAAATAAATAAATAAGAAATAAGTGACTAATCGCAATTTAAAAAAATTGGACCTATTCTTAGGACTGTTACAAAGATTAAGTCTGTTAATATAGATTTATAAAGCACTTAGAACAGTACCTGGCACATAGTAAACTTGCATTTAAAAAGCAAATAGTTACTATCCATCTTCCCTCTATGATGTCATTGCACAGTGTCTAACATAGAGCAGACTTGTTATAAATACTCACTTAGAAACAAGTGGATGGATGGATGATGTATAAAAGAATGAATACGTGATGACTAGACCTCTACTGGGGGAGGAGCCAGACCTTAAAAATGGGAAGATAGAAAAAGTATGAATTTGAGAGAGGAAAAAAGAGATTACAAAGGAGAAAAATACAACAGTGGAAAAGGAGAGAAGATAATATGGAGAAAATAGAAAAGAGTAGTTCTAAAGAGAAAAGATAGATAAAGAATAATCAAGAAAAAAAGAACATCTCACACCAGTCAGAATGGCCATCATCAAAAAATCTAGAAACAATAAATGCTGGAGAGGGTGTGGAGAAAAGGGGACACTCTTGCACTGCTGGTGGGAATGTGAATTGGTTCAGCCACTATGGAAAACAGTATGGAGGTTCCTTAAAAAACTACAAATAGAATTACCATATGACCCAGCAATCCCACTACTGGGCATATACCCTGAGAAAACCAAAATTCAAAAAGAGTCATGTACCAAAATGTTCATTGCAGCTCTATTTACAATAGCCCGGAGATGGAAACAACCTAAGCGCCCATCATCGGATGAATGGATAAAGAAGATGTGGCACGTATACACAATGGAATATTACTCAGCCTTAAAAAGAAATGAAATTGAGCTATTTGTAATGAGATGGATAGACCTAGAGTCTGTCATACAGAGTGAAGTAAGTCAGAAAGAAAAAGACAAATACCGTATGCTAACACATATATATGGAATTTAAGGGAAAAAAAATGTCATGAAGAACCTAGGGGTAAGACAGGAATAAAGACGCAGACCTACTGGAGAACGGACTTGAGGATATGAGGAGGGGGAAGGGTGAGTTTTGACAGGGCGAGAGAGAGTCATGGACATATACACACTAACAAACATAGTAAGGTAGATAGCCGGGGGGAAGCAGCCGCAAGGCACAGGGATATTAGCTCGGTGCTTTGTGACAGCCTGGAGGGGTGGGATGGGGAGAGTGGGAGGGAGGGAGACGCAAGAGGGAAGACATATAGGAACATATGTATATGTATAGCTGATTCACTTTGTTATAAAGCAGAAACTAACACACCATTGTAAAGCAATTATACCCCAATAAAGATGTTTAAAAAAAAAAAAAAAAAGAAACTATTGGCCAAAGGAAATTTTTATTTAGTATTCCATCAGGTACCTTATTCCCAGGGGATTATTTCATGCTAGCTGCTACCATCCACTTACCAGAATATTCTAAAATCAAGGCACCATACCCTGGTTGCAAGTGGCTGTGATTAGGAGTCTGTGGCCCTTTGAATACTGCTCAGTACTATCTTACAAAACCCATCAATATAATGCCAATTATGTTTAAGGTCAAGAATGTTAGGCTGCCATTGATATCATGGCAAGCAGTCTAGGCCAGAACACAGCAGAGCAATTTTTATTCACAGGAAATGGGATACGACAGGGTTTACAGGTCTGCCATATCCTCATGCTTACAATGCCTGTACAATAAAGGTATGTTATCAAGGTAACAAGTAAAGCAATGTAAAATAACTTGAGCATACAACTCATCATTGGCTGGTACAGAATGGAAAATATTAGTAGTAATAGTGTTTATTTTTCTGAGACTATTTCACTTTAATTACAAATAATACAAGCTCTGAACATTTTTAAAAAGTTAATTGAGTAGGTTAATGATAAACCATTCAATGCAACCTAAATATACAGAAATATACATAGAGACATAATTTTAATACTTTATTCCCAATATAGAGGTTAATACTAGTATCAGGTAACAGAACTATATAGTCTCTAAAATAAACCACTAAACTTGTAATATGCTAAGACAAATGAACACAAGATTTCTGCTAGCAAGAGTTAAAACAAATGTGTAACATTATGTTTGCTTTATATTTTACAAAATAATTCAGAAAATTTGAATTCAGGTGGCATAAGTGTTTAGGGAATAATAAAGCATGTAATATAAAGCATAATTATTAATGTGGAGAAATAACATTAATTTTCTCTATATTTTCAAATTTTTAATTAAATATTTTTTAAAAATAATTTTCTTGACTTAAAATCATGCTCTAATCATGCATCTAAATTATGGGTAACATCAAAGTATACTGTTGTCGTGATGCTTTAGGTAATGCCCATATTATTTATTCAATTAGGCAATCACTTCAACGAACTTGAATTTGGTATCATGCCGCATAAGTCACTAGGTCATAAATTTCAACAATAAGAACATATAGTCAATGTAAAATTGAATTAAATGAGTGTCCTTCGGACTGCATTAGTTTAAAAATGAACTATGTATGTATTCCATTCTTTTGCCTTGGGAATATAGAATTCCTTGGATGCAATGAAATAACTGTAAAATTTATTCATTTTGTATGACATAGAGATTAGGAGTAAAATTTCTTAAATATTAAAAAAAAATAAAGTTAGGTAGAACAAATAGAATTTAAGTACTGACTTTAGATTATAGCCAAGTACATTTAAAGTACATTAATTTAAAAATTGTGATAATTCAGATAATGACTGACCAGGTTATAACTTACCTTCTCAACATATTAAACAACCAGGCAAATTAACTATAAACAAGATTACTATTGGCATATTTACTTACTTAAATAAGTTGTAGAATATTACAATTATTTATATATTAATAATTGACATCATTGTATTGTAATCTGGGTATGACATTTTATTTGCCTAATAAAAATTATGGTTTAAAAGGAATAAAACTGCCTCCCATTGAATGTAAACCATCTTATGCAACCTTATATTGAGCAACATTACCTAATTAGTGAGCTTCTGTGGCAAGAAAAGAACTCTCATGCATTGCTAGGGAAAATATAAATTGGCAAAAACTATATATAAGCAACATATGTAATAATAGTCTTTAAAAGCTTGTATTCTTTGACTCAATAATTTCATGTTGGGAATTCAGCAAAGTATTTGTAAAGTAAAGTATCTAGACAAAGATTTCAAAATGTTTACCATGAGATTTTTATAATGTGAAAAATATAATCAGTACATTTATATTTATTTCTGTCTCACAATCAGAGAATAATTAAATTATGATTAATCTAATGGTTATGTAGCCATTAAAATAGAAATTAAAAAAAATTTTAAAGATGTAGGAAAATAAGTGAAAAAATGCCAACTTGTATGTATACATAATTATAATTATGCAATGTATATCAAAAGAGTAAAAGACAAGACTAAGAGACTACACCAAATATGCTATGAGTAGTGTAATTGCATATTATTTCTTACATTCTACTTTATATCTTTTTTGTATATTTATATATTTGATAGCTTAAAAATAAGTTTCCAAAGACCTAATTTAATCAGCAAAAATGCAGCCTTTTCTAAACATCTATATTTATGTTTTTAAAAGTCATTACAGGAACCAATTGACTACTCTCAGGAATCACCACCATCTACCAACTATATCAAAGTTCTTCAGCATTCATTGTTGCCATAGGTAAACTCATTTACTTGTCTCTAGGTTGTCTTTTACAGTTAATATCCTGATGAACCCATGTGTATGCAGTTCTACTCAAGAGTGCGTGAGTATGGCAGAAGCCACTGATTAATAAATTTTATAATCCACAGTCAGCATTTTCATTTTTATGGTACACAATTCTAAGAGTTTTCATAAAATGCCTGTTCAAGCATTTGTCCAGGATGCAACCAGCAATCTTATTTTAAAAAGTGTATGTGTGTGTGCATGCATGCACGCATGTGTGTGTACATGTGTACACATGGCCTACCTCAAGCCCTGTGCATACTGGAGTTGACTATATTTAAATAAAAATATAAGGTAAATCTTTAATTGTCATACAACATCAAACTTTCTAATGACATGCACAGTATCTAGGGTGTATATATATATATATATATATATATATATATATATACACACACACACATATATCTGCACTCAATCAACAACATAGAATATTTATACCTCAGGCACATATCAATAAAAATTTTTGAATCCTTTCTCTCCAGATCAGTTGGCAAAACTATCTTTGAAAGTGAGGGTCTAAGTGAAATGCTAGCCATCAATTTCTCTAGGTCAGTGGTTTTTTTGTTTTTCATATTATAGTCCATGAAGTCCCGGGGGTTCTACAAGGTGCATCGGGGACCACTATGGCTGGAATGGTGCACAAGAATGGAGCAAGCAGGCACATGCAAGCCTCCCCTAATCCAAACCAAGAAGATGCACTCTCATCTACCCTATAAAAGTTCAGTATAATATTTTGTTTTTGTTGACCCTAAAAATGTGGTTTGATACCTATTATTCAAACTATTCATACTTATGTGAAGCCAGATCACCAGTAAACTGTCAATATACCTGGACTTGGTTTCTTTACTTTCCTTTAGAAATACCTTCCTAAATAAATCTATGACAACATTACAGCATTATCCCTTCAACTTTTGGTCATATCTAGAACTCACATGAATTTTGGTTACATACAGAGAATTTTGTATTTTGGAAAATTGCTATTGAGGATGTTGATATTAAGGGATCAATTCTGAGAGTTCAGAGCTAGCTAGGAAAAAGCATGTCACTTCTGGTAAGCTCATGTGCTTCCCTTTTATTATATTATGCCAATTATGTAACTCAGCCTTTCTCTTTGTGCCTTGACTTTCAAAAAACTCAGATTTACGTCATGTTCTAAAAGCATTGCTACTCTTAGTGTACATTTTCTGGTATAGCTATCTTAACTTTGGCCCATGATTATTTCTCTATTTTTATCCTTAAGTTTTATTGTATTTTTTTCTCAATATTTCTCTACAGGTAGATTAGGTATAAGTAAATGGAAACTAATATATATTTCTTAATTCTCAACTTTCTTAATCACAAAGACTCCACACTCATCTAAACCTTTAAAACCCTCCAACAAATGTATTACCTCAACCTCTACCTTATACAAAAGATCATATGTCTAATTCCCTTCTTTGTTGTCTTTTCTTATTCTGGTAGGACTCACTGAGGTACTGTTCAGATAGCTGATGTCAAATGATAATTAATTTGAATTTAATCTTAACTAAGTTAACACAGATAATTAATATGAATTTGAAGCTTATACATGAAAGCATGCTGAAACTATACTATTCCATAAAATCCCAAAAGTTATTCTGCAAGAATAAAACCCCTAGGTCTAAAGACTGAGAGCTTAACCTCATTTGCTTTGACTGCTAGGAAAAATAAGCACAATATGATTCTTTATAAACTATAAATGTATTTATATCCCAATCCATCTCTTAGAGCAGTGTTCTGTGCAGAGGCTTTACTCCATTACTCACCTTCCATCAGTATAAGAAGGAACAGAATATACCAAGGATACATCACAAACAGAACTCTGGTCATAACAAATGCTAAACTCACAATTAGAACCTGTCAGTTTTAACTCCACTTAAGTGATTTTCAGGCAACACCAAGTATCTATTAGAGTAAGAAGTTAATTGACGTTTCATTGTTGACAATACCTTCTCTTAGGTCTCATAATAAGTAGGAGTGGAAAGTTGGTGCCCAAAATAAAAATGTCCAATGCTGTTACTGTCCTTCAGTTAACTAAACCAAGAGATAAAAACTAGACAACAGTAGGAACCAATATATTTGCTGTTGGTTAAGTATATAGACCCCAACTCTGTTGCAATATTTGAAAACTGATTTTGCCAATTCATTTTCACTGTGACCAGAGTAGCATTAGCTAGAGCAAGTGCCACATTTCCCATCTCTTGAGCATTAAAATTCTGCAGGCATTAACATTTGCAAGCTCCTTTACTAGCTATCTGCACAGGATATATTTCACTGCTATAACTGTAATAGTATTATACTCACCTCATAAATATCCATTGACAAGCTGAAGCATACAACTACACTTTGGTTTAGACTTTTCAAACACAGATAGCTGATTTATTTATATCTCCACTTTAAAAAAGAGTTTACTAAACCTTCATGCTTTGTGCAACAGTGAACAGTTATTCAAATTTAAAATTGTATACAAAGCACAGACACACAAGGAAACAAACACAAGACAATTCAAGAGGTCCAGGAAATCACAAATATCAGGAAAGAATGTTGACTTAACACAATAGGCTCTTTGAGTGAAGATTTCCTGCAGCAACTGGAGGTACAGAGTGAAGAGAAGGCACCTACTATTCTCTCTCTCTCTCTCTGAATGTCAGAAATTCTTGAAAGGTTTACCTCATTTTTTTAAGTAAAAGGAAAAGTTAGTAGTCCTTACGTATTTAATACTAACAGTATAATAGGACTATGTGCAACTATCAGCAATATACATACAAACATATACATATATACAGACATATACACACACAAAGAGAAAGATATATATACATATATAATATATAAAAGAATCTGTGTTATCCTCTGCTTTTAAAAAAAAAATGAAATATTTTGAGCTGAAATATAAGTTCCATATACTTTTTTCTAACGGGAGCTCAACCTATAAATGTTCCACCTTACAGTGGAGACAACACACCATATGGATATTCAGTTAATGTCATGAAGGGAAGTACTGAGTTTGCCTGATAAATTCACCTTCAAATTTGTTTTCCTCTTCATTCTCTTATGGCATCTGCAAAATGTTAGTGACTATATACATACTGTTAATATTTATTTTGCAAATAGCCATGTACCTTTATTTTTTTGAGATTCAGGCATATAGTTGGCATTTAATGAAACATCTAACTCATACTTCATAATAGTAAGATATGAAGGCTAAAATTGCCTTCACTAAGTGCAAGGCAGAACCCTCCCAAAAGCTGGAGACATAGCAGGAAAGCTAAGAGAGACCCCTACATAGAAGTAGTCAACTGAAGGCTAGGGAGAAAAGCAGGAGGGCAGTGAAATAATTACCTTTTCAAAGACACATGGGGCCTTCCCTAAGGGAAAGGAAGCAGCTTATTGAAGATTTGGGGAATGGCGAGAGGAATGAGAAAAATAGCCCTGAGGGACACAGGGCCTTCTTGAACCACATGTCAGTAGCCTGTTGAAACCTGGGAGGAAGAGAACTGAGAAAGAGCTCTCCAAGACTCATGGGTACTTCTGAGAGTGCAAGGAACAGGGTCAGTCAAAGACTATAGGCAGGAAATCAATATGGAAACAGGTCTCTCAAAGTACAGAAAGTGGTGGTTGGTGGGCATAGGGAAGGTATGGTCCTCATAGCTGAATAGCAAAGAGAACTCCCCTGCAACCAAGAAGCTCATAGGTGTGTTGTAAAGGAGAG
Source organism: Phocoena sinus (assembly GCF_008692025.1). Lineage (NCBI taxonomy): Eukaryota > Metazoa > Chordata > Mammalia > Artiodactyla > Phocoenidae > Phocoena > Phocoena sinus. The sequence goes on from NC_045767.1 coordinate 96,374,977, forward strand.
AGAGACAGAGACAGAGACAGGAAAAAGAAAATAAAGAGAGCTCTGCTAAAGGAAAATCCCTGATCTTACTCTCAAAATTTTGGAAACCAATAGTGAACTAAAAATAACTAAGATGGCAACAAACCAAGACCCAGGTCAACCACAGATTAGCAACATGACAGAGGAAGGGTATACATCTTTCTAGAGGTAAAAATTATCTAGATTAGTCTCTATTTTTTATGACAGTGTCCAGCATAAAATCACAAATTATGGTACACACAAAGAAGCAGGAGAATATGATCCATAATCAATGGAAAATACAGTTAAAATAGGCAAATCTACAATTAATAAACAAGGACTTTAAAATAACTATGATAAAAATGTTAAAAGTTCTAATGAGAAAGGTGGACAGCATGCATAAAAATATAGTGAACTCCACAGAGATATGGAAACTTTGAATAAGAACAAAATGGAAAAACTAGAGACAAAAATGCAATACCAGATATAAAGAATGTTTTTGATTCATATAAAAATATACTGAACATAGCAGAAGAAAAACTCACTGAACTTGAAGGTAGGAGAATAGAAATTGTTCAAATTGAAAAACAACAAATAACTAAAGAGAATCTGAGACCAATGGGACAATATCTAATGGTATGCCACATGAGTAATTGGTGTCCCAGAAGAGAGAAGAAAGAATAGGGAAGAAAATTTTGAAAAAAATAATGGCTAAGAATTTCCTAGAATTGATGAAAGGCATAAACCGACAGATCAAAGAAACGTAATGACCTTAAGCAGAATAAATACACAGAAAACCTTATCAGGGAACATATAATAAAATTTATGAAAGCCAAAGAAAATCCTAAGAGTATACCTCTCTGTCCCTCATCATCCCCCCAGCTGAAGATATTCTGTACAGAGAAAACAACAGTAAGCATGACAGCCACCTCTTTATCAGAAACAGTGGAAAACACAAGACAGTGAAACTCTCTCAAATGCTAAATGGGGAGGAAAAAAGTCAACCTAAACTTCCATATCCAGAGAAAATACCACTCAAGAAGGTAAGCAAAATAAAGACATTTTAAGACAAGCAAAACCTGACATAATTTATCTACAACAGGCTTCAACAACCACAAGTGCTAAATGAAGTTCTTGAAACTGAAGGAAAAGACAATAGATGGAAGCCTAGATGTGCAGGAAGAAATACAGAGAAACAGAAGTAAATATGTGGGGCTTCCCTGGTGGTGCAGTGGTTGAGAGTCCGCCTGCCGATGCAGGGGACAAGGGTTCATGTCCTGGTTCGGGAAGATCTCACATGCCGCGGAGCGGCTGCGCCCGTGAGCCATGGCCGCTGAGCCTGCTGCTCCGCAACGGGAGAGGCCACAACAGCGGGAGGCCCGCGTACCACAAAAAAAAAAAAAAAAAAAAAAAAAAAGAAGTAAATATGTGCATAAACATGAAATATAAATATATGAAAGAAAATTTCCTTATGACATTATTGATTACAAAAACAATAATATCAAAATTTGGAAAAATATATTATTGAATTTATATCTTATGTAGACTACAACATATGATAATAAGAGCACATAGAAATAGAGGGGTAAATGGAAGTTAGGCCATGGTAATATTTATATATTATTTTAAACTAGTATGCTATTGTAGACTGTGAAAAGTTAAAGAAGCATATTGTTATCTCTAGAGCAACCACTGAAAAACAGCACAGAGGTATAGCTTAAAAAGATAATAGAGGGGATGGAATAGATTACAAAAAAATACTATATTAATCCAAAAGAGAGCAGAAAAGGAGAAACAGAAGAACAAAAAATGGGCAGGACAGATAGAAATAAAATACAGTAGACAAAAGAACTGGAAATAAATTGAAACAAATGAACTGGATACATAACCACATTGACAAAAGAACTACTTCAAGTGACTTAACACAGTATTGTGTTTGTATACCAACTACAGAATATAATTTAAGGATAAATAGACCAGCAAAAAATGTTTTATTTCATTCATTAGTCTTAATTTTACTAAGACTGTTTTATTATTAATTTGTACCTATATATATTATAGGATAGAGCAAATAAGTATTTTAATATTGGTAAGGACAAGATTTTTCATGTAAGAGAAAAGGGGTACAAGTATAAATTCAAAAACATTCAGCATTAAGATCCTTTAATGTTAAATCAGAATTAAAAGTATACCATAGGGCTTCCCTGGTGGCGCAGTGGTTGAGAGTCTGCCTGCCGATGCAGAGGACATGAGTTCTTGCCCCTGTCCGGGAGGATCTCACATGCCGTGGAGCGGCAAGGCCCCTAAGCCATGGCCGCTGAGCCTGCACATCCGGAGCCTGTGCTCCGCAACGGGAGAGGCCACAACAGTGAGAGGCCCGCGTACCGCAAAAAAAAAAAAAAAAAAAAAAAAAGTATACCATAAACTCATGATTTTTTCAAAACTATTGAATTTCCGGGCTACCCTGGTGGCGCAGTGGTTGAGAGTCTGCCTGCCGCTGCAGGGGACACGGGTTCGTGCCCCGGTCTGGGAAGATCCCACATGCCGCGGAGCGGCTGGGCCCAAGAGCCATGGCCGCTGAGCCTGCGCTCCGCAACGGGAGAGGCCACAACAGTGAGAGGCCCGCATACCGCAAAAAAAAAAAAAAAAAAAAAAAAAAACTATTGAATTTCCTAGTTCTACCTGCTGAAAATGCTTAGAAGCAATGAAAACCCAATAACAATTAGCACCCCTAGTATCCAAATGTGTTCTCTAAATACCATTATCTACTAAAAATATCTAATGCTCCTTAGAGTTGAATGGTTTATTCTACTTTTGAAACAGAAAATGTAAAAGATGAGTCTGGGACATATTATGCCAAAACTAAAGAAATTTATCAAAGACTAATGTGCACCATGTCAAAAATTTATAATAATCAATATGATGAATCAGGCTTTTACAGTATGGTTTCTCTGATCAAACTTGGCATCACAAATAGTAGAACAATTGGTGTGATGTGTTACCCAGTGCACAGCACCACTTATGAATAATCCATTCCAAAAGAAAAAGGTGATTCTGAATCATAGCAAGGGGGTAGAGTCAGTATATATGATGTCAGTATATATGATCATGTGTGTGGCAGACCAGTGCTGGAGGTGCTGTAATTTTATAAAGATGTTCAGGTGGCATAGAGCAGAGATTATAAGGAGGTCAATGAAACTATGACTATCTGGGGAAGAATAATTCTGGTAGAGAAATCAACAAGTGCAAAGGCCCTGGGGTGAAAGCGTCTTTGGCATATCTGTAGACAAGTAATCCAGATAGTGTGGCAGGAGCAGACTGAGCAATGAAGAAAGTGGAAGATAAAGTCAGACAGGAAGCAGAGAGCCTATGATGCCAAGCCTTGTAGCAGTAGCTGTTATAAATTCTTTTTAAAAAGCCAAGTTACTAAAAGTAAACATTTGGATCCCTTCTCATCTCTTTCACTAGAAGACTGAGATAAGATGTTAAGTGATTTACTCTTCGAAGTTCTTAAGGCCAACACACACACACACACACACACACCCACAAACTTTCTGTCAATCTCTCTCTCCCCCACACACTCAACAGACAATCAGAATAAAAACCAAAACTCCAAACATTATGTCAAATAATGGCTGACTTAATTAATCCATATTAATTATTTAGTTATTAATTAATCCATATTTTAATTATGTATTTAGATGAATGTGAGACAAATCCAAATGAAAGGTTTATTATATCACTACTGTTCAATCAGGTGGGACATATATAGAATAAATTAATTGACTCAGTGTGGAAGAATGATGCACGAAAATATTTTCACTTGAGTATTTCTAGACTTAAAATTTTAACCTCAGTTGTTAACATCAGAGAGCAAAACTTTTACATGCAATTCATTTGTCTTTTTCCTAGGAAATTAGGCATTGAGATATTTATTTGTCTTATCAAACTGCTTTAGGCACATTTAAAGAGAAACCCTGAATGCTTATACATCACTATCACTGAAAAACATTTATTGAGACATTTTGCTAATGTATACGATCCTAGGAATGCAATGATTTCTCTATAGCTAAGTTTAGTTTCGAAGAATTAAATCCTCGCTTTTGGGACTCTAAAACAGTGTTTGTTGTCCCAGTTAAAAAAATAATTAATACCTAAAAACATCTTGATGAATTCAGCCTGCACATGATTTCATTAGCTATCTCTACTTAAAAGTATTCACAGCTCTTTGGGTCATTTGTCAGAGAGCTAAATTCCCAGCTAATTGGAGACTAAGTCCAATCATTTAACAGCCTCTTTCAAAGAAAAACAAATATTAAAAACTTCACTTTAAGTTTTAAACTTAATACTTGATGGATAATACCAATTAAAAATACCTTACAGAAATGTATAGTTTTTAAAGCTTCATTTTGAAGGGTAATTATAGATAACTTTCTAGATTATAAATGAAAAAATTTTATAAAAAATCTACCTAATGTTTTATCTGGAAAATTAGTTACTGTGATGCTGTTTTCTTTCAGCACAGCAAGTATTTAGTGAGCTCATTCCAGGCATTCAGTCCTAATGGAAGACATACGTATGTGTTCAATTTTTGCACAACAAATTTATGCTTTAGGTATTTTTATTACATTTGATAAAACCAATTTTAAACAATTGCTGAACTCATTTTTATATTTAATAATGACATACAAATCCCCAAAGTCAGGATTTCATTTTGAGTATTTATTACAAACTAATATTTAGATGTATGATATCAGATGATATATGCTTTTCTATAACACATAAGTAATGTGGATTAAAATTCTTCACATTACACTTCTACATTCTAAACTGCTAGAGCAGCAGGCAAATGATTACATTTACTGCTAAATTTATACCAAGGAGAACAAAACTTCAAGTAGCACCTTAAATCGTTTATACTAAAATTAGGCCAATAACAGCATGAAGACTATCTCTGCTTTTATGTGCACATGCAAGTCTGAACGTGCCTTTCATACATAGCCACAGGGATTTATATTGCAAAGCTAGATGCCACTGTGACCCAGATGTCACTTCACTTATCAATGAGTATACGATGGCACTTAATGGGAATCCCTTGCTTTTCACACTGGAAAGAAACTAAACATGAATTTTGCCCCTTGACCAATACAGACATTCCTAGCCTAAATAACATCTCAACTAACAAGACTGACTCTTAAAAATAATAGAGGTAATATTAAACCATCTCTAGAGAAATAATCTCCCTCAAATGGAAAGAATAAACTTTCAAAGTTTAAACATTTATACACAGATAAGCATATAGATACATTCAAATAAGTAGACAAACATGATTGTGATAGTGTTTCAGAATACTAATTACTTATTCATGTGTAATAAGTTACCTCTATATACAAATGACAGTTTGCTTCTTTGGCCATAGAACTCAAAAATGCTGAAGACATGTACATTTAAGAGTCAAACAATTAAAAATGATTGGATTTGATTATTTAATTTCCATTTGATTGTCTACATGTAATTATTCAACATAAATCCCAGATCCAGAAACTGGAGTTTAGGTCTATCTACAAGTCAGGTATTGGGTCTTGTGTTAGGGCAAATAGATGATTTATGGATGGATGGATATGTAGATAGGTAGATAGATATTGATAGACAAATAGATAAATAGGAAGATATATAGATAGACAGATGTGAATATAGAAATAAATTTTCAGTTAGCTCAGAAAAACAAATTCTGATATTCAAAGACAAAATGATTTTCTAAATTAAAAATAATATAATTAGCCTAATATCTTACTACAAAATATAATTAGATTCAGATGATAGCAAAATTTGTTCAGCAGTATAACAAATCTTTTAATTTTTTTAACAAAAAAAATCTTAAGTATTTGTTTAAACTCCATCTTCTTTCCCAGACTATTAGTTCCATGATCGTTTTTTTCATTACCATTTTGTAAATGCTTAGGACAGTGTTCACCCTACAGTTTGTGTTTAAACATATTATCTGAATTAATGATAACTACTGGTTTTGAAATACTAAATTTGATCTATGCAGCTAACATCTCTCTAAAACATGTAATTGATAATAGATATTCATATGAATATTGAGATAGTTCAATCTAACTACATGATGATTAGTAAGCTATAAAATAAAAGACAGTGGTTCACTTGCCTGCACATATAAACACAAAACTATAAAACTACACTTCAGTTTTTGCTAACTGACTTGTAATTAAGCAATAGTGGCAATCGTTCCAGGGCAAAAGTCTTCCTGGCTTATTTTGTGACATGGATATTCTAGCAGTCCTAGAGGTCTCCTTTCCTATATGTCAGCCCAATGCTAGGCATAATAGGGAAATGGCTGAACTGGAGGATAGAAGTGTTCTAAGCTGGAAAACAAGTAGGCATCAGGGAGGAACTGAACGTGATATCAATTTTAAATAGAGAGCAGATGGTAGGAAGTGAGGTCTGCTTCAGGCTTGAAACCTCCAACAGGCAGAGAAGATAAAAGTATGTATTCTGAGTCCATTATTATTCTTAGATCTAAATACAACACATGTTTGACAAGCAAGAAGTGGTCATTACGAGTAACCTAACCACATGTAAACATGTCATGAAGTACTGAAATATTAAATCAGTGCCCAATTAATTAATTGATTTTGTGGGTGTTTATTTTCCTTTATGACTCTGTTATTCCCTGTCAAAGAAATCAGTATTTGAAGAAACATGGTGTTTCTTCACACAAGTGGCATACCACTTACTATCTCTACGTGTGTCAATAAAAATTCCAGAGACCAAGTTATGTATCAGGAGGAATTATTCTATATTTTCTGATTACTAACATTATTCGATTTGAAAACAATACAGCACAATTCATGCAGATTTCCCAAAACACATATTTTTAAAACCCTCTTAAAACTGATGACACTTGCTGACAAATGTGAAAGATTAATATTTAGTGGATACTGAACTCTTTATCAATAAGTAGAGATTTGGGCTTGAAAAGAATGAAAACATTCTTTAAAAGAATAAAATATGACTTGATAAATCAATTTCAGTTACTACTTATTTAAAATTAATGAGAAAGTCTTTAATCTACAATGCATTATTGGAGTTGTTCTTCCGTTGGTAAGAGATTATTAGAAAAGTATTCATTCTATGGCAGGACTGGTAAACAGAACATTCTTCAGAGTCAGGAATGTGAAAGGAAAAGGCAAGAAATTGCCTTTTGCAACTGCAAAAAATCTAGTGTTCATAAAGCTTGCTTTCTTTAAGTTCAGTCTCTGTCACACTTTTAAAATATGACAATGAAAATTCAATGCCAAAACCTTGCCACTGGAAAATGTCTCTTTAACTGAAACAAAAGAGCGGCGCTGGTAGTCATGCATCCCTACAACAGCACAATGAAAGCTGTGCTGAGCTGTCATACTCTAACCTACCATCCCACCGTCACAGATAGAAAGCCTATGTGAGATGACAATGTAATGTGTGGTTTAAATGGCATCCCTGAGAAAAATCCAACTGCAGCAGCACATTTTTAGATTTAAATGAGGAAGATGGGTCATTCTAAATATATATCATTGTATTTTTTCTTCAAAGTCAACACCTATCTTTAGAACTTAGAGAAGACTGACTGAATGAAATATGCTTGTGTTGGCAAACCCCAAACCTGGACAATCATATCAGCATTTTTATTCAGTCTCTACTGACAACATCAATGTACCTTGCAAAAAGAAAGCCAGATGTTCCTCCTATATGGTGCTATTAAAAGTCTGTTTTACAGACTTAAATTATATTCACTGTTTCTCTTTTTTTCTAAATGATGATGGCATTGAAGCCTTTGATAATGAAGAAAACATATTTTTATGTGGGTTTTTGGTACTTCTAGCTTTAAATATACAACTTAACATATGTTTAAGACAGAGCATATGGAAATAAGAAAAAAGCAAATCCGAAATCCAGGCACAAATTTTACTTTATAGTAATTTCAAATCATACCAGTTACTGAGATTCAGAATCAACAAAAATATAATCTCTCTGCTATAATCATACTAACCTTCAAGACTTAGAATTTCCACAGTTGATAGCTCATTGTTCAGGTTCTACAAAATTCATCCCATATTTTAAAAGGATTAGATCAAGAGAATCCTTCCCTTTGTGTGACTTGGGGTCATTTTCTTATTGAGCAATATTAAAAATAACATCTTTACAAATCAGCCACTGAATAAATTAATTAGCAGCAACCAGTGAGTACTACCAGTGTTAACAACTTCCATCTATCCACTTAACGGCATTATTACAGAGGTGATATCCATGAACAAGTCAGTACTGAGCAAAGAAAAATTTAACATCCTTTAGCTGTTATCTAGACAAGAAATTTTAAAGCATTTTTCTTTGGTTGCTTTTCACTTTTATGAGAAAAAGACAAATTTTACCTAACAAAATGATCTTACAATTTACCACCAATCAGTGTGTACTTAAACAATCACTTCAATGTCCTATGTTCTTTACCTTGGGAGAACTGCAGACTTAAAATTGATTCAAAATTATGGTTTTGGAAAACTTTCAAGATGGACAAAGGTCTGCTGAATTAACAATGATTGATATGTGTTGAATAAATCAACCAATATTTTGAAATGAGAATTTGGATACAATTTATTTAAGAATTAATAACTATTTACCATTCATATTTTCTTGTGCATGTTTTTGAGGGGATTTAGTTAACCAGAATATTTGTTACCAAAACATAGCAATCCCAATCATGTCTATTAAAAGAAAGTTTATTAAACCATGTCATCAATGAGCTAGGAGTGTGTCTAACTTGATGTCCGAAGGTTGTAGTTACAACCTTACCATTTTACAAACCACATGTCAACTTCCATCTAGAAGTTTTAGCTTATGTGGCTGCAAAGATGAGTGAGACTGTTGCCATACTAAAGCAAAAAGAGATTTGATTTTAAGTTTAGAAAGGAAAATGAGAATTTTTAAAGATCTGTAAAGACTTGCATGTGAAAGTAACAATTTTATTTTTAAAATATTTTAATTTCAGCAAATGTGGAGACAGCTAAACATAACATGTCTGTAGATATTTTTAAATGAACTAAGAAGTCCAACTGTGTTTCTTATATGGAAAAGCTGCTATGAGGTTACCATAACTTATAAGTCTTTTGTCTTTGTATTCTTATGCTAAGCAAAATGCCTGAGTTGGAAGTACATACCACCTGTTTACAAACAGGAAAAAAATAAGTGGAAAAGTAGAAGCTAAAAAACAAAACTGTCATTATCCCACTTCACACCTCTTAAGATAGCTATTATCAAACAAACAGAAAATAGCAAGTTTTGGCAAGGAGGTAGAGAAATTGGAATCCTCATGCATTGCTGAGGGATATGTAAAATGGTGCACTGTGGAAGATAGTATGGCAGTTCCTTTAAAAATTAAAGATAGAATTATCATATGGATCCACTGCATATATACCCAAAAGAATTGATGGTAGAGAGTCAAAGAGATATTTGTACACCCATGTTGACAGCAGCACTATTCACAATAGCCAAAAGGTAGAAACAACCCAAATGTCCATCCACAGATGAATGAATAAACAAATATGGTATACACATACAGTGGAATATTACTCAGGCTGAAAAAGAATGATATTTTGATACAAGCTACAATATGTATGAACCTTAAAAACACTTTGCTAAGTGAAATAAGACTGACAAAAAAGGACAAGTATTGTATGATTCCACTTTTATGTGGTACCTAAAATAGTCAAATTCATAGAGACAGAAGAAGAAGTAATGGTTACCAGAGGCTAGAGGGAAGGGAGAATGGGGAATTATTGTTTAATAGGTACACAGTTTCAGTTTGGCGTGTTGAATAAGTTCTGGAGATGAACAGTGGTGATGGCTACACAACAGTGTCAATGTACTTCATGGTACTGAATTTTACACCTAAAAATGGTTAAAACTGTAAATCTTATGTTATACATATTTACCACAATAAATAATTATTATTTACAGGATTTAAAAATCAACTGAATTATTACCATAATTTATAGGTTATAGTGATAGATGAATTCAAGATATAAAAAAAATCAAAAAGTTCTCATAGACCAGTAATAATTGTTAGGAATATTATGGAAGATATGTTTAAATAAAAATATTTATTAATTTACTTTGAAAGCTATAACAGACTTTTATTATACATTACTAATATATGGTTATCTATGTATATATTTATCATAATTATTTTATCTGTCATGATAGTCAATTCATTTTAATGATGGCATGAAAAAAATAATTATTGCTCAGTATTTTTGCAAGACATATAGCCAAGAAAATATTTGACAATTCAAAAGTTAACTCAGGGCTTCCCTGGTGGCGCAGTGGTTGAGAGTCCTCCTGCCAATGCAGGGGGCACGGGTTCGTGTCCCGGTCTGGGAAGATCCCACATGCCGCGGAGCGGCTGGGCCCATGAGCCATGGCCGCTGAGCCTGCGCGTCCAGAGCCTGCGCTCCGCAACGGGAGAGGCCACAACAGTAAGAGGCCCACGTACCGCAAAAAAAAAAAAAAAAAAAAAAAAGTTAACTCAAATTGAATTTTATATATATTACTATCTGAATCCCTGTAGAGTGCTAACAAAGTCTTGACTATATGCAATAGTTGGGAATAAGTAATTCAGAGTGGAACAATTATCCTAGTAATTGAGACTGGGAGACAAAGGTGCTGCTGGTTTTCCCCCAGCCTCTGTTCTGTTCCCTCAGCCATTCAAGTTGGCCCTTCTCCCCTATTTGCCTACCATCTGGTGGACATAGGTGACAACCATTGGGCTCACAGACTCAGCCATCAAAGACAAAAATGTAAAGATTCTAACTGTTAATGAAAGAATAAAAGTTTTCGTTAGTTGTTCTTCACGTTGCTGCCACCACTAGTTTCTCCAAATGAGACAGGACCCAGTGCCTAGGACCGGAGCAACTACTATGGCATTTCTTTCTCCTAGTGCTAACTTTGCAATATCACTGTGATTCTGAAGACCTATCCAAACTGATACATGGTTCAATGTCCATAAAATAGTAAAGCAGAGAAACCAGTTACAGTCACTTTTAAAAATATAATTTGAACCATAACCAACTATATTCCACATGAATATAACCAATAGTTTTCTGACAACAACAGCAATGAGAATTATGACTAACCATTATACAATTCAGTCCTTATTTACCAAGTGCTTTTCTATGGACTTTGTAAGCACTGGGGTTATTTAATCATCTCTCCTATGCGGCAGGTATTAATATCCTGAAATTATAGATGAGGAAACTGATGCTTGGAGAAGGCAAATCCTTTACTTCATTGCAAGTAAACAGCAGCTCCAGACCCAGGAGAGTCAACCTCTAACACCCATAATCATCACCACTAAAGCACTAATAAAATTCTGTATTTTGTGTATATGTATAGATCTTTTAAAATTACATTAGAGATGATGAAATATTACTGGATGGGAATATAGGGAAAATGCCTACATTTATGAAACTTAAATCCAGTGAGAATTCAGAAATTAAATACCTTATAAATTAAATCTGAAGAACGTTATGAAAAGAATTATAAAATTTTCAAAAGGAACTTATATGAGAGAGACCTTACATATTTATGACCATAGAAAATGAACTCAGATTTTTAGCACTGCACAATACAAACTAGTATGTAAGGATAGGTGTGGATCAATTACATTAAATCCTAAAGCTTTACCTACTTTCCGTTTAGGATGGAACTCTTTTCAATAACATACTCACATTTCTACCTTCCTACACTGAGTTATCTGCCCATGTTCTCATATCCAAGACAAAGCTTCGTAATGACGAATATCGATGATTATACCAGAATGTAGTCCAGCAATGTCCTTAGGGCATTTTGGGGAATGTGAAGCTGCTTTTTCTTACATTAAACAACTCCGATTGCAGTGTTTGAGTCTTGTGTTCATCAGTTTTCTCATTCTCTTCCTTGCAACTCCTTCCTCTCATTACTGTGATATATCCACCTTTCGCAGCCCCTGCCCCCAATTCTCCTGTACTGCTTCTAATTTGCCACAGGTATGGAAACCAGATAACCAAGTCCACTGAAAGTAGGTATAAGGTAAAAACAGATACTAGTGTAAATGAGCTGGGACTCTTCCACATCTATTTTTACTAATCAGAGAATGTTTTTAATCTATTTATTTCCATTTACAGCTCTAAAATGTGTTTTAGGCATGAAAGTTGCTGATCTATTTTGCAATACCATATAGTTTAAAATGATATACTCTCAGAAAGATTCTACAGAATAAATTCAGTACACTGATTATATGTTCCATACTTTTCCTACATATCACTATAATATTCTTAAGTCTCGATTTCAACACATTTACCAAAATAGAGTTCAATTCAAGCAGTCTACCAAATCTAATCAACAAAACCAAACTTACATTATGTATATTCTCTGTCATAGAAGAAGTGCTCATATATTCAAATTGTACATTATTTTTCTTAACTTGAAAATTTTGCAAATGTGCTTTTTTGTCTTCTTATTTAAATACTTGGTTTTAACCTTGTTTGCATATCACAGGCTGAAAGTAAATAGCTTTTTCATATATATATATATATATTTTTTTTTTTTTAAGAGAAAGCAAATGAGTAGACTTAACTTTATAAGGGTTGAAGTCAGGGACACCAGCTGCGAATATTTTATCCTTTCCTAAATTGCACTTGTGCCAACAGTGAGTAGAATAAATCCTCTAGGATCTCTCTCATTCTCCCTCTCTTTCTTTCACTTTTACTCTCTCTCTCTCTCTCTCTCTCTCTCTCTCTCCACTTTCAGATAAATGCCAGTCATTTGGCCAGGGCTCACTCACAGAAGGTACAGCAGGCGCAGATGGTACTAATGCATAAATGTAATCTAGCAAAAGAATGCCAACGCCAACCCAGAAAAGGTTCCAAATAACTGCAGTGCACTTACAGGAAGTCTGTGATTGGCAAGGTTAAAGCTGCAACTGTAAGAGCTTACTATTTGTTCCCAGATCAACATTAGATATTCTTGAACAAACGAGCATATTTAATTTGTTTTATTTGCCACAAATGTATTAATTTAGATGGTATTTAGATAAGTGATATATCTTTAGAAATAACACTAAATGAGGATAATCTAATTCCTGCAACTGTCTGAATACATTCACAATTCACATGCATCTGAGTATCTGTAGCCTCTTTCCAGCCATTCTCTATTTCCTTACATCATTTTGTCTTCTTTATAGCTCTTGCTACCTGAAATTATCGTGTGCCTATTAACATACAAAAATATGCCTCCCTTATTTACTCTCATTCATACCACCCTTCAAAGAACTTCATATTTCATAGTTATTTTAAATATTTGTTTTCTGTCTCCTGAGCTAAACTTCACCAGAAGAGAGACTTGATCTATCTCGTTCACTTGTCTCAGTGCAAATAATAAACTGTTGACTGACTGAATATCAAAGAAGAAAGGAGTGAATAAAGGCACTCATGTGTAACGTGTGGTTACACATTAAATAACAGTATTCTGATATCCATTCAAACTTTTTGTAAACTGCTGGTATAATGTTACTTTGACCATAGTTTATCTCTCTTCTTTTTTTTTTTTTAAGACCAAATCATATCACCATACTGTAAATTTAAAATGCTCACAAAATATCCATTAATTGGTAAATTAACTAAGGCCTTCAATATTCATACTTGGGTAAATTTTAAATATGAGCAAAACATTAATAAAATTAACTGTGTTTAGTAATCACACCTATGCCTTACCCTAGAGTTAAGTGTTTTATTTGTTTTTGTTTTTGCGGTACGCGGGCCTCTCACTGTTGCGGCCTCTCCCGTTGCGGAGCACAGGCTCCGGACGCGCAGGCTCAGCGGCCATGGCTCACAGGCCTAGCCGCTCCGCTGCACGTGGGATCTTCCCGGACCGGGGCACGAACCCATGTCTCCTGCATCGGCAGGCGGACTCTCAACCACTGCGCCACCAGGGAAGCCCTTCACTGGATTTTTAATCAATCTCTATTCAGATACATTTTTAAATGACACAATGCTATTTAACTGCTATTTTCAGATCTTCTGTCATCAAACCTTGGCTATTCTCTTTCAAAACTCTTACCATTCTCTTTCCTAAATCAGCAGTATAATTGGAAGCATTGCATTCAACCCTCCCTATCCACAATTCCGTATCTGTGGGTTCTGCACTGGCAAATTCAACCAACCTCAGATTGAAAATACTCGAAAAAAATTCCAGGAAGTTCCAGAAAGCACATTTACATTGTATTAGGTATAATAAGGAATCTAAAGATGATTTAAAATATGCAGGAAGATGTGTGTATGCTATATGCAAATACTACTACCATTTTACATAAGGGACTTGAGCATTTGCCGATTTTGGTATCTGCAGGCAGGGTGCGGGTGTGTTCTGGAACCAGTCCTCTGTGGATAACAGATACCAAGGGATAAATGTACTTTAAAATCCTGCTTAGAGGATTCCCACACAAGAAGTTTTCCCCTTAATCACACATCTAAAACCTAAACGAACAGCCAAAACGTTCTCACATTTTTCTAATTCTATCAAAGTTTCTTTTCCTTTTAAGATAATTTATTTCCTCATAAAAGTTCAGGCATAATTGCTGATGGAAGGAAATAGTGAAATATTTCAACAGTATTCAAGTGGGTCTCAGGGATTGGAGAATGATGCAAAAGAAATAAAAAGCTCTTATTAAACCTAAAAGATATTGAAGGAGAAAAAAACTAACACATGAAACAATCAGAAAGCAATTAATTTAAAAATTATTGCACAATATTTAAAATAATTCACTTTAAGCTCCGGCTATTTATTACACTCTGGATTATAATGACTTTTGCACTTATAATCATTCCTACCTAGTATTACACAAGAATAAGAACTATTTTTATATTTTCTATTTTTCTATTTCTTGCACAATTCTAGACACAAAGTCAGCAAGTAAGGAATAATCTCACTTTGTATTCATTCAATCACTTGGAGGCATTTCTCATTTTAATCTTTGTTAGAAAGAAGGAAAAATGTATTAATGATAATTATTTTTGCTTTATTCTTAAGAGATTAATAAATGAATGAGCCCTAATTTTATACAGCTTAAAAACACCCATACATTTAATTAATCTTTTAATTCAGTTATAAAGAATGGGAATCACTCACTATAGCCTCAACAGTAGCATTAAGAAAACTAAGTGCCCATTTCAGTTTCTTAATGAGGCAATCACCAGTAATAGGAAAACCTCAAAAGATTCAGATTTGGCTCAAAAATTCCTTGAAAACCAATCTCATATAACCATCTAAAATAGCACAAAACAAGGCAGAAGGGCCTCCCTGGTGGCACAGTGGTTGAGAGTCCGCCTGCCCATGCAGGCGACATGGGTTCGTGCCCCGGTCTGGGAGGATCCCACATACTGCGGAGCGGCGGGGCCTGTGAGCCATGGCCGCTGAGCCTGCGAGTCTGGAGCCTGTGCTCCACAACGGGAGGGGCCACAACAGTGAGAGGCCTGCGTACCGCAAAAAACAAGGCAGAAGAAGAAATTCTCTGGAAGATTGTTTGCAATATCCATAAAAGTTTAGGCTAGGGCAGCCAGTTTCTGATTATATGCCTTTGGATGTATGTTTATTGAAATTCTTACTATAGTACGTTTGCAGAAAATTGTCTATCTACAAGTGATTTTTCTGCCACTCACTTGGGCCACTTTTTTGCAACTCTAATTTGCAACTCATATCTACCCTGATAGAGATACTGCCTGGATTGTGCCATTCTCAAACAAAAGATTTCTGTTTCATTATCTAAACCACAAATAAAGAAATCATCAAATGCTGTGTCACTGACAAAGTACAACTTGAGCAATTAAGTGGAGCAATTAAGCAATTAATATGGAGCCAGATATTTGTACTGAACATCAACCATGCTACCTAGCACTGTGCTGGTGTCTTTAAAGCACCCTAATATTTTTGTTTTTGCTTTTGCGGTACGCGGGCCTCTCACTGTTGTGGCCTCTCCCGTGGCGGAGCACAGGCTCTGGACGCGCAGGCTCAGCAGCCATGGCTCACGGGCCCAGCCGCTCCACAGCATATGGGATCTTCCCAGACAGGGGCACGAACCCGTGTCGCCTGCATCGGCAGGCGGACTCTCAACCGCTGCGCCACCAGGGAAGCCCTAAAGCACACTAATATTTTTGAATACTTCATTGCTTTTCAGTGAAAACAAGAAATGATATTTTGACACCTGGTTACTATTTTATTCTAGTTTTTACTAATAAATGACTACCTTATCCATTCCTTTTTTTTTAGGAATTTGCTATTTCAACTCTTTGCAAAGCTTTCATGAGGTTGGTTATAAAAATTACTACCACCCATTTAGACAGAGATGGTCAGAAGGAAAGAACGCTGAACGAAATGGCAAGTTCTCTTGCTAAGTCTGAAGGCAGAGTGTCATTCACTTCTGAGTTTGAATCAAGTTAATTAAAACCTGCTAGAGGCTGGGAAAGTCTAACATCACTAGTAGTGCTACTCATACAAATTACAGAATATTTTACTCCGGAGGATATCTTTGTGAGCTGTAGAACAGCAATGTAAAAGCAGGAAAGAGAAAGAGCTCTACGATTCAAACCCATTAAGTGTATCCAAAATGCTTCTGCAGTTTCATGCCAAGCTCTCTATACGCAATTCAGTCTCTATAGAAAAATTTGAATAATGCTGAAAAAGAAGTACATTGCCTTAAGTTTTGCTACTTTGTTATCCATGGTGGTTAATATATTGTATTGTATGTAGGAATCATTACTACTGTTATACTCATTAAAACCACTAAATCACATGACCATTTTAAACTGCTGCAGTAGGAAAAAAAGTTCAGATTTTTACAGTATTGTATTCTGGCAACACACCAAAAAAATGATGTAGTGTACTACTTAGGAGAAAAAAAAAACGTGAATATGAGTTCTTGTACTTAAGTGTATATTTCTAATTTGTGTGACAAATAAAAGGTATTTCTTTCAGACTTCAGAATTTTAAGAAAGCCCTACACTATGTCTGTCACAATATAAAAGCTAGCCATTGGCCTAAGCTGTAGCCTGCACAGTTGTTACACATATATTTGTGAGTTTAGTACAACATGTTTTGTGTTGGCAATTTTAATTTCAATAGTCTATTAATCTTTTAAATACATTAAGCATGTCCACCCCTGCTGCCAGAGTCTCCTGCCCCTTTGATTCTCCTTCCTTCTTAGCCGAGTGTTTTCTCCCTAGGGCTTGAGGTTGCGGTAGAGTGATTCCTGCCAATAGGAAGGTAAAGAAGTTTAGTTAAAGTTACAGAGTTGTTTTGTAATTGCCTAGTAACACCACTATTTTCTATTCTTAAACTTTGTAAAATCAAGCATAAGTGCTTTTCAAACAGGTCATTGTTATTTTTTCAAACATGACCCGAATTATGAACTCATGAATCTGGGCTTAGTCTCAAATGGCTTTGGTGGAGACAGACTCGTCCACACTAGGGCTACTTCAATGATAAGCCCTCCGCCACATTTCTCCTACAGAGAATCACCCACGGAAGGTAAAGATGAGAAGGCAAATAGGTGGGGATTGAGAAGACAACTTAGTACGTTAAGTAATATGTACAAAAGTCCAATCTGGAAATTCCTTTTTTAGGAATATATCCCAAAGTTTCTTTATATAGCAGTAGTTAACCTCAAGATGGAATAATCATATTCCTCAAAATTCCCATTACAATTCCAGCTTCCAGATTTTTAAATCAATCATCATCCATCCTACATCATTTCTTTGGAATTAATGCACTGATTTCCCATGTACTGTTATTAATGGCTCAAATATTTGTTAACATTTATCGAGCGTTTGTTCATGTATTAACTCATACAATCTTCACAAAAATGAAGCAGGGTATTTATATGACATAAAATAATGCCACAGAGGCAATTTTATGTTTTGTCTTAATAAACCTACCCTCCACCGATTTGAGATCCTCAATACAAGTTGAAACCAACATATTCAGTTTTCATTAGATCCATTTGCATTATGGCCATTCAGATGGGCTTTGTGGTGCTCACTTGGCACTTCTCCAAAAGGTTTAGCCATCATACTTCTGATAGAAGGAGAATGGGTGAAGGAGCCCCATGCAGTCATAAAAGATCTGAATTACACAAACTAGAGCCTAATTTAAATTTATTCTCTCCTAGAGCAGAATATATAAAGTGGTAAAATGTAGAGTGAGGAGGAAACTGAGAAGCAGAGACTGCTAACTTTGGAAATATAGTAAGTATATGATAGCAAATATTTATTAAAACTTTCTGGGTTTCAATTACTGGGCTATGTGCTTTACTATCTCATTTAATCTTCAGTTACACTGTGTGGTAAGTGATATTATAAAATAATTTTCTTTTTTAATATTAAAAAAAGGGGGCTTCCCTGGTGGTGCAGTGGTTGAGAGTCCACCTGCCGATGTAGGGGACACGGGTTTGTGCCCCGGTCCGGGAGGATCCCACATGCCGCAGAGTGGCTGGGCCCGTGAGCCATGGCTGCTGAGCCTGCGCGTCCGGAGCCTGTGCTCCACCACGGGAGAGGCCACAACAGTGAGAAGCCCGCGTACCGCAAAAAAAAAAAAAAAAAAAAACGGAAAATGAGTTTTAGGGAGCCTAAGAATGTGCTTAAGGGCACAGAGTAAACAGTAGAATCAGGAATGGAACCCAGGTATCATAAGTCAGTTAGGTCATGTGTCCCTGTGAACAGACAAAGATGAATATCTGTGTGCAAAATGTTTATTGAGGAGTGCTTTCAGAAACAACCCCTATTTCTGTGAAGAGGGTAGGACTGGGCAAAGTGTGAATTTGTTTTGTGTTGCAGTTTCAACAGAGGCCTCAACTAACTCCATGGGGATTTCTGGAGCTTCAAGTTGTCAAGCTCACATTCAGTCAGTCATTGAATGTGGGCTGCCCTATTCTGTTTCCATGGAAACTTCAGAGGAAATACAGCTTTCCTACAGTTCTCATGAACTGTCCAAAATTTAAAAAAGAAGAATGACAATAGGTAGTAAGCACAAAGCCCTCCCTGTTTTTGTTTTTTAATTAATTGAAGGCATGTACTTTTTTAGGATGATTAATGCTACCTGAAGATCTATACCAGATAGTTTATGTCCTATCAACTGAAGTCCTATCCTACCACCTTAGGAGTTAGATATCATATACAATAAAAAGGGTACAATGATTTATCTCTTTTCTCAGTAAAGTGAAAATTTATATACTCACATAGATAATATTTCAAATTTCTATGAGCCTCTTCTATATGTAAGATGCCTACTTCTTCTGCCAGAAACAAATGGGAACCAACTATAACAACTGAATTGTAATCCCTACTTCTCAGCCCGATGAGGCTATCTTAAGACCACTGAGAACAGCTACCCTAAGGTAAAGCAGTTCTTCCAATTAGAATTGTTCTCTCTCCAAATTTCAGGCTAAGTGGATTATTCGCATTTGTCTTATTTTTCTTAATTTTATTTTAAAAATTTTATTGAAGTATAGTCAACATATAATATTATATAAGTTACAGGCGTGCACAATACAGTGATCACAGTTTTTAAAGGTTATACTCCCTTTACAGTTATTATAAAATGTTGGCTATATTCCCCATGTTGTACAATATATCTTGTACCTTATTCATTTTATACATAGTAGTTTGTACCTCTTAATCCCCTACCCCTATATTGCCCCTTCCATCTCCCCACTGTAACCACTAGTTTGTTCTTTATATCTGTGAGTCTGCTTCTTTTTTGTTATGTTAGCTAATTTGCTGTATTTTTTAGATTCCACATATTAGAGATATCACACAGGATTTGTCTTTCTCTGTCTGACTTATTTCACTTAGCATAATACCCCTCCAAGTCCAACCATGTTGCTGCAAAGGGCAAAATTTCATTCTTATTTATGGTTGTGTAGTATTCCATTGTATATATATACCACATCTCCTTTATTCATTCATCTGTTGATGGACACTTAGGTTGCTTCCACACCTTGGAATTGTAAACAATGCTTTTATGAACACAGGGGTGCATATATCTTTTTTGAATTAGTTTTTGGTTTTTTTCAGATATATAACCAGGAGTGGAATTGCTGGGTCACATGGTAGTTCCATTTTCAGCTTTTTGAGAAACATCCATACTGTTCTTCACAGTGGCTGCACTAATTTACATCCCACCAATAGTGTACAAGGGTTCCCTTTTCTCTACATTCTCACCAACATTTGTTATTTGTGTACTTTTTGATGATAGCCATTCTGACAGGTGTGAAGTGATATCTCATTGTGGTTTTGATTTGCATTTCCCTGATGATTAGCAATGTTGTGTATCTTTTCATGTGCCTGCTGGCCATCTGCATTTCCTCTTTGGAAAAATGTCTATTCAGTTCTTCTGCCCATTTTTAAATTGGAATGTCTGGTTTGTTTTTTTTTTTTTTTGATGTTGAGTTGTATGAGTTGTTTATATATGTTGGATATTAACCCCTTATTTGTCATATCATTTGCAAATATTTTCTCCCATTCAGTAGGCTTTTTCATTTTGTCGATGGTTCCCTTTGCTGTGCAAAAACTTTTAAATATAATTAGGCCCAATTGTTTATTTTTGCTTTTATTTACTTTGCTTTAGGAGACAGATCCAAAAAAATATTGCTATGGTTTATGTCAAAGAGTGTTCTATGTTTTCCTGTAGGAGTTCTATAGTTTCTGGTCTTACATTTAGGTCTTTAATCCATTTTGAGTTTATTTTCTTGCACATGGTGTTAGAGAATCTTCTAATTTCCTTCTTTTACATGTGGCTGTCCACATTTGTCTTATTTTAAACTAGCATATGTAAATAGGGAAGAGAGTGCTCATAAGCAAAATATGAAATTGGAAGAAGAAATAATAATTATGTTTCTCTGCATTGTTACCTCTTCTCATAACCAAATCTGCTCTTGCATATTGGTTCAATTAGGTAAATCTGATTATGTGGGTAGCAAGGTCCTATTTACAACAGGGATTTGTTTGGCATGACCATCATTCATGTTTTAAGTGCTACAGGGACTAAATAGCAAAACAAGCTCAAAATACAAACACCAACATAAAAATATTTATTATTTTGCTCCAGCAGAACATTTTCTAACCTACAGCTTCCAATCACCTTTTACTGTGGGCGATGTCAAAAACACTTATTGCACAAGCAGAGATCTGTGTTTCCTTTGCCACAGACAATAAATCTTTAGTGTCTTCTCCTGATATGCATCACTCCACTTGCTCTCAAGAGGCACTGTATGTCTCTTGCTCTCCCCCTCACCTAACAAGGTCACTTTTGAGTGATGATACAACTTATTTCAAATATGTATAGGCACGCACAATAATTACTATCTACTGTTAAGTATCTTGTCAATCAACATTACAAAACTCTAAAAAAGTTTCCTTTCCAAACTTAATATAATGTATACATAAACTTAATATCACAAATATATATGTGAATAAGCCCATCTAAAAACAGTTTTCTGTCCTGTCCTCTCTGTTCATTATTGCTATAAAGTTATACTTTATCCAGAAAGTACATATTTGATAAATTAATTTTAGCTTCAGAGAAATCACCTCTTCATTGAGAGATAATCTGGGAACTAAAGAAAATAAATTGCTAGTTGATGGCATTCACCTCTAGCTTACAAAACCAAAGCTTTTTCTCAGTTAATGAGAAAAATAGTGGCAAAAATATGTATAGTGGAATTTTATTAATCCTCATTAGCCTTTCTCAGCAGGGGTTCTATGAGTGCCTTAAGACCTTTGGAGGCATCCGCTGTATATGATAAGCTAACTTCTCACCCAAGCTTTATGCTGGTTGTGTAGCATCCTTGGGAGAATGAGAAAATAATTCCTTAAATTACCTTCTCTCTTCTCTGGTTCAGATAAAAAGCCTCAGTTGAAAAATTCTGTTTAAAAAAAAGACTCAGAGAGGTTATACAATTTGCTTGGGGCCAATCAGTTGGTAAATTCAAAAGCTGATAAGTGAACCTGGTCTTTTGACAATAAAGCTGGGGTAAATTACATAATGAATACAAGGCATACGTTATTCCAAATTTCAGGCATGACATTTTGTTTTCTTGAAGTGTCAAATTAAGATACACAAAAAAATTCAGAAGCACATTTTAGATTAACTCTCCCAAGTAAGATAAACCAAAACAGATGCCTATGAGTTTTAAGCAAAACAAAGATAATACAAGTTTTAAAAAGAAAGTCACAGTCTTCAATCTCTGTAACAAAGGAATTTCTAAACCCATTCAAATAAATATGTAATAATATTACGATGACTTAAAATCATGATGGAGGTCCTTTCCACTTCAGTAATTGAGTGAATCCCCTGTGTCTCCCTTAAACTAAATGCAAAAACGAAAGGAAGGAGAGAGGGAGGGAGGGAGGGAGGGAGGAAGGAAGAGAGGAAATTGGAAATTGTCCTTGGAAGTAACTCAGATCTTTAAATTTAAAAAAGTTTTTAATAAAGTCATTATAATACCTTCTGTATATGATTTATACCCTTTGAATTTGGTCATCCCTTTCTTTGAGTCAGCACTACTATCCTTTTCTCTGATTTCTATTCTAGCTCTCTGGTATTTTTAGCAGGACGAATAGAGACTCTAAATCTGTTGGCCATGCTTTATGTTCAGAAGATATTATCCCTTAATAAATGTCTGGCTAGTATTTAAAAACTAAGGAGATGAATCCTTTCCATATGAGTGACAGAATGAAAATATTTCAATTTAGATATAAAATATTTTTGAATATCATGAGAAAAAAGGAAAGACAGAGGACACAGGTATCCAGAAACAGGATGAGAACACAGGAGCTAAGAAGGGTTTGGTATATTATCACATGACACTTACATGTCTGAGATGACTAAGAGCTGCCTGTGAAATAGAGGGTGACAGGTAGTAATTATTCTAATGCAATACATTGTACACTAAACAAGGATGGCTGGGATAAAGTGTCAAATGCAGGTCATTAATGATGACAAGGGCTGGATTCAGCTGCAGCAGCTGTCACCGTCCCAGGTGGGTGACCATACTGCCATAATCCCTATCTCTAAGGAGGTCCTTCCTGGGAAAGCACAAGCCAATACTGCAGGTTAAAATATATAAATAATATACACACAAAAACATGCACATAAACTCTCAGTGCCCTCAATGCCCCAAGAATTTACTTCTTGGTAGATTATATCTTTACAAGTCACTAACTCCAGTGTAATGTAAATGAAAACTTTGGTATCATCAAACTGAGTTTAAACTTTACTGCTTGCCAGCTGTTTAACCTTTTTTAACATCCTACGTGCATAATGGAGAATCTACTTTTTATGAGGACTATAGTGAAAAATGAATGCAACATAGCTGATACATTGAAGGTACGGGATAAGTTTTGGTTATTTCCTAAGTCACTGAACAAGTTGGTCGAATCTAAATGCTTTCTGTTAGTGAATGTGTATCATTCCTACAAAGATTTGCTGAAAATACATCAATTTACAAATAGTATAATTTATGAATTATGGTCCGATATTTAAAAAACTAAGGCACATAACTGATGACTATATTCAAAATTTTAGGATTAGGAAAGGACTAGAACAGCTATCATATCACTGCTGTCCTCTTTGAATACGCATGATTCCAACTAAGTCTATAAAACTACTAGAAAACTGCTACTCTTAAAAAAATTCCCACTCAATATTCATTATTTTATTCAGTATCTGTTCACATTCTTTTAAACTAAACAGTCATCCTAAGACTCTGTTGGATCATCAATCTTAGAAACAGCTGTAGAAAATAGCCAAAAATAGCCAAAAATTCCTGTATCATATCTTATACTCTTTCCCTAGTCTATTTAAGACTTTAGTTACTATTTGAACCATTCCTTTCAAAACAACCAATATCATCATTCACATTATTCTTTAACACTTTATTTCCAGATACAATGGTTCACAAGAGCCCACAGACCCTCATCTCTCAGTTATTCCCTGTCCACTTGTGAAAATCCTACTACCTTAGGAGAAAAAAAAAAAAAAACTACATCTCCAGTAGCTACAGGTCTACATCTCTTGAGAGAATTAAGCTGATGAAAATAGCCGGAGCAAGTTAATAGCTTCAGAATTTTACAAACCAAAGCTAATATTTCTTCTTCTCCCTTTTCCCTCATTCCCTCTGCTGACCCACCCTCCATCGTAGATTATTCCAACAGTCCTTCAGTTTCTGTATATTTCATATTATCAAAAATGCCAAAGAATTGGAAAATAAGAATATATGCCAATGAGAGGTTGGGTTGCTAATTCTAATTTTAAAATTAGATGTTAATTTTGATCCACAAGAAAAAATACCCAGTACTAAAGTAGGAGAAAACTGATCCTCAGTCTCTTAAACACAGTTTCAATTATCTAAGGAGCCTTTCCAGTCTTCATGTCCAGGTGTGATTTTTTTTTCCCCCCAAACCCAATATTTCTTACTTTCTACTGAGTATTTCCAACTTTTTCTTCAAGTTCAATTCCAGGGCACCATCCCCAGGTGCTCTTTCTTCTCCTTATTCTCCCTGCCACACAACTAGCTCCCCTTAGTAATCAAGTCCTGTTAAAAGTCCTTTTTCAACTATTTCCCATTCCGATGGAAACTCATTGTTCCTTGCCCTGGTTGGTGCCCTCACTCAGTGGTTCCTGCATTAGCTCAGCCTTCTGTTCTTTCCTTCAATCTATCCCTGTATACTGCCTGTCATGAAGCTAATACTCTTTAAAAAAATGTTTTCATGAGGTCCTAATACAGGACTAGAAAACAAAATTCAGTAAAATGATTTGTCTGGTGGGGCAAAAGCCTAAAAGCTTGAGAAACTGTACAGTGAAATATTTGCTGGATATTGATTGCTAAGTGTGAGTCTAATATACTAGATCCCTCAGAAATGGATATGACGTGGATTTATTCCCCATTATTTTCCCACTTGTAGCTTGGAAGTGATTAAAACAAATAGTTGAGCCACTGTCCTGGAACAAATGTGAACTTTTCTGCCTTCTCTACCTATACAAATCCTTCAAGGTTAATTCAAATCTTTCTTCCTCTGTAAACTGTCATCTTACCTCCTTGTCTGAAGTGCTCTTTCCTGATAACTCAAATAGCAATTAATGTCTAGACTGTTCATTTGGAAATTAATTAGGCAACACATTTGCTACATCTCTTGTTACTTCCTTGAGTTGATACTTAAATATTTCATTATTTTATTTTCTATATATGTATTCTTGGTCCTTTGAATAGATTAAAAATTTATTGAAGACTATGTACTAACTATTTTGGGGTCTCAAAGACTGCTTAAAAATACAGGGTTCTCAAGAAAAAAAATATTAATTTTATTTTTATACCTCACCTCATTTTTTCAAACTACCATTTGTTTGAAGTGGAATTATAATTGTGGATATATATATATATATATGTACATGTGCAATTATATATTTATACCATTCTTTGCTGTATTCATATATAGTATACATTATCTGTAATACCTTTGTGTATGCATTACTAAGAATTAACATAAAGCAAAAATATTCATTCTTCAAATATGGTATTTATCAAAAGCAGCACTACCTTAGATTTCAAGGCCTTACAATGGTAGAGAATTGGATTAGAAATTAGAATCCATCCAGATTGTACAATTGGCTTTACTTTTTCTTTTTAACTGAAATTTGCTTGCTCTGCTTTGAATTATGTTTGAAGCTTTACTTTATCCTCTGCCCCAAATAGATCATAAATTTCTAGAAGGTTAGGGACTATCTAGTCATCATTAAATTTTTAAAAATGTTTCTCTTAATTCAGATAAAAAGAGACTATTGACAAGATTATATTTCATTTTCCTTTCAGTCTAATTTTACTAAAAAACATTTCAACCAAAAATTCAGAAAAGACAAAAGTCAGAAATGTGTTTAAATGCATGTTTTCCAACACACCAAAAAGAAAAATTCTAGGGCTTCCCTGGTGGCGCAGTGGTTGAGAGTCTGCCTGCTGATGCAGGGGACACGGGTTCGTGCCCCCATCCGGGAAGATCCCACATGCTGCGGAGCGGCTGGGCCCGTGAGCCACGGCCGCTGAGCCTGTGCGTCCGGAGCCTGTGCTCCACAACGGCAGAGGCCACAACAGTGAGAGGCCCGCGTACCGCCAAAAAAAAAAGAAAAATTCTAGCATTAATAATTTTTAAATTCAAAGAGATATTCACCTGCCATCTTATAGGCCATATATTACAATTTCATTAATGCCATTCATTATTCCAGTGTTTTCCCCATTTCTTATTCCTAAAAAGATTTCAAAAACGAATCAGTAAATGTTTGTAAAGAATTGGAACTGTTTACTAAAAATATAGTAACTTAAGCTTCGAAACGTAGTTTATATGGACATTATTCTTATACCTTCAGTTACATAAATTTATCTTATCATTACTATTAATTTTGATATTAGTAGTTTTATATGAGAGGGAGTACACAGAATGATACCTTGGAAATAAGGGAAACATTATTTCTTGCAATTTGGTAAAAAGGTATTTTCTCAGCAAAATAACAACAGCAACAGTAATAAGGACAATGTCAGCATGTCATGACAATGAACGTGTTTCAAGATGCCTGATCAAAGCAGCTTTATGATGAGGAAACCCTGGCCTCCCCATGTGAAGGGGAAGGAACATAAGGACCACTTACACTGTGAGCCGTCAACCTACAGAAGTTCAACCTTCAGTTCCCTCTACTTACATGCTAGTGATTTGTCTTAAAAGTAACGGCTGGAAGCCTGTTTGCTTCAATTTTCACTAATGTACCTGAGAAGACACTTTAAAAACCATTTCAGTGGGCTTTTTTAGGATGATTTGGGACACGCTATTTGCAGCTAGATCAAGGGATAAATTTGACAAATGGAATCAGTTGCTCCGTAGATCAAAAAGAGAGCTTGAGCAAGAGAGAATGATCGAGGAAATAAACAGTAAATTCAATATAAATTTAATTAAAGTTGCAAATGATGATGAAATAGTCTGAAAACTAGATTTTAAGAGGGATTCTAAACAATAAATTATTTGACTGTGCCAACAGTATCCTAATCTAAAAATTATGACCTTTCTGTAGTGAATATGAGTTTTGATATGAAGCACATTTGGAAAACATAACTTGGAATTGTGTCATAATCTTAGCCTCTGGATGGAACTTTTCTTTTTAGTTTGATTTTATAGGTTAGAAATAAAAATCAAAATTTTAAAGTTTTATATTAAGAATAACCTGTCAATATATTTTCTACCACTAATTATATTTTATTCTTTTTTTTAAAAGAAACTATATGTTTTATAATTGTTCCTAAACCGTGGCCTCTGCATAATGTCTGTTGGTGCCCCCAAATAAATCTACAGATAATTTTCTGACCCCAATATTTACAAAAACATGAGTAAAATACTTAACATTTATGTTCTGGATATTTTGTATTTAAATAGTCACTAATGATTCCTATGTTATTTAAATAGTTGACGATTAATTCCTATTTCTATGTTTGACTTTGCAATTTAATTTCATTGTTATAACTTTCTCAGTTCAGTGCATGGGTCTATAAACTACAACTAAAGCACAATTCTGAACTGCGGTGCATTTTTTGTATAATTGGCAAATTCGTTTTAAGACATAAAGCATAATTAAATAGTACACTAATTTTCCTATAACCTATTTAAAGTTCAAAGTTAATAACACTCACTCACCACCTCTCTGTGTGATGCTGGCAACTTACTTGTCCTTTCTGATCCTCAGTTTCCTTATCTATACAATGGAGATAAGGAAAGTGAGTTGTTTTGAGAATTACAGTAACACATGTAAGGTCATTAGTACAGTGCCTGGCATATAGCTGCTGCTCTAGTGATTATGCTGGTTTTTCATTACTGATGAGGATATTATCAATGACGACAGTGTACACTGACTTCCATGGAACTATATTCTTAATTTTTAAGTTAAGTATATTCGTCAAGTTTTGACTTTCTACACTAGTCATCACAGTTCTGGATCCTGACACTGTCACAACATGAATGCAGTTATCTAAGGTATATGTTACACTGGGGTCTTTCCTGATTTTTATCTTTTCTAGTTGTAAAAATGAAGTTAAAGATAACTGTGTTTCCATGTCTTGCTAGATCCCTGTATTTCCCAATAACATATTGCTATTTCTATCTACATTGTATTCATAATGAAATATTTCTGATATAGATTTGAAATATTAAAGGTCTAACAATTTATGATTTAAATAATATTAATACAGAATTTTTCTATTTATAAATAATATCTAAAAATACTTTTATCTAACTAATCAAGAGTAAGATAATTCTAATATAAGAATAAAACTATGGGGCTTCCCTTGTGCAGTGGTTGAGAGTCTGCTGGCCAATGCAGGGGACATAGGTTCAAGCCCTGGTCTGGGAGGATCCCACATGCCATGGAGAAACTAAGCCCATGCGCCACAACTATTGAGCCTGTGCTCTAGAGCCCGAGAGCCACAACTACTGAGCCCGCATGCCACAGCTACTGAAGCCCGCACGCCTAGAGCCCGTGCTCCGCAACAAGAGAAATCACAGCAATGAGAAGCCTGCGTACCACAAGAGTAGCCCCTGCTCACCACAACTAGAGAAAGCCTGCACGCAGTAGCGAAAACCCAACGCAGCCAAAAATAAATAAATAAAAATAAATAAATTTATTTTTTAAAAAGAATAAAATTATATACAATCAAACCATTGTCCTTAGAGGTTTAAGTTAAAAGCATTCAAAGGCTAGAGGTTACCACAAATGTAACTTGTCATCTAGTTAGCTGTAGGGAAAAAGATCACTTAATAAAAGGAGTATATTTAGCTGATTTAAATCAAAGTGATTGATTTTCATTTAACATTTGTCCACTATCGTTAGCCCAAGTTAGAAAATCAATTTCCGAATGACCCACTGGGAGAGTAGTTCCATGTAGCTATATATATTTAATGACAAGAACACATTAGTACTTCAATGCTTATAATAGTATTAAATAAAAGAAACTTTGTGTTTAAATTATTTTGCAGTTGTGACACAAGGCAGCAAATTGCAACATATCAAAATGACAATGGAGCTAATCCAAAATCACATATTAATATCTTCTCTTTTTTTGAAAGAAGCAGCAAGAAATAGACAAGTCTTATATATAGACAGAAAACTGGCATAAAATTTAATTATGCTACTCTCTTAAATACGTATCCCCTTTACTTTCTTCCATATGCAGTTATTTTCAATTTATTTAAAGCATAATAGTAGTAAAATATCCATTATGGATCTAGAATCATAGTGTTGTTATAGTTATTCAAGCGTATTTCAGAATATTGAGGGATATATGCCATTTTTAATTCTTACAGTAACTTGTAAAATGTTTATATGTATTTATTAATTATTGATGGCCTCATGAAATGTCTAATTACTAAAAAAGTATGAATTAATTTAAACAGATTTGTAAACAATGGACCAAAACATTCAGCCTACATAAAATTGTTTCATTTCTCAAAGATTATTTAGCCTACTGTCTGAGAGCCAGTGCGCAAGGTCCTGGGGTTATCCTAGTGAGCATGACAGGAAAAGTCCCATCTTCATGGAGCTGCCTTGATTGGAATTACATAAAAAGACAAGAATTCAAAGGTATCTTTGTGATCACTTATTTCTCTAAATACAAATGAGAAAACTGAGGGCCAGAGAGATGAGGAAATTTGTGCCAGGTTTCAAGCTAATCAATGACAGTATAGAGATCACACATCTGACTCTTAATGTAGAGATCTTTCTAATATGCCACCAAGCGCTTTAGGAATTGCTGTAATTCTGCCTTCATCCCATAACTTACCTCCTAGAAAACTACTTGCAATTCATGGAATATACAAACTATTTCATCCATCTTGTGCCTTTGAACATGCTCTTCCTTTCGGAGCCCAGAATTGAGGCGGCGGTGTAAGTTGCAGTATAAGAAGGCATTAAATTACATAACTTCTGAGGTCCTTTATGATGCAGAAGTTCCTTATTCCACACAGCTCATGAACTTTCTGTGGAATTTACTGCCACTTCTAAATATTATCTTTTATTTATAGATGCATGCGAAGTTAAATTATTTTTAAAAGTATATATATAAATAATAGAGTAATATGCATGCATTCTGAAAACAGTTGTCCCTCTGCCCTCAGTATCCACAGGGGATTGGTTCCAAGATCCATGAGGACACCACAGTCCACTGATGCTCAAGTCCTTTATATGAAATGGCAAAGCAGTTGGTCCTCCCTACCCATGATTTCTATATCTGCAGATTCAACCAGCTGCAGATTGAATTTCAACTGTACATGCTAAAACAATTTATGGATACAGACATAGATAAAAATTGATCATTTGGGCCCCAAGAGAACCAAATTCAAAGCTGGAAATTTAGAAAGCACTTCTCTACTTGTATAAAAGCCCTAATGCACTCAGTTACTGACTGAACAGGGAGAAGACTAAAGTGCCGCACTGGACAATGATAACATGGCACGATGGGGCACTCACTGGACTGGAAATAAATAAAACCTGGGTTTGAATCTAGGCTCTGTTATTTTTCAGCAGTGTAACCTGGGCAAATGCACTAAATTTCTCTGAGTCTCATATTCTTCACCTATAAAATGGGAATAAAATGACACCTAACTCTTAGCGCTAAGAGTTGACCACACTTAACTGAACATACCTAAGACATAGTAGGTGCTCAATGACTGTTAGCTGGATTTGAGTCCTAAGTCTTTCCCATGAGGAGAAAGTGTCCCCTCTTTCCTGAAATTATGAGTGCTCTCAACGAGCACAATGCCGTGCTTTCACCCCATCAGACACATAAACAACCCCGACACACGCATGCACATATGAATAAATACGTGCATTCACGTACCTCTGTATTGCCAGTCTGAGCTTCAGTTACCTATCTAAATGTTCCTAAGAAGCAAGGAAGATCCTTAGGCCCCTGACAAATCAGGAAAAATACATGAAGCCATGAATCTCTATTTTTTTTAGCTAATAAACCTAAGTTGGTGTTCAAAAAAAATGGGATTTCTAATAGCAAAATGTGTTATTTTATCCAAGAAACCACTTAACCACTTGACAATCCATCAGGCTTACTATATCATCATTTTCATATGATTCTTTTTGCAACTCATGATGAAAGACTAGATATAAATATAAAAGCATTGATACCAGGTAAAACTGTACAGAAAAACACATATTATCTCCACTCCTATCCCAAATTTCATTTGGTCATGTTACTACCCAGATCCAAAACTTTACTGGTTCTCCACTGCCTATAAATGAAAATCTAAACTCTTGATACATGCAGATTTTTGCATTGTCTCTCCAATAATTCCAGTGTACAAAAATAAATAGGTAGATAAAGAAATAAATGCTATTTCATTTTCATGTTTTATCTTATTTATATTTAAAGCTAATCATAAAAGGAAGAAAACACTGCTGTAAAGAGTAAACATAATATATCTCAAAACCAAATTTGTGATTTTAAATTTGTAGACAATAATATTCAAGTCACTGGCTATAACTTGCTACTGAAATTCAGTTCACAGTTATCAGAAGTAAGATATACCTGTAAATATTAATTTAGTGTGTTGTATATTTTCATTACAGATATTTTCATTTTGCCCAAATACATGGAGAATTTGAAATATAATTCCAAAATCATAATTCTGAAGCTTTAAGCCTTATCTGCTTTTTGAAGATTTCCCCTGGAAGAACTGCAAGCCATTTTTTCATAGCCTCCCTAGCCAAAATACTCACAATTAATACAGTTGTAGTTTCACACTGAAAAGTATCACGGAATAATAACATAGATTTAATAGTAAAGGGAGATAAACCTGACAAACATGAGTGGAACAGCCACAGTAGGGAGAAAATAAGAATTTTAAGGAAAGGCTGCTTAGCTATTTCAAGGTTCAATCTGTTTAATTCCCAATGATTAGGTTTGCAACAGTGGAATATGGAACCATACAAACATAAATTTGTAGTTTATTACTTAAATAAATATTTAATTCTCCTATTGCCTGCAAGTTTTTCAGAAGAATAATGTCTTCCCATTCTTTTTTTTTTTTTTTTTTTTTTTGTGGTACACGGGCCTCTCACTGTTGTGGCCTCTCCCGTTGCGGAAAACAGGCTCTGGACGCGCAGGCTCAGCGGCCATGGCTCACGGGCCCAGCCGCTCCCCAGCATGTGGGATCTTCCTGGACCGGGGCACGAACCCATGTCCCCTGCATCGCCAGGCGGATTCTCAACCACTGAGCCACCAGGGAAGCCCTCTTCCCCATTCTTCATTCCTTTTTCCTTTTTTATTTGCTTCTTTTCCCCTTTCTGCTCCTAATCTTCCCTTCTTCTATTTCATAATCTGACATTTCCTCTTCAGTGAAGTATTTTGTATGCTGGTAAACATGAAAGTAGCATTATTCAGATTTACTGCTGTTGCTATGCTTAGGAATTTTATTTGGATTTATTGTTACTTGTCTATAATTCCTAACTGCCCTACAGTAACTGTCAAAAGGTGAAGGCCTGAATATTAACCCAAATCTTTGAAAAGGGAAATCTTTGAAAGATGTAAATGAAAATATTTATGTAAGATACACACACACACACACACACACACACACACATACACATACACACTCTTCTCTCTCTCCTAAACCTCTCATCTTATAAAAGAGCATCTGATGCTAAAGCATGAACAGTGTATTAAGGGCTTAACTTCAGTATTAATAACTCAGATTTAAAATTCTCGGCAATTAATTAAGATTAATGACAGAAGTCAGCCCCTTTTCCCTAATGCAACACTTCCTCCCATCTCTTCAATTCCCCACTCCACTGACCCTTCCATGCTTATTTCAGCATGAAAACCTGAGGTCCTGAAACTCTGATCCTGTTATCTGCTGCCTATTGTACCTGAGATTAATGAAGTAGACATTAGCAAATTTACAAACAACCCAGCTGCCCTACTTTAAGTAGTTAATGGAAAAGAAACTAATCTAGTTAAGAGCATAGGACTAGTTCATAAATCTGGATTGAGAGGACAAATAAAGCCATCACACTTCTTCTGGAGAGTAGGGACAGAGTTCAGTCATCAGCCTTCTTGTCACTGTTGAGAAGCCAGTGTTTCTATAAACTGGACTAATGAGACGCTCAGAGCTGGCATAAGCCACATGTAGGCCTGGACAGAAGATGATAATGCAAGAGACTGACATTGCAATGTACGATTTCACCTGGATAAATATGTATCTTACAAGAATTTCGATCACTGAAAACTTCTCTTGGACCAAATATGCAACAAAGATTAAATCTGCTTTTAAAAAAATGAGAAAAAGGCAACTGCAAGCAAGAAAATAATAACATATCCTGATAAAGAGAATTAATAAAAATTATAAGCCTTCATCTATTCAGAATTCAACCTAAGAGAAAATAAATGTGTCATGCTCTTATAACTCAGAAAATGTTCAATAGATTTAATTATAAATTAAAAATTAATCATAGTCCCAAAGTGATAAATCTTAACTCCACAGAAATAGCATTTTTATGTATCAGCATCCTTAGCCATATCTTTATAAGAGATAATTCAAGTTTGTCTAATTTAAGAATTACTCTGATGTCTTAGCTTAGTTTCAGGGTGGAGTCATGAAGATAAAATGATAAGTCCTGATAACAAAAAACATTTATGTTCTACAAAGTCAAAATCTCTTAGGAATCAGTAGAGTTTACACATAAATTCATTCATAGCTCATTTTTACTTTTAATCAATTATAATAAAACTAAAAGGGACATTAGTACACACAATTTTGTTCACTGAATCAACATCTTGTGCACATTATAGTGAAATATTGAGAATTTTTGGCATAGGACATCATACCCAGAATTAAAAGGTTAAGGTCTTGACTCTGCTCACTGCATTGTGGAAACCATGGGGTCTGCAGGCCTCAGCTTAGATGCATGAGGTGAAGGGTAGTTAGAATAACTGGCAGTAAAGTTAAAATATGAAAGCCATACATAAGGAATACACTAATCCAGTTAAACACAGAGAATATGGTGACAATAAGACATCCAAGATGAAAATTCATATAAGCTTTCAAAGACATGCAAGTAGAATGGAGGAGGGAGGATAGAATTGTCTAAAAGTGGTGTGTATAGTGATGATAGCAAAGCAGTGAAACTCTATATGGTCTCTAGAGAAAGTAGGATGAGAGAAAACATAAGATCAAGGGTTAAACTGTAGGAATCAACCGATGTTAGGAGATAGAAGAAAGGAGAGAAATGAAAGTGTTAAAGATAATTGGAGAGTAATTGCTCTTTATTCTTGACCTCTTATGTGTATGCTATGTATATAAATGTGCTATTTTAATTTTTTATTGAAGTATGTTTTACAGATTTACTGACTCTGTCAGTTAAGATAGGATACGATATAATATGATATGCGTGTGACTGCAAACCAAAATGTGCTTAATACTGGACAGGATTAAGAAAAAATATTCAATATATAATATGTATTGTTTTCAGTACACTAACCTGCTTTTGAAGAAGAATCATGGGACTCTAAAGTTTAGGAAATTAGAACCATCTTTTTTTCACATATTTTCTAAGTGAAAAGAGCTTTCTAGAGTGAGAGATATAAGGTATAATCAGTGAATAAAATTATTTTGAAATGGGAAAGAGTTTGTCAAACTATCCCAATTTCATTAACTGAAAAAATAAAAAAGCATTAGGAGAAAAAAAGAAATTTCTTATTACCCTTTGAAATAAAAAAACAGTTTATTTTTAATCCAAAGTCAGATAAATAAAATGGTAAACAAGTGAATGTCCACTGCACTCAAACATAATTTGTTGCAAAGTTTGAACAGTAAATCATTTTTATTTTATACCTCAAAGTTTACAACAGTTTCAAATTTCTCAAATGTTAGAGGCTGTGATTTGATTTAGAGCAGAATTAGTGGAGAATATATGTTTATGTGAAGCAATTTTAAAGATGATTTACTTAGATTTTAAGTGTATATTATAAAATTTATAGTATTGTATTTGGAAAAAGAAAAGGAAATGAAAGCTATTTAGTCAAGATGTCATTTATTTCTCCTTAAAAGTATATATTTATGTAATGTATTAATATAAATTCATTTTTAAGAAGGGGACAATAAAAGCTTTCTACTCAGGCTGATTTTCTTAACTGCGCTATGCAGGTTGCCTTAAACTAAACTTATAAATGGGGGTCTGGTAGACATAAAGACACCATCATTATTCACTCTGTTAAAGTAATAAACTGTCTACAAAATAATGTACTTTTTTCCCTCCTTGGACTATATCCTTTGAGCTCTAAATTTAAAACTGAATATTTAACATATACAAAATATTATAGATTTTTGTAAATTATTAGAAATTTTAAAATGATTTATTTAAATAAATACAAATCTAATTTTCTGTAATTAAAATTACATAAAGGCTACACAAAAAGTACTCAGTCACAGGAAAAGAAAGGTTAAAAATTCGATCTTGGGCTTCCCTGGTGGCGCAGTGGTTGAGAGTCCACCTGCCGATGCAGGGGACGCAGGTTCGTGCCCCGGTCCGGGAAGATCCCACGTGCCGCGGAGCGGCTGGGCCCTTGAGCCATTGGCCGCTGAGACTGCGCGTCCGGAGCCTGTGCT
Source organism: Phocoena sinus (assembly GCF_008692025.1). Taxonomy (NCBI): domain Eukaryota; kingdom Metazoa; phylum Chordata; class Mammalia; order Artiodactyla; family Phocoenidae; genus Phocoena; species Phocoena sinus. Next base: position 96,410,760 of record NC_045767.1, read on the forward strand.
CCGCGAGGGGAGAGGCCACAACAGTGAGAGGCCTGCTTACTGCAAAAAAAAAAAAAAATTCTATTTTTGCTGACATTTCTGCTCCCAACTGGATGATTTAATTGATGTCCTCAAGGTGCTCAACATCAAAGCTGTATATTGACCCTAAGAAAATAATATACTTAGCCCTGGACAACCAATGCTAACTCTTGATATTTTCAAAGTATTCTTTTAGTGTGCTCACTGTTGACAAAAAAGGTTTATTTCTAAACTCAGTGCATTAATTTGAGGATATTTAAACTAATTTAATAATTTTTGTCTCGATTATCAAAGTGTTGTTGATCAATATTAACCAAGAAATATCTCTACCTAAACTTATAAGTTAATACATAACATGTATATGATGCCACTAAATACAAGTTATTTTGGATCAGAGGGGTAAAAAGCCAATTAAATATCTAAGTTCTATTTATACTTTCTCTGAAAAAAATAAAGCTTTTTTGGTAATTTAAATGATTAAAATTTGCATATTCTGTATTTCATTTTAGGGAACCAAACTGAGTCAACACTTTTGCCAGCTTATCTGCATAATTAAGAGATGATTTTGGTTAAATTATGAAATGGCATCAAAAAGCACTCTATTTCACGAATTTGTTATTTTCTACCGAAACAAACATTAGTTGATGACATACACACTGAGAAAATATGTTCTATAGGAATATATATATACACATATATTTATATTAAACATTTTACACACACATACAAATATACACACATACACACACACATAAATCAGACAGTGGAATTGTAACAATGGCATGTTCATGACGTGAGTTATTCTAGTAAAAATTTGCCTTTCAAATATGTATAAACTAAAGTTAATTCCTTCTACTAATTTAAACGGGATAGTTAAGGTATTTTAAGGATGCCCTGAAATATAATGACAAGAGATAATAAGAATGAAAGATACTGGTAGTAACATAAGGGATAGAAAAGTCTAGTGGTACTTTTTCCCAGTGATGTTGCAACATAATTGGCCTAAAGGACCATACAAAATTTCAGAACTTATAGAAATAAAATGTAAGCAATCACTTTACAATTTTTTTAAATTTTTGATATTTTTCTTTCATTTAAGTATAAAAAAGGAAAAGTATGAAAGCACTGTGGCATTTTGTGTTCAATAGGACGGAGTCAATAAGGCTAAAATAAAGGGCTATCTTACAGCGCCTAAAATCTATTACAAAGTTTGGCTATAGGACACAAAATATTTTCATAGAATCGAAAAACTAAGTTTAAAAATTCAGTCATTATTGATACGATGTATAAAATAGACAACTATGGGGTTTCCCTGGTGGCGCAGTGGTTGAGAGTCCGCCTGCCGATGCAGGGGACACGTGTTCGTGCCCTGGTCCGGGAAGATCCCACATGCCGCAGAGCGGCTGGGCCCGTGAGCTATGGCCGTTGAGCCTGCGCGCCCTGCAACAGGAGAGGCCACAACAGTGAGAGGCCCGCGTACCACAAAAAAAAAAAAGATAACTATGAGAACCTACTGGGAACTCTACTCAATGCTCTGTGTTGCCTAAATGGGAAGGAAATCCAAAAAAGAGGGGATATATGTATACACATAGCTGATTCACTTTGCTGTACAGTAGAAACTAACACAACATTGTAAAGCAACTATACTCAAATAAAAAATTTTTAAAAAAAGAATGCAGTCATTAGCATCATAATTCCAAGCACTGAAAATATCTGACATATCAAATCATCTGAGTGAAGGTTTCAAACTGCTCAGAAACACACACACTGGTTTACGTTTTGCAGATGTGATGGGGAACTTAAAGGCAGTGTGGCACAAAATCTCTGCCTTCCAGATGCTTCTTCAATCTGAAGATGAAGTGGTTTGATAGCACAGAGCACTGGGTGATTTGTAAGCATGACAGAGTTCAGAGTGATCGTTGGGAGGGTAAGAATCCTTGAGGAAGCCGCCATTGAAGAGGGTGAGGCCATTTGTTTTGAGCATGAGAATTCAGAAGGAGGACTGACAGAGGAGTGAACCTACATCTAGAACTGGAAATGTAAGCCAGAGGTCCAGCCTGAATCATCTGCCACTGCGGTTACCAGGCTTCTGTGGTGCCTTTTAAATGAACCTGTGCTACCTATGGTCTCAGGTTGGGTTTTTGTGGGGTTTTTTTTTTTTTTTTTCCTGTAGATTGTTTAAAAATCAGAGGACTGGCATTGAGTTCTGTTATAATGAACATTTTTCTTTATAAAAGCAGCTACCATCAATCATTTTAAAAAATGAAAATATCTGCACAATTAACATACGTCCTCTCCACGTAATAAAATTAGGTTAATTGGAAACTCGCTACGCATTTATGTTGCTTATTTCACCACTGACTGATGAAAATTTTGCCACATGCCCGCGTTTCTCCCCAGGCCATTGCTCCCCAGCTGCACCCACTCCAAAGGCTACCTTCAAGTCAGCACCTTTCCTTTATCTCAGTGGTGGCACAGCTATTTCCTCAGGTGAGGCAGCCTAAATATTATTAATGATAAAAGTTTACATTACCATGGACTCTTTATTACCTTACCATACCCTGGAGCTTTACTTGCCAGACTAATATTTTAACCAAATCTGTTATGCCATAGATGTGTATGTGCACAATTATGAGTTTTTGCAATATTCCCAGCGAAAATTATACAAATCCTTAAATTTTTTTCCAGCTGAATCTAGGTGGTAGAGGGGGAACTTCCTCAAAAGAGAAAAGTGCTTCCGTTAACGTGTGATTCTTACTTTTGAGTTTTAATATCCAACTATCAGTATGAAACCTTTATAAATGGGGAAAAAAGTCAATGCAATTTTCTAAATTTTGTCTTACTAAAAAATGTAATACATCGGAAAAAATCTAATTCTATTTCATCTCCATGTAATAAAAAGCCCTATAAGTTTAAAAACAGACATAGTGGGCGTACTTCACAGATGTTACTATCACTAGGATTCTTTTATTGCCGTATTTAAATTTGTCTGCTTACTGGTGAACGAGGGACTGCGGTCTGAAGGTTAACATAACCTCGATTACAGACAGGAAGCTCCTTGGAGATTTAATTGGTTTGTGGAACAACTCCCAAACTAGTGCTGCGCTTTCTTCTTCGCTTTGCTGCTTCTCTGGCTCTCTCTTTTCAGATAAAAAAGGAGAATGCATGGTAATGCATCATTTATAAATTACCTTGTTATTGCAAAAACAAAACACCGCTTTGAAAACCAAACAAAACTCCTGCTGCGGACTCCAGCATGTTTGATGGAGGCCCTTCAAAAGAGTCCACGGCTTAATGGAGGTTATGTGGAGACTTCGATCTGTACCTGCTGTCCCCCGTCACTCCCTGGAAACTTGGCGGCAGATGTTGCAGCGTTAAGTTGCCTCTGAAGTGGCTTTCTGTCCTCGTCTCCCCACCGCCACAGAGTCAAACTGCATTAGATCTCTTTATTTGTGCCTAAGGCAAGTTAGGGAGCGCAGCTGTGTCCACCCCCGCTCCTACCTTTGGTGTTTCAAGCCTCCAGGCAGCGAGCGTGAGACCAAAACGTTCCTGCCGCTCTCAACTACCTCCGCTGACAATCCGGCCCGCTCGCTGCGGGCCGGGGCGGCCGCTGCCGCCGCTGCAAACAGATGTCGGTGACAACCTGCTCGCTCACACCTGGACGCGCGCGGCGCGCTGCAACATTCATGACTGCGAGGAATTGCAGGCACAATCAAAGCCCAGGCCCGGCTGCGTACAGCCCGCGGACCCCGCCACCTCGGCAGGGGCTGGCGGCGTCCATAGGTAGCGGGAGTGAGGGGCAGAGCGAGAGATCTCTCGCGCCACTTGGATTCTTGATGCCTGAACTTCAATTACTTGATCAAGGACTTCAATTCAGCGGTGAATTTTGCAAATGAGCCCGGTGCGGCCTCTGAGCCATAAAAGGAGAGTATTTGGCTTGAAATTCAGCGTGACGGGACTTGCACAGTAAGTGTGCGTGACTCCCGGTTTAGTCCTACGGACGCTGATTTGTTTATTAAACTAAACGCTCAAGAGGCAGAATCTGCAGTAAACAATTTATAAATAAATGACAAGACTGGTTTCCAAGGTAGAAAACACGCCGTTGACTAGGCAGAGGTTGTGTTATTTTGGAACCATCAGCCACAACCTGAAAACAATTGTGCTTTACTGTCTCTCCAGCAGTGCAGTTTGTTGTGTCTTTTTGTTTTTTTTTAAGAAAAGCGTGACTATATCTTTAAAATTCAGAAATGAGAAAGCATTCTCATTTGTTTCTTGACAATATGAAACAAACTGCATCCATGTCTAATGATATGAAAATGTTTCCAAAAGTCCTCCTAATCTCTACAATGTACAAATTGCTTTAAACACACACACACACACACACACACACACACACACCACACACACACCACACCCCACCTATACCATTATACACACATTTCATAAGAAGCATAATCAAAAGTAAACATACACAAGCCTTTACAAGCACAGGAAAATAAAATTATTTGCAAATTTTATTCACCAATTGATATGTTGATAAGAAAGTTTCTCTTAAAAAGAACTGGACTTGAATAGCTAATAACATTTGTTCCAATGAACTATTTGATATGTAGAGACAAACCTTTTTAGTGGAATCAATATCAATACATATATATACCTACATATACCATATATATAGTACACATACCGTATATATAGTATTTATGAAATCTTTCATGAGTAGTCTGAGTAATTTGAGATCAATATTTTAACTTAGTTTAACCAAGTACTGATTGGTTTCAGGGGAGTAATTTTGAAGATAGAATTTTACCCTTCCTTATGTTGATGGAACCTAATCATAGGTAAGTCTAGTTATCTAAAGCTATCAGAAAAAACTCCAAGACACTTTCTCATTCAACGATTATGCCCTGGCTTGCCTAGAAAATCCAAAGCAAAGAATGGCCAGAAAACTAGAGGACACTGCTACTTGGACATCTTAGTCACCTAAATTTAAATTTTTCTCTACCCCATGTAATCCTATGAGACAAACCATGTCTATATAAACTAAATTGATAAAAACCATAGAGTTCAGGCAGTTTAATTTTTGAGAGCTTAACTAACTAGCCACGGTGACTTCTACCACCAACAGAAGGTAACAGTGAGCCATGGTCTTTTTCTCATGCATAGATAAAGCAAATCACCCCAGCTTTATATCATACATCAAAATTAGCTGGGCCAAATATCCTCTAAATCCCTTATTCTCTTTCTGCCTCTCGGTCCTCAATTTCTTACTAGGTAAATAAAGTTTCTCAAATGAAAGCTACTTTAAAGCAAAAAATACTGGAATTTAAAAAATATTATATGTCCTTTTTTTAAAATAAAATTTGTGGGATGCTGGAGTGTCTACTATAATACAGATTATGCCATGCACCATGCAAACATGATTTTATTTAGACAAATAATTAAATATTACTTTTTGGATAATAATATTTGATTATTCCAGTTATTATAAAGTCTTTTAAATAAAATCCACCAAATATTTACTATGAGTAAGTGTCCTATGATTGGTTCAGATTCTCTGGGGCACAAGTACACAGAGTCACGTGGGTTGGCCTTACCAATAACAATACTTACTGTGTTCATAAGGAAAAGAATAGAGCAATTGAAATACTTCATTCAGAAGAAGAAGCCAAAAAGAAAATCAGCACAGTGTATAAGAAATGCATAAACTGGTATAAGAAATTAGCAACTGTGTTAAGTGAAAGCATAGTGAAGATAAATGTGTTTGAGAAGAAACAGATTAGATGGATGAATGAAAGGAAGGAAGGGAGGGAGGGAGGGAGGGAGGGTGGGAGGTAAGGAGGGAGGGAGGAAGGCAGGAAGGAGTGGGGGAAGGAAAGCATTCTAGAGATCATACAACCGAAACAGTACGCTGACTTCCTAAAACATAATGTAAATATATAACAAATGTAGGGACTCTTCAGTTGTACTAATAACATACAGAACACTAATTCTGCCACAGTATTAGAATGATTCTTGCTGTGTAATTCTATAATTTAGTCTCTGAAAAAATACAGGTTATAGTCATGTATGTATGGGGGACGGGAATTTTACATTGGCATTAATTCCATCAAATAAAGAGGATCTGACAGATGATGTGGAGTTGAAAGAAACTCAGATATTCTTAATAATCTTTGTGAAACATGAAAAATGGGGAGATGAGAAAAAAAAGGGGAGGGCAAAGATCTCTCAGGTTGTCTAAAGGAAAAAAGTTATATGCTGGTAACTATAGAGTTGACATCAAACCCCAGTTTAAAAAAATAATAAATATTATAAAGGATCATAGCAAGAATCAGAAGCAAAAGAGCAAATCATGTCACACTTACCTAATTTCCATGTTCAAATAATTTTGGATCACTGGTTTGGTTGGATGGGGGAATACATAAATATACGTTCAGCAAACTATTAAACAAATTAAATTCAGCAAACTATTTAACAAAATTTATTAAATATCCTTGGAGTAAGATGGTAAACTGAGTTTATAGTATTGGTGGGCTCCTAGCTTTACTGTATTCATGTCAATTAACTGTGTAGAGTGTCAACCTAGACAACCAAGGCTTTCATGGAGTACCCCACTGAGGTCTGAACAGTGGCTTGAACTAAGTGACAAAAATTCTGGAAGCAGCAAAGCCATCAAGAATAGGTACTATGAAAAATGATTAAGTCAGACTGTGTCAGGCACATATAGAATCATATATTTGATGGAAAAGCAAATCAATTGATTGCACTAACAATTGATATTTACTAAGCTTAAAGTCCCGCATTTAAATAAAAACAAATTTAAAAACCATAAATCATGTCTATAGGTGAAGAGTGAAAATATTGGAATTTTAGTTAATAACACAATAAAAGTTTACTGTCTTTTGTCTATATTTTTGAAATACAAAATCTTTGAAAACTGAAAGTTTTATGTTAAGTTTGTCACCAAAACCTGACCTGAACTAACTTGAGAGTATTTATGGTCTTTATTTATCCACTTGTAACAATTAATATTTCTGTAGCAGAATGTCTCAGTAATGAGCTGAGGAGATGATGCTTTACATGAAATATGATATATGGACTGTATCAGATTCCTAAAATCTGAAAAATTCTGAATTTTGAAACAATTTAACCCCAAGAGTTAGAATAAAAGGCTTTAGGATTATATAAGACAGAAGTGTGACCAAATTACTAAAAAACAAAGGAAACTTTGGTCAAAATAAAGGAAGCAACATTCTTCAATTATGGAAAAATGAATGATGACTTAACCTGCTGGGGCAACATGTAAAATATTCTAGCACTATAATCTAAGAAGAATGTTAGATTTACTTGGTATCTAACAAAGTGCTTGGTACACGTTTGACACTAGATAAATATTTGTTGAATGAATGAAAGAATGAGTACAATGCATCATTCAAAAGCACAAATATATCAATTTATCCAAACTCAAAGACTTCTTATCGTGTATTCCCAACCTTCCATTCTGGTTTTAATCCCCAACTTCCAGACTATTTTTTTTTTTTCTTTAAAAAGAACCTTTAATAAATGGTCCTGGGAGATAGCCTCATCCACCAGAGGGCAGATAGCAGAAGCAAGAAGAACTACAACCTGCAGCCTGTGGAATGAAAACCACACTCACAGAAAGATAGACAAGATGAAAAGGCAGAGGGCTATGTGCCAGATGAAGGAACAAGATAAAACCCTAGAAAAACAACTAAATGAAATGGAGATAGGCAACCTTCCAGAAAAAGAATTCAGAATAATGAGAGTGAAGATGATCCAGGACCTCGGAAAAAGAATGGAGGCAAAGATCGAGAAGATGCAAGAAATGTTTAACAAAGATCTAGAATAATTAAAGAACAAACAAACAGAGATGAACAATACAATAATTGAAATGAAAAATACACTAGAAGGAATCAATAGCAGAATAACTGAGGCAGAAGAACGGATAAGTGACCTGGAAGACAGAATGGTGGAATTCACTGCTGTGGAACAGAATAAAGAAAAAAGAATGAAAAGAAATGAAGACAGCCTAAGAGACCTCTGGGACAACATTAAATGCACCAACATTCACATTATAGGGGTCCCAGAAGGAGAAGAGAGAGAGAAAGGACCCAAGAAAATATTTGAACAGATTATAGTCAAAAACTTCCCTAACATGGGAAAGGAAATAGCCACCCAAGTCCAGGAAGTGCAGAGAGTCCCATACAGGATAAACCCAAGGAGAAATACACCGAGACACATAGTAATCAAATTGGCAAAAATTAAAGACAAAGAAAAATTATTGAAAGCAGCAAGGGAAAAATGACAAATAACATACAAAGGAACTCCCATAAGGTTAACAGCTGATTTCTCAGCAGAAACTCTACAAGCCAGAAGGGAGTGGCATGATATATTTAAAGTGATGAAAGGGAAGAACCTACAACCAAGATCACTCTACCAGCAAGGATCTCATTCAGATTCGAAGGAGAAATCAAAAGCTTTACAGACAAGAGAATTCAGCACCACCAAACCAGCTCTACAACAAATGCTAAAGGAACATCTCTAAGTGGGAAACACAAGAGATAAAAGGACCTACAAAAACAAACACCAATGTGAATGGATTAAATGCTCCGACCAAAAGGCACAGCCTTGCTGAATGGATCAAAAACAAGACCCACATATATGCTGTCTACAAGAGACCCACTTCGGACCTAGGGACACATACAGACGAAAGTGAGGGGATGGAAAAAGATATTCCATGCAAATGGAAATCAAAAGAAAGCTGGGGTAGCAATACTCATATCAGATAAAATAGACTTTAAAATAAAGAATGTTACAAGAGACAAGGAAGGACACTACGTAATGATAAAGGGATCAATCCAAGAAGAAGATATAACAATTATAAATATATATGCACCCAACGTAGGAGCACCTCAATACAGAAGGCAACTGGTAATAGCTCTAAAAGAGGAAATCAACAGTAACACAATAATAGTGGGGGACTTTAACACCTCACACCAATGGACAGATCATCCAAACAGAAAGTTAATAAGGAAACACAGCTTTAAATAGAGACAATACACAATAGACCAGATCGATTTAATTGATATTTATAGGACATTACATCCAAAAACAGCAGATTACACTTTCTTCTCAAGTGTGCATGGAACATTCTTCAGGATAGATCACATCCTGGGTCACAAATCAAGCTTCAGTAAATTTAAGAAAATTGAAATCATATCAAGAATCTTTTCTGACTACAACACTATGAGATTAGAAATCAATTACAGGGAAAAAAAACGTAAAAAACACAAACACATGGAAAAATAAATAAATAAAAATAATAAATGGTCCTGGGACAGCTTACTATTAACACACACAAGAAAATAATAAAACTAGTTCCTTGCTTTACCTTATTTACAAACATAAATTCCAGATGGACTAAAGGTAAAAATTTTTTAAACTTTCTGAAGACAATACAAAAGAACATCTTTATGACATCAGAGTAGGGAAAGATTAATTAAATAGGACACACAGTATAAACCACAACATCAAGATTGATCAAATGGACACCAAAAGACACTTATCACAGAGTATTGTCAAAAATTTCTCTTCCCCTGGACTTTGAAGGTCATATTTGCCCCTGACTTTCCACAAACCACTGTTCTTGGCTGCCTCAGAGATCTTATTCATGATGCTTCATCTGTGGAAATACCCATTCCACCTAACTTCACCTGATGAATCCCTACTCATTTTCAAAGATAGAAGGCCTGTATTTTTTTTTTTTTTTTTTTTTTTTTTTGCGGTACGCGGGCCTCTCACCGTTGCGGTCTCTCCCGTCGCGGAGCACGGGCTCCGGACTCGCAGGCCCAGCGGCCATGGCTCACGGGCCCAGCCGCTCCGCGGCATGTGGGATCCTCCCAGACCGGGGCACGAACCCGTGTCCCCTGCATCGGCAGGTGGCCTCTCAACCACTGCGCCACCAGGGAAGCCCCAAGGCCTGTATTTTTGAAGAAGCATTCTCAAATTCCTCCAGGAAGAGTTAATCTCTCTTCCTCTATACACTCAAGAGTACTTGACACCTACCTATAAATGGCCCAGAGCACATTCTGGAATAAATTTTATTTTTGTATGTATCTTGTTTCCCAAACAAATTTTAGGTTTCTTAAGGGCAAAGGTTATAGTTTGTACCCACTCCCCAGTATCACCTAATGCCATTACTTGTGCATATTTATAATTCAGAAATTATTGAATTAAGTCAAAATTAGTATGAGTGAAAGAAGTCCAAAAAACTAAATTTTAATCATGAGAGTTAAAAGAATACAGAAAGTACTGACAAGAGTGCTGGAACCACTCTCTGTTTTTGCTAATACATCTTTAGTGCTAGCACTATACCCAACACTCAAAAAGATGAAAATTATTGAACAAATGAACTAATGTCTAACTTGGGGGGCAGAAAACTAAGATAATACATGAAAACAATTTAAAAACCTGTAAAGTAAAAGTCTAGAATATTGAAGAATAGTGTTGTTATATGTTGTTCCAGAAGCAGAACTCTAGATCATGCATTAATTTAAACAGAGGCACAAATTTCATCAAATATAAGAACTTTCTATTAACCACAGTGGTTTGGTAATGAAAGAGGCTGCTTCATAAACCACCTGGTTCTCTCTACTTATGGTCCAAGCAAAGGGTAAATGATCTGTTGGGAATATTCCAGGAATATTTTCTTAAATTGCTTCTCCAAATGGCTGAACTCAGATGTTTATAAAACTACCTCCATCTCATAGAAGTAAGAGCTAAAAATTTAGATGTTTTGGTATTTTAAACACCTAGCTAGAATCATATAACACTAAATATAGCTTGGCACTGAAAAATAAATATTAATCTCATCAGTTATTTCATCCTTAAAAAAAAAACCCCATCAGACCTGAATAACCTAATGTCCTCTGAAGCTGAAATCAATGAAGTTCATGCACTTGTTAAAACAGAATGATGATCACGTTGACGTTTCATCACACAATGAAAAGATTCTGTTATTATTACTAACAGTATTGTGTCTCTGAACCAAACCTGCTCATTGTTGCATATGAAAAGGTTTTAAACTATTTTTCTTATATCGATACAACAGGAAATAGTGCTTATATATTAAAGAAATTATAAAGCTGGAGTAATTCTAGCCAAATTTCCAATAATAAAAAAGCCTCAAAAAGGCTTCCTTGGGACTTCCCCGGTAGCACAGTGGTTAAGACTCTGTGCTCTCAGTACAGGTGTCCCAGGTTCAATCCTGGTCAGGGAACTAGGTCCCACATGCATGCTGCAACTATGAGTTCACATGCCACAAATAAGGAGCCCATGTGCCTCAACTAAGGAGCCTGCGAGCCGCACCTAAGACCTGGCACAACTAACTAAATAAATATTTTTTTTAAAAAGGCTTCCTTGATAGGGAAAATGCATACACATATATGTGTGTATGTATTTTATACATAAGTGTGTGTGTGTATCTCACCATTGCAGATGTCTATAACGCTTTATAACTTTCAAAGCACTTTCACATTTTCAAGAAATTAGATTAAATCAACTTTGAAGGCAGGAAAATACTTATTTATACCTAAAGCAACAGAGGATCTGAGGCATGTACCCCAGGCCTCAATGCTAGTAAATGTTAGCAAGACTTACTAATCCCCACTCTGTCCTCCCCGCTGGGTAAAAAACCTCAGAACAGAATGTGATGCCGTCCAAGTCAAAGGCTGAAGCATTGAGTGTGCTTATTAAAGTATATGTACAGTGGACCTTAATTTTTATGTTACTTGAAAAGGGCCTCGTGTTAAACTGTGGCTTGAAGACATATTCTAACAATAGATAATCATTTATTAATCACCCTACGTAATAGGAATTTGCATGAGACAATAATAATTCCTTCTTCAGCTGTAATGAGGACTTTAGGTTCTTTTCGATTATTATTTCCCTCCCTTCCTTATACACACCTGAGCGGTCACTATTTTCCTAACACATCCCCACATACAAACCTCATCTCCTTCCTGAGGTCGCATCAAGGACACCCGGTCATACTGCCTCCGCAACAAAGCCCAGAGCGCATCCAGCCGACCCTAAAGGGAAACGTGATCTGTAAATATCTGGGGAATGTGCTCGGCCTCTGCTTGTTAAATAAATGAGCTAAAATGAAGACGGTATAGACTTATTTTCTCCTCTCATTTCTTTCATAAATTTAACGAATAAATAAATAACAAAAATGGAGTTTCTTGTTACTGAGAAATATTCAGTTGTTATAAGGTAAATTGAATGTCTGTTATTTGATATACCTTGGTCCTCCTGCAGATGGTTGCGGGGGCAGGCAGGGAGACTAAAAGGATTACACTTTCTCTAGGAAGTTGCCGTTAAATCCCACAAAGTTTGAACAGTCACCTTAATTGGTGTGTACCACTTTGTCTGAGGAGGCTGGAGTGTGGGTTTGGGTCGAGGTGGTCTGGGCCTAAGGGGCTCCTCTGGTTCTTCAGGAATGGTCACCACAGCATTTTTGGCTTTCTCTAGCCTTGCACCTTCCTCCGTAGATCCTTTATCACCCCAACGAACCTTTAAAACAAAGGGAAATACGATATCAGACATATAGTGGCCTAGAGGAACAAGCTCTTGTTTAGTTGGTTCTTTGATTCACCACCTCAGAGTCCAAAGATGAGTAGGTATCCTAGCTCCAAATTCCTACTCTTCTGAGATTTAATAGGTTTCTCACCACTCATGTATTTAATATTAAGATCCTAGAAATAAAGATCCTTTATAAAAATTTGGCATCTATTAAATTTGATGCAGCCATTTCTCCATTGTTTCAAATAAGGAGTTAATTAGTGTTTTACATACAAAATGCATGACAGTGTGTAATTCTATTCTCTAATTAGGTATGTTCTCCTTCTAGCTAAAGACATACCTGTATATACTGATGGCACTGGGTGAAATAGATGATAATGATGATGATAATTAGCATTTATTGAATGATTATTATGTGCCAAGCTGCATTTAATCCATACAAAAATGCAATGAGATAGATACTATGTCTTTGCTTCCAGATGAGGAAACCAAGACACAGAGAGGTTAAGTGATGAGCCCAAAGCCACACAGCTAGTAAGCAGCAGGACAGGGATTTGAACATATGTAGTCTGAAGGGTGCAGTAAGTTTCAAATAGGTTTGAATTTTACAAATATATTTTATACAAAGGAGTTAATTTTTCCTTCCAAACTTTCCATCAAGTTTGACTAAGGCAAAAAGTATGATTTAAATTTTAGCCTTTGGAAATAAAATAATTATATATGTTTTTCTCAACTTTTTGTAAAGTAGCTCTCAGTCTTTATTTCCTCTACTCATATGCGTATGGTTATTTGACATATCAATTTTTCATTGAGGAAGACAAATCTGAAAAGACTCTGCTTTGAAGAGAAAAATTCAGGGACACCAAGGAATTCCACAAATTTGGGAGGATTCCTTTCTGTGAAAAACCTAGACATTGAAAACAAAAAGGTCAAATGATGTTTTCTTTACTTTTCAATGAAAATTGGCTACATTTTAGCCAAATTTTTTCATGCGTGGGCATGTGAAGAAGTTGTGGCTCCTGGAGAAAGGCTTTGTCCAACCAGGAACAGTAGAGAAGTCTAAAAACCAAGAACGTTATCAAAGAAGACAAAGATAAGTGAAGCTCTAAAAATAATCAGGAAGGCCTGTCCAGGGCACACAGTGGCTCACCAGAGTTGAATAATTTCTACAAAGAAAAAATGATTAAATGCTTTTTAAAAGCATTTTAATGACCTGAATTAGTGGGTAGGAATACAGATGACTACTGTTCATAGAAAGATCTATGCACAGCTTTTTGATAAGGCTTACTTAGATGTTTTTACCTTTTTTTTACTACAATTTTAGAGTAGGTTTTCAATTTCAAGTGGACTCTGTTGAGTCATTAAAATGTATCTGTATCTTTCAGTGTTATCAGTGGTACTAGAATGTTCTTTATGAGGTCGTTAAAATTGTTTTAAATACCATTAAACCTTTAGAACTAGATAGTTGGCTTTTTTCCAGAGAAATGACCTTCTCTTTCAAATCACAGTGCCTTCACCTAGATAAACTAAAACTTTAAAAATCTTTAGATATATCTAAATTGAACTAAGAAACTCTAAAACCAGGACACATCTCCTGCAGTTGTAAAGTCTCAAATTTAAGGGAAAAATTAAAAAAAAATGAAGATACATAGTCAAATAAACATATGAGTATCATAACAGAGAGAAGTAATTCAGAGTAGAAATATAAGTAGGTAAAATTTAGATCCATTCAGAAATGATGGATTTTTAACTTAGATTTTAACTAGCCCAGCCTTCACAGTTGATATTCTAGAGGTAATGGTACTCATATTCTTCCTCCAAGTATCATTGTACCATTCTCAGATAAAGAACACGAAGACAGTTGAACTAGAGTTCTGACCCAACATTGCATTTCTAAATGTATGATACATAGTTGCTGAGGTATAAAGGAAATGCATTAAATAAATCCATTAGTGTTAGTTCATGAAGTAGCTGTTTTATCATTATTATCACCATCACCACAGATAATACAACAATCAATTCTCACTCAATCTCACTCAAACTAGGAAACAGTTTATATAGAGTTTTCCTAAAACTCTTAAAAGCAAATAAATATATATATATATACTTATATGTATAAATTTTAATATTTTAGTTTGACCACATTGAGATAGTCAAAAAGGATAAAAGAATAACAAGAATGGATTGCTAAAGGCAGCCTTAACAGAATTAATATATCTGACTTTTTACTATTTAAAAAAAAGTGCAAGCTTGATAGCTAAATTCTTCCAATTCTACTTGGCTTTCATGATAAACAATGAAATTCCATAATTTCCACAGCATATTTAGAGATTGTATCATAAAGGAGCAATTTCAGAATTGAGAAAAGAAACAAAAACAGTTTCATGTGGAACTGGCAGAAACACACATTTGAAGCCATTAGGTATTGTGGATCAGTTGTGCTAACAGCTGTTACTAACATCAGCTCAGTTCCAGCTTTCTGCAAACTGTGATTATAATAGTGTTTAAATATTTAGGAGGAAGAAAAAATTTCTAAGTAAAATCCCTATACTGGCTTAAAATAACATTGAGTTATGAAGATTTATTCTTTAATTCAGATGTGCTCATAATTTCTATAATTCCTTTCACTTTCCCCAGTTTAAACTGGGGAATTTTTTTAAGGAAAATACTTTTCAGGTTTGAATAGGCATTGTTTTAAAACAAGTTATGTTTTCTATTTTTCCTCTCCAAGTTTAAATTAGTTGATGTTTGAAAAAGTCTAAAGGCACTAAATTCTTAGTTTAATTTTTCTTTGTTGTTTTTGGCCTCACTGTGTGGCATATGGGATCCTATTTCCCCGACCAGGGATTGAACCTGTGCCCCTTGTGGTGAAAACATGAAGTCTTAATCACTGTACTGCCAGGGAAGTCCCTCAGTTTATTTTTTATTGCATATTTTTACATACTGTGTTTCCCCTTTGTGAAGCCCACATTTACTTTCTCATTTTTTTCTTCATTCTCATTCCCATTTCCATTTCGTTGATGGAGTACTACATAAAACGTAGCCAAAATTATCCATGGCTAAAATGAACTCTGATTTATTAAAAGTGGGTTGGTCCTTCTCATAAATTTTCTTCAGCTAAAAAGCTAGGGCAATATAACTTCACATTAATTAACAGTCAATAACTAAAACACAAATAAATAAATTTCAATTAAATTTGAATTAAATTAAATTAAATTTTACATTTAAGTAAAAGAGTCAGTAACTCTTAAAACATGAAATGTGAGTTACTCAAGAATGTCCATGGGCCCTTGGCTTTCTTGACCATATTCCAATAATATGCCTTTTAACTCAGAACCCATTCAGTAGCTCATGCATAAACTTTTCTATTCTGTAGAAAGAGATCTTAATCTTCGGAACATGGAATATTGGAGTAACAAAAACCTGCCACAATTCCTCGTGTTTTTAGCAAGAACTAATATATCTGAATCTCATTGTCATGTGGTATTTTATATGTGTGGATTTCAATATGGAATTAAGTTTATTATTCTGAATATAAATTAGTACATGCTCACTGTCAAATAAGTTGGGAACAAACAGGGAAATATATAACACAAATTGAAAATCACTCCATTCAGAGAAAGCTACTAACATGTTGTGCTATTTCCTGTCAAACCCTTTTCCCCCTGCATACATCTTTTTATACACACATTTTGGAACGAGACTAAATAAACTAAAAATAAGCTATGACAGATCATATTTGGATATTCATATGTAATGATTTTATTTACAATTGTATTTTTTAATACGTAGGGACATCCAGTCCACACTCTCCCCAACCTCTCCAATCCTAGAATGACACAACAAAGGCAAATGAAAGGAAAATGACCTTCCTTCCATGTCAAGCAACAAGAGCTAGCCTCACCATGTTCCCTTGTACTGCTTGATATTCACAATTACCCACCTGCAAACACAGAAGCAATATTTTTTCCAAAAGACAAATGTAGTAAGTTCTGGCACCTGCCTTTTTCATGGCTTATTGGCAATGAGGTACCTGTCTCAGAAGATATCAGCAATAAAGTGGCAAGCTCTTAGGAAAATGTGCATTATTTTAAGATCTAATGTGGTCAAGAAAATGAGAATCACTATCAGATAACCACTTTAGTAATGACAGTCATTTAAGTAAGTCTGGGCTTCTTTTGAAGAGTACTGAAATTTATGTTGAAAATGGGAAATTCTCCTTGAAAATCTGAATTTTATTGAAATGTATAAAAAGAGAAAATTGTGGGACTTCCCTGGTGGTCCAGTGGTTAAGACTCCACGTTTCCACTGCAGGGGGCATGGGTTTGATCCCTGGTAGGGGAACTAAGATCCTGCATGCCACATGGCACAACAAAAAAAAAAAAAAAAAAAAAAAAAGAAAGAAAAGAAAATTGCAACAGTTGTGAGGTTGTTAATTAGCTTATTGATTTTTGCTGGCAGTAATGGGACAAAGCAGATATGACAGTAGGAGACATGCAATGATTGCAAAACACTTAAAAATTCTTTCTTATTGAGAAATAAAATTAAAGAATAACTAATAAGAAAGAAATGCCAGGATCTGTGTTTAATAATAATGTCACCATATCAATGAGAAAATTCTTCCAATTTCTCCTTCGGGTGGGATGTTGGCCTATCTATACTGTTGTTAAAGGCTCAGGGCTGACAGTGCCTGCTTATTATTAATTAATCCATCACTTTGAAAAATACTTCTGTAGTGGTAAGAAGACCTCATTTCATCTTTAAGATATAATATTTAAGTTCAATTTTAGTCCACATGTTTTGCCAGTCTAAAAATTTAATAGTCTATAAATGATATTTAATATTAATTATGATTATTCATAAGTGGTAACTAAAACCTGTAAAAAAAAAGCCTTAAATGTACTTCATCTACATTTGTGATAGGGTCTTATCCATGATATTGAATATTTTAATATTTTTCTCCTCAAATAGTACTTAACTATTGGATCTTTTCAAAGACAAGCATTGTTGCAACTTTAAGTATCTGGCTTCTTCAAAGTTCATGTTCTCTGTAGGAATTTTTTCCAAAATAGTAAAAAAAAAAAAAAACCCTAATTTTGTTTTGCCCTTTAGAATTCAGAAATCTTATCAATGTAGTTCTTTGACTAATGAAGTCAGTTCTTCTTGAATAGTTTTGAAATGGCTAGGATTATTCCATAGAAAAAAAATTTGTCCAAAAAAGACCTAGTGTTAAGTAAAAATGGATGATATTAGGATACTGAGTTGTGAAAAGTACAGTTTCCACGGCTTGATAGTTCTAAAACTACATATTCCACATTAGCAGCTTCTAATTTTTTTTCAAGATACCAACCTCCATTCTTTTAATTCCTCCAACCCCTCGACCACCATAATAAGAAGCATCCACGGTTGGCCATTTCTTGGTAGGCAGAGGTTCTTCTTCCTCCTATGTGGATACAAGTTTTTAAAACTGAGTTTAATTAATTTCTTAAAATATTTCTTAGACAGAACCAACTCACATTTAAATATTTTTCCAAATAATGACACTGATATGGACAAAATATAGTAAAAATTACATAAAGCACATGTGGATGTACTTATGCTTATGTGCATAAATTTCAAGTGAGGTTCTACAGAATATGAGGACTCCTTCCATTCCACAATTTGAGGAATCTACCTTATTTCACTAGGCTACCAGAAGTTGCTCCTTAACTATGAGCATCATTTGTTTTTCCAGATTTATTCATCACTTCATAGTTAAGAAGATAAAACATTAAAATTAGGACCGCATTTCAATGATCATTTAAAGCCTCAATGTATGTGTAAATTTAAACTCTGCGAAATTTGTACTGAAAAGATAGGTAGTTAAGAAGCTTTGAAAATGCACACCATATTTTCTGTTGCTAACACAATTTTGGCTAACAGAGTAATGTAAAAGTAATAATCATTTTGAAGAAAGTAATACTATCTTTAAGCTGCCAGCTTGGATCTTCCAACTTTTTGTAAATAAGACAAGTGACAGCAGAACTATTGATATATTGCTATAAAAAGTAAATTAAATCTCTATGTACTATTGATCCTGATGGCTAGTCTACGTTTATCAATGTGTGAAGGTCCCGTTCCTCTAGCACATGAAAGAAATCATGAGAAGACAAAATATAATTGATTTTCATAATTTCAAAAGTCAATACATAGGTATCACAGTTATCTAATAACAATGTAATTGATCAAATTAGGGATAATATCTAAATACACCCACATCACTTATTAGGCACTCATTTACCTCTTTTGGTGCAGAGGGTGGTGGTGGAGGAGGATCCTTGATAACCTGTACCAAAAAAAATAAAACCAAAAAAAACAATCAAATGCAGAAACTTCAGTGGCACAGGGAGGAGACAGAAAGGATGTATAAAAATAATTAGATTAGTAAAATACTGTGGTGGCACCAAAGATGTCCCAGATGAAGCTAGCCTCCCAAAACATATGCCTCCCTTTTGAACTTGGGCTTGTTTGTAACTAGCTTTGGACTAACTAGCAACTACTAGGTTTTCTTTGACTAACTAACTAGCTAACTAGCACACTCATTCATTTTATCTTTATGATATAGATATAGCTTCAGTTTTCAGGTAAATAACAAGAGCAAAAATTGTCAAATACCTTGCACTAAGTGGCTCTTCTAATGCAAACATTTTTCACTAGATTACAGTATGTCCACTCAAATGGAGTAGGAATTTACTGTCTTCCTGCTATGATTCACTGACTGTTTCATAAATTGACAATACAAAGTTAGCTTGCTTTGAATGAGATAATAGAGAAATTAACATACTCTCTTACCCCACCTTTTAACCTAGAAACAAATCAACCTCTTAGCTGAGAGTTCTTTCCTGTGAATCGTTACTCAATATATTATTTCATGAAATTTGATGTGGTTAATTCTTTATGTGAGAGGAATACAGACTGAGATCAAATTTAAATGACCTTTACTGGTACTGGGGTATCTGGACTTTCATACCATCATGATAGAAAATTACTGACCAACGGCCAGTAGTGTCTGATAATTCGAGTACACATCCAAGTCTCTATACTAAGAAGAAAAACTGTTTGAAAATATAACTGCCTCACTTCATCTAAAGTCAAATGTTTCAATTATCTCATTAAAGTTTTAAAATTTTAAAACAATAGTAGCTCTGAAAATGAATATCATCAAAGAATTATTACTACTGTTCAGGTATATTCCTATTATCATGAATATGTTTTTTAAAGACTGCATATATTTTAAAGATATATACTGAAATATTTCCAGATTAAATGATATAATTCTGATATTTTCATCAAAATAATTTTGGGTGGGGAAGTAAAGAGGTTATATATGAAATAAATTTAGCCATAAATTGAGAATCATTGAAACTAAGTAGACATGGGAGATTCATTATTTCACTCTTTCTTTTTGTATATGTTTGAAATTTTTCATAATGAAAGTTTTTTTTGTTGTTACTGATAATGTTTAGTGAATTGACTCATAATTTTCTTCATATATATTACTTTCATCCTCAAATTTTAGTTTAGATCTAAATCTCAGGAAAAAATGCAAACAGTAATTGCAATTACATAGATATAACTGGACAGTAATTTAATCTGAATGAATCTTGAACTAGCTCATTGTAGCATTCAAACTTTTGAATGCTACAAGAAATACTGTTATTTCTATTTAACCCTTCTGTTTAATTCAATTTTGTCTTATCAATAAACATAAAATCCCAGTTCTTTTTACTAATATTGAAGGATAGAAATCTGTGAAGTTTTACATTTAGCCCAGAAACAAATGCCAGGAGAGGATAAAGATTTAAAATAATACTGTGGTAAAATAAAATAGAGGTTATCAAGCTACAGGTGCATTTCCTTTATAAAAAGGAAGCACTCATATTATCAACATGCACGTCCAATATCAATCAATGAAAACCAGATCTATCAATATTTCACAGTCAACAGGGTCAAAACCAACCTAATAAGCTTCATTTAAGAGCCAACTCTTCTTCCTATCTTCCTTGTTTCTTTCAAGTAAATCACTCTCTCCTTAAAGTTGCAGCCTTAAAATTTTCTCATAATCTATAATTTATTCTCACTTCTAAATGATTTCACCAAATCATTTACCATGTTCAAAAGATTCTTTGAAATATTCTTCTCTCTCTCTCCCTCTTCTTGTTCTATCTTTTCCTCTTTTCTTCCTCCCTACCATGAATTCCCCCAATCCTCCCAAAGCAGATCAGGTTACCTTAATATGTACAGATGCCTATTTGTTCTCCCCTAGCATTGGTCACAATTGATCATTTTCTCTAACTCCAAAACACTGTAACTTCTAAGAGGATGGATTTTATGTCTGCTTTGTTCCTCACTGTATTCCCAGTACTTAGTAGAGTGTCTAGCACAAAGGAAGCAAAGAAGGGAAGTTAGGAAGAGAGAAAAAGGAAGAAAGTGGGAAAGAGAAAAAAAAGATAGAGGAAGGGTTAAAGGGAGAGGAGGAGGAAGGAAGGAAGATCATGGGAAGAAGGAAGGATTCTTTGCATTCCATTCCTACTATCACTACCTAAAATCATGAACTCAAGATCTCTGGACCTTAAAAATATCTAGTACAATATTTTTCAACTTCTCCAATACACATCCAACCAAAACTTCATTTTTCTGAAAAATTCCCACCTAGCTGTAGTCCAACTATGTTTGAATTCCTGCAATAAAGAGAAATTCACAACTTCACAAAGCAATTTATTCCATTGGCAAGGAACTCACATCATTTGAAAAATTTTCCCCCCAAAGAAGCCAAAGCCTCCTTCTCTGTAGTTTCCACACTTTAGTCCTGATCCTAGAGTGTGGAAACACATGCATACACACAACTATTTTTAATCCCAGAAAAGAGCAGTTCCTATTTTTGAATACTTGGATAATAACCATATATCTATTGAACTCACACATCTGGAAGCGAAACATCACAACCGTTTTTTGTGTAATGGTCTGAGTTATTGGGTCATTTTGGTCAGTTTCTTTAGTATATATTCACTTGAACAATATCTCAAAATGTGGTTTCCAGAACTGATAAATAACATTTTAAGTGTGGCCGATCCATTATAATTAAATGCATGGTGCTCAGGCAAAACAGATGCACCCGAGCAATCGTCACTTTGATTCTATGCATTTTAACTAATAACATATTGATAACATTGATTGATAGTCTATAATTACCATAGCTTTATTTTGACATCAATGTCTACATGCTTTATTTGTAGCTAAATTAGACCTCTAGCTTGTTCCTCTATCTCTAACTCATCCTTCTTTCTAACCTATGTAGCCAGGTCACTATTTTTCTAATAGAAGCTCAATTGATGGTTTCTCTAGTCAAAATGGATCAAAGATTCCAGTGGCCACAACTGAACTCGAAGAATTACTGAATTTTGGGAAGAAGCTTACCACTCAGTTTTGCAAACTAACATAAAGTGCTCTCCAGAGTTCTCTCACTAGAAAAAGCTCAAGGTACATCCTTCATTCCACTAAGTCTGAGTATAATGTACTCGAACTCATTTTGATTTCCTTGTGAGGATCTCAAATTTACTCTACTTATTACGTGTACATCTTGTACTGACATATAAATTTCTGAGGACTTAAATAGTATCCCCAACCCTGTTCTATGTTATATCTCCTAAGAATTACTGAAATCCCCCTCCATAACACTTCCTTTTTCATGTCATATTTATCGTGCTGATTATCCTGCACAGCATCCAGTTTTAGCATTAATATGGGTAAACTGAGTCTCAGTTTCAAATCCTCATATGACCACTGGTGACAAACTCACAGCAGGATAATGAGAGGCATCTTTGCCTTCTTTATCAGAGACTCTTTATCTGTTATCATAAGCCACAACCTGGAAAATGCAAACTCCCTTTTCAGTACATCTACATGAGCCACCTCTTGAATTGTCATTGTTCAAATGCCTCAGCACGGTATAGTTCGACCCTAACACCCTATGTACAAACATCCCTGCACGTGTATCTCTAACTCCAGGCTGACTGAAGATCCCTTTGCTACCCCCCAAAAAATGACCATTTCCATATTAAGTCCCATCCAGCCGTTACAGAGTAGTCTATCAACTTTCTATCGCTTTATCTAGAAGCTTTAAAACTTCGAACAATATACGTGCTGCACAGTTGAACAATTCATGCTTCATCAGTTTGGGTTTGTATGTTTATTTTGGAATTTTTCAATTACCCCTCAAAACTGTAGATTTCTTAGGGGCAATATCATTTCTCCCTCTTTGAAAATATCACAGCACCTAATAAAGTGCTCTGCAAACAACAGATACTAAAAATACGATTGAAAGTGAGCTGAAAAAACTAGCTGAGAATGTTCGCAAAGGCTCATAGCCAACCTCTAAATTTATAAGAAAAATACAGAGGGAAAAAAAAGATATAAATGATAACCAATAGAGAAAGATTTCCATGAAACTAAAATATTGCTAGTTCCAAAGAAAATGAAGTATCAAATTTCTCTTTCAACCAGTAAAGTCAGAGAGCTAATGAACTCAAAGACAGATGGGAAAATGTAAGACCATGCTAAGTTTATTCATCTGGGAAATAAATTTGATTCACTGTAGGCCCTTTCCAAAATGAAAACTCTAATAGAATGATAAAACAAAATACATATCACAATATTTCCACCAAGTCTTTTTCTTCTATGCCTTTACATAATTAAGTAGGCCATATGTCTACATACATTTGTATTCACCTTATTCCAGAAAAGAACTTTAGGGTTTGTTTTTCCAATAATGTGTAATTAATCTTATGTATGACTAAATGCATTGCTTATTATAAATTTAAATTGATTTTGAAATCCTGGCAAATATATTTTCTACATTGTTAACAATGAAAACAAAACCCTTAATACTATACATAAATCAAATTTTGACCTAGTAGATTAAGAGATACCACCACCACAACAACAAATAATAGCACTTTCAGAAACTGAAGCAGAGCAAAGGCTCATCTGTGTGCCGTTAATACTATCAACAATAATGACATTTATTAGTGCTGCCATATGCCACGCACTCTATATTTCTCTCATTTTCATAATAATCCTATGCAGTTACTATGCTTATTTTAAATACAAGGAGAGGGAGGCCTGAATTCAGTAACTTGTCCAAGGATACACAAAGGGAAAACATTAGAATTAGTATTTAAACTGGTCCATCTTCCTCTAAACTCTGGGTTCAACTTCCTCTGCCACATGACATCCTTTTAAAATAAGGTTTGGATTGCAAAGGGAAAGGGTGCAGGAGAAAAGGCTTAAGATGTGTTGAGAGTTTATTACTTGCTGGGATGCATGCATGGATGGATGGTTAAATAGATGGATGGATAGACATATAGATGGATAGATGGATACAGATAGACAGATATAGATCAATATTTATGGTAACTGTGTGAGATAGATGTTATCATCTCCATTTTATAGGGACATAACATATTCATTCATATGACCACCATCATTGCCCTAGAAATGTTGGAAAAGGAAATAAGTTTTGTGTGTGTGTGTGATGTTTCAAAATGCTCCCTCTCTCCATTCTACCACACAGCTTCATAAGTAACAAAGGAGAGTGAAAATAATCTGAAACCGTTCAGCCCCAAAGCCAAAAATGGCAAAAGTCTGTGTCCACTGATATTTCTACATTTCAGTAAAATTAGTGCAGAAGAAAAGGAAACCTGACTGTTGGTCCAAATACATTAAAAATAACAGTCATGAGAATCCCATTCTTGTATTAAATAGTGCAAGAACACATTCATCTTTGAAAAGGATGTATTCATAAGCACCATATTTTATGAGAATTTGCAGATTTTAAAAGGCATAATATTGCCTAGTTGCCAGGATTTTTTCCACTTAGCATCCTTCAGCTCGGTATTGAAGATTCTGGAAAACACTTTCACCACTTTGTGAACCATATGCAGACTTTGATTCTTCTCCAAGTTTTTTTTTTCGTTTGTTATTATCATCATCAGGGAGGATTACATCTCATCTACTTAGCTGTTAGAATGAAGATTTCAGTTTGGAGGAGAGCCGATTTCTTAAATAAAAAAAAAAGTTAGCTGCTTCAGGCAACAGTCCTTTTGATCTGCTCATTAACACTTTTCAAATGTTCGAGTGATGTGGGCATTCTTTGAGCTAGAAAATGTCAGTACAGGAGCCTGCAGCCAGCTTGATGCAATCATATGTTCCAATATTCAGAAAAGAGTGAAAAGAACTGTCAACAGTGAACTGCCTTGGATTAAAAAAAAAAAAGATACTGTATAACGACTGTAAATCAAGTAGTATTTCAGAACCAATTCTTGCCAGTGACAGAAACAAATGCCCAATTTATCAGCAATGTCATCTAAGCGCCTAAGAGCCCATAGACTTAGACAAATCATTCTTAGTGTTTACAAAACCTTGTTTAAAATATATGTAGGATTTCCTTTCATTCTTCCCTTTCTTTTTGATAAAATCAGAGAGCAAGTGTAGTGCCTTTCCTCTCATGAATACAAAATTCTCTGACATAAGTATTTGGGAAGCCCTTTTCTGAATCCCACAAAGTTAGGTGCTTTCAACATCCAGACCAAGATGTAGTCGAGGTTATCTCACTTCCCTTTCCTTTCCTCCTTGACAGACTCATCAATGTTCAAAGAGTCTGCTTTGAACAAATAAACAGCTACTTGGAAGTCTGGACAATAAATATAATTTTAAAGGCCAAATGAGGACTAGGGAGAACAGTGTGAGTTAAGTAAAGGTGCTGCTGTCAAAGCAAATAAACTAAGACCAGGAAG
Organism: Phocoena sinus; assembly: GCF_008692025.1. Taxonomy (NCBI): domain Eukaryota; kingdom Metazoa; phylum Chordata; class Mammalia; order Artiodactyla; family Phocoenidae; genus Phocoena; species Phocoena sinus. The sequence goes on from NC_045767.1 coordinate 96,436,214, forward strand.
GGTTTGATACCATGTTTTGTAAATGATGCTCTGTTGGAAAACATCACCATGGAAGCAACAAGTACTAACAACACACTCTATTTCAAGGAGGCAACCAAACATAAATCATTTTAACTAATGGTGCAAGGAAGGCATATTAAAATTTTAAATTACTTCTGTTTTATTGTGCATTCTAAAAAAAAATCAGGCTGCTCTTAAAGTAACTCAATAAAGGCACCAACAGCCCTCCTCAACAATAAAAAACAAGTGCAGTGTAGAAGCATTATTACTATTTGGAAAGAACAGCACAGCTGTTGCTGGCTAAGAAAATGATTCCATAGAACTCCAGTCAGATATATCCTCATCACGAAAGCTCAACTTAATTAATAAGAAAATTGGGCTTTAAAAAGATAACTTTTTTAATGTTTTTTTTTTTAAATTAAGATTTATGAGATCTTTCTGTAATGTCTTAAATGCACTAAGGAAAAATGAGCTTGCAATTTTCCCTTGTGGATGGAGAACTTTGGCCAAGGACACTAGATCAAAGTGAACATTTATCATTTCCAGCATATTTAGACATTTATTTGCAGCTGGATAACATACTCTAATTGACAACACTCCAGAAAGCCTTTGTTTGCCACATCATTAGCCTTACATCTGTAATTCTGGAGAATGTCTGGTTCCTCCAAATGATGCAACTATAGGACTGTCAGTTCTGCCATCCTGAGAGTAAAACAGATCTGCCATAAACTCAACATACATTCTAAGCTAACAATGATGAAAAGAGCTGTATTTTCTGATATCTCACTCATGATTCAGTACATGATTTTTTTAACCGTTCTTACCCCCTTTTTTAATTTAAGGGAAAAGGAAGGATGCTGCTGATGTTTGTTATAGAGAAGTGGTTAAAGGATGGATGTGAGGATACTCAATGAGCAGGGTACAGACTCGTAAACAGATGGTGAGAAATAACTTCACACAAAAATGAAAACTTTCCCCCTTAGGGAATAGTTTGCAAACTCAACACACTCTGTAATTCACTAATGGTAGCACCTAAAATTCCAGCTTTGCATAGGGTTCTATTATTATTATCATCAGATAAAGTTCTCCAAATATCACTGGTTTAGATCCTATTTGTCATGGAAAACCTAGGTACACAGAGGACACAATTCTGCAATATTTAAAATGATATCATCTCTCTCCTTTATCATTGAAATTACTCATTAAAATGAACTGAAAGATTGAAAATTTTTAAATAGTCTCATATTAAAAGCATCGTTGGTGGCCAGATATTCTATTGCAGGGGCGTTTTTCTAACCTTTTTTATTCTATGTCCCTCTTTGGCAATCTGGTGAACCTATGAACCCTTTCCCAGAATAAATAAGCTAAATTAAAATACACAGGATTAAAAGGAATCCAACTGTATTGAAATATAACTGTAAAAATCTATTTTTAAAAGCAAGAAACCAAATCTGTGATACAGAAATACTATGTGCTTCTTTATTAATTCATTAAATTATGAAATATAATAGTAGGTCTAGGAACTATCATAATTTTTTGAAGTATAATTGACTTAAAATAGTATATTAGTTTCAGGTGTACAGCACAGTGATTCAATATTTTTATACCATACACACTTATAACAATATTATAGACTATTTTATCTGTGCTGTATATTACATCCCCATGACTAATTTATCTTATAACTTGTAGTTTGAACCTCTTAATCCCCTTCTCCTATTTCACTCATCACCCCTGCTCTCTCCTCTGGCAACCACTAGTTTGTTCTCTGTACCTGTGTCTGTTTCTGTTTTGCTATATTTGTTCCTTTGTTTTTAGGTTGCACATATAAGTGAAGACATACGGTATTTGTCTTCGTCTGTCATAATCTTGAAGTAGTGATATGTATCTGAATATGAATGGGATTGTTCTGGCCTCTTACAGCAAATAACAAGCACCCTGAGAAAGCTGACCATGGAGCTTTGCTGTCAATAGGTTCTAATAACATATATAAGTTGGATACTTCTGAAAATTAGAAACCTGTTTCTTCGACAAATCCCTGGTCACTCTGAAACAGTGAGTAAATTCTACTCAGTATATAAAGCGTTGCATATTTACTTTACAGTTACCCAAAACAAAACAAAATGGTAATTCTAATTTTAAAGAATGCATATTGGTTTTAATTGTCGTGGAACCATCTACCATCTTAAAACCTCTTGTACTTCATAAACCGTTTTTGTAATGAGTTGAACTAGAAACATATTACATGTGAATTCCCCAAATCAAGAGCCCTGAGCAGTGATTCTCAACCCTGGCAATTATCAGAATCATTTAGGAAATCTATTAGTTTCTTAAAGCAGCTACAACAAATTACCACCAACTTAGTGGTTTAAAACAACAGAAATTTATTTTCTTACAGTTCTGGATGCCAGGAGTCCAAACAGAGTCTTACAAAGCTAAAATCAGGTGTTAGAAGAGCTGATTGTTTCTTCAAGAGCCAGGGGAGTATCTGCTCCTTGCCCCTCCCAGCTTCTGGTGACTGTCAGCATTCCCTGCCTAGAAGGTACATCACTTCAATCTCTGCCTCCATGGTCACACTGCCTTTTCCCCTTCTGTGGTCTTATCTCCTCTGCCTCCCTCCTATAATGACACTTGTGATGGCATTTAGAGCCATCTAGGTCATCCTAGATAATCTCCCTATTTCAAGATCCTTAATTTAATCATAACTGCAAAGTCCCTTTTGCCATGTAAGATAACATTCACAGTTTCCAGGAATTAAGACCTGGATATATTTAGGGATCATTATTGAGCTTAACAGAGGGGCTTTCCTAAACCATACTGATCCCTGGAGATGTCTCACCCAACCACCCTTTCCCTTCAGAGAGAGGCACTACCAATGGAAATCTGACAGCTACTACTCTGAGAGCCTTCCAGTTATCAGGAACAGAAAAACACCTGAGAACCACTGCTTAAGCTATAAGTAACACTGTCATCTCTGAGTCATTAATTAAATATCTGTGAACTTTTAATCGCTGAACAATGAATGGTTAAATTATATCATAAGATATTTTTTAAAAATATGAAATGATTGAATGAAGAATGTGTGACAGATATTGGTGCCTCCGTTCAGGGTTTTTTTCCCAGTATTTCTATCTTGATAAGAGCTCCTGAGCATATGATTCCCAAAGAGGTGATTGCTGACATAATCTAAATGTGCCTGAAAACAGACATTATAAGCTGTTTAATCATGTTTTAGTTGAAAGGTTAAATATTTGGCCCTAGTACTTAAAAGACAATCAAACCAAAGAAATTTGTAAAACACCAAGCTGAAATAAATACATTTCCTTTCCCATGAAAAAGTAATATGACTGATAATGATAAAGTGCAAAATGATCCCTAATAATTTAATGCTGCTTAAAAATTGTTAAGCTACAGAAATATAGATCAATGGAACAGGATAGAAAGTCCAGAGATAAACCCAAGCACCTATGGTCAACTAATCTATGACAAAGGAGGAAAGAATATACAATGAAGAAAAGACAGTCTCTTCAATAAGTGGTGCTGGGAAAACTGGACAGCTACACGTAAAAGAATATAATTAGAACACTCCCTAACACCATACACAAAAATAAACTCAAAATGGATTAAAGACCTAAATGTAAGGCCAGACACTATCAAACTATTAGAGGAAAACATAGGAAGAACACTCTTGGACAAAAATCACAGCAAGATCTTTTTTGACCCACCTCCTAGAGTAATGGAAATAAAAACAAAAATAAACAAATGGGACCTAATGAAACTTAAAAGCTTTTGCACACCAAAGGGAACTGTAAACAAGATGAAAAGGCAACCCTCAATACTTTCTCCTCAGAATGGGAGAAAATAATGGCAAATGACTCAATTTACAAAGGATTAATCTCTGAAATATAGAAACAGCTCATACAGCTCAATATTAAAAAAAGCAAACAACCCAATCCAAAAATGGGTGGAAGACCTAAATAGACATTTGTCCAAAGAAGACATACAGATGGCCAAGTGGCACATGAAAAGCTGCTTGACATCACTATTATTAGAGCAATGCAAATCAAAACTACAATGAGGTATCACCTCACACCGGTCAGTATGGCCATCATAAAAAAATCTACCAAAAAAAGAAAAAAAAAAAAGAAATGAAAGAGGAGACATCAAGACAGATTCCACAGATATTAACATTATAATAAAAGAATATTATAAACAATTTTATGCCTACAAATTTGATAACAGATTAAATGGATCAATTCTTTGACAGATGCAATGTGCCAAAACTCACACAGGAAGAAGTAGGTGATCTGAATAGGCTGATATGAAAAAAAATATCTACAACAACAAATGCTGGAGTGGGTGTGGAGAAAAGGGAGCCCTCTTGCACTGCTGGTGGGAATGTAAATTGATACAGCCGCTATGGAGAACAGTATGGAGGTTCCTTAGAAAACTAAAAATAGAATTACCATATGACCCAGCAATCCCACTATTGGGCATATACCCAGAGAAAACCATAATTCAAAAAGACACATGCACCCCAATGTTCATTGCAGCACTATTTACAATAGTCAGGTAATGGAAGCAATCTGGATGTCCATAGACAGATGAATGGATGAAGAAGATGTGGTACATATATACAATGGAATATTACTCAGGCATAAAAAGGAACAAAACTGGGTTGTTTGTAAAGACGTGGATGGACTTAGAGACTGTCATACAGAGTGAAGTAAGTCAGAAAGAGAAAAACAAATATCATATATTAATGTATATATGTGAAATCTAGAAAAATGGCACAGATGAACCTGTTTGCAAGGCATAAATAGAGACAAAGACATAGAGAACAAACATATGGACACCAAAGTGGGAAAGGTGGGGTGGGATGAATTGGGAGATTGGGATTAACAGATATACACTAACTAATATGTATAAAATAGATAACTAATGAGAACCTGCTGTATAGCACAGGGACCTCCACTTTGCTGTACAGTAGAAACTAACACAACATTGTAAAACAACTATACCCCAACTAAAAACAAAAATTTTTAACCACATGCTATTCTCTAACATAATCAGATAAATAACCTGCAACTGTACCATGACACCTTCTGGTACACTCAAGAGATTTGTTTTCACAAGGTTATAGTCTCCTTTTCCCCTTCTTTTCACATCACCTCCTCATTTTTCTCTAATTCACTTAGCTTCCTTTTTATACTCCAACACTCTACATTTTGTTAGAGATACTTGCTCAGGCCATATTGCTTTTTTCATACAAATTTTAAAGGCTACACTCCATTTAAAGTTATTACAAAATAATGGCTATAATCCTTGTGTTGTATAATACATCCTTGTAGCCTATCTTACACCCAGTAGTTTGTACCTGCCTCTCCCCAGCCCCTATATTGCTCCTCTCCCCTCCCCATTGCCATATCTAAAGTGCACTATCTGTAACTGGCTTTCCATTTCAATTGCTGATGGAACTCAGATGGATAAGACTTTATCCCCACCAGGACCAGACCTCAGCAACACATACAGGAAGCAAAGCTTCTTTCAGGGGATTACAGTGATCAAATCTTTCCAGTGGCTTCTCCTCATCCCTAGGGTGAGTTCAAACTTCCTCAAAGACATAGGAGGCCCTCCTTAATGGCATTCACGCCTGGATCCTAAACCATCTTTCACCGGTCCCTTTCCCTGGCTCACTTGGTCTCAGCCTAGGACTTCCCAAAGCATGCCCAAATAACTTGTAATTCCACACACACTTCATGGGAAAAGTCCCTCATCAACTGCCAACATCTTATTCATTATTTAAAACTCAGTTTGGAGTCAGTAGCTCCATCCGGTTTCCCTGAAACAATCCCTCAACTCTGGCAAATCCCTCCTCCTTTGTGTTCTTTACACATGTTGCTATTGGGGGTGCCCGTAACCTTCCATTCACACTTTGCCCACTCTTCTGTGTTTCACATTAAAATGTGAGTTTCCATATCATATGATAGTCACTTCTGGACCCCAGTTCCAAGCCAGTATTGGCACATACTAGATTGCAAAGGGCTGAATGCAGAATTTACCTCTACCTTCTCCCTGCTTTTTTTTTTTTTTTGAACTTTATTTTATTTATTTTTTTATACAGCAGGTTCTTATTAGTTATGTATTTTATAAATATTAGTGTATATATGTCAGTCTCAATCTCCCAATTCATCACACCACCACCACCGCACCTCTCCTCACCTTTCCACCCTTGGTGTCCATACGTTTGTTCTCTACATCTGTGTCTCTATTTCTGCTTGCAAACTGGTTCATCTGTACTATTGTTCTAGATTCCACACATATGCATTAATATACAATATTTGTTTTCCTCTTTCTGACTTACTTCACTCTGTATGACAGTCTCTACAAATGACCCAATTTTGTTCCTTTTGCGGAGTAATATTCCATTGTATATATGTACCACATCTTCTTCCTATCCATTTATCTGTTGATGGGCATTTAGGCTGCTTCCATGACCTGGCTATTGTAAATAGTGCTGCAATGAACATTGGGGTGCATGTGTCTTTTTGAATTATGGTTTTCTCTGGGTATATGGCCAGTAGTGGGATTGCTGGGTCATACAGTAATTCTGTTTTTAGTTTTTTAAGGAACCTCCATACTATTCTCCATAATGGTGTATCAATTTACATTCCCACCAACAGTGCAAGAGGGTTCCCTTTTCTCCACACCCTCTCCAGCATTTGTTGTTTGTAGACTTTCTGATGATGACAATTCTAACTGGTGTGAGGTGATACCTCATTGTAGTTTTGATTTTCACTTCTCTAATAATTAGTGATGTTCAGCAGCTTTTCATGTGCCTCTTGGCCATCTGTATGTATTCTTTGGAGAAATGTCTATTTAGGTCTTCTACCCATTTTTTTATTGGTTTGTTTGGTTTTTTTAATATTGAGCTGTATGAGCTGTTTGTATATTTTAGAGATTAATCCTTTGTAAATTGAGTCATTTGCAAATATTTCCTCCCCTTCTGAGGGTTGTCTTTTCATCCTGGTTATAGTTTACTTTGCTGTGCCGAAGATTTTAAGTTTCATTAGGCCCCATTTGTTTATTTTTGATTTTATTTCCATTACTCTAGGAGGTGGGTCAAAAAAGATCTTGCTGTGATTTATGTCAAAGAGTGTTCTTCCTGTGTTTTCCTCTAAGAGTTTTATAGTATCTGGTCTTACATTTAGGTCTTTAATCCATTTTGAGTTTATTTTTGTGTACAGTGATAAGGAGTGTTCTAATTTCATTCTTTTACATGAGGCTTTCCAGTTTTCCCAGCACAACTTATTGAAGAGACTGTCTTTTCTCCAATGTGTATCCTTGTCTCCTTTGTCATAGATTAGCTGACCATAGGTGCATGGGTTTATCTCTGGGCTTTCTATCCTGTTCCATTGATCTATATTTCTGTTTTTGTGCCAGTACCATACTGTCTTGATTACTGTATCTTTGTAATATATTCTGAAGTCAGGGCGTCAGATTCCACCAGCTCCATTTTTTTCCCGCAAGACTGCTTGGCTATTCGGGGTCTTTTGTGTCTCCATAAAAATTTTAAGATTTTTTGTTCTAGTTCTGTAAAAAAAATGCTATTGGTAATTTGATAGGGATTGCATTGAATCTGTAGATTGCTTTGGGTAGTATAGTCATTTTCAAATGTTGATTCTTCCAATCCAAGAACATGGTATATCTCTCCATCCGTTGGTATCATCTTCAATTTCTTTCATCAGTGTCTTATAGTTTTCTGCATACAGGTCTTTTGTCTTCCTAGGTAGGTTTATTCCTAGGTATTTTATTCTTTTTGTTGCAATGGTGACTGGGATTGTTTCCTTAATTTCTCTTTCTGATTTTTCATTGTTAATGTATAGGAATGCAAGAGATTTCTGTGCATTAATTTTGTCTCCTGCAACTTTACCAAATTCACTGATTAGCTCTAGTAGCTTTCTGGTGGCATCTTTAGGATTATCTATGTATAGTATCATGTCATCTGCAAACAGTGACAGTTTTACTTCTTTTCCAATTTGTATTCCTTTTATTTCTTTTTCTTCTCTGATTGCCATCACCAGGACTTCCAAAACTATGTTGAATAATAGTGGTGAGAGTAGACATCCTTATCTTCGTCCTGATCTTAGAGGAAACACTTTCAGTAATCTTAGAGGAAATGTTCTCAAACCATTGAGAATGAAGTTTGCTGTGGGTTTGTCGTATATGGCCTTTATTATGTTGAGCTAGGTTCCCTCTATGCCCACTTTCTGGAGAGTTTTTATCATAAATCGGTGTTGAATTTTGTCAAAAGCTTTTTCTGCATCTACTGAGATGATCATATGTTTTTCATTCTTCAATTTGTTAATATGGTATATCACATTGATTGATTTGTGTATATTGAAGAATCCTTGCATCCCTAGGATAAATCCCACTTGATCATGGTGTATGACCCTTTTAATGTGCTGTTGGATTCTGTTTGCTAGTAGTTTGTTGAGGATTTTTGCATCTATATTCATCAGTGATATTGTTCTGTAATTTTCTTTTTTTGTAGTGTCTTTGTCTGGTTTTGGTATCAGGGTGATGGTGGCCTTGTAGAATGAGTTTGGGAGTGTTCCTTCCTCTGCAATTTTTTGGAAGAGTTTGAGAAGGATGGGTATTATCTCTTCTGTAAATGTTTGATAGAATTCACCTGTGAAGCCATCCGGTCCTGGACTTCTGTTTGTTGGAAGATTTTTAATCACAGTTTCAATTGCATAACTTTTGATTGGTCTGTTCATATTTTCTATTTCTTCCTGGTTCAGTCTTGGAAGGTTACACCTTTCTAAGAATTTGTCCATTTCTTCCAGGTTGTCCATTTTATTGGCATAGAGTTGCTTGTAGTAGTCTCTTAGGATGATTTGTATCTCTGCGGTGTCTGTTGTAACTTCTCCTTTTTCATTTCTAATTTTATTGATTCGCGTCCTCTCCCTCTTTTTCTTGATGAGTCCGGCTAAAGGTTTATCAATTTTGTTTAACTTCTCAAAGAACCAGCTTTAGTTTTATTGATCTTTTCTATTGTTTTCTTTGTTTCTCTTTCATTTATTTCTGTTCTGATCTTTATGATTTCTTTCCTTCTACTAACTTTGGGTTTCGTTTGTTCTTCATTCTCTAGTTCCTTTTGGTGGAAGGTTATATTTTTTTTGAGATGTTTCTTATTTCTTGAGGTAGGATTGTATTGCTATAAACTTCCCTCATAGAACTGCTTTTGCTGCATCCCATAGGTTTGGATCATTGTGTTTTTGTTGTCATTTGTTTCTAGGTATTTTTTGATTTCCTCTTTGATTTCTTCAGTGATCTCTTGGTTATTTAGTAATGTATTGTTTAGCCTCCGTGTGTTTGTGTTTCCTGTAATTGATTTCTCATCTCATAGCATTGTGGTCAGAAAAGATGCTTGATATGATTTTAATTCTCTTAAATTTACCGAGGCTTGATTTGTGACTCAAGATTTGATCTATCCTGGAGAATGTTCCATGAGCACTTGAGAAGAAAGTGTAATTTGCTGTTTTCAGATGGAATGTCCTATAAATATCAATTAAATCTATCTGTTCTATTGTGTCATTTAAAGCTTGTGTTTCCGTATTAATTTTCAATCTGTATGATCTGTCCATCAGTGTAAGTGAGGTGATAAAGTCCCCCACTACTACTGTGTTACTGTCAATTTCCTCTTTTATATGTGTTAGCATTTGCCTTATGTATTGAGGTGCTCCTATGTTGGATGCATACAGATTTATAATTGTTATATCTTCTTCTTGGATTGATCCATTGATCATTATGTATTAACCGTCCTTGTGTCTTGTAACTTACCTTTTTTAGCCTATTTTTTCTGATATGAGTATTGCTACTCCAGCTTTCTTTGGATTTCTATTCACATGGAATATCTTTTTCTATCCCCTCACTTTCAGGCTGTATGTGCCCCTAGGTCTGAAGTTGTTCTCTAGTAGAGAGCATATATATGGGTCTTGTTCTTGTTTCCATTCAGTGAGCCTGTGTCTTTTGGTTGGAACATTTAATCCATTCACATTTAAGGAAATTATTGATATGTATGTTCCTTTCAACATTTTCTTAATTGTTTTGGGTTTGTTTTTGTAGGTCCTTTTCTTCTCTTGTGTTTCCCACTTAGAGATGTTCCTTTAGCATTTGTTGTAGAGCTGGTTTGGTGGTGCTGAATTCTCTTAGCTTTTGCTTGTCTTTAAAGCTTTTGATTTCCCCTTTGAATCTGAATGAGATCCTTGTTGGGTAGAGCAATCTTGGTTGTAAGTTCTTCCCTTTCATCACTTTAAATATATCATGCCACTCCCTTCTGGCTTGTAGAGTTTCTGCTGAGAAATCAGCTGTTAACCTTATGGGAGTTCCCTTGTATGTTATTTGTTGTTTTTCCCTTGTTGCATTTACTAATTTTTCTTTGTCTTTAATTTTTGTCAACTTGATTACTATGTGTCTCAGCATGTTTCTCCTTGGGTTTATCCTGCCTGGGACTCTCTGCACTTCCTGGACTTGGGTGGCTATTTCCTTTCCCATGTTAGGGAAGTTTTCGACTATAATCTGTTCAAATATGTTCTCGGGTGCTTTCTTTCTCTCTTTTCCTTCTGGGATCCCTGTAATGTGAATGTTGGTGTGTTTAATGTTGTCCCAGAAGTATCTTAGGCTGTCTTCATTTCTTTTCATTATTTTTTCTTCATTCTGTTCCACAGCAGTGAATTCCACCCTTCTGTCTTCCAGGTCACTTACCCGTTTTTCTGTCTCAGTTATTCTGCTATTGATTCCTTCTAGTGTATTTTTCATTTCAGTTATTGTATTATTCATCTCTGTTTGTTTGTTCTTTAATTCTTCTAGGTCTTTGTTAAACATTTCTTGCAGCTTCTCCATCTTTGCCTCCATTCTTTTTCCGAGGTCCTGGATCATCTTCACTATCATTATTTTGAATTCTTTTTCTGGAAGGTTGCCTATCTCCACTTCATTTAGTTGTTTTTCTGGGGTTTTATCTTGTCCCTTCATCTGGTACATAGTCCTCTGCCTTTTCATCTTGTCTATCTTTCTGTGAATGTGGTTTTCATTCCACAGGCTGCAGGATTGTAGTTCTTCTTGCTTCTGCTATCTGCCCTCTGGTGGATGAGGCTATCCAAGAGGCTTGTGCAAGCTTCCTGATGGGAAGGACTGGTGGTGGGTAGAGCTGGGTGTTGTTCTGGTGGGCAGAGCTCAGTAAAACTTCAATCCACTTGTTTGCTGATGGGTGGGGCTGAGTTCCCTCCCTGTTGGTTGTTTGGCCTTAGTTGAGCCAGCAGTGGAGCCTACAGGCCCTTTGGTGGGGCTAATGGTGGACTCTGGGAGGGTTCACACCAAGAATTATTTCTCAGAACTTCTGTTGCCAGTGTCCTTGTACCTGTTGTGAGACACAGCCATCCCCGTCTCTGCAGGAGCCCTCCAATACTAGTAGGTAGGTCTGGTTCAGTCTCCTATGGGGTCACTGCTCCTCCCCCTGGGTCCTGATGCACACACTCCTTTGTGTGTGCCCTCTAAGAGTACAGTCTCTGTTTCCCCCAGTCCTGTCGAAGTCCTGCAATCAAACCTTGCTAGCCTCCAAAGTCTGATTCTCTAGGAACTCCTCCTCCCATTGCCTGACCCCCAGGTTGGGAAGCCTGACAGGGGGCTCAGAACCTTCACTCCAGTGGGTGGACTTCTGTGGTATAAGTGTTCTCCAGTTTGTCAGTCACCCACCCAGCGGTTATAGGATTTGATTTTATTGTGATTGTGCCTCTCCTACTGTCTCATTGTGGCTTCTCCTTTGTCTTTGGATGTGGGGTATCTTTTTTGGTGCGTTCCAGTATCTTCCTTTTAATGACTGTTCAGCAGTTAGTTGTGATCCCAGTGGTGTCGCAAGAGGGAGTGAGCGCATGTCCTTCTACTCCACTATCTTGAACCAATCTCTCTCTCTCCCTGCTTTTAAACCTAGTTTAAACCTAGTTTAAGTTTTATGCTCTGATTCATTTATTCCTAGGTCTAAATGCAAGCTCATACTCAGGGCTAGCTGCTCTACAGTCTGTATTTCTAAATGTAAAATAAAGATGCTTCTCTCTATTAAGTAAGTTGCAGAAATTAGTAAGCATTCATGATGCTTCTGAGAATAGGAAGCCCTCCTGACATTGTAAAAACATGCCTTAATGGTGTCCCTCTGTGCCTTGCATAAAGAAATATGCTGCATGATTCCCAGTCTGCAGAGACCCAGGGATGGAATGGATCTATTCTAACCACCTGATGATTGAATCCTCTCTATAATACCCCATTTGATGGTGGAGACTTCATCTGAGTACATCTAGCAACCTCCCAAAGAAGCCCATTTCAGTCTTCACAAGCATCCTTTTAAAATACCACTTTGGGGCTTCCCTGATGGCACAGTGCTTGAGAGTCCACCTGCCGATGCAGGGGACACGGGTTCGTGCCCCGGTCCGGGAAGATCCCACATGCCATGGAGCGGCTAGGCCCGTGAGCCATGGCCACTAAGCCTGCGCGTCCAGAGCCTGTGCTCCGCAACGGGAGAGGCCACAGCAGTGAGAGGCCCGCATACCGCAAAAAAAAAAAAATAATAATAATGATAATATAAAATAAAATACCACTTTGACACTTTTGAGCCCTCTGGTCAATATTATATGAAATTGCAAAGTAATGAAATAAGGAAATCCACCATTGTGAAGTTTAAATTAGAAAAACAAGGAGCACACATCACATTAAGGCACCTTTTTGCTTTTTAATTTGAGACTCAAGAGTGCTAGCTAGCCTAAAATCACCATATCTAAGACAATCAAGATTACTACAGGAAACCGTTTGAGCATAAATTGCTATAGCAGGAAACTGATTAGTTCAGCAAAGAGACAGGATGTTTCTTGTCTCTACTGTTGTCTAAGTTAATTCTGTGCCTCCTCCATGGGCCAACTGCTCTGAGATAAAGGATTGTAAAGTTGTCTCATGAAAGCAGACTGAAGTACAATGAATAATAAACGCAGGAGTAATACAAAGCACTGCCTGAAGTTGCAAGGAAGCGGAAATCAGTCAGCAGCGGGGAGGGAGAAAAGGGCAGTCTAGTAATATTATGTAAAACACTACTCTGACCTACAGAATATAAAGTTCTGTATAAAGTGCTGATAAGGAAAGGAATATTATCAAAATAGGTAGTAGCATGATTTGAAGGAGTGCTTCTTCAGAATAACCTTTTCTATGAAGCCTGAACAATCCAAGTTGTATTGCTTGAAATGTGCTGATGTTTTTTACTCAACGTTCCACCCTGTGGCAGGAAAAATAATGGCTCTATAAAGATGTCCCCATCCTAATTCCCTGGAATTGTGAATAAATTGCCTTCCAGGGCCAAAGAGACTTTGCAGATGTGATTAAGGTTAAGGACCTTGAGAAAGGAGATCATCCTGGATTATCCAGGTGGGTCAAACCTAATCACATGGTTCCTTAACACTGGAGGTCCTTTCCCAGCTGGGCTCAGAGTCAGAGGAACATATGACTACAGAACAATGGTGACAAAGATGCAATGTGGCTGCCTCTAAAGGTGGAGGAAGGGGCTCACAAGGCAAGGAATGGAGGTGGCTTCTAGAGGCTGGAGAACGCAAGGGAACAAATTCTGTTCTAGAGCATTAAGAGAGGAATGTATCACTGCGGATACCTTTTAACCCAGTTTAGATCAGTGAGACCCATGTTGGATCTGTGATTACATAACTTAGATAATAAATTTGTGTTGCTTTAAGCTACCAAATATGTGGCAATTTGTTACAGTAGCGCTAGAAAACTTATTACCCATATTCTTTCAGAGGTTTGACTCAAACATGAAAGATGACACAACCTGAAATCAGCTGTCATAAAGTGACTGTTTAACAGATACCCTAACATTTGCACATGACTTATTTCTAAAATGTTTTTCTAAGAGGCAAACAGAGAAGGTCCTGAAATAGTAGATCTTTCAAAGAAGTAATGAAACATTCAATAAGCACTGAAAAAAAACCAAACTGACAGATTATCAACCTCTCTCAATGAATCCAGCAGAACATATCATTCAATTTTCTTGAAATTCTTTTGTACTTGCATGGAAAACCCTTTATTCCTACAACCTGTCCTACCTTCTTTTCCCCTTCTTCCCCCAAATCTGATTTTGAAGCCTTTTTTTGATGAAGTTTTATAATAAACATTTATTGGCATGCATGAATACAATTTATTATAATGACAAAAACTATTAAAATTCAATTTGCTAATTGAAACTTTGCTGTTGTTGAATATTGATGCATATTTCAGCCTTACTTTACACCTTGATGTTTAAAAAAAAAAAGAGTAGGATTTCAAATCCTTCTCACTCACCACTTTGCAGCAAAGGGGCCAAAACCACCACATCAAACCGATGCCCAAGAGTAGCAGTAACACCAAAATAGCAATGATGGCTGCAATCCCACTAGACTAGAGGAAGCACAAAACAAAAACAAGGATGTCAGCAAAGTTTAGGGTCAAATCCCAAACACATATTTTTTAAGGAAGCATCAGAAAAAGTTACAGAAAACATCATAATCTTAAACCAGATTTCTCTCATATTCCTTTAAATTCTATAAATTACCTTATACTCTATTTATATTATATTTTACTTCATTACATTTATATAATCTATTAAGTATATTATAATCTATTTGTATTCAATTTCCGTATATTATATTTCATGTATATTAAGATAGGCAGTAATTAGTATAAACATCTTCCAAACTGTTTGAAATTATGCCTTAAAAAAAAATAGGAAAAATCACAATTTGGGTTTGTGCGAATGGTCTGTACGGTCCCTACCTTTTGTCTCTGGGAAAGGATTATTCTGGTTACAAGCATGATTACCTCTAGGCAGAATTTATGCAGAATTTTCCCAGACTTTTTGATAATGGAAAATTATTTATTTTATATATTTAAATGGTAGGACAAGATGATTATCAAAAATCACCAATCAGGTGGCAAACCAACAACAATCGTTCTTGTATGCATCAGAAAAGAATGCAACCTCATGCGTTCATATATCAGAAGACGTCTCAGGGCAGCTCAAGCACTACCCACACAAGAACCACACTGGTGCTTTTTCACTTTCTAATGACGATCTCCTCCAGGTCTAACACCCCTGCTCTGGGCTCTGCCTCTGACCCCCTTCTTCTACCAAATACCTACACATCCTATAAGGTTTAGCTTAAGCCACTTCCTCAGGAAGACTTCCTTGTACCTTCTGGCTAGAAAATGCCCGTCCTTACTGTACAAGGCATAGTTCTCTGTACTTTAATCTTAGCATTTATCACAATATATTTACTGATTTATTTGCTTATTTATTTATGATGAACTACAATTTTTATTTAATTTGTCTTTTCTATATTCACTGTGAGCTCTAGGAAGGCAGCACTTATGCCTAACCTACTTAATAATGTGTACTCTATGTCTGGCACTTAAAACTATTTACTAAGAGAATGAACTCCAAATAAATAAGACTGAAAAAGCCACAAAAACAAAGAAGAGTGTTTGTTGAATTTTTAGTGCAGAGATAAAGTTTCCAAGAGAACGAGCTGTCTCTTCCAAACCACTGCTCTCCAGGATCCCCAGTAATCATGTTTGGTTTGTGGGGATTTTTTTGGGTGGGGGGAGGGGAAGATTTCAAGGCAGAAAAACAAAACTGTAAATAAATCAATACACTGTCTGCATGGAAATTTGGGCCTTTATAAGGCAGCTTTTCAGGGATACATTTCCTATCATTCAAAACAAATAAGTAGTACAAGCCCAGAAGTCAAGGCAACAGCCACATTTAGCCCAAGAGCTGACAGAGAGAAAGGCTGAGTGGGAAGAACCTATCAGTTTCCATCTTAGAATAGCATTGTCTTAAAAATTTTAGTCTGGAGGTCTAATTTTAAGCAAGTTGTTTAATTTCTCAGGGACTCCACTTTCTAATCTACAAAATAAGAAAGTCAGTTGTTCCCAAAGCATAAACTCTTTGTGGCAAAGCTATAACCAGGCTATCTCTCTTAAAAAAGCACTGCACACATTAGCATATTTTTAAAGCCCTGAATGGCTCTGTAGTAAAAAAGAACAGTCCAACTTATATCAACACAGGTCAATTTTTTTTCTCATAACATTATCAATATCCTATAGAACTCAGATTTCCTAGAATCCATTTTGGGAAATGTTAGGATTGATCAAAGCTAAGAGACTTTCAGATGTTGAAGCAACAATGGTGGTAGCATTTAATTAGAACATTTTATAATGGAATTTGAATTGTAATACATAATAACCTATGCATAAAGAGATAATGATTTTTATGTAAACAGTTATTTGTAAATAACTGAAAAGAGAAGAGAAAGTACTTTTCAAAAGTATTACTTTAGGGAGTGCTAGCAAAATATACTTGGTATAGCTAATCACAAAAATCTTGAAATGTGTGTCACAGTTTCCCTATATCATTTGTTAGTATCACAATGGAAAAAAAAGAAAAAGTGATTACCATATATTGACTTGGAAACTATCTCCAAACAGATCAATTTTCAAAGATGTTGATTACTAACAGCACTTCAGTTTTAGTAAATCCATTAAAAAAATAACTTTAAAAATAATTCTCAAAGCAGCATAGACCATAAAACGTGTATTAATTTCAGAAATTTTTTTAGGAAAAGATTAAGAATCAAGTATACATGAACAATTAAAGCTATCCTTTGATTTCTAATTTTGCATCTGGATGCAAGAGGGAATAACCATACAAGCTATTTATGTAACTAATGTTAGGTTGCAAATGAACCAAAACAGACACCATCAAAATATCACCTAGAATCCTTGAGTATGTCATTTAATTTATTTTTCAGAAGACAACAAAAATAACTACAGAAACTTCACACACAGACACATACACATACAATCTTCATGAAGCTCTAATATTTACTATTAGACCATTCTTAAGGCACTTCAAGATGTTACCACATATTTACCATAAAAAATTAATTTAAAATTTAAGAAATGAGAAGACATGCAGTCATCTTGCAACTTCTTGATGTACAGTTTGGTAGAATGAAAGTGTAAGCTCAACATGTGATCACTGATGTAACCTAAATGTCTAAATCAGTGTCTTGCACACAGAAAGTTCTGTGTGTGTGTGTGCGCGCATGTGTGTGTGTGTGCATGTGTGTGTGTGTGTGTGTGTGTGTCAGAGAGAGAGAGAGAGAGAGAGAGAGAGAGAGGAGATAAATACTTTATAGGAAATTTCCTGGCACATATCTAAGTTCTCTGTCCTCAAAACCAAAGAAAGTAATTCAGAGCACACATCAGAATACTTATGAAAACACTCAAAGTGCAACTTTCTACACAGAATTCTAAACGTTCACGAACAAATCATACAATTCTCCATAGGCTTGATTATACTAAGCTCTGAAATCTAGACAAACAAGAATATAATGGGAAAAGAATGTCAAAGAAATACATAGAAAACTATGATATCTTATGGGAGAAGTGTTGTCAAATGTATAAATTCATGATCCCATCTTCGAATATAAGGCCTTACATAAGATAACCCCGACCTGTGACCATTCATGTATGGAATGAATGCAGCCTTCCCCACCAGACCTTTCCCACACGAGGATCGAGCCACGGCACCCATGGAAATGCTCACCATGTGGCTGTGCACACCACTTCCAAAAGGGTTGTATGAACATTTGTTTTCCCTTTTCTTAGAATTCAAATCCTATGTTCAGAAATAAGGACGTGAAACTGGAGGGTGTGAATATGCTAAAAGTTTAGTGGTTAGTTTTTTCTTTCTACAAATGTGTCATGAGCAGGAAATTCGGAAAATCATACTGACAGAATATAAAGTAGATGGGCTGGCCATGATAGGAAGTCAAAATTCTTGGATTTTCTTTCAAAAATGCCCCAGTTAGGAACACTGACAAAACATTATGCACATCCAGATGCAAACATACATTTAGTATAATAATATTATTATCTCAACTGATTCTGAAATTAATCTACAAGAAAACTGACTATGAAAATACACACTTTCTGAAGACCTACAGACTTAATCTTTATCACATTTAAGAGAAGCATGATGGAAAACAGGTCACAGTAAGCAAAGAATTTAATGCAACCCGAACTTGCCATAAACATAGCCCTGGATGCCCCGGTTCCAAACATTAGCTCAGTTCACTGCATACAAATCTAGGCTTTCCCAGTTCCTTTGTTTTGATTTGCCAGAGCCGTTATCAGAGCATGAAAGACTTCAGCCATGAAAGGGAAATAATTTCATTGCTCACATAACTTTATAAACAAATTAAGGAAAGGTCAAACACACAGATTTCAGTCCTATGAGCAGATACTATGCTGGCAAACTGCAAAGTCAGATGAAACTAGATCTGGTTATGCAGAGTTATGTATCATAGGTGGAAACTAAAAGCCTCTCACCTCTGTTTAGGTGTGCTGCTCTTTAAACACTAGGCAGTTAAAAAAGCTGCCAAAGCTATAATGTTGCACAAGTCTTCATGAAGCCCACAGGTTAGTTGGTGGGACAACCCTTGAACACACAATCATAAATGTGAGAAGTATGGAAGGAGAGTACAACAGAAACAGGGCAAAGCAGGAACTAGCCTGGTCTGGGGTTCTGAAAGGACCTCCTGAGAAAGTATAAGAAAGCCCAGGAAGGGAGAGGAGATCGAATGAGTGGCTCATTGCAAGAACAAGAAAAGACAACTTTGTCTGAAAAATAGAATTTGAGAGGGCTTGGTAGAACCTGAAGCAGCTGAAGAAAATAATGAAACACAAATTTCTGGAAAGCAGTAATCCTCTTTATAACAGAGAGAATTGGCCAATTGTTGGGTTAATATCCATTTGTTAGATGACCTTCCAATCGGCCATTTGTTGGATCAATTCTTCCTAGCTATAGTTCTGAACAAGTAGCATTTTCAGATGTCTACAAAGACAGTTAGCTGAGGAGTCCAGTTGGAGATTTAGTACCTAGATGTTGGCCAAGGCTTTGAAGCCAAAACTCTTTTAAGGGTTAAGCTGGGGACACACCAGAACCTTGAGCTTGATTTTAGGGTAAAAGGAATATATTTTCTAGTCATCCTGGACACATTCAGTCTTTGAACTTCATCTGCATCTAATTTCCTTTTCTTCATTAAAAGGAAGTTATAATGTACAACGAAAAACTTCACTCCGCCAAATAGAAATGAAATTCTAGCTAACAGAATAACAGACGTATGAAAACAAATCAGAGTCACTACTGTACTTGCAAAACAACTATGGGAAAAGAGGAATCACGCAAAAATTTCAAAAGTGTGTGAATAGCCTGTTGCAATCTATCTAGAAAATAATTAATCACAGCAACCACATTAGAATAAAACAGACACAGAAGTGGGGAACTAAATCTCCACAATTTTGCTTCCATGAATTTAGAGCTAGGGGAAGAAAAAATAGTCATAAAAGAGGTGATGATTTCATTTACTAGATTCTTTTGAAATATTCCATAACAGGAACTAGCAAACTAAGGCCGAAAGGCCAAATCAGCTCATCTGTTTCATAAGATGCCTGGCAAGCTAAAACAAATTTTTTACATTGTACATAGCTGAAAAAAATTTAAAGAAAAATATATTATCAATACATGAAATTCAAATTCTAGTGTATATGGTATGTTGAACACAGCCATGCCCGTTTGTTTATATGTCTATGGCCGCCTTTGGGTTACAATGGCAGAGTTGAGTAGTGTAACTGTATAGCCCCTAAAGCCTAAAATAATTACTATCTGACCCTTTACAGAAAAAAATTGCCAACCTCTGTCTTATATAAATCAAATTAGGACCTGGTAACGAATGGAAAATTGTGCAAGTATTCAGGCCAGGAGAAGACAAACTTGGGTTCAATTCCCAATTCTAGCATTTACTCGACTATGAAACTGAGCAAGCAATTTAACCCCAGGGCCTCCAGGCTCCAAGTCTCCCCTTTCTCGGGGGCAGCAAAAGCTGAAATCAGCCAATATTCTGCTCATCAAGCTGTGTAGCATGCTGAGGGTTGGATCCACCTACTAGCAGAAGCATCTTCTAATGTGTTTGCATCAATGTGCACTAAAGATTGGAGGTGGCTCTCTGTTCCTCAGTTTGCTCATCTGTAACATTCAGGTAATAGTAATAGCCTCCTCTTGAGTGGTGAGAATTAAATGAAATCATGAAGTGCTGAGCACATGTGTAGGGCTTGGCACAGTGTCTGGCACTTAACTAGTGCTTATAAGATTTGTTCTTAGTATTATTATTCTAAAAGAATCAGAAGAGCAGTGGCTCCAAGGGGGGAAAAAAGACATCTTGCACTGAATGTTTTAAAGCGGAGACACATTTAGATCTTCTGAGACAGACGAAAAGAATGGACTGCCTAAGTCTAAACCCTCCTCAGATTCTAGTCTTAAATCTTTTAAGTCCAAACCTTAGTTTCCCTACTTTTAAACTGAATATGCCGGTACTGTCATTCATTCCTTTAACAAATAATTTTGGAGCACCTGCCTCGTGTAAGGATCAGGCACTGAGAGGGAGGCGATGAGCAAGGCACAGACTGCAGAGAGAGGCCGAGAAGTAAACAGGAAATTACAACCCAGTGACATAAGTGCCTTAGTAAGAACGAGCCCGGATGCTCTTGGAGAACAGAGGAGGTTCCTTATTTGTGAGATTTCCACAAGGATTAATCAATTGCTAAATAATGGTGTTTCATTTTGTTTGGCTTTTCGAATGCCTGTGAAGAGCCAAAAGCATCATCTAAGAATGAGTAAGATTACTAACTTCATATCTCCTAATTATCACATCCAAATATGCCTGAAAGGCTAGGTATCACGTAAATACAAGGGCGGTATTTATCATCATATTATCCACTGTCGTCTTCTATTCTGAATAGAGGTGTAATGCACACATCTGCAGATACTTTCTCATCAACTCCATTCTCACTTTCTAATTCTATAAAACAGTGATATTACTACCACACACCAGACATATTTGCATTTAAATCAAAATAATGGTTAAATCTAATTAGAAAAAAAGAATTATCCTGTGGTTATGTAAGTCAAATAATTATGCTGTACACCTTAAACTTATACAGTGCTGTATGTCAATTATATCTCAATAAAACTGGAAGGAAAAAAAACCTCTAGCCCTTTGTCTCAGCAGAGTTGAGTTCAGTCTCTCATGAAAGTGGAAGATTTTCTTCCCTTCATTCATTTTAACACTGTGTACTGAAGTTTAGGAACCACAGACCTGTAGGATGAACTCTAAGCTCTGTTTTTGTTTTTTTTTTTGGCCATGGATAATCTGATCTAAATTTTCTCTTTCCAAGCTTTCCTTCCACTATTTTTACCCCAACCAAATATATCTACTTTCAATTTTTTTAATTCAGTTTTTATTAAAGTATAATTGCTTTACAATATTCTGTTCGTTTCAAGTGTACACTATAGTGATTCAGTATTTTTGCAGATTATATTCCTTTAAAGGTTTTATAAGATAATGGGTATAGCTCCCTGTGCTATACAGTAAATACTTGTTGCTTATCTATTCAGTATATAGTGGTTTATAGCTGTTAATACTGTATCCCTAATTTGTCCCTCCTCCCTTCAATTTCTGTTTGCTATTTATCTGTAAAATGGTCCCCCCTCCTCTCTCTTTGCCTAAGACCTGCTCTCATTTCAAGACCCAGTTTATCTCGGTTCCTCCATAAATACAAAACATTTCTCTAGCTTTCCTTCCCTTCTTGCTCTACCTACTAAAAGCTCCTTTTTTTTTTTTCATTAAAAATCATGTGGAATTTGGTTGACTTTTTCATTCCATACAACAGCTCCCAAATGTGCACCTCCAATCCAGACCTCTTTCTAGAACTTCAGACTTGTATATTCAACAGCCTTTCTGACACTCCCACTGAGATGAAAAATGGACATCTTTCACTCAACATTTCCAAAACAGACCTCCTCATCTTTTTTCAAAAAACGTCTCTACCTGATGACAACTCATCTTTCTAGTTGCTCAGGTGAAAAAGCCTGGAACTGTCCTTATTGTCTTTCTCTCACACCCGTATCTAATCTGTCTAGGTATCCGGTAGACTCCACCTTTAAAATATATTCAAATCTAACCACTTCCCACCATCTCCCTTGCTATCTGCCCAGTGGAGCCACCATCCCCTCTCCTAGATTACTGAACTAGCCACAGAATTGGTCTCCAGGTCTCCACTTTGGCCCCTACCTGCAAAGTCTATTTTTGCACAGCAGTCAGAATGATCCTTTTAAAACACAGTCACACCGTGTCACCTTCAGTGGCTCCTGTTTCACTTAGAAAAACACTCAGAATCTTACAATGACTTACAAAACTCTCCATGATCTCTCCCCTCCCTCCACGCTCTCCTACTCATCTCAGGCCTCCTTCCCCAGCTACCTCCACTCTGCACACTGGCTGCCTTGCTCCTCTTTAAACCAGCCACATACACTCCCATCTTAGGCTCTGTTCGAGCTGCTCCCTCCGCAAGAACACTCTTCCCTTGCATGGTCTTCAGGGCTCACTCCCTCACCTTCCTCAGGGCTTTGCTTAAATCTCTTCTCAAGGGAAAATATTCAGATGCCTTATTTAATATAACAACGTGCCGCCAAATTTTCTCTCCATCTCTGACACAACTGATGTTCCTTTTTCTGAAATCACCTTACTCTTAAAACCACCTCGAGTCACGTTACGCTCCCCTTAGAACTAGCAAGACCTAGAAAGACTTCCTCTTTCCAAGAAGCAAACAACCTGTACATTCCAAATGAGTCATTAAGCTTCAGCATCCCTGCACACAGAAACTGTGCATGGTTATAGGATGCAGACAAAGATTTGTTTTCCTGCTTCTGTGAAAGAGAGGTGAAAAAAGACAGCTGGAGGTACAGAATAGGAAGGAGGATGGAAAAAGAACCCCATTTCAGTGAGCAAAACACTGAGATATCATATACCACAAATGTCTGTAATCTCAACCACATCCTGAGGGACCAGGAAACCTACACATTACAACATCCACAAAACCTATAAATTGCAACATGAATTGAAGATAAAAAGGGGCAAAAAACAACTAGCTATTTTCAAAATAAAAACAGCTGTTGTTAAAGAGTTATCCAGGGAATTCAATAGTGATCCAAGAGTCCATATCGATGCTTGTTTTCCCTGCAATGTTTTCTTACAACAAGAAACAAACTATCTCTCTACAGATAATATTGCGTTGCTTTGTTTTGTTTGCTGGAGGAAGGATGTCTCTCAAATTAAAATATCAAAATATAAAACCATAAAATCATGAGATGGAGGTGGCGCCTTCAAGATGGTAGAGGAGTAAGACGTGGAGATCACCTTCCTCCCCACAAATACATCAGAAATACATCTACATGTGGAACAACTCCTATAGAACACCTACTGGATGCTGGCAGAAGACCTCAGACCTCCCAAAAGGCAAGAAACTCCCCACGTACCTGGGTAGGGCAAAAGAAAAAAGGAAAAACAGAGAAAAAGAATAGGGATGGAATCTGCCCCTCTGGGAGGGAGCTGTGAAGGAGGAAGTTTCCACACACTAGGAAGCCCCTTCACTGGCAGAGACGGGAGGTGGCACGGGGGAAGCTTTGGAGCCACAGAGGAGAGCGCAGCAAAAGGGGTGCAGAGGGCAAAGCAGTGAGATTCCTGCACAGAGGATCAGTACTGACCAGCACTCACCAGCTCTAGAGGCTTGTCTGCTCAGCCGCCGGGATGGGTGGGGGCTGGGAGCTGAGGCTCTGGCTTCAGAGGTCAGATCCCAGGGAGAGGACTGGGGTTGGCTGCGTGAACACTGCCTGAAGGGGGCTAGTGCGCCACAGCTAGCAACGACGTAGTCCAGAAAAAATCTGGACCTGCCTAAGAGGCAAGAGACCATTGTTTTCGGGTGCGCGAGGAGAGAGGATTCAGAGCACCAGCTAAACAAGCTCCAGAGAAGAATACGAGCCACAGCTATCAGCATGGATGCCAGAGATGGGCATGAAACGCTAAGACTGCTGCTGCAGCCACCAAGAAGCCTGTGTGCGAGCACAGCTCACTATCCACACCTCCCCTCCCAGGAGCCTGTGCAGCCCGCCACTGCCAGGGTCCTGTGATCCAGGGACAACTTCCCCGGAAGAACACACAGTGTGCCTCAGGCTGGTGCAATGTCACGCTGGCCTCTGCCACCGCAGGCTCGCCCCGCATCCGTACCCTTCCCTCCCCCCAGCCTGAGTGAGCCAGAGCCCCAGAATCAGCTGCTACTTTAACCCCGTCCTGTCTGAGCAAAGAACAGATGACCTCAGGTGACCTACATGCAGAAGCGGGTCCAAATCCAGAGCTGAACCCCAGGAGCTGTGAGAACAAAGAAGAGAAAGGGAAATCTCTCCCAGCAGCCTCAGGGGCAGCGGATTAACTCTCCACAATCAACGAGATGTACCCTGCACCTGTGGAATACCTGAATAGACAACGAATCATCCCAAATTGAGGAGGTGGACTTTGGGAGCAACAGTAGACTTGGGGTTTGCCTTCTGTATCTAATTTGTTTCTGGTGTTACCTTTATCTTAGTTTTTTATTTAGACATTATTATCACTGGAAGATTTGTTTATTGATTTGGTTGCTCTCTCTCTCTTTTTTTTAATATATATATATTTTTCCTTTTTTTGTGAGTATGTATATGTATGCTTCTTTGTGATTTTGTCTGTATAGATTTGCTTTTGTCATTTATCTTAGGGTTCTGTCTGTCCGTTTTTTGAGGGGTTTTTTTTTGTTTATTTTTTAGAATAGTTATTAGTGCTTGTTATCATTGGTGAAATTGTTTTTTCGTTTACTTGCTCTCTTCTTTCTTTTTTAATTATTTTTTATTTTTACTTTTAATAATTTTTTTTTTTTTTTTTTTTTTTTTTTTTTTGCAGTACGTGGGACTCTCACTGCTGTGACCTCTCCTGCTGCGGAGCACAGGCTCAGCGGCCATGGCTCATGGGCCCAGCCGCTCCGCGGCATGTGGGATCTTCCTGGACTGGGGCACAAACCCATGTCCCCTGCATTGGCAGGTGGACTCCCAACCATTGTGCCACCAGGGAAGCCCTCTTTCTTTGTTTTTCTACCTTTTCTTCTGAACCGTGTGGCTAACAGGATCTTGGTGCTCTGGTCAGGTGTCAGGCCTGAGCTCTGAGGTGACAGAGCCAAGTTCAGAGCATTGGTCCCCTAGAGACCTCCTGGCCCCACAAAATACCAAACAGCAAAAGCTCTCCCAGATATCTCCATGTCCACACTAAGACCCAGCTCCACTCAACAACTGGCAAGCTACAATGCTGGACACTGCATGACAAACAATTAGAAAGACAGGAACACAACCACACCCATTAGCAGAGAGGCTGCCTAAAATCATACTAAGGACACAGACACCCCAAAACACACCACCAGACATGGTCCTGCCCACCAGAAAGACAAGATCCAGCCTCATCCACCAGAACACAGGCACCAGTCCCCTCCACCAGGAAGCCTACACAACCCACTGAACCACCCGTAGCCACGGGAGGCAGACAACATAAACAACAGGAACTATGAATCTGCAGCCTGCGAAAAGGAGACCCCAAACACAGTAAGTTAAGCAAAATGAGAAGACATATAAATACACAGCAAATGGAGGAGCAGGTAAAAACTCACCAGACCAAACAAATGAAGAGGAAATAGGCAGTCTACCTGAAAAAGAATTCAGAGCAATGATAGTAAAGATGATCCAAAATCTTGGAAATAGAATGGAGAAAATACAAGAAACATTTCCCAAGGAGCTAGAAGAACTAAGGAGCAAACAAACAAGGATGAACAACACAAAAAATGAAATTAAAAATTCTCTAGAAGGAACCATTAGCAGAATAACTGAGGCAGAAGAACAGATAAGTGACCTGGAAGATAAAATAGTGAAAATAATTACAGTAGAGCAAAATAAAGAAAAAGAATGAAAAGAATTGAGGACAGTCTCAGAGACCACTGGGACAACATTTAACTCACCAGCATTCGAATTACAGGGATCCCAGAAGAAGAAGAGAAAAAAGAGGGACTGAGAAAATATTAGGAGATTATAGTTGAAAACTTCCCTAATATGGGAAAGGAAATATTCAATCAAGCCCAGGAAGTGCAGAGAGTCCCATACAGGGTAAATCCAAGGAAAAACACACCAAGACACGTATTAATAAAACTATTAGACATTAAATACAAAGAAAAAATATTAAAAGCAGCAAGGGAAAAGCAACAAATAACATATAGGGAATCCCCATAAGGTTAACAGCTGATCTTTCAGCAGAAACTCTGCAAGCCAGAAGAGAGTGGCAGGACATATTTAAAGTGATGAAAGGGAAAACCTACAATCAAGATTACTCTACCCAGCAAGGATCTCATTCAGATTTGATGGAGAAATTAAAAGCTTTACAGACAAGCAAAAGCTAAGAGAATTCAGCACCACCAAACCAGCTTTACAACAAATGCTAAAGGAACTTCTCTAGGCAGGAAACACAAGAGGAGGAAAAGACTTACAATAACAAACACAGAACAATTAAGAAAATGGTAATAGGAACATACATATCGATAACTACCTTAAATGTAAATGGATTAACTGCTCCAACCAAAAGACAAAGACTGGCTGAATGGATACAAAAACAAGACCCATATATATGCTGTTTAAAAGAGACCCATTTCAGACCTAGGGACACATACAGACTGAAAGTGAGGGGATGGAAAAAGATATTCCATGCAAATTGAAATCAAAAGAAAGCTGGAGTAGCAATTCTCATATCAGAAAAAATAGACTTTAAAATAAAGACTATTAGAAGAGACAAAGAAGGACACTACATAATGATAAATCCAAGAAGAAGATATAACAATTATAAATCTATATGCACTCAACATAGGAGCACCTCAATACATAAGGCAAATGCTAACACATATAAAAGAGGAAATCAACAGTAACACAGTAATAGTGGGGGACTTTATCACCTCACCTACACTGATGGACAGATCATCCATACTGAAAATTAATACGAAAACACAAGCTTTAAATGACACAGTAGAACAGATAGATTTAATTGATATTTATATGACATTTCATTTGAAAACAGCAAATTACACTTTCTTCTCAAGTACTTATGGAATATTCTCCAGTATAGATCATATCTTGGGTCACAAATCAAGCCTTGGTAAATTTAAGAAAGTTGAAATCATATCAAGTATGTTTTCCGATCACAACGCTATGAGACAAGATATCAATTACAGGTAAAAAACTATAAAAAATACAAACACATGGAGCCTAAACAATACACTACCAAATATCCAAGAGATCACTGAAGAAGTCAAAGAGGGGATCAAAAAATACCTAGAAACAAATGACAATGAAAACAAGATGACCCAAAACCTATGGGATGCAGCAAAAGCGTTCTAAAGGGAAAGTTTATACCAATACAATCTTACCTCAAGAAACAAGAAACAACTCAAATAAACAAACTAACCTTACACTTAAAGCAATTAGAGAAAGAAGAACAAAAAAGCCCCAAAGATAGCAGAAGGAAAGACATCATAAAGATCAGAGCAGAAATAAATGAAAAAGAAATGACAGAAAAGATAGTAAAGATCAATAAAACTAAAAGCTGTTTTTTTAGGAAGAAAAACAAAATTGATAAACCATTAGCCAGACTCATCAAGAAAAAAACAGAGAAGACTCAAATCAATAGAATTAGAAATGAAGGAGATGTAACAACTGACACTGCAGAAATACAAAGGATCATGAGAGATTACTACAACCAACTACATGCCAATAAAATGGACAAACTGGAAGAAATGGACAAATTCTTAGAAAAGCACAACCTTCCAAGACTGAATCAGGAAGAAATAGAAAATATAAACAGACCAATCACAAGCACTGAAATTGAGACTGTTATTGAAAATCTTCCAACAAACAAAAGCCCAGGACCAGATGAGTTCACAGCGAATTCTATTAAACATTTAGAGAACAGCTAACACCTATCCTTCTCAAACTCTTCCAAAATATAGCAGATGGCAGAACACTCCCAAACTCATTCTACGAGGCCACCATCACCCTGATACCAAAACCAAAGATGACACAAAGAAAGAAAACTACAGACCAGTATCACTGATGAACACAGATGCAAAACTCCTCAACAAAACACTAGCAAACAGAATCCAACAGCACATTAAAAGGATCATTCACCATGATCAAGTGGGGTTTATCCCAGGAATGCAAGGATTCTTCAATATATGCAAATCAATCAATGTGATACACCATATTAACAAATTGAAGGAGAAAAACGATATGATCATCTCAATAGATGCAAAAAAGCTTTCAACAAAACTCAACATCCATTTATGATTAAAAACCCTCCAAAAAGTAGACATAGAGGGAACTTACCTCAACATAATAAAGGCCATATATGACAAGCCCACAGCCAGCATCATTCTCAATGGTTAAAAACTGAAACCTTTTCCACTAAGACCAGGAACTAGAGAAGGTTGCCAACTCTCACAACTATTATTCAACATAGTTTTGGAAGCTTTTGCCACAGCAGTCAGATAAGAAAAGAAATAAAAGGAATCCAAATCATAAAAAGAAAGTAAAACTGTCATTGTTTGCAGATGACATGACACTATACATAGAGAATCCTAAAGATGCTACCAGAACTTACTAGAGCTAATCAATGAATTTGGTAAAGGAGCAGGATACAAAATTGATGCACAGAAATCTCCTGCATTCCTATACACTAATGATGAAAAATCTGAAAGAGAAATTAAAGAAACACTCCCATTTACCACTGCAACCAAAAGAATAAAATACCTAGGAATAAATCTACCTAAGACAAACGACCTGTATGCAGCAAACTATAAGACACTGATGAAAGAAATTAAAGATGATACAAACAGATGGAGTGATATACCATGTTCTTGGATTGGAAGAATAAATAATGTGAAAATGAGTATACTACCCAAAGCAATCTACAGATTCAATACAATCCCCATTAAACTACCAATGGCGTTTTTCACAGGACTACAACAAAAATTTTCACAATTTGTATGGAAACACAAAAGACCCCGAATAGCCAACGCAGTCTTGAGAACAAAAAATGGAACTGGAGGATTCAGGCTCCCTGACTTCAGACTATACTATAAAGCTACAGTCATCAAGACACTACGGTACTGGCACAAAAACAGAAATACAGATCAATGGAACAGGATAGAAAGCCCAGAGATAAACCCATGCATATATGGTCACCTTATCTTTGACAAAGGAGGCAAGAATATACAATGGAGAAAAGACAGCCTCTTCAATAAGTGGCGCTGGGAAAACTGGACAGCTACACGTAAAAGAATGAAATTAGAACACTCTCTAACACCATACACAAAAATAAACTCCAAACGGATTAAAGACCTAAATGTAAGGCCAGGCACTATAAAGCTCTTAGAGGGAAACACAGGCAGAACAGTCTATGAGATAAATGACAGCAAGGTCCTTTTTGACCCATCTCCTAGAGAAATGGAAATAAAAACAAAAATAAACAAATGGGAACTAATGAAACTTAAAATCTTTTGCACAGCCAAGGAAACCATAAACAAGATGAAAAGACAACCTTCAGAATGGGAGAAAATATTTGCAAATGAAGCAACTGACAAAGGATTAATCTCCAAAATATACAAGCAGCTCATGCAGCTCAATATCAAAAAAAGGAAACAACCCAATCCAACAATGGGTGGAAGATCTAAATCGACATTTCTCCAAAGATTGCCAACAAACCCATGAAATGATGCTTAACATCACTAATGATTAGAGAAATGCAAATCAAATCTACAATGAGGTATTACCTCACACTGGTCAGAATGGCCAACATCAAAAACTATACAAACAATAAATGCTGGAGAGGGTGTGGAGAAATGGGAACCCGCTTGCATTGTTGGTGGGAATGTAAATTGATACAGTCATTATGGAGAACAATATGGAGGTTCCTTAAAAAACTAAAAATAGAACTACCATATGATCCAGCAATCTCACTACTGGGCATATACCCTGAGAAAACCATAATTCAAAAAGAGTCATGTACCACAATGTTCATTGCAGCACTATTTACAATAGCCAGGACATGGAAGCAACCTAAGTGTCCATTGACAGATGAATGGATAAAGAAGATATGGCACATATATACAATGGAATATTACTCAGCCATAAAAAGAAATGAATTTGAGTTATTTGTAGTGAGGTGGATGGATCTAGAGACTGTCATACAGAGTGAAGTAAGTCAGAAAGAGGAAAATAAGTACTGTATGCTAACACATATATATGGGATCTAAAAAAAAAAAATTGGTTCTGACAAACCTAGGGGCAGGACAGGAATAAAGACTCAGAGGTAGAGAATGGACTTGAGGACATGGGGTGGGAAAGGGTAAGCTGGGATGAAGTGACAGGGTGGCATGGTCATATATACACTACCAAATGTAAAATATATAGCTAGAGGATAGCAGCTGCATAGCACAGGGAGATCAGCTCAGTACTTTGTGTCCACCTAGAGAAGTGGGATAGGGAGGGTGGGAGGGAGATGCAAGAGGGAGGAGATATGGGGATATATGTATATGTATAGCTGGTTCACTTTGTTATATAGCAGAAACTAACATACCATTGTAAAGCCTTTATACTCCAATAAAGATGTTAAAAAAAATCATGAGATGTGAAAAAATGTATAGGTTTGGGATTTTGGTCTTTTGAAGGGGAGGAATTTTTTTTTTTTGCATTGATTTATATATTTTTAACAAAGAAAATGCACTCATAAGAATATCAGCCGTGTGATCAGTTCCTTTTAGTGCTTTGTGTTTTCATGTTCAACAATCTAATGTCAAGATAAACCAAAAAAATTAACTATAAGGAAAACACTCTCTTATCAATGGAATTTATATATCCAAAGATTGCATCTTAGGTAGTGCAAATCAACCATGTTAACTAAATTATAGTTTCAGTGTAGTTTCAAACCAAGATATTATAAAGTTCTCAAAATCAAGTTCCTTACTCTTGAGAAAGCATCAACATTAAAAGGGACAAAATAATAAGCTCACTCATTAAGATGCACTAATAATTTAAAAAACATGATAAATGTCTTAGGTATTATAATGCAACCTTCATTAACAGAAAGACATTATTTCCTTTACATAGTTAATGTTTTAAGAAAAAAATGCTTCATTTGGAAATCATTTTCCTACCTTATTCTAATATTTAAATATGACTTCAATTTTATAAATATCAAAATATAATGTATACTCTTTAAAATCCCTTTAAAGGAGACTAAAGGAAAAAACAAAACAACCTACAATAACTTCTATACAAATATTTTCTTGTAATGGTCTCCAGTGTTACTATTTGTACTTTCTTTACTGTAGGATGCAACAATATTGAAGGTCCATAAATTATTTCTGGAGAGAGTTATTTTTAAAAAAGTAGCTTTATGTGAACAGGGACTTACACATTCTGTGGCTGTGACTGTTAGTGAGCCCGAGATGACAGAATTTCCTCCATTAAAGCTCACTGAAACATCAAGAGTTCTGAAAGAAAATGCAGAAACAATAATTAAGAGTAATTAAAAACTGGAGTTTTGTGGAAAATTTTTCTTTCCTTAAATAATTCAGAATAGCCAGAGAGTCTACTTTAAAAGTCAAATCATTTGATCGGTTATCTTAGCGTTTTTCTTTCTTAGTTCTAGTAGCCAGAGGCAAATTCCTTAAGTGATCAAATTGTTCCTAAAAGAAGCATTAATGTCAATAGAAACATGAAGAAATTCCTGTTGTTGTCATTGTTCTAGTTTAAAGTAATACATTTTTAGGAAAAACATTAAATTAAATAATTCCTTAATCCAGAAAAATGCTAAGATTGTTTCAGGTTCACAAAAACCTAAAATGGGGAAAATACTTCCAACTGACTTAGCTTTTCCCTGTCTCTAGACATTACCATTATCACAAGATCATTGTTTAAGAATATAAAAATGGAAATAGACAGAAACTGGGCATAGAGGGAAGTTACCTCAACATAATAAAAGGCATATATGACAACCCCACAGCCAACATCATTCTCAATGGAGAAAAACGGAAAGCATTTCCTCTAAGATCAGGAACAAGACAAGGGTGCCCACTCTTACCAGTATTATTCAACATAGTTTTGGAAGTTTTAGCCATGGCAATCAGAGAAGAAAAAGAAATAAAAGGAATACAAATTGGAAAAGGATTAAAACTGTCACTGTTTGGAGATGACATGATACTATACATAGAGAATCCTAAAGAGGCCACCAGAAAGCTACTAGAACTACTAAATGAATTTGGTAAAATAACAGAATACAAAGTTAATGCACAGAAATCTCTTGGATTCCTATACATTAATGATGAAAAATCAGAAAGACAAATTAAGGAAACAGATTTGCCACTGCAACAAAAAGAATAAAATACCTAGGAATAAATCTACCTAAGAAGGCAAAAGACCTGTATACAGAAAATTATGACACTGATGAAAGAAATCAAAGATGATACAAACAGATGGACAGATATACCATGTTCTTGGATGAGAAGAATCAACATTGTGAAAATGACTATACTACCCAAAGCAATCTACAGATTCAGTGCAATCCCTATCAAATTACCAATGGCATTTTTCACAGAACTAGAACAAAAAATTTTCCAATGTGTATGGAAACACAAAATACCCTGAATAGCCGAAGCAACCTTGAGAAAGAAAAACGGAGCTGGAGGAATCAGGCTTCCAGACTCCAGACTATACTACAAAGCTCCAGACTTCAGACTATACTACAAAGCTACGGTAATCAAGACAGTATGGTACTGGCACAAAAACAGAAATACAGATCAATGGAACAGGATAGAAAGCCCAGAGATAAACCCATGCACATATGGTCACCTTATCTTTGACAAAGGAGGCAAGGATATACGTTGGAGAAAAGACAGCCTCTTCAATAAGTAGTGCTGGGAAAACTGGACAACTACATGTAAAAGAATGAAATTAGAACACTCCCTAACACCATACACAAAAATAAGCTCAAAATGGAATTAAAGACCTAAATGTAAGGCCAGACACTATAAAACTCTTAGAGGAAAACACAGGCAGAACACTGTATGAGACAAATCAAAGCAGGATCCTTTTTGATCCACCTCCTAGAGAAATGGAAATAAAATAAAAAATAAACAAATGGGAACTAATGAAACTTAAAATCTTTTGCACAACAAAGAAAACCATAAACAAGATGAAAAGACAACCTTCAGAATGGGAGAAAATATTTGCAAATGAAGCAACTGACAAAGAATTAATCTCCAAAATATACAAGTAGCTCATGCAAATCAATACCAAAGAAACAAAGAACCCAATCCAAAAATGGGCAGAAGACCTAAACAGACATTTCTTCAAAGAAGATATACAGATTGCCCACAAACTTATGAAAGGATGCTCAACATCACTAATCATTAGAGAAATGAAAATCAAAACCACAATGAGGTATCACCTCACACCAGTCAGAATGGCCATCATCAAAAAATCTACAAACAATAAATGCTGGAGAGGGCGTGAAGAAAAGGGAAGCTCTTGCACTGTTGGTGGGAATGTAAATTGATACAGCCACTATGAAGAACAGTACGGAGGTTCCTTAAAAAACTAAAAATAGAACTACCATACGACCCAGCATCCCACTACTAGGCATATACCCTGAGAAAACCATAACTCAAAGAGTCAGGTACCAAAATGTTCATTGCAGCTCTATTTACAATAGCCAGGACATGGAAGCAACCTATGTGTCCGTCAACAGATGAATGGATAAAGAAGATGTGGCACATATATACAATGGAATATTACTCAGCCATAAAAAGAAACAAAATTGAGTTATTTGTAGTGAGGCGGATGGACCTAGAGTCTGTAACACAAATGCCGTATGCTAACACATATATATGGAATCTAAAAAAAAAAATGGTACTGATGAACCTAGTGGCAAGGCAGGAATAAAAACACCGATGTAGAGAATGGACTTGAGGTCACAGAGAGGGGAAGGGGAAGCTGGAACAAAGTGAAAGAGTAGCATTGACATATATACACTACCAAATGTAAAATGCATGGTTAGTGGGAAGCTGCTACACAGCACAGGGAGATCATCTCAATGCTTTGTGATGACCTAAAGGGGTGGGATAGGGAGGGTGGGAGGGAGGCTCAAGAGGGCAGGAGTATGGGGATATGTGTATACATATAGCTGATTCACTCTGTTGTACAGCAGAAACTAACACAACATTGTAAAGCAATTATACTCCAATAAAGATATTTTTTAAAAAGTTATTACAAGATGCACACTATTATATATAAAATAGATAAACAATAAGGTCTTAATGTATAGCACAGGGAACTATATTCAATATCCTGTGATAAACCATAATGGAAAAGAATATGAAAAGGAATGTATATATGTATAATTGAATCACTTTGCTGTACACCAGAAACTAACACAATATTGTAAATCAACTATATTTCAATAAAATAAAATTTTTAAAAATATGGAAATAACAAACCATTGAAAGATAAAATATAAAGAAAGTGATCATGAAAGACAGAGTAAACTAAATGAAAAGAAAAAAGGAACGTAATTTACATATTTGTAGGCATTTGTTGTAAATGTTCAGGATTTTAAAATATCCTGACAAAGGTAGAAAAAAAGGAGAATAATTTTTGTCCATTGCTAAGAAATATAGCTCTCATTCTGAAAATATGATTTCAACTAATAATACAATTAAAAACAATTTCATTAATTCAGATTCTAATAATTTATCATTTGGGATCAGTAGGTAATTTTTTTTTCATAGCTCTAAGAAGATATCAAAGAGAAAAAGATGATGACAAGGAGTTTTTAAAGTATTGAGGAAACAGCTCTTTTCCAAAAGAGTTTATGAAGTATATTACCACAGAATAATCAGTATACCAACAAAACAAAGGTATCCATTCATTAATGTGGAAGCAGTAGGCAACATTTTGTTAATCTACCTTCTATAGAACACCATGCTCCGATGCACACAAAATATTCTAAATTCCAAGAATTAAAAGCCAGAAACTTTGCCTTAATTACTCTAAATTTAGACGATTTCTTCTCTATGCCTTGAGTTGTGTGCCAAATATTATTAGCTATTGAGAGTTAGGATAAAACGGAAGCAATCTCAAGCCACTGGTAAGATTTTCAGTAATGATGCTAGGGAGAGGAGATGAGAAATATTATTCAGTCCCTACCATGGGCCAGATGCTATCCTGGACACTTTATGGATATTATCTCATTTAATTCTTAAAAGAACTCTTAAAGTAAGTAGTTTCACAGTTTTACAGCTGGGGTACATAGGCCCCAAAATGTTAATTACCTTGCCCAAAGTGGTAAAGCTAGGATTCTCACAAATTTTGAATTCTTTCCATCATACCACACAGGCTTGAAGAAATGAAAGTTCTTAATGTGTTTTTTTTCCCTCAATGTGATATTTAGTTTGGATTCCTACAGGGCTAAAGCCCCCAGGAAAGACAGGACTAGCAAACTTCTAGCTGAACTCTTCTTCAAAATTCAGGATTACTCCTATTAAAAATATTCCTTGTAAAATATTCCCTTTAAAACATTTTGTTAAAAAAAAAAAAAGTTTAGCTAAATCCAGAAAAGAACAAGAACTTGGGGTACTTATATCAACTTAACTAAACTTCTGAACTATTCCAACACAGAATGCCAAGTGGCTTATTTAAGAAAGAAAACTTAAACCTACTTGCTTTTTCTGCAGAACTCAGTGCCTTGTTTTGCTTTGTTTTTTTGGAAGATTAAGTATAGTTCAATCCAAAAATAATGTTTCCTAGATCCTAATTCCCCTACTTTAAAGCATGTACCAGAAAGCATATGACACAGAAAGCATGGTTTTGGTTTGTGGGGGAAGATTACTGGGTTCATAATAATGTATGATTGTTGCAGGTAATCTTATTGATTCAACTTTAAAGGGATCAGTAGACATTGACCAAAGTTGTTTATAATCTGGCACGTAGAACTCACCAGAAATGAACCAGTTCTCTAATTAATGAAGGAAACATTTAATGCTTATCCAAATGGAATAAGAACAGAAGATGTATTTTATAACAAAATTCACTCTTTTCTATAGTTTCCCATAGCATGCTGATGAGGTCTTGTAGGCAACCAAACCAATTTGCACATTATTCTTAAAATCTCAGTCTAGTATAATGTAGCTGGTGTCTGATCAAACTGAGTTAGTCTCCACAGACATGGAAAGCCACCGGATGATTCTTTTGACACATGGATTCAGTTGAAACAATATAATATTCACCTTCCTGAGAGCAGTAGTAGCACGATCAAACCACTACCAGAAACAACAGTACTCATAATAACAGTGTTTATCGATTCCTTACTATGTTTTGGTTTTGGTTTTGGTTTTTATTGTGGTACGCGGGCCTCTCACTGCTGTGGCCTCTCCCACAGCGGAGTTACAGGCTCCGGACACGCAGGCCCAGCGGCCATGGCTCACGGGCCCAGCCGCTCCGCGGCATGTGGGATCCTCCTGGACCGGGGCACGAACCCGTGTCCTCTGCATCGGCAGGCGGACTCCCAACCACTGCGCCACCAGGGAAGCCCCGATTCCTTACTATGAGCTAAACACATTAACACATCTTCTCACTTAATTCTCACAACAACCCACTGAGGGAGGCTGTACATTATCTCCATTTTCCAAATAAAGGACCTGAAGCTTAAAAAGGTAACTTACCCAAATATTGGACTTCTCTGGCTCTGTAGTCAAAGTGCTTCCACTTCTACTGCATACCACCTTAATCCTCAGTAAGTGCTTTAGGGTCTTACATCTAAATTTCACTCACTGGCGAGAGCTTTGTCTCACTTCTCCAGTGTCACTCTTCCAATTTCTTACTATATTCACATATTTCTCATAGTTATAATGGCATTTACTATATGATATTTATTTGTGAACATATGTGTATATTTTTATATGTATATATATTTGCTGGGAAATTTTTTCAGAAGTGTTGCAAACATGAAAACACACTCTAAAAGTTATTTCTGCTTTTAAATTTTGTTGTTTCTTTAGAAAAAATTTTGAAATTATTGGTATGATACTGGCACTGTTATGAGCTGATACTTTTGTCCAAAGCTCTGCTACTCCATTGCTGGCAAACAGATTGACAAAACCCATCTCACCCTCTAACCCAGACTCAATACCTTGACCTTTCTTTGCCCCAAGACTCCAATATACGTATGTCATGTTTTGTCATATTTTATGTAACTTGCGCTAGTATCTATGGATTTCTCATTTTGATTGCTATATAACTTTTATTGCTGGTTAGTATATTTAGGACAGTAGAACTCATACTCTCAGTTACAGAAACTTTATTATGGGCAAAAATGTATTAAAGCCACATTGTTTTCACATAATTCCATACAGGAGAGGTGAGTAAAGAGTTTATCTGTCCCAAGAATAAAATAAAATTGAAAAAGGGGATAATAGATTCAGCCCACATGTTGGGGAATCAGGAGTTATAAGTTTGAACCCTAGTCACTACCCTCTCAAGCTTGCATTCTTCAATGTGTAAAAGGGGGATAACTGTACCTATTTCAGAGTTGCTTTGGGGAGGAGAGCTTGATAAAATAATGTACATAAAATGTCCAACACAGTGCCTGGAACACAGCGGGTACTCTATAAATTACTGTAACATCTGACTATTTGTCTAAAAAATTATTCAGCTATCAAGATACTTTTATATAAACATTTTAGATCCAAGTTAAAAAACAGCACAGATAATATAGAAGAATGTATTGCAGCAAAGAAATAATTGCCTAATACTTTTTTGTTTACTTTGAAGAATTTCTCTTCTACTTACTTCCATATAAAAATAGAGAGAGCTAAATTGTTCCAAAAATGCCTAGTATAACATATAATGTCATGCAAGTTCACGTAAAGAAAATTTTCAAAGCTATTTCCTTCCTGTTACAAAATGTTATCTTGATAAAACCCAACACTGCAACTATGTTGAGCTGTGTGCTTGAACCTAACACTTAAAACTGTACTCCAGGGCTTCCCTGGTGGTGCAGTGGTTGAGAGTCCGCCTGCCGATGCAGGGGACACGGGTTCGTGTCCCGGTCCGGGAGGATGCCACATGCCGCGGAGCGGCTGGGCCCGTGAGCCATGGCCTCTGGGCCTGCATGTCTGGAGCCTGTGCTCCGCAACAGGAGAGGCCACAACAGTGAGAGGCCCGCGTAACACACACACACACACACACACACACACACAAAAAAAAAACTGTACTCCAAATTGGTTTCTGAATGTTGGCCAGTAAGTTCAATCAATCACTCAATCAGTCTATTACTCCAGTATTTATAAATTGCCTACAATAGGCCAACCTAGGCTGTGCTTGGTAATAGGGCTGCAATAACAAATGAAACACAGCATTACAATGTAATTGAAAGGAAGCCACATGAACAATTACAATAGAATGTGATATTAACTAAAATAGGTATAAGCGCAAAGGTACTAGAGGACCATGTGGGAGTTACAACCGACTGAGCCTTGCACGGGGGCATCAACAAAGATTTCCTGCAGGAAGTCACCTCTATGATGAATCCTAAAGGATGATGAAGAATTAGTTAGGAAAAGAGATTAAAAAGGGATCCAGGAAGATGGAGCACTATTTGACAAACTGGAAGATAAGAAAGGCACAGAACAGTCAAGGAATAAAAGCCATTCAATATGGCATCAACACAGAACGTGAGAGTGAGAATATATGGCTTGAGGCCAAAAAGGAGAGTAGGAGAAGGATAATGAAGAACCCAGGATGCCATATTTAGATATTTAGAATTAGTCTTATGAGTTTTTAAGCCAGGCAGAAATATGGTCAGAATTGTGTTTTACAAATATCACTTGTTGCATCATAGAGCAGGGATTGGAAGAGTAAATTTCTACAGTAGAAGACCAGTTAACAATGTCATAGTGTATTTCACTGTTGGTAGGAATGGAAATTGGTGCACCTACTATGAAAAACAGGATGGAGGTTCCCCTAAAAATTAAGAATGGAACTACCATATGATCCAGTTATTCCACTTCTGGGTAGTTATCTGAAGAATACAAAAACACCAATTCAAAAAGATATATGCACCCTGATGTTCACTGCAGCATTATTTACAATTGCCAAGATATGGAAGCAGCAACGTAAGTGCCCACTGATGGATGAATGGCTAAAGAAGACGTAGTATATATGTACAATGGAATACTACTCAACCATAAAAAAATGGAATCTTGACATTTGTGACAACATGGATGGACCTTGAGGGTACTAAGTGAAATAAGTCAGATGGAGAAAGACAAATATGTATGATTTCATTCATATGTGGAATATAAAAACAAAGAAACAAAACAAAACAAAAACAAGCACCTAGATACAGAGAACAAATTGATGGCTACCAGAGGGGAAGAGCTGGAGGGCAAAATGGGTAAAGGGGGTCAACTGTATGCTGACAGATGGAAACTAGACTTTTGGTGGTGAGCATACTGTAGTGTATACAGAAGTCAAAACTTAATATTTGTATACATGAAGCTTATATAATGTTATAAACCAATGTTACCTCAATTAAAAAAAAATTTTAAAGAATTTCTCAGTGAATTTCAAATAAGGACCAAAGTAGAACTGAACCAAATAGTGTCAATGAGGGTAATCTGAAATGAAAATTGAGAGGTATTAAGCAGTTAGATTAAAAAGGACTTGGACATTCATAGGATGTAGGAGGTGAGGAAGAAGGAGTAGTTAAAGATGGCTTCAAAGTTTGTGTTTTGCACAGGAAGGTGGGTAATTTTGCACAGGAAACATGAAAGGAACAGGTTTGAACAGAAGTACATGAGTTTAATTTGGGAACTTCAGGTTTAATTTGCCTAAGGGAAATCCAAGTTAATGAGCTGACATTTGGATAGTGGACATTTGGTTGGTTTCAAGCTAAGGGAAAGATCTTGTCTGGAGATTTGGAACTCATAGCAAGAAAAGGAAGGCTTAGAGAAGGTGAGTTTATGGGTCAGGAATCCAGCCATGGTGAAAACTGACTAGGAACTGTAAGAAGAGGAGCCGGAGGTAACACTGGAGAAGAAACAGTCCCGGAGGTGAGACTATGAAGTCGTGAAAGACAAGGAAAGACCTTCTTCTGAGACAAGACTGGCCCACAGTGCAGATAATTCTGGGTGGTCAGGGAAGGCGAGGCTCAGAACTGAGGACTCCTTCAACTCCCTTTTCTATAAGTTGGTTCTACATTGTTTAGAATTGCTTACAAATATGTTCAACGGCTCTTTGCTCCATCCTCAGAACATTTAAGTAGAAGGATAGAAGAAACCTGAACAACTTAACAAAAAGACTGCTTGAAGTGCATTTTAATGTCAATTGGTCCTCAATTAATAGTGATAAAACTAGGGCTTCCCTGGTGGCGCAGTGGTTGAGAGTCCGCCTGTCGATGCAGGGGACACGGGTTCATGCCCCGGTCCGGGAAGATCCCACGTGCCGCGGAGCGGTTGGGCCCATGAGTCATGGCCGCTAAGCCTGCGCGTCCGGAGCCTGTTGCTCCGCAACGGGAGAGGCCACAACAGTGAGAGGCCACAACAGTGAGAGGCCCGCGTACGGAAAAAAAAAAAAAAAAAGTGATAAAACTAAATTCAAGGGTACTAAATTCATTCCACATGAGAAATTATTAAATAGTATTCTGATATATAACTAAGTAAATAAAATTCAAAGTCCTAACGGTCACAGTGCTTTAATTTAATGTTTAAAGATGTAAGACAATTCCAGAACAGGAGAACAGCTCATTGCCATACGTTAGGGCTACTCTGATCTGAGGAAATTTCATACTGCGTAAAATATGGTTGACATTTCAATCATAGCAACCTATTTGCAAAGTATTTATTTGCTGCTGACTTTAATGGATGTCCAATAAAAGACTGCCATTTTATGATCCATTTAAAAAGATGAAAAAATTAAATAAAATTGTGAAAGACATTTGCTGGAAGTAATAAATAATTTACCTCCAATTTGCACATACTGAAAATTAAACTGGCAACTACTCAAAAAGCTATTAAAATTATGGTGACTTAAGATATTTTGAAATCAAGTGCTACTATTTAATACTCTGCAGAGCTTTTTAAAAGTTAGCTTTATGCATAATAAATTATGAGGTGAAAATAAGGTTTCATATTTGTGAATAAAGGCTCTAGTTCTAGTTATGAATATATATACATAAATTAATATTTTGTTTAAGGATATTTTCTTCAAAGGGGTAAAAGGATAAAATAATTGAATAAAATAATTTCTTTTTGAGATAATATATGTATATAACTAAAACAAGCACTGCAGTCAGGAAGACTGCTAGATTTCAGAAGAAAAAAAAAGTTATATCAGAATTGTACTGGACATCACACCTACACTTTTATTGTAAATATTTTCAGTATTATACTGAAAATAACCCCATTTTAACTGCATTGTGTATCTTTTTAAATACTAAAAAGATGCTTCAAAATGATCACTCAATTTTTAGTGCCTTTCATCCAAAAAAGTCAAATATTTTAGTAATAGTAAAAACTTTAATAATATAAAATTTAAAAGCAGATATATAATAGGATTTAAATACATATTTAAGGAATATCTTCCATATCATCACATAGCTATCCCTCTCTGAACACCTTTAGTTACCAAAACACTCACTAAATGATTCCAATTTTTACAAAAATCGTTCTTATATTGAGCTGAAATGTGCCTCCTTTTACCTTCCACTCTTTCTTTCTCTTGTTCTTGGAGCAATAAAGAATAAGTCAAATCTATCTTTCACATGACAGACCTGACATTTGGAGAGCCGATGTGTCACACCTGAATCGTGTCTTTTTCAGTATTTTAATTCAGTATTTTCACACTTGGCAAGATTTTGCTGGCCACCCTAGATGTACTTGAATTAACTATTGTTCCTCTTAAGAGACAATTTCTAGAACTGAATATAATATTTAGGATGGAGATGCAATGCAGATTAGGTGAACTTATCACATTTATAGGTATAATCAGAAAGCAATACACTGTGTGAACAAATACATAAATGTTCCACCATTGGGGGAGGGGTACAGAGAAATATAAAAACTGAGAGGCTCCTCAGCCTTAACCAATCTCACCAAGATTCTAATGTTTATATTCAAAATAAAGATATAACAAATGTCCTGGTATCCATGATTTAAAAAATAAATAAATCCAGTCTCATTCCTCATAAGGAAGAGAAGAAAGAATAAAGTTATGGTTGCATTACCTGCTACTAAGATAATGGAATTGGGGATTGTGTAGGTATACAGATGGACAATATTTGGTCATCATGTGGTCTAGTGCTCCTGGAGTGGGTGGCTGGGTTCCCCTGAAGACATTCACCCATTGTCAAGGGGCTATCAAGGCTGTAGCTTGGTGTCCCTGACAGACCAAGGTCCTGGCAACTAGAAGGAGACCCAGTGATTGACACAGTCACATCTAGAATGTCTACTATGGGGCCTGAGTGCTGTGGATGCTTTCAAGTGTGCTCCATCCTCTGGTCCCCTCACTACAAGAAGCTCATCTCAGGCCATGGCTTTGCCCAGAGCCAGCTTGTTATTTGTAAGTACCGAACCAAGGTGGCTGAGCTCAAAGGTCACACAGTTCAGGTCCTCAGTCCAACCACGAGCCCAGATGGGGTTCCTGCAGCTATGGCGCTGCTTTGACATGGACCCTGAACAAGGGAGGAAGTGGGAGATCAGTGCAGCCAAAGCAGCCTCATCCACCAAGTCATCTGTTGACAACCAATTCATCACCTCAGTTTTCTGGTTTTTTAAAGAATTCTTCTAATAAAAAAAATATTTTGTCATGTCTCCCTCTCAAAAAAAACAAATTGATAAAATAAATTCACATAACCATACATATATAGGTATATATATATTTCTTTTAACTGTTCATGTGAGAAGCTGTGCTAAAGGCAGAATTTGTCAAACCAAGAAAGGGAAATGGAATTAATTTATTCCAGGCAAGATGAATTACATTTTAAAAAATCACAACATTGAGGAAAATAAGATTCCATTACCAAGTCAGGCTCTAACCCCAAGTCTGCCACACATGCATCTCAGTGATCCTTCAGTATCAGATGCTTAAAAATTTCCATATACACTGATGTCCCACCACTTCTTACTTAAACCCTCTGTCAACTGTCTTTCCACACTGCCTTTTAAGGGAACTAATACTATCAGTTTCATCTGATTTAGATATTTATTTCATATTTGCCAGAAGATTCTGGCCAATGTTTTTGAAAGCACATTTAACTATACCATATGCCTCCTTAAATCTATCAAACAAGCTGTAGGATCAGGCTCTGGTTCATTCTGTTCTGTTTTTCTTTCTTCACAATGTGTTTATGTATATTTACCCAATTTGCTCTGTTCTTCTTGCCAAATTACAGGTTTGAGATCTCAACTATTGCAGAGCAGCTGTGCTATTGTTGATGTCTTCCTAAACAAGGGTCAGAGAATAAGCCCATTTTGCAAGAACGGGTGACGCCTGCACATTACACAAGGAGGCCACTGCCCTCAAAAGGGTAGGATCTGCAGAGCTTCACAGAGTCCTTCCTACTCAAACTTAAGACATTTTGGATCAAATGAACCACTGGCAGAAATTAACTCCCAAACAATCTACAGATTTTTCTAGGTAAGACAATTTGTTTAACCATATGACATTTTTAAATTAAATTGTGTCCAATGAAAAAAAAATAGGAAAGAACAATCTCAGAAAGAACAATCTCACCTTTACATTCTTTCTGTTTAAAAACTAAAAATATGTTCATTTTAGTCTAAAATTCCATACCAGATAAAGAAATTTAATACATAGAGATGTCTCTCAAAGAAAGGACTCCAAAGACCCATTCCAACGATGCTAAGCAATGATAAACCTGGATAAGATTTGCCCAGATAGCTTTAACTTTTGTTTACTCCACGACATCAATTTCCAAATGCAAACCTATGTCCTAGCTACTCTGCTACATTTTTAGTTCCCATCTCCAAGTAAAACATCTTCATGTTAAGCCTCTTTCAAACCAAAATTCACGAGCCCTGGATTTTTAAAGGAATAATCCTCAAAGAAAATGTAATTCAGGAAGTAACACAAAGATGAGAAAGGAACTCATAGAGCACAC
Source organism: Phocoena sinus (assembly GCF_008692025.1). Classification (NCBI taxonomy): domain Eukaryota; kingdom Metazoa; phylum Chordata; class Mammalia; order Artiodactyla; family Phocoenidae; genus Phocoena; species Phocoena sinus. The sequence continues at coordinate 96,480,547 of NC_045767.1, forward strand.
TAATGAGACGAGACACATGTCCATGGCTCCAGCTCTGAGACTGTGCATCTGGCTTTGAGGCTGTCTGTCTAGGGTTACTTCACCAGCATGCTGTTCATTATTTAAGTGAGAGGACAGGGGGAACCATCACCACATCTGTCACCCTCACACAGGAAAAACTTTCATCCATTGTTGGGCAAGATGTGTTTATTTGAAACATAGGCTAACTAGCTACTTAATGGTTTTGAATCCTTAGCCAAAAGCTAATTAGACAAACATATTAAGCACAGTCACCTTATAAGGCTAAACTGTTTCAGTTGTGTTGATTTTAATCCAATCTCATAAGAGAGCTCATCGCCTACAAAAGTATCTGAAGGAAATTCAAGGCAAAGGAAAGGTCCAAATTACTTGCAACATACTTAGTAGAACAAATAATGATGTCGCCAAATGTCCGATACATTAATAAATAAAATCTTCACATATTTTGCCTCAGTGGTGTCATGTACTTGATAGACAAAAAAGAAGCAAAAGTAATTATTTTAGACAGATTGCTTTCCAAAACATTCTCAGCTTGCTTGTAGGTGAAATATTAATGTCAAAAAGCAAACAAATGATTTTTTCTCGTGCTTGATATTTATTATGTCTTATATGATTTTTAGAAATCACATCTTCTGAGTATTTAGCCAATCTACACATCACTAAAGAATACCAGCAGTATCTATGGCAGTGTCTTAAAAAGGAGACTGTGCCCCAAGGCAAATTCTAGAGAAAACAAATTCAGTGTTGGATAGAACAGGTATATTGCATTTTATAACTACTTTGGAGAAGAAAGTAAGCTGTCTTCCTTAACTAGTCATTACTATGAAAAGGTCAAGATAATTTCCTGCTCTCTTAAATGGTATGATCCCCCAAACAGAATTCTGATCATCTTTCTCCTACCTGATATACTCAGTAATCAAATGCACTCTTTTAGCTCTTTATATAAATAGTAAATCAAAATGTTTGAGAAAAATGTATTCATTCTTTCATGCAACAAACATTTAGTGAATCTACTATCTGTCAGGCATTGTGTCAGTGCTAGAGATATAGAAAGAAACAAAATAAACCAAATTCATCCCAGCAGGAGGGAGACACAATAACAAACTAAATACTTTGGAGAAAAAGTGAACCATGAAAAGAGAATAGAGACTGTTAAACTCAAGGGAGGGGGAAGATTGTATGATTAAATAGGGTGACTGGCAAGGGCTTACTGAGAAGGTGATATGTTGAACAAAACTTGAAGTTGAGAGAGTGAGACAAGAAGGAAGGAGCCTTTCAAGCCACTGGAATAAGCTCAGGTGGTTAAAGAACAACAAAGAGGCCAGTGTGACCATAACAGAAGGGGCAAAAAGAGGATGAAGTTGGAGATGCAGTGAGGGCCAGATCTTGTAGAACCTTATAGAACATTGCAGTGAGTAGATTTGCACTCTGAATGTAATGAGGAACACATTATCAAGGATTTTAAGTGGAGGGCTGACATAAACAGATCTGTTTTAACAGGATCACGTTTGCCAAGGACAGAAGAAGAAAGATGGGTTGAGAGGCTAATAACCTAAGCAAGAAATGACAGTAGCTTGGTCTAGGGTGGTATCAGTGGAGGTGGTGGGGAAGGACTGGATTCTGAACATGTTTTGAAATCAGAGCTGAGATTTGCTTATGGGCTGCATAAAAGAGATCAATAATGAGTCAAAGGTTTTTTACCTGAACAACAAAAAGGTTGGAGCTGCCAGTGACTAAGAGAGAGAAGACAGCTCTGAAAGCAGACTGGGGAGAACAATCAGGAGAATCAATATGGACTTATAGATTCAATAAAATAAGACCAAACTTTTAAGTCAACAGATCTATCTTTGCTAATACAAGACTATTACTCAGAAAGCCATTGAGTCCCACTGTGCCCTTGTGGTACAGATGGCTCCACGCAAAATGGATGGGCCTTAAATTCCAAGGCCAGTCTAATTTGGCCATAAGCATGTTACCAATACCAGATTATTATATGACTCAGAAAATGAATACTTTTTTATAGAAAGAAAACAGATTCTGATAGTCTTGCTTTTATAAGTTATATTATGCAGCTCTTTTCAATCAATTTCAAACAGAAAGCTGATACTGCTCCAATTTACTTGGATGACCAGAAGTGATGTCCAACAGATATCTTGAATATTTAAGCATCCACAAAAGTTAAGTGCTCAAGTGAACTTCAAACTACTAAAATGATTTTCTTAGGTTCCACAAAGGAAAATATAATCTTCACTTTCTGAACACTAATCCGGACTTTGGATTGGCGCCTTATGTATATTAGTTTCCTCTGATCCAGAGGAAGGTTTGAGATCAGTATATAGTGATTCTTGAAAACTGTATCCTAACCATTATCCTAAGCATATTGCATTTACTACTGTTGGACAAGAGAACATTTGAACTATTTGCAATCACTTCCTGCATAATAGAGAGGGCAGGGGGAAAAAAATCACACATGGAAATATTAAGTTGATGGTGAAGTTATCTGTATATAGGTGATTAAAATAAAAGCCCTTCTTCCAAACTAAATATCCCTTATTTTATCCAGCTATGATGGTTTATTGCCACACCAAAGAACATGAAAATATACTCCTTAACAGGACTGGGACACAAATTAATGCACAAATATTTCCTAGTCTAAGTTGTGCCTTATTGAGCCATGTTCCTTTTGCTCTTCAATCTTAATATTTAAACACTACAGTCATTAGTCAAAATCCCACTTTGAAACTCTTGTGTGTATGTGTATGTGTGTGTGTGTAAATTCAATACTCTAAAGTTCAAAATAATGGCTATGGCTTTATTATTTAAAGGCTCTAACAATATTTCTCAAGTCTATCCAGATAAATATTTATAGAGCCTTTTAATCAATATTTAAGAAACAAGATAAAACAGACTTTACCCTTTTCAACCTACTAAGAATATGTATAGTTAAAGTACTAACCAGAGTGATTTGTCTAGGATTTACTATTTCATGTTTAATCTGTATATCAAGAAAAGATAAAATAAAACAACCAATGTATATTTTGTCACCATTTCCTTATAATTTGTAGCTAAAAAGTTTTTAAATGTTTTTCATAAAGTACTTACTGTCCAACTTCATTCAGGGTAGGTGCAGGACAAAGCATAGAATTACTTTCCACACTCACTGGCATTACACCTATAAAATAAAATGTCATTTAATCAATAAAGGGTTTTATGTATCTCACACAGTTTCATTAAAGATATGAAGAGACACAGGAATCAGAGTTCAAGTGTGAGACATTAGATACATTAGCATGAAAAAAACAAAAAGATACTCATCTAAAGAAAGAGGAGAATGAAAAACAGGAATAGATTATATGCCTCATTGATATATAATACTGGTAAATCATAAATTATGATTTTTTGATATAGATTAAGTTCACATACAGCTTGTAGATACTATAAAATTATCACCTTTTCTCCCTCAATTTTGCCAATATATTAGATTTTCAAGGAAAAATTATATATATTTTAAAAGCAGAATTTAAAAATGATAGAGAAGACAAATGTCCAAAGGATAATACATTTCTTTCAAGAGTTTAATAAAATAATTGGGTTTACAATATATAAACACATTTTATAGAATGCTTAAATTGCCTTGCAATTTTAATAGCATATGAGAAAAATGATCTAGACTCTAAATACTCAGAAAAGTTACATAATTAGATGGATAATATTAGAATACAAATGATGAAAATACAATCTGACTCAATTTATTTGAAATTTACTTTAATAAATTCAATCCTATGTAGCTATGTGTAAAATATGTTTATATTATAATCAACTCAAATATGTAATCAAAAGGAGTAAGGTAAAGCTAATGCTTAGATACAGATGACTACTGAATAAAAATGGTAAGATTATTTTGTCCTCTTCAGTTGTAGAACCTACTAGGAAGAAAGTTTTTTTACTAATATTATTGTCTTTCCTTACCAAAATGATGATCTTAATAAGAAAGAGAGCAATTACTGATGGCATTTACCATGCTGAGATCCTCACCACTTTAATTCAACAAAGTACGGAGCAGTGACTGTGTATGTAGCCAAAGCTGTGCTAATTGGAGGGTTTAGAACCATCAGATAAACAACAAAATCGTAGATGAACCTCTTAAAAAATAATTCCACCAGAGTTCACAGAGTTGCAGCATCTGCCTTACAGTATAAAATTTTAGAAGACAATATAATCATCAATGAGGAGAAAATGTCTTAATAGAGACCCAAAATGCTCAGCATACTAAGATCTATTTAAAGAGCAGAAGTTTTTCTCAGAGTAAAGATAAAAATGTTACACTCATCTTCTCCTTTTTTGAAAGCCAAGTGAGGGAAAATAAAACCTAATTCCCTAAATATGATAATTATCAACAAACACTGTGCCAGGTGGGCATTGGAGATATATCTATAAGGCAAAAAGCCTGTCTTCAGGAGACTGGCTGACAAATTATTGGGAAATTAGATAAAGATAACAAGTGGCAATAAAATAAGGCAATAAGTAGTAGAGTAGTCCAAGACAGTTAGATTTTCAGGCAAGAGTGACAAGAAACAAATCTGGAGAAAGAGGCAATTAAATCAGGCGGTGGATAGAGTCTGTACGGAGTACAGTCAGGAAAACTGGGTTCAACTCTCAGCTCTGCCCATTATTACTTGTGTCACCACTGGCAAGTTATTTGACTCTTTCAGCCACAAGGGCATCATTTGTATAATGAGGCTACTTAGGATGGGGTCCAGCATTTATTAACTTATGAACAAATGTTGCCATTATTAAATAACTATTAAGTAATTATTATTATTACTTGTATTATCATTGGACTTCCTTTCTTTATCCTCTGATAAAAAAATATAGCATAGTTGGTTTCAGTTGGGGAAAAGAGGAAAACACTTGATGCTGATATACTATGAAGATATTAAAGCAATATTGAAATTATGGAGACCTACTCTTTGTGTATGTTTCATTAACAGTGTAAGTACAGAGAACACGGCCATTCCGACTGCCCAAGTTGAATCCTCTTCCATTCAAAACTATTTGAAATTCCTCTAGAAGTAAAAGGAAAGATAAAAAATTTAATCATTACTTTACAAAAAACAACAACAAAAAGCGTAACTTGAAACAAAAGTATCAAGGTACAAAGAGTGAATTTTTTAGTACTATTCAGCCAAGTAATAACAACAAAGACATGGTCCTACTTGCTTTCATAGACCCTACAGGTATGTACAGTGAAGATACCCTTCGCTGCCACGTAGAGATGCATTCTTTTATTTTTTGAACAAAGTGTTTTCCAATAGTGACCAAGATTTTAGAATTGAAGCATGACAGTCATCCCAGACAAATACCATACAAACTTGCCCAAATTCTATCCTGAAGAAAATATCCACAGGAAAGAAAACTCTTTGTTTTCCTCTTGTCTAGGAACTGAGGTATGAGAATGTAAAGAAGTTAATGCCTCATATTATCTGGTTCTTACAACAGTCGTGCATTATATTTTCTTTAATCTATGACACTGTACATAGTTCTTCTTTAACAGCTTCTTCACATCCTTAATTCCAGTTTTATTTTCTGTTGCATACAAACTTATAACTCATCAAGGGTCATGCATTTTGGACTAATAAAAATCTGTGGCCAATAGGTAAAAGAGGTTGATTGAACTCATATTCTGTGCAAGAGGAGCAGTCACTAGATGTTAGAAAGTGAAATAATATGCTAGAAGAAAATTTTAGCTGCCAATCAATGTTTTGGTTGGCAACTAAATGTTTGCTGCTTAGTTGCAAGGTGGTATGTCAACTATTTTAATAGTGATCAACTTTCAATCCTCTCAGAGACCTCCTATCTGAAATAATCTAACACATATAGAGTAATTAACTGTGGAAGAAAATACTGCCATGCCACTCTCCATTCAGTGTATGATGAAAGGAATGTTCTTATAAGTTAAAATAAAGTGCAAGTGAAACTTAAAATGTGACTCAGAAAAAGAACATGAGCTTTAGGAGTGAGACAGACAAGAGTCTAACAGGATATTTACTAATAGCAAGTACTGAACATGTCTCTGTCTCAGTTTCCCCATCCGTGAACCCGGGATTCTAAAACTGTCGAGTAGTGTTGTTATGAGGATTAGGTAAAATTCTAAATGCATAGAACGCCATCCTGCTCTGGAATGTTCAAAGGCACTATTCCTCTTGAATGTCTCAGTAATCATTAATGGAGGAGTCTCAAAGATGCAGAACTTCATCCCATGTCCAGCAGTTGGGAGGTTCCGCAGTAACTTGCACAGCACATTTCCTTCCCCACCAGACCCAATGTTTTTCCTTTTGAAAGAAAAGTCAGGTTAAAAGGAACTCCAGGTAAGACCTGAAGTAGAAATAGTACAGGCCAGAGAGAATCGCACTCTCTTTGGGGTGGATGGCTTGAAAGTGCTAAAATCCTAGTCTGTTCTTAGAACAGCTGATGAAGCCACCTGCTTCTTTCTTGCCCTCCACCCAAAAATCACTTCTTTATGGGCCCTGAACTGGCATGTACTGTACTTTGGCCAGGTCATCAAGGCACGGAGCTCAAAGTCTACAGATACCTGACTGTATAATCAGATAAAAGAGAAAATTTTCTAGTTTACTTGTCATAGGAAAGGTCTCAAACATGAACTAAATATACAGAAGATTTTAAAAGCCTGTCGCACAATATGTTCATTATTTAAAATAACACTCCAATCTTAAAAATTTGAATTTAAAATAGAAATATTTCAAGGAATTATTTAAAAATTCTTACAGAAAAAGATGCCAAAAAATTAATTTTGCTATTCTCTTTCCAACATGAGTTTCAAATTGTATATTTTAACTAGGAAAAAAGTACAACTTCTTACAAGGTATTTTTAAATTCTAACCACTTACCCCCCACACAGACGCTTGAGGGCCGTAATTCCAGGATTTCAGTGCACGACTGAGCTAGTATCTAAAAAGGAAAAAAAGAAGACCAAGGTATAGCACTAAATCATAACATGTAAAGTGAATTATAAGGTTACTAATAATCTGTGGTCCTCCCTTTAACTTCAGTAGATGGCAGAGAAAATTTTATTAACCATCTCGTATATAGCTACCAAGCTCTTAGGAAATTTCTGTGTCGTCTTTCAGCATATATTCTAAGATTGTATTCTGTAGGAACCCTTATTTGATTAGAATAAATACAGATAAGCACAGATAAAGTGGGTTGTTGCCTCAAAGTCTGGGAACTTAGACATGAAAAGATAACTAAAATTTCCTGATAGCCATAAAAGCAATGCTGAATTTCCCATCAGGCAAAAACAAGATAGCAAAATCAGACCTCCTATTTAATTATGCTAATTTAATGTTTTCTATTAAAAGGTTCAACATAATATCAATAAATAAACACTTCTTTATTTGACTCTGGCATTTCTATTCAATTTCTCTGCCTCAATTCCCATGGACGCTAATCCTCCTTACATGCATCAAACATTACACTTGCAGAACACAGGCCCCTTGTATGAGCCAAATATTATTCTCAAAAAGACAGGCTCTCTACTCCAGCATTCCCAGAGCACAGGAACAGAAAGGCTCTTCTTAGCTTGTTCTGAGAAACAGAAACCACCATACAAGGCACAAGGCTACAAGCGAAAAACAACAATGATGAAATAAGCTGCTCCTAATGGACTCAACAATCCTGCCTTTATTTTTAGAACTGCTCTGCACTACATTAGCAAAGGCAGACAAGTTCCAGATGATCTTTGAACGACATTTTTTTCTTGACAGACATTAAAGACAGATGATGTACAGTATTTTCTAGCATCTCCTGCTCATAACTAAAACAGGAAAGGAAGGACTGTAGCAGGATATAGAAATGCTTTCTGTGCTTTCTTTAATAACAATGGAAATATAAATTGTCAGACTCTAAAATACAGCTGGGTCAAATCACGGAATTTTTGTTGCTGAATATGCCTCTCTGAAAGAGGAAACATTTGCACTTTTTAAGGTCATTTCCCAGTAAATCCACTTTTCACTTAGTGATTGAGGCTTTAGTAATTAGGAAACAAATAGAATAAAATATTATATCTGAGAAATTCCAAGTGAGGTCTATTTAAACTCATAAATAACCAAAGAGATTCCAGAGTCACCCAAAGACTGTCAGGGCCCAAACACCTTGTGGTCTGCTATTTTATCTTCGATAATCAACACTCCTTTGACGCGTGAGTACCTTTGCTCATTTAAGAATTGAGGACCCTTGTCAAAGGGTAATGTGTCCTCTTGGAAGGGAAGTATCTCAAATCACTAACATCTTTAAATATTTTGACATAATTCAGATAACAAGACTCTGAAATGAACAGAATACAAAAGATTTGCCAAAGGAATATGAAGCTAAAAAGGTTTTGCCAAAGGAATATGAAGCTAATAATACCCTAACTAGCAAAATTGGGGTATTATTGCTTTAGTTTTGACCAATTTGAAATAAAAATGAGAACTGAGCCTCGAAAATGGACGGTCAAAAGAAAACATAAAGTCCCCCAAATCTATTTTACCTGGTGACAATTCTTGAAAGAATTTATTTTAAAATAAATCCTGTTAAGGAAACGGACTGATCTTACAGCTTACAATCTTTTTACTAGTTGTTTTAGGCACACCTCTATCAGCATTACAGAAAAATGTTTTGAACACCAAGAAAATTATGAGAGAGGCTTAAAGATTGCATCTATTGGAAATAGAAATCATTTTTTAAAAATTCCTTAGAATAAGGTAAATCAAGAAATTATAAAGAGATTTTCCAAAAGCTGTGTCAAAGACTATGCAACCCAGAATGACCTGTGTGAATTTCTGAAATTATGTTGGTTTTCTTTCTCCTAAAAATATTGGCCATAATTAAATCAGATCTCAAACTGTTAAGACAAATGTTTGTGTTGACTTCCTCTTTTGATTTGAGGTATTTCATCATAACATTTCTAAAATGGTAGTTCTAATAGCAAGATCAAATGATCAATTCTAATGGAGCTCTCCTTAAGACTGGAGAATAAACACCTTCAAGGTCCATTGATGGTCTACTGTTCTGAAGTCAGACCCTGTTTATCCCCTGTAAAGTATTTTGATTTTCAAGAATAAGTTCAGGATAATTTAGAAATTTATGTTCTATTCAAGTCTGAGATTAATTAAATTAAATTACATTAAGCAGAGATTAAGAATAACTAAAGGTTGGTTACATCTTGCAGTAACTTGTATAATATACATTTATATATAAGAATACCCTTACATTAGTTTAATATTCATACTTAATTATTTTAACAAAATGAGCTCTATAGAAATGATATTGAATGAAAAAGTGATTCAGGTAACACATTCATTGAAAGACAAGCAGTTTAGACCATGAGTCATTAAACTGGCATCACCATCTGACAAAATCTAGATGAATCCCCCTCAGAACACTACTACCTTTCTTTAAAGTTTATTTTGATTTTTTTATTTCTTAGGATCTTATTGAGTGTTGAATCACCTCCTCTATTAGAAGACAAACTCTGAGCATAGAAATGGGATCATATACTGTGCTAGCCTTCCAAGACTAGCACATTGCTTTGTACACACAGAACAACAACAACAAAAATGCTTAGAGAATACAGATTGAATGCACGAATTAATGAGAATATTAAAAATGTCTATCTAGAAAGCAAATCAACAATCATAAAAAGACCAAGATAAAGCAAAATAAAGTTAATTTATGTGAAAAAGCATCTAGCCTTTCAAAAAATTGTAAAGGTTGGAAATCCAAAGACCCGTAATTTGAAACTAAGTTCACCAAAACCATCTTCACATGATAAATAGAGAGCAAGAAAATGTGGCGGGGAAAGAAATGAGAGAAGAAAATGTATGCATTTTAGAAAATAAAATCTGCTCTAAATTTGGTTTTTCTATCTAGAGTTTACCATGTTGCTATTTTAAGAAAAGAACAACTAGAAGTTGCTGTGATTTAATATTCATATGCAAATCATTTCCATTAAATTTTTAAACAAGCACTTCCATAAATACAAAGCACTTCATAATCTAGTCTCACCAAGTAATTGCACAAATTCAAATGCTCAAGACCTCAAACTGGACCTATTACATTAAAATTGTCATCACTAAATGACAACTGACAGATGGGACAACTATTTTTAAACACTAGTTAATTTTTACCAACTTAAATACTGTTATTGATTGATTGAACATTGGATCAGGTGCCCCATCTATGATAATTGATGCATTATTTTTCATACTCTGCACTTTCATCACCTGTACAACAGAGGACCTTGTAAGGATGTTTCTTCAAATATGTGTTGCCATCTGCCTTCATTAAGTCTCAACAGAAACAGAAAATAGTTTCCAATAAAGTTTGGCCTTAGTTGACATCAAGAGAGCTAATAGCACCATAGAACGAATTTAAAGGCAAACCAAATGCTATTAATAAAACCAGGGTTCTCTAAGTCATCAACACACTAGATGCAAAATTGCATCATTTGAGACTTTGGAGTCCATTTATATATATTATATATATATACAAATTGGCAAAGAACTTGATGATCACCATGAAAAAAGTATACTACTGAAGCATCTGTTCACTTAAAAAATAATATTAGTATTAAGGAATATTTATAAATGAAAAAAATATGTACATTATTACCTAATCCCTACTTTTAAATCCTCAAATGTTAATACGGATGAAAAAGTCAAACTTTGTAAATTCAGTACCACTAGCAGCAGTCAAAAATTCAAAAGAATTTCTAACAATAATAATAATTACCATTTGTTGGGTGCTTATTATGTTCTAGGAACTGTGCTAAGCACTTTATATAAATTTCTTCAATTAATCCTTCCAAGTCTTAAGAATGCATACTACTTTTATCCCCATTTTACAGATGAGAAAATTGGAACTTAAGAGAGATTTTTAAAAATTGTCCTAGAACAATTAGCTTTTAAATAGCAGAGCCAGATCTCCCCAGGTTTGATTGAGTCCAAAGCCCATTCCTCTAACCAGTGCCCTCTGCCACCCTCCAGACTTGTGATAATACAAAACCTAATATCCAACAAACTAGTGAAATTCACCTGCTTGTTTTGCCTGGACACCTTTTATACTATCAAAAACAATCTAAAATCGGACTTATTTCTTATCTTCAAAATTATGTCACTAAGCTTTCACCTTTATTTATGGGGGTTTTACAGGTTTGTTTTAAAGTTCCCAACACCACTGACTGTGAATAAATTCAAATTGTAGATCATCCTATGAGTTAGTAATATATGGGATACCCAAATGGTTAGGGGCCTCTCTCTTTTTATGTATTTATTTTTCTCTATTGTCTTACTTTATTACTGCTTTCTTTCTCAAATTTGGTTTTGTACAGATAAAACACTTGTACTTTTTACTTCTCAGCATCATCCGGAAGCTAAAAGACAAGCCAGGCTACCAGAACAACAAGCTATACCAGAGGTCCTAATACTGGTATAAGAACCCAACAAGCACTTGGAAACTAAAATCAAACGGTGCTTAGAAAAATTAATTTGTTATTTGATCTCAGGACAGATTTTTCCCTAAATTTTCTTTTAGACATTTCTGGTTTTAGCTCTTATATACAAATCTGTATAATCCGTTTGAAATTACTTTTTATATGTGTCATCTCACTGTCGTGGCCTCTCCCGTTGCGGAGCACAGGCTCCGGACGCGCAGGCTCAGCGGCCATGGCTCACGGGCCCAGCGGCTCCGCGGCATGTGGGATCCTCCCTGACCGGGGAGCGAACCCGTGTCCCCTGCATCGGCAGGCGGACTCTCAACCACTGCGCCACCAGGAAAGCCCAGGACAGATTTTTTTTTTTCCATAAAATAATGATGTCAATGGTATTTAGGTTTTATAGTTCTAAAACTCTAGAATTTGCCTGAGTCCTGGGAACGAAAGGCACATTCAGAGCCAGAAGGCAGAAGTTTGGTGATGTTGTTTGGTTTGGTTTGTTTTTTCTCTATTTTTTCTTGATGTGGAGCAGCAAATTTTTGATACAGACTAAATAAGTCTTTGTCCCTCCCCTCTCATTGTCTCACCTGGGTTGCTAGACACACAGAGACACTCTTTTTCTAATCACAGTCATGATCCACGTTTGCCCTATCTCCCCAAATATTCTACTTCAACATAGCTGTTCTCATGTCATGAACGCATTCATACTAATATATGAATGTCAACATGTGAATGCATGACCCTTCGAACAACCTGGACAGGATTATAGCCTCAGGAGGATTTTTTGTTAAGCCATGAAAATCCCTATACATGGAAATGCAGGCAACATAAACATTAGAAAAGCAAGAAACGCAAGCAGCATGAGGGAAAACATTTTCTAAAATGGGATGCCAACATTGGAAAACAAGGTCTGCCTACATGTCTGTCCCTCTGTTACTCTTTTTCTTAGTCTCTTTCCCTCCAGTATTTGTGAACCACAGGGTCTTTAAACGTTTTCAGCCTACAGTTACATCCACAGGGCACAGGTTGGGTAGGAGATAAAAGTGTGAACTTCCAGGAGGGAGAGGTCTAGGCAGAGCAGCTGATGGTATACACAAGACCATCTGCAAGACCTGTGTTCATAAACCAATAAAAATCTATAATAGAAAAGAGGCTGAAATATATAGAATTCTAAATTCTGTTACTTTGTGTAAAATGTCTACATTCCAGCTTGTTGTCCCAAACTGTGAATTAAATGCCGAAAGATGGTTTTATATATTTAATCCCTATAACAGTCACTGTCGTTTCTCATTATCAAAACTTTCTGTCCTATTTAAAATGTATTTGTCTTGAATACATATCATAAGAAAGTGAAAATCCAAGTATTTCCCCTCTTCTGAGTTGTTTGGGATAAAACTGCAGGCGGAACAATAGCATTCATCCTTACAAATTATAGCTATTTATTTTCTGTTGTTTCTAACTCGTATACAATTTCGATACGTTCTCTGTATAATTTAGATCATCAGAATACTCTCAATAGTTTGGTGAACTCCGTAAACATGAATTTCACTGAATTTCTCTACTTGTCAAGGGAGCGGGGTAGGATAAGATAAGGTTGGTAATGGCCCCCTCTGGGTTAGTTTTGGTTAGTGGAAAGACTAGATGCAGCCTTAGGAGTCAGCTCTGCCTGCTGGCCTCTCTGAGATACAGATGTTTGGCAGGAGATGAAAGTAGATTCCATCGTGCCGTCCCTTTCCAGAAGTTCGACTTGGAGTATCAGAATGGTGTTTCACCCTGGATATTCCAGGCATATTCCAAATTAATTTGGATTGAGTCTGAGTCTAGTGCATGTGGTCAGGCTGCAGGATTTCACTAAAGGCCCAATTTGCATACAGAGCAACAAGGGGCAGATATGCACTTTGGAGCCAGATCTGGCAAGATTTGTGGCCGTGTGAGAACCGCTGCTAAGTCAGAGACACAACTCTTCCAAGAATCCCAGTGGCCACGAAGCAATTTCTTATCCTGCTTGACTATAGGGTTAGGATCAGATCTTTATAAGGACTGAATAATAACCAGGTGAAGTGACAGTGTTAATCACAGAAACATCTATAGCAGAAACAACCAGATAGCATCAGACTTGATTTCTTCTTTCTTAGATATTTTAAGATACATATGAAACAACGATATTTTGAGTATCTTGTAAGATACATATGAAACCATATTGAGATCTTGTAAGTTCCTGAACATGTTTACATAAGGGACATGCTATAATGACAAATATGGAACATGTAGGGAGTAGTAAAAGCCATATCATGGCCCTAAAAAATGCATACAATGAATATAGCTGTGGCCTTTTTCTTCTGGCATTGAAGATAAAATGGGATTAATTAGTGGAGAATTATAGTTGGGCTATATCCAAGATAAAATTTAGCATGGAATTAGTTAAGATGGGGGGGGATGAAGTAAAATATTACTTAGGACCTACAGTGTCTTGGAAGTTCATGTGGAATTTGGGAGCAATATCTAGGTCTTATGATTTGAAGATCAAGCATCCAGTTTAAATGAAACAAACAAAAACTCACTTCCTACAACTAGTATAAACCAAGACAGATTTTAAAAATCTATATTTTTTCCAGTTTCTAAATGGTGATGGTAAGGATACTGTATTTGGAAAATAGAGCCCATTCCAGAAGAAACTATGTAAAACCTTTTATAATGAATAATAATACTTCATATTTAAAACCAATCTAATATAAAAGGTATATAACACAATGTTATAAACAGCAGTTTCTCAATTAATATTTATTGAATTAATAGAAGAGTAAATATAAAACTTTCTAATAAAAAGCACAAGCATTTTGGCTATAAGACAAATAAATGGGGTATGTAACAATGAACAGTTAAGTATATTTAAAATTACAGAGCTTAATAAGGGGCTACTTGAGTCAATCAAATCACATCTTTGGTCACACACAATGAAAGGAAAACTTATTTGTATAGTTCAAATTTTGGTAATCAATGGCACTCATAAGGCATTGAGCCAAATGCAAAAATAAATTTTTTTTTAACAAAGAGAAAAAGAAACAATAAAAACAACATGAAAAGAAACAAATTTAAGATATGCATCTTCTTTTAAAAAGAGGGCTGATTCTGGATAGTATATGTGAAAGAGCAAAAGGATACTAAGTCCCATTGAATGAATGTGACCTTCTTTTTTAAGGTCAATTCTAAATAAAAAAAATTTTCCCCAAAAACAGATTATTTCTTCACACTTAAATTCAATATGCTACCCAAACATCTCCAACATTTTTAACCTTATTCAAAATATTCATTCTGGCAATAATTTTCTAACACTGACTTTGAGTATATAACATAATGTACAACAGAATGTTACAGATAATTTACAAATACCTTCAGTGTATCCTGATAGAAACTGCTAATTTCCATGACATACAGCATGTCAGAAAATATCAGTAAGAATAATAAGGTCTAAAAACACAGGCTACTTTTTTTCTGACTCACTGAGAAGCTTAAGCACTACAGGAGTTCATCCCAAATATGAAGGATTCCAAGTTTAAATCTCATAAAGAAAAATCACTGCACAGCATTAGTTCCCCAAAAAAGATCTCCCTAAAATGAAGGTTTAGTAATTAGCCACACATGTGCATAAAATAAGCAGCTAAAACAACTGGAAAGATGTTTCTCACAATCTTTTCTTGTTTGCTTTTTTACCTTTCAACATTCAGATATGATTTTATTTTCTCTCTAGGTGTGAAACATTCCTACCAAATATATTTTTCTCTAAGAGGTAATACGTCAATGAAAAAACAATTGCAATTTGTAGTTATGTGTTTTGGTTGTGTTTGTTTTTTTTAAATGCTTGGAGCTTCTAAATGCCAGTTGCTCAATACAGCATGTTCTGCACTGACCCATTTCTAAATATGGATTTTCTCTCCCTTTGCAAGTAAGTGAGTAGTATAAGCACAAGTGACAAATTCTAAACAAACTTTTACTCTAATAAATCTAGGGAAGAATGTAAGTTATAATCATTGCCTTTTACTCCTCTCTGCTCCAAACATAACAAATGAGTAGTTCTGATTATACTGTTGTTGAAATTATGCCCATATCACAAATTGTGAAAGAAAATAGCGAAATGACATTTAAGTTCTTAAGTTGCGTTTTCATAACAAATCATAATAGCAGGTCTTCCTTTCTCACTATACCATAGAAATACGCCCCAAAGTGGATTGTGATATGAAACAAAAGTTTATATGTCTCTGATTTTTTTCCTTTCTTTTGTTCAGTACAAACTCAGAATAATCATTTAATGCTTTCCTAAAGGATAAATAGACTTTCCATAAAAAGTGCACTGAAATTATGGGGTAAAGTAATAATAAATGTACTATTTGTTCAGAATCTAAAGAAATTGAGTCCCAACATGTTTTTCATTTTGATGCATATATTATTTCATATTAGTCCTCTTTACCCACTCCCTTGTTTCATTAAATAAAACATGAAATAGACCTGACAAGCATGATAAGTCTATACTTGTTCTATTTGATTTTTCAGAAATCCAGAGTGACAAATAAACTATTTCCCTATGCAACAAGAATAGAAAGAAAAAAAAAAAAAAAAGCTTTATCAGTTCTATTGACTTTACAAACACATATCCCTAAAAATTGTAAGCTCAGAAAAGTCAAGGGTACCATATCCATCTCTGTAACCCAACATCAGAAAAGTGTCTTGAACACAGTAAGTTCAAAAATATGCTTCCAAATAAACTAGGAATTATTTCAGGAGGGAAAATGAGATATAACTGAGAAATTATGCATTTACGCATCATAATTTACACTGATGGTACATTTAAGCATAAATCTTAACCATTTTATCCCCCTTTTTAATGTCCTTCTACTCAACTGAATTTGCTTTCAAAAACAAGTGAGCCTCTAAAGGTCATCTTCTTTTGTAGCCCAACAGATTAATGTTAACACTTAATTTTGGCTATGTAACCTAATGCCACCACTTTAGCTTTCTCACAAAAAACTGTAATTATTTTTCCAAAATGGATTTGATTTCCTTATACTACAATCCCAACTAAAGAAAGAAGGAAAGAATAATGTTATTATTAAGTAAAATTATCATGCAAATGCAAATAGACCATCGGACAAAGGATGTCAAGATTATAAAATTTCAGTAAATTAAATGACTATTTTAAAGCAAATTTTCTATTTGTACTTTTTAGTTAATTGGAATTTAGAAGGAATGGAGTGCCTTATTAGAATATGTCAAAAATATTTTAAATGTATTTTAATACAGTGGACTGTAATACTATTGATTTTTCTTCCCTACCCAGAACATTTTTTCATCCTTACACATCTATGAAGTGTTCCCTTTCTATTGGGAAAACTGTTCTCTACTCCATGTGGTCCTGGTGAGGCTGTCAATCATTAGCCCTCTCCACCTTGCTCCCAATCTTTCATCACAGGGATGGGCATGTTACTCAGGCTGGTCCAAATATGTTTGCTGACTATGTAATTGTTACAGGGATAAGCACTTGACTCAACTGAGTCAATCAGAGTCCTTAACTGGGACAGAATATACTGATGCCCAGAGACAACAGCTCTCTCTTTCCAATGGGCTTGCTAATTGAGGCCCATGTAAGCTGAAACACTTGGCAATTACTTTCAACAGCCACTCATGGGAACAAGGAGAGAATGAGGCAAATAGAATCATAGGCAAAACTTACAAAGAGGGCTTCCCTAGTGGCGCAGTGGTTGAGAGTCCGCCTGCCGATGCAGGGGACACGAGTTCGTGCCCCCGTCTGGGAAGATCCCACATGCCGCGGAGCGGCTGGGCCCGTGAGCCATGGCCGCTGAGCCTGCGCGTCCGGAGCCTGTGCTCCGCAACGGGAGAGGCCACAACAGTGAGAGGCCCGCGTACCGCAAAAAAAAAAAAAAAAAAAAAAAAAACTTACAAAGAGAGACCTTAAGAACATGGATCAGTTCCCTGGATCTAACTGTACCTGAGGCAATTTCCTCCTCTGGACCACCCAGTTAGTTAGATAAGCCCATACCTCTCTTTTTTTTTTTTTTCCCTTAAGCTAGTATGAACTTGCTTTTTGTCACTTGTAACCAAAAGTCTTAATACAGTGGAATATAAATAAGAGGATAAAGTCAAAATAATATGGAATCAGAAGTCAATTCAAAATAAAGTATTTTCTGGCAGAAAAAAGGAGTTGATTTTTTTAATGCTTAAACATACCATAATTATATTTTAAAAATATAAAAATATTTTCAAGAAGCATGGATTTTATTTATTCATTCATTGATAAACATGAATTAGGCAATAATTACTAACCCAACACTGTATTAGGCAAAAAAAGGAGGAGGTGGGAAATATGGTCCCAACCTTCCTAACCATTAATGTGAAAGATGTTATAAGGAGACACCTTATCTATATTCAGTACTAAAGATCCTTGGATAAATGGAAGCCCAGAAGAATCTGATGCACAGTGAGCCCCATGCTACAGCCAGTCCTTTTTAAAAGGAGTCCTAGAAACTGATTTCCAATTTTGAGTAAGTTGTACCAGTTTGACTTTTTTTTTTCCTGTGAATATATCTTTATAGTTAGCTCAGACTTTAGGTTTTTCATTAAACCATAATTTTATAAATAGACATTTCCACAACTAAGCAGTCGACATTCATAGCAGAACCTGCTAAAAGCATTTAAGCTAAAGTCTTATCAGAATGTTTATTAGGTACCCTCTTCTATGAAAATGATTTTCCTGTAGAGAAAATGATTTTGCAATGTCTTCTCATTCCATTAAAACATAGACACCTTTCTTAGATACTTTTTAAAAATACTAATAACAACAATAGGTATTACTGAGAAAAACAACTTGGCTCCAAAGGTCAAATGAAGCTTATATTTCCAGCACTATGAATGAAGTTACTTTTTTAAATGTATATTTTACTTTTTTCAGTAAAAAAGTAAACAATCTATTACAGTTTTATTTAAGTTTCCTACATGTTTGAGTGCTCATTCCTTTCCTACTTAGGCTCCTTTACTTCCCCATTAGGTACTTAGGAACTTTGCTGCCATCACCTAGGATGCAGTGTTCTTAATTCTTTTGGATCAGGGTTATTTATAAAAATAGCTTCACAACTGATTTATCTCTTATGCTTAATATTTTTGAGGTGTGCTATCAAAAACAAATTATGGAAATAATTGGAAAGAGGAAAACATCTCATGGTCTTGTTTTTAGAAAAAAAGGAAGGGCTTTTCCACATCACTTTGATTTTTATTCTTTCCCTGTTATTCACGAATCGTGGTTTTGTTTTATTTTTAATGTTCTCTTACACAGCACTGCCTTATGAAACACTGCACTAGAAACTACATGGTACCCACAGGTTAGTCTGACCTATCCTAGTTTGAATACAATTTTATTTTCTAATAAAATTCTACAATCACCTTTCCAAGAAACCAAATATAGTTGTTTAACAATTCTAAGATCTGTGGAAAACAGAAGTATATCCTTGTGTTGGTGGGCAAGGGAGAGGAGAAAGAACAAGAGGAGGAAGAATGACTCAATTCTGCAGTTTTCTGATTTGAACATTTCCCTGGATCTCCACTTCCCTCAGTGACATCCCCCACCGGGATTTCTTCCCAGGCCCGATTCACCTTCGCTCCCTGCCCTCCTGCCCAATTCCACTTTGTCCTCTAACACTCTGACCCCTCTGTGAAAACAGCATTCACTTTCAATGCTTCTAGATACTCATATTATCAGGGTTGGAAGGCCCAAGTTACACTTGACTGCCCTCTCTGTCCTTTTCATCCTATATCCAGTGAGCTCCCAGGTTCCATTAATTTTTTAAAGCTTCCCACATTTACCTTTTTATTTCCAGTTTTCACAGACATCACAATTTTAACAACTAGCATTTGCCAGCTAATATTTGCCAGAGGCTTCAGAGCCTGGCTCAGAAAGATCAAACAGTTTCATACCTAGAGGTTCAGCCCCACCCTGTTCCTGACATAATTCTGACCAGGGCAGAGAACTTATTAATTGCTTCCCTTGCAGTCCTTGACCTAGTTTTATTGTGAAAGACCTAGAATCCCAGTGCCTGAAATTAGCCCTAAGGAACTATAGTCCATTGGGGCTGTGGTTTCCCCTTAACAAAGTAACATTTCTACTTTGAATTACTAATTAGCACCACAAGTTCCCCCACAAGAATTGTGGCTCTTTTTTCTGAATGGAGGATTCTGAAATTCTACATAGCATTTGCCATGGGAATTCTGAATCTTCTTTTCCAGTTGTTGGCTGGGTCCTAGACCTATGCCCTGAGAATTCGGAACTAGGGCACAGCCAGATACTTGACTTTGTGCAGCTACACCATCTAGAAATCCTTGTTGTTACGACCCACTTGCTAGATTTGATCCTTGCACATATCAATACCACCCCTCTTTAGACCTAAGTCATTGATCATTTAGAATGTTGGCCATCTCTCTCAGTGGACTACCCTACAGAAGGATCAATAATCCCATCCTACATGGTCCTAGCTTCCAGCCATTCCTAGCTTCCTACCACATGTTTTAAAGTCAGCCCCTCTGAGTTAGATCATTCTTAATCATTATCTAATTTAATTCACAAAACGATTCACTGATATAGATATCATTATCCTCATTTGACTGATGAGAATTTTAAAACTCAGAGAGATTACACTATAGGAGGTACACAAGGTCACATGGCTAGGCAGTGGCAGAGTTGGAACCCACACTCAGGTCTTCGTATTTTCCAATCTCATATCATCTTCACTATGTTAGGTTTCCTTTCACCATGTTTCACAAACACTATTGAAAGAGACATAACACAGCTTTTCATCTTTCAAATCATCCCATACATTACCATAAGCATATTCTACCTAAACTTTCACTGTTATAAATTTCATGCTCTAAATTAATCTTCCATGGTTCCTCGACTACTTATGCAAAAAGAGCCATTTCACCACTCAAACATTTGAGGGTCTCCATAATCTGGATCCAACCTACCTACCAATGTTTATCCCCCATATCATTCCACCATCCAAGCCAAACCCCGCTGTGTCTCAGCCACTCAGCCCAGGCTGTTTCTGAAGTTCTGTGTTCCTTGTTTCTAATTAAATCTACTCCAATTGTCAGAGCACAGTTCAGATCCCACCACAAAAAGCCTCCCATGACTTCATATAACCAAACTCATTCCACCTCTCTGTCAACGTTACTCTAGCCATATTGGTATTTTAACACAAACTGCATGACAGGATTCCTTTTTATCACATAGGGTGACTCACTGAAATTTCCCTTTTCCAAATTCCCACACTTTGTAATTCTCGCAGGGCGCCACCATATTCCAAACCTCGAATCGTCATTTTCCAGCCCGTTTAGAATAAAGAATTTGTCTTATATAAGTTTGTGTCCCCTCTTCCAAGCTTAATACCATGCCCTAACATAGTAAGAGCTCAATAAATGAGGAAATAAAAGAATACATTATACAACGGGAAAAGGAGGGTAAAAAAGAAGAAAAGGTTTTCACCAGTACCTCCTTGAGATAATGAATTCTAAACCCTCATATATGCTAATTAAGAGTAGAGGTTAAACCAATAGTACAAAAAATGTTATGTACGTATCATGTTTGCTGGCATAGAAATCTAAAAATTTTGAAATGATAACATTTCCCTCCAAATTAAAATAGAGCATTAAAATGATTTTCCGAATCAAATAAATTTTAGAAAAGGTATTAAGTTGTTAATATGTTCATAACAAAGGCCTTTTACAGTCCCTTGTTTTGAAGTCATAAAAGTTAGAACTACTATAGTGTTTCTTCTTTTTCCAAAAAAACTATAATGAAGAAAGGCTCCAAAATTAAACTCTTATCCTTGCTGATTAAAAAGTTGATTCTAAACAAACTATGCCTTAACAAAATGTGATGTCTTTTACAATAAGGGGACCAGACCATCTAGGTCACTGGATTTTAGTGGGCAGGGGAAGGGAGGACAAAGAAAACAAGAAAACCATGTTATCATTTTTTCTCAATTAAAGATTAAATTCAGAGAAATGAATGCACTGACAATTAATAAGGCCAGATGTATTTAAATAACTTCTAGAAGGAAAAATAAATTATCAATCAATTTAGCAAATATTTTGCCTTCAGAGTACCAAACATCTGAAAGATTTAAATTTTCTGATTTCTTCCATTTGCTTAGCTTTGTGTAAATACATTCCACAGTACCATGTTACCCATTAGTTTGGTAAACCATAAAGAACAGAGAGAGATTCTCTTCTCTCAGCTCTTACCCTGAAATACACTATATGTGTTTAAATATCATATATAATTTTGAAAGATATGATGGTACTTTGTAAATATAAAGGGTAATTCAAATTTGAGGCAGAAGTACAGCTTTTGTATATTACCAGAGGTGGTACAATCTCTGCCTTGAAGAGAGATAAAGTGCTTGATTTAGTGCCTTAAATTTCTGCAAAGTGGGCGGAAATCCCAAGCTATTATCATGTTGATAGAAATCTCAACCATTAGTGAGATCAACCTTGATTGTAATGCTTCATTTGTCTACTTGCCTACTCTCCCAAGTTACTGCTAGGGTTTCCCCAGAGGCTGGCTTCACTCAGGATCACTTACAACTCCTTTTGTGACAAAATAGCTGCAGTTTAACTATAATGAGATGATAGCTATACCCATCAGCCCCCTCCAGATGAAATTCAAGAGGCTTTGTTCATAATGTGTGGCTAAAATAATGCAAATTTGTCTAAAATAATGCAAATTTGTCTAAGTTCATGCTAAATCTTTCAACATAACATACTTGAGCTAAAGTCCATCAAGAACTTCAGGCGAGAAACGCTGTAGTTTGAAATTCCATTCTAAAGTTTTCTTATACAAATTTAAAAAGTGAAATTGAACAAATATAATAAAACAATAACAACTTTATCTCCTCCAGTAGTCAACTACTAATTCTTTGAAGGAGATATTTGTAGTCATAACCCACAAAAAGAGAGTTTTCAAAAGCCAATTAGTCACCTGGAGAATTTTGAATTAATCATTTTATATAGAGAAAAAAAAATTGCAAAGGGGAAAACCCACAGAGGTCTTTTCTCCTTCCCAGTATAAATATAAAAATAATTACAAATTCCCAAGTACAATAAAATTCTATTTAAAATACAATACACTGATTTGTTTTTTACAGGGTCAAATTATCCTCCCTTTTGCATTGTCAATACATTTTCCTATATTGTAAAACAAATCACAGTTGTAGAGTATGTACTTTGAATCCACCTACAAAAGTATTTATTACTTTTTTACATTGAATTTTTTCCTGAAACTAAACACATATGTAAACTCCTAAAATAATTGAATCTCTGTTCCATTCTGCACTTATATTTGGCCTGTCCACTAGTTGTACTGATATGTTTTAGAATCAAATTGTATGTTTTTCCTGAAAAGATCCATTTATTAAGAGGAAAAAGGCCTACATACTACCAAAAGCAAATTCAATAAATCTCACTGTTTCTGAAAAACATGATTTTTAAAAACAAATTTTAAATTCCAGAACCAAATGTCAGAAAAAACCTGAGTTTTTTTTCCTTCAAGAAATACCCAAAGATTAAAGAAAAAGCTTTGGCTTAGAGAATATATTTTAATTCTAGGTTTTTAATTCTAATAATTCTAATACTTCTATTTTAGGATGTTGTTTACCAAAATATCATAAATATTTAATAGCAACTGCTCCTGGTGCTTCTAGCAAAAGGCAGTAAAACGAAACATAAACCTCAGCTGTGAAAGCCCAGGAGTTTTTGCTTTGCATTTCATCACTCCACTTCCCCATACCCTGTTTAGGATGGCCCGGATTCTAATGATCACCAGAGGCAGCTCAACTGAATTCCAAACAGAAATATTATGAGCTCCAGTGAAACTATTAATCATTAAAATGGAAAGAACAACAATCGCAGTCAAATACTCTGCCACCCGTTCGAGTTGCCTGACTGATAGCTAAGAAATACCATATTTGGAGGAGGAAGCAATCACACATTCCAATCCAAATTTTTATTTTACTCTTCTATAAAGCCTATAAAACTTTCAAGATATCAAGACAGTGAGGAACTCCATGCTCAAAGCGTGCTCTGAGACTGCTTATGAAAATCTTAAACTTGAAATCACAAACCCAGGCTCACAGAGCTCAATTTGCAAGAATTAATACCAAATCTCACTTAACAAACAAAATCCAGATCTTTACAATTTCCCTGCATTTGCAATACCCAACAAACTTCCTTCTTAACTTCTTTCTTCAAGATAATGACCCACTGAACTGTATATCAAGATTACTTCCTATAGTTTAAAATATATCTAAAATTACAAGCCTTTCCTGATCCCAGAGAAATACTCACAGAATTAATTATTCCTTTAAGAGCTTGAAATCCACCTTTGACAGGGAAAACTTGTTCCTTAGAATCAGCAATTCTTTCCAGCTTTAGAAAAAAGAGGAAATTTTAATTGAGAGGTGGTTGAGACATACAACATTTTATACACTTCATTACATGTCAATTACATTCACCTGAAAAATTACACCAGAGGATTAATTCACTGTCAGGAACTGAAGGTGATGGGACTAGTGTTACTCTAAATGCATCACAAAAAAATAAACTGAGATCAGGCACAGCCCCTTTACAATGGCATCAAGTTTCAATTTCAAAACAGCTCAGAGTTCTACTAGCAGTAAATGTCATGAGACACCAGGAGTCTCAGTCACACTCAACCAAATATTTAAATGTAAAATCATTTTGTGAGTGGGAAAAAAATTTAATACATAAACCCTCAAAAATTCATGAAAAAAAATTGGTTCTTTAGGGAAAATTATTAAAGATTTCTCCTACACAGACTTCCCAAATCCCTGAACTCCTGAGTTGAGTTTTCAAACTAAAACATTTGAACAAGACTTGTCATGATAATCTTGTCAGTTGAGTTAAAGAAGAGGAGTATGCATATTGTTTTAACCCAACAGCTTTTCCAATATTAGTTCCTTCAAATGGAATAAATGTTCAAGAAAACTAGAGCTTTGTCTTCAGCTTGATTAGGTAATGAAGCCTGTCAAATTCAGACATTATTAACCTAGAGCTCAAGACATGGGGCCATTTTTATAGAAAATCTTTAATGACTGATTTGAGTCATAATAAGTCATCAGTGAAAAAAATCTGATAAACTCTCCTTAAGACAGTTATGCAATTTAGATTAAAGGCTGCAGATCTGCTGGACTTACTTGAGCTTGTTCAAAGTCAAGGACACCAACACAATAAACTCTAGCCCCAAGGGACCTGGATATTTTTGCCTGTTGAGAGAATGAGAGAGGGACAGAGAGAGGAAGACAGAGAGGTGGATTATTCAAATGTCAGGCTAATACATGCAGAGACATACAGCAAAGTACACTGGGGTGTAAAGAACAGTTTCAGTTCAATACTCACCTCTTTCTCTGCATATGATGGCACCAGACCATCCAACTTCCCATCTGTCAGAGCAATTATGATACTGGAGGTTTTTAAGCCTCCTGCTTTCTCAATTTGTTCATTTGCCTGAAAATGAAGAATAATTGTCCAACTCATAAGTTAATCTTAACTTTTAACCAGCATGTTCCATCAAGCTGAATTTTAAGTCTGACAAAATCAAAATATTATGAACTGGCTTTTAAAACAGGGTATTTTGTGTTAACTATTTTAATTTGAAATATACGTATATTCACATTATAGAGTAGTTAGTATAGGGTTTAAATGATAAAGATTTTAGCCTTGGCTGACTATAACCACAAAGAAAATGTGGTTCTCCGAATATAGCCATAGAGAAAATGGAAAATTCCATAAAAGGCAAAATGCCAACCAAACTTTTCTTATCACCATGGTAAATGTTTTCTATCTGTCTTATCCCTAGAACAACTAAAAGCATTTTTTTTTAAATTTTGAGATAAACATGTAATGGGGTCTTTGAGTTTTACTAGAGAGTTATAATTTATTTCATTACAGAGTAAGAAAGCATTCTCTCCCATACTCATAAATGTAAAAGAACTTACTAGCTTTAGTCCTTCATGGATGTATGTCTCTCCTACGGGACTAACACGTTTTAAATTGTCCAAGCCTTCACTGATTTTGCCTCTGAAAATAATATAGTGTCAAATTAAACAAAAGAAAAATGAAGAAAGATCATCATAAGCACTTCTCAAAAAGCATGGCAGTTTTGCAACTAAAGTTTCTTTAGTAAGAAGGAAAGGAAAGAACATGGGCTTTGAGGGCAGATAGCTCCTCATACTTTTTGTCATTTTAATGAGTATTTAACAATGTCTGTATTGTAACCATAAAAAATAAAAGTACTAACAATGTGAAATGTCTTGAAAAAGCCAGGCATATTCTAAGCATTTTGAGCTGAGAACAGATATCTTCTATCACATTTGTTTTACTAAATGCTGAGAAGTAAAACATTTTCCTGCATTCAAAAAAAACAAGGATGGAGTAGGTCAACTTAAGTGAAAAAGTATTTCTGCAGCACTCACCCCACCCCCCTACAAGTCAGAAATCTTCTGTGTTATCTGCAAATTCCTAAGGCACCTTACTTAACCCTTACTTATGGAAATTAACATTTCCTATATTTGTCTCCCAAAGTCTCATGATCTAGTCACTTCTGTGGCTTCTTCTCACCCATCCAGACACCAGCTCATTCTCTTGGATATTGTAGGTACTTAATACATATTTGATGAACAAATGAAAGAATAAATGATTGGATGGATGAATGGATGGATGATAATGGTTCTTGACAGAGACAATATAAATGAAAAAGAGGAAAAATCATAGAATAATCTTTCTCATCATGACTAATTAGCTGTCTCAATGGAGTATGTATAAACAAAGTATGACTACAATATTAACAGCTGTTTTGTATGTATAAGTAAAAGACTCATTTTTCAGGTTTTTTAAATATAGATTCCAGACACCCCTTTGAAAATAAATCACAAGAATCTTAAGACACAAATTCAAGTGCTGCAAAAACAATCCAAAATAAAGTCAAATTTTCTTTTAAAAATTAAAAGATCCGGAGAGATCTGAAAAATATTATTTTCAGAATTTTAGCCTTTAAATAGAAGCAAAAAAATATCTTTCTAAATAAAAAACTCATGATATGGTAAACTGAAGTATAATGCTTTCAATAAAACATGAAGAGCATCCACACTCCTGAGGATGATAGATTAAAAAATTAACTGTAAAAAGTATATTATCTGAACATCAAGGAACTTACTGGGGTCACACACAAAATGTTATGTACATATATATATTTGTGTGTGTATATACATACATAAGTATATCATACACATATGTGTATGACATGTATATATCGTACACTATTGAAACAAATGTCAAAAATAGTAAAAAAAAATTATTCTGTCATCCGCAATGTTGTGTTTCCAATACTTGAAATAAATGAGTCATTCACCAGAGCCGCATTCACATTTTTAAAATAACTTATTGATTCTATTTTAATATTGTAATGAAAATTATTATCAGACAAGTTCTCCATCTCAAGAAGTTTCCAGATAACACAAGACAACTTTCAAAGTATAATCCTAATCTTCCTCCTTCCTAATTCAGTCATCTCCACCAACCCATGTTGATTGTCTCTTTTAATCCTTGGTTTAAAATCTACCTACTCTGAACCTATCTCTAACTTCAATGTACTCATTTTTCTAAGGTGCCGCAAACATATTCATGTTCAACTTTTACTACATTGAATAATTCTGCTTCTTAAAAACATTCTACTTAAAAATAATTTAATGAATTTAATTTAATTTTTTTACTTCTTAACTAGACTGGAAGTTTACAGTGGACTATCACCACGTCTATTATTTTTAATGTATCCCCCAACTCTGCGCTAACTACTTATTATGATGCCTTTTACAAAGTAAGTGTTTAATAAATTTTTCAATCTACCATAGGAAAAAAATTCATAATTCCACAGATGATGGAGTAAATTACATAATTTATAAACTTGTTTTATCTAAATATTTATGTTTTAATATCTACAGAAACAACTTGAAACTGATTCTGTCTGAATGCAGATAAAAACCAAATATTTGGTACTTCACAAAACTGAGTGGCAGCATGTCCTCAAGCATTAATGTTTGCTGCCAAAAGAGAAATGAAAAAGACAACTGAAATCCAAGTTTACGCAAACAAATTTTGCATGGTAAAAATCACCTTCTCCATTCAGTTCAGATCCAGCTCATCATTACTTCTGAGGACCAGACAACACCAGCAGAAGACTCTAAGCTGAAAGAACTTGCCAAATGTGGGATTCAGAGTGTTTGGGAAGGTAGGTCTCTGCTAGCTCATTTCACTGGAGGAAGCAGAGCACCTCTTGCTTTTCTATGTGTACCCATACCTGCCACCATAATATTCTAAGCTGCTCTGAATTGCATCATTACTTTCACAGATGCAGAGTCATAAGAGGAAAAGTGTTCCTTGCCCATAGCCAATAATGTCAACATACGTTGAGTCCTGGTCTGTCACTTTCCAGAGTAACTACATAATCTGTCAGCCTCTCCTCCATCAACAAGTGTCACCAAATGGGAAATGGAAACCAAAACAAGATAGGGTCTTTGAAGGATCCCAAGAAACTAAAAATAAGTTCTAAATTTCTCTATTAGTAAATGGTAAACAAAGGGGGAAACAAAATTATGTAGCAGGTGAAAAACACAACTCATCCATCTATACTGTGACTTAAAGAAAACTCTAAGGGAAAGCAAGGGAGAAAATGATAAAAAATAAAAGAAGAAAAAAATGGGTATGTTAAGGAGATCAGCTCCAATCCAACATCATCTTAGAACATCAGCTTCACTCAGTCTTATGGCTTCAGCGTTATGTCTTCAGCTATGAGGAACAGCAATATCGAAACTACTTTGGTGTTTGTTGTGAAGCTATTGTTAAGGGTGCTGCTCAATACACACAAAGTCCCCTATGAGGTCACACAGCATTTAGCAAAATGTCTGATACATAGTAAGTGCTCAATGAACTTTATCTACTACTTTTGTCTCCTTCCATTAATAAACCACAATATTAATCAGTCTGACAAAATTAGAAAAATTACATGTGGGGAAATTTGTTCATTCAGTCAAATACTATACCCATCCTAGCTATCTATTTAATTGAGTCATTATATACTGCTATACAACGTACTGTATGAAGGACAAATTGCCAAAAAAAAAAAAATTATTCCCTACTAGCTCCTCAACTTAAAAAATTTTTTAAGTTTTCAAAAGAGTAAAAGATGATTTTTCCAGACACAAACATTTCTAATACATCCCAAGTTACATCTTAGTAACTTGTACTTTATATAAAAACTTGCTTATTCTTTATTTAACATGTCACTCTAAAGCCAATATATGCCAAGGTCTCTCTCAAGGTCTCTCCAGATTCCACACCAATGAATCCAAGGTAAAGTCCTAGATTCAAAAATATCTGCTTAAAAAATGCCCCATACAATCTGGGTTCGTAAAAATTTTTTCTCCAATCTAGTCTACACTTACCAAAGTGTGGTACACAGATCACATCTAAAGTTCACATCTGCTGTATCTTGAATGCTTATACTCCGTTTCCCCATTCAATGCCTTACTGGGCCATGAGAAACCAACCTCTGCGTTTTACCACCTCAGTGTGCCAGGTCTGTCTTCCAGGCACAAGCAACAATGTATTTAATTTTCTAGAACACACTCATTAATCAGATATGGGACTTCACTGAAAGTAACTGTTCACATATGCACAACCAGAATCCAAGATGCTGCCATGCCCAGACCTCTCAGGATTACCAAACGTGTGGCCAAAACTGACTTTTCTAAACAGGAATAATTACTTCCCTAATAGAATCAAAACGAAAACAATAGAGTCACTTCCTCTCACCGAGTCACTGGTTTGTAAGAGAACAGAATACATTTAGAGGATGAATATGTCTTTGAATTATGACAATTCTGACTAATTGTGAAAACTGGAGAAGGGGGAACAGAGAGAGTCTGAGGCAGTGCAGTGCTTAGGTAGTCACGCTCACGAGCCACACCCAGGTGTGAATTCTGGCTCTGACTCCTTAGCTGTGTCACTTTGAGCAAAGTCACTTGACTTCTCCAAACTTCTGCTAGAATCCTGGTACATGATGGTGATGGTGCGGTACAATGATAACCTCCAAATCCCATTTCAACCTCAGTCTCCTTCCCAACCAGTCATCAATTAGGCCTTCTCATGCATTGTATGCATTTAATCACCCCAACATTTCTATATGGTAGGAATGATTAGCTCCTTTTAGCAGACAAGCGAATTGGGCAGCAAGAGGTGAAATAACTTGTCCAAAGTCACACAGCTAGTATACAGCTCCTATGTCTTTCTGACCCAAAGTCCAATCCTGGTGTTTTCATTTCAACAAGGAGCCTTCAGGATCCTCCAAGTTAACAGCTGAATATGCTCTATTCCTAATGCTTACTCTTTCCAACCCTTGAGTTCCATTTTGATTCCACGATAGCTGTCTCTGGCTACAGAAGTCAATAACATTTATTTTTAATTTAAATATTTGTTTAATAATAGTATTACATTGCCATTGAAATAAAATTGAATAACCTAGATGTATGGAAATTAAAAACATGAAGGCTCTCCCCACCCTGAATCTCACTGCTAAGACAATATTGTTGTTAGCAACTTGTTGCTCAACTTCCAGACATTTTTCCATGCATTCATTATTATACACACACACACACACCATAAAAGCAGGTAAATTTTTGGTTTGTTTTGATTTATCATCTTTAACAGAGTATTCTGCAACTTGCTTTTCTCAATTAGTATATCTTAGATATATTTTCATGGTGATATATATGGATTTTCCAATTCTTTGAATGACTGTGTAGTACCCCATTCTATGTCTAAATTTATTATAGTATCATCAATTGACGAGCATTTAGATTTACTACAATTTTCACTATAATGAACAATGCTGCAGTTTTTAATTTCGCACATACCTATCTTTGCACACTGGTGTTAGTATTTCAGTAGGGTATAGTCCTAAAAAGTAGAATTGCTGATAGCAGACTTCTAAACTTTTACAGATACTGACAAATTTCACTGCAAAATGAATGAACCAATTTATAAATTACCAACTCTTATAAAAGACTATTTTATCACAAGTAAATTTTTAATTCAGATTTAAAGGAATTAGAAGAAATCCTTTCAAATAATAGAAATGTGTATATATTTAAATTTTCATATAAATTTAATCAAACCACTTCTCTTTAATTTCCCACAAGTTTGCCTAAGGAATATTTTTTCCTAAGTAATTGATTATTATTCTCAGGTCAAACAATTATATGACTTTTTCAATTTGGGGACAATTATAACAAAAAGAGTTGGAAATGTTTGTAACTTATCTATAACAATAAAAATGAGAAAATTAGCAAATATAAGTCATCATTTATCACCTCTCAAGGAGAGAAAATATATGATAGCAGTTAATAACTCAGGTTCTAGAGTCAGACCAACTCAATCATTCATTCAACAAATATTTACAAGCATCTACTACGGGCCAAGCCCTGTTCTAGGTGTTAGAAATATGGGTGAAGGTAAACAAGACAAAGAGGACCCCTCTGCTCTCATGCAGTTTACATTAGGGTTATGGAGATAAAATTAATTAACAGAACAATTTCAAAAAGTGATAACTAAATAGAGTATTGTGAGACGTTACCAGGGAGGTGAGGCAGGATTTCTTTACACCTGATGGTGAGGCAAGGCTTCTCAAAGGAGGTGATGCGTGGGATGAGGCCTCAATAACAAGCATGAGCTGGTCAGGGGATGATCTGGGGCAGACAAAGAGCAAAACTGCTAGTGCAGAGAGAAGGTTGGTCTGTTCAGGGAATGGAAAGATAGCCAGTATACAAAGCTATGGCATACAGTGTTGTAGGAAAGGTTTGGGTGAGCAAGCAGGTAGGGCTTTTAGGCCATTGGGAAACGTGTGCTTTCTATTCTAAGCCATTAGATTGTCTTAAGCACAAGAGGGGCATGATCTACTTTACACTTTAAGAGACCATTCTGGCTAATATACTCCCCACCATTGATTAATTGTGTGTTTTGGACAAGTTACATTACCTTTCTCAGCTTCAGTTTCCTCATTTATAAAGCTGAGATAACAGTATCTGTTACATGAAGTTGATATAAGGGTTAAGTGAAGTAATGAATGGAAAGCATTGTGCACAATATCTGACACATAATAATTGTTCACTAAATGTTTTCGATTAACTCACTTTTACATCATTAAGATTACATTAAGCAGAACTAAGCATAATTCACTACCCCCAATTTTGCAACACAATAGCTAAGAATATCCTTTAAAATTAGTCCTGACTCAAATTCTCTAATATTGAGAGGTTGGATATTTCCATATTGAATCAACAGTCAGCACTTTCCTCTTACCTGATCCTATAATACAGCCCTGAGCTATATGTGTTTGTGTACACAAACAGCCCCCTATTGTCACAAAGATTATTCATCCTTGTGTTACCTCCAGAGTCTACAATGCTCAATACATCATATACAGATAGGGCAGGCAAAGCAGGTAGGTAGGTAGGTAGATGGATGGACTAACAGATATATGGAAGATAAAAATCATGGGGGCAAAAGAAAAAAAGAGAGTGTTTCAAATTGAATTATTCAAAATAATAATATTTTTAAATCATGAGTATATAAAATGCATAACTGATCATTTCTTGCCATGTGTATTATTCTATTCATGCATTTACATAGTACCGAATTCATGCTGAAACCCTAACAGAAGACACAGCCCTACTGTAAGGACTTACTGTCTTCCAATCTTGCTTCATCTCTACTGAAAATATTTAGCAACACTCTGAGAAACAAGAAAGAGGTACTTCTCATATTTACCAAGGTACTGACGAATTATAAGTAATAGAACCAAAATTGCGAAACCTGCTATATTTGACCTTTGCATTTTCCATGCACTCAGATCTCTTAGTGTGACATCGAGAAAGTTTATACATAGAATTCTCCTTTCTAGGCTCTTGAAACAAGGATCCCCAATAGTTGTGGAAACATCTGTTCAGTGATCTTGCATCTAAATATGTGAATGGTTTCTACACACTTAAAATTGTATAATGGACGAAAAGTGACATTATATCCAAATATAGAGGACCATAGAAATTTGAAAAGTCATTGATTTAATTAAATAAAATTAGTGAAAGAACAACTAGGTTTAGAAAATAATCCTTTAGGGCAGACTGTTCTGTGATATACAAAAAACTTTTCTATGCATTGTCTTATTTTTGATCCTCACAAATCTCTTAAGAAAACATGGTAGATTATGTCTGTAGTTTATAAACATAAAAACTGAACACATTGAGTAGATGATTTACCCCAAGTCTCTAATCAGTAAGTAGCAAAACTGGAGCTCTAACCCAGGCCCTCTCAGTGTACATTCTGCCACCCCAAAGTAATGCAACGTGCCAAATCATGCAATTTGTTAAAACTGAACTTATTTCTATTTAAAAAGAACCAGAGGAGCCAACTATATTGGAAAAAAAAAAGTGCAAGTAGCATTATTAAAATTCCTCCTGGAATTTTATTATAAATCCTTTCAAGCAGTATAATAATCCCTTGATATAAGCATAATTCCTCCTGATCATTAAAATACTACATACTCCCTAGCTGCAGATAATAATAATAGCAACAAAAAAGCTCTCATCTCTTGAATACACATATGCCAGACTCTGTCCTACATTCTCCACATTCATTGACTTTAATTCTTACAGCAATCTTAGAAGTAGGTATTATTATTATTACCACCACCACCATCATCATCATTATATAAATGGAAAAAACTGAGGCATAAAGCGGTTAAGTAACTTGTCCACGACCATTTGGCAAGTAAATGGGTTCAGCAACTTTTAGGTGCAACATTACACCGTCTTTTGAAATAGAAGCTTCTTTATCCCATTCTAACCTTTCCCCATCAGATTCAACCAATGATAAGGGAAGAATCTCTAGTTGAGATGAGCACAATTTAAACCCTTCCCATGCATGTTTATGCAATACCAATCTTGCCGACCTGTGACTATACTTTATCAAAGTGCTGAAGGATTCACATGTAAAGTACCTAACAGAGAACCTGGCACAGTGCATGCAGTTGACAATTACTGAGAGTCTACTGTGTGTCTGGCATTATTTTAAATCCTTTTCTCTATACATACTCCATAAATGTTAACTTGGTTCTTTTTTTGTCCTAATGGATAGGCTGAATCAAAAGTTGTTTCTTTGGAAATTAAGCTGGGCAATAGAGAAAACTTCTTTTCATGAAGGCAAGGACTGTTATATCAATGGGTATAAAAAGCTGTTGTATATGGGTTGTTAGGGACTACTGTTGCTCTGGCCCTTGATGAGACCCAGATGCACGTAAAAAAGTATGAGAGGAAATATAAATGAGGAGACTGAGGTCATAAGCTGGACTCCCCACCTACAGAGAGATTTCCTCTCCAGGAAAAGTAAAACTTAAAGCACAAAGAAATTAGAAGTTTGATTGATTTTCCAAATCAATTATGTGAATTTTAAATGTTATCTCCCTGAGTTCCTTTAAATATTATGCTTTCTCGACACTTTTTTTTTTTTGCGGTATGCGGGCCTCTCACTCTTGTGGCCTCTCCCGTTGAGGAGCACAGGCTCCGGACGCGCAGGCTCAGTGGCCATGGCTCACGGGCCCAGCCACTCCGCGGCATGTGGGATCTTCCCGGACTGGGGCACGAACCCGTGTCCCCTGCATCGGCAGGCGGACTCTCAACCACTGCACCACCAGGGAAGCCCTCTTGACATTTTTAAAGGAAACAAAAAATACTTTAAAGACAAAACTTTTCAGAAATCCACATATTATGTGAAAAAAGATACAACAGCCTCCCTTGCTAAAACTACAGTTTGGAGAAATTTGATTTCAAAATAACACTAACCCATTCATTTATTCAACAAGAATTGAGCAAGAACTATATTGCATACTTTGTGTTAAATGAAGTAGACATAAAAATGAAGTAGAAAATCTCCCTTCCCACTATGGAAAGAACCATTCTTTAAAATATGTCAAAGACTACTTCTAACTTGCCACAGTGATGGGTCCAAATGACACAGAAATAGTCATATAAAATACTATGATATTGGTTTGGGAAAAAAAATACACACACACACACACACACACACACGAAAATGAAAGCAAGTTCCTTTATAAAGGTAAACATATTCAGCATCAGTGGACCTCAGAGTAAGACTGGAGATTCAGGACGTCTGCTCAATCTAGTAGATTATCCAAATGGATCCATATCTTTCTCCTCCCTAAAATTCTTCCAATTCCTGGTTGATTAATATATTACATCTAAACATGAAAGATGTAGAACTACTTACAATAACAGAGAGGGGAAAAGTGGGAGGTAGTAAATACACAACTAAGGCAGAGATATGGGTTTCATTGTACATTCCACAGCCAATATGAATGATATTGATTTTCAGATTACCTGCTCTTTTATATTATTCATACCTCCTTTTCCCTCTATTAGTGAAGAGAACGAAATTGTCTGTGCACTTGCTTGATTCCACTGAGAGGCCTGAATCACCACTTGGAAATATCAATCATTCCTTTAAGATTAGTCTCTACTAAAAGCCTGCAGTGAAACGATAATGCACTAACCTGTCTCCAGTTAATGGCAAAATAATGGTTGCTTGAGAAGAAAACACAATGAAAGATAATCTCATTTGAGGGCTGCAAAATAAGAAAAGAGGCAGTTAAAACATTTTTAAAAGAAATATTGATATAATACAGATGTATAGCTAGGGAGTCTCATTTAAAATAAGTCTTACTGAATGGTTCAGGCTTCTTTTAAATGGAACTCCGTAAGTAGATACACTTAACCCTGCTCAACATTACTGCATATGTCATTTTGGATTTAGTCAGTGCTTCTCAGCACTCAAGCACTCCTCCCTGACCCATAGGACTGTTTAGGTATAGGCTAACTAGAAAGATGAATTCTAGGCCAATGGAAAATTTTTTAGTAGAAAGTGCTTCTTCCTTTGATGTTCTATCTCATCTCCTTCTAGGAGGCCAATCCCTTCAGAGTGATTATCATTAGCAATTTTAGGGCTGGAGAGCAGTCCGTTTGATTTAACTACCACAGCTATGAAAAGGAGTTCATACAGAACTTATCCTGAAGTAAGATTACTTAAAGAGTGTCATGGGCAATGTGACACAGAAGAACAAATCACATTTTGATTAGACATTTTCAATTTTCCAAGTCTCAAATATCACACTCCAGTTGGCAACAACTGCCCTGGTTAGCTACACCTTTTAAGCATTAAGCCTTGATCTCACAGAACGGTTCTAGTTTCGAAGACACTCTATGCAACTCTTACTAAGATCTGAAACTGAAGATGTGAAAGTAAGACCTACAAACTGAAGAGCAGAATGATATCAAAGGGTTATACATATTTGAAAAGTCATTCTCTTCAGTAGTCACCCTTTATTTCCTTTCTGCAATGCACTGTTGGTTAGTAACTGAGCAACTAAACTTGAACCAGAGAACCGTGTATTATAGAATTCCAATTTGTAAACCAGACCAAATAAGAGCCCCACTTCTTGGAAATATACTGAAATGACCCACTGCTTTTGATCAAAATCTATGGGACTCTGCACACTCTTGGATTAAATCAGAAAATTTATAAACAACTCTTTCTTCTGCCTTTGACATTTAAGGATCTAGGGCCTTGTTTATTTTTCTCTCCTAGACAAGTTTACCTCAGACCTTGTCCAGAAATGAGTGTTATATTTGGCTTCTTAAGCAGGAGACTGATGATTAAACATGGACAAGCATACATTTTTATAGGGATAAACTTACTGCTGCCAATAACTAAAAGCAAGGATTGCCTAGGCCTCTACAGATTGTTTGAAGTTACTTGCAACATGACTTTCAAAATGTTTTGATCATCCAAGCCTGTTTTACAGAAAACATTTGGGCTAACAAGACTGAAAGAAGCAATATTTAATGATACAGCTCCTTTTCATGTCCTTTCCATTATCTGGATAAACTTGCATTTGCTCATTGCATTTTTTCTTCTGAAAAAAAAAAAGGAGAAAAAAAAAAAGACTAGTGTCCTAAGGTTATTTTTAAATAGGGATGCCACTAATTCCTGGTTACCTCTAAATAAGAGAGTAAGCTGGATTTCATAGCTGTTATGCTTTTTATAGGAGAGAAACCAATCTTTCCTAGTGAGGCTTATTGCATATATAGAACAGTTAAATTTTAAACCAACCACACGCCCACATATTGCGTAAACACAGTCGTTTCTTTAAACACACACAAGTGCCTTTCCTGGTAGTGGGTTATTAACGTGTTCATTTGAAGTTTACCAACACTTATTATTTTTTTAATGAGGACCTCAACAATGCTAAGAATTGTGTGGAAAGGAAAATATGTTATGGATACTATTAGCATAAAATTTTTAATGTGGTAAATTATGAGAAAGCATAACTGAAATTCAGAACAGATGAAAATTCAGAAAGGAAAAGACATTTGTAATTGTATCTGAAGATACTTCCCCAGAGCCTGAGCCAAGTTTCTGGGATCCAGATGAAAAAAGCCCTCAACAACTGAAGGGCTGTCCTAATAACAGCATGTGTGTGATAAGACATTGAGGCACTTAAAAATCAACATTTCAGTAAAGGCTTTCCCTGCAAATGGTTTCCAACTTCCCTCCGCATTAAACTCCCCTGCTTAGAAATGGAAAGTGGGAGAAATACCTCACAAATCTCTCTGTAAGTTGCTGGACAAAATTGTAAATTTCAATCCAGTTATTTGCCACACTCCCAGACCTGAAAAAGGAAATTGAACTGATCATAAAAGCAACACATTTACTGGGGCCTAATCTGATCTCTTCTTCAAGCAAAGTAACAGCGTCAGCATCTGAAACTTAGGTGCTACGAGAATCTAGGAAGTCAACCCATCTTCAGGGACCACCTGCCTGCTAATTGTTTGGAGTAGGATCCCAGCTCTTCAAAATAAACACAGCCTTCCTTAGAAGGAAATGTAAACCACACTGGGTATGTTAACCCTAGACTTTGCCTAGCTACAATGAAAGCACTGTGATCAGGATAAAAACCCGGCAAACTCTAACCAGCGTGAGGCGCTGAGGACAGAGGGACCGAGAAAGAGTCTTGTCTGGGTTACAGGGTCGCAGAAGGCTATCCCAAGTGGCCGCACTCCCATTTCCCAAGAAACTCCACAACTGGCCAGCAGTGACTACCCATCTCCCAGCGAGCCTAGCAGCTCAGGGATCCTCCTATCACCCCGCAGCCCGCAAAGATCCGAAAGCGCTAGCTTTTCGGACAGAGATAGCAACAGGGCACCCATCACCGGGTTACCCACACCCCTCCCCAGGTCGCACATACATCTCAGCCTCCCCAGCCACAGCTCACTACCCAGTGCCACTCTCACCAGAAGACCCTGCATCTCCCTCCCGCACTCACTTGTCCAGGACGAAGTAGAGATCAAAGGCTCCACGACAGGAGGGCTGCTCCTGGGCGCTCACCAGCCCCCCAGGACCGCTGAGAGCTAACAGCCACAGCCCGGGGACCAGCCAGCTCCCGGGACTGCGCGCCGGGGAGAGCCCCGCCACCATCCTGCGGTCAGGGGTCTGCGACTCCCTCCTGCTCGCAGCCCCCTCTGCTCGACTCGGTGGCGACGCTAGGGTGGTAGGAGTTACCAGGGACGCACCCTGGGGTGGGGGATTGCGAGCAGCTAGGGCGCCGGCGCCTGGGTCAGCAGGACCTACTAACTGACAGAAGGAGGGAGACCGGGAAGGAGGGAGGTCCTAGGAGGACAAAGGGAGACTCCGCAACCGCCGCAGCTGCCGCCGGAACTCTTGACGAATCCCAGTGGAAGAGCGATCCAGTCCTCCACCTCCCGATTCCGGAGAGTTCCTGCAGACAATAAGGGCCCTCGGCGACAGCTTGCAAGAGAAGTTCCTCCCCGGCCTCTGGTCGAGCCTCTAGCGCCCGCCTGGAACCCGGACCGAGAGTTCCAGTCCGCCGGGAGGGCTCGATTCCGGCTGCTGCAGCGCGAAGCGGGGCCGGCACCCCCGGGACGCGGCCGCCGCCGCGCAAACTTGGACTGGAAACCCCTCTCTTCTGGTTCCCTTCCTCCGGCGGCCCAACTCCGCTCTGCACTCCAAACTTTCTTCCTCGTACTCCACTCCGGCACAGCGCAGCCGGGCGGTCCCCTTTAGGGGAGGAAGCTGAACTGGCCCCGGGACTGGTGGCTCCGGAGAAGCCACTCACAGCAGGCCAAAAGCGCGATCTGGCCGGGTGCCCGCAGTGTCAGTGTGCGCCCGAGGGCGGGGCCTGATCCGAAGGCCGCCGAGCCACACACACGCACGCTTGTGGGTTCGTGCCGAGCTGAAGATGACTAACGCTTGTCAGTTTTTGGAAAGGGGATACGTAGTTTAGAAAAACAGATGTCCTCTAGAAACTAAACATCTCCATGTATCCTGCAGCCTCGGCCTATTTCAGCAGCTGTGCAGAGCAGTCCTCGCCGTGGTTTGGGAAACTGAAGTCCAGCCATCCCAAGAGAGGCGATGCCCCCCCCCCCCCCGCGCACTCTGCCCCACCCCTATGACCACAAGCACAGTTGCTGCACCGCTACCTAAGAAAGGCAATTTCCTCTTTTTCTATAAACCTACTTGGTTGTTTCATCTCACCAAGCCTAGAAACCAGCATGGTGGTGGGAATGGGGGTGGGGTCGGGGGTGGGAACTGAACTCTTCAGCAGTGGACAGTTGTACCTCAAAATATTTCATCCCACTGTCATTTATCTCAAGCTCCAGATATTAAGCATTGCATCTTGCAGCAAGCTAGGCCACCCTTGCCAAACTGTGCAGGAGCAAAAGTTTGCAGGCGTTAGGATTCTCTGCTTATTCATTTTTCATTCCCTCCGTCCTCCCCCACCACACCTGTGACACCTGCCTTCCCCTGACAGAAACTGGCTTTTAGAAGCTACCAATCTCACTGGTATAAACACCAATAATTGACAGTAATGTGAAGTGTCACCTCCTCCTTTTCATTTGAATTAAATCAAGGCTTTACGATCAAAAGTTCATTTACTACCTAATCACATATTGTCTTAGCAATTCTATTGGTGGTCTTGCGTATTTAACTTTTCATTTACATAATCTTTGACATACAACCAGATTTGCAAGCTCTCTGAGGATAGAAACCTGCCACTTTAACAAAGATTTATTAAGTACCTACTATGTGCTAGGCACTGTTCTAGGACCTAGAGTTAAGGCTCCGAACAAGATGACAAGCCCCAGTTTCCATGAAGCTTGCAGTCTGGTTGAGGAGGAAAAACAGACAAAAATACGTAAGTAAATGTCTGTATTAGAAGGTAGTTTGCAGAGATTTAATATATGGTAATATGATAGAGAATGACCAGCTAGATGACTAACACAAAGAAGGTAGCCATTCCAAGAACTAGAGGGGGAAACATTCCCAGCTGCTCCAACTTTCCATAAGTATTAGCTTAGAACATTCAAGAAACAGAAAGAAAAACAGTGTGGCTAGAGTTCTGTGTGAAAGAGGAAGTAAGAGAACTAGGCAGGGACTAGTCTATGTGCTTTGTAAACTGTGGTAAAGAATTCAGATATTTTATATTGTGCTACTGGAGCCCATTAAAGGCGTTCCAGGGGTGGAGAATAGGATAAAGTGATATGATCTATGTTTTTCAAAGATCATTCTAGCTGATATGACACACTGAATTTGGAGACAGCAAGAATGAAAGCGGGAAAACCGGTCAGGAGGCTACTGCGGGATCAGGACACAATAAAATGGTACCTTGGACCATCACCCCTATAGTGGCTGAACTGAGAGATATGAATGGATGAGAGCTTCAATAAATAGAGGTAGATCCCCAGTTTGGAAATGTCTGCCACTTAGGGATGGAAATTCCACTATCACCCATTGGATCCACCACTTTTTACCTGATAGGGGGTAGGGAGGGTTCTGATGGGGCAAGTGGCTGATTGAGTGGAAGATAACTTACACTTTTGTTAAAAAGAAATGCAAATCCTCCATTGTTCTCAAGTAACTGAGCTCCAGAAATAAAGTCCAGTGAGAGGGATGGCTCCATTATAAGGATCCTAATTCTGTGCTCCTTGGTCTCATATCTTCTTAAGGTTCTGAAACTCTGATTCTTCTGCAGCCATCAGGCCTCCAGGGATATGGTGCCACCTCTCATTTCAAATTTAGGGCCAACTGTAGATACATTAATTTCTTTGACTTCCCACAGCAAAACTGAAACAGGCTGACATTTTCAGGAAACTTGTGTTAACGGCTGTTAAAGTTTTTTTTTTTTTTTCAAGGTTTTTATTATTTATTGTTGGTTAAAACTGGTCTTCATTTTCAGCTTTAGTTTTAATGAAGACAGAATCCAAGATAGCATATACTTTTACCAATTAATATCATATCAGTACCTGACCGAATAAAATCTAGGGGGAAAAAATCTGCCAAAAAGTAATGACAAATGGTTTCAAGTTAAGAGGGGATAGAAGGTAAAGAAATATGAGACACAATGCTAACCATGTACTCTATCCTCAGGAGGAAGTATTGTAAACTCACGTTGGCTTCCTTTTCCCCCAGCTTCCTGACTCCTTTTCTGCTCAGCTTCTGGGACTCCACACACTAGTCTAAGGATCTGTCTTGTGCTAGGCCCAAACTAAAGCAAAATACTTTGGACTTAAAACTTGTTCTTCCTCATAATCCCTAGGCCCTCCTAGACTCCTCTCATTCAGTTTTTCTTTCCTGACCCAGGCCAGCAGAGGTGATTGGCATACCAAAGTGTATTACCTTTGTTTTGTTTGTTTGTTTGGGTAATTAATTCTGCCCAGTTCTGGAACTTCTATCATTTCACTCATTTGCTCATATAAGATCTACAGCAAAGCAGGGATGTGGCCTCACCTAGCACGGACCAATAATTAATCAAATCACTTTCATCTAATATAAATTAGTGGGAAGGTCATTAATTACTTGGGCAACAAAACTGTCCCAATTTGTTCCAGACTGAGGGGTGTCCAGTGACATGGGACTTTCAGCGCTAAAACTGGGGCAGTCCCTGGGATGGTCCCTAAAGCAGCAGTCCTCAACCTTCTTTGGCACCAGGGATCAGTTTCCTGGAAGACGATTTTTCCACGGGTGGCGGGACGGGGTTGGGGGGACAGGGGGAGAGGTTCAGGCGGTAATGAAAGTGATGGAGAGCG
The DNA here is from genome assembly GCF_008692025.1 of Phocoena sinus. Taxonomy (NCBI): domain Eukaryota; kingdom Metazoa; phylum Chordata; class Mammalia; order Artiodactyla; family Phocoenidae; genus Phocoena; species Phocoena sinus. The sequence goes on from NC_045767.1 coordinate 96,522,421, forward strand.
ACAGGGAGCGGCAGATGAAGCTTCCCTCATATGTCCGCCGCTCACCTCCTGCTGTCCGGCCCGGTTCCTAACAGGCCACAGACCGGTACCAGTCCACGGCCCCAGAGTTGGGGACCCCTGTCCTGAAGGACGCTTTTGGCCACACTATTTCTAAGCAATAATGAGGGAAGGTGAAAGCAAGGGCAGACTTAGGAATCTCCACAAGCCATAAAGAAGGAACAGTCACAACAACAACATTTTCTCTTCCCCTGTCTCAGGTGAGAGGACTCAGGGCATTGTGTCAGCTGGACACCGGCCAGGTAAGCCTTCCAACTGACTTTTGTACCATTACAGACATGCTGGAACACTGTTTAACTTTCTATTTTAAATCAAGATAGGATGGGATAGGGAATGCCGCTTTTGAAGCAGAGGGGGATGGTTACACTGAATTATTTAGATAAATAAACCTAAAATATTTGTATTTTATCAAATGATTTGCATTTCTGCTGAAGTATTTTGCTTCATAATCCGTGCAAGCCCCTACTCTTTGAAAGTTATTCTTTGTATCAAACCAAACTTCTAGTTCAACAGTAGAATTTATCACCTTACTACATAAAATATGCTAATAAATCCAAAAACACTTTAAACTTGGTTTAATGCAGTTAGAATAGCTTGACATTGATTAATCATTAATCATCATTAACCTGATGATTAAAAGTGTCCACTAGGCCCTCTATCATTGCCCACCTCTTGTACCCACAAAGCTCCTATGGATTTCATGTTAAATTTTATTTAATTATTTATTTACTGATTTTTATTTAACAAGTATTTATTGATATCTACTATGTATCTGGTAATATTCTAAGAATAAAATTTATACCCCTGTTCTCAGGAGTTCATCTTTCCAATAACCTGTCATTAATTTATTTCTATCTCCCCTGACCCCAACAATGAACAAACAGAAGAGACAAATAAGCAACAATAATAGACACAGGAAAATAAAAATAAACGTATACTTTATGTGTAAAAAATCATATAATCTATATTATTTACAAGTAGATAACTTCGTATGACATCCACAGTGACAAACGTGGCTCTCCTGGAAGTACAGTACCACACTGGAAGTGATTCATAGCCACGTTATCATTATGTGATAACTACCGTGATTCACAGGAAGATAATAAATCTACCTATAGATGACAAAGCTTATTTAAACTCTGTCAGTATAGTCATTAAAGAATTAGATTTCCCCAATGTCTGAACTAGTTCCTGAGAGTCAACAAAATGCTCTAGGAAGGCGCAATTACTTCTAAGTTAATATCTCTATGTATGACCAACAGGGAATGTAGCCAACGACAGAGAATGGTTACTAACATCTGCATTTGGGATTGGGTGTATTTTTTTTTTTTTCAGTATGTGGGCCTCTCACTGTTGTGGCCTCTCCCTTTGCGGAGCACAGGCTCCAGACGCGCAGGCTCAGCGGCCATGGCTCATGGGCCCAGCCGCTCCGCGGCATGCGGGATCCTCCCGGACCGGGGCACGAACCCGTGTCCCCTGCATCGGCAGGCGGACTCTCAACCACTGCTCCAACAGGGAAGCCCAGATTGGGTGTATTTTAAATCCAGTTTCCCAGAAACAGACCTGAGACTCTGGGATTTGCCTGCAGGAGGTATATTGGGTCATGCTCTCAGGAGAAAACCCATGAGGGGTGAGGGAAGCAGAAATCGTCAGAGAGAAAGTTGAAACATGAAACAGTTGCAAAGGAAGCCTCAGCCAACCCTCGTAATGGCCTTTCACAGTTGTCCTGAATCGAATGAGGCAATGGGGCCAGAGTTTTGTATCTCCTCGTGGACCAGTCATTAAATGGGGCTGCCCTTTAGAGAGTATAACGTTGGGCAAGGCAGCTTCCTCTGGCTTAGGACAATTATAAGGAGGGACTCAGCAGTGAGCTGCCAGCAGTCAAATTCCAGCAACCAGAACATCCACAAAAAGCCAAACACCTGGCAGCTTGTTTGCTGAACGTCTTATCTCATGTGCAACCTCAGACCTTCACAAACCAGTGCAGGCTCAGACTGGCATCCTGGAATGATAAAGTCCTGTGAGGGCATCTCTTCCTCTCATGCCCTCTAGAGTAGACCTGGTCCAGGTCAGTTTCTCAATTCTTAGTGAAATTATTCTAATAATATTCTGTCGTCCCACGCCTCCTACACACTTTGCTGTGATTTATTTTTCTGAAGTGCAAAACCAATCATACTCATCGCCTAACTAATAGTCACCAATGAGATACCATCTCCTAACCATTTAAGGCCCTCCGCGACAGCATTACAAATTAGCTCTGTATCTTCACCTATAACAAGTTAAGCCCCCTAATGTACTCTATGCTCCAGAGAAACCATGATAGTCACCGGGGCCCCCATATACACAATTATACCTTTCGGACTTGCCTCATTTTGTACCACATTTCCCTGACACCATGTTCCAGGTGCCAGATTCTATCTCCTCTTTCTCTTCCCTTGCATTCTGTTACTGAACAGTTCAGGTCAAAAGCCATTATGTGGTGCCAAGCAAATGGCCGCCTAGCGGAGAGAAGCTATAGTAGTTGAGGTCAGGGTGTCAGAGGCCAACCGGAGTGAGGAGTGTTCCCCTGTTGCAGGGAAGGGCAGCCTGGCATGGAATATTGTGCCAAAAAAGGGTGAGGGGGATATCCACGTGGGAGAGCAGTGGCCCAGTATGAGGAGTCAAAGAACCAGCCAGGTGAGGAGGTTACCTGTGCGTGCGTGTGTGTGTGTGTGTGTGTGTGTGTGTGTGTGTGTGTGTAGAGCAAGTGTTGCTCAGTGTGAGGTTTCTGAGCCTAAATGAGGGGAGGAAGACTTCTGTACAGGGGAGGAAGTCCACTGTGGAGTAGTTGGAGCCTGAGCACAGACTTCCACGTAGGGAGGTCACCCCAGTGCAGGGTGTCAGAGCATGAACAGAGCAAGAAGAGAGTCTACACTGGAAGACAAGCTGTCCAGAATATTGGAGCAAGGGTGGGACAGCACAGTGCCGGGTATAAGAGCCTGAGCAGTGTGAAAAGACATTTTGCACGAGGGAACAAGCCTGGGATCGGACTGGACCCAAGCAGGGCAAGGAAAGTTTCAGAATGGGGAACACGTGGCAGGGGATATTGAAACCCATGTAACACATGGAGGGCTTTTTATCAGGGGTCAGCTGCATAGGGTATCAGAGACCAGATGGGTTATAGAAAGTGCCACCCCAGGGCAAGGTGGCAACCAGTACAGAGTGTCAGTGTCTGAGTGGGGGTGGCAGGTGGTGACAGTGTCAGAACTCCTAAAGCATGAGGGTATCAGGATTGGGGGAGGGTAACAGTGGTGATGAGAAGGTGATTACATACAGAGGGATAGATAAATTAAGTAAACATAAATAACACACTCTTCACCACTAGAAAAGGAAGTTACAAATAAGGAAATGAGAAAATAGTTATTCTTCTCGTAGGTCTATGATGCATCTTGACACAACTTGAGTCATAAGCCAGTTTTCAAATTCTAGTCATTTTGCTGTTTATCAGCATCCCAGCTGGGGAAGTGGTGGGAATCAAAGAAAAGAGAAAAGTTCCCTGAAACGGTGGACACTGAATAAACTCACTCAACACTGATCCAGCTCCCCTCTAGCACGTCTTTCTGCCTGTTAGAAAGAGTTTAAAAAATGGGCATTTCCTAAACTCCCTTACAGGTTTTCCTCACGGTTTAGAATCCACCCATATATGCTCATGCCAGACTTTGGGTCAGAACCAAGTTCCCTGAGGAGACGGGCAGCAGCGCATGCAGGTCATGACAGAGGCTGTGTGCAGAAGGGAGCATGTGAGGCTCATTCAGTGGCTTCGGGGTTCACCTCCCTAATCTCAGCAGGGTGAGCAGCTCCTTTGCAGCCCAGTGCTGGCGTGTATTTGGGGAATTGTTCATGAATGCCCAGGCTTCCCTCTCCTTCTTCAGCTAGATATCATTTCATTTAGATTAGCTAGACCAAATTCTGTTTTCAAGTACTTTAAGTCCTAATATTCTACAATCCCTGTGAACTTTACATTAGTCATTTTGCTGACATTTATAATTATGATAAAAGGTTATAAATGGAAAAAAAGAGAAGAAATTGTGAATCTTTAAATTATCCATTGCACCCATTTGATATTATTCTTCTCCTTGGTAAACTCAGATATTCTGAAGGAAAAAGGGAAATTAGACTTGAAAAAAAAAGTTTTCAAAAGTGCTTTACAGTTTTCAAAAGTTTCACACACATGATTTCATATAATCCCACAATAATCCTTTTTTTAAAATCCCCTACCCCTATATTGCCCCTCCCACCTTCCTTCTCCCCAATGGTAGCCACTAGTTTGTTCTCTATATCTGTGAGTCTGCTTCTTTTCTGTTTTATTCACTAGCTTGTTGTATTTTTTAGATTCCACATATAAACGATATCATACAGTGTTTGTCTTTCTCTGTCTGACTTATTTCACTTAGCATAAAATTGAAAATTGTAAAGCACAACAGAATTTAAAGAATCATTCAACTAAAATGTGACCTTCACAGTAAGCAAATCAATAGATTTTTACATTATGGATTTTTTTTTTAAATAAGATCCTATTGACTTCTTGGAGGATATCGTAAGACAAATACAAATCTTTTTAGTTTTCCTAAGAACACAGAAGTAAGAATTTTAAATAACAAAGTTCAAAGAATGGAAGTGGCTATAGATAGAAACAGACAACTCGGAAGGGAGACAAAACAAGTTATAGCTAAGAATGACACCTTCCTCAAAAGAAACAAACGAATAAAAAAGACAATTATCCTGGGGATGATACCTAAATGAAGATGTTCTTAGCCCATCCATTCAGCTGAGGCAATTCAATTTTGGCTATCCTTGTTCCCTTGCCTGCAATTCGTTGTGTGAGAAGGGCTCCCCATACCTATGTCTCCACCATTTTCAAAAAGTGAAAAAAAAAATCTCTCTTTTAAGTTAAGCACTATATTTAAAGACTTTGTAGGCAACATGAAAAAGAAACTTTTTTTTTTTTTGCTTCTTCCAAACTTGTTTATATAACATTTTAAACAGCCACATTGTTTCTGCTCCAAGATATTTAAGCTGTGGTATAAACTATTTTTTAAGATAAAAAAAGTTTGAAATGTAATTTTTCTATTTGGAGTGCCTACCATAAGTACTACAATTTAAAAGATTTTTCATATTTTGGAGTCCTTGCGTTTCTCATGGAAACCGCTTGATTAGTGCATATCCAACTTTATTTTAACAGCACATATGGCACCTAGATTATCTATCCCAGTTTTCTTGGGAGGTTCTTTGAAAGGAGCAGTAGGAAAGTTGTCAATCCCCAAATGGCCAATGGGTTTCATATGTAGCAAATCTGGCTAGCAAAAATACCAGCTTAAGTTCACCAACACTGGACCACAAGTGCCTGAGGATATTTTTTAAAGTTTAGTGAACCAGAGGTTTGCTTTTGACCCTGATCTTTTTACAGAGTTAACACTTGTTCATCAGATAAAGGGAGTCTCAATTTGAAGAAATTCATTTTTACAAATTTTTAAAATTTATTAATCAAACAAATATGTAATGCCCACTCTTTGCAAAACACTGATCTGTGCTCTTTGGAAGACAGAGTCTATTAAGAGATACTCTAGTGAGATATTCTAGTTATTGAACTAAGATAATTCAATAACTATAATACCAAGATTAAAATGATGTGATGGAGTATAACAGGAATTCCGAAGAGTGAGAAATTACTCACAGCTGGAAAGATCTGGATCAATGGAGGGCAGAGCGTTTAGTCTGCATTTTGAAAGATGGGTAGTGCTTTTAAGATTAGCCCAGATGAAGGGAAGAAAAGTCTGCAGAAAGAAAAGGCATAAACAGCTTCTGTCTGAAGATGGGGGATGGTGAAAAGATGGCATCATCGATTAAGATGTGTAGAAGAGCAAGCATATGTTTTTTAAGGCACAACCCTGTGATTACATTCTTTACCTGTTTCATAGGACTAGTATTGTGTTTTAATCATGTATTTTATTATGCTTTCTCTAGAGTATTGTCATCATACTCTTAACAAGTAGTATGACTACATGATACCTTAAAGTTAATGTTAAGTCACCTCTTACGGAAAATGTGCTTGGAGAAACAACAGTCTCCCTGAGGCCCACTCCAGCCTCCATCCAAGGGAACCGAAGCACAGAGCAGTGAATGTACAGAGTACCTAATAGGTACAGTAAAAACTTAATGTCACTGGAGCCCTGAGTGTGTGAAGGGAGAGAGTAGAAAGTAAAACTAATCCAGCTGGATAAGGTCCAATATGTAGAAGGCTTTAGGTCAATACTGCCCACCACCTGTTTTGGTAAATAAAGTTTTACTGGACACAGTCATGCCCATTGGCTTACACATTATCTGTGGCTACTTTTGTGCTACAACAGCAGCAGAGCTGAGTAGCTGAGACAGAAACCATATGTCCCACAAGCCTAAAATATTTACTATCTGAACTTTAATGAAAAAGTTTGCCAAACTAGGCCTTCAATAAAAACCTTTTCGTGTTATGGACATTTTTGTGGAGACAATAATAAATTTTAAACACCAGAGGAGTTCAAACAGAGCTTTGCTTTAAGAAGGATAACCAGGTTGCTTTAGTGAGACAAATTAGAGAAGAAAGACACTGGGGAGATGAGAACACTTAAAACTATTTTCACAATAGATAAAATTTGGTATTCTTTTCTTGCTTTTTATCTTGTGTTTAATGAAATACTAAAGCCTAGGTTGATTCAAAACTGCAAAGTTAACAGTAATATTAGAAGAATGACACTTTTAGGAATGGGAAGGGAAAGGAATTTCTTTGCCTCAGAGAAATAGTCAACACATGTAGTCGGGAACTAAGTTCTGCCTGGGAAAAAAGCTGGAGACTGGCAGCTGTGCAGAAGACTGGATGAGAAGGCTTGCAGGAAACAGCACATGGGAAATCTCATTGTTGGAATAGGGTCCCAGAAGGTCTCGAAAGTAGGTAATAAGCCTGCCATTTCTTTCTCCTTTTTTTTAAGATTTATTTTTTTTAATTTATTTATTTAATTTATTTTTGGCTGCGTTGGGTCTTCGTTGCAGCATGCGGGATCTTTCATTGAGGCACGCAGTCTTCTCCCTAGTTGTGGCGTGCGGGTTTTCTCTCTCTAGTTGTAGCACAGGCTCCAGAGCATGTGGGCTCTGTAGTTCGGCACGTGGGCTCTAGTTGTGGTGCGCAAGCTCAGCAGTTGTGGTGTGCGGGCTTAGTGGCCCCGCTGCATGTGGGATCTTACTTCCCTGATCAGGGATTGAACCTGCGTTCCCTGCATTGTAAGGTGGATTCTTTACCACTGGCACACCAGGGTACACCAAGCCTGACATTTCTAAACCAAAGTCTTCAATTCCATTCATAGGGTTCACCCCAAGGAAGGAGTAAATTTGGTTATAGTAACAGATTCCAAGGTGAACTAAAGAAAGACAAAAGGAAATAGCATTAAGCTACAAAGTGTCCCATAGAAACTCCAGAGCAGAGTGTAATGGCACTTATAGATGGGATTAGAGTCTAATCTGGAAGATGCAGGCTCCAATTTCTAACTTCCAAAAAAGAAGGTTTTGTTGTATTGGTCTAGTTTGGATCAGATGTCCATCCTTGACTGAAACTCAAGTTCAGAGGCAGGAACATGTAACCGACACACGACAGACAGGGCCTCACCCTGGTGGTGAGAGGACATTTCCTAGAGATGGCATACCAGGAAGATACCTTAGAAGGTGTCCCCCACAAGAAGAGTAGTCCCTCTTTTATAAGGAGAGTCATGGAGGGAGCAAGATTCACTTTACAAAAATTTTGCTCACAGCAAAATTCTTTGGGAGACGTCAGTTCCACAGAGTACAATATGTGTATTGTTTATACCGATCATCTCTTTTCTGTCTAAAAGATTTTTCTCTCACATGAAGCTCAATTAGACAAAGAAAAGGCTGAAAATGACTTTTATAAATTAATTTTTAAACAATTACAGTCAACATTTTGATTGATATTCTAACCAACTACTAAAAAGAAATAAAATTCAGTGTATGGTTCAACCAACAAGCTTCTGTTTTTGAAACTCTGACCTTGACAAATTTGCATTTTAAAGACACTCATTAATGATTTCCCTTCTGTGGCACAAATACTGAATATAAACCAAGGGAGCCCGAGTAGGCACAAACATCAATATGTAAAGGATATCGCAGATAAATTCATTGCACCTTGAGGTGATTAGTTTAAAACTCATTGAATTTCTAGTCTTTGCATTAATGCTCTTTTGTTCATACATGATATAGTACAAGAAGGATCACGTGGCAGTCCAAAAAATATGCTAACAAAGTTGATATCTTCACCATTCATCATATCCTTGACACTTCTAACAAAATGGTTTTCCACCCTGAATTGACAGTCAAAACGGAGAGAGACAGTCAAAGCTTCACATAGAATTTTAAACTGCGCTCGTGTTATATGGTAACACAACACAATACCAAACTCATGAGATCAAACAAAAAATTTCTCTTTTCCCTGATGCTGACTTAAGAAGTGTATCATCCCTTTTAACTAGTCATTTTTCTTACAAGAGTATCTTGTAAGAGGTACAGTGCATTGACATTCTTCGTATATTACTTTATGCCGGGATTTAAAACTGAAAGCTAGTTCCACAGGGAAACAAGAAAAAAAAAACATTTCTAAGTCTCCTTGCTGTGGCTTACTAAGAGAGTTAACAGGGCAGGCTAAAAGTGTGTATCTGAGTGTAAAATAAATTTCTGAAGAAGTATGACAAAATGTTTGCAATCACCCTTTTGCTAAAAGCTATGGGTTATTCCGTTTCCAGTGCACGTGGGGATGAACCTTGTGATTGTGTCTGCATTATTGGCTCTCTCTTTAGTAAGACCTCTACTAGCAAAATACGTATTTAATATTCTTGATCCTAATGATTCAGGAAAATGTTCTGGACTTCTTTTGATATTTTCCCTTTCCCTATTTGTCCACCCACCTCTTTCTAATTTATTTCTAACTACTTCTAACTTGCTGACTTATTGATCCATATTTATACAAAGAAATCTCTGAAACATTTGTCTGTGAGCACATATATATAAATTAATCACCTTCCATATATTAACCTTAAAACCTGCCTCAGTTAAAGAAGGTCTTCCTTTCCTTTTACCTGTGCCTTTTATGTCTACATCTTTGAGATTAAACATTCATTTCTTCCAACCTTCCTTCTCTGTAGGGCTCTGTATTTGGAGCTTTTATATAAATGATACCATCTGACAATGAATTTCTGGAAAAGGTACTATATCTTCTGGATGAGAATACCGATGCATAGAGAGTCAAGACTTAGCTGGTACACTGAAGAACAGAGACTTAAGGGCAAGTCTTTTGATGGATGCCCTGTGTAGTTTTCTTTCCATGATGCTTTGCCCTTGTTCTGCAGGGTCTCCGCATCAAAGGGCACAGCTTCTGTGAGGCAAATTTCTCTGCACAGCTCAAGATTTTACTCCTTCCTGACTTATTCCTACCTCATCCTTTATAAATCACCTCTCCATTGGATTACCCAGTTTGAATGTTTTTCATCTGTTTCTTGCTGGGAACGTGATTAGTATGGCTCACCCCTAAGCAGCACTCTCCAACCCTCTCCTAACTTCCATCCCCCCTCCCATTTCTACCAGGTCCATCTCAACTACTCTCTCACTTGCTCCCATTAAACTACCCATTCCTGCAATTCTTGTTCAAAACAAACAAGTTCTTCAAGCGTTCCTCATAAAGACAAAACAATCTGATAAAAAAATTCACACTAATATATGCAACACTAATAAATATTTAATGCGTTAACTTTCCTTCTACCCATCTCCAAGCTGACCAACGATATTTGCATATTTACATTAGTCTCAAAGAATAAATATCTAATGGCAGAATGCCAGCCATCTGTTGCAGGTGGCTTAGGGTCAGATCTTTTTAACTATGTAGGCTCAAAGGTCTATGGTTAAGGGAAGGGATTACTGGCTAGGGCTGAGTTTCAAAGCTACTTTTGTAGCATCTAACTCACTCTCTCCCTATGTTGAATCTGGTTGGTGATAAAAGCATCTAATAGATAAAAATTAATTAGTAATACATTAATATTAAACAAGAGTAAAAGACTGTGCTTTAGATGGAAAGTTCCAGGAGGGCTTTCTGTATAGGACGATTATGTATGGTCTCCAATTCTAATCATATGGGCAGTTTGCTTAATCAAAAAAATTTTTTCAATGAGATAGTGCTGTCAAATAGTTTTCAGTGAACGTATTCTTTGTTATTTTGTGTAATTACTTATTCTTTTCCTATTTAATATTTAAATAGGAAATATTTAAAGTGTTAAAAGACTTTAAGAAGTCTTGTGCATTTCAACTAAATAAAATATAAATTAAAAATATATAACAAAATTTCCTATGGACTTGGAAAAAATAGACACATCAGAGAGGATTGAAGACTGGGTTGTCTGTACCTTATCAAATAATAACCCAAATAAAAATATGCTTCCAGACATGTACAGATGGCTGTTTTATAATCACTGAAACTTTAAAAATGATGAAATATGGCTGGCCTTTAGGTTTCCTGGATAAAGTCTATTATAGGATGATTTAGCATCTGAGGATCCAGAGGATGTATAACAAGTGTTATCACCAAAATAATGTTGGATAAAGTCGTCAGTGGAGCAGAAGTAAGAAAGCAGCCTGGGGCCTTGGGAACCTTCTGTCTGGCCTGTAGCACCGTTATCTGCCAGAGTATCTAGCCTGTACAGAAACCTTATTTTAATTTCACTTGGGATCCATATGTTTCTGCCGACCTTTCCTTACAAAGATGACTTTTTTCCCACATTTTGCTATTTTCTGCTTTCCAAGCATGTGGGTATTTTTTTTAATTCTTTTGGTTTTGTTGAAGTGACATTTCACTAGCTAAGACAAACAAAGCTTCTAACATTGGATAGTGATTAAAAGAGTTTGATAGCATCTTAAATGTACACATAATATAAAGAACAGCACAGATTGTGCATTCTATATTCTGACACTAGCACCTATGATTCTAACACTATATTTGTTTAATCCAGTAATCATCTTTAGCTTCATCTTATCAAAATGAACTCAAGTTCATTCTCATTAATTGTTGGGTTTTCTTGTAATGCACTTATAAGTATCTCAGAAAACCTTCTGGATACATTACTCATTCTAAATCTCTGCACAAGCTGAGTTTTCCAATTATTTAAAATATGTGATACTCATTAAAGGGCATGACTGGAATGTGGCTTGATATAAGGGAAGGCTTTAACCTAAACAACTGTACTGAAAGATCACTGAAGAATAAGTGTCACCAGATGGTCTGCATGAAGTCAAATATCACAGTTCTGTCAGTGTAGTTTCAGCACCACCCAGAGATGAAGGTGACTTGGCCATCTGACATGGACTTTCCAGTTGCTTGGCAAATATCGCCTGACCATGTGTTGAGGGACATCACATGTCAAAATTTGATGATATCAGCCATGAAAATCATCCCATAGCTATGCTCTGATTGCATTTCTACCAACCAATTTGAATTTCCATGGAAACATTTTTTTACAGGGGAGAGGATGTGCATACCAGGTGATATCAGTATTTTAAAACTCATTTGGTAGTTGTACTTTTCACTGAAAATTAATAAATGGTCACACTGAGGTACCTATAACAAAATTATTGTCCCTTTTTTTTTTTTTCTGTGGTAAGTGGGCCTCTCACTGTTGTGGCCTCTCCCATTGCGGAGCACAGGCTCCAGACGCGCAGGCTCAGCGGCCATGGCTCACGGGCCCAGTCGCTCCACGGCATGTGGGATCTTCCCAGACCGGGGCACGAACCCGTGTCTCCTGCCTCGGCAGGCAGACTCTCAACCACTGTGCTACCAGGGAAGCCCTATCATCTCTATCTTGCTTCCATAGCTATGCTAGTGTTTAAGCAACTCCCTTAGTTTCCTTTTTTTTTTTTACCACCCTCCCTATTTCTTACCTCCTAACAAAACCAGCTGTAAAGTGTTGTCCTACCTATTCTACAGGGTAATTGTGAAAATAAAGTGAAAGAATATAAGTTAAAGTACTTTTATTAAATATAACAACTATGTAATTTTATAATTGAAATTAGTATCTTGCACCTTGTAGGTACTTAGCGAATACTTTGGAATTATTTATATGCCACCTTGTTCCACAAAGGAGTTAAGTCAACAAAAGATTAGTTAGGAAAGATATCTCTCTTCTTCCTAACTAGAATTAGCACTGTTTCTTTCTCATTTTCTTACCCCACTCCTAATCCTTGATAAGAAGAGGAAAATAGTTAAATCCACTTTCAAATACTTTAGCAGCACCTTCTGGTGTTATCTTTATATTTCCAATACTATGTAATAACAAATAACATGCTTATTGTGATATACCCTGATTTTTCACTAATGAAAACATGCTAATAAGAGAGAGATTTAACTCCCTTATATCACTGCCTTGCATGTAGATATTTCTCTCCCCTTATTTTTCCAGAAGAGCTGTAATATCTATAGGGTTTTTTTTTTTTTCTTTTTTCCCCATGGGCTGTGTTTTCCCAGAGAAGAATCCTACAGTCTCCTGCCTAAAGAATATAAATTTGGCCTCCAGTATTCCGTATGTTAAGAACCCCATAGAAAAGGGTTCTGAGAGTCTCATTTTTCATAATGCAGACTTTCACATTTTCCCGATCTTTATTACAGTATCTCCTCTCCACTCTTAACTGTATCTGGAATCTCTATGAGCAAAACATCTTTGGTTCAACCAGTTAACCTGCAGGCTTCTGCCTGGGGAGGAGATAGAATAGGGGAAATGGAAGCTCCTCCTTATAACACAACACTGTCAACCTATTCCCTTGCTTTCAGCCCCACCCTGCATTCTCACCTTCAGAAGCACCTGTGGTTTCAATTCAGGAGCAATTCCAGGGTTCAGCAGTTTTAATTAGCCTATTGGTAAGCTTAGGTTTCAGCTTTCCTAGATCTGCTAAGTCAGTTACCATTTGTCCATCTGCTTGGCAGCCTCCAAAATTATCCGTTGTTCCAAAAATGTACTGGAATGTTAAGTGAGTAATTGAGAGGTGAGGTCTTATACTTTGAATTAGCAAGCCAGATGAACCAATGAGAACACACTTGCCCACAGTGTTCTCAGTATCCTGGCTTTCTCCAAATCTATTTAGGGAATGAGAATGTTGATTAAGAGAGGAAATTATAGATTACCCAATTTCCACTTAAGTCTATGATTAAATAACCTTATGTGAAAATTACTTGTAAGAACATACTCCCGTCACGATTTCACGTAGACTCTTAGCTTCTCTGTAAATCTGTGCTTGTCAGTAAATCCCCAGTGCCAAGCATGTGCCTGATCGAAAACTGGTGCTCAGTAAATGTTTGTTGAAAGAATGAACACAAAGACCTATCCCTCAGACAGAGGTTTAGTTCAGTTCAGCAAGAAAGTTTCAGGTCTTATTGTCGTTGTTATTTTTAAATGGAATTATATTGCATCAATATTGGCTTCGTGATTATACAGAACAGCAGCGAGGGCTTCCCTGGTGGCGCAGTGGTTGAGAATCTGCCTGCTAATGCAGGGGACACGGGATCGAGCCCGGGTCTGGGAGGATCCCACATGCCGCGGAGCAACTAGGCCCGTGAGCCACAACTACTGAGCCTGCGCGTCTGGAGCCTGTGCTCCGCAACAAGAGAGGCCGCGATAGTGAGAGGCCCGCGCACTGCGATGAAGAGTGGCCCCCACTTGCCACAACTACAGAAAGCCCTCGCACAGAAACGAAGACCCAACACAGTAAAAATAAATAAATAAATTACTAAAAACTCCTACCCCCAACATCTTCTTAAAAAAAAAAAGAACAGCAGTGAAATCCTCGTGAGAAACTTCCTTGTACTTCCTTATTCACAAGTATCGCAAAAATTTCAGTCAATCCTTGTGACTACCCACTCCCTTTTTCAAGATGCATCTACAATCAGAGGGATTTCTTCAGTACCAAGGTATTCATATATGCAGAAAGAGTGGAGGATGGGCAGATAGAATCTGGTCCTCAGTGTCATGTCAACAGGGCATGTGCCAGCCAGCTTCAGTCTTCAAAGAGGAAGAGGGTGGAAGATGAGCTTAAGAGGAAGGACAGTGGGAATGGGAAATGCCAACAAAAACTTGATTAATATCTCAAAAATATTATTCTACCTTTCCCACTTGGAATCCCATGGGGTTGATCTACTTTAGTTTTTACTTTATCACAACCTTGCCCAAACCTCTTCCTTGTTCTTGTCCTTCCACAAGCTCTCTGCATCCCCTTCCCACATTCCCCAGTGGCTTATTTCGCCTGGCCCGGGCTGTTTGTGTCTCACAGTTGTCCTGCTGTCAATAGGGTGGGATGACCAGGTCGAGCCAAGCTATCTGGATAATGTCACTCCTGGCAGCTGTAACACACTATGCCTTCTTCACGTTAGGGACACTCCCAGGAGTCATGTGGGGCCCACTTATACAAAATTGGCTCTCTGCTTCATTCATCTGGCAGCCAAGACCCATAAACTAAATCTGGTTTCCAGCAACAGCAGTGGTAACATCAATATCAAAATTAGTTTGATCCATTCCACAAATGTAAAACTTTGTTTTTTATATGCTTTGTCAAGTACTTCTGTAAGCAGTGTTTCTGGAGACCACCTCCAACCGTGATTTATACTGAGACCTTGACTTTTATGAAACACAGCAATAATAGCAACCGACATAACAGTTCTAAGCTTAGGCTAAATGTTTTACAAAAACTATCTCACTAAATCCTCATCACAATCTCATCTCCATTTTACAGATAAAGAAATAGAATCATAGAGAATAGTTACACTACTTGCCTAAAGTCATCTAATATAAATACTCAGTCCAGAATTAATCAATAATTTTATCAGAACCCAAACTCTTAACCACTGTCGTATTTGACCAACCAAATTGATGTAAGAATGTATAAGTAATCTGTAACTACAGATACAGATAGTACCAGAAAATCAGGCATCATTATGAAAAGAGAAATTTAGACTTATATTAACTGTTCTAGGTTAAAATATTTATTACTCAGTTAAAATACTAGCACAGATATATAGATATATAATTAACAATAAAATGTGTCCTGAAGAAAACAAGAGTGGATAGGTCCATTTTTTAAACTTTAGAGACACATTTGTAACTATCACAATGGTGAAACCACTAACCAGAGAACCAAAACAAAACCAAACAAACAGAAAATGTATCATTCCATTTCCACCTCTTTTCCTTTTTATAATTTTCTTCTACTGTTACCTGAATATAAAATACTATGGAAATGTCCATTTATTTATCATCATGTTATGAAAAGACAGCCTGAGATAGGAGAACCACCACTAAACCAGGAAAGAGACTACATTTAATCCAAACTCAACCACTAATCAGCTATGAAAATTTAGTAGATGTGTTGCTTAATCTCTCTGCCTTAAAGACACATTCTGCAGAGTAAGGGAGCTGGACTGATTAAACTTGCAGATTATTTCCAGATTGAACATTCTATTATATCAGTTATGTAGCTCATGTTACAAATATTCCTCTTCTGAACTAGCAGGCCCAGAGGGAGCTCTTGAAGAAGAAAAATATAACAGGAAATTAAAAATAATTAAGAATCTCTCATTACAGATCAAGCCCGAAGTTCCATATTTCTAAAAGGTAAGTAATTCTGTCCTCTCAACTATTATATGAATGCAGTTGAAATTACCCCAAAATAGCATTTTTACCACTGGGGACTTCTATCTTAAATACTTCTCTTTGTCTTACTGCTACTTATTATTCTCTGTTCTCATCTTTTTTATTTTTTAAAAATTTTTATTGGAGTATAGTTGATTTACAATGTTGTGTTAGTTTCAGGTGTACAGCCAAGTGAATCAGTTATACATAAATATATCTCCACTCTTTTTTAGATTCTTTTCCCATATAGGCCTTTACAGAGTATTAAGTAGAGTTCCTTGTGTACACAGTAGTTCCTTATTAGTTATCTATTTCATACATAGTAGTGTGTATATGTCAGTCCCAATCTCCCAATTTATCCCTCCCCTCTGTTCTCATCTTAAACAGAATTTACACCAAGAAGTTCTCCCTGACTCCCTCTGGAGGAAGATAAATGCACCCTCTGTGTTCCTTAGTACTCTATGCATTTCCTAATAGACACTTTTTATGATATTTTGAATTGATTCTTCTCCAAACAGTATCATAAGCTTGAACTGATAATCTCTTTTTCTCACCAGCACCTACAACAGTTGCTGGCACATGATAGGTGCTCAATAAATGCCGACTAAAATTTTCTCTAGTCCAATTTCCTCACTTTACAGATAAGAAACTGGAGCTCCTGGACATGAACACTAGACTCCCAGGAAAGAGCTCTTTTTACCACACAACACTTGCTCAGACTTTGAAGTATGTATTATATATTTTCAGAGTAACTTTAAGTAGAGATAGGAATGATAATAATTATATTATAAAACACAAATATTATAAGACATACGTGGAGTTTAAAAAAGTCTTGCCATAGGTAAATGCAATCAGAAATAAATTTTAAATTGCTAGCTGATAGTGAGATTAGATATGATCAAAGAAGTTGTTGACAATTCCTCAGCTGTTAAAGCAGATCACAACCATGACTAACTAAATATATAACATAGGTTTTTAATCCCAGGACTAAACAAGGAAAAATCCAGAGTTATCAGATTTAGAAGGAAAGAGAAAGTTTAAAACTCTTAACATCTTGTTAATAGATGGACAAGAATGATTTGTCCACACACACCACCGCCACCACCATTCATATGTCAGGTTTTTTATGGTTTTAAAATATCCAGAGGTGTATATGTGCATCACAGAAAAACATTCTACTTAAATTATAAAGTAATAAAAAAGTTAATGAGTTATTAGCACAAGACAACTATGAATCAAATGGTAGACACTTGATTTTATTCCTAAATCTGACTTTGACTCATTGGCTCATTTCGAGTACTTAAATTTCTAGAATCCTCCACAGGCAAAATGAAAGCAACCAGTGGTCCCATTTATTGACATGGATTTGTCAGCTCATCTGGAAAACTGAAGGGAGACAAAGTATGGGGTGAGGAGTGACAAGATAAGGGTAAGACGATACTAGGAGAAAAGAGAGTAAAAGAGCAGAAATGGGTTCTCAGGGGCAGAGGAGGGAGGATATCCAACAGCCCAGGTCTCACCCTTTGTCTTCCTTGTGGTTTTAGATGCTGCAGCAGTTACCTAGGGTCCATGGGGAAACAAGCATGGGAATAAAAAACAATGCTCTAAGAATGACAGAGGGAAAAGAGGAAAATACCTTTTTTTTTTTTTTTTTTTGCGGTACGCAGGCCTCTCACTGTTGTGGCCTCTCCCGTTGCGGAGCACAGGCTCCGGACGCGCAGGCTCAGCGGCCATGGCTCACGGGCCCAGCCGCTCCGTGGCATGTGGGATCTTCCCGGACCGGGGCACGAACCTGTGTCCCCTGCGTCGGCAGGCGGACTCTCAACCACTGCGCCACCAGGGAAGCCCTAAAATGCTTTTTAATATTACTTGTAAAGGTTTTTATGATTCAATATGGTTTAATGTAACAGAATGATTCATTGAAAATAAGTGATTTATACTCTGTAATTAAGCTATGTAAAGCTCAGTAAAAAGTTTAAAATAAGCACCTAACACAAGCACCCCATTCACAATCTAGCATTCATATATACACATAACTAACCACACAACTGATAATTACCAATATCTCATAATTTATATATCAATGTAAGTTGTAGTTGGGGATATGATTGAGGGAATTTTCTTACCTATTCCTACTTAGGATTTTTTTTCTTTTCCTATTTGCAAATTGTTGAAAAGTAGCCTCTGTCTAATGATTTCATAAGGAAAAGTGAACATATCTTTCCCTGTGTAAACCTCCCAATTATTTTGTTATATATCCTACACCACCCTCCAATGTACAAATCCCACACTCACTGGGATATGTCAGCAAAAGTCTGCATCAAAAGAAAAGGGTTCATATTAAAATAGAAAAAACAGGCCTTACACATTGGAGGAATATTTTTTTTTTTTTTGCGGTTCACGGGCCTCTCACTGCTATGGCCTCTCCCGCTGCGGAGCACAGGCTCCGGACGCACAGGCTCAGCGGCCATGGCTCACGGGCCCAACCACTCTGCGGCATGTGGGATCTTCCCGGACTGGGGCATGAACCCATGTCCCCTGCATCTGCAGGCGGGCTCTCAACCACTGCGCCACCAGGGAAGCCCTGGAGGAATATTTTTATAAATATTTAGAACATTTAAAGTATTTTAATTGCTGCAATTTAGATGTTATTAATAAAAATAGGACACTTGTTCATATCAGTAAGCAAAACAATGCTTGGAAAATAAAGAAGATGGTAGATTTTTTTAAACTGGATTTTTTAAAAGGATTAAAGATGTTTTGTTTTAAAATACATTGTAGTTTCAAAAATGCGGAATAGAAAATCAAAACTGGAGGAGACGAGAGATCTTTTAGCTCTTTTGAAGGAAAAGGAAACTATCAAAATTATTAACTAAAAGTTAAAGAGCTCAACCAATGCTTCTGTAGGAGACGTTTTTAACCTTTAATAACTGAAGGAAATAGAGGGTGGGGTGGAGACATGACTTCTTTAAGGCCATGCTATTCCACTTCACCTCATCTGACTTTCTGTTTTTGATCAATCTCAAACCCTGAGCGGATTCTTTCCCCAACTTCTCTCTCTGCCTCTCTGCTTTGTGCTCCCACAGCTGGGTGAAGTGTAGTTTTTCTTTTTGTGTTCTTATAAAAATATACCAAGTAAAAGGTACTGCTCCATCTCACGGTTATTTTATAAAATTCTCAGGTTTCAAGGTTTTTCTCTAAAATTCCCCTGAAGAAAGAGAAATCTTCAGAATAACAAGTGATCACTCTTTCATCAGGAGTAGGGATGGGAAGAAATAATAACCCAAGGGAGAAAAAGTGATAAAAAAACAACTGCTTATAGTGGTGTTTGGAGAAAATTATGTAAATATTTATGCAAAGACAGCTTTGCAGAACACATCGAGCTGCATCAGAACCACTTGTGCCAGTGCGCACAGGCAGCCTCACAGTTGGATCAACAGCCTGAAAAGCAGATGTGCCAATTTCCTATATTTGATTATGATGATTCCTAATTATGCCAAAGCTGTGGCAGTGTCCTTCCCTAGAATGACTGTTAATTTTGTTTTGCTAAACCACACACACAACCTGCTTTGGACGTGTAATTCATTGTCACGTTAAGTCTATGAAATACTCATTCGTTTGCCTAATAGTTCTGAGGACAATGGCTCACAAGGATGTGGTTTTCTTTTTTAACTTGGCATTCTCAAGCACGCAGGGGAGAAAAGAAAGAAAATGATAGAGCCATGCTGTTTGACATCAATGAGACTTTTCCGCCACAGTCTACAAATGAAAAGAATACCCTTATATCGTTTTTTCTTGTAAGGGCAATTTTCTTGCTTTGTGTTTACATTTCCAGTCAACAAAAACCTCAGCACCACTTATGATTAGGCTTGGATTATAAGTCATAGCAAGCTGATAACACCTGATAGTACCAAATGTCAAAATTAACAAAGAGCTTGACCCATTGAGGTGCTTAGTTGCATTGATAGTTGCAGGGGAAAAAGCAAGATATGACCAATTCCATAGTCACAGAGCCTTCCATATGAGGCCTTGAACTTCTCCAGCACACCTAAAGGAGTATTTGCTAGCCTGGACTTTAGTAGGTACACTCTTTTACACTTTGACCCCACAACTGATTTTCATATTCGCTTTACAGTTTAAAATGTGCTTTTCACTTATAATCCTTTATTTACACTGCACAACAATCCTATGAGGTCAATGT
Organism: Phocoena sinus; assembly: GCF_008692025.1. Lineage (NCBI taxonomy): Eukaryota > Metazoa > Chordata > Mammalia > Artiodactyla > Phocoenidae > Phocoena > Phocoena sinus. The sequence goes on from NC_045767.1 coordinate 96,542,410, forward strand.
TATTATCCTTATTTATAGATGTAGAAATAAGTACAGAGATGTTAAATTATATGTTCAAAGTCAGTTGTAGAACAAGGACTTAAATGCCAACTTGTATGTAAATCAAAAATTATTTATTAAGTACCTATTTACTAACTAGACTTAATCCTTATGAAAAATAGTGACAGAGGCAAAGCTTGAGTTTGGCCCCTGCCCACCTCAAAGTTTTAACAAATTGTAACTGTCTCTCTCTCCCTCCAGGAATCTAGTGGCTTCCTGTCTCTCTCTGTATGAAGAACAGACTTAGGCTCCACTACCCTAGATTCTGGATCTTTCTGTCCAATCTTTTCTCAAATCCCACCCAATCTGCCTCTTTACAATCCTAATTTAAATTCACTCACTATGGAAAAACTTTGAGCCTTAACTGATTTGCCCTACAGTGTAATCTTCCAAAAAATGGAGGATTCTTAGTCTGTTTTCTTCATTCTGCGTTTCCAGCAGAATATTGAGTGGTGCCTGAAACACTGTAGGCCTCAGTAAGTATCTGTTAAATGAATATAGTTGTAGTCCATCCTTAAACTCATAAAGGAACAATCTGTCTTAATTTGGGTTCCCCAAAAGCAGACATCAGACAAGGACTTAATTTGAGGTCATTTATATGGAAGATGATCTCTGGAACAGGCATGAAGGAGTAGGAGGAATAAATTAGGGGAGGAGAAGAACCAATATAAGGTTTAATAATCAAGTTTGCTTTCTAGGTGATAGGAGCTCAACTTCCCTAGAACATTCACAGAACTGTCCACCTGAGAAACAGGATAAGTACTGGAGCATTTATCTGTGGGCTCTGTTGATAGAGGGCCACCCTGGGAGTGTTAATATCCCTACACTTCCAAAAAGCACAAGTAGGTTCACACAGCTTTGGAGTAGGCATTGAGCAAGAAAGTAGAAAGATACAAGATAGTGGATGCTATCAGCATGAGGTGAGTCTGAGTTTACAGGAAACTGAACATGATAGCAGCAGCTAAAATTAGACGTGGGCAGAGAGGATGTGAAACAGCCAAAGCATCTGCTCCACCAACACAAAAGAAAGAAAAGAGACGCTCGTGATATTTGTTCTTCTAATTTCTAAAACTAGAAGAAATTTTGGAATTTTGGAAATTTAGGAAGGAGATCATCTTCTGTTGACTGAAAGAATCAAACGTCTCAAGCACTGCAACTTCTTTCAGTTATGCAACAAAGTCTAAAGACACCTGAACATGAGTTCAAATACAGAGATGCCACAAGCTGAATGATAAGATTCTTGAACCATATGCTCAAATAGAAAAGAGAAACCCACAATATATTGTTAAATTAACTTCCACCTGAAGGCTTGAAATAGAAATTTAGGAATAATTAAGTTTTTGAATCTAAAATAGTAATTTGTGGGAATGCAATCAGGTATAGCTTTTTATAAAGGATTGAGAATATTTGACATTTTGATACAAAAGGAACAAGCAAGTGTTTCTTGAGCTGAATCTGTAGACTTAGATTAAGTAAGTTTTAGTTGAATCAGACAAAGTCTGATGACATGATTTGGGGTGATTCACGGGTTGAAGAGTATATATACACACATGTATATATATGTGTGTGTATATATATATATATACACACACATATATATATATATGTACATGTACTATATATATAATACACACATATATGATTTGGGGGATTCACAGGTTGAAGAATATATATATATTATATACATACATATATAATATACATATATATGTTATATATATAGTAAATGCATTCTGGATCATCTTGATGACCACCTTATGATAGAGATGCCCAAAACATAGAATTGTCTTTCATATTTAAAATTTAAAATTTAAAAATTCAAATTCTATTTGAATGACAAGTATTAAGCTAACGAGTAAAAAGAATTGAGAGCCTTAATATTTCTGACAAATGAAAGTCATGTTATGGCATACTCTAAAAAGTGTTTGTGGCATTTGAGCAGAAAAAAGTGATAGAAAATTGAGTCATCACAAATATAGTGTAGTATAAGCATTCTCAACTACAAAAAACCTGCTCCACAGAAATCTGTACCAAAGAGTGATTCAGTCTTAGCAAAACAATGTCACTTGTTATATTAAATTAATGTTATTCGGGCTTCCCTGGTGGCGCAGTGGTTGAGAGTCCGCCTGCCGATGCAGGGGACACGGGTTCGTGCCCCGGCCGGGAAGATCCCACGTGCCGCGGAGCGGCTGGGCCCGTGAGCCATGGCCGCTGAGCCTGCGCGTCCGAAGCACAGGCTCCGTAACGGGAGAGGCCACAACAGTGAGAGGCCCGTGTACCATAAAAAAAAAAAAAAAAAAAAAAAATTAATGTTATTGGCTTTCTAATTTTGTTATTTGATTGGTACATTTGCTTTTATTAATATAAGGACAATAAGCATAGAGAATTTATTCCCCAAACTTTTGTTTTAATTAGTTAAGAACCACTATAAGAAATTTTTTTTTTTTACTGAAAACATGATGTTTAATATATCTTTTCTCCACCCTTTCCTCTTTAATTCATCTCTCAGAGCCCATCAGGGCCCTTTTAGAAGGAAGCCCCACATTACTTAAATCTGAGAAAGGTTGACTCGGGCTGTAATGTGTACCCAGGACCAATGGCTTGATAAGATTTTATAAAAATCTCAGTGGGTTAAAATAGATTTGTATTGTTCAAGCAACTACTGTATACTAAACTATTATATATAAAATTTTGCGTGCTGCAGAAATAATGAAGAGAGGGAGTCAAAGCACTGCTATAAAGAAACTAGTGCCTAGCTGGAAAAATAAATCATTGTTGTCTTAATTAGCATGGCAGTAAGTACATTATACTTGCTAAATAAAAGGTGAGGACAAAACCTATAAAAGGCAGACAGTGACATAAGCTTGGGTGTGAAAAGGGGCTTCATAAACAAGATGAAATTTGGAGAAGGCCTAGAAGGTGAAAAGGATGAGGATTTGGAAAACAGAGAAAAGCTTTCCAGACAGAATGCTGGCACAAAAATGAGAAAGTAGAAGAGTATATCGCTGGAGTGCTAGATAAATTATTCCACAAAATGGAACTACATTTTGAAGAATAATGGAAGGTAAGATTGGAAAGGAAAATAGGGGTCATAGTTAAGAGAACTGCGAATACCAACACTGCAGTTTGAAATTTTAAGCTCTAGACAATAGATAGCCAGAAAATTTGGGGCAGGGGATGGGACAAGGATTGAAGTATTATTTTCAGAATACTAGAACAATGTCAGTGATGGCTGAAGAAGAAACAGGTCTTTTTGTAGTTCAGCTTCAAATTATCCTAACCCCTGAATGAACTAAAGCTATAGAAGAGTGGCCTTAAATCAAAGAAGCCAATATAAAATCTCTTGGAGAAAGGTACCATCTCTTAGGCCTCAAATTATCTCAATGATGTTTCATATACAAGGTCAGACATGCAATCCAAATTAAAGAAGAATAAGAGAAGAAGAAATAAGAACCTGATTAAAAAAAAAAAAGAAAAACATGAGAAAATAAAAAGAGAGCCACAGAGATATCAGCAATAACTTTAAAATAACTATGCTTGATATGTTAAAGGAAATAAAAGAATTTTGACAGAGAACTAAAATTTACTTTTAAACAAAACACATTTTAGAAAAGAAAAATGCAATAACCAAAATTAGGAACTTAATATCGGGGTTTATGAGCATCTTAGATAAGGTAAAGAGAGGATTAATGAACTTGAAGATAAGTCAAAGTAAGATATTCTGGATGAATATTACCTATTACCTGTTTATTTCTTAGAGTTTCTTTTTGTATCTTAAAATAGGGAAGATAATTACTTATAAAAAAACACTTCAGACATGAACAAGAGAGCAATTATTCAAACCTCCCAGGTATTCTGTCTGTTAAAGATCTTATTTAACAACTTTCCCAAAGGACACCTAGCTTTCAAGTAATTTTTTGCTTTCTCTCATGGGAGATTTTCCCTGGGTTGCTTCTCACTGAGTCATTTACCACTCCCAGTCTTGTTCATATGTTAAACCACCCTACGGTTAATGAATCACCTCTATATCCTGCCTTATTGTTTGCTTTTTTTCCCCCTCATAATTCTCCAGAGGAAAAAAAAACAGGGAAGAAAAAAGCCATTTGGGACCATAAAATTGGACAGCCATGGAAATTCAATGCCTTAAATGAATGGAGTCTCAACCCAAATGGTAAAATAGCTCCTTCCCTACTTCTCCCAATGTTAGATCTCACAGTTCTAACCTATTCTCTTCTTTAAAGTCTCTAATTAAAACCTGTACAAACACTTATGTTTGTTTAGTGATACACTGCCTACATTGAGAATAGTTTGGAAGAGTAACCTTAAACAGAAGAAGTGGGGTGAAGAAAATAAAGGAAGGGAAACAAGGGGAGGATGAGAAGAAAGGGAAGCCAGTAAAAAGGAGGAAACGGGATGATGAGGATATAGTAAAAGAGAGAAGTAGAATAAGAAAGAAAATTAGGGAAGATTAGTGGAAAATGGAAAACAAAAAATGAAGACTAGACTTCTGGTGTCTGTTTCCATGTATAAGGAGCTTGGAAGTCACCACTCTGTTCTAACAACAAGTAAAATGTTAAAGACTGAAAAATCAACAACTCTTCTTGGATCCCTAAGAGAGGGGAGGATACAGGGAAAACCACTTCCCCCAAGACTGGAGAGACAGATGAACACAAGGACTCATGGCTTAACCGGAGCAGAGACTCACAAGTAGAAACCACCATGGGAACCAGTGCTGGAGTAGGAAAGCTTGAGCTGTAATTGATGAGTTGCTGGAGTCTCAGTGAGGGCAGCTAAAACTCCAGAGGGACCCAGTCACAGGGAGAGGCCCCAAAATATTGTGAGAGTTATCTACAGAAGGTGACCAGGTTCCCATAGTAAATATCAGAGAAAAATTTTCTTGTGCTTCTGACAAAGGGAGGGAAAAAGGAACCATTTTGAAATATGCCAGAGCACTCTGTTCCTTCAGGAGAAACTAGTTAACTAGAGCGTAACCTGCTGGGGTATAATCAGAGCCTAATTGGCCTGGTGGAAGGGAAATACCCAAATCCACCCCACTCTGGCCACCTTGTCCCAACTAAGGAGGGGAGAAAAACTGAGAAACACTTGTGAAGTTCACGGTCCAGAGGTGTAGGCTCACTAAAAGACTGAGACCTAATCATAAAACTATAGAACACTTCCCCTCACCCAACTCCTCACTCATTACTCAAGTCTTACTTACAGCAGTTATTTTACCCAGTACAAAACGTCTAGTTATCAAGAAAAAATGACAAGGCATATAAAAAGGAAAGAAACACAATCTGAGAAGACAGACCAACCATCAGAACCAGACATGACAAGGATATTGGAATTATCAGATCAAGAGTTTAAAACAACTATGATTATCATGCTAAGGACTCTAATATATAAAGTAGACAGCATGCAAGAACAGATGAGCAATGTAAACAGAGAGATGAAATCCTAAAAAAAAATTCTAGAGATAAAAAACACTGTAGCCTTTGAAGAAGGCTTTGATGAAGAATGCCTTTGATTAGCTTATTAGTAGATTTGACATGGCTGAGTAAAGAATCTCTGGTCTAGAGGATATATCACTAGAATCACCAGAAATAAAAAGCAAAGGGGGAGGCACCAAGATAGCTGAATAGGAAGACTTTGAGCTAACCTCATCCCACAGGGACACCATAATTAAAACTATTTACTATTTATCAATGAGAACAACTGAAGACTAGCAGAGAAGGTTTTCCACAACTAAAGATATAAAGAAGGAACCACAACAAGATAGGTAGGAGGGAGGATATGGGATATATTCAAGACCTACAGCCCCAGAAGGTGAACCACAAATGAGAGGACAATCAAGTGCAGAGGTTCTCCCCAAGGAGTTAGGGGTCAAAGCCCCATGTCAGATTCCCCAGCCCAGGGGTCCTACACCAGGAAGATGAGGCCCCAGAATGAATGCCATTGAAAGTCAGCAGGGCTTGCTTATGGGAGAGCTGGAGAGCCACAGGAAAAGGGCACACACAAAATCTTACATGCTCTGAGACCCAACACAGAGGTGGTAATTTGAAAGGGCCCTGGATCAAACCCACTTGTTGATCTTAGAGAGCCTTCCAGAGAGGTAGGAAGCAATGGGAACTCCTCCTAGGGGCACAGAAGCTGGCAGCAGCTATTCTGGGGAGTCAGTGCTACCATGAGGACACTGGTGCCAGCAAAACACAATTTTGGAGTCCTCCCTTTAGCCTATTAGCACCATGGTCTTGCACACCCACCAACTGGTTGGTACCACTTCCAGAGCCCCCAAAGCCAAGCAGCCAGGCATGTGGGGATTCAGCCCCACCCATCAGTGGGCTGGAAACCTCTGCATGAGGCAAGACCTGGTGACAAACAGGCCATAGGCAAGCCACACCTACCAGGGTACCCACAATACTCAGCCTTGCCACAACAGAAGGGGTCAAACAGCCCACATAAGAGGCACCCCCAAGAGCATACAGTTCTGGTGGCCAGAGTGGGATGTGCTGCTGGGCCCCACTGAAAATCACATACATAAGGCTCCTTCTCCGAGATTAGGAAATGTAAGAGACCTAACTAATAGATAGAAATAAAAGCAGAGAATTAAGCAAAATTAGGTGAAGGAGAAATATGCTAAAACCCCAGAAGAAGAACTAAGTGAAAAGGTGATAGGCAACCTACCTGATAAAGAGTTCAAGGTGGGCTTCCCTGGTGGCGCAGTGGTTGGGAATCTGCCTGCCGATGCAGGGGACGCGGGTTTGTGCCCCAGTCCGGGAGGATCCCACATGCCACGGAGTGGCTGGGCCCGTGGGCTGTGGCCGCTGGACCTGCATGTCTGGAGCCTGTGCTCCACAGCTGGAGGGACCGTGGCAGTGAGAGGCCCGCGTACCACAGAAAAAAAAAAAAAAAAAAAAACAGTTAAAGGTAAAGATAATAAAGATGCTCAATAACCTTGGGAGAAGAATTTTAACAAAGAGTTAGAAAATATAAAGAAAAAACAAAGAGAGTTAAAGAATACAATAATTGAAATTTAAAAACTATACACCAGAGTGAATCAAAAGTGGATTAGACGATACAGAGGAACAGATCAGTAAACTGGAAGACAGAGTAGTAGAAATCACCCCAGCTAACAGAAAAAAGAAAAAAGAATTTTAAAAACTGAGGAAAATTTAACAGACCTCTGGAATAACATCAAGCATACTAGCATTCCCATTATAGGAGACCCAGAAGGAAAAGAAAGAGAGAAAGGAACAAAGAACTTATTTGAATAAATAATAACTGAAAACTTCCTAATGTGGGAAAGGAACAGGTATCCAGGTCCAGGAGCACACAGAGTCCCAAACAAGATGAACCCAAAAAGATCCACACTAGGATACATGATAATTAAAATGGCAAAAATTAAAGATAAAAAGAACATCTTAAAAACAGCAAGGGAAAAGAAACTAGTTATGTACAAGAGAGCTATTTTAGATGACCAGGTGACTTTTCATCAGAAACACTGCAGGCCAGGAGGGAGTGGCATGTTATATTTAAAGTGATGAAAGGAAAAAGCCTACAACCAAGAATATTCTACCTGGTAAGGTTATCATTCAGATTTGAAGGACACAGAGTTTTACAGACAAGCAAAAGCTAAAAAGATTTCAGCACTACTAAGCCAGCTTCATAAGAAATATTAAAGAGACTTTTCTAAGTGGTAAAGAAAACAACACAACAAAAATTTGAAATTTACAAAAGGAAAAATCTCATTGGTAAAAATAAACAGTAAAGGTAGTAGATGAACCACTTACTTATAAAGTAGGAAGGTTAAAATATAAAAGTAGTAAAATCAGGGCTTCCCTGGTGGCGCAGTGGTTGAGAGTTCGCCTGCCGATGCAGGGGACATGGGTTTGTGCCCCGGTCTGGGAAGATCCCACATGCCATGGAGTGGCTGGGCCCGTGAGCCATGGTTGCTGAGCCTGTGCGTCCGGAGCCTGTGCTCCACAACGGGAGGGGAGAGTCCACAACAGTGAGAGGCCTGTGTACCGAAAAAAAAAAAAAAAAAAGTAGTAAAATCATCAATATCCACAATAAGCAGCTAAGGAATACACAAAACAGAAAGATGTAAAATATGATTTTAAAAACAATAAACTTTGGGTGGGGGAGTTAAAACAAACAGTTGTTAAATTGCGTTTGAATTCAAGAAATCATCAACTTAAAAAGACCTTGTATATATATAGATTGCTGTATATAAATATCATGGTAACCACAAACCAAAAATCTATAATAGGTACACAAAGAATAAAGAAAAAGAAATCCAAATATAACACTAAAGATAGTCATCAAATCACCAGAAGCAAAAGAAGAAAAAAGGGGAAAAAAGAAGTATAAAAACAAGAACCAATTAACAAAATGGCAATAAGTACACACCTATCAATAATTACTTTAAATGTAAATGGACTAAATGCTCCAGTCAAAAGACACAGAGTAGCTGATTGGATACAAAACACAGATTCATATATATGTGGCCTACAAGAAACTCACTTCAGTGATAAGACATACATAGACTGAAAGAGAGGAGATGGAAAAAGGTGTTCCATGTAAATGGAAATGAAAAGAAATCTGGGGTAGCAGTACTTATATCAGACAAACTAGATTTAAAACAAAGAGTGGGACAAGAGACAAAGAAAGACAATACATAATGATAAAGGGATCAGGCCAATAAGAACATACAACAATTGTAAATATATATGCACCCAACATAGGAACACCTAGATACACAAAGCAAATATTAAAAGACATAAAAGGAGAAATTCACAGTATCACAGTAATACAAGGGCGCTTTAACACCTCACTTAGATCAATGGACAGATCATCCAGACAGAAAATCTATAAGGAAAGATTGGCCTTAAGTGACACATGAGATCAGAGGGACTATATATTTATATAACATTCCATCCAAAAGCAGCAGAATACATTTTCTTTTCAAGTGCACATGGAACATTCTACAGGATTGATCACATGCCACAAAACAGGTTTCAATAAATTTAGGAAGACTGAAATCATATCAAATGTCTTTTCAAATCACAATGCCATGAGCCTAGAAATCAACTACAAGAAAAAAAAAACAACAGGCTTCCCTGGTGGTGCAGTGGTTGAGAGTCTGCCTGCCGATGCAGGGGACACAGGTTCGTGTCCCAGTCTGGGAGGATCCCACATGCCGTGGAGCAGCTGGGTCCGTAAGCCATGGCCACTGAGCCTGCGCGTCTGGAGCCTGTGCTCCACAGTGGGAGAGGCCCACGTACCACAAAAAACAACAACAACAACAACAACTACTAAAAATGTAAACACGTAGAAGCTAAACAGTATGTTACTAAACAACCAATGAGTCCATGAAGAAATTAAAGAGAAAATCAAAAAATACCTAGAGATAAATGAAGATGGAAACACAACAATCCAAAACCTGTGGGAGGCAACAAAGCAGTTCTAACAGGGAAGTATATAGCTATACAAGATTACCTCAGGAAACAAGAAAAATCCCAGATAAACAACCTAACCTTACACCTAAAGTAAGTAGAAAAAGAAGAACAAACAAAACCCAGAGTTAGTAGAAGGAAAGTAAAAACAAAGATCAGAGCAGAAATAAATGAATAGAGACTAAAAATAAACAGAAAAGTTCAATGAAACAAAGAGCTGGTTCTTTGAAAAGATGAACTAAATTGATAAGCATTTTGCCAGACTCAGCAAGAAAAAGTGAGAGAGATCCCAAATAAATAAAATGAGAAATGAAAAAGGGGAAGTTACAATGGACTCCACAAAAATACAAAAGATCATAAGAGATTACTACAAACAATTATATGCCAGTAAAATGGACAATCTAGAAAAAAAATGGATACATTCCCAGAAACATGAAATCTCCCAAGACTGAAACAAGAGGAACTAGGAAATATGAACAGACTGATTACCAGGAATAAACTTGAATAAGTAATAATAATAATAAACTTCCAATAAGCAAAAGCCCAGGACCAGAGAGCTTCACAGGTAAATTCTACCAAACATTTAAGTAAGAGTTAATACCTGTCCTTCTCAAACTACTCCAAAAATTTGAAGAGGAAGGAGCACTTCTGAATTCATTCTAGAAGGCATCATGTTGAAACCAAATCCATACAAGCACATCAGAAAAAAAGAAAATTACAAGTTAATGTCATTGATGACCATAGATGCAAAAATCCTCAGTGAAAAATTAGCAACCCAAATTCAATGATACATTAAAAGGATAATACACCATGAACAAGTAGGATTATCCAGGGATGAAAGGGTGATTCAATATTCACAAATCGGTCAATGTGATAAACCACATTAACAAATTTATGAATAAAAATTATATCATTATCTCAATAGATGTAGAAAACCTTTTTCCAAAATTCAAAATGCATTTATGATAGTAAGAAAAAACTCTCAACAAAGTGGGTATAGAGGTAAACTTACATCAACATAACAAAGGTCATATATGACAAACTTGCTAATATCACACTCAGTGGTGAAAAGCTGAAAGCATTTCTTCTAAAATCAGGAATAAGACAAGCAAGCCCACTCTCACTACTTTTATTCAACATAGTATTGGAAGACTTAGCCTATCAATCAGACAAGAAAAAGAAAAAAAAGAAACCCAAATTGAAAAGGAAGAAATAAAACTGTCACTGTTTGCAGATGACATGACACTATATACAGAAAATCCTAAAGACACTACCAAAAAACTATTAGAAGTAATAACCGAATTCAGTAAAGTTACAAGACATAAAATTAATGTATACAAATCTGTTGAATTTCTATACACTAATAATGTATTATCAGAAGGAGAAATTTAGAAACCAATCCAATTTACAGTTGCATCAAAGAGAATAAAATACCTAGGAATAAATCTAACTAAGGAGGTTAAAGAACTGCACTCAGAAAACTCTAAGACACTGATGAAAGAAATTGAAAATGACACAAACAATGGAAAGATATACCATGCTCATGGATTTGAAACAGTAAAATATCCATACCACCCAAGGGAATCTATAGTTTCAATGCAATCCCTATCAAAATACCCATGGCATTTTTCACAGAACTAGAACAAATAATCCCAAAATTTGTATGGAACCACAAAAGACCCCAAATGGCCAAAACAATCTTGAGAAAAAAGGACAAAGCTGGAGGTATCACAATCCTTGATTTCAAACTATACTACAATATACACACAATGGAATATTACTCAGACATAAAAAGAATGAAATATTGCCATTTGCAGCAATATTGATGGACCTGGAGAGTACCATACTAAGTGAAGTTAAGTCAAAGACAAATATTATATGATATCACTTATATGTGATATCTAAAAAGATAATACAAATGAATCTATATACAAAACAGAAATAGACTCATAGACATAGAAAACAAATTTATGGTTACCAAAGGGGAAAGGCAGGGGAGGGGGACAAATTAAGAGTATGAGATTAACAGATACAAACAACTATACATAAAATAGATAGGCAAAAAGGATTTACTGTATAGCACAGGGAATGATATTCAATGTCTTATAATAACCTATAATGGAAAAGAATCTGAAATTATATATATATAAATATATATGTGAATCATTTTGCTGTACACCTGAAACTAACACAATATTGTAAATCAACTATACCTCATTTTTTTAAAAATGTCCATGCTACCCAAAGCAATCTATAAATTCAATGCAATCCCTATCAAAATACCCATGAAATTTTTCACAAAAGTAGAGTAATCCTAAAATTTGTATGGAACCACAAAATACCCTGAATAGGCAAAGCAATTTTGATTAAAAAAGTACAAATCTAGAGGTATCATTCTCTCTGACTTAAGACTATATTGTGAAACTACAGTATCAACACAGTATGGTACTGGCACAAAAACAGACTCATAGATCAATGGAAAAGAATTACTAACCCACAAATAAAACCATGCACTCATGGTCAATTAATCTACTACAAAGTAGGCAAAAATATACAATGGGGAAAAGACAGTCTCTTCAATAAGTGGTGCTTGGAAAACTGGACAGCTACATGTAAGAGAATGAAATTATAACATTTTCTCACACCATATACAAAATAAAGTAAAGATGGATTAAGTACCTAAATATTTTGAGTTAAAGGACAATAAAAATAGAACTTATAAAAATTTGTGGGATGCAAAAAACGCATTGCTTAGATGGAAATTTATAGCATTGAATTGATATATTAGAACAGAAGTGAAATATAAAATCAATATTCTAAGTTTCCACCAAGGAAACTAGAAAAAGAAGAACAAATTAAATCTAAAGTAAGCAGAAGAAAAGAAAGAAGAAGTAGAAGATAAATCAATGAAATTTTTAATGGGAAATCAATAGAGAGAATCAACAAAACCAAAAGCTGGTTCTGTTTAAATAAAAATAAAATTGATAAGCCTCTAGCTGGGCTAAGGAAAAAAGAGAGTGGACATAAATTACTAATATCAGGAATAAAAGAAGGGAAATCACTACAGACCCTATAGACATTAGAAAGATAATAAATGAATAATATAAACAACTCTGTGCACACAAATTTGACAACCTAGGTGAAACAGACTAATTCTTTGAAAGACACAATTTGCTAAAACTCACAGAAGAAGAAATAGACAATATGAATAATCCTATATCAATTAAAGAAATTGAATCAATAATTAATAATCTTCCAAAACATAAATCACCAGGCCCAGGGGGGCTCATGTGTAAATTCTATCAAACATTTAAATTATACCACTTCTCTATAATCACTTCCAAACAATAGAAACAGAGGGAATACTTCTTAATTCATTCTATGAGGCCGGCATTACTCTAATACCAAAACTAGACAAAAACATAACAAGGAAAGAAAACTACAGACCATATCTCTCATGAACACATATACAAAAGTTCTCAATAAAATATTAGCCAATTGAATACAACAATGTATAAAAAGAATTATACACCACAACCAAGTATGATTTACCCCAGGTAGGCAAGGCTGGTTCAATATTCTAAAATCAATTAATGTACATAATATCAACAGTATAAAAAATAAAAATCACATGATCATATCAATAGATGCAGAAAATGTATTTGACAAAACTCAGCATCAATTCATGATAGAACTTCTCAGTAAAATAGGAATAGAGGGAAACTTCCTCAAATTAATTTAAAACATCTATGAAAACCTATAACTAACATCATACTTACTGGTGAGGAACTTTAAGATTTCTCACTAAGAACATATACAAGACAGGGATGTTCCTTCTCACCGTTTTTTCTCAACATCATACTGGAAGTTTTAGTTAATGCGACAAGACAAGAAATGAAAATTAAAGGAATACAGATTGGAAAGGAAGACAAAAAACTGTCTTCATCCACAAATGACATAATCGTCTATGTAGAAAATCTGAAAGGATCAACAAAAAATACCTCTATTGGAACTAATACGTGATTATAGCAAGGTTTCAGGATACAAGGTGAAAGTCAATTGCTTTCTTATATACCAGCAAGGTACAAGTGGAATTTGAAGTTAAAAACATAATACCATTCACATTAGCACCCCAAAACATGAAATACTTAGGTACAATCTTATAAAATATAAGATTTTTTATGAAGAAACCTACAAAACTCTGATGAATGAAATCAAAGAACTAAAGAAATGGAGAGATAGTCCATGTTCATCGATAGGAAGACTCAACACAGTCAATATTCAGCTCTTCCCAGTCTAGATTCAATACAGTCTTAAAATCTCCACAAGTTATTTTGGGGATATCAGGAAACAATTTCTAAAATTTATTTGGAGAAGATAAAGATCCAGAACAGCCAATGCAATACTGAAAGAGGAGAATAAAGCTGGAGGACTAACACTACCTGACTTCAATTGGGCCCAATCAGAACTAAAAAACTGCATTTGCTGTATCAAGGGCCTCCATCGAAAGAAGTCCTGTCTAAGCATGAAGCCAAATACAGCAGAGAGGAAAGTAAAAAATGGAAAAAAACAAGTTCCTGATAACATTACTTGAGGCTTGGACTTTGCAGTTACATGAACTAATAATGTGATGAGTTTTTTGGGTTTGTTTTTTCTTAAACTTGTTTGAGTTGGGTTTTCAACTGAAGGAATCTTACTTGATATAAGCCTTCATTTTAGGCAATGCATACCACTAGGTACTAGATATACAATAGTAAAGAAGACACTATTTCTAACCACAAAGAGTTTATAATCTAGATGAAGAGATAAGCAAGAAAACAGTACGTTAAGTGCTGAGACAGGAAAAATTCAGGAATTTTTTTCTATTTGAGTACATGTAAGTTCTAGATAGCATCAGTTCTCAGCATCAGGTGAAGACTAGATTATCACCAAGATGTTCATTTGATATGAGGTGGTGAAAACCAGATGGAGTTTAACCCCATGTTTAACCCTGTTAAAACTTCGCAGAAAGGGCTTTTGTAACTCTGGGAGCATCAATGGCCCAGCCACTGACTGGGATTCAGAACCTAAGTACCCCACTGATTGGAAGATATTGGTGAAAAAGCTACTTTCAAAGGGCTGGGAACAATTTGGCAGGGTAGTTTGTAAAAACTGTAAGTTTTAGGTAGGAAAACCTCAGGACAGTTTTCTCATTAGACATCCACAGTGTTCTAAAGTCCATTCAAGCAGAAGACTTAGAAATATTGCAGGAATAAAAGGGAGGGTCATATTAGCTTCACATTCTAACCTTTATCAGGTTCAAATTTCCCCCTTTCACATAGCACTGAGAAAAAAAGACTTAGCACAAGGCTACACTAATCAAGACAGTGGTATTTGTGAAACAACAAACAGATCAATGGAACAGATTAGAGAGCCCAGAAATAGACCCATATTAATAGAGTCAACTGATCTTTGACACAAGAGAAAGGGCAGTATAATGGAGCAAAGATAGTCTCTTCAACAAATGGTGCTGAAATAATTGGCCATCCACATGGAAAAAAAAAGGAATCTAGACACAGCTTACACCCTTCACAAAGTCAAAGGGGATCACAGACCTAAATGTAAAAAGCAAAACTATAAAAATCCTAGAAGATAACATAGGAGAAAACCTAGATGACCCTAGGTAGGGTTATGACTTTTTAAATTCAACACCAAAGGCATGATACATAAAAGAAATAATTGATAAGCTGGACTACATTATAATTAAAAACTTCTGCTCTGCAAAAGACAGTGTCAAGGGAAAGAGAAGACAAGCCACACAGTGAGACTGTCATCCAAAAATATACAAAGAACTCTTAAAATTCAACAATAAGAAAACAAACAACCCAATTTTTAAAAATGGGCCAAAGATCTTAACAGACACCTCACCAAAGAAGATATACAAATGGCAAATAAGCATATAAAAACATGCTCCACATATATGTTATCAAGGAAATACAAATGAAAATGAGATAACAGTATGCACTTATTAGAATGGCCAAAATCTGGAAAACAGACAACACCAAATGCTGACAACGATGTGGAGCAAAAGGAACTCATCACTGATGGAAATGCAAAATGGTAGAGACACTTTAGAAGACAGTTTTGTGATTTCTCACAAAGCTAATAGTGCCTCTTGGTATTTACCCAAGAGATGAAACTGTGTTCACACAAAACCTGAACATGTATGTTTACAGAAACTCTATTCATAACTGCTAAAACTTGGAAGCAACTAAGTTGTCTTTCAGTAGATAAATGGGTAAATAAACTGTCGTACATCCAGACAATGGACTGTTATTCAGTGCTGAAAAGGAAATGAGCCATCAAGCCATGAAAAGACACGGGGAAACTTTAAATGCATATTACCAAGTGAAAGAAGACAATCTGGAAAGGCTACATACTGTATAATTCCAACTATATGACAACTATATGACATTCTGGAAAAGGCAACACTATGAAGACAATAAAAGTAATCAGTGGCTAGGAGTTGGGGGTAAAGGGATGAATAGGTGGAGTACAGAGGATTTTTAGCACAGTGAAGATAACTCTGAATGATACGATTATGATGGATGCATGTTATTATACATTTATCCAAACCCATAAAATGTAAAACAGCAAGAGTGAACCCTAATGTAAACTATGGACTTTGGGTGATTATGATGTATCAAATAGGCTCATCAATTATAACAAATGTACCATCTGGTGAAGAATATTGATAAAGGGGAAGGCTGTGCACATGTGGGGGCAGAGGTATATGGAAAATCTCTGCACTTGCCTGTCAGTTTTGCTGTGAACCTAAAACTGCTCTAAAAAATAAAGTCTTAATAAAAAATAAAATTAAGAAATAAAGACTAAAGAAAGTGGGATACAATTAACATGGAGATTAAGAATATTAGCTATAGGGCTTCCCTGGTGGCGCAGTGGTTGCGAGTCCGCCTGCCGATGCAGGGGACACGGGTTCGTGCCCCGGTCCGGGAAGATCCCACATGCCACGGAGCGGCTGGGCCCGTGAGCCATGGCCGCTAAGCCTGCGCGTCCAGAGCCTGTGCTCCGTAATGGGAGAGGCCACAGCAGTGAGAGGCCCTTGTACCGCAAAAAAAAAAAAAAAAAAAAAAGAATATTAGCTATAGAGCTTGACTGACTCCATTCACATTCCTGCTTTACCACTCACCAGCTATGTAACATAGAGAAAAGTAGTTAACCTCTCAGTTTCCTCATCTTTTAAATGGGGATAATAGTAGTACCTATCTCATAGGGTTGTTGTGATTAATAAGGTAACATATGGAAAGCACTGTGGACAATTCCTGGAACATAAGAAGTGCTAAAAAAGTGTAGCTTTAGTTATTATTAGTTGGAATATTAGGGTCACCACAGTAATAGAGTCTTTAAATTTTCAGTATTTAGAACGTCTGCCAACATCTGAATATCTACAAATCCGATAATTAGAAAAACTCTTACTAGAGATGCCCAATACATTTGTCAGTGATATTGAATGTTACTATCTCACCAAGAATGTGCTAATGAAAATTCAGCAAAACAAGTCTTTTCACAACTTGTACAAATGTGCTGCAAACACCCAGAAAAAAAAAAAAAACTAACCACATTTTGTACTGGATTTAGTGTATCTATTTTAGAAAATCTAGGCGCCATCCTAAAGGCAGGACCTCCCATTTAAAAATACTAGGAGGGGTGGGGGAGACTCAAAAGCCCATGCGTTAAATGTGTTTCCATTCATTTCACAGAGAGCTGACCCCAAATCCCAGCATGTGTGTATAACTGTCTCAGATACCTGAAAGTAAACAAATCAGATAACTAGTCCTGCCTATTGAACCAACATAAAAGTTCCGATCAAAAAGTTCTCCTCATCAGATGTTCACATATTCAAAAGTTTACCATATCCCATAATGTGTTGACATGTTTACCATGATTTGCTAAGAGGCAGGGAAGACTTTTCTCCACTAACAGGAGGCTTCTACAATCAGGCTCCTGAAGGGTTTTAGCAGTTCAAGCAGGTGAGTGACAATCATGTTTACAACCAGCAGGAAACACAGTTAGATCAGCTTTTTCTCCTACTCAACCCTCTCCTATAAAATATCTCACATTAAGTTGCCAAAATGATGAACTTTAGAAAATATTCACAGCCCAGTGACACATTTTCAAGCTTTAATTAGCAACAGACAGCTAATATTGCCTCGCTTTGTGTGACTTGAAGATTGACTAACCTGAGTGCCTGCCTTTTCACCATCATCTGATACCGTCATCTTAGAGTAGTTGGGGCAGGAAAGAATTCATGAAATGGAAGACGATGTATATGATATTATAGAAAAGGAAATGAACTGCAGTTAAGAGACCTCGGTTTTGCCACAGACCATGGTTCTGTCGTTTAAAAAATGAAAACTATGTTCTTTCACATGTTAGTAGGACTTTCCCTTAACTTTTCACACACCTCTTATAATCTTCTCAATGATTGTAAGCAAAGTTAACCTCTAAGATTAATCTGTAAGAAAATTTCTAGGGCTGATACTCCTGATAAGCCTAAGAACAAAAATTCTGAAATCTTGAGGAACAAATATTTATGGCCAAGTAGTCTTCAGCAAGCCTACTTGCATGACCTTTGTTATAGCATTTTTATATACCTTCTTCTATATAGGGAGCGTGAAGCTCTCAGGTGACAACAGTCAGGTTTGCTGAAGTATACTTTTTAATTTTTCTATAGATGATTTTTACTTAGCTCTCAAGTTCACTCTAATGTAAAACTAATTTTCCTAATTCAAGTTGGCTCAGTCACTTCCAGATATGTCTCAATCTCTTTGGGTTTAAAATCTATTATTTCATGCTTTTTCTTTTTCCCTCTCCCCCCAGATAATCTAAGTTCTATGAAGCTCATATTATGTTTCCAGTATCAGGCCAGGAATGCCTACAAAGTATGCTATCCTCCATCCTCACTAGCCAATGCTGAGTGTTTTGTTCATTCTGTCTTTGAGTACTGCTTTGTCACTTGATGCCTGTCTTAACTTGGAAGCCAAGTCATCAGTGAATAAACCCCTATTTCCTTTAGGGATTCCTGGTCTACACATAGCTCTTGCCTCTCCCACTAGGGTGCATGGGTCTCTGAGAGGCTGTCCTTGGACTCACCAATCAGACGTCTTCAGCCATGGTGAATCTACCACTCAGGCACGATGTTGGACTGTGGGCTTCTCCATACTTTGCAGTTTGGTGGCTATACCCTGTGGAGCAACACAATGGTCCCATCTGCTCTGAGATCCCCACACACTTGACTGAACTTTCTTTTGCCTTTTTTTGTCCTTTAAGTGACAAAAAAAGACCATAATCCTACATCATGCTACATATTTGCCAACTCAATGCTGCAGTATTTGGCAAATGGTAACCACCAATTACTAGTGGTTACTGAGTCTGGGGAAGGTATGCAAAAAAATGTGCGTGCACCTTAAAGTTTTGGGTAACTGAGTAATTTTATTTGAAATTACTTGATTAGAAGGTTAGAGGATGTGGTAGACTGAATAACGGCCCACCAAGATGTCTAGGTCCTAATTCCCAGAGTCTGTACCTTACATGTCGAAAGCGACTTTACACAGGTTGATTAAATTAAGAATCTGGAGATGAGACAGTATCATGGATTATCTAGGTAAATCTGGTATAATCATAGGAGTCCTTATAAGAAGGAGGCAGGAGATCAAAGAGACAGTAGGAGGTGTAAAGGCAGAAGCAAGACAATGATCGTGAGTCAAGGCATGCAGGCAACCATGTGAAGCTGAAAAAGGCAAGGAAATGGATTCTCCTCTCAGAGCCTCCATAAGAAATCAGCCCCACCAACACTTTCACTTTACCCTGAAGACTCATTTTTGTACTTCTGACCTCCAAGACTGTAAGATCATAAATATGTGTTGTTTTAAATCACTAAATTTATGGTAATTTGTTACAGCAGGGACAAGAAAATTAACACAAAGGCTATGAAACAAAAATCAAGGTATTACCACTTTGAAAAACAACTTGGCAATTTCTTATAAAATTAAACATATATTTACTCTATGGCCCAGCAATTCCATTCTTAGGTACTTGTCCAAAAGAAATGAAAATGTAGAGTCTTATACACTAGTATGCATCTTTATTCATAGTAGCCAAAAACTGATAATGGCCATATGTCCATCAACAGGTGAATGGATAGGCAAAATTACGATATAGTCATATAATAGAATTCCACAACCCAGCAATAAATGGAAATGAATACCAATACTCACAGCAACATGCATGAATCTCTAAAACATTATGCAGGCTGAAGCCAGGAACAAAATGTACATACTATACAGTTCTTCTTTTATAAGTTCTATAAAAGGAAAATTAATCTATAGTGATAGAAATCAGATCATTGGTCATTTAGGGATATGGGGGCATTGCCTGTATAGGAGCATAATGTGAGGTGAAGAAAATGTTTTACATTTTGATTGTTGTGGTGGATACACGGGTGTGGAAATGTACCATAATTCATCAAATTGGTGCTGACAAACCAATGGCTATTACTCAAGACTTTAAAAATGTGAGGAACATTAGTCTACAGTAAAGCCCCAAATTAATGTGGCTTCTAAATGTTTCCACCTGATTTCCAGAAAATAACACTGGGAAACTGTATGAACAAATATTTACCTGATAAATTACAAGTAGTATAATTACAAAACTTAGGATGTTATTCAAAGTATAACAAAGAGTTGCTGTTTTAAAAAGTATCCCTCTTTTGGAAAAGATATTTTCTTTGAGGAGGCTCTATATTTTATTTTAGCCCTATATTTTAGGTTGAACCATGTGAAATTACCCTCTGCGTCGGTTAAAAATTTTTGAATATCAGCAATTTCATATGATTCAACCTAATGAAAAGCTAATTTTTCAACCCATTCCATTTCATAGCCAAGTATTAAAAAATAACTAAGATATTGTCTGTTTTCTTCCAAAGTAAAAATTATACCCTGAGTGAATATCCTCTTCCAATGCACACTTTAAAAATTAGAATACAATGATTGTTTTATTCTCTGACAATTGTTTCAAATATAGTATATATTTTTTAAAGTATTTTTACATACGAAATGCTGTTGGTTTAAAACACCCTGCGTATATTTACATTCCAAATCAGTGTCACTTTCATCATGTTACCATAGTGGAGCGTTTCTTCTGTAATGCATTAAAAAAAAAGAGCAAAAACAGGATATTCTTAAGCAAACAGACTTTGACAAGCTGCTCTGCAGCTTACTTAAGTGCATGCTTTTGATTACTTCAGGTATCTATAACTACCTAAAAGCAATCTAGAAATAAGTTTCAACCCAATTCAGGTCCTTCCTTCAAGTCTTCATGGCTTTAGTTACTGACTAAAATAATGGTTTTGTTATGTTTGGAAACTACTGTCCTAGGAGTGAGTTGGGGTGATAGAGATAAGATGAGAACATATTTAAAAAATAGAATTTAAAACTCAGAGCATATACATGTGCTATCTACTTCTACTTGGTGGTAGCAGCCATAACTGACCTGGAGTGAGGAGAGTTCTGGGGGAAACCTGTAATGCTTATGTCTCCTGGCTTTCTCTGTCAACTGGGTTAAAAATAAAAGAATTTAGATGGACTATTTCAATCCTTTTGGAAGAACATATACTGAAAGCATAGTCCTAGGAATCCTTTTCCTTTGGCTGAAAGGGGACTAAGGAAGTTTGCAATCAGGAAAAGAAAGAAGGTCTGTAAACGAAGAATATAGAATGATTTATCTTATTAAGATGGGGGGTTTGGGGCCTGGAGGAAAGCCCTATTAAATTCTGCTTTTCATTATAGAATGCTACCTACATCGCGGAAAAGGAAACAGAGAGAGATGGTCCTACTGCCAGAACTTGTATTTTCCCCCTGGATATTTAGAAAGTATCCAAAATACATTCTTCTTCGCTCTTAAACTCAGAAAAAAATATGAAAATATCATTAATATTTTGACCTTACATTTTTTTTCTAAGAGGATTTTCATCTTTGGGAACCCTCGATAATGTTTCACAGAATTTTCAAAGTGTTTCTCCTCAAAGCAATGAATTCCTTTCTCCTGCATATCAAACCACTCCCATTCTCCTTGTTCCCAACATTTAATTGTTCCCCCTTTGCCATTAAGCCCCAAATTCCAAATCTTCACAACTCCAAGATAACAAAAGATACAATGCTTCAGAGTTTTTACATCTTTTTGCTGGTATAGCCAAGACTACATATAATCCAATGACTGAAATAACTATGTTTGGGAATGAGGAGACATATTTCAAATACTTCTTTACTGAGATGAAAATAAAACCCTCTTGAATTGTGTGTTTCTCTTTAAACAGTCTTACTTTTAACCTTCTGTTTGCCAGATGGTGGAACTGAATATCCACTTAATATGAACGCAGTACCTAGATAGGTTGGATTAAGCCATAACATGAAGAAAAACAGGAATGTCATTTCCCTATGCTTTCAAAAAGAAGTATGC
The DNA here is from genome assembly GCF_008692025.1 of Phocoena sinus. Classification (NCBI taxonomy): domain Eukaryota; kingdom Metazoa; phylum Chordata; class Mammalia; order Artiodactyla; family Phocoenidae; genus Phocoena; species Phocoena sinus. The sequence continues at coordinate 96,564,420 of NC_045767.1, forward strand.
TTTTTATTTTCTCCTCATTTGTCTGACTCTGACACAGTGAATACTGATTATAAAAGACACATTGGTGCACCCAACTTCAGTCCATTTTATCCATCTGGGTAGAGAAAGTATGACAGGCGTGCGTGGGTGTGGATGTGTGTTGTGAGAATGTATAAGCAGGAGTACAGGCTTGAGAGCGCGAGAAAGTGAAAGCGAGAAAATGGACTGTGAAAATTTAAGTCTACCCCAAATTCTGATTAACAAGTCTGTTATTTAATCTTCATTTATCTTAACTCATTTTGTAGTCAGGGCACATGGGCGTCATTTTTCTCAAGGAAGCTTTCTCTGATTAGAAATGCAGAACCAATAGAACTGTGGTCTATTATTTGAAATGCTTCCCTGGTCTTTGTTTTTGGATGCCTGCAGGAAACACAGATACACATGGGAAGGTCTCAAGTGTAGAAACTAAAACAAAGTAAAGAAGGCAAAATGGTAACACTGGTCATAGGGACAGAACCCAGAGCTGCAAACTCCCTATTCAGTGCTTTGCCAGCACACTCTGATACTTACCTTGAACTAGACCTACTTTTATTAACTTTGCCTTTTTAATGCTTTTCCCCCCCAAACTACCATTGTTGGTCCTATTTTGGTTTGCCCCTTGGTTTATGTTCCATCTCCTACTTATTTTATTTTCTCTAATTTCTTGCCCCCTTACATTTTTTCTTCTTAAATTCGTATTATCATTTATATCAGCTACTACAACTTTTATTAATTTTTCTTTTTACAAGCTCTAAGGTTTCTTTTTCTCTATAAATGTACATTTCTTAAAATCTAACGATTAATGGGTAATTTAATTATTTTAGTGAAGTAAATTATATTGCCAGATTCTCCTTGGATTAACCTCCTTCTCATTTAGGGGAAGTAAATGAAGCTAATTAGCCTGTAAAACTACTCACAGAGAGGAAAATGGCTCTTGTTAACCAACAGCCCAGGGTAAGTGATGCTTATAAATTTAAGTATTGGTAGGTGATATTTTACAAAATTCTTCTCATTATCTCATTTAATTCTCACAACTAAATATTGTTATAGGGCTTCCCTGGTTGGCGCAGTGGTTGAGAGTCCGCCTGCCAATGCAGGGTGTCCCGGTCTGGGAAGATCCCACACGCCGCAGAGCGGCCAGGCCCGTGAGCCATGACCGCTGAGCCTGCGCGTCTGGAGCCTGTGCTCTGCAATGGGAGAGGCCACATCAGTGAGAGGCCCGCGTACCACAAAAAAAAAAGAGAGCCAGAATAAATATTGTTATAAAGAAATTTTCATTTTATAAAGAAAGAACCACGACTTAAAGCCCCTTGCTCAAGGTCACACAGGTAGAAAGTGGAAGAGCAGGACCTGAGCCCAGGCCCTCTGTCTGCAAATCCCATACTCTTTTTCAACAGAAAACCTTGGGAAGAGCAGCACAGATCTTAAAAGTAAAGGCCTACTCTATACACAAGTTAAACTTTATAGAGGATTTCTATAAAATATATGCTTTAATTTAATGCCTCTACTTGCATGAATTATGTTTCATTAACTTCAGCTCACCTTTATTTTAGACGTTAGCTGACCTACAAGTCAAATCAGGCCTGGTTTCTGTCTTTGGAAACGAAGTTTTATTGGAAGAAATAGCCTCACCTATTTGTATATTGTCTAGGGCTGTCTTTGTGCTACAATGGCAGAGTTGAATAATTGCAGCAGGGACCATGTGGTCCAGAAAGCCTAAAATGTTTATTATCTGGACCTTTTCAAAAAATGTTTGTTGACCTCTGTCTTAGCTTTCTTACTACTGTTCAATCCTTTAAAATCTTTAGATAAATGAGAATAGATTGTAGCCAACAAAGTATAATTTCCTTAGAAGTAGACTGTGTCTATGCACAGCTATCAAATTAACCATTCTAAAGTCGTTTTTGAATAACATCAAGGGCGAGTCACACTACAGTTGACTGATTCTACCCCAGGCTACTCTTAGTTATTGAAAATCAACAGTACTGAAATAATTAAGGTTGTGGTCCAGTTATTTTAGACACGTAAACTCAAATCATAAAATATTCTTGTGTTTCCAGGTTGTTTCAGCAGGGATTTTTCTAATATTGGCTAATCTTCCCCAGATGAGAATTCATTGATTTGTTTAAGAAAGAAAAATGTTGAGAAATGTTTCTGTTTTACAAAGATGAAATCTGTTAGATGCTCACTGCCTTGTCCCAATAGTAACTAAACAATATGATGTGACAGATGTTTGCGAAACTTATGTATTATACATCTCCATTTTTAACTTCTGAACTCATGAAACTATTGGTCCTGAGAAGCTGCTTTTTTTGGTCTCTGATGGACACCAAAGGATAAGTAATAAGAATATTCAGTTTAAAAAGCTAGAAATAAATCCACAATCATTATTTCTCCCTTAAATAATAACTTAAATGTATACCACAAGAGTTTATTAAATTCTTTTTGGAAATTCTACTTTCATCAAGAACTTCTCTCCAGGAAATGAGTTTCATAAATACACTTTCTTTTGAATCTATCAATTTAAAATTCCTTTTCTTTTTAAAATTTTTATTGGCGTATAGTTGATTTACAATGTTGTGTTAGTTTCAGGTATACAGCAAAGTGAATCAGCTGTACATACACATATAACCACTCTTTTTTTAGATTCTTTTCTGATACAGGCCATTACAGAGTATTGAGTAGAGTTCCCTGTGCTATACAGTAGGTCCTTATTAGTTATCTATTTTATATACAGTAGTGTGTATATGTCCTTTGGTTTTTGTCTTTGTTTTGCCTCCTTTAAGAGAGTTACCTAGTTTTCATATACAAAATAGAATCCTTCAGGATTTTGAAAATTTTGGCTCCACTTTCTATCAAACTTTGCCATTCTATGTTGGAGTTTATATCTTTTTTAGTCTGCATTTATGTGGCAGCATTGCCATTCTTCTTCGTTGTTTCAGAAGTCTTACCCTTTAGTGCTTCCTTTTTCATTATATTCTTGAATATAGTGATCAGACCTTTAAGTGACAGGCACATCTGCAACATGATTTTCTGTAAGAGGAGGATACTATGTTTTATTTTGTTTCGCTTCTCTTCCTGGTGATTGTCAGAACTTTATCTGCCTCTAATGGACTTGTCACTGTCCTCCGAGAAGAGTCTACTATGATCCCTGAGTTGTAGTGGATAGATACAAGCCCATCACTCTGCAGGCATAGTTTGGATTATTTTCTTCCTAAACGCATTGGCTCATTATCTCATCCTCGTCCTCTCTAAGATTCATATGTCAATTTTCTGTCCACTAAGACAGCTTCATGAGGTCCTCCTGCAGTTTATCCCCATCAGCTTGGAATTTTATTAATGAGAAGAGCTTAGGGTTATTGGCAAGCTTGGTAATTTCATTGTGAACACTTCCTTTTCCACATCGTTTATAAAGATGTTACTAAGACTGGCCTCTGAGCTAATCCCTAACTTTAAGTGGTTGAATAGATCACAAAACTAAAACTAAATGTATGGAGAAGAATTAAACCCTATGATTGTTATTTCAGTGCAAGAGATGGTTTTGAATCTATGTGATTCAGAAGACAAATGAATAAAATCAACTCTATAGAAGGTGAAGCAATTGTTAAGGACACCCTTAACTATTCATAGTCAGACCCTGTGGGAAACCACTACCTTCTTTAACAAAAGACAAAGAAGAGAAAGTCTGCCCAGTGTGAACTGGATAATTCCTTACTCCTAAACCATCACCAGGACATAAGATATGGATGCTATTATCCCTTAACATTAAGAGCCAGTTGTGAACACCAAATCTTTTACTTAGTATCCATGAGAATGACAGAAAATGGACTAAAACATTTCTACAAGATTTTATTTAACGCTGGAGGGCAAGAGCAACAACAAAAATACACAGAAAGAAATTGAATCTAGAGAACCTGGACTATGAATTTTGAATTTTTCTTCTGGCGCTTAAGTTGCTCATCCTATCCATATTCTGGCTGGCTTCCTGAGAGATGTTCTCTTCAGCACCCACCACTCAATAACCTAAGCTTTCAAATTCAATTCCCTTTCAAATTCAGTTCACTTAGCACCGTTCAAGAGGGAATATACTTTGCGACCTATGAAGCCCTGACTTCACTCTTGTAAAGTAAATCAACAGGATAATCATCATCTTGAAATCACAAGACAATCCCAACTTTTGTACCAGAGATACACACATACAGGAGTAAAGAGAAGCAGTTTCCTTACAAGGACCAATTTGATGAACTGTCAATTATGTTATTTAAGAATTAATATCAATACACAATTATTACTTCAGTAACACATGTCATTAACTCAAAATCAGTGCAATATAAAGAAAATCTTGACTCGATCACTGGAGAGATAGATATAGATAAAGATATAGATATATCTGACTGGAATTTGGAAGGACTGGAGTTTGGAAGGACTCAAAGCAACTTAATTCCAACTGCTCTGGAATTTGGAAGGACTCAAAGCAAACAGTTATTTAGCCATACCAGGTGAACAGTTAAGGTACTGATTGATGGGATGAATTTAGCAAATGGCTGCTCTCTTTTGGATATTTTCTGGGTAATACTTGAAGCAGAACCCTGTGTTACATCCCTTCAGTTCATCCTGGGTGTCAGATGACACTGTGCTGGACAGATCCTGTGCAGGCTGCAAGTTTCCCCAGCCCCCTCAAGTCCCTGCTGTATCACTCCACCTTTCTTCATTCTGCCTGCACAAGGGGCAGCCCAGAAGTTGGGGGGAGTTAATTCTCCCAAGGACAACCCTCAATCAGCTGAGAAGGAGAGTTACTAGACAGATGACCTGGCCTCTTGATCTCCCATTCTCTGGAGAAACAATTCTGAGTGCATTCTACTTGGTTCCTCAGAGGATCCCCAATAAAACTGAGTTCTAGTTACACAAAGCAGAAAGCAACTTGGGAATACTGACACCCTTTGTAGACTCTCCCCACTTCCCTGCTTCATTCTCCTAACTTCTAACCAGATCCCCTCCTTACCCGCAGTCAAATAAAGTAGCGGCACCCTTGTCTCGGTCTCTGCTTTAAGGGAACCCAAATTAGCGTAGTATCTGTATATCAGATTTATCAAACACTTGTCATTGAGCAGTCCAGTTTAATACCTGGAAAAAAAAGGCAATTTATTATGGTGACAATTAGCAATGTTAACCACGGGCAGCATGAATGTTACTAACAAAAGAAAAATAACTTTTGTCCATTAAGAATGTCCAAAAGAATGGATTTTGTAAGGAAATGAAATCATAGAATGACTAAAAGTATACCACAGTTCTAACAAAGTTGTGAAATATATGCCTTATTTCGTAAAAAAAAAAATGCAAATCTAACTGTAGACGTAGGATTTGTGGAAGAGGAGCTACATTCACCACAAGCAGTTACGGAACATTACATCTGTTGTCGTAGGTAAGCTGCTCCGTACAAAAAGGAAAGTCTGTCAGGAAATTTCAAACTGTCTCTGATTTGAAGGTAGGACAATATTGGGGTGGGAATAATAGATAATACCCTTGTTTCCATAACCATATTTTGGGCTAGTTAAGAGGAAAGCCAATAGGAATCAAGCAGCCAGAAGTCAAAATAGCACCGTTTACAGGCCAGGGGCTTTCCTTATGTTCACCCATTCAACCACAGGGGAAATTACCAGCACAGGTATCCCTGAGTGGAGAGGCCTGCCCTGTACAACTTACCCCAGGAGGAGTCAAACTGCTTGTGTGTGTGTGTGTGTGTGTGTGTGTTGTGTGTGTGTGTGTGTGTGTTTCTGTACAGCAGGATCCCAAGAGAAAAGAGGGTTGAGAGGTAAACTATGCTTGCCTAGCTTCTCCTCCCAAACTCAACTATCAGATAAGTCACTCTTTCCTCTCTAAGAGAAGAGTAAGGGCACGGGCAGAAAGCATGAATGCCACACTAATTAAATACCTTCCACGTAGAATGAGACTTCAAGAATGGGGAGAAGGCAAAATATCCACGCCCAACAGATTGGGAAGCTGTTTCTCTGGATTTGTCACTATCTGAAATATCATACAATCTCCTACAGCCCTTGCCATTGTCTACTTCTTGTTTCTGTCAGAAAAAGAAACTATTTGATAAAGTGAATTTGAGTATAACATGGGGGATTACAATGTAATTACAGGCCACTATTAGCTCAAGAATGAGTTATTCTGAGTTCTTTCATTTGAATTAGACCTCCTGGGCAGCCAGAAGTGCAAGGATCCCCAAGAATTAACCCTCAACCAAATGCAGACAGTCATTGGATAAAAGTCTTGGCTTCCTGTATTTTGGAGAGAAAAGTTTATGTATATTTTACATGATTCTGCAGAGGATCTCCAGTAGGATTGGGCCTTAGGCACCCAGCAATAACCAGTTCAATAATATACTCAATATCCAAGAAACTCATATTTGATTTTTGACCAACAGTTAATATTATCTAGTTTCAATAATGACCATTAAAAGATAATTCAGAAATTACCTTAGATATGAATCTGGGTTACAAAGAAATGAAAGTGTAACATTAAAAGTCATTAGAGGGCTTCCCTGGTGGCACAGTGGTTGAGAGTCTGCCTGCCGATGCAAGGGACACGGGTTCGTGCCCCGGTCCGGGAAGGTCCCACATGCCGTGGAGCGGCTGGGCCCGTGAGCCATGGCCACTGAGACTGCGCGTCCGGAGCCTGTGCTCCGCAACGGGAGAAGACACAGCAGCAAGAGGCCCGCGTACCACAAAAAAAAAAAAAAAAAAGTCATTAGAGGGCTTCCCTGGTGGCACTGTGGTTGAGAGTCCGCCTGCCGATGCAGGGGACACGGGTTCATGCCCTGGTCCAGGAGGATCCCACATGCCGCGGAGCGGCTGGGCCCGTGAGCCATGGCCGCTGAGCCTGCGCGTCCAGAGCCTGTGCTCTGCAACGGGAGAAGTCATTCTCATTTATAGTGGGGGAAGAAAGCTAGATTAGTCATAAACAGTTCGTAGGTATTTAAAATTTTATAAGTCCCTCAAAATTAATAGCCAATATTTATAGATCCTTTAATGTCCAAGAAGCTTTATTGTATCAAGAAGAGTATTCCTAATGTCCAATTTATTTACCCAGTAAAATCATTAAACATGTAATAATCTTTCAGAAATAAAAATTAACATTTTTGTAAATTTCTATACTACTTACATAACTAATAAATCAACATTTTCCCAAACATCTGAACACTGACTATATTTATTCAAACTATTCTAAAACTCGATTTAAATCTACTATTATTAGAATTTCTTAATATTGCTATATTGCAATCTACTATATTAGAATCTCTTAATGCCTTATAAGCTATGTTAGAATCTATTAATGTCTTAGACAAAACACATGTACAAAGTAACAGTGATTTGAATTTATTGTACTTACACTAAAACCAGCTAAATTTTTCTGGTATTTAAAATTCTTCCATTTTTTATTATTCTATTCTTATCCTAATGCATATTCTTCTTCCTCTTGTATATGGTTTACAGTGAGTTTAGCAAACATATCTCAGAAATCTCAAGAGAAGGAAAGAGTTGTCTCTAGTCCAGGTAGTAAACTCTGGGTTATCCACCAATAGATTCCTGATTGAGACATGGGACAAGGATGCACCTAAACTTCATTTCTCTGACATTATCATTTTTGGTGTATTAATTATCTGTTGCCACATAACAAATTATTCTAAAACTTAGTGGCTTCCAACACCAGCATTTATTATCACCGTTCCTGAGGGTCAGGAATCTGGGCATGGCTTGGTTGGTTCTGTGGCTCAGAGTTTCTCCTAAGGCTGCAATCAAGGCATCATCCAGGGATACTGTTATCACAGAGCTCAACTGAATGAGGTCCCATGCCCATTCATTTGGCTGTTGGTAGAATTCAGTTTCTCCTGGCTGTAAGACTGAGGATCTCACAGTTCTTCACTGACTGTTAGCTAGAAGTTACCCTCAGTCTCCTGCTACATGGGCTTCTCCATAGGGAAACTCACAACTGAGGCAGCTGGCCTCATCAGAGACAGCAAGCCAATAAAGCCAGAAAGAGACAGTGATGATGTAGGTCAGTCTTTTCAAAACCTAATCCAGGAAGTGATATCCCGTCGCGTTTGCTTTTTCTCTTCATCAGATGTGAGTGACTCGGCAAGGCCCTCACTCAAAGGAAGGGGATCACACAAGGATATAAATACTAGGAGGCAAGGATCATACTAGAAGGCTACCTACAACAACTGGAAAGGTATTTATATCTTAGCTGTATCACTGTAATTAGTAGAGCCATCTAAAAGTCTCATCACCCAGCTAAAGAGTAAATTATGTGAAGGTAAATCTCCTTTGTAGAACATTTGGCTTATCTGTCATCTCAGTATATACAGGTGAAGCCTCTTTCTACTTGGTTATTTTATATGACTTCTGGTTATACATCAGTATTACGGTTAAACACCAGGACCGATCATTTGTTTTACTTACTGTTCTCTGTATTCACTCTATTTACTCAGAGAGAAAGAAACAACTATAATTTGTAACATTCATATGCATAATAAAAGGAACAAAGGTTTTCTCTACTTATTAAAATAATTTTTTAAAAACCCTATTCTGCTATATTCTCATCCTTTTTATGTTTTCAAGATTTTCACAGTTATAACTTTTTGGCATGTCATTATGAATTCATAGGCTTTCACACATTCAATTTATGTCAATTAATGATAATTATTACTGTGTTTGAAGCTCAAATTTTCATAACTTGAACTTCATTAGTTTCTTTATCCTTTTACTCTTCATCCCATGACATTGTTAAAAATACTTTTACTCTCTAACAAAAACTATGCTTTAGACCTGCTGTTTCTAATCCTTTTTTCTGCTTTAAGACATTGAAACGGCCACTGTCAAAGGAGTTATGATTCTGTCAGTGGCAAAGAGTGTCAGAAACAAAATTCTAAGCATGAGAAGTACATACATTTGTGCTGTTGTAGGAAAGAGTGCTAATACTGTTATTAAATTTTAAAGAAAGATATGGAAAGAAGTTTTCCTTTTCAGAGTCAAGTTTCAAATTGATTTTTCTAACTTAACATCATTTTTACCATTACTTTGTGTTATTTCACTTTTTTTAAATGAGGTTTTGCAAACCACTAAGAACTCTCACTACATGAAAGGCAACCAGGTAGGTAAACCTCACCTGTTTCCTAAAAAAGGACATGAATACGTTCCTGATTTAGCCTAAGCAACCAAGTCTGCAGAATTGTAGAAATTCAAACTCATTTCTGGTCATTAAACACTGCTGAGCAATCTTTATGTGTACCTTCTCTGTTTCTCATAGTTCTGAGCATTCCATTTTTTTCTCTGTGATTTAGCAGCTTCTCGGTGATCTATTGTGCAAAGACTTTGCACTCTAAACCTTTTCCTGTTTAAAAATTCTTTTAAGTGAAGAAAGAAGTCTATATGGAACTTCTCCAACCCTACAAATCATTGTTGGTATCGCAGAGCACATCCACCGTCTCCAGCCCTTCTCCTAAATATAGATGGATATACCACTTTCTGTAATTTCTACCATCTCCTTTACCATCATCCTGCTCCTCATTCTACGCTTTAAAAGATGTACATTGTTGGGCTTCCCTGGTGGCGCAGTGGTTGAGAGTCCACCTGCCGATACAGGGGACACGGGTTCGTACCCCAGTCCGGGAAGATCCCACATGCCGCGGAGCAGCTGGGCCCGTGAGCCATGGCCGCTGAGCCTGCGCGTCCAGAGCCTGTGCTCCGCAACGGGAGAGGCCGCAACAGTGAGAGGTCCGTGTTAAAAAAAAAAAAGAAAAGATGTACATTGTTATATGAACAGAAGCTAGAACAAAATACATATGCATTTTCAGACATGTATGAGTGTGCATGTTTGTATGTAATGTTTTTTATATACTTTCTGGAGCAAACATTGCTGTTTGGCTGAGTCAATATCCACTTCTATTCCCTTTCTCTCTTACTGTTTCCCATTATAGTGGGTAGGAAAACAAACACTCAATGAATAGTCATCAGTACAATTAGGCCATGTGCCACAATTCTGGGCAGTGAGATGGGAGTTGTTAAAACTGCATGAAATTGAATCTTTGTCTTAGAATTCTCTTCTGGAGGAACTCAAACTAAGACTAAGCAATGAGATGGCGGTAACTCCAAGAGTACTGTAACAACACAATTAGAGTCATAGCGATGGTGAACTGGGATGGGATTCATGTGGAAGAGGAGCACTGGCTTATGCAACATCTCTGGGTTTTGAGAGGTAAAGGGACAGGGGTAATGATAGTACCTGTGGACTTGTGTGTTGCTGTGTCATCCAAGTGATGGAGGAAGAAAATCACAGTCATACCAGGGTGCTCTCAACTCAAAACAGTATGAAAGCCACTGGTCTGTTATGGCAGTATTTAAAGAGACTCTCCTCAGACTTCCCTGGTGGTCCAGTAGCTAAGACTCCGTGCTCCCAATGCAGGCAGCCCGGATTCGATCCCTGGTCAGGGAACTAGGTCCCGCATGCCGCAACTAAAAGTCAACATGCTTCAACTAAAGATCCCCCATGCTACAACTAAAAGATCCCGTGGGCCACAACTAAGACCCAATGCAGCCAAATAAATAAATAAATATTAAAAAACGAGAGAGAGAGAGAGAGAGAGAGAGAGAGAGAGAGAGAGACTCCTCTTAAGCAGCCAGAAGGCAGACTGTGCTGAAAATCAGGCTATGGATCTTATTAGGACAGTAGCCATTACAAATAAAAGCTGAATTGACAATCCGCTGGCAAGTCCCTGTGCTAAATGTATTGCTCTGATGGGGGAGAAGGGGACTTAAAATCTGGAAAAAGAACACCTGGGTTTATACACATAAGAATTTTGAATCACTAAATTCTCTAAAACTTGGTAGCAAAAGCAACTCTCTCCTCCTTGTTAGAGGATCACTGTCTCTCCTTGCCTGGAGACTATGAAGAGTCCTTACCTAAGGCAGATGACTCACAAGATGATGTCTACATTCCTCAAGATCTGCCCCCACTACTGCTCACTGCTTTTAGATGAGTGGTTCTCAAATTTCAACATGCATCAGTATCACCTGGAGTACATGTTAAATCACAGATTATTGAGTTACCACCCCCCAGAGTTTCTGATTTAGTAGGTGTGGAATGGGACTTGGGAGTTTGTATTGCTATCAAATTCCTAGGTGATGCTAATGCTGCTGGTCTGGACACCACACTCTCAGAACCACTATTTTAGAACAATAATCAGGAACAACTTTCAGTCCAGCTTAAATTAGGGAAGTACTGTCTCTGCTGGAAAGAAAGAGGTTATTTACCAAAAAAGCCACAGAACCTGAATAATTCATTACCATAGGAACCAAGAAAACATGCCCAAGAATGGATCTGAGAGTATAGGATATAAAGCAGATATAAAGCAGCTTTGAGTCTTGAGTTTTGATCTACAGTCACTCTCTCATGACTCAGGACACTGGGAACAAAGATGCTTTGAGCCAATCCTAGCATGTTGCTGGGATAGCTCTTTGAAATGCGGAGATGATGGTGGCTTGTAGTAAATGAAACAGAATTGCCTTGGCAAAGTATTTATGATGGAGGCAAAAGGCTCAGAGAAATTAACATGTTACAATGGATTTTTTAGGTATGACCAGAGATCATCAGCTCTGTTCCTCAGGAGGACCCAAAGGATACTTCCGTTGTTAATGCAGTGAGGAAGTCACCAGCGTCATAGAGTAGAACGGCTATCCTCTTTTAGTCACTGGGTTCTCTACTTTCAATGGGGAAGACAGAATTCCAAAATAGGAGAGGCTGGGTGGTAGCACTTAGCTTCCTGAAGTAAGATGGACATAGGCAGCAAAGATGGGATGACAGTGAGGGGACCTTTCCCACGGAGACCATATGGCAACAGCTAGTAGACCTTGGAATTCCAAGAGACAAACTTGACAGGGTATTGTTTCACCTGTAAAACCGAAAAAGGTCAAGAGCAAGAAAGCAGAAGATTGGTGTCAGTTACTACAATTAAATGTCAAGATTCTTCATCCAGTTCCAAGATCTCGGTCAGTTCTCAGACCCAGAGGCCATTGATCAAAAGGGAATTCAATCTCCTTGAGGAAGGACGTTCACACTACAAGTATGTACAATAGTGATCCCCTTTACACTTCCCCAGAGTGACCTATAACAACTTATGAGAAATTTTATACATAAAAAGTAGAATACCCAAATATTTGCGTGGCTGTTGGATACAAAGACTGAGATAATACTAGTACAATGTAAACATTTTATAATGAAAGAAGTAAATACGTGATCACTGGATCCCCTATCCTACCCTATACAGCATCAGCCAGAAAGCTGCAAGCCTGACAGACCGTCGGAATGACCTCTTAAAGGTAAAGCCAATTTCTAACTAGGGTTGACACCCTGAAACATTAGGTGCTGTCCTTCAGGATGGGCTATATACTTTGAAACAATGGCCATTATATGGTGCTGAATTCACTACCAAAAAGTGAAGTAGGAATGGCCTCTCACACCATTCTTCCTAGTGACTCATTTGAGGGAAGTTGTGCTGCCCAATCCACACTTTTAAACTCTATAGAACTAGACGTCTTATATCCTGGGTGGGGGAGTGGAGGGCGAATCCTTCTACAGGAGACATGGTTAAGTTTTCCTATAAACTTAAAGCTGCAGCTGCCACCTATGTTGTTTCGGACAGAGAAAAGTTACTATACTACCTGATTATCATTATCAATCACTATACTGGTTGATATCAACTAGAGAGAAGAATACCTGGAATTCAGGGAATTCTCTGAAGCACCTCTTCATGCCTGACGGCAACCACAAATGGAAACAGTAGAAAATTACAGCAACTACAGCAGACAAAGGCATAGGAACTAGGGGCTCAGGCTGCTTGGGGTTGAAGGTTTGGGATACCTGAGTGAGCAACGAGCAGAAGAGCTGTCCGTGGGTGAGGGGAATCTACAGTGTATAACAGAGGAAGAAAACATAACAGGATTAGTGGGACAAATTACAGACCCCGCTCTGTAGTGAACACTGTGATTGTAACTGGAATTCATTTATTTTCTTCCTCTATTAAGAAGAGGTGCTTCAGAGAATTCCCTGAATTCCAGGTGTTCTTCTCTCTATTTGATATCAACCAGTATAGTGATTGATAATGATAACCAGGTAGTATAGCAACTTTTACTATTGGGGGTTTTAGTATTGTTTTGTGGGTTTTTTTTAAGCTGTGACCAGCCACAAATTTGAAGAATCAGTGAGAGAAGCAAGTAAACTCATCATGGGTCATGAGTGTATCTAAGTGGTGTCAGGAGTAGACTGAAGCAGATGCTGTTGATGCCCCAGCCATATCCCCTCAGCCCTTACCATCTGTGCACGCCAGCCTGACTTCCAACTACAGCACCTTTATCTCTTTGTCTGATGGCTTTCTCTGGCCATCAAAGCCTGCTCTGCCTCCACACACAGCAGACAGAGATCTTGAAAACGAATACCCCATAAGATCAACCCTCAATTAATGACTGGTGGACGTGGTATATAAGTATTCCAACTCCCTGCTACCTTGGAACAGATAACTCTGAGGCTTATGTTCTACTCTGTCTCAAATCACATCTTAAGTTGCTTAATAATGCACTCTTTATTGGTTTTGTTCCCTTCCTGGTCTCACTTCCTTAATCCCCTACCAGCGTCTCCATAGATCCTCTCCCAAATATGTGCACTCAAATATTTGTTTCTAGTGCTGCTTCTGGGGAGGAATGCATATTAAGATATACTAGTAAACGGAGCGGGAAGTAAAAAGTTTCTTCCCTGGTGGTCCAGCGGGTAAGACTCTGCACTCCCAATGCAGGGGGCCCGAGTTCGATCCTTGGTCGGGAAACTAGATCCCGCATGCATGCCGCAAATAAGAGTTCACATGTTGCAACTAAGAAGCCCCCATGCCTCCTCGAAGATACTGCATGACGCAACTAAGACCTGGCACAGCCTAAATAAATAAATAAAATTTAAAAAAAATTATTAAAAAAAAGTTTCTTCCCTTTTTCATTTGGAATTCTGGTGCATCATCACCTAAGTTGCCCATCATCAACACAGGATGTCTGGTAGAGATTAGAAACTGATGTGACACTTAGGAACAAAAAAGGGGCAAGAAATAGTACCTTTGGAGTCTTCCTCTGTGAAGCTTGTCAGACATTTAGAAATTCTGATGTGATATAAGTGAGTTGAGACCCAGAAGACCTACTAGGGTGAGATGAGAAATGAGGTGACATCATTGTTGAGGCTGCTGAGGACCAGCAACGCCACCAAGAGTTCAGGTGGAGGCATTTCTATAAGTGGAAGATCACAGTGCCTTGGCCACACCAAGAGTCTAGACAACAAGTTTCACTAGCCTCAGACTTCTGCAAGTGTTTCCATAAGAGTCCCTACGATGAAGAGGGACAAGGGGTGTTGCCCAGAACCCAGGGAGAACACAACCATAAGGACACATAAGTCCTCTTGAATCCAGATATCTTTCAAGTAGGATAGGAGAGGGGGAGTCATAGAAAGCTGAACTTTGGACTGTCTGGAGAGTTATATAACATGGGGCTGTTTAAAACCAAGAGACTGAGATCGTTTTAACTGACAAGTTTAAATGCTGCCATGGCACAATCCACACTATCCAGCTAAGGTGGGCTCAAGAGGACGATGTTTACGCTAATGGCACCCCCGGTATATAGATTTAATGTCTTCAAAGAATAACTGAATTCACACTTTCCTTCGTTTATTAAGGAGAAAATGCTTTTGATATATATGTTTTAAATATATTATAATAATATAATACCCTGGAGCACATCAAGAAGTATATGAATACACTTAACACTTTCCAGAGATGTAAAAAGACAGAAAGGCAAGTGCATCAGCACAGCAGGCTGCACAAAGAGGAGAGTCCTTGTATGCAGCCAGTCACATCCACCTGAGACCAAGAAAGAGGTGAGGCTGTGTATTAAAGGATGCTGGGCCTTGGGGCATCTGAAAGAGCCAACGGGCCAAAAGGCAATTAACAACTGTTCCCATCCGTTCTTCCCTCTGGAAATTTCTCCCCTCACTTCTCATGTCCCTGTCCTATGTCTTCTGTTAACAATTTGCAATTCAACCACTCTGAACCAAAATGCCATTAAGAAAGATAACCTCACACAAAGGGAAGCTTTAGACACCTTAGACCTGAAGAAGTTCATTCAGATGAAGAAATATTGTGCTGGTTTTTTAAACTCTGTGAAATGGATCCTAACACAGAAATTGAAAAAAAGAGAACTGTAGGGATTTCCGAGGTTAACCTGTCCACACAAGTGATAGCCTGAGCTTCAAATCCACATCAGGATTAATCAAGATGCCTTAAATCATGACTTTATAGTGCACTTTGTAAATTGCCATATAAACAAGAGTACTATCATTGGAAATCTAAAACAGAAAAGGCAATACAACATATAAAATTTCTTTTACAGACTCGGTCTAATAATTAATATGGGAAAAAGAAAAAGTGAGGATTAGGCCTTCCATATGGCTGGGAAGTAGGAGAGATGTTGATGATGAGGGAATCAGGGGCATCACTAACGCCTCTAATCAAGGAAAGCAGCAAAATGAAGTAATTAAAGCCCAGTTTTGATAGCAGATGGGCTTGGATTTTAATCCCAGATCTGCCACCTGCTACCTGTGCAATCTTGAGCAATTTATTTAACCTTTCTGAGAATTAACTGAATGTTGTACAGATTAACTGAGATCATATAAAGTTTCAAGAACATCATAGATGCCCAATAACTATTACTCTTCCCACCCATTTACACCCACTCCCCACATCTAGGACAGGGAAGGAGTGGAGTCTTGGGTAAATGAGACTGAATATACAGAGGAAGAAAGCAAAGTTCCAGAGAAAACTGCAGAAATAAGAGGGAAAAACATAATACTTTATGGAAGGCTCTTTGATTTTCTAGCACAGGCGTTATAATAAATTAAAATTTTTATGTCTAGTGTGAGCAGCCAAGTTTTCACGTCATTATGACACCTACTAGATCATCTCCAGTCTCCTCGAAATGCTCTGGAATCCATCTGAGTTCAGTGTCCTAACTGGGGAACCTGTTAAAATGATGATTCCAAGGCCCCAGGCCCAGAGGTTTTGATTCAAAATATTCTTCTGCATTTTCACAAAAGAGGCTAATATTTTGAGAGAACAGCTGAGGTTTCTCTCCCCATTTTTCACCCCATTACTAAATTTTCTTGTTGCTCTTCTCCTATTCAGTCAGAAGCAGCATTACCTCAGGACAAAAAAATAATAAAAACAAGAATCTAACTACTATTTTTCAAAAGAAATTTTAATTCCACAGAGCCTAAGACTTTGAAAGGGGGAAAAAAGGCTTATGGTGAACGGCAAAATTCAAGGATCATACCATAGACAATGGATATGGGGAAGAGTCAGATAATACCCCATTTTCCCACCCACCCTGAGCCCAAGAAAAGATGGAGCTTACCCAACTAGAGGAAAAGGAACCCTGAAGACAGAGAATAGCATTAGGTGTGAACATGAAATTCCTGGTCAGCAGAGATCAGGGAGCTTGAAGGACAATTTAGACCAAACCTCTGATGCCACGAAACCATTAAAAACTAACTATGGAACTTAGATACAATCTCAGGAAAAGGGGGTAGAGCCGAACTCTGAATTTGAATAAATTTAAACTTACAGTGACAGAATAATCAATGAATTCCTGGGTTTAACTGAAGGTCAGCAGATTAATGTTTCTGTCATCATTGGAAACATTGGCTCTAGGCAGAAATTAGATTCAGTTATATGAAAATCTTATAAAAGTTAAACTTTCCCACATATTTTGAAAATTGTACTCCTGCAGTTTAAAAAGCTACCTAAGTGCTTCTGATTCAGGTGGCCTGCAAATCACAGAAATACTGTGAACTCTACTGAGTAAGTCTAGGTCCTCCTCCATACAGATCTTCAGCCTCTCTTGTAAGATGGTACCTACTTTGTAGGGTTAAGGTAAGGATTTAATGAGACAATACATGTTACTTGGTGTATAGTAAGTTACTGATAACTACTAACTTATTAGCAGAGAAACATGCCTTACTACCTCCTGATATTTTCTTCTATACTGAGAGACCTTAATTAGTGTAACTGCTGGTGTTTTTTACACAACTTTAATTGCCCCAGGAAGTGGAATGACTTATCGGTTTGATAGATTTGGGAAGAATGAACTGGAACATCATTAGTTCAGCTTCTTCCTGGGAACCTGTTGCCAATGGTCCTCTACTGGGAACATGCCACCTATTACTCATTCAGAGACAGACTCTGTCCTATAGTGAAGCCTCCCCACCCCCGCCCCCAGGTCCAGCATTATCTGTACCTGTGCAATTCTACTAACCCTGGGCTCAGTTAGCAGGCTCATTTAGCTTTCACATGATTTAATTTACTTTCTCTGGGCAACAAGGATCTATTGTGGCCTACTGCCTTCTTTATATTATATATCAGTTTATTTGAAAATGGAATATTGAAGAAGACTGCTATTTAGTAAGTTCCTAAAGAATCCCAGCACTTATTTTAAATGGGATAAGTGAGAGCCATACAATTTATCCCAAAAGTCTTGGTTTTTATATTCTTTGACCCAGAAATTTCATCTAAACTAAATTAAACAAATGTAGAAATATATATGCATAATAATTTTCATAATATTTATGCATAAGATTTTTATGATTGGAAAAATGTAAATAGCCAACAACAGGCAACTAGTTAAATTATGGTATCCATAAAATGGAATACTAGGCATACATTAAATATAATATTGTAGACTTCAAATTCTTACAAGATGAAATAACAGAGACCAGATCTACTTTCCCAATTTTAACAACTAAAAACATGGATAAATATATGAAGAAACAATTTTCAGACATGGGACAACAAGAAGCATAGGACTGTGCTCCCTGAGAGATCAGAAACAAACAAGTTGAGCCCTACAGTTTCACCAGCTTACTGCTTGGAGACAGTTTCCAGTCCACGGAACAGGAAGGAAGGACTCAAACAAAGATCATCAGTATTGCCTAGTTGAGAAGACAGAGATAGCATTCAAAGTAGTGAAAAAGAGGGAGCTCTATATAGAAAGAGCTCTGTAGCTCTGCAGAGGGATCCCACTGAGCCTTTAGCTGAGTATTGGTCTGCACATAGTCAAGAAAAAAATATGCAAGGTCGGGGGAAAATACCAAAGAGGAATAGACAACAATTCTGGAGCTCACACAAGGCTTGAAATAGTTTCTCTTCCCATCAGATTGGGAAGATATCATAATACATGGTCATCAGATGGAATTCTTAGAAGGGCATTGTCTTAGTAATGGAGCTAAATTAGTCTCAGACTAAAGTGTTCTCTATACTGATAAACAAAGATTAACCCTTGAAAAAGTACAATTGATTAACTATAGACCTGAACAAAATCTAGCATTACTTAAAAGAATAATCAAAATCTATCAACCAACAACATAAATTCACAATGCCAGGTACCTGATGACAAATTGCAAGACATGCACATAAACAAGAAAATATGACTCATAACGAGAATAAAATTCAAAGTATAGAGAAACAGAAACATCATTACATAAATGATGAAACTAGCAGACAGGAATATTAAAACAATTAATATAAATAAGCTCTCTATATTTAAGAAGGTAACAGAAAACATGATTATGATGAGGAAATAAATGGGAGTTATATAAAAAATTGTACATATACTATATCTGAAAAGAAAAAAAAGACATGGAATGGGGTCAACAGCAAATTAGACATTAGAGAAGAAAATATCAGTGAATTTGAAGACATAAAAATATTAACTTTCCAAAGTGAAAGACAAAAGGGAAAAAATATGGAAAAATAAGTGGGCAGAGCATCAGTAATCTAGTCAAACTTACATGATTAGAACCCCAAAAGGCGAGAATGAAGTAGTGACAGAACACAATATTTGAAAAAATAATGGATGAAAATTTTCCAAATGTGATTAAAGTACTAAACTCGCAAATCTAACTCAATGAATCCCAAGCAGGAGAAACTTGAAGAAAAACATGCAAAAGCACATAATAATCAAACTGCTGAAATGATCAATTCAATAAATGCCAAAAAAGAATGGTTTATTAAATTCAACATTCACTTGTGATAGAACTCTCCATAAACTGTAGATAGAAATGAATTTCTTCAACCTAAAAGATAATCTATAAAAAAATCTATCACCAGGCTTCCCTGGTGGTGCAGTGGTTGAGAGTCTGCCTGCCGATGCAGGGGACACAGGGTCGTGCCCCGGTCTGGGAAGATCCCATATGCCACGGAGCGGCTGGGCCCGTGAGCCATGGCCACTGAGCCTGCGTGTCCGCAGTCTGTGCTCTGCAACGGGAGAGGCCACAACAGTGAGAGGCCCGCGTAACGACCCCCCCCCCAAAAAAAAAATTCTATCACCAGTAGAATACTCAGTGATGAATGACTGGCTACTTTACCTGTAATTCTGGAATAAGGCAAGGATGATCACTCTCAGCACTTTTATTTAACATTTCCCTGAAAATCCTAGCCAGTGAAACACGGCAAAATAATAATAATAATAATTTTAAAAGTCACTCATGTTGGGAAAAAAAGAAATTAAAAAAAATTCTTTTTTTCATAAAGTGTACATGGTCTATGTAGAAAATCCTAAGGAATCTACAAAATCTACTAGATTCTACTAGTTCTAGTAGAAGGAATCTACTAGTTCTAGTAGAAGGAATCTACTAGTTCTAGTAAGTGAGCTAAGCAAAATCACAAGATAAAGGGTTAATCTACAAATATCAATTTTATTTCTATATTTTAGCAATACCCATTTGGAAATTAGGCATTTGTCCATTTTTAAAAGTTGTGCAACTTCTTTTTTCCTTCTAAATAAATATTCACTACTGCACTTAATTTTCTATTCATCATTTTGTATTCTTGTTCCTTTTTTAAAATAAATTTTCTTTCTTTTTTTTTTTTTTTTTTAATTTATGGCTGCGTTGGGTCTTTGTTGCTGCGTGGGGACTTTAGTTACGTCGAGCAGTGGCTACTCTTCCTTGCGGTGCGTGGGCTTCTCACTGAGGTGGCTTCTCTTGTTGCAGAGCACGGGCTGTAGGTGCACAGGCTTCAGTAGTTGTGGCACGCAGGCTCAGTAGTTGTGGCTCGTGGGCTCTAGCGTGCAGACTCAGTAATTGTGGTGCACGGGTTTAGCTGCTCCAAGGCAGGTGGGATCTTCCCGGACCAGGGCTCGAACCCGCATCCCCTGCATTGGCAGGTGGATTATTAACCACTGTGCCACCAGGGAAGTCCCTGTATTCTCGTTCTTAATGAAATTCTCCCTAATTCTACATACTTCAGGCCCCATAAAACCTGGGTCCTTCCCTAACACAAATATTAGGGTCTACTTAAATAATGTCTTTATTGTGTACCTCTGTAATGTGGAACAAGCTTAAGAAATAATTAAACTAACTAATGCAACATTCTGTTTGCTTCGTTCCAAAAGAATAGTTCTGAATTATCAATGAGATCATTGATGGAAAGCATTCTGAAAGGTAGTAAGTACCATATCCATGCAAATTATTATCTTTATTATCCTTCTAAATACAAGCATCTCACATTTGTTTGATAACTATTTTGTGATCTTCCAGTAAGTGTATGACACTGCTGGGGCTTTGGAGGGTATAAGATAAAATACATCCAATACTTGCTTTCAGGGAGTTCACAGTCTCCAGTATAAGAATACTGTAAACTGAAGACAAAATTAAGATATAAACCGTATGTTAATGCTATGAACTGAATTATGTCCCTCCAAAATTTGTTTGTTGAAGCCCTAATTCCCTAATATGATGGTTTTGGAGAAGCGGCCTTTGGGAGGTAATAAGGTTTAGATGAGGTCATGAGGATAGAACCTTCATGGTAGGATTAGTGCTCTTATAAAAAGAGACACCAGAGAGCTTGCTCTCTCTCCCCACTGTGTGAAGAAGGCAGCTGTCTGTAAGCCAAGGAGAGAGTTCTCACCAGAATCTAACCATGCTGGCAACCTGATCTCTGACTTCCAGCCTCCAGAACTGCAAGAAAATTCATGTTGTTTAAACCACCCAGTTGATGGTATTTAGTTATGTCAACCAAGGCCAACTAATACAGTCAGCAAATTTCAACATTTTAAAAATTATAGAACCATTTTAAAGTGGAAATTATGATCCAATACACACATATACACACACTCAGACAAAGGTTTTACAAAATAATACTTACTATATGCTATATACACTTTCCCATAGTTTTCTATTCTAGTCTACTTCATTTTGTAAAATGCTGGTTACAACTCTCAATTTATTTCATAATCTCCTAATAAATCACATCCTATCATTTGAAAAATGTGACTATTTTATCCTATGGGGTGTACTAAAAGTCTATTAATATAACCTATACAGAAATCTTTATTTGCTCTAATAAAAATTGTTTAGAGCTCTATTGAGTGAAAAACAAGACACTGAAATCCTAACTGAACCTTTCTCCCAATTATTCATATATATTTTATTAGAGCAAAGACCTTAACTCTTCCTCTATATACATACATATTCAAGAGAGCACACACATATGCACACACGTATACTCACATGCCTTCACCTCCTGTATCTATATATTAAAATTGATTGCTTTTTCACAGTGACAACTGCATTGAAAGCTCCCTGCAGGGAATCACAGGAGTCTGAGTGAAGGGGTTATTTTAGTGGTTCTTCACCATCCGACAATTGTATTGAGCTACAAGAGCTTTCTGACAAGACTTGGCAAGCTTTGCATCATACTCAAGATTGTTTATTCTGTTGGAAAATTTGTCATAAAGGGGTTTGGCTCTTTTCTAAAGTATGTTCTGTGTGTGTGTGCGTGTGCATGTGGGCATGTGTGCATGTGCACATATGTGCATATATATGTATATATAGATATTCTATAAAATATTCAATATATAGATATAGATGGATATAGCGAGATGTTTTCTTAATTCTTTAATGGCAACATTTGTACCTGAGTTATTATAATAATAATTATTGTTATAATGATAAATATTTACTTAGAAAATACAAGTGTATGGAATAAAGCTGAGATCCTACCCCCTCACTATAGCACTTAGCTCTATTTAGAATGCATTTTTCAGCATCAACTCTGTATGTCTTAGATCGTCCACAAGAATAGGTACAGTCATTGTGTAAACAGAAGATGTTTTAAAATACAAGAATATTAATAAGCTTCTATTGTTCCAGTAGACGAGCAAACGTTTCACTCAATTCGTTTCTCTCTCTGCATCTGCAGAAGGTCACTTCAAGAATGGGCAAAATCAGGCTGGAGTAGGGGCATGACCAGCAGCTTTGAAGCATCCAAGAAATGTCTTTGGCGTAACTCCTGAAGTCATGTACAACAGTCTGTGATAAAATCAGTTGCTCTCAAACCCCCAGCTGTTTAACCATGACACAGTGCCATGCAGATTAGCTACAGAGATATCTAGTGAAGTGAGGGTTGGGTGATGAAGGGAATAAAGGGATGGGAAGATGTGAAAATCCAGAAATACAGATATATTAACTACCTCTTGTCATTTGGAAGTGTGCTCAACTTATACCAATTTTAAGCCACCTACTAGCTGACTGATCACAAAAACTGAACCCAATAATTTCCTTATTTTTCAAATTACTAATAAAATCTAGTTACTGCATTTCCAAGTTTCCAATCTCTATTTTTTCTTCATCTCCCTAGTTTATCTTCTCTGCAACCCATATTTCCCATAAATCCCAATCTTTATTTCCTGCTTTCTCCAATATGATTGGGCCTTCTAAATTCCACTATATGCTGTTCACTCTGACTATGATGTCTTCCCTCCCTTTATAGTAGGCCCCTATTCATCTCTCAATATCAATCTCAGATAATCCTCCTTCTGTGAAGCCTTCTCTGACCAACCCAAACAGAATGTATCATGCTACCTCATACCATGGCTGCAAGGCCTTCATGGTCTTTTGGCTTTTCTCTTCTTTCTCTCCTATTAGTGTATAACCTCCTTGATGGTTGAGACTGTGTCATATTTATGTTCTATCCCCAGAGTCTCTTACAGAATCTGTTTCTAGGGTATTGAGTTAATTGATTGATTGATTAATGTCTGTCCTGGGTTAATATGTCTACTGTTCTTGGGAGTCCTACTTTGTTATGAAGTACTTTTCTCTGTCCTTCCTGAATTGTTCAAAATGTATTTATTAGAAGTTCATGAGGGTAGTTCGAACTTCTTTATCCAAAAATCTAAGCAAGCATCGTGACCCAGTCTCACTTGAGAATTTTGACTGATGGTGGTTGATACTATCCTCTGGAGTAGGTCTGCATTACATTGGTTCCTTCGAATGATCAGAGGGAAGTTATTTTGAGCTTTCATTGCCACTATTACTTTTTTCTTATTGAAGGACTTCTCTAGTAGAGCAGATATATCTAATAAGTCCTAGGTCCATAATAAAACTAGGGTAACAATATGTCACAGTTTCTGATGAATTTGAGGATGCTTTCCTCTCTAAATTAGACATCTTTGTCTGAAGATAAAAACATTTTACTTGTGAATGGTCCCAGAATTGGCATTATTTCCTCAGTAATTGGAGCCCAGTGATAGAGGGATTACTTGCTCTTAATTGCTGATTCTCTGCATGTTTGTCCAATATGCCATAGCTGGAAGGAGAAATAGTGTTCTTACACTTAGTATTTTTTATGATTTTTTTCCATTATTATTTTTTTCCAGGTAGAAATTTGGAACTATTTCACCTGTGGTGAAACTCAATTGTAATACCCTTTTATCTTCCTTGGATTTCAGAGACAAGGTTTTCCCTATTTTATATATGGATATATGTATATCAAAATACTAATCAAGTATAATTCCTAAACAAAAGGAGCTTTTAAAAAGAGATTAATTTTTCTTTCAATTCAGTGATGGGACTGTTCAAAAAGGAGCCCAGCAACCTTGAGCCACCTTGTTTAAGAAAAGTAGTTGGACTATACCAGTCTTATCTGTACCCACAGGAAGGAAAAGTTATTATTACATGGTAGCATACCAGGGACCTCAGGCCCACTTGGGGGATTTTTCTATAGGGTCCCTATAACATAACTCCATTGACTTTTCCTATAGAAAGTCTAAGTTCTCAAGTTTCCCAGAGAAACAATCCTTCCAGACTATTTTCACCCTTAGGTAAGAAGAGGTTTATCTCCCAGTCCCAATGTCTGACAGTGAGACTACAAGATGGGCAATTCCAGTAACTGCTCTAATGGGAGTTCTGTTACCTTATCCTAGAGCTCCCTGATTCTTGATTTTATCTTCCTCTTTGGAATGGCTCTTAGCACCCATTTCCTAGGCATTCAGTTTCTCCTTCCAACCTTCTGTTAATGTCCTTAACATCTCTTCATGATTGTACATTGGGTCTCAGACTAAACCTGGAGGCAGTTTCCTGACCGCCCCCACCCCGCCCCGCCGCAGACTCTGTTGTCACTGCCCTTCCCAATGCCTTCAAACTACTATTGCTGCCACCACAGAATTATTAGGTTGACTACTAGGTAGAAGAATAATTCAATAATCTAAACAAGACATGAAGACCTGAACTGAGGCATAGCAGTGAACATGAGAGGTCCACATTTGAGAGGCACTTAACTTACAAACAAAATAATCTGGTGATTTATTGCTGGTGATAGAAAGGGAAGAAGCTGTTAAACAGAAATGAAAATCAGACTGCTCTTCTGGTTACTAGTTACTGCTTGAAAGGAAAGGGTATGAGTGTGTGTGTGTGTGTGTGTGTGTGTGTGTGTGTGTGTGATCATGGGGAATCACGGGGAAGAGCTAAGGAGAAACAAGTGAAATTTCTTATATTAGACCACTTTTGACCTATAAAATGTCAATTTCACTTGATTTCAACTTAAAAGGATTAAACCCAGAAGGAGCCATTTCCATTGCTGACAATCTTATTGGCATGTTTCACAACTTTCCATTTCCAATATTCTTTCTAGGTTTTTGTGTGTACAGAAAAATACTCACTGGTAAGTAGTACAAGCCTCCTTAGGTCTCTAAACTACCAGCAAATCTACAGATGCTTTCTTTTTAATAATAATAATGCTAGATAAGTGCACTTCCACAAAGATTATATCATATTATCCTCACAGTAATATCCCCAGGGAAGATATTATCCTCATTGTACATATGGAAACAGGCTCAAAGAGGTTAAACGGCTTGTCTGATGACAAGTGGAAAGTAATGACCTCTAAGTATTCTAGCTGCTGGTCTGCTGTTCTTTCCACTTTGTGTGGATTTCCTATCTATGAAACAGAAAAGAACCAGCAGGAAAAAAACCCAGCAAAACAAACAAGGTCAACTTTTATTCTCTAAACTGTAATATTTTATATGGGCTTAAAAGTTATTAAAACTATCATTATTTCCCTTTTTCAAAGTAATTATATCTGCAGACCTCCTCTCACATTACATCCTATGGAACTTTACTGTTGGGAAGACCACTGAATAGCCTTCCAATAAAGTAACTTTTCCTGTTCTCCTGCCCAAATTTGCCTTTCCTGGTGTTAGCTGCTTTCCCCTAATGACTGCTGTCTAGAGAACATGACCAGTGTGTTTTCTTTGTTTCATAGAATAGGCCTGCAGAAGATTTTGGATTTTAATTTGAAAAATAAATAAATGCCCTTGAAAAAGGATAAATGTATTCCCCTAGGCCTCTTTCATTAATATGAGCTTCATGAAATGCAGAGTTCAGTAGTGAGATTCAAGGTTAGAGGCAGAAGACCACACAAACTTGGAGATGCCTTAAAAAATGAGAGGAAAACGTGGTTTATTAGTTATACTAGTTACAGAATGAACAGCATATTGTATGTGCTGTGTTAGAGGTATGTTATGAATAACAAAAGCCCTGGAGCATTTACATATTTGTTTTCAGCAATCCTGGCAGTTGGATTTCACCATTCTATGCCTCTTTGCCAGAATCACTAAACACTGGTACATATGGCATCTGAAGTACCATATGCCATAGAAAATGTTAGCTGATGCCTATACTTCTATATTATATTTTTATTTCAGATTTTTGCAGTTTGAACAAAGAATAGTAGAAAAAACAAAATATTGGACAAGCAGTAAACAGTAAAGTGAAAAAAAATGCCTTCAGAGAAAGCAAATAAAGGAAACGAATCTACCATGAGTTAACACGGCTATACGGTAATGAATTAGATATGGGAAGTAACTGTTTGGCATGAATAAATTTAGAGAGCCTTTCAACTATTATTTTGGAGTTAAAGGCTGCAACATGAATAGTGAGAGTTGACATATTTTTCTTATCTTATTCTTTCTGATATTTCTTGCTAAAATCAGTCTCCATTTGATTTAAATTAATTAACATGAAGGCTACAGTCAGTGACATCTAAAATCCAGGTTAAACAGAAAAATTCAAATACCAGGAATTATTTTGCAATATTTATTTAGATTTTTGACTGAGATTTTCAGCTAATATCTAGGCAGTTTTTTTATTTTGTTCTTAGACACAAGAAGACTCTGAAGTTAAAATCAGTATAATTGAATACTTGGCTCTCTCAAAACAGAGAAATAAACAAAAATCCCATGGCCAACTGTAATGTTGAGATTTATAAGAAATACATATAATTGGTCATTCATATGACCAAAATATATTTCTCATACATATTTGGTCTTCATTCACATTTCCTGGCTCACAGCTCCCAAATCCCTTGAAATTTCCTGAACGATAACAGTAATAGGAGCATCTTTTGTTATAATATTTGGTCTCTTGTCCTTAGTTCCTGAAAACACTTCAGAGCCATAAAAGTCAAACAGGTGTCTTGTTATTCATAACAAACCCCTTTGCACCACAACTGGGGTTATGTTAATCAAGCTGACTTTTGGCCAGGGTAACCAACCATAAATAGAGGGCTGGAACTTTCAGTGCCACCCCCTGATTTCCAAGGAGAGGAAAGGGGGTAGAGATTGAATCAATCACCAATGGCCAATGAGTTAATCAATCATGCTTATGTAATGAAGCTTCTCTAAAAACCTGAAGGAGGCTTGGAGAGCTTCCAGGTTGGGGAACCAGAACGCTTCCACATGTCACCTGTCCAAGCCCCAGGCTCCAGGAGGACAGAAGCTCCTTTCTTTGGGACCCTGCCCTATGTATCTCTTCATCTGGTTGTTGATTTGTATTCTCTAATATCCTTTGTAATAAAATGGTAATCTAGCAAGTAAAATGTTTCTCTGATTTTTGTAAGCTGTTCTAGCAAATTAACTGAACCCAAAAAAGGGGTTGTGGGAACCTCTGATTTATAGCCAGTTGGTAAGAACTACAGGTAAAAACCTGGACTTGCCATTGGCATCCGGAGTTGGAAGGAGTCATTGGAATCTCCAATTTGTTGCCAGTTAGTCAGAATCACAGGGACTTGTGATTGCCATCTGAAGTGTAGGGTGGTCTTGTTGCACTGAGTCCTTTATCTGCTGAATCTGATGCTATCTCCTGCTGGTACCTGAGAATTGGATCCAGGAAGTCAAAAGACCAACCTTTACCACTAAGAAAAACAGCAAAATAGCTGAATAGCTGTAGTATGTAATAGGTAAGTGATAGCCCAATGGGAATGACTTGGTGAATATATTAATCCTAGGAGAGAACTGCTTATTCACAATTTTCCAAAGGCAGTTTACTCTTTTTAATAGTCTCAAAAATTGGAAGTAAAATTCTTAGTCTGAAAATGGTCTGGAATAGGGAAGTCATCCAAAATTGTGCAAACTGATAAAATATTAGGATACCTCACCCTGCTTGAATGAGTGAACTTAAGGGAGTAAGAAGTGAGAGAAAAAAGAAAAAAAAAAAAAAAAAATCAATGTAAAGCATAAAAGTTGTAATAGTTTGGCTTAAAATCATCCAATAATATTAATAGTTTTAAAGTAGATCTGTGTAGTATTTTGTCAGTGTCCTCCAGAGAAACAGAACTAGAACGTAGAAAGACAGATAGACAGACAGATAGACAGATAGATTATGAGAAATTGGCTCACACAATTAATTATAAGGCTGAGAAGTCCCCCAATCTGTCATCTGCAAACTGAAGACCCAGGAAAGCCAGTGGTAATTCCAATCCTAGTCTGGAGGCCTAAGAACCAGAGGAGCCAATGATATAAAGCCTAGTCCAAGAGCAGGAAAAAACCAATGTCCCAGCTGAAGCAGGCAGGCAACAAGGGAATGAATCCTCCCTTCCTGTTTTTTGTTCTGTTCAGGACCTCAGCAGATCAGACGTTACCCACCCCCATCCGGAAAGACAATCTACTTTACTGAGTCCACCAATTCAAATGCTAATCTCATCCAGAAACACCTTCAGATACACTCAGAAATAGTATTTAGCCTAAGCACCCCATGGCCCAGTCAAATTGACACACAAAATTAACCATCACAAGTAGTACTTTACACTTTTAAAGGCACATTCATGTTCTTTCCCATTAAAAAAACAAACAATTCTGCACATTGGATATTAGTGCTTTCTCATTTCAGAGATGAGAAACCCAGCTCAGAAAGGTTGTCCTCGTGTCCTTATGTTTTAACTGTATGTTGGAATTACATGCTATTTTAGAAGTAATACCACCACAAATTAAAAACAAGGTATTTTTTCCAGAGGAACTGTATATTTCCCAATTAGATGCAAAAATACAGGTGATATGAATCTTAAGCTTTTCCTAAAAGTTTGCTCTGTATAGGGCCTATGCTTAGGCCATATTTCCCATGTCCCAATCGTTCCAGAACCAAAAATCTCAGGCTCCCAAACTTATACAAAGAAACCAAAACTATTTGAGGGCTCTTTATAATGCTAATGTGATCCATTCGAACACAGCTCTAAATCTAAAAACATAACAATGTAGGTATATTTGTTTCCTTAGAGCTTTCATAACAAATTAATGACAAACTCTGTGGCTTAAAACAACAGAAAAGAGTTCTCTCATAGTTCAGGAGGCCAGTAGTCCAAAATCAAGGTGTTACTCTATCTGAAGACAATAAGAAAGAAAAATGTCTTGCCTCTTCCAGCTTCCAGTGGTTCCAGCCATTCCTTAGCTTATGGCTGTATAACTCCAGCCTCTGCCTCCATCTTCCCATGGCTTTCTCATCTTCCTATGTGTCATTCTTCTGTCTTCCTTATAAGGACACTTGTCATTGGGTTTAGAGCCCCTTCAGGTAATCTCATCTTAAAATCCTAACAATTATATCTGCAAAGACCATTTTTCCAAATAAGATCAGATTCTAGGGATTAGAATGTGGCCATATCTTATACCATTCAACCTACTAAAGTCCACTCTCTAGTTCCCCAAAATTCATATCTGTCTCCTGTGTAAAGTATATTCACACTATCCCAACATCCTCCAAAATCTCAACACATTACAGCATCAGTTCTTAAGTCCAAAATTTCATTGAAATATCATCAGCTCAAAAGTCCTGAATTTCATCATCTATATCAGGTAATAAGTTAGCCTCTGAGTATGATCCATCCTGGGACAAAAGTTTTCTTTTTGTGGATATCTAAACCAAGAAAACAAGTTACTTGCTTCCAGAATACAATGGTGGGCTAGACACAGATATAGACAGGACAGATATTCCCATTCCAAAAGGGAGAAATTGGAAGGAATGTAGGGGTCACCAGTTCCAGGTAAGTTAGAAATACATAAGGGAAAATTTCATTAGGCTTCAAACCCTATGAATAATACTCTGTGTTTTAATGCTCTGCCCTCTGAAACTCCATAGGTCTCTGTACAACTTGCAGTGGCTGCACCTTTGGAATCATCATTAGTTTTTTTTGAAGGGTAGCATATGTTTGCAGTTGCAGTTTACTGCTTGAGTAATTTTGGAAGCCTAACAGTTTTTTCATTTTGTTCTGTTTCTGTCCCTTTCAGTCCAAACTAGCAGTGCTCCTACTGATGTAACATTCTCAAAAACCTTGTGGGTCTCCCTTATACGTCACAAGGGTCCATAGCATTAGACAAGAGAGTCCTCCAGAGATATTTCCAGAATAACCCTATCTCTATTCCTGCTTCTCCTAAGATAATTGAGTGGATCCATGAGTCACATGACTAATTGCTTCAGCAAAAGTTTATCCAGCCATAACCTTGGCCTTCTCTGCAGAACACACTTCCTTAGTCAGTCTCCTAATATTAGCATCCTTTGAAATCTGGATAGGCCAAGAACCTCCCAAATCATCAAATGCTGGTTCCTTTTTGCTTAACAGTTCCTTCCTCAATTTACCTCTTTCCTCCTGTATTTTGCTAAGCAGAATAAAAAACAAACAAACAAACAGAAAACAGACTGCATCTTAAATACTTTGCTTGCAAATCTCTTCAGCAACATATCCAATTTCATCACTTACGTCTGCTCTCTCCACAACTGTAGAACACGATGAAGCCAAGTTTTCTGCCACTATAACAATTCTTCCAGTTATATTTAAAATTCCTTCAGTTTCCAATAATGTGTTCCTCTTTTTCTTCTGCATCCTTACCAGAATTGCCTGTAACATTCATGTTTCTCCCAACAGTCTTCTCAAGGCAATCTAGATTTTTTCTATTATGTGCTGAAATTTCTTCCAGCCTCTACCCATTACCCAATTGTTATATAAATGAGCCAGAGATAGCCTCTGTATATTGGCCTCTAGGCTGTTTACTTCTTCACAGAAGGCTCCACCATCAACTCCACCAGTGTCAAATTCAAATTCAATTTATGCCTGCTTTGCATAGCCCATAAAATTGCACATAATATCTGCTAGCCATAGATAAGACAAACTCTAGAACAGTAAAGATCCTAAACTGCTGCTGCCCTTTGAAACTCAGAGATTCCCTGTTGGGCTGCTGGGCAACATCACCTCTCCTGACACCTTTCTCTCAGGAATTCCCTTGCCCTGCTCCATTTCAGCATGGTAGCCCCTCTGGACAGTCTCATGCATCTCAAACCTGTCAAAGTGCCCAAATAAAGCCTGTTTGTGCAACTACCACCTCATGGTCATAATTTTCCTGAGATCAGCCTCTAAATAACTCAAGATCCCTAAAGTAGTGATAAGGATGAAATACCCACTTTCACATTTCTCAGCTATATGTCCCCAGCACTCCACTTCCCAGTACTATAGTTCTGTCTTCTTGAGAATGTCCAATAAATAAAAACAACAGTATATAACCTTCTCAGATTAGCTTCTTTCACCCAGTCTAATGCCTTTGAGAAGCATCCAAGTTCTTTTTTATGGCTGAGTAATATTCCATTATATATACACACATCTTCTTAAACCAATCGTCTGTTAATGGGCACTTAGGTTGTTTCCATGTCTTAGCTATTGTAAACAGTGCTTTTATGAACATTGGGGTGCATGTACCTTTTCAAATTAGAGTTTTCATCTTTTCTGGGTATTTGCCCAGGAGTGGCATTGCTGGATCATATAGTAGCTCTATTTTTATTTTTTTAAGGAACTCCATACTGTTTTCCATAGTGGCTGAACCAATTTACATTCCCACCAACAGTGTAAGCAGGTTCCCTTTTCTCCACACCTTCTCCAGCATTTATTATTTGTAGACTCTGATGATAGCCATTCTCACCAGTGTGAGGTGATATCTCATTGTGGTTTTGACTTGCACTTCTCTAATAACTAGTGATGTTGAGCATTTTTTCATGTGCCTGTTGGCCATCTGTATGTCTTCTTTGGGGAAGTGTCTATTTAGGACTTCTGTCCATTTTTTGATTTGGTTGTTTGATTTTTGATATTGAATTGTATGAGCTGTTTGTATATTTTGGATGTGAACCCCTTATTGGTCGCATAATTTGCAAGTATTTCCTCCACTCCATAGGTTGTCTTTTCGTTTTGTTGATGGCTTCCTTTGCTGTGCAAAAGATTTTAAGTCTCATTAAGTGCCATTGGCTTACTTTTGCTTTTATTTCTTTTGCCTTGGTAGACTGATCTGAGGAAATACTGCTACGATTATGTCAGAGAATGTTTTGCACATGTTCTCTTCTAGGAATTTTATGGTGTCATCTCTTACATTTAGGTCTTTAAACCATTTTGAGTTTATTTTTGTATATGGTGTGAAGGAGTGTTCTAATTTCATTGATTTACATATAGCTGTCTGATTTTCCCAACACCTCTTGCTAAAGAGAATGTTTTTTCTCCATTGTATATTCTCCTTTGTCTTAGATTAATTGACCATAGGTGTGTAGGTTTATCTCTGGGCTCTCTATTCTGTTCCATTGATCTATATGTCTGTATTTAAACATTTTTGAGTACTCTTTCAGTTTATTCATTGGTTTTTTTTTACTATATATTTTTATATAGTTTTTTAGCAACAGCTCTAAGGATTGTAAGATAGCTAGTTATCTTTTCACAGTCTACTTTAGAACGAGTATTTCACCAGTTTAAGTAGAAGATAGATATATTACCACCATATGTGTCTCTTTACTCTCCCCCACAAAGAAAACCCCATCACTAAATGTTCCCTCACTTGCAATGTGTTCAGTTGTGGTAAAATATATGTAACATAAAATTTACCATTCAAACCCTTTTTAAGTGTACAGTTCAGTGGCATTAAGTTCATTCACCCCATTGTGCAATCTTTATCCATCATCAGAACTTTTCCATCATTCCAAACCATATACCCATTAAACCATAACTGCCCTACCCCTACCCCCACTATTCTACCTTCTGTCTCTATGAATCTGCTGCTCTAGTTACCTCATACAAGTGGAATGGTATAATATTTGTTTTTTTATAATATGTCTTGCTTATTTCCCATAACATCAGTTTTCAAGATTCATTCATATTGCAGCTTGCATCAGTACATCAATAGTTTTTATAGCTAAATATTACTTAATTGTGTGAATATAGGATAATTTGCCTACCCATTCATCAGCTGATGGACATTTGTGTTGTTTCCACTTTTTAGCAATGATGAATAATGCTGCTTTGAACATGTGTGCACAGGTTTTTGTGTGGACATATGTTTTCAATTTTCTTGACTGTATATCTAAGAGTAGAACTGCTGGATCATATGTTAACTCCATGTTTAACCTTTTGAGGAACTGTCACATACTTGCTAACACTTGTTATTGTCTGTCTTTCTTACTATGGCCATACTAGTATGTGTGAAGTGGTATCTCATTGTGGTTTTGATTTGCATTTCCCTAATGACTAATAATGCTAAGCATCATTTTATGTGCCCACTGGCCATTTTTCCACCTTTTTTAGAGAAATGTCTAGTCAATTCCTTTGCTCATTCTTTAACTGGGTTATTTATCTTTCTACTCTGGGATGACTGGCACCAGCAGGATTCTCTTCACTCTTTCCTTGACCACACCTAGCTATTAAACTCTACTAACTCCTGGCCTATTACTCTAATGTTCTCAACATTGCCTTTGCATTTTTCAGAGAAATATAAAAAACAATCCTAAACTTTGTATGGAACCACAAAAGACCCTGAATAGCCAAAGCAATCTTTAGAAAAACTAATAAAGCTGGAGGCATCACACTTCCTGATTTCAGACAATATTACAAAGCTATAATAATCAAAACGTCATGGTAATGGCATAAAAAGAGGCACATAGACCAATGGAACAGAATAGAGAGTGCAGAGATAAACCTATGCATACACTCTCGACTAACCTTTGACAAGAGTGCAAAGAACACACAATGGAGGAAGGATAGACTCTTCAATAAATGATGTTAGGAACACTGGATATCCACATGCAAAAGAATGAAATTGGAACCCTATCTTACACCACTCACAAAAATTAACTTGAAACGAATTAAGCTTTAATTAAAAATTAACTTGAAATGAATTAAGACCTGAAACCCTAAAACTCCTGGAAGAAAACATAGGGGAAAAGCCTCTTGACAATGGTCTTGGCAATGATTTTTTGGATATGACACCAAAAGTACAGGCAAGAAAAGCAAGAGTAGACAAGTGGGACTACATTAAACCAAAAATCTTCTGCACAGCAAAGGAAACCATCAACCGAGTGAAAAGGTAACTTATGGAATGAGAGAAAATATTTGCAAACCATCTATCTGATAAGTGGTTAGTACCCAAAATGTATAAGAAACTCTTACAACTCAATAGCAAAAGAACAAATAATCTGATTTTAAAATGAAGAAAGGATCTGAATAGACAGGTACACAAAAAGATGCTCAATAGACAGACACATGAAAAGATGGTTAACATCACTAATCATCAGGAAAATACAAATCTAAACCACAGTGAGATATTTTCTCATACCTGTTAGGATGGTTATTATTCAAAAGACAATAGATAACAAGTGTTGGTGAGGATGTGGAGAAAAGGGAACCCTTGTACACTGTTGGTGATAATGTAAATTTAGGTAAAGCTATTATAGAAAACAGCATGCTGGTTCCTCAAAAAATTAAAATACAACTACTATATGATGCAGCAATCCCACTTCTGGGTAAATATCCAAAGGAAACAAAGCCAGCATCTCAGAGAGATATCTGTATTCCCAATGTGCATTGCAGTATTACAATAACCAAGGTGTGAAATCAACTTAAGTGTCTGTTGACGGATGATGAATGGATCAAGAAAATGGGGTATATATTATATAGGCAATGGAATATTATTCAGCCATAAAAATGAAGGAAATCCTGCCGTTTTTGCAATGGATAACATTATGCTAAGTGAAATAAACCAGACAGAGAAAGATAAATACCGTACAATCTCACTCATATGTGGAATCTAAAAATGAAGTTGTACATTCATATGAGAC
Source organism: Phocoena sinus (assembly GCF_008692025.1). NCBI lineage: Eukaryota > Metazoa > Chordata > Mammalia > Artiodactyla > Phocoenidae > Phocoena > Phocoena sinus. The sequence goes on from NC_045767.1 coordinate 96,599,259, forward strand.
AGAAAATAGAACAGTGGTCTCCAGGGGCTGTGGGGTCGGGGGTGGGGGGAATGGGGAGATATTGGTCAAAGGATACAAACTTTCAGTTATAAAATGAGTAAGTTTTGAGGATCTAATGTATAGCACGGTGACTATGGTTAATAATACTGTACTGTGTACTTGAAACTTGCAAAGAGAGTAGAATTTAAGCATTCTCAGCAAATAAAGGTAACTATGAGGTGATGAATACTTTAATTAACTTGACTGTGGTTATCATTTCACAAAGTATACGTATATTAAATCACCACCTTGTACACTTTATATACAATTTTATTTGTCAATGATGCCTCGATAAAGCTGGGGGAAATTTTTTTAAAAAACAAACAAACTAACAGTTCCCAGGAGCAGAGTTCCTCTTAAAACTAACCCCATCACACTGTGGCTCTTTAGATGGAACAGTTTCTGAGGTCAGTGTTCGATATTTGTACTAACCCCAGAAGGATTACTTATAGCTCTTATTTCCAAGTTCGCTCACACAAACGAGTTGGCTTACAATCCAGGCTTCATCTTCAGTAGATTCACAAATCTCCCAACTGCCTTTTACCACAACCTCTACTGTTCCTGAAAGTTGGCCTTAGGTTTAAACTTCACCACTCTGCTGCAAATGAAGTCAATTCTTTCAGGAAAGGATTAGGAGCTATCTGCTTCAGGACCTAATTCCCTTCCCCCACCCCCACCCCAAGGCAAAATTTCTGAGCCAGGGCTCTGGAGCTGGGGGTGGGAACAGTGACAAGCTTCTCTCTGAGTGACACCCCTGTTCTAGGAGCTGAGCACTTAGTGGAGGAGTGGGGGTGTGGTGGGGATGGCAGCAGCCGGCAGTCCTCTCAGCTCACTTCTCCTGGCATGGAATCTCTGCCTCAAAGACTGGGGAAGGGGATGGCTGTGCCCCAGGATTCTCAAGGCACCACACACCCAAAGGAGAACCTTCATTCCACAAGTAAGGGTTGGGCAGAAGAAGGAAGCGCCATCTCCTGACCACACTCACCTGAGATTTAGCCTCAGCAACGGGCAGCTAGAGGCAGAAGCAGGGATCCTACCCCTACTGCAAAGAAAATCCTCCAGTTGGGACCTGGGGGAAAGAGGGAGTCCTGTGTTCTTGGCTGCAGCAGTCCAGAGTTGAGTCTATGCCTCAGTGAGTCGGGAGGGGGGTTTGGAAGGGAGTGGTCTTAGTTCAAATACGGCAGACTCTCATCTTTCTTACCAAATTGTCATAGATCTTCTTGAATAGGTATTTCTTCATTTGCTGTTTGCCTTTAGGACCATTTTCAGAGGTTTTAAATGAATCAGTCAACAGAGTTCCCCATGCTGTCATGCCAGAAGTTGGTCTGTTTCAGTTATATTCATTGTTTAGTTGTATATGGTACTTCCAAAATTATTCATCTTTGCTGCTCACTCTTAATTTTCAATTTTTCTATAGTTAATTTGTTTCTCTCCATTAAAACAGTGATTGCTGGGCTTCCCTGGTGACGCAGTGGTTGAGAGTCCGCCTGCCGATGCAGGGGACACGGGTTTGTGCCCCAGTCCGGGAAGATCCCACGTGCCGCAGAACAGCTGGGGCCGTGAGCCATGGCTGCTGAGCCTGCGCGTCCAGAGCCTGTGCTCCACAATGGGAGAGGCCACAACAGTGAAAGGCCCACGTACCAGAATAAAAAAAAAAAATAGTGATTGCTAATTTTATATCAGGCCTCTCAATTTTTTAAACTCTTAGTGTCTAGGAAATTCATAAGTGAGGTTTCTGATTGTGCTAATTAATATTTAGAGTGAACACTCAAGACTGTTATTAGTTATAATTTTTATCTAAAATTAGAAAAGAGAATCTGTTTTTTTACCACTGTTTTTCATCATTTTGACTATGGGTTAGTTCAAGTATAGGAGGAAAGGATAGGGATGGCAAAACTGGAAAGAGGAAAAATTACTTCAGTCTGAAGTCCACATAGACTTTGAACTCAAGAAAAGGCATTAATAGAATTTCCTATTGCTGTGGGGTTGATTTGTTATGAAGTAGTCGCTCTTTGCTGAATCTTGGCTGACTTCCTTGAAAGCAACAGTCAGCAAGTGACTAACCAGGCCCAGCAAGATTGATCCCAACACAGGAAGCCACAAAATGATGAGAGACCTGGGGATGCCCAAAGGAAGTGAATAGGGTGTACTTTGAAATTCTTCCAGGTCCTGGCTTGCAAAGACTGCCAAGAGCTCTGGAAATCTTTCATGAGTGCTAGTAGGAACTTTCAGCCAAACTGCTCTGAGAGATGATTCTTAAAAACTTGGATGGTTAGGTTTACAAAGCCTAAGTTTTTACCTCCAGTTGGAATTGTGCTTCGAAAAGATGTTTGCAGGGAGGGTTCTCAGACAATCTTTTTGATGAATAATAATAGTTTTGTTTTGACTATTCTCCATTTGTCTCCCGAAGATCCATTCTCCAGCCTTCTATGCCTGACTCGGGGTCCTTGAAAGCTGACCCATGTAGATTCATGATCATGCTCCAGTACATTACTAGCTAGTTTCCAGTTGAGTTTGGCCGATGAAAGACATCAACATGAAATTGGAAGATGTGAAAAGAGAAAGATAGGGTGTTCCATCCCTGCTCCCTCCTTGCTATGACACTGCCTCTCTGGCAGAAGCTATATCCCTATGACTCTCACTGAGCCCTTCCTCCAAGGTTCCAGTCCTTACCAGGCTCTAGAAACACTAATTCCTCTCCTAAGAGCTTCTTGTGGTGCTGTTTCTGTGTGCTTCATCAGGTCATTTGTTCCCATAACTGTGCCCACATCTTTTTAATTAGTCTCTTCATACGATCCATTTGGACGAAATTCTGATTCCTGCTGGGTCCCTAACAATTACCACATTTAAAAACCTTTCATTATTTCTAAGTCTCACTGTAACCCTGCAAGGCATTATTAACATTATTAACCCATTTACAGATAAGGACATAGACTTAAACAGGTAAAATACCCAAAGTCACACATCTAGTGACGCAGTGTTGGGAACAAAACTCTAGTCCTTCTAACAAGAGCCATTTTCCTTGTTTCATTTAGATTTGTAAAAAAGTTCTATTTATACTTTTCTTCCAAAAAACTAATTTTATTTAGATATGTCAGATTTTATGTCTGCTGTCTCATATTGATTAAGCTTGAGCCCTTATTTTGAAATAGAATTTGATGAAATTTACAAAGAAATTGCAAAATTCAAGTACAGTATCCCTGACTGATAAGTTTTAATGACTATAGTGAAAAAGACTTTTATTTAAAACAATATGATAAAACTTGATAATCTACTCTTGTCTGCTGCTAGCATTGTCTTCTTTGCCTTGAGTTTTTTTTGCCAGACACCCTTGGTTGCAACTCGACAACTATTTCCAACAACCGTATCCCTATCTTTTTACATTTTAAAGGTCAGTTCTCCCAGACTTCTCTGCAGTTATCTGTGGCCAGGTGACCCAAATCTGGCTAATAAAAAGTGAACGTATTTCCTTCACATAAATGGAAAGAACTACTCTTCTTTGCCCTGTTCCTTTCTTCATGCTTAAAACAATGGTGTGATGCCTGGAATTATAGCAGTCATCTTGTGACCATGAGCCAGTATAAGAATACCCAAATTTTTTCATAGTTTATTTATACTAAAAAGAATATTATAATTTTATACATTATATATATACATGTATGTATTCAATAAAGAATATACTCAAGTTAAACACTGAGTTCCACAGGCCCTCAAACCTCTGAGTTTTGTTGTTGTTTTATTAAATATTGCATGGACAAAAAAGAATATTTATAAAATATGTCCATGACATAAAGAAAAACAATACACTGACTACCTAGGTAACCACAACCCAGCCTAAGGAAAAGAACAACCTCAGAGGAAACTTCTATCCTAGATTTTATCTTTATCCATCCTTCGCTGTTTTAAAAATTCCCTTGCTTTCCCTTGGTCGTCTCTAACTCCTTTGAAAGGCTAGGAATTGAAATAAGACTTTTACTTTTTCTTTCATTCATGTTGTTAACATATGCAACACTTTAGTCCCCCAAACACACTTTACCGTTTCAAATACAGTAAAGATAGCCTGACAGCCTCCCACCCTCCTCAAATTACAAGGCAAAGAGGACTGTGCAACATTAAAAACGGAAAGGTGCTCTTTATATCAGTTATCAGAAAGCCTTGAGGAGAACAGAGAAGTTCATATTTTCAGAGCTGGCTAGATAAACAGAGGTACACATGGGGTGGGGCAGGGGTGGAGAGAGAGAGAGAGGGTGGAAGGGAGAAAGAGGTCTTACAGTTAAGGTGGTAGGCAGTTGATCTTTGTGTGTTTTTAGAGGAGCAACTTCAACTTTGAGGTTTTGAAGAGGTTCCCCTGCCCCTGCCTGAGCTCATCCCTGGGCAGGCAGACCCCTGCCCATGCCTCCCTCCTGAGATCCTGCATATGCTTTCTTGCTAAATGACTCTTCGCACCGTTATCTCCTCACGGGATACATCTGTTGGGTGCCGCGCATCCTCAGCTCCGCTTTCATCTCTTCGTATCTCAACACATTGTTTGCTCCAGTCCTGGTGCCAGGGTGGAAGGGAGCCATCCCGCCCGTCCCCGCTCTGGGATTGGCAGCGAATGAATGATTGGCAGCGGGCATCTCTGTCAGGGCTTTGGCATGCTGCAGAGTAGAAGCCCTGTGCTAATGAATGTCATCTACACCTACCAGATGTGCCACTGGGTGACATGCCAGATCTTTTACATAATGCCATTCTGCCGGACACGAGACAGCTGGGGCGGGGGGGGGGGTCTTTTAATGCCTTGAGGTGGGAGTGGGAATGCCTTGAGGTGGGAGTGGGTATACCTTTTTTTTTTTTTTTAATCCAGACTTCCCGCCACCACCCATACACCCAATCAGTCCCCCCTACATTGAGCTAAAGCCTATGGCTGAGGGCATCTCCCTCAGCGATAGCCCCGAAGCTGGAGAGCTTGAGTCCGTTTGACCGGCTCCCCTTGGCTCTCTCCCACACTCATCACCTTTCCCCTTCCATGAGTTTGCTCCCCGCCACCATCTAAATTTAGGAAAGGGGAATTTTTTTTTAAGTTAAAGATATAAAAACAGTGGAGGGTCTGAAATGAAAAAAAGAGAGGGGAGAAAGGACACACCCTATCCTCTCCTTCCCTACGCTAAAAGTACAAGGATGAGCTCCCCTCCCCCCTCCCCCTTCCTTTTCTACCGTCCACCGGAAAATAGATGGTATTTATCCCCAGCGGTGATATCCTGTCAGTGTCTGTCCCACTTTCTGGCTTAAGTAGTTGTCTGAAGTAACGTGGAGGTGTCCAAAAATCCATGCCGTGTGGAGAGGACTGTTTCCTGGAGTGGGATGGACAAGGTGGGAGGAAAGGGAAATGAGAAAAGCACTTCTGACGGGCAGCGGGTATGTGCGCGTCTAGGAGTGTTTTCGTTCCCCCCCCCCGCCCACACACACACACACACAGCTCTCCACCCGCCAAGGCGAAATAGCTGGTAGGAGGATGGACTGCCACGCGGGACCCGCCGCTCTTTCTGTTAGACCTGCCGGTCAGTACTGCCCCGGAATTCCGGGCGCTTAAAGGGGGCAGACGCCTGTTCCTCCTCCCCGGGGGCCATAGCTCCTCACACACACCTTCCCCCCACACCCCCAGGCATCCGCTCCCACGCTCGGACCCGGGACCCTTGCGCGCCTCTGGCCGAGCCGCTAGGCCCCTTCCCTTGTACCCGCACCTCCGCCCGCTGCCGAGGCTCCAGATGGCGGCTCCTCGCGCTCGGCTCGCGGCCCCTAGACGCCGCCCGGCAGCAGCCGGCGGTCGCTCCCTCCCTCCCAGCTGCTGCGGCTGAGACCTCGACCGCTCGGCGAGGAGGGCGGGATGCTCCGCCGGCTCGGAATGGTGCGGGAACCGGGCCGCTGAGGGGCGCGCAGAAGCCGCGTCCGCAGGGAAAGAGTCCTGCAGGCCCCAGGTGAGGAGACCGCGGGGGAGGGTGCGGGGAGGGGAGCCTGCCCGCCGCCTCAGCACCCTCCCACCCCCCACCGTCTCCCGACCTTCCTCCCGGCACCACCTCCACGTCCCCGGCGCCGGGGGCCGAGCAGGCGCGGGACCCGAGCACCCGCTGGACCGCCGGGAGCGCCGCCCAGCCGCCAGGAGGGGGCGCCCAGCACCCCGGAGATCGGGCCCGAGGGCGGGCTCCGCCTGGGCATCCCGCCCCAGCCCAGTGGAAGGCTGTTCGGGCCGGAAAGGTGCCCCCTTCTGCCGGAGAGCGGTAATGCCCACCAGCTGCGACCACCCCCTTCCCCATTTTCTCCGCTCTCCTCCCTCTGCTCTTCTCTCTCGCTTCCTATTTGCCTCTCTTTTTCTCTTTCTTGCCAGGTTCCCTTCTTTCTCCCCGCCTGCCCCCTTGCATCCTGGACCTTTCCTCTCCTTCCCTGGTCCCTCCAACCGCGCGGTCAGGGTTTGTGCACCCCCTGGGGCGGTGGGAAGGGGGATGTATTTCGTGCCTAGGCTCTGGCTCGTCTCCACGGGTGCCTCCCGGCTTTCCCCGAAAGCAGTTCTGAGAGTGGTGGCTCGTGGGGTTGAGGTTACTCTCTTCCTGGCCTGGGCCTGGCGACTCTTTGACTGGGGGAGGTGGGGGCTGCGTCTGGGAGCAGCGCTTCACCTGAACGCGGAGCTCGTAATTCCCTTTACTGGAGGGATGTATGAAGTTCAGCGGCCTGGTACTGAGCACCCTTCTCCCACGCCAGAGTCAGGACACTTCGAGGGCATTTTCCCTTACACAGACCCCTATAAGACCTAAAGTCCGTCTTCCCGGACAGTCCTCACTGCGGTCCTCCGTAGCAGTTGTGCTGGGATGGGGTGGAGGAAGGAAGGCGCTAAAAGGCCGCGGCGCCTGGCGTCGCGCGCCCATCTGACGTCCCCTCTAATCCCCCAGTGATCTGGCGCGTGCCCACAGACCCTCCGCTCGTCCCTGCTCTCGGTCGTCGGGCATTAGACCCCCGAGAGCACGTTCCGTAAGCTCCCAGTACAAATCCCCTCGGAAACATTAATCACAACCACCAGAGAATGCAAAATGTGTGCCGTGCCGTGTCTGCCTTTTAATCCCGAATGTAATTCTGGAAAGCAGCATCAGACAGGGGCTCTATTAATCCCTTACACGAGCAAATGCAACCTCTGACCTACTAGACTTGTTTTCCTGCAATTTCACGAAGAGTTAGCCTCGCTAGAGGAATATTCAAAGAGAAGGAAAACCGTGAGAGACTTGAGACGCGGCGCAGTGTCGCAATAATGGGGTGCATTTCCGTCAAAAGGCGCTGCTGCTGTGGAATGGGATCGCCGGCCAGGAGTCCTGAAATTCCTCAGGGGTGGCTGCGGAGTGTGTGTGTGTGTATGTGTGTGTGTGTGTGTGTGTGTGTGTGTTGGATGGTGGGAGGGGTGGGGTAGAGTTAGCTAGGCGTTAGGCGCCTAGTGAGGTTGGACCCCCGAGACGAAACCCAGTTCTCTTTCCTCCGAAGGCTTCGGACACAAGTGACCTCATTTGGGGCTGTCCTGTTGCGACGGTGTTAGGGCAGGCGGAGGGGTCAGCTAGCAAGACGGAGGGGTCAGAGTTTCACCCTCTGAGGCCTGTTCCTCGCACTTGAGATTTCACTATCCACTCTCCTGCCGTTCAATCAATCATGTTCCCCTTCTCCATTTTATTCAAAACGGTCTTCCAGTTCCCTCATAATCGTAATTTGCACCATTGCCTTTTATCTTTGATTAATTAGGAAATCGAAAAAGATAATGGAGGGTCGGGCCAATAAATTAGCCTTAGGAGCCGACTGACGGACGTCTGGGGCTGCTGTGTGGGTGGGCGCTGTCCGCAGAGGCTGATGGGGGCTGCCGCCGGCCGGGCAGAAAGGGGTTAAGTAAAAGTGCGCGGTGCCTGCAGAGTGGAGAGATCCGCTCTGAGACAAACCCAGTGGCCTCAAGCAAAGACTTCTCCCTTATTAAGTGGAGAGTCTCCAGTGATTTTTAGCTTTGCCTGTTTGGGTCTAGAAAAGGAGGAGAGGGCTGGGGTAGGGTGAGGGCGGGACTCCTGTTTCTTCCAAAGAGGCCTCCCTACTAGCGCATGAACAGGTTTAAAGTTTGGTGTCTTTACGCTGGGGTCTATTTCTTCCAGGAATATAAAGTTATATTTACTTTTGCACCCTTTCCTTCCCTCTCCACTTGCCTACTAGTCTGAAGGAGGGTGGGAGGAAGGGAAAAAGAGAGGGAGACAGAGAGAAAGAGAGAGCGATTGAGAGATTCTGCTATTATGATCAAATCAGTAACTCCCTGGCCCAAGAGCAAAGCTCATGGAGTTGTTCCCTGCCCTCGCCGAGGCACCGGGCGGGTTCCAGATTCTTCTTTTCGCCCTCCGCGAAATCGATCACGCCTCCCAGACGGCTGAAGGAGAGCACTCTGCCACTCTTCACGGCTTCGCCCCAGCCTCTTTAGCTTCCAATTGAAAACCAATTAAAGGTTTCTATAAATCTGTTAGTTCCCCTTTTATCTGGAGACCCCTGATGCATGCGATATTGCCCTTTAGATGCCTCTTCCGTGTTTTGTTTTACAATTGTTGTATCAATATAATGCGGCCTTTCTTCTCCTGTCTCTATAGATACAGATACACAAGGAAAACCAAAGCTATTCAGTCTCCTCATTTGTCCAGCAGCCTAACAGTGGTGCCCTTTCTCTGCTCTGCTTTCCCTGCTTCAGGAGCAGCAGTTATGGTAGAAGCAGATGGCTACTGATTGGGGGAGCTTTGTGGCTCTAATACTGAATACTTTATGGAAAAGGACTTTATCATGCTTCGTTGGGCAGAGGAACAAGGGGATGAGATTTATGGCCAGGAAAAATAAATCTTTTCCAAGTTGCAGCTCCTTCTCACCAGTTGTTGCCTTTGCCCTGGGTGGGGGGCGGGGGGGCAGGTGTTGAAACACTGAGGAACTGGTTTTATTTCATTTCATTCTCCTTTCTGCTAACACGGCTTTAGTCAGGGTCTGAGAGGAGAGCAGAAGAAGAGCCAGAAGTTTATAAAATACCTTAGGTTGCTGTTGCTGCATCAGTATTCCCTGCCCTCAGGAATAAAGCAGAACGGTATGGTCTTGAATGCTGTTTGGGGCCATGTTTCCCCCAATGTCCTGTTAGTTCCTGGTAAAACATCATCCTCCATTATCCTATTATCTATAGAAAACAAAAAAGCATGTAAGTGCTTCCATCTGAAAAATCAGAAGACACTGGTATTGAAGGAGTGGGGCAGTGATGAGGCATATGGTGATGTACGTATGCTCCCCTTCTTTGCAAGGGTCTGAGCTCTAAGGATGATTAAGGGATGTCTGTGAATGTGAGCTCCTGGACTCTTAATTGAATTTTCAAGCTTTGGGGAATATACAGATCCCAACCCTCCACTAAAGGCCTAATTCACCCCAAGATAAGTCACCCCTGTGTCTTCCCCTCCCAGAAGCCAAGACATAATGTCACACAGAAATGCTCGTAACATGGCTACGGGCAGCCAGGGGCAGAGAGATGGAAGACAACCCCAATTCTGGGTCCTCCATTCCATTTCAGACAGACTCCTTGCCTCATTAATATCTGAAATGCCATTTTTTTACTCAAGAAACATTTGTTGAGCATCTTCCGTGTTCTAAGTTCCTCTTCCCTGCCTTTCCTATTCTATTACCTTGACCCTAGAAACTGAAGAGGAAAGGCCAAGAAGGAAAGGCATGCAGCTTCCAGAAGTGTCACCTACCTTACTGCCACAAGCTGCTTCTTCCCAATTCTGTGTGCACCACAACCCACACAGCAACATGCACCTTTGCATTCTGCTTCTCTCTGAAGAGGATACAAAGATTAGGAGAGCTAAGATTTAAAAATTATGTTTACTCAGCATTTCAAAGTAGCAGACACTGAGGTGCTTTAATTAACTGTTTAGGCTCTTACTATGTGCTAGACTGAATGCTCCCATAGGCTTATTGCATTTAATTCTTATGACCCTTTGAGTTAAGTATTATTAACGCTAGTTCACACGTCCCCTTCCTTCACAGGAAATAGAAGAACAGAGAAGTTAACCCAAGCTAGTGGTCCAGCTGGGTTCTGAACCCAGGCTTGCTTTTACAATATTCATAGCCACCCTATGAGACAAATGGTGTTTATGCTATTCTCCAAATAAGGAAACTAAAGCTCAGAGAGATTAGGTGATTTGCTCAAAGACACACAGCTAGTAGACTGCAGACCTGGGGTTCAAACAGAAGTGTTCAGGATCCCAAATTTTGACCTCTTAACCACTGGTTCCAGGACCCTTCAGAAGAAAGAGCCCACACTGACCTCTGTTACCTGTCCCTGCCCGGGCAAGAGGTTTCGCAGAGTGTGAGACTGTAGGCCTGCGGCAAACGAACCGCGCCTGCCCAGGGCTGCGGCTGCGCGAAGCCGGCGGGGCCCAGGGAGAAGGCTCTTCCCGGCAGCGCCGCCCCAGAGACTGGGCTCCGTCGGCCGTGCGGCCCACAAGGCCCCGCGCAGAACGCGTGCGGGCGTCTGGGGCGAGGCGGGGCCGGGGCGGGACCGCGAGGCTGAGGCTCCGGCGGCAACGCCCCGTCCCGCAGAGCTACCCAGGCTACGGTGTGGAGGGGAGGTCCAGGGATGCCCACCCTGCCTCCGGGCCCGCCTGCTCCCGAGGGCCGCAGCTGATCCCCGGCCTTTGGAGGGAGAAGAAGGGCCGCGCCGCTCCGAGGCCCTGAGCCCTGGTGGGAGCGGGCGACCCAGGCTTCAGGTTTCTCTGGCCGGCCAGGCTTTAGGTTTCTCTGGCCGGCCAGGCTTTGGCTTTGTGGCCGCGGCACTTGAGCCAATCAGCGATGCGTTCACAGGCTTCTTACCCTATCAGGTGGTAGTGCCCGGACTTCCCTGCGTTTCTAACTTGCGCCGCTGCCAGGTCAAAAGAAAGGACTCACGGCCGGGATGAGGGATAGAAGAAGTCCAATCTCCCAGCCTACCAGCCAAAAAACAGCTCGCTCTTCCGTAAAGTCTGTTTGGGCCCTTCCTTTGGCCGTAGAAGGGATTCCTGAACACCTGGACGCATTCCTCCCGCCTGCTTATTTTATCCTCCAGTACCTCCTTCCGGTGTTCCTAGAAACATCGAGAAATCCTCAGCCTTCACTGAGTGGCTTTGAAGGCGGGCGCACAATACAATTCTTAAATTTTCTGAAAAGGAAGAAGCTAAGGCAGTGTTACTAACGGTAACAGTAGCCAGCACTGAAATAGGTATTTACTGTGCGTCAGGCAGTGTTCTCTGCGCTTTCTAAATACCAACTCGGCCCTCAGGGTAACTTCATGAAAGGAGTTGCCTTTATTACCCTCGGTTCACAGAGGAAGGCCTGAAGCACGGACAGGTTAAGTTATCCGCCAAGCGTCACGGGCCGGGATTCGAACACAGGTAGTTGCCCTGATGGAGTTGCGGCCCAAACCTGAGTTATTGGTCATGCTTGGGTCAGTTCCCTAGACGTCTGAGAATGTTCCTTAATGAAGGCATTGAGACCTCTCTGGGATGGCCAAGGCTGAAATGAAACTAACCCCGGCTCTTGGAAGTAATCCCTTACCATCTGCTCAGCAACTGGCTTTCAAAAGCGCGCTCGCCCTTGTTCCCTCACCGAGTCCTTACCGCGACCCGGGAGGCAGCTCTTGCCAGCCTTAGCCTGCCTGAGGAGGAAATCCAAGGCTGGGAGAGGTCACTGGCAGCCCAGCTAGTGAGACATCAGAACACAGACCCCGTGCCCTGGGAAAGGGGGGCGGGGGAGGGGGGCGGCGGCCGAGGACCGCGCAGGGGGCTGGGGGATGGGAGGGAGGGAGCTGGTGTATGCGAAAGCCCAGCGCTCGGGAAGCCTTTCCACACGGAAAGCAGTCGCTTGCAGGAGGCCAGAGTTGGCACTAATTCCGTGGAGGCGGTAGGAGGTTGGAGACTACGGAAAACTTGGAGGAGAGGAAGCTTAACTCCACTTGCTCCCAGCTTAGTCCAGGGGGTGTCTGCCGCGCGCTGAGAGCGCTGCATGGCTTCTTCTTGCCCCACGTTCCTGGTTTGCTAGCGCTGTTTCTAAAAGAGTAACCCTCCGCTGAAGGCTTGTTTGGTTCCTCCCAGGTCCTGTCCAGTGTCACTCCTTGATGACTCATCTCAAATGTAGTGGGAGTGTTGTCTGCCCTTTGTGATACTGTCCGGGTAATGCCCTCCCTGGATCTCTCGCAGGGAGACCTCCTTAGCCCACATCTAAGCCCGTCTCTGTCATTTGGCCTTCTCTGTACCCTTAGCTCTACTGAGACATAGACACAGGAGATCCAGACATCAGGAATGGTCTGCGGCTAGCAAGCACTTCCCTGCCTTGCTTTGAGGCCCAAACGTTGGGCCCAAACTCAGCTGTCAGTGACTTTAGGGATAGAAGAACTAATTCAGTCCCCCAGGTAAGAAATGGAACCGACCCCACTCTCAGAGCATTGACTTTCCCCAGGACATTTTCCCAAGTTCAGAGGATCCCTGGAAACGTTGACTTCCTAGTGCCTCAGGTAAACTGACTCTAGCGTGTAGATAATGCTATGAGGCATCTGATCACATACACAAGGTACTTGTTACTAAAATCATATGTATAAAATATATTCTTTAGAACTCTATTGTTTTGCTTCTCCAAGACCAATTGCTCTCCTATATGACTTCACACATTTTCTCAAAACCATCTTACATGAAAACATGCAACAAGGAGAAGTGACTGCTTTGTAGATATGCAGCCAAGAAAAATCTCTCTCTGTAATACACACACACACACACACACACACACACACACACACACACACACACGTCTGATCAGGTATAAAATTGTTCAGACCTAAATTGAATTCTAGGTCTTCAGGAAAGTGAACATTCAGGTCTTTAAAGTCAATATGTTTATTCTTCTTAGGATTTTGTGAATGATTTGTTTGACAATTCTGGATATTATTTATTTTAAAAATATGGATTTTCCTTAAAACTTTAGAGGACATTATTAATTATATCTTGCTTACCTTTATATTACATCACCAGAAGACTAGCAAGTCAATGTGGGAATTGGCTTTTCAATAACTAGGTACAAGAGAACAAATATAAGTTTCAATCCCCCTGCCTATTATTTTTGCCACTTTGTAATGTGTATACAATATTGTTTATAGTAGTGTTGTTATTACGGTTGTTTGTGACAAGCTGATCTTTGAATTCCTTAAGAGACCACTTCTCCAAGTATTAGAATTGAAGAAAGCCTACTCTGGTAGTTTTTTAGAGCTTATGCAAATCTGTTAAAAGCTATAGGCCTTCCATATAATATTTGGGGAGACATTCCCCCATTGATGCTAGATTAATACCCCTGGATTAAATCATGGAATACCTGCAATTAATTTGAACTGAAATCATAAAAGATAATTTTCACTCAATCCAATTTGCAAGATGACCAGGTAGCAGTTTGGGTATGAGAACATAGTTTGTGGAAAAAACGAAACTATTTCCAAGGCTCTAACAAAGAAATGTGAATCATCAGTGTTGTGGTCACTGATTGATATCTACTCCTCCAAGCCTTTTCATTCCTTTTCTTTTTTGCCTCTCTTTTCCTTAGAGAAAATCAGATGTCTCTCTCCTCAGGCTTCAGGAAAGTATGCCATGGACAGATTCTGAGCTCGAAAGTCCCGGGCATGTGTGCATTCTGACTAGGCCCCCTTCCCAGGAGAGAATGTTGCTCATCCCCCAGCAGCCCAATTTACAATCTAAGTCCATATTTTAGAGGGCTAGCTTCGACCAGGTTCCAGGGAGTCGAATCTGCCTAGTATGAACCCACTCTTTCAATAAGCACCTCTCCTTTAACTCAGGAATTGCACTCACCCTAAAATAAAGAGGAAAAGAGGTGGAACTCAGGTTCTACTGGGTATTGTGATCATGCCCCTTCTCCTGGCTGTGGAAAGAAAATTTGATGTAGAGCCTCTCAACTTGGTGACATTACTAAAGCCTAGAGTCAGTCTTCTCAAAATCTGATGTTCCCTCCAATTTGAGACTGCTAGACACCCCTTGGTCCCCTGTCTGCCTGGAAAGCCTGGCCCAGAGAGAGAGAGGCTCAGAGGGGCTGACTATGCTCTGTCTACATTTCCTTCCTCCTACCCTACTCCTCCTACTAAGATACATTCAAGGGCTGTGTGTATGATTCTGGGAAGGACTTTGTAACCTGAGGATTTGACAGAAAATTCCTTGCTAGATCTCTAGATATTCATCTGGGGAGGGGTATAAAATCTGGGAGAATCCAGGGGGTCAGGATGCTGCATATTAGATCTGGTTCACAGGTTACATTCACATAGGTGAACATGAGGCATTGGTCTCAGATCTGTAGTAGTTGCCTTCAATATTACCACAGTTTGCTTGCCCTGCTGGAAGTCATTCACAGAAGCCATTAAGCCAGCTGACTACAACTTAGATCCAGGAGAGAAAATGAATTACACAAAGCTTTCAAAGGCTATTCAGCTTGAAGCTGAACTCCAACAAAAGGAAGGGCAAGTGGAATTTGAGATCCCTCAGAGAGAAGGTTTTAAACTTGAGAAATGTAGGTTATAACTATAATGATGATAGCTTTAGTAGCAGCAGGATTAAGAACAGTTACCATTTATTGAGAAAGAGGAAAAGCTGAAAAGAGAAAAATGTGAGTCAGGAATAATGATCCCTGCAGTTGGAAACCTGGAGTCCCTCCTCACAGGCTACAAAATTATCCATCCTTTGAGTTTCTGGCTGTCCAAGAATGAGCCTGGGAAACCATTTATGACCTATTGAACCAACTGTAACTCTTGGTGAGGAACAGACCCATACTGAAATTGCCATGAATACTTATAAAAAACAAAGTGCCCCCTCCCCATCCCTGTAAACCATTATCCAGCTCAGCAAGTCTGCCTCTTCTTGCCTCTAAGTCATCCTTTAGGAAGTTCCTTACCCTCCTTGGTGAGGCTAGGGCAATGCAACACCCCTCCATGAAGCTCCTTTCTCTGCCTTCCCCAATCTCCTCATAGCCCCTTCCAGAGACCTCCCTGTAGGAAATTCATAAGTTTAGGAAAATGTCTCCACCATCTCTCTGCTTCTTTGGCATCCTCTTGTCTTCCAGTGTGTAAATATATATAATATTATATATATGTGTGTGTGTGTGTGTGTGTGTGTATATATATATATATATAAACTGAGCCTTTGCTGCTGTAGTGCTTTGGTGATACGGTTAGAGGGGGATGAGCCAGGACCTAGAAAGTGATAGAGAAAGAAAAATAACGTGTTTTCATTCTTATAAAGTAATAATCCTTCTGAGTGAGTTATTCGTAGAGACTTTACCTGCTTCCTATTACAGAAGTTGAGATATTTGGGGCCCTTTTCTCTCCCCTGGGAGGAGAAATGACATTTCCATTCTAATGCTCTCAAGAATCAGATTTCCTTTCTTACCCTTTCTCCATCCTCTCACTTAGGTCGTAAAAGGCACCACCTCGGGAATCATTCATCAACCTCTCTCCAGCCTTCTCTTCTAAAACAATACTGCAGTTGTCTACACATGTATTTTTTGCCATAACTGCAAGAGTGGGGCAAGGCAAAAATACCTTCACTCTTCATAGTCATCTCTCTAATCATTTAATTGGAAATAAAATCCCAGGGAAAAGAGCGCCAAATATATGCATAAACCCATTGTTCCATGTGAATTATATAAAACTATTGACCGAGATGCATCTTTATAGTATTGTTTTAGGCTGAATAAATGCCTCAACTCTTCATTTAGTACCAGTGAATTCCAGTAAGAAATAATGCAGAATGATTTCAAAGTGGCTTATGCACCATTTTAGCCCGTAAATTTCTAAAAAAAATAAAAGTAATCTGTAGATTTTATTTACCTCCAATTAGCAATTTTCATTTAGACCATTTATATTACCTAACGAAATGTGTATCCCTTAAAGTACTGGGATACCCTCAAAGTAGGAATTTCAAACTTGCTCTTACCTATATTTGTGGGTTTGTGGTTGTTGTGTGAATCATTTAATACATAAGACAAAGAGTTGGTTGGATTCATAAAATGTAGGAAATTTTTTATCTGGGGATTTATATCTAAAATCAGCAGCGGAAGGAAGTCTAATTAGGGGGCAGGTAAGTGAAACTGAGAGGAAATATCATCTGATGGCCAGATTCTCAATACATCTCTCCCCTCTTTGATATATAGAATCTTAGTTATTTTCTAGCTTGAGATTTGAAAAGTCAAGCTCCCTCACCCCCAATTTCAGTACCAGAAACATCTGTTATTTTATACAAATTGGAGTCTAGGTTTCAGTACCTCAAAGGAGACATAGTCTAAGTGCCCTTTATATTTAAGAAAGGAAAGGCCAGGGAAAAGAAAAATGCCTGCCATTTAGATTTTAAGGTTTTCCAGAACGCTTATATTCTGGGGGTGGATGCTTTTAAATTTACAATATGTAAGAGGATTTTTTAAAAGTGTCTATGCATGGACTGATGACTTTTCCTGGGAAAGGCAAACTTCCTGTTCTCTTTTAAAAACAAAAACAATCAAACAAACAAAAAGCAAAAGAAGGCCCTAAGGAGTGTTTCGTTCTAAGTTTAGGAATTAGGTTCGAAGACACAGCACTCCTCCCCCCTGTCCACACACACACCTTTGCTGTAGTTTCTAAGGGACCACAACCCTCTTATGGCTACTTCTGTATCTTAATTTGCTGTTGTTTATACCTGTGTGTCACCTGCCCTTACTTTTTCCTTCTCTGAACTCACTTAATTGAATTCTTCAACACTGCAAGTTATTTTTCAGATGTTTGAGGCAATTCTTATGACATTTCTAACCCCATCACCCTTTCTTTAAACAAGTGATGGGGGAATGCATGTGTGTGAGTGAGATGGGGGGAGTAATGAATGGAGCATCCAGGTATAAGCCAACTGGTGGCTAAATACCTTGCAGATTCTTATATAGAGACATGTGAGAGCCCTCAGCATTAAGCTTTGGTCCTTACATGAGTTGACCTTGAGCAAACTATTTTAAAGTGTGCACGTGTGCATAAGAGAAATGATATGTTAAGATAAAAGACAACTGTAGTTTGAGAAGGTTTCTTTGAAAACTCAATAGCTATCCTGAACATTTAAGGGAGAATTCTTCCTTTACTTCCTAGTATATGGGGATTTTGCAACCCTTCTTTCTCCAAGTCCCAGCTTAATCCTAGACAACAGCTCTGTCTGGTCAGAAGGACTCAGAACTTATGGGGGGGCCAGATGAAAAGAGAAGGGGAGGGAGAGAGAGAGACAGAAGGTGGGAGGGAGGCAGATAGGAGAATTTGGTGGGAAATTCCTCGCACTTTTTTTTTTTTTTTCTCCTCTGCAAAATCCTTTCCAGGCTTCCTTGTATGGTAGGCGCCAGCGAAGAAAGGCGCTCCGTGCCTGGTTGCCTCACTGGGTTCCGGAGGGAGGTCTCTGAGCTACAGGAGCATCAGAGTAACATTGCACACACCTTTTCCTTTTAGGCTGCTCTTTGCCAACCCCCAATCCACTTACCTTATTTAAACACTGGCTAAAAACTAGGCTGTCTTCTCAAGTCGTGGTTCTGCTTTGTCCACTGTAGCGGCTACACGTCCGATTTATCCTAAAGCTAACTGATTGCCCTCTTCAACGTAGTGGTGTTGTGGATGAGGCTGAAGGAGTGGGACTCTCTATACCACTCAAAGGTCTTTCTTCCCTTAGGAGCAGAGAGTTAAATGTCGAAAATGAACCCCGAGATCCCCCAGCGAAAATGTGTTGCGGGCCCCTGTTGAAGGAGTCAACTTTCAGGCTGTTAAAGACCTCAAGTCATTAGCATCAACTGCTGCGCTAAAGGGGCCAGCCAGCGCCTCTAAGTGGCTTAGCGCACAAACGAGGCTCCCGAGACGGCGTCGGCCACTCCATTCACTCTTCCACCACCTGCTGGACGTGAAAAGCTCTCCGGAGCCCATCTCGGTAATAATTTTTACTTTAACTCACACTTCCCACCCCTGGGGGGTCTTAGACTACCTGCCTCCCCGGCAAGGGACCCCCTTGGGGATTATGCAGAACGCGCCAGGCTGAAGGCGGAAGAGCCTGAAAAGCTTGAGTCCCGTAACCTGGGTTTTTCCCACCAGTCCCCTTCTCACCCCTTCCCCCGCCCAGGTAAGTGTGTGCTGGGACCAAAAGACCCTTGTAAATCCCTTTCGGAGGTCTGGCGGCGTCCCTACCCCATCCCTCTTACCCATCTCCGTGTTCAAGGAAAGACTGAGCCAAGTTCTCACCAAAGCGCACCCTTTCTGAATCTTGCTCGTGAGGGCTTGGTAGTGTGAGCGCTCCTGGAGAGAGCTGACGCCGGTTTATCACCCCCAGGCAACTAACTGCTCGTGTCAGCCGCGGCTGGAGGGCCAGAGAATCCCTCGGGGCTAAACCGCAGCCCCCTTTCCCTTCACAGAACTCAGACTCAGGCAATGCGCGCGGGATCCGTGCGCGCGCTGAGTGGCCAGCTGTCTGCCAGAGGTTCTCAAGGTGCCAAGCGAAACGGGAAAAGGCCCTCTCCAGGTCTTTTGGTACTTCCCTTTCCGACCCCAAAACTGATTCCCACCACCACCACCACCACTCTCAAAGGGCCGAGGCTTTAGGAGGAGGCGGGCCGGGCCGCACTAGGAGAGGCGTTGCCACTTGGCGAAAGCGCTCGGGGCTGCGGGGCGAGGGCAGGCCGGAGAGGTTTCCAGGCAGGCGGCGCCGCCGTAGGGAGCGCCCAGACCAGCAAAGAGTTAAAGGGAGGGGACGTGGGCTGTCACGCGTCATTGGGCAGATTATGTGCAGCAAACAAAAAGTGTGTGTCTGCGTGCCAGTCAGTCACTGCATCGGGTCCATCTGTACAACTCTCTCTCTCTCTCTCTCTCTCTCTCTCTCTCTCTCTCACTCTCCCCTCATTTCTCTCTCCACGTCTCTCCATCTCTCTCTCCTCTCTTTAGGCAGAGCCTACAAGACAGCAACACCAACACCTCTTGACATGGAAATACATTGATACAGTAGGCAAAAGAAACACTCGATTGCATCTCCCGGTTCCAGGTGGCCTTATTTGGGCGATTTGATCCTGACCTTATTCCTGGTAAGTCTATTTGCATTGATGGGAGAGGAGGATGGGAGGAAGGCAGGTTTGGTGGGGAGAGTGGAACATTTTGTCCTCCGTCTTCTCATTATCCAGAAAGGGGGGGGGGGGTAATTATTGACGGGATCTCTACTGCCAATAGGGTTATACAAAGGGAGGAGGGGTGGAGAGCCCTTTGGCGAAGAAGCCAGCGACTGGGGAGCGCGCGGCCGCCAGACAATGCCTGCCTACGGGGGAGGGCGAGCGGCCGGCGGCAGCGACGGCTTTCGGCGAGCCCAGCGGGCTCTGGGAGGATCCCCCGGGCGTCTGAGAACCCGGGCTTAGAGGAGGATGCAGAACTGTGAAAGGTTAGGTGGCAAAGGCGACCGCGCGCGGGCGGCAGAGCCCAGGCTCTCGCCCAGCTGTATTGTGACCGACTCGAGGCTCGTGGCGGCCGCCGTGGCGACGCGAACCCCTATTAGCGCGGCGTAGCGAGGATCTTTTCACCGTATTGTTAGGTAGAACTGCATTTTAATGATTGGTCCCTGCTGTTGCCCGAAGTGACGGGGCGACCTCTCGGCACAATGAAACGCTTGTGTGAAAGAGACTTAAAAGGAAGAGAAAAATTGGAGCATAAAACGCTGAATTGAGGAAATTGAAAAGGAGAGAATAGGATTCCGTTGAAAAGGAGGTTCTGAGAGATTCTGAGGGATTTTTTTAAAATGTATTTAAATTTGCAGTTGGAATCAGAAGGGCTACCTTGTGTTGGGTAAAATGCCCAGGGATAGATGCTGTAGCATAATAAAGTAAGTTTCTACTGTATGGATAATTTCTCTTATTCCTGCCTGGCATATACAGCCCATACTTGACATTTGGGGGATGCAGCAGAGTGAATGGAAAAGAGGCTGACCAAAGTTTCATGCTCTGTTAGCTGGAAAGAAAAATAAATAAATAAAAGCACTACCTTGTAATCACATTTGCAAGATTAATTGGTTAATAGCCATTAAGATAAAAATGAACATGACTAATATTATTCCATGAAGAACAGCTTCTGAGGAAAAAAATTAGGTTTCCCTTTCCTGCTACTTAAATTGTACAAAACATACTTAAATAACTGCCTATGGAGACGTTATTAGGGAAAAAAACAACTTGGAGGAATCTCTTAATCAGTCAGAAAGAGTAAACAATGCAGTTAGTTTAAAGCCACTTTAAAATTTAAATATGTTTTGTTTGTTTGTTTGTTTAATGATAAGTCTTGTGTGTGTGTGGGGGGGTGTCCAGTGGCAAAGAAAGGAAAATGTCTCCTTATGACAGCTTAATAATAGAGAGCTCTCCATCGGGGCATCACTTTCTGAATTACTGCGGATTAAACAGCTGGAGAGCCCACCGAGGTCTACTCAAGCGGGGCTGCCCCCTCTTGCCCAGACAAGGTCCTATCTGGGGGAGTGAGCATTTACCAATCATGACACACGCGGTATTTCAGACTGGGGACCCTTCAGTCCTGCCTTATACCTGCACACTTCATGAGGCACATGCGACTCTATCCACCCCCTTGTCTAACAAGGTAACTGGGATTCACCCTCATCCATAAATAAGCGTGTCGAGAAAAAAATAATTACCTCTGCTTGCTGCTTTTAATGAAAGCCCTCGGAGGGACAGTGTTGGATTATGGAAATGAGCAGACACACGTCCCCTCTTGTAGGCTGCAGAGAAAGGTTAGCTGACATGGAATCAGTGGCCCTGACACTCTACTTGAAATCCATTCGCCATGCTCTGCTGTCTCCGCCTGCTCGCAAATGCTGCTCCCCTCTTTGGAAGAAAAAATAGAATAAAATCAGCTCCCCGGCGCCCAGTTCAATACATAAGAGTAGAAGAGAGGAGCTTTCTCCCAAGGGTTAGAAGTTTCTCTCAGTCTGGAAAGTCTATAGGCTAGTAAAAAATCCTATTGTTCTTCCCTTCTTTCTCCCTCCCCCCATCCTCCCCCAAGGTAATGAAAAAAGCGATCTTCTCTTTCCTAGCCCAGTTTTTCTTTCTCTCTAGCAGTCAGTCCGCTCTGAGCTCCCCCATCACAATTTTTTTTAATAATTTTTAAAGGAAAAGAAAGTACTCTTCATTGGCATCTTTGTAATATGCCAGATTTAATCTGCCATTGGCTTTATTTTTGAAATAAGAGCGATGCAAAAACCAGGCGAATTCAAGAAAAATCTGTCTAGTAGTCAAAACGTTCTGCCTGGATTCAGAGAGGCAAAAGGAGTAATGTAACTCGTTTCAATTGTCCTGTGTATCTGTCTTCAGTGATGGAGGATTCGGGCATCCAGAGAGGCATCTGGGATGGAGATGCCAAAGCTGTCCAACAATGTCTGACAGATATTTTTACCAGCGTTTACACCACCTGCGACATCCCTGAGAATGCTATATTCGGTCCCTGCGTCCTGAGCCATACTTCCCTGTACGACAGCATAGCTTTCATAGCTCTCAAGTCCACCGACAAGAGAACGGTCCCTTATATCTTCCGGGTAAGTCTTGGCCGATGCTGTGTAGGGTTATGAAGGTAATATCCTTTTGAAAATGGACTAAGAATCATTCTAATGGCAAGCTGAGACAGGTTCTGAATGTAGAAAATGCAATGATACGTGCCATTCTATTTTACACACCAAAAATTAGAAAAGGAAAATTAAACTCAGAAGTATTGTCAACTGGTTTTCCAAAATAAGTGACAAAAATTGATTTTGAATGCCAGATATGTCTAAATCAGTGCCTCAATTCTGGGCTTTCCTGGAGATGAACACCACTTCCTTAACATTTTGGGAGGTTTCACTAGGGTTGAGGCTATTTGCATACTAAGTACTTGCTATAAGTACTTTTATTATAAATATTGGGTGCATTTGCCTTCCAATCCCAGAGGCCTCTTGTTCCCTGGAATATTACTCTTTCTGGTTAAGCTAGCTAGTGCCTAGAGTTTGTATTTAAATAAAAATGTTAATGTTTTGACAATGAAACATCATTAAAGTCATATGTTTGAGTGTGAAAAGTCCTCTCACTTCCTATTCTTTCTTTACAAAGAACTATTAATTGTTTAAGCCAAAATTAGGAAGATGAGTGAATGCCACAGAATAATTTTTAAAACCTAAGCCTGCTTTTTACTTCTAAAACAAAGAAAATTCCCCATACTTTTGCAACGTGATATAATTTAGCAATCAATTCTCAAGAGGTTAACACTAATTTGAATTGTAAGAAGAAATTTGCTAATTTGGTGTTCAACCAATATACGATGACTTAAATAATCTACATAATTGATGCAGCTTTCTAGGAACATTATCTTGCCTGCCGGCCACAAACATGAGGATGGCTGTTAACTCGGGTCAAGTTTTTGGAAGCTTGACCTCAGATAATTCTTTGGGAAAGAATAACAGAGGAAACGGCCCTGGCTCCTGTGGCTTCATTCTCTCACAAGAGTTTCCCTCCCTCATCCCCTTCCTTCTTGTATTCTTTCTTTTTTCTAAACTGTAGGTAGACACCTCAGCGGCGAATGGTTCCTCAGAAGGTCTGATGTGGCTGCGTTTGGTCCAATCAGCCAGAGATAAAGAAGAGCAGAACCTTGAAGCCTACATAAAAAACGGACAGCTGTTTTACCGCTCTCTCCGCAGGATTGCCAAAGATGAGGAGTTATTAGTTTGGTACGGGAAAGAACTGACTGAGTTACTCTTGCTCTGCCCCTCTAGATCCCACAGCAAAATGAATGGTAGGTTGGCTCTCGACCTGCGTCTGGGCCCTTAGCTAGCGGGGGAACGACGCAGGGAGCGGCGGGGCTCACTCTGGCGCCTCGGCGCGCCTTTCCTCCCTTGGAGTGCCTCATAGGGAGCTTCTGAGATATAGTCCGGAATGAAGCTGGGACAGCTAGGTGAGGATAACTCGGGGCACGCTTGGCTTAATGACTGCACTCCCCTCAAATCATGAGGGAAAGTTAGATCGGGTCTTTCACGATGTTCTGTACTCAGGCACTCAGGCCCTGAGAAGCGAAGGTGGCTTTGTGAAGGGGGTGATGGCAAACTGGCCTAGAAACGATGCTGAGTAATCATGTGGTGTGTGTGTGTGTGTGTGTGTGTGTGTGTGCGCGCGCGCGCGCAATTGTGTGTATGTGGTGTTTGCTCACTAAGCAGGGTCGTCCCCTTACACATGCCTGGAATGCAGCCAACGTTTCCAGTTTGAGTTTCCCTATGTGGCGCATCTGCGCTTCCGCTGCCCCAAGAGACTTCACAGCGTTGATGTGAGCCCCCGAGAGGAGCAAGGCAGCGGCGTGGGCACCAAGGATCACGGGGGCGGCGGCGGCGGCAAGGACCAGCAGCCGCCGCAGCCGCAGGAGGCACCCTTGGGTCCCAGCCCCAAGTTCTGCAAAGCCGGCCCGGTCCACCACTACCCGGCCCCCTCCCCCGAGGGCGGTAACCCGCCTGCGGCGGGCGGCGGCGGCAGCAGCGCGAAGCCGTCCACGGACTTTCACAACTTGGCGCGGGAGCTGGAGAACTCCGGGGGAGCCAGCAGCTGCTCCCCAGTGAGGAGCCTCAGCGGCTGCAGCGACCACCAGGGGGCGGAGCTGAGTCCCGACGGCAACGCCGCGGGCGTGGGCAAAGGGAAGAGGAAATTCCCGGAGGAGGCGGCGGAGGGCAGCGGCGGCGGCGCGGGGCTGGTGGCGGGCAGGGGCCGCTTCGCCGAGCGGCCCCCGCCCGCCTCCAAGGAGGACCTGGTGTGCACGCCCCAACAGTACCGCGCCTCGGGCAGCTACTTCGGCCTGGAAGAGAACAGCCGCCTGTTCGCGCCGCCCAGCCCGGAGACAGGCGAGGCGAAGCGCAGCGCCTTCGTGGAGGTGAAGAAGGCGGCCCGAGCGGCCGGTGTGCAGGAGGAGGCGGGCGCCGACGGCGGGAGCATGGCCGCCGAGGAGCAGGACGCGGGCGGCGGCGGCTCCTCCACGCCCGTGGCCGCGTCGCCGGCTGGCTCCGAGAAGCTGCTGGCCCCGCGGCCCGGGGGAGCGCTGCCCGGCCGGCTGGAGGGCGGCAGCCCGGCGCGGGGCAGCGCCTTCACCTCAGTGCAGCAGCTGGGCGGTGCGGGCGGCAACGGCGCAGGGGGCGGTGCAGGCGCTGGGGCCGCGGGCGGGGCGGGCGGCGGCCAGGGCGCAGCGTCGGACGAGCGCAAAAGCGCCTTCTCGCAGCCGGCGCGCTCCTTCTCGCAGCTGTCCCCGCTGGTGCTGGGCCAGAAGCTGAGCGCGCTCGAGCCCTGCCACCCCGGAGACGGTGTGGGCCCCACCAGACTGTACCCCGCCGCCTCCGATCCTCTGGCCGTGAAGCTCCAAGGAGCTGCGGACCTGAACGGAGGTTGCGGGTCTCTGCCGAGCGGCGGTGGTGGTGGCGGCGGCGGGCTGCCCAAACAGAGCCCCTTCCTCTACGCCACCGCCTTCTGGCCCAAGAGCTCCGCCGCCGCGGCGGCCGCGGCGGCTGCGGCCGCGGGGCCCCTGCAGTTGCAGCTGCCCTCGGCGCTCACGCTGCTGCCGCCCTCCTTCACCTCTCTGTGTCTGCCCGCGCAGAACTGGTGCGCCAAGTGCAATGCCTCCTTCCGCATGACCTCCGACCTGGTGTACCACATGAGGTCGCATCACAAAAAGGAGTACGCCATGGAGCCCTTGGTGAAACGAAGACGGGAGGAGAAACTCAAGTGCCCCATTTGCAATGAGTCCTTCAGGGAGCGCCACCACCTCTCCAGGCACATGACTTCGCATAATTGACACGGAAAGGACTCCAGCTTTCCACGCGCGCACACGCACAGTCGAGCCTTGCAGGAGCAAACACACGAGGACATCCACCACCTCCTTGTGACCTGAAACATCGCACCCAGACACACACACTCACACACGTGCTCTGCCCCCCCAACCTTTACATCCAAGTGTTTACCCGTGACCTACACTACACACACACACACACACACACACACACACACACACACACACGAGACAAGATGGTGGATTTTTGGGTGGGGTGTTTAAGAGGTTTTCTTTTGAATGCACGTATTTTCACTTTCCCCAAAACAAAGTACATTTTTAAAAATGTCATATATTGCAACATATTGATGCATTTGTCATACGTTTCTACTTAAATTATTAAGCACTTACGATTTAGATGGAATAATATGTAAGGGCAAAATTTATTTTAGATATAAAGTAAAGGAGGAGGGTGAGATGCTTTCTGCATCTCTTGATTACAGTTTGTGTTCCTACAAAAATAAGCAAAACAAATAAAAAGAGGGTCACCATTCAATTTAAGTTTCCAGGGGGAAGTGCATGTGTCATGAAATGATTATGGACTTCAATGAAGAATGTCATCATTATGTAAATATGTATTTCCTTTTAATACAAAGTGTAATTTTGTGCCAGTGAAATGGAGTCTGAATAGTTATGTGTTTCTTTTATCCCTGGAAAGATTTATTAAACTTTATATAGATTATCTGGATATGTTGGATGCTTTGACAATAAATGACTATTTTCTTCAAAGCAATTATTGGGAAGGTGTTTTAAAATGTTTTTTGTAGCTAAGGGCTACGCTCTGAGTATATACCATATATATTTCATTGAGTGCCCGAAAAGGAGGGGAAGAAACTGCAGAACAGAGGAACGATAAACCCTACCCTACTTGTATTATTTACTCTAAGCCAGTTTTGAGCCTAAAAGTGAGAAGACAAAGTCTGATTATTATTTGGAAAATCTTTATCTGGAGAGTGTTGAGCTTCTTGATCAAAGGACAAATCATCTAAACAAAGATGCCTGCCATGAAGCTAACCTGTCCCTGGGATGTCATCATTCTTTTCAGCAGCAGGATAACTAGCATTTTCACAAGTGGCCAAAGACAAATAATTTTCAGACCTGGATCAGGGAGACCAGGTGAAAAGCCCACTTTAGGTTCTACTAGTGATGCCTACATGGAAGAGTATCTTGTGCTCTAGAACCCTTCAGCTTTCTGTCATTACCCATTAAGAGACTCTATGGAGAGCTTCTTTAGAAACCAAGGTGAAATGACCATGGTAGTGTATGTATTGGCCCAGTTTTCCCTGCACAGACTTGAACAGCTGCACAGCCTCTGGAAAAAAACTAGCCCTGGAGCATTACAATACAGAAGACCTTGAGAACTTTCCTCCTCTCCCTGCCCTTTGTCTTATGAAATGTCCCTCTGTACTCTTCATATAGTGACAACAGTTCTGAAACAGAGTGTATGTATGTAGGTGTATGTGGTATGTCCAGAAACCATTAGATGCAAAACCAAATGAATGATGATCCTTTAGGTCTTAGGGTAGCTTGTACTTAATCCATGGACATCTTCAGAGTCACTCCATAGGTGCTCTAGAAACCAATATTACACTGTTTTATCTATCACAAGAGGTGTTCTTTCCCATTTGTAGTTCCTTCCTTCACATCTTGCCAACCCTCCCCTATGTCAGAAGATGGATATTTGTGAAAAGTTCTGCGATGTGAAACTTGCACAAGGTCTCATTGCAGGCCTTCGATGGTTTTCCCTAAAAGGATTTTGAAACCTTCATTATCTTAAGAGGACTACATAACAAGTTACCATTAGGCAGGTAGAGACCAGGGGTAAGGCAAAGAGATGTATCCATAGTGTGATTGGTGGAAAAAGCAGGTTGACTTTCTTAAGATTATCCAAGTACTTTTTGTGCTACATTTCTTTGAGGCCTGATCTCACTTTTCCTAGGCAACAGTTAGGTGATCTGAAACACTAATCCCCAGCAAAGTGTGATGAGAAGAAAGAACAGTCCAAAATTCCCGTTCTAACTCTTCTCTGCATGACGAGTATGACCTTGCATCATTATTGGTATCATTAATTTACCTGCATTTTTGTTTTCTTATCTGTACAATGAGTGAGACAGGTTCTGCTATCTTTAAAGCACTTCTGGCACTGGAGAATTGTTTTTTCTAATGGTCTAATAGGCTCCAATTAAATCTAAAGGAGGCTTTCTAGAGAAAAGGCCAAGATTGCTTTGGAGTAAATTTGATGGCAAGAAGTGAGAAAGATATTTGGAGGTAAATGGAAGGTGGGCCGCAAGAGATCCTTAAACCACTATGCCTGAGAGGCTGACTAAATTGTCCATGCCTGGAACACTAGTGGATCTCTAGAGCAAAAGTTTCTTAAAAACCAACCAACCAACCCAGGTTGCCTAGGGCCTAACTTAAAAACAAAAACCAAATAACAAACAAAAACCCTGGAATGCCTCTCTGTTTCTGTCCCATCCTTCCAGAATCTTTCTTTCACTAGTTTTATTACATGTTGGGGATTCAAAGATGAACTTAGGTCTACAGAAACAGTAAGTAAATACTGCTTTTTGAAAAAGACTTCCCCATAGTGTAGAATCTTATTTTTTGAAGAATGCATGTAGACAATTTTGAGCTCCCCGTGTTTTCCTTTATATGGTCATTAATTTAATCACACAATCAGGAAGAAAGCCGAGCCTTGGCTGAGCTAATGCCCAGGCAATCCAGGTAGGTGTGTTAATGGCAGACACTTTAGGGCTGGGCAGTTTTGCTGACCTGTCTGCTTACAAGACTTTCTTTGGCTGGAAGCAGTAGGGGAAGGGTGCCCAAAGCTAGTTTTGCCTTCAGCCAAGACAAACTGAGAAATGTTTTATTTTAATGTTGCATTTTCAAGCTTTTGGATGTATCTTAACTTTGTCAAATGAGAGTTTCTAAAATCCCATAACCCCACTCATCTGCCAAGCTAGCTGAGGTTGCTGGCTGAAGCCGTAGGCGTAAATGTCTGCACCCAGCTGCGGAGCAAACAAGGTCACAGGGTCATGCAGGCTTGGAGCAGGCTGGTGCCGTGAAGTCCAGGCTGGGGGCCTGAGCTCCGAGTGCCTGCCGAAATCGCACGTCCCTAAGACTGGGGAAAAGGCCGCTCAAGCGGCTGCCGCACCAGCATTTGCTGTGTCCCAGTCAGGGGCAGAATGCTTGAGATTGACCCGGCGCCTAGCGTCTGCGATCTCCAAGCGTGCTCTCTGCGCGGATTGCGAACCCCTCTCCTCTTTGGGCGTTTGCGAGTGGGAGGGGGGACGCCTTTATTTTCCCAAGATGAGCTTACAGAGTGTAGCTGACGCGTACAGGTGTGCGGAAACCGGAGGGTTGGGGAAAGAATGCACGCACATCTCTGCACCTGTTCGCAGGCGCTGGAGAGCCGAGACCGAAACCGGACCCCCCTGGGAAAGTTCCCAAGGTCCTGGGCCCACTCCTAGGCTCTGTGGCTCTCCGAGGCCCAGAGGACCTTGTGTAGCCTTAGCGCCCGCGGGCCAGCCCGTTTCGAGCACGTGCTGCCGCAGCCGCCGCAGTCGGGCGCCTCGGTGGAGGTGAAGGGACAGGGGTCCAGCGGCATGGCGCATTTCTCCCTCCCACTCCCGTCTCTGAACCGCTGTGCACCGCCCGCTTTCCGTCCTCTATTAAGTTTGCCCTCCCCGCAGCTTATCTCTTTAGGCGCCCTGTCCAGTGAGCGTGACCCCCAGCGCGGAAACCTGGGTCACCCGGGACAAGTCATACCCAGAAAACGACCAGGAAGTGCACGCCCTACTCCCCCGACTCCGAGGGCCCCAAAGCGGCCTCGCCTCGTGAGTCAGGGGCTTCTCCTCTCTTTCTCCATCCTTGTCCATGATCGGCCCAGACTCCCTTCCGCCCGCTAGGACCGTGCAGCCGGCTCGGGTGGAGGAGTCCACGACTGGTCTGCAGGGCCCCGGGCAGATGCCCTTAGGGAGGCGCACAAGCCCAGGTCTGTGGCAGCCCTCAGCCCTCGGCGGCGCGGAGACTCGGCGCGTAAGCGAATCATCGCCGACCGACCGACCTAGCGCGGGCAAGCGCGGCGACCGAGGATCCATGAGCAAATCTAAAAAAGGCTTTAGATTTCTTTTTTCTCCCCTTGCCCAATCCCATATTCTGCAATCGGTTAGCTTATTCTGTGGTATCTCCCGTTTCCCCTTCCCTCGATCCCTCCTGACTTCCACGCTCTTTTCCGTCTCTTAAGTACTTCTGGAGATTTGAGATCTTTCCTGGAGTTTTATTAGGAAACCCCTCTTTGCTGATTCTCAATCATTCAGGCAACTAACTCCTATGGTAGTCTCACCAGACCGACGGGAGACTGCACTGTCAATTTACTGGGCATTGAGGACTACTGCACACCCTACCCGGGTTTTCAAAGAGACGGGCAAATGCCAGTACCCACCCAGACAGCCCCCCCTAACACCCACCCCCCCACCCACACACGTGTGTGTCCCTTCTTGAACAGTTCCTCCAAGGAGAGGAAGCAGCCGTCCTTACCTTTGAACTGATGTGCTTTTGGCCTTGCTTGGAAATATTGTCGTCCCTTGAAGGTGCAAAAATACCTCCAGGGGGTGTAGAAATACCTCACACCATTCCCAGTTCAGCCCAGAAACTGAACTGGGGATGGGTGAGAAGCTGGGCCACCTCCTTTTCCTCTTCCAAATGCGTTTTGGTTGACAGGTGGGCCATGAAGCCTAGAATGATGAGACAGAAACATAAGTGTTAGGCCGGTGGACCTGAGTGCCTGCTGGCTCCGTAATCTGGCTGGGCGGGCAGAAGGGGCACTCTCTGGCTCTCTGCTTCACAGATCCTATTCCTAAGACAAATTTTGCTTTTCTTATTTTAAATTGGACTTAAAACTTTTTAGAAACATGTCTATTCTCCAGGACTAGAGGATGAAGAACCTGAAGTAAAAGTTCTTATAAAAAGTTCTTTTTAAAAACTCTCTAGGTTTAGGGCTTCCCTGGTGGCGCAGTGGTTGAGAGTCCGCCTGCCGATGCAGGGGACACGGGTTCGTGCCCCGGTCCGGGAGGATCCCACATGCCGCGGAGCGGCTGGGTCCGTGAGCCATGGCCGCTGGGCCTGCGCGTCCGGAGCCTGTGCTCCGCAACGGGAGGGGCCGCAGCAGTGAGAGGCCCGCGTACCAGAAAAAAAAAAAAAAAAAAACTCTCTAGGTTTAGAGGTCTGGTAAGGTGTTCTACTTGAATAGCTAACCTGGTTATGATAACTGTTATTTACTTATCCCTTTTCAAGTTATGTGTGTGTGTACTGGAATATATATGTATGCATGTTTGCACACATAGTATATATTTACACATATATGTATATATTATGTGCACATATATGTATTCACATATACAAATGTACATATCCATTTTAGTACACACATAGACACAGAACTGGTAGACACTATTCTAAGTACTTTTCGTATGTTGACCTGGTTTAATTCTCACAACCTACCCAGGAGGAAACCTCCTAAGGGTCCCACTCCGTCAAGTTTTAGGATTGTGTTGTTGGTATGGCTGTCATCTTGGAACAGAAAGCTGAGATGCAATACCAGAATGTAATGGAAAGAATAGTGGCTCCTAAGTCAGAAAGCCTGTCCGAATTTTGTGACCCTTCCATCTATGTGTCTCAGTTTACTTTACTTGAACTTGTGAATAATACTACCTGTGGGTTTATCACACAGATGTGTCTTGAAAAGCAAATAAAATCATTCATGTAGAAGCTTTGATGCTATTATACACGATTGACTTCGCAGTTGGTGAAAGAGATATACTTTTAGCCTCAACTTATCTTCCTCAGGTGGTCAGAAACCTCTATAAGAAATCCTCAGGAACCACTATAAGAAATCTTCTGTGGTCTTGACTTTCTTTAATGACCTTTGCTCATTTTTAAGCACAGGTGGGAGTAACAACTGGTTTGATTTTGTGGATGCGTATTTAACTACTCAATGCTTCTTCCTTATGTCCCAAACTTACAGAAGCGTCACTGAAAAAAATATTTGAGAAATAAAATCAAGCAAGCCATCCAGGGATATGTAGTTTTAATTGCCTTAGTTAGAATAATCTTAAACTATGAGTACCATGTGTTCCCGGCACTTAAAACTTATATGCAATCAAAACACTAAGAATGAAATGGGCTATAAGAGGAGTCCTAGCTATAATTTGCCTTGCTGTAGAAAAGATGATCAAAATGTAGAAGAGTAGCCCATTTCTCTTCCTGAGTACCATGTAACAAAGGACATCTTGCTTAGAAAGATGTCTCAGTGCTTAATGAAGACAACTCTGGGTCTGCAGATCATGGGGATCCATGAATGATACTAAAAAATGAGTCAATGTCATTAGAAGGGGGCCCTGACTCCAGCTCACGTTTTTTTTTTTTTTTTTTTTTTGCAGTATGCGGGCCAGACGTGCAGGCTCAGCGGCCAAGGCTCACGGGCCCAGCCGCTCCGTGGCATGTGGGATCTTCCCGGACCGGGGCACGAACCTGTGTCCCCTGCATCGGCAGGCGGACTCTCAACCACTGCGCCACCAGGGAAGCCCCAGCTCACGTTTTTTAGTGTCTTTAAGTGGACCTTGAGCTAGAATGCATTATTTTATTGTACATTTCCCCTCCTTTATAATGGAGATTTGAAGAGTACCTACACTATCTTCTTCTCTTTCCCAAATCTTCCAGGGAGTAAATTCTTCAGGGAAATATTAAGAGCCTTTGTAAACCAAGAACAGGAATGAGATTTGGAAGAAAAAATCATAGGAGAAAAGTAACTAACTCTATCAGTTCTTTGTCCCTTCACTTCTTTTCAGATGTCTAGCCACCAATTCCAAATTTCTTTCATCCCAGCCCCCCCCCCCTTTTTTTTTTCTGGAGAAAAGCTGGACTGTGGGTATCAGAGGAGAAATCCAGAAAACAGGCACACCCTTGACCAGCAACCCAGAGCACATCTTCTTTGGGGGAATCTTCTTTGGAATCTGGGAAAATGTAGCATGATTACACTTTTCTCTGGGGATTCATCTCAGCTGGGTGTGCTGGTGTTACACTA
Organism: Phocoena sinus; assembly: GCF_008692025.1. Lineage (NCBI taxonomy): Eukaryota > Metazoa > Chordata > Mammalia > Artiodactyla > Phocoenidae > Phocoena > Phocoena sinus. The sequence continues at coordinate 96,631,316 of NC_045767.1, forward strand.
TTGCTTGTAGAACTCAAAGTAGACTTTTCAGTATTTAGTAACTTTTTTGGTGAAGCATGCAACTTAAAAAAAAAAAAAACGCATTTGATGACTTTTTTCCTCCCAGACAAACAAACGAAGTAAGATCTGTTTTCCCCTCTGGCAAGATTTCACTGGGTCTTTGAAAAAGAAAAACAGCCAAACAGCGACACCCAGCCCCCAAAATGATGCAAATCATGCAGTTAGAAAAATCTTAGTATCCATAGGATTCTCTAGGTTCAGGGGGTCCAAAATGGAGGCGCAGGAAAAAAAAAAAGGAGGAAATATTACTGCAGGATCCCTCCTAGAAAGAGGGGTAAATCAGACTTCTCCATTAAAATCCTTTTGGAGAGAGTGTAAGTTAAACTATTGCTTTAGCAGGGCTGGATAGAGGTAAATAGTGAATGCCATGAAGTTTATCTTCATGGACATTTAATGTGCTCTCTGAATTCCATCTCAGAACCTCTCATCCTCAGTTGCTTCTGCCTTATGGCTTTATTAGATCTCCCTTAGTCCTTTCCCCTCCAGCAAAGAGATGGTAGAGAAAATTCCCACCAGTGTGAATAAATAGGAAGAAAAAAATTTGAATTGACTTGAAGGTGTTTTTTTCCTCCGTTTGCCTTTTGGGGCTTAATTTCTAATTTTGGAACAATCTAAGGAAAGATGAGACATTGGTATGCAGAGGTACTTCTCTTTGGGGGTGATAATGCCTAAAACTGCTTTCAAATCAGAGATCTTTGATTTTGAGACTGCACTTGAAAGTGTTTATTAAGCTTGCAAACATGTCTAAACTTAAAACCAGGGAGATATTTAGAAAACCTACCTTTCAAAAATCTAATTCCACGCATAGTAAAGATAATAGCATGGTAAGACAAGTTTCATCAAGTTACAAGATTGCCAGCAGCTCACATCTGAATTTCTTAAATCCTTTAAATATTCAAAATACATCTATTTTGGTATTAAGGCAATTTTATAGCAGCTCAAAAACAGGAACCTGGGATTTCAGATAACACAAATTTCTCTTTTCTGGGATGGTGGCTTTCCTTTGAACACATTTCAGGGGAAGAAACTTAAAGTTTAATATGTACAGTTTCTGAGTCCGTGTCATATCAGTTCTTTACAACGGCCTTTTCAGGGACCCAGGAGCATAGTCAACTGGAAAATCAGGTAAAGATACTGAAAAAAAGAGGACTTCTGTAACAAGTTCACAATTTCATTGACTCAGTGAGAGAACAGCTCCAAAAGAAAGTAATTCCCAGAAACTCACATTCTCAGAAATTTTCATCAGAAATGATAGAAAGAGCTATCATTTCTATCATTACTGTTCTATTAAAGAGTTATTAAGGGCTCCCAGAGCAGAGCACAAGTAATATCTTTGGAATTAAAGAGGCCCTAGAGAGAGAGAGGGAAATCTCTTCATCACCTATGTAGCTGTTAAAAATGCAGATTCTCAAACTCACCTCCAAAAATTGAGTAGATCTCATGAGGGGCCCAGAATCTTGCATTTTAAATAGTCATTAGGTGATTCTAGAGCAGGTGGTTCTCGATGCACACTTTGAGAAATACAGTGCAGGGGTTAGAACGGCAACCAGCCCTATAGAAACAAGGTAAAATGTGTGTGTCCTCAGTCTAGAAAATTGCTCTGTTTCTGAAATACTGAGGCTAAATTGAATTATAGTGCTATAAATATACATTAAATTAAAAAAAAACTCTTCAGTGATGCTCTATCTTTGTTTCAGATCGATTTTTTTCCATTTCCGGTGTTTCATAACATGTCTACATTTTGCTCTTCTTTTCTCACTCAAGTCTTGGTCACTTTGAACAACAAAACAATATAAATGCATAAGAAAGCCTCTGTTAAAGAAAACCTTTAAGCTAAATCTTTATGGAAAATTTTTTAACTGTTCTTGGATCATCACCCGCTGAGGGGTTTAATTTTTATTTTTTGGATTTCGATACATTAGGTTTTCTAAAATCATGTCACAACTTACTTGTATATGTGTGTTCACAGCCTGCACCAACTCATACTCTGACCCCAAGCTTCTAAAAGCCCTCTTTACCCATGGATTTTGGATAGGTAATAGCAGCAGAATTGAAAATCTCTTGAGCTACCTGTTTGCTCCCTGTTCCAGATGACCGATCAACCACTGCTGCTTCTCTGCTGACGCCTGCACAGAGGCTGCCGTTTCTAATGGTGAGTGATTCTAAGCCAACGACTCCTGCTGCAGAAGCTACTGGTGCCAGGGAAACAGTCTCCACCATTGGCTTCATCTCCCTGAATTTGCTAACTCGTTACTACAGCTTCTACCTAGGACTCAGGCCTAAATCTGAGGAGGTGGCCAGCAAAGCCTGGCAGCACGGTGGAGGAGGAATGCAGTATTCACAATAACCCATCAGTTCTGATGTTGCCCATTGTCACTGAACACAATACAGGCTCTTTTTTTTTTTTTTTTGCGGTACGCGGGCCTCTCACTGCCGCGGCCTCTCCCATTTCTCCCATTTCGGAGCACAGGCTCTGGACGCGCAGGCTCAGCGGCCATGGCTCATGGGCCCAGCCGCTCCGCGGCATGTGGGATCTTCCCGGCCCGGGGCACGAACCCATGTCCCCTGCATCGGCAGGCGGACTCTCAACCACTGTGCCCTCAGGGAAGCCCTGGAATGCATTTTTAATGGAAATATAACTGTAATAAGCCTGCCCTATTGGGCTTCTAAGTTTGTCAGGACACGCCTGAATTCAAGGGTAGATGCAGTCTAATACTGGGACCAGAGCTACAAGATCGTTTTAATGTCCACACAGTGCTATATTAGAACAGAGAATCCTGCTAAAAATTAGATTAGATTTCAGATCTAACATCTAATCTCCTTCTTGTTCTGCCGTTCTCTAGCTGTGTGACCTTGGATGAACTAACTTTACCAAGCCTCAAGCTTTTCACCTGTAAAATGAGAGGGTTAGACTAGATCAGAGCTTCTCAGACTTTTGGGTTCATAATAATTACTAGGACACCTGATAAAAAAGACATGGCTCCATTTCTGGAGATTCAGAATGAAGACAGCAATGGCCCATGTGTAGGAATTTGCATTTTAATAAACCCTCTGGGTGATTCTCTAACCGCCTTTGGGAAATATTTGTCTAAAATCAGTGATTCTCTACTCAGGTCTCAGAAATGATTGGGAAGTTTTTTCAAAATACTCATGACTGGTCCCACTGCAAATTAATTCATCAGAATATCTGGGTCTGGGAACAGGCATTGGTGTGCTTTAAAAGTTCTTCTGTGTGGCAAGGGTCAATAATCAGTGGATTAGGTAATCTCTAAGGTCTTTCCTTAGCTCTAGAACTTGGACTTTCAATCTAGGATTTTTGGTTCTACCACAATACCTCAGTTTAGAAAATGGGGCATTCTGTGTATACAGACTTACTCGTTGTTATGGTCTGAATTGTGTTCCCCCCCTTAAATTCATATGTTGAAGTCCTAACCCTTAGTACTTCAGAATGTGACTATATTTGCAGATAGAGCCTTTAAAGAGGTAATTAAAGTAAAATAGGGTCATATGGGTGGATTCTAATCCCATATGACCGGTGGCCTTGTAAGAAGAGGAGATTAGAACACACACAACACAGACGTTCAACCATGAGAGGACACAGGAGAAGGCTGCCATCTGCGAGTCGTGGAAAGAAGCCTCTGAAGAAACCAACCCTGCCAACACCTTGATCTTAGACTTCTAGCCTCCAGAATTGAGAGAAAAGAAATTTCTGCTGTATAAGCCCCCCAGTTTGCGCTGTTTTGTTATGGTAGCCCTTGAAAGCTAATATATTAGTCAAAGTTTTCTGAAACTTATCTGACTTTAAAGAAAATAGGATTTGTCTTATTATTCATTCAGAACCAACTTATATCTAGTATGGACACAAACTAAACACACACACACACACACACACACACAAGTGATTTAATGAGTTTTTTTTTCAAAATCTTGATGGAAGATAGGCTATGGAAATAAGTGAAAGCTATGACCTAATCTTGAGGATGATGTTTTAAACAGGACTAAGAAAATTTTCAATGCTTTTTGCTACTAACAATAAATAACAAACCTGATTTCAATTAAAAAATAAATCACTACCAAATTTTTAATGTGATCATGTAAATTTAATGTAAATTTTAATTATGAGCATATGTGAAGTGAAATTTATTAATTTTAATTCTGGGTTTTATAAGACAACCCTGTTCCCTATCTTAATACATCTTTAATTCCTTATGCCTCTTTCTTAAGGTTTCTTTAGTCTTAATTTCAGTTGGGTCAACTAAAAAGGAAAACTACTCAAAAGAAGTAATTTTCATCATACCCTGGAAGAACAAATTTAGACTGTAAAGAAAAAGATATATTGCCACCTAGTGGAAAATAGGCAGAATCACCTGGTTGTAATTTAGGTTTAAACTACAAAATGGTTAGTACAAGAAATGTTTTAAAATGTTTTTTGATCATGAATAATTACGCTTTGTTAATGAAAGGATGTCTTCCATGTTTAGCTGCAATACCACCTTTGACTTTTATATATTCTTTACTTTTATTTAGCAACTGCTCATACACATGTAGTATATGCTGCTTGACAAAGTTGAACTTAATCTTTATCAAAGATATTTAGCTAAAGTGACAAAAGAATTTACAACTAAATATTAAATATTTACCACCCACAAAAGGTCAGTAATATAGTAAACAACCAATGTAAATATAGCTGACTGAGCTTGGGCAAGTCACAGCTCTGGACTGTTTCCTCATCTAAAAAAATGGGGTTGAACTACATGACTTATTAGACATTTTCAATTCTAATATGTTCAGATTATATATCTATAATACATGCTTATAGTTATTAAGTTCACGGTCTTTTTAATAATTAGGAGAGTACCCAAACTTGGTTTAGGAACCAGTGTTGGTGAGTTAATAGGTGTATGTCTTTGGAGTAATGTTTCAGCACAAAACTGAAAGAAGCTTATTAATGGGAATGAAGTTCCTATCTATTTATTTGGTTGCCAGGTTCCCAGGGTTTTTTTTTTTTCCATAAGAGTAAGATGACCTGGCTAATTTTAACTTCAGCAATTACATTCTATGCAGCTAAGTTATCCTTGCAGCTTCTGTTTTGATATAGCATCCTTTATTGGTTCCTGTCCTAAACTTTTAGGAAGTTGCTAGTAACTGATTTACTGTTGCTGACCTTTAATAAGCATGAAGGATAATATTAATTACTTGGTAATTCTGTAGGTCTTTCTTACCATAGGCCAGGGAAGGAAAGGAGAGTTTAAAGATGCTTCCCTTTTAATAGCCCTTGGTATGTAACAAGAGTGTCACAATCCTTAATTAGTTAACCGTACCATGTGTATGCCCTCGGAAAAGGTCCTATTTCAGGTGATGTAATTCAGGGAGCTTAAGTTATCAAATTGTTTTGGCTCAAATTGTTGGATACAATTTCTTGCTGTACAGCATTAAGGTAGAAGTCTTTCCCTTTCAAATAGGATGGATTTAATGTGCAAATGTCATTATGTCTATAGGAAATAAGAAAGCATGCTAAGTTAGTAGGTGTCGTGAAATACTACAGATAGGTAGTTTGCTATAATCACTCAACCTTTAAATAATTAATTGTGAGAAACTGCATTTATATGAGCATTAAGAAAATAGTTAGAAGACATAGGAAAGATTGATATCAAACTTCTGTTCGATGCTTTATCCAGAGATAAGGCCCTAGGGAATGCTAATTGTATTCTTTCTAGTAACTTCCCTTACTTGTCCCTCTTTCTGTCCCACCCTCACCCCCAACAGAGGCAAGAAAGGAAAAGGAACAAAAGAGAGAGAAATGGCTAATTTTCCAGAATACATTTATTCTAATAAAGTCACAGAAAGTTGCTTCTGACAGCTGAGAACAGAGAAGACATCTAGGGTCTCAGTTTTTCTTCCTAGAAACTCTTTTTGTGTGTTCTCTTTAGTAATAATTGATTCTTAGGTGCATATCGTGATCCTTTTTGCCCATTTTACCTATTCTATTTTCAAACAAGCAAAACTGAAGAAAAATAATGTTCTAAGTCTCAAATATGTAGCTAGAAACTACCTGTCTTCTTAGAATGCATAACTGTTTCTCCTCTATTGCTTTTTCTATATGAATAACAAGATCCACCTAGTTTCAGAGGTAAAAATTTCAGTTAATAGTGTGAAATACTCTTCATTCTATCAGATTACATGGCTGCTTCACATCACTGTCATTATCAATGTCACCAGCCTGTTATATATCGTCAAATTTCTCAGTTACGTAGGTAGTTTCAGCAATAAAATATGAGAGAGGGGTATACTGCATGCTTGAAACAATGGTTGGATGTGACAAGGACAAATTAAAGATCATGACACATGTCATTAGGGAAGCAGTCTCTATAGGTTTGAAAAAAACTAGCAGATTGATCTATGACTTAAATTTCAACATAATTTAATATATCTGTTCTTTGAACAGATACATCTGTCAACTGATTACCATTATTATTCTCTTTAAGATAGCATTTTCCCCTGCATTGTAGTGGAAGAGTACTAAAGAACATATGAAATAATGAGATGATTCCCGCTCTAGGAATCTATTATTAAAATATTCCATTTCAACTAAAGAAGGCATCCTAAGTACAGACTCATGGAATGGGTACTTTGTAAGGTAACTTTGCTTTGACTGCATTGATTTTTTCCTTTTTATTATCCAAATGTACTTTCATTTGATACACATTCCAGGGAAGGGGAGTTTAAAAAGTCAAAGGTTTTTTTTCATAATAAACGAAAAGAAATTTTTGAAGTCGTACATGTTAAATTCCAGGCATTTTCTATGGCTCCTGATAGAAAGAAGTTGTAGTATAATGAAATAGTTTGGAAATACTGCTCGTACTTAGAATTCAGAGAGTTAAGATGGAAAAATGTCCCAGAAATACAGGCAAAACTGACAATAGTTCTTTCTGATAAAATATTGGTCTGCTTAACAGAAAAATGTTTTATTAACCCTCAGTTCTATTGAGCACATTTATACATATGCATGATAATAAGCTTATTTATATTCAACCAAACATTCATTTGGCAAGCAGCCTAGAATATTCCACTATTCTAAGAGTCAAACAAATGCCTGAGAGATTCAAAGTCTTTGTTTCTTTTTCAGTATCTCAAATCATAACAATTCTTTGCCTTCTTGTTGCTGCACTCTGTAAAGCATATTAATTGACAGACTACACAAGCTGCCTAAACGGCTTTCTCTATCTACCTTAGAGGTAGAGCCTTCATTTGGGGCTTATATATGATATTTTTAACACCTCTGGTATTTGAGTGGATGAATTTGGCTTCTAGGCGGACTGAAAAAAGTCACAAGTTTTTATTTTATTTCATCTTCTTAGAGATTTTTTTCTTTTGGTTCATTGGTGGGAAAAAACTTAAGTCAGGGTTCAGAATTTTTGGCTAGGCAGCTAGTAAGAATGATTATTCAGATATTGAGACTACTGATTACCTAAGGAATGACCACTGCCCTTTCTTGCTTTTCTAGGTTTTCTGACTCCAAAAACAGGTATCAGAGTCAGAGAGACCATAGCATTTCTTCTCGGTAGTTGTCTGTGCAGTATGTACTGTTGGCAAGTCACCTTACTTTTCCGAACCTCAGCTTTCTCCCCTGTAAAATGGAATACTGAAGACCACATAAGGTTGTTGTAAAGACTGGAGATAAAGTTTGGAAGTCCAAGTCACCTAGTAGGCACTAGATGCATAAAAATTATTTTCATAACCCCACTTTCTAGGTCTTTGTGAATTTTCCATTTCCTTGGGGTTACTCAACTTTATAAATTGTTTTCTCCCTTTTGTGAATGAAGGGAGGCATCTTCGGTACTCTATGTGTACAAAGAAGAGGATGTTGTTGGGAAACTATGAAAGGAGATTTCCTAGGATGCAGGCTGTTTCTTTTCCTGAGAATTGCAGTTGGGAAGCTAAGACACATACAGCTGGAGCCTGAATCACGGACTCCTCCACTTGACAGAATAGATTCCTTACCTCCCCACAACATCTTGCGTAAAAATCCACTCCCCCAGACTCTTCTGGAAGTTGACTACTCCAGAGAGCTCCCTTCCCTGGTGGTCTGGTGGAGCCCAGGAATGCTGGCCTTTAGGGCACACAGACCAGACCTGTTTGCTCACTCAGACTCAGAGTGAGCAGCATGGGAGGTCTTGATAAGCTGGCTTCTTAAGCACGTAAGGCACGTTCCAAGCACTTGTATAGGCTGGTGAGACAAATTGTCAAGTGGTCGCAAAGAAGTCTGTATTCAAAGAAAAAAAAAAGAATAAAAGCAAGGTTTTTATTAGCATATTATCCTATTAGAGCCCTAAAAGATGATTCTATATAGAATATTTTCAGATCTCTATGTTTAACTTTGGAAAAGAATTATCCTATCTCTTTAAATAGCCTTCCAGTTCTCCTTTTTTCCTAAATTACCTGGATGCTAGAAGAATTTAAACCAGGAAGGATGAAAAATTCGTGGCTCTGTAGTTTTCATTCTAAAGGAATTGAGTAAAAAGGAAAAACAAAACATGAAAAATAGATGAAAGTAATACTAAGCTTACACACCCCATTCCATTTTAATATTTCTCTGAATGGGTGTGGGGTTGAGCTACAAGAGGTTTTCAACGGTTACTGAAATCTTATTAGTCCCATAAAACTATATTATATTAGTTAAAGAAGCCCTATAAAGTTCTCCTTCTAAAAATCTCACCTCAAGATGATTACGAATTTACAAATTTTCAGAAATTAATTTTTAATTAATTTTTAACTCTAATCAAAAGTTACAGTTTCTCTGGGTTAGAAAGAGTAAAATGATCATTCCAGGAATTTTCTATGCTCCTTGGAACTTGCACAGAATTTCTATGTTTACTTGAAAATACAGTTTCTGAATATATTTGCTTTTATATTCAAGAAATTTCATCTTAACTTTTTTTCGCTCTTTGGGAAAAAACCGTTCTTCTTTTTTTTTATTAGAATATATCGTGATTTTTTGGGGGGGCCTCTCACTGCCGTGGCCTCTCCCGTCGTGGAGCACAGGCTCTGGACGCGCAGGCTCAGCGGCCACGGCTCACGGGCCAAGCCGCTCCGCGGCACGTGGGATCCTCCCGGACCGGGCACGAACCCGCACTCCCTGCATCAGCAGGCGGACTCCCAACCACTGCGCCACCAGGGAAGCCCCCTATATCGTGATTTTTGAAGAGAAATATCATCTTTAACTTGGTAAGAACCTCTTCTACTTTTACTATTTTATCACCCTACTGTAAATCAACATCTTGTCTCCAACGTGTACTTTTTAATGAACTTCCTTCAAGATCCTGAAGTCAGGAAACAACTGGTGCTGGTTTGTGGCACTTATTCATCAGAGGATTTGAGCCCCTGCAGAGGATCGGCCTCACTTTTTTAACTGGAGTATAGTTGATTTACAATGTTGTGTTAATTTCTGCTGTATGGCAAAGTGATTCAATTGTAAATATATAATTTTTTTTCATATTCTTTTCCATTATAGTTTATCACAGGATACTGAATATAGTTCCCTGTGCTATACAGTAGGTAGGTCCTGGCTGTTTATCAATTCTATATATACTAGTTTGCGTCTACTAGTCCCAAACTCCCACTCCATCCCTCCCCCATCCCCCATCCCCCTTGGCAACCACAGGTCTGTTCTCTACGTCTGTGAGTCTGTTTCTGTTTAATAGATAAGTTCATTTGTGTCATATTTTGGATTCCACATGTAAGTGATGTCATATGGTATTTGTCTTTTTCTGACTTACGTCACAGTATGATAATCTCTAGGTCCATCCATGTTGCTGCAAATGACATTATTTCATTCTTTTGTGTGGATCAGCCTTATTTTATTTATTTATTTTTTAAATAAATTTATTTATTTTTGGCTGCGTTGGGTCTTTGTTGCTGCGTACAGGCTTTCTCTAGCTGACATGAGCGGGGGCTAATTTCTGTTGCACTGCACGGGCTTCTCATTGCGGTGGCTTCTCTTGCTGCGGAGCACAGGCTCTAGGCGCGCGGACTTCAGTAGTTGTGGCGTGCGCGCTCAATAGTTGTGGCTCACAGGCTCTAGAGCGCAGGCTCAGTAGTTGTGGTGCACGGGCTTAGTTGCTCTGCAGCATGTGGGATCTTACCGGACCAGGGCTTGAACCCGTGTCCCCTGCATTGGCAGGTGGATTCTTAACCACTGCACAAACAGGGAAGCCCCAGCCTTATTTTAGAATGTGAGGAACCAGCACGTGGTGTGGGTCAGTCTTGCAGGTGCGCTGTTGACTGGCAAAGTGGGAGGTGAAAGAAATGAAGCACTGGGCCCACAGAGGCAAGTGCTGGTGAGATCCTATCACTCATTCCTTATAGATCTAAACAGTGTCTGTCCTGGTCCGACTGGAAATGCATTTTTGGCCGAAAAACGCTATTCCATGTGTGAAAAGTACTTTTTAAACTTTATTTATTTATATTTTTAAATAAATTTATTTATTTATTTTATATTTATTTTTGGCTGCATTGGGTCATCGTTGCTGTGGGCGGGCTTTCTCTAGTTGCCTCGAGCGGGGGCTACTCTTTGTTGCAGTGCACGGGCTTCTCATTGCAGTGGCTCCTCTTGTCGTGGAGCACGGGCTTCAGTAGTTGCAGCACACGGGCTCAGTAGCTGTGGCTCATGGGCTCTAGAGCGCAGGCTCAATAGTTGTGGCGCACAAGCTTAGTTGCTCTGCAGCATGTGGGATCTTCCCAGACCAGGGCTTGAACCCGTGTCTCCTGCATTGGCAGGCAGATTCTTTTTTTTTTTTTTTTAATGTAGAGCTTTATTAAGTATAATTTACATATGATAAAGTACAATTGGATTAGTTTTGAGAGATTTATATAGTCTTGGAGCCATCATCACAATGTAGATAAAATATTTTCATCACTCCAGAAATTTCCATCAGGCCCCTTTGCAGCCAATATCCTTCTCCAACCCCAGGCGCACAGAAAGGTAATGAATAGTTACCTACTGGATACAGTGAGTTCTACCGTCACTGCAAGTATGACAGAAATCTGTCACTTAATCCACCAAACACAAAATACACTGGAAAAAAGGACTACAATAAAGGAATTCTCAATATGCAGCATGCCAATTTGTGACCTTGTAGCACAATTACTGCTTGGCCTCTTTCACTTTCTTGGTTGAATCCAACATCCATGGAACTAAGCCACCTTCATCCTTTAAGGGAATAAGTCCCCACAAAAGGCTACTTATGCTAGAGAAATTATTTTTGCACAAACATACTCCTTGGGACCTATCAGATCTACTAAAACTTCCAAGACTCCTGTACAAGACTCCCTAGGCTAATGAAACACTGCCCTGTAACAATGCTAGTCTTATAAAGCTGACAGAACTTTGGGTACATTAAGCTTCTGTAAAGTGTTAGTTTCTGCTAGCAAAACTGACAAAATATTATGTATTTGTTCTACTCTCCCCTTTTCATTTCTTGAGCTTAAGTCAGAATACCAAAATAAGTTTGGCAAATGAATCCCTCAAAATACTTTGTCACCTGCTGTATCTGGAATACTTTTTATCACTGTCTCTAATGTCATATCAACCTGCTCTAGACTGAAAAAATAAGCTCATTTACATGAGCTGCTTGAATTGTGAATTCTCTAGGATACTTGGACCATCGTGGTCCAAATGAAGGCACTGTCCTGTGATGCTTGAAATTCAAATGACTTTTATTTAAATTGAAAACAATACTTAAAACTGCATTTAGAGTCAAAACCCTTTTGTTTATAAAAATTATAAGGAGTATTCCTAGGTAAGACAAAGTTATTACTCGGTTAAGACCAGATTTGACTTTGGACTTTACTCTTTGAACAAACTGTAGAGAATGGAGAAAAAAAAAGTTATTTACAGAAAACAATATCTACATACCTACTCAGAGGTACAAAGACAAAACAGACTTAAGTATGTGCTAGCATCTCAGAAAGAGTTCTCAAAGAGCTTAGTTTTATTTCCTTGAATTTTAAGAATGTCTAAGATCCTTCTTCATCCTCGATCTTGGGAGCCAAATATACTTTAAATGTCTCATATCAGCAATTTTATACTCTACAACAAGGGGTACATCTGCAGACATACTGAGTGTTACTGTAGGAGAGAGTGGAGTGGCTTTTGTAAAGAAGTTCAGGTACCTCAGTGCAAAAGTTAGCTGAACTGGTTCATTCGTGTCTATGGTAACAGCCTCCTCTTCTTTATCAACATTACTCGTTTGTGACAACTTAATATTTCCATTTCCAAGTTCTCCACTTGCAGAAAATTTCACTCCATCTTTTGCACAGGAAATTACAAGAGCATCTCCAATATGACTGAGATCTCGGCATATACGTGCAAATTCACCAGAAGGCATCTTTACTACACGGCTGTACTCTTGTTCTGGAATTCCAAGTTGTTCAACATCTAAATCCATTAACTTCATTTCATAGTCTGAAACCTTTTCTTGATTTGGAGCTTCAAATACAAGTGCCATGGTGTCCGCGTTATCTTCAGCCCTTAGTGTAATGATGTCTTCATTGCCAGCACATTTCAGTATTTTGGACATGCTGGTAAGGTTCACGCCCATGGCCAAGTTGCTGTCGCAGCGGTACGTGTCGAAGCCCTCGGAGCGCAGGGTGAGCTGCGCCAAAGAGTCATGGGACGAGTCCATGCTCTGCAGGTTCACGCCGCTCGAGCTGATGTCCCAGCAGGCCTCGTTGATGAGGTCCTTAAGCGCCTCAAGCACCTTCTTCAAGATGGAGCCCTGGACCAGGCGCGCCTCGAACATGGTGGGGGAGTCGCAATGACACGGCTGCTGGCGGAAGGAAGGAGGAAGGTGTAGCCGGCTTAGGCTTCAGAAGATGAGAATGAGCGGCGGAACTAACTCACGAACGCTTGAGACGGAGAAAGCCCACAACCAGCCCGCAGCGCCTGCAGCAATTTAATCGGCAGGCAGATTCTTAACCACTGCGCCACCAGGGAAGTCCTCTAAAGTTTATTTTACATATATTAGATATCAGGAGAATTTATGAACTCTTTTTGAAATTATGATTTTTAAATTTTGGAAACAATCAAAATAAATACATTATGTTACTAAATCTGTTTTTAAGATACATTATCAAGATTCTGTGTCTTCAGCAACTTATATTCATAATAAAAACTTTAATTTTTTTCAAAATTCAAAACTTGTTTTTAAACATCTTTATTGGAGTATAATTGCTTTACAATGGTGTGTTAGTTTCTGCTTTATAACAAAGTGAATCAGTTATACATATACATATATCCCTGTATCTCTTCCCTCTTGCATCTCCCTCCCTCCCACCCTCCCTATCCCACCCCTCTAGGTGGTCACAAAGCACCGAGTTGATCTCCCTGTGCTATGCGGCTGCTTCCCACTAGCTATCTATTTTACGTTTGGTAGTGTATATACGTCCATGCCACTCTCTCACTTTGTCACAGCTTACCCTTCCCCCTCCCCGTATCTTCAAGTCCATTCTCTGGTAGGTCTGTGTCTTTATTCCTGTCTCGCCCCTAGGTTCTTCATGACCATATTTTTGTCGTTTTTTTTAGATTCCATATATATGTGTTAGCATATGGTATTTGTTTTTCTCTTTCTGACGTACTTCACTCTGTATGAGAGACTCTAGATCCATCCACCTCACTACAAATAACTCAATTTCGTTTCTTTTTATAACTGAGTAGTATTCCATTGTATATATGTGCCACATCTTCTTTATCCATTCATCTGTTGATGGACACTTAGGTTGCTTCCGTGTCCTGTCTATTGTAAATAGAGCTGCAATGAACATTGTGGTACATGAATCTTTTTGAATTATGGTTTTTTCAGGGTATATGCCCAGTAGTGGGATTGCTGGGTCAAAATGCAAAACTTTATACATGAATCTAAGAGTCCACTAGAGGTCACTTTTTCAACTTATTTCCCGTAAAAACAGAAAAATTTTGCTTTGATTCCTGTCATTGAATCTTTTATACATGACTTTGTTTTCCACGTTGGAACTTTTGATTCCTCCCAGAAAATTTTCTTCTATTTCTCAATCTCTTTTTCCTGAAATCTTTCTAATACTGGGGTCATACATCCTTATGTTTCAAGTACATTTTCTATTGTGACATTTTTAATGACCTTCTTAGATATCTAATTAAGTCTATATTATTTTTGATTATTTAAATATCTCTATTTGAACACTAGCATCTAGAACACGTGTCTATTTCCTGAAGTTTTCATGGACTTTTAAAATGCTGTATTAGTGTGAAAGAACCAGAGTACAGTCTTCCTAAGACTTAGAAACAGCTGCTCAATTTCTGCTTTTTGTCACAAACACTAATGCTGATGAAAAACATCCAGTATCAACACCTGTTGAATCGAATCTCTGAATTTCATCCATCATTCTTGATTTAATTTCCCTAGTGATCCATTAGATTCATGTTCTGAATCACTTTTTTAAAAGCAATGACTCTAAAATGTGAATGCCTAATGTATTTTTGTTTATCTAACACATTTTTTTGCTTGAGGCTTGACTAGCATGAAAATGTTCACAAGCTGCTATTACATTGTTAGTACCACTACTTGTACATAAAAAGTCACTTTGCAAGCATATCTTTGTGTATATATAGTCTTGTGTACTTTTCACTAAGCTGTCTGACATAAAGTTACAATTTTCTGGCTTCCCAGTTGAATAAATGCCCTCTTCATAACTATATTGATTTTCAGTTATTCTTAAAAAAAAATTATCCCAAGTCAGCAGTTTTTAAACTCAGAAATACTGCAATATCTCATTTCTCTATGAAATGGAGGCATTCGTAGGGAAATAACATAGATTTATTCTTACCTTCCAAAAGACTATCTCTTTATATCATTCACTCAACACTCATCTAAGTACACTATAACAGAGGCCCTTTTAACATTTCTACCGGTTTTGAAAAGATCTTACTGAAGAAAACATTTGATATCTGAAAACAAAAGTTAAAACAGCAGGCATGATTTAAATCATTTTACATATAATACCTAATTTGAACAGTATTACTTGTTGAATTTATTTTCATGCACGAATATAATACAAGAATAACTTCTTCATGTAAAATACTGAAATATTACAGAGACGAGGCCACTTCCATTGTTTACAAGGTCTAACCTCCAAAGTGGCCCAAAGATAGCTTCTTTTGTGTATTCTTCCAGATCCTGTGACACATATTTACATTCAAATGTTTCAAACAGCTAGAATATACACCATACTATTATTATACATATGTACTACATGTTTTATGTACCATACTACTATTATATACATGTACTACATGTTTTGTTTTATGTACATGTGTTTTTAAAGTAAATGTTATATAACATCGAACAAATTGTTCTGTCATTTATGTGCTTGATTTTTATTCAATAATAGATGTTGGGGGCTTCCCTGGTGGCGCAGTGGTTGAGAGTCTGCCTGCCGATGCAGGGGACACGGGTTCATGCCCCTGTCCGGGAAGATCCCACATGCCGTGGAGCGGCTGGGCCCGTGAGCCATGGCCGCTGAGCCTGCGCGTCCGGAGCCTGTGCTCTGTAACGGGAGGGGCCACAGCAGTGAGAGGCCCGCGTACCGCAAAAAAAAAAAAATAATAATAATAGATGTTGGAGTTATGTACATGTTGGTTCCTATAAATCCCTCTCATTCTTTTGATCTACAGCATAAAGTCTTTGAGAATGAACATGTCTATAGCTGAATTACCCATTTTCCTAGATAAGCACAGTCGTTTCTTTTTCCTCTTAGAAACAATGTGTATATGTGTGTATATTCTCCTATACATGGTCAAACCTTCCTCTACACTGAATATTGTGAAGAGAATTGCTAGATCATAGGGAAGAGGCACTGAACATGTAAACATATACTGCCAAATGGCTCTCCCAATGTCTCTCAGTGTTTCACCAGTGTCCTCTCAACTAGCAGCAATTGCAGAAGAGCGGACTCCTCACACCCAGGTCCACAGTCACTACCTACCTTTACATTTTCGATCATTTCTATGGTATCTCATGTTTGAAATTGTACTTGCCTAGTTATTAATACTAATTATGTTCACCATATTTCTATACATTTATTGGGTATTTGTATTTCCTCCTCTGTGAATTTCTTATTCATATTTTTTGCCCCTTTTCTACTGCATCATGTGCTTTCTCTTACTAATCTCTAGGAGATTTTACATATTTTGACTGTCAAGTCATTTTTGGTTATATTTATGCAAATATTCTTCAGGTCTCTCTCTTGACTTTTAACTTTATGATTTCACTGTCATAATTTTTTAAATATTTTTATGTGGTCAATTTTTCAATTCTTTCTCTTATTACTTTAATTTTGGTATCTTGCTTAAAAAGACCACTCCCACTCTCACAACAAATATATGTTTTATATATTTATCTTATATACGATTTTTTCATTTAATTCTTATATCATTTTATTGTTATAATTATTATTTAAGTCTTCAGCTTTTCTAATTTTTTTTTTAATATCCTTATTGGAGTATAATTGCTTTACAATGGTGTGTTAGTTTCTGTTCTATAACAAAGTGAATCAGCTATACATATACATATATTCCCATATCTCTTCCCTCTTTCATCTCTCTCCCACCCTCCCAATCCCACCCCTGTAGGTGGTCACAAAGCCCTGAGCTGATCTCCCTGTGCTATGTGGCTGCTTCCCACTAGCTATCTATTTTACGTTTGGAAGTGTATATATGTCCATGCCACTCTCTCACTTTGTCACAGCTTACCCTTTCCCCTCCCCGTATCCTCAAGTCCATTCTCTGGTAGGTCTGTGTCTTTATTCCCGCCTTGCCCCTAGGTTCTTCATGCCCATTTTTTTTGTTTGTTTTTTAGATTCCATATATATGTGTTAGCATACGGTATTTGTTTTTCTCTTTCTGATTTACTTCACTCTGTATGACAGACTCTAGGTCCATCCAACTCATTACAAATAACTCAATTTTGTTTCCTTTTATGGCTGAGTAATATTCCATTGCATATATGTGCCACATATTCTTTATCCATTCATCTGTCAATGGACAATTATGTTGCTTCCATGCCCTGGCTATTGTAAATAGAGCTGCAATGAACATTGTGGTGCATGACTGTTTTTGAATTATGGTTTCCTCAGGGTATATGCCCAGTAGTGGGATTGCTGGGTCATATGGAAGTTCTATTTTTAGTTTTTTTAAGGAAACTCCATACTATTCTCCATAGTGGCTATATCAATTTACATTCCCACCAACAGTGAAAGAGGGTTCCCTTCTCTCCACACCCTCTCCAGCATTTATTGTTTCTAGATTTTTTGATGATGACCATTCTGACTGGTGTGAGGTCATACCTCATTGTAGTTTTGATTTGCATTTCTCTAATGATTAGTGATGTTGAGCATCCTTTCATGTGTTTGCTGGCAATCTGAATATCTTCTTTGGAGAAATGTCTGTTTAGGTCTTCTGCCCATTTTTGGATTGGGTTGTTTGTTTTTTTTAATGTTGAGCTGTATGAGCTACTTGTAAATTTTGGAGATTAATCCTTTGTCAGTTGCTTCATTAGCAAATATTTTCTCCCATTCTGAGGGTTATCTTTTGGTCTTGTTTATGGTTTTGCTTGCTGTGGAAAAGCTTTTATGTTTCATTAGGTCCCATTTGTTTATTTTTGTTTTTATTTCCATTTCTCTAAGAGGTGGGTCAAAAAGGATCTTGCTGTGATTTATATCATAAGGGTGTTCTGCCTATGTTTTTCTCTAAGAGTTTTATAGTGTCTGGCCTTACATTTAGGTTTCTGATCCATTTTGAGTTTATTTTTGTGTATGGTGTTAGGGAGTGTTCTAATTTCATTCTTTTGCGTGTAGCTGTCCAGTTTTCCCAGCACCACTTATTGAAGAGGCTGTCTTTTCTCCATTGCATATTCTTGGCTCCTTTATCAAAAATAAGTTGAGGGCTTCCGTGGTGGCGCAGTGGTTGGGAGTCTGCCTGCTGGTGCAGGGGACGTGGGTTCGTGCCCCAGTCCGGGAGGATCTCACATGCCATGGAGCGGCTGGGCCTGTGAGCCGTGGCTGCTGGGCCGGCGTGTCTGGAGCCTGTGCTCCGCAACAGGAGAGGCCACAGTGCTGGGAGGCCTGCATACCGCAAAAAAAAAATAAAATTAAATTTAAAAATAAGGTGACCGTATGTGTGTGGGTTTATCTCTGGGCTTTCTATCCTTTTCCATTGATCTATATTTCTGTTGTTGTGCCAGTACCATACCATCTTGTTTACTGTAGCTTTGTAGTATAGTCAGAAGTCCAGGAGCCTGATTCCTCCAGCTCCGTTTTTCTTTTTCAAGATTGCTTTGGCTACTTGGGATCTTTTGTGTTTCCATACAAATTTTGAAATATTTTGTTCTAGTTCTGTGGCAAATGCCATTGGTAGCTGGGTAAAGATTGCAAGTGTACAACCTTGTCTTGTTCCTGATCTTGGAGGAAATAGTTTCAGTTTTTCACCATTGAGAGCAATGTTGGCTGTGGGTTTGTCATATATGGCGTTTATTATGTTGAGGTGAGTTCCCTCTATGCCTACTTTCTGGAGAGTTTTTATCATAAATGGGTTTTGAATTTTGTCAAAAGCTTTTTCTGCATCTATTGAGATAATCATATGGTTTTTATCCTTCAGTTTGTTAACATGGTGCATCACATGGATTGATTTGTGTATATTGAAGTATCCTTGCATTCCTGGGATAAACCCCACTTGATCACGGTGTATGATCCTTTTAATATGCTGTTGGATTCTGTTTGCTAGTATTTTGTTGAGGATTTTTGCATCTATGTTCATCAGTGATATTGGCCTGTAGTTTTCTTTCTTTGTGACATCTTTGTCTGGTTTTGGTATCAGTGTGATGGTGGCCTTGTAGAATGAGTTTGGGAGTGTTCCTTCCTCTGCTCTAGTTTGGAAGAGTTTGAGGTTAGGTGTTAGCTCTTCTCTAAATGTTTTATAGAATTCTCCTGTGAAGCCACCTGGTCCTGGTCGTTTGTTTTTTGGAAGATTTTTAATCACAGTCTCAATTTCAGTGCTTGTGATTGGTCTGTTTTTATTTTCTATTTTTTCCTGGTTCAGTCTTGGAAGGTTGTGCCTTTCTAAGAATTTGTCCATTTCTTCCAGGTTGTCCATTTTATTAGCATATGGTTGCTTGTAGTAATCTCTCGTGATCCTTTATTTCTGCAGTGTCAGTTTTTACTCTCCTTTTTCATTTCTAATCCTATTGATTTGAGTCTTCTCCCTTTTTTTCTTGATGAGTCTGGCTAATGGTTTATCAATTTTGTTTATCTCTCAAAGGACCAGCTTTTAGTTTTATTGATCTTTGCTATTGTTTCCTTCATTTCTTTTTCATTTATTTCTGATTTGATCTTTATGATTTTTTTCCTTTTGCTAACTTTGGGGTTTATTGTTCTTCTTTCTCTAATTGCTTTAAGTGTAAGGTTAGCTTGTTTATTTGAGATTTTTCTTGTTTCTTGAGGTAGGATTGTATTGCTATAAACTTCCCTCTTAGAATTGCTTTTGCTGTATCCCATAAGTTTTAGGTCCTTGTGTTTTCATTGTCATTTGTTTCTAGGTATTTTTTGATTTCCTCTGATTTCTTCAGTGATCTCTTGGTTATTTAGTAACATATTGTTTAGCCTCCATGTGTTTGTATTTTTTACAGATTTTTTTCTGTAATTGATATATAGTCTCATAGCCTTGTATTCAGAAAACATGTTTGATATGATTTCAATTTTCTTAAATTTACCAAGGCTTGATTTGTGACCCAAGTATGATCTATCCTGGAGGATGTTCCATGAACAGTTGAGAAGAAAATGTATTCTGTTGTTTTTGGATGGAATGTCAAATAAATATCAATTAAGTCCACCTTGTTTAATGTATCATTTAAAGCTTGTGTTTCCTTATTTATTTTCATTTTGGATGATCTGTCCATTGGTGAAAGTGAGTTGTTAAAGTCCCCTACTATGATTGTGTTACTGTCAATTTCCCCTTTTATGGTTGCTAGTGTTCGCCTTATGTATTGAGATGCTACTATGTTGGGTGCATAAATATTTACCATTGTTATATCTACTTCTTGGGTTGATACTTTGATCATTATGAAGTGTCCTTCTTTGTCTCTTGTAATAATCTATATTTTAAAATCTATTTTGTCTGATAGGAGAATTGCTACTACTTTTGATTTGGAATATCTTTTTCCATCCCCTCACTTTCAGTATGTATGTGTCCCTAGTTCTGAAGGGGGTCTCTTGTAGACAGCATATATATGGGTCTTGTTTCTGTACCCATTCAGCCAGTCTATGTCTTTTGGTTGGAGCATTTAATCCATTTACATTTAAGGTAGCTATCAATATGTATGTTCCTATTACCATTTTCTTAATTGTTTTGGCTTTGTTATTGTAGGTCTTTTCCTTCTTTGTGTTTCCTGCCTAGAGAAGTTCCCTTAGCATTTGTTGTAAAGCTGGCTTGGTGGTGCTGAATTCTCTTAGCTTTTGCTTGTCTGTAAAGGTTTTAATTTCTCCATCAAATCTGAATGAGATCCTTGCTGGGTAGAGTAATCTTGGTTGTAGGTTTTTCCCTTTCATCACTTTAAATATGTCCTGCTACTCCCTTCTGTCTTGCAGTTTTGGCTGAAAGATCAGCTGCTAACCTTATGGGGATTCCCTTGTATTTTATTTGTTGTTTTATCTTGCTGCTTTTTATATTTTTCTTTGTATTTAATTTTTGGTAGTTTGCTTAATATGTGTCTTGGCATGTTTCTCCTTGGATTTATCCTGTATGGGACTCTCTGCACTTCCTTGAGTTGACTGAATATTTCCTTTCCAATATTAGGGAAGTTTTCAACTATAATCTCTTCAAATATTTTCTAAGTCCCTTTCTCTTTCACTTTTTCTTCTGTGACCCCTATAATTCAAATGTTCGTGCATTTAATGTTGTCCCAGAGGTCTCTTAACCTGTCCTCTATTCTTTCCAATCTTTTTTCTTTATTCTGTTCTGCAGTAGTTATTTCCACCATTTTATCTCCCAGTTACTTCCACTATTTTATCTCCCAGGTCACTTATCCAATATCCTCAGTAATTCTGCTATTGAATCCTTCCAGAGAAATCTAAATTTCATCTATTGCTGTGTTCATCATTGTTTGTTTGCTGTTTAGTTCTTCTGAGTCGTTGTTTAATGTTTCTTGTATTTTCTCCATTCTATTTCTAAGATTTTGGATCATCTTTACTATTATTACTCTGAATTCTTTTTCAGGTAGACTGCCTATTTCCTCTTCATTTGCTTTGTCTGGTGGGTTTTTGCCTTGATCCTTCATCTGCTGTATGTTTCTCTGTCTTCTCATTGTGCTTAACTTACTGTGTTTGGGGTCTCCTATTCGCAGGCTGCAGGTTCATTGTTCCCATTGTTTTTGGTGTCTGCCTGCAGTGGCTAAGGTTGGTTCAGTAAGTTGTGTAGGCTTCCTGGTGGAGGAGACTTGCGCCTGTGTTCTGGTGGATGAGGATGGATCTTTTCTTTCTGGTGGGAAGGACTGCATCCGGTGGTGTGTTTCAGGGTGTCTGTGACCTTATTATGATTTTAGGCAGCCTCTCTGCTAATGGGTGGGGCTGTGTTCCTGTCTTGCTAGTTGTTTGGCATAAGGTGTCCAGAACTGTATCTTGCTGGTCATTGAGTGGAGCTGGGACTTAACGTTGAGATGGAGGTCTCTGGGAGAGCTTTTGTAATTTGATATTATGTGGAGCCAGGAAGTCTCTGGTGGACCAATATCCTGAATTTGGGTCTCCCACCTCAGAGGCACAGGCCTGACACCTGACTGGAGCACCAAGACCCTGTCAGCCACAGGGCTCAGAAGAAAAGGGAGAAAAAAGGAAAGAATGAATGGAAAAAAAGTTAAGTTATTATAGTAAAAAATAAACATTTATTAAAAATTAAACAGTAATAAAAAAAGAAAAAAAAAGAAAGAAAGAAGAGAGCAACCAAATACACCAGTGATAAGAAGCACTGAAGAAGCACTGAAAACTATACTAAAAAAAAAAAAGCAACTAAGGACAGAAAGAACCCTAGGACAAATGGTAAAAGCAAAGCTATACAGACAAATTCACACAAAGAAGCATACACATACATACTCACAAAAAGAGAAAAAGGAAAAATAGATATATATCTATATATATAAAAAAAAAGTAAGAGAGCAACCAAATCAATAAACAAATCTGCCAATGATCATAAACTCTAAATACTAAGCTGAGATAAACATAAAACCAGAAACAAATTAGATGCAAAAGGCAAACCCCAAGTCTACAGTTGCTCCCAAAGTCCACCGCCTCAATTTTGGGATGATTTGTTGTCTACTCAGGTATTCTTCAGATGCAGGGTATCTCAAGTTGATTGTGTAGATTTAATCTACTGCTCCTGAGGCTGCTGGGAGAGATTTCCCTTTCTCTTCTTTGTTCACACAGCTCCTGAGGTTCAGCTTTGGATTTGGTCCCGCCTCTGCATGTAGGTCACCTAAGGGCGTCTGTTCTTTGCTCAGACAGGACGGGGTTAAAGGAGCAGCTGATTAGGGAGCTCTGGCTCACTCAGGCCAGGGGGAGGGTGGGGTACGGAATGCGGGGAGAACCTGCGACGGCAGAGGTCGAGGTGATGTTGCACTAGCCTGAGGCTCACCATGTGTTCTCCCGGGGAAATTGTCCCTGGATCACAGGACCTTGGCAGTAGCGGGCTGCCCAGGCTTCTGGAGGGGCTGTGTGGATAGTGACCTGTGCTTGCACCCAGGCTTCTTGGTGGCTGCAGCAGCAGCCTTAGCATTTCATGTCCGTCTCGGGTCCACGCTGATAGCCGTGGCTCGCGCCCGTCTCTGGAGCTCGTTCAGGTGGTGCTGTGAATCCCCTCTCCTCACGCAGCCCGAAACAATGGTCTCTTGCCTCTTAGGCAGGTCCAGACTTTTTCCCAGACTCCCTCCTGGCTAGCTGTGGTGCACTAGCCCCCTGCAGGCTGTGTTCACGCCACCAACCCCAGTCCTCTCACTGGGATCTGACCTCCGAAGCCCGAGCCTCAGCTCCGAGCCCCTGCCCGCCCCGGCGGGTGAGCAGACACGCCTCTCAGGCTGGTGAGTGCCGGTCGGCACCGATCCTCTGTGCGGGAATCTCTCCACTTTGCCCTCCGCACCCCTGTTGCTGTGCTCTCCTCCGTGTGGCTCTGAAGCTTGCCCCTTGCCACCCCCAGTCTCCACCAGTGAAGGATCTTCCTAGTGTGTGGAAGCTTTTCCTCCTTCACTGGTGCAGGTCCCATCCCTATTCTTTTGTCTCTGTTTTTTCTTTTTTCTTTTGTTCTACCCAGGTACGTGGGGAGTTTCTTGCCTTTTGGAAAGTCTAAGGTCTTCTGCCAGCATTCAGTAGGTGTTCTGTAGGAGTTGTTCCACATGTAGGTGTATTTCTAATGTATTTGTGGGGAGGAAGGTGATCTCCATGTCTTCTTACTCCTCCACCATCTTGAAGGTCTCTCCCCAAGTCTTCAGATTTTCTGAGGATTATTTTTTGTGTGTGAGGTAAAAATCTCATTTCATTCTTTTCCCCAAATGGATGATAAATATTCCTTATACCCTTTGATGAATAGTTGATATCTTCTTACTTTTATGATAATGTAAGTTTCCTTAATTTCACAGAATCACTCCTGGGCACTTTATTATTAATTTATTATTATTTATTATTCATGCATACCTGTGTAACACACATTTTAAAAAGTAGCCCATGTTTCGCTAACAGGCATATCAAAACCTTTTTTTCTTTCTTCAAATAGCAAGCTTAATAGCAAAATTATCTTTGCTATTTTTGCTCATTTACTCTTTCATATTAATTTTAGAATTAGCTTATGAAGGTTACTGAAAAATTCTACTGAAAGTCAATAATTGCATTGAATTCACATATCAGTATGGGGTGAAATGGCATGTTGAGTCCTCTCATCAATGAATATGCATCTCTGAAATTTTTATGTCACTTTATGTCCTTCAGTTAATGTATTTTTCTAATACACTGGTCTTGCCAGCTTTATTCACAGTCATGCTATAGTTATTGATATTGTGAATGAAACCTTTTATTCTTTTGCCATTTCTCATGATTGCTTGTGTAAAAGAAAGCTACTGACTTTTAAAGATTGATCTTGTGTCTGTCTACCTAAATGGATTAATTCTAAATATTAATTTTAAATCTTAATTCTAATAGTTTGTCAGGTGACCCTCTTAGATGATTTTTACATCAGTGATCATATCATCATCAGACAATGACAGTTTTATTTCTCCCTTCTGAAGATATATACCTCTTATTATTTTTCTGGTTTATTGCATTTAACTAGGATCTTTAAAATGCTGAATTGAAGGAATATTGGGCATCTATGTCTTCTATTGACTTTAATGGGAAAATTTTTATTATGTTATTATGACTCTGCTGGGTTTTTGACAGTCACTTTTTATTAAGTTAGGGAACATGATATTAGTTTTTAATCTGCATATAATGTAATAAAATATTATTCTTATTAAACAGGGTAATCACTATTTTGAAAGTGTTGAGTTGTAATGGATTATTGTGTTGCTCAGTACTCCAAATAAATTGCATACAACATGAATTAGTCTATTCAATGTGAGTGAAGCTGAGGGTAATCCTAGAAAAATAATCAGAGGCAGCTAAAACCTCTGACCTAATCTTTAGGTTTCCTCTTAATTGAAATTCTTTTTTCTAAGGCTGTTTGTCAGAGAAATCTGAAGCCAAAGGTATAAAGAATATACCATTGGTGTGTACTAAAATATCAGATACAACACAATTTTAAGCTACATATTAAACACTTGGTCCAGTTTTTCCTAAGAACACTGCTGCTTAAAATTTACTGACTAATAGGTAGTCCATTATTGGTCTTGGCACTGTTATAATGAATACTTCTAACCAATGACAGTATAAGGAGTCTGTGATTTATTCAACCAACATTAAAAGAATGCTTATTTTGTGCCAGACATAGAAGGTGAATATTGAAAACTGGAGAAAAGTTGTGCCTCTGAAAATCTGAGTTGATTTAATTGTTATTGCCATATTCTAGAAGTAAAAACAGACATTCAAACTTATATATTTACCAGTGGTATATTACAACAGTTCTGAAAGTTCAGAGCTCCCTGAGATACTTTTGGGGAGTCCATAATGTCAATACTAACTCATATAATCTCAGTCTCTCACACTGGATTGGGGTGTTTCAGAGGCAATAGGAGGTGTGCTATCACAACAGACTGAAGGCAGATAGGAGAATCCAGCTCTCTTTTAATCCAGATAGTAAAGAGATTTACAGAAATGTAAAACAAAGCTTCCCTTCCTACTAAATTATTTTTGGTTTTGGAAAATATGATTATTCTTCATAAAAGATATACAATTCCATGCTCACAATATCTCATGTTAAAAACCTTGGAGTTATCCTTGATTCCTCTATTTTTCTCCTATTCCTCATGCAAACGATCAATAAATCCTGTTGGCTCTATATCAAAATGTATCAGAATATGACACACATTTCATTATTTTTGCCACTACCAACTGCCTGATCCAAGTAAAGATGATCTCAAGCCTGGATTATTATCAAAAGCTTCTAATGCTTTTCCTTATTGAAGCCCTTTTCCACCTTCAGTGACTTGATTTGACTTAAATTTTATTTTATCCACCTTCTTTTCTTTGCTTTTCTTTTAAAAAAATTTATTGAAGTATAGTTGATTTACAGTTGTGTCCGTTTCAGGTGTACAGCACAGTGATTCATATATATATATATATATATATATAAAGAATCGTTTTCAGATTCTTTTCCCTTACAGGCTATTACAAACTATTGAATATAGTTCCCTGTGCTATACAGTAGGTCCGTGTTGGTTGGTTATCTATTTTATATACAGTAGTGTGTATGTATTAATCCCAACCTCCTAACTTACCCTTCCCCCTTCCTTTCCCCCTTGATAAGCATAAGTTTGTTTTCTATGTCTATGGGTCTATTTCTGTTTTGTAAGTAAGTTCATTTGTTTTTTGTTGTTTGTTTGTTTTGGTTTTAAAAGTCCTGGCTATAACAATCAGAGAAGAAAAAGAAATAAAAGAATCCAAATTGGAAAAGAAGTAAAACTGTCACTGTTTGCAGATGACATGATACTATACATAGAAAATCCTAAAGATGTTTCAAGGAAACTACTAGAGTTCATTAATGAATTCGTTAAAGTTGCAGGATACAAAATTAATACATAGAAATATGCTGCATTTCTGCGTTAAATTTTAAACTAATTACTCCAGGAGCTGTGCTGAGGATAGAGTGTAGAGGGAGACAAGCGTGGGATCAATGTGTTTAATTAGGAGACATTGCAATAATTCAAGTGAGAGTGATTGCAGCTCTACCTAGGCTAGTGGTGATAGAGATAGTGGCAGTAAATGATTAAATTCTGGATGGTTTTCATTATGGGAAATTTCAAACAGATACAAATGTAGAAATAATAGAATAATGAACCCATATGTAACTATCTCCCAAACTCAACAACAATTGAGTCATGACCAATTCGTGTTCATCTCTAATTTCCCACTCTCTGCTTTAATAGATTATTTTGAAGCATGTTCCAGACAGCAAATCATATGTAATCCTAAAAGATAAATTTTCAAAAAAAACCATGATCACATTTTAAAACTTAAGACTAATTTCTTAACATCATAAAGTATCAAATCAAATCAGTGTTTAAATTTCCTTGGTTGTCCCATACTAATGTTACAAACTGTTTGAACTAAGATCTAAATTGCAACTGATCTATGTGTTTCCTAAACCTTTTAAAATCTACAATTCTTTTCTTTACTTTTTTCTTGTAATTTATTTCATGAAAAAATTGGCCATTTGTCTTATAAAATTTCCTACATTCTAGGTTTTTTGGATTGCATGGTAGTGTCATTAAATCATGTTTCTCTGTCACCTTTATTTCATGTAAACTGGCAGTTAGATCTCTAGAGACTTGATCAGAATTCTTCATAGGTGGTACTGTGAACATGCATCAGGAGCCATCTGTCTGTTGTTTCACTTAGGAATGATAATGACCATTGATGGTCATTGCCTTGATTCATTATTTCATCAAATGTTGAAAAATGGTGACATTCTAACATTTCTTCTTTATTATTAGCTGGAATTTTTCTGTCTGTAATTTCTTATAATTACAGATTCCTTGGAGCTTGAAGTGGCCTCACAGATAGGAGATTTAGCCCATTTTACAATTGAGGAAATTAGGGGCAAAAATATGTAAGTAACTTCCCCAAATACACATGGTAACAGTTTTGGGACTCGATTCCTCTCTTTTAGTCAAATCTCTGCTCTCTGTATTACACCTCTTTGAACATTGTAAGCTTCTTTGCAATTGTTGAATGACAACTTTGTGTTATTTTAACAGAATTTGAGGCCCCAGTAAGTAGGTGGAGAGGGATTTTGGGTGATGGTTGGGAGGTGGTGGAGATGTCCCAGACTAGTCTGGTTACAGGATTTGCAGGGCCCAGTGCACAACGAGTGCAGCAGGAGAAGAGCGCCGTTAGAGGTATTAAAATAAAAAAGATTTTCCTTTTCTTCTGCTTCTCTCTCTCAACTTGTTTTTTTTTTCATTAGCTATTTAATATGGTTCTAAGTAAAGAAAAATTTAAAATGCAAATTATTGCATAAAGTTTACTGTTTATCTTCATATTGTGTGATGCTAGTTTTAAATGTAAATATAAGAATATTGAACAAGTTTGCAGAATCAATCACTGAAATTACGCAATTCTATTTTGTACCTCATACATGTGGCTTTGTAGTTTGTTCTTACCAGAACACTGACAATCTGCACAAAACTAACTCAACTGTTTTTATTTCTTTTCTTAATAGACACACGTTCTACCAATAGTCTTTGCCTTTGGCTTCCTGATAAGTAAGGAAGGCCTGAAAGGAAAGGAAATTGTGCATTGTCCTATCTTTCCCTTTTCTTCTATGTCTTTATTTTCAGCATAAGTTGTTGGCTAGTACAAGAAAGCAGCACACCACCATTGCCTTCTTTCTGCTCTCAAAGCAAGTTCTGGTTCAGACTGAAAGTGTGGCACTTGGGCACCGTAAGCCGTGCTCCCTCACCCCCCTTTCTTGGTCTTAGATGTATCAAACTTACCTGGTACTGGCTTTGTGCCTCAATGAACTCCCACACATCATGGGTCCACTGGTATTCTATGCTCATGGGGATCACAAGCACGAAATGTGAGTGGGGCAGCGAGGAGCAGAGGTGGACACTCATGTTGGGCATATCTTCTCTGCTCTCCCACATGCTTCCTTGTCCCACTAGACTTCATATCTGAAACATAATTTCAAGGATAAAATTCTTAAGAATTTCAAGGTAGCAAGAGCAGAGTGTTAAACCAAGCAGGGTCTTTCTGAGCCTAGGACCCTGAGCACCTGCACAGGTCACGTGACCATGAAGCTGACCCTACTTCACATTTTCCTGAAATCAGTCAGGAGATCCCTTGCTTGCCTGTGCATTGGCACCAAGCTGGTCTGCTTTGCATCACCTCTTCCCTTCCTCCCTCACTCTTTCAAGCAGCTTTTATCCAGAAACTCTCCCTTCATTCCTGACACTCATCTTCTACAGGGTTTCCATCGCTTACTGACATTTGATTTTATTTTATATCACTTTAATTTAATTTAATTTATCTTTGTGCCAGTTATCTAAATGATCTGAGGCACTATTTCTCTTTACTAAACTTCCCCATCTTTACAAAATCATTTATTATTAACATTGTACATTATAACAAAACTATTGCTTGTCTATTTTCTTATTCCTTCTGAAATGTGTCCTAAAAATACAAGGTATTTCTACCAGAAATTTTCCCCTTGAGTAAATTTCATAAGTTTCCATGTTGCAAGGGTGGTCGTCTCTTTATAAGACTAACAGTAGTAAATATTTTGCCTCTTTAAACTTTAGTCCACATTACTTGGTTTTCTCTTTTAAATATTTGTATCTTCCAAACTTTATTTTCCTCTAAATGTGTAGGAATTGAATTATCTTTCTTCACATGTATTTTATCATTTAATGTTTTCATTTAGTTGAGCCATCAGAAATGCACATTTTCAATGAGTTTTATTTCAGAAGAAATATGAATAATAGAGCTTGAATTTCTTTAGCATTTTATACTTACCAAAGCATTTCATTTACACATTCTCATCTGATCTTCATGGCAACCCTGGAAATGATTCACAAATGTATTTTTAGTTTTAAAATTAATAAATAACATTTTGTGTTATATCATTTTAAGCATTTTTATTTTTATTTATTTATTTATTTTTTTGGCGGTACGTGGGCCTCTCACTGTTGTGGCCTCTCCCATTGCGGAGCACAGGCTCTGGACATGCAGGCTCAGCAGCCATGGCTCACGGGCCCAGCCGCTCCGCGGCATGTGGGATCTTCCCAGACCGGGGCACGAACCCGTGTCCCCTGCATCGGCAGGTGGACTCTCAACCACTGCGCCACCAGGGAAGCCCAAGCATTATTATTTTTTCTTCCAATTTTATTAAGATATAATTCACATACAGCACTGTATAAATTTAAGGTGTACAGCATGATTTGACTTACATATATTGTGCAAAGATGACCACAATAGGCTTAGTTAACATCCATCATCTCATATAGATTTAAAAAAAATTTTTTTTTTTCCTTGTGATGAGAACTCTTAACAACTTTCAAATATACCATGCAGCAGTTTTAACTATATTCATCATGTTGTACCTTACATCCCCAATACTTCTTTATCTTATAACTGAAAGTTTGTACCTTTTGACCACCGTCATCCAATTCCCCCACCCAGAAATAATGTTTTAAATAGCATATTAACATACTTATTCCTCTCATTCTGAGGTTTACATTTTTACAAGCACTTCTTTGGAAATGATACATTAGCCTCCTCCCCGACTTCATGGCAAACAAATAAACGTAGCCATTTTGAGGTCAAGTCAGTTGGGTTGGTTGCTTACTACAGTTAGTCAGTCTAAAAGCACAATAGAATAACTTTAAAATAAATATTTCTTTATTCTAATACTTTTTAAATTTGCCCTGTGCTTATTTTCTAAGTCAAATGTACAGTATGGTAAAAGAGGAGGTCAAGTAATCAGGCCTGGTTTTTTTGCAGTGACCTCTTGTGTTAAGCAGAACTTAGTATTTCATTGTTACAAAACATGGGTACAAACATATCATAAAACTAGACCCAAGCCCCCAGTTTCCTTGAAAATGTTTCATACATTTTCTCCTTCCAAAATTTAAATTACATAGGTTCATTCTTTTTTTTTTTTTTTTTTTTTTTTGCGGTACGCAGGCCTCTCACTGTTCTGGCCTCTCCCGTTGCGGAGCACAGGCTCCGGATGCACAGGCTCAGCGGCCATGGCTCACGGGCCCAGCCGCTCCGCAGCATGTGGGATCCTCCCGGACCGGGGCACGAACCCGTGTCCCCTGCATCGGCAGGTGGACTCTCAACAACTGCGCCACCAGTGAAGCCCACATAGGTTCATTCTTGAAATCACAATTGCTGTAAAATATTCTTTCTTACCACGGCAGCATATAAGGAGAATTTGGAAAACCATTCAACTTTCCCTGCTGGTCAAATGAACCAACATTCCCTGTTACACAGCATCATAGTTAGCAGACTCCTAAATGCCTTCTCATTTTGACTATATCACCTAGTTAACTCTCTTGGAAATTATGTATATATATAATATAATATATAATATAATATATAAATATAATATTTATAATTGTATGATATAGAACATATAATGTATAAATATGTCTCTATAATTTATAATATATCTGAGAGAAGCTCTAAGCTATCTATTCTTAGGCGAGTTTTAACAAAGGTCTCATTGCTTGTTGCCTTCTTTACATTTTATTCTGATTACCTATTTCTATTTTAAATTCAGATTTCTCTTCCTTCTGCTCACTTTCCATTCCTTCATCTGGGATACACCAATTCTTGGAATACCTTTGAATATTCACACTTCCTCTCTCTGTAGTTTCACTTTCCTTCCTTTTCCTTTCTCAGGTGTTCAGTCTATCCTCAGGTCCTTCCATACCTTCCCCTCACTTCTCCCTCCTTCCAGTTGCTATAGCTGACTAGGAGTTGTCAGTTCCTAAAAAGGAGAAGGAGAAAGCATGTATTCGCACCCTATACTTTTTGGCTATTTTCCTACTATTGTTCTTCCTCTACCCCTCCCCCTCCCCCCACACCTTCCTTTCTGTGGCTATTAACTTCTTTTCTAGCATATTCTCCCCATTCTTTCTTCCTTTGGTAATTTCTTGTAACTGCTACTGGATTCTTTCAATCATTACTTCTTACCCTTTTAGGCAGTAGTTATCATGTTACAGCTTCAGGATACAGGTAAAAAGATACAATTATTGTTAAAAAGAAGAAATATCAGTTATTTAAGTCACCGAGTAAGGGTCACACTGACCATTAATCTTGGAGCTTAGACGAGAGGCTGGTGTCTCCAGTCCTAGGAGTTCCAGGGTTCTCCCATACTTCTTGAGTATTATGAGTCATTATAGTAGACCCCGGCTTGCCACTAGCAAAACAGAAGTGAGTACCCTCACTTTTGTAAGATGCCAATAAGGGATATTATAATTATGCATTCATGAAAGAAACAGAATTGTGGATATTGTCAGTGACTTAAGAGGAATATCTGTTGAGTGTGTAAAGAAGCCCTGAGGATGTATCCTCTTGCTTAAGTTCACACAGAGACAAAGACACCTTATGCTTTATCCTCCAGGGCCCCCATGAAAATGATTCACAGCAAAAATTTACCAACATGCAAAATTGGTTGATGGAATTGGGAAAGATTAACTCAAAAAGAGGAAGAACTAGATTGGACATGACAACTGTCCTCAAATAGCTGAAATGCTATTAAATAGAAGAGCAATTAAATAAATAATCAAATTGATTTCTAGAGGATGATAATTGGACCGAAAGTGGAAGCATATTTTTACTGCTTTAAAGAAAGTGAGGGGGTCTTTTGCCTAATTGTACATTTTCCCCTCTTTTCAGATTATATCTTTTTTCTATGGCTTAGCTACTCTAGGTGAAAGGGATATTTTCTCCATCCTTTGGAAGATTCTATCATGTAAATCCTTCAGGACTGGCTTGATATATTAAATGGAACTGAAAGGAATTCATTAAATCTTCTACCACAGCGGTTCTCAACTAAGGATGTTTTTTTTTTTTCCTCCAGGAGATATTTTGCAGCA
Source organism: Phocoena sinus (assembly GCF_008692025.1). Taxonomy (NCBI): domain Eukaryota; kingdom Metazoa; phylum Chordata; class Mammalia; order Artiodactyla; family Phocoenidae; genus Phocoena; species Phocoena sinus. The sequence continues at coordinate 96,663,697 of NC_045767.1, forward strand.
TCTGTAGATATTTTTGGTTGCCACACTTGGGGTGCTGCTAGGTAGAAGCAAGGGATGCTGCTAAACAGCCTGCAATGCACAGGACAGTCCCCCCAAAACAGAGGAACTTTTCTGAGGTTGATAAACCCTGGTCTATCAAGACAGTAGTCCATTTGACAAAGCTATTCCTAACTAGCCCTGCTGCCTAATCCTGTTTTCCATGTCAGAAGTAAAATATTACTTTATCCTTTCTCTTCGTGTTTTCTAGCAAATTCTTACCATTATTTTCCCTTTCCAGGCAGTTGTATATTTTGGGTGAGCTTGGTAAAGATCTTACACTCAGAAAGATTAAGGAGAGAAGCACATTTACAATTTTCAAAATATGACCCTTGTTAGAGGTGTCTATTAGGAGTAGCCACGAATAGCTTCTTAATGTGATTAGGTAATACCTTGATTTGCTAATTTAAATTCCTTTTTCTCTGTATTTCCCATTCCCCTGATCTCCATCAGAGCAAGTGGCTGACTATACACTTTATTGTGCTAGAGGAACTACATGGCTGGGTAGAAGCCGAAGCACCATGTAAGTATTTCAGGGTACTGAAAATCCAAACAACACTTAGGAGAACTGAGAGGGTTTGTGGATGAAGACACAGGGACAAGGGAATTCTCAGGTATCAACAGAGTGCCTCAGAACTCAAGGGCATAGGTAGTGCTCTCCTACCCACAGAATAAAAGCACAACCTCCAATATTGTGGGTAAGGGTAGCCTGGAGGCAGACATATGAGGAGAGAGATATTTGGGGGCTTTGAGGCTCAGGTAGCATTGTCAGAGAGGAAGAAAACCTTTGAGAAAAGTGTCTGGTGAATTCATACCACAAATACAGCATACACCAGCACAAGTTTAATAATTCTGAAGGGATAGTTCAAGGTGGATGAATGGTCATTTCAGTGGCAACCTATATTCACAAACAGTTAATAGCCAAGACTCCCTACTTCTCCCCCACCTTGACCCCAACATGGAGAGAGGGATGAAGATCCCAGGAATCACTAGTATTTTGCCAATCTGACGTAATAAGCACCCAGAGAAATAAACTCATTTGTTACATAAGATTAATTATATTCCTCGCACCTAAGAATTTGGAAATTCATATCCATTATAGGCGAGTTGTGCTTAGTTCCCCATGACTGAAAAGTATTTAAGTATTTAATGGCTTCTTTCTTCAGCCATTCACAATCTTCCCTCCACACAACCTGATTAAGATAGTGTTTTTCAACCTGCTAAGCATAGTCTATTAGTGGGTTATAAATCTTATTGGTGGGCTACAACATTGTAGAGAGAATAGCATAGATAGGAAAAGAAAAGAGAGTCCATAAAAAGTCTCACCCACGGCTAACTTAAGTGTTAGTTTGTGAAAGTGTATATTGGAAGCCACATAAAATGCACTTCTTCAAACAAAATGTTTTAAGAGCTTGGCCCAGGAGACTACTAGGACTAATGCCACCATGTCCTACATTCTGGCTGACTGCATCCAGAAGGCTTTCATCTCCATACAATTTTGCACGTTTCATCTAACCCTTTTCCACCTTCTTCCCTAACCCCCATCCTTTTTCCACTGTGACATCTGAAGCTCCTGTTTTGTCATGAGAAAAATCCACGATGTCTTCAACTGCATTTCTAAATGCTCCTTCATCTTTTTGCTCTAATTTAATCTCTGTTCCCCTCTAAACAAGGGGCTGTGCTTCCCTGACAGCTTTCTCAAGTCACAGCTATGTCTTTCAGTCCCTTCGTGCCATTGAGCCAGAATTGAGGTATGTGTTCTTGCCCCTCACTTCTCTGAATCCCAGCTTTCGAGTCATATCATTGGATTATACCACTTGCTACCCTCCTTGTTGCTCCTTGCTGGAGATGTCTACAGATGCCCAGATCTTATTTCCTGAAGATGTTATCTCCTCTCCCCTCTCATGTATATAATTTATTATATCTGAACTATCTCTTAATGGTTTCCATACCCATATTATACATCCTTCAATACCCTTGCAGTTCTTTGATCTGCCTTCCTCTAAGGATATTGTCCTTCACCCACAACCATAGTCACAATGCCTTAACCATGCTGATTGGCTTTACTTTAAATTCATTACCATTAGCTTTAGGGCTCTCTGGTAATCCAACTACATTTCCCTACTCCATTCACTCTCCCACTCTCTGAGATACTGCTCTTCTCTTCTCCAGTTTCCAGTACATTCTTTCTCCTTTACATTCTCAGATGAAACAGAATCAATCCTTGTATTCCCGTTATCACATCTTCAAGATTATCTGAATCCATGACTCTGCCTTTCCCCTTGCTACTGTGGGTGAACTATCTGTACTCTTGCCTAAGACCAAGTCCTACACCACTGGTTCTCAGTGATTTTATCCCTCAGGGGGCACTTGGCAAAGTCTAGACATGTTTGATTATCACAACTTGACTATAGGGGAGGGGGTGCTTCAGGCATCTAATGCATAGTAGGGTCATGGTTTCTGCTAAGCAGTCCTGCAATTTACAAGAGAATCCCCACAATAAATAATTGTCTGGTCCAATGTGTCAGTAGTGCTGAGGTAGAGAGATCCTGACCTACTCTAGAGCCCTGAATCCCATCCCAGCATTTCTCTCCTCCCTTCTTTGTATCATCAAGTTTTTCCTCTTACCTTGTCATTTTGTCTTGATACCAATATATGATTAATACCCTCTATCTTAAAAAACTTTTTTTTCTCATTCTTGCATTCCTTTCTAGCCACCTTTCCATTTCTTAGATCCCCTGAACAACAAAATTCATGAATGAATGAATAAATTTTCCAAATCCTCTTTTCTTGTTCTCTCTTGAATCCACTGCAATTAGGCTTTCTTTCTCACCATTTAGAAAAATAGCGTTTGTCAAGGTCACTGATGAGGATCTTGTTGCCAAATTTAATGGTCAAATTCTTCGTTCTCATCTAGCCTAACTGTCAACATTTAATGTGAATGCTCATTTCCTCCTCCTTGAAATAATTTCTCCTCTTGGTTTCTGGCCACTTTTCTCTCAGTTTTTCTCTTACCTCACTGGCCAGGGGTTTTCAGTCTGTTTTGTTTTCATTTTATTTGTAGCTTAACTTTAAAGTCTTTAGACCTCATTTGGATTGCTTGAAAATATAATTAAAGAATAATTTTACTTTGTGTTTAAAAAAAAAGCCTTTAGACCTCATTTGTATCTACACAAGTTTCCCAGGTGACCTCGTCTGGCCTCAGGGCTTTTGCTTCATGTATACACCCATGGCTTTGGAATTTGTATCTCTAGAGCCAATTTCTCCCAAACTGCAGACTTTTACAATCAATACCCTGTCAATGTCTTCATGTGGTTACCCAATAGATAGCCAAAATAGAACTCCCAATTGATTTTCTTCTCCAGATCGACCCTTCCAGGAGTCTTCCCTATCTCACTCAATGGCATATCCCTTCTACCAAGTTGCTTAGTTCAAGAATCTTTGTGTCCTTTCTGGTTTCTCTGTTTCTCTTGTACTCCATACATTCTATCCATGAGTAGCTCCTGCTGGTCTCTCTTCAAAATGTATCCAGCATCCAACCACTTCAGTTTCTTTCAGTGCAAATGCCTTAGTCCAACCATATCATCTCAGCACTAGATTATTTCAATAGTCTTATAACAGAACTTCTAGCTTTGACTTTTGTGCCCCTTACAGTATATTGTCTACCCAACGGCCAGAGTGACCCTTTGGAAAATTAAGTCAGATCATATAATTTTGCTCAGAAACCTTCAACAGTTTCCCTTACCTCTCAGAATAAAATTCACAATCCTTGCCATCATTTGTAAAGTCGCACATGATAAGCATCCACCTGTCCTCCTATAACTCTCATTCTCTCTCATTATGTTTCAATCACATTGGCCTCCTTGCTCTTCCTGAATTGCACCAGACATGTCTTTTTCAGAATATGTTTTTGTCCATATCTGCACAGCTTGCTTCCTCACATTTTAATCTCTTTGCAATGGCAATTTGTTAAAAAAAATAAAAATAAAAAGCTGTCCTTGATCACTCTATATAAAATAGCAGCATTCTATCCTCCAACCAAATATCTCCATCCTGCTTACTATGATTAATTTTTTAGTGGTTTATTTATCATTTGCCGCCCTTCACTGCAATGAAAGTTCAACAAAATTCTTGCTTGTTTTTTGTTGCTGTTGTTTATTATGACATCTCTAGTACCTAGGACAGCACCTGGTACAAAGTAAGAACTAAGAAAAAATTTTTGAATGTATAAACCAATCTAGTCATACCTATAGGTTGACATTTTAAGAACCTCCATTTAAAGAATTATTAATGGGCTTCCCTGGTGGCGCAGTGGTTAAGAATCTGCCTGCCAATGCAGGAGACATGGGTTCGAGCCCTGGTCTGGGAGGATCTCACATGCCGCGGAGCAGCTAATCCCGTGCGCCACAACTACTGAGCCTGAGCTCTAGAGCCTGCAAGCCACAACTACTGAGCCCACGTGCCACAACTACTGAAGCCCGCGCGCCTAGAGCCCGTGCTCTGCAACAAGAGAAGCCACTGCTATGAGAAGCCCGCGCACCACAACGAAGAGTAACCCCCGCTCAGCACAACTAGAGAAAGCCTGCGTGCAGCAACAAAGACCCAACGCAGCCAAAAATAAAAATAAATATATTTATTTTAAAAAATTATTAAGTGTATTAGAAAACATAATATACAGTAAGGTACTGAAATTAAACTCTGCTTTGCAACTCAACTCTCCCCTCAGCAAGACTGACACTTTGGAATCCTGGAGGAATATCTTCTAATGTGAGACAACTTGTTAAAACAAACATAATAAAATATTGATGCAATTCTATCACAGTGAATTATGTATGTAATCATATAGTTACATAGTGACAAGGCAGTATCAAAATGCAGCACAGTAGCAATCCTCAGTGACTCCTTATTTTATAGGACTTTTAATGCAGTAGTCTGGCATCAGTAAATATTTACTCAATTGAATTGTATGAGAGAAGTGTTTTACAATCATCGGTAATTAGCCATCTTGATATGTGGTCTCAACACAGCTATCAAGCAGATAGAATTGGGGCTATAACAAGATATTTAATCTCAGTCTAAGAACTCTGGGTTCTTAGAGTATTTGGGGACACCCAGATGTTCCTCTCAGATCATGGTTCTTTGAGTAGAAAAAAAGCAAATCATCAACAATAGATGAAAAAAAAGAAATAACACTAAGGCTCTTTTCTCTTTGTTTTCCTCTCTCCATGTGGCTGCAGTGTGTGGACTGCCTTCTGGCATGGGAGCTCTGGGTGACTCGCATGTCTGCTGGGGTACTGCAGGCTTCACTGTCATCATGGTGTGATCCTCCCAAGCCAATTTGGGGCTGCAGGCCACCACTTCCACTCTTATCACATTTCCTGTTTGTTCAGGGGGTACCTGTCACCCTGCTATGACAGTCTGTTCTGCCCTGCTCCTCTATCCCCGTGCCATCATCTCTGCTTTTTCTCTGCTATCAGTAGTTCCTGAACTCTGGTTACCGACAGCTTGCCAACAGCACACTCTGTGCCCTTGTCATCTCTCGCCTACCACACCTGCTGCTGCCACCTGTTCCGGTACCTTGCCAACATCTCCCCTGCTGCCTTCAGTGCTGGTTATGCTCCTTCAGGGGAAAAGGTTTTTTTTTTTTTTTTTAATTGGTGGCTGCTGCTGGACAGTGACACAACTAAACAGTGACATCTGGGAAATATCATGTCATCTGTCCTTGAGCTGGTGTACTCACTCTCTTTGTTACCTAGATATTTAACCACCAAGTTCTGAGGTCTGTCATCTGTCCTTGAGCTGGTGTACTCACTCTCTTTGTTGCCTAGATATTTAACCACCAAGTTCTGAGGTCTGTGGTGTTTACTGTTCTAAGAACACTCCCCACTCCTCCACTCCCCAGCTTTCTAAGAACTGCAACTTCTACCAAAATAAAATCTAACTGTTAATTAAAACTACTCTATTAAGCTTGTTTTTAAAGTCTTCTCCTTTGATTGTCATATCAAAATTTACTTAGGGGGAGACGAAGGAAGGGATATTTTGCAAAAGTTTGGTTTCAGCAACACTCATGTTAGCTAAGGTGATAGAGATAAGTCGAAATCAAAGAGCCCTATTACATTTACAGGTAAGTCTGAATTAAACTTAGATTTTAAGGTGAATATTAACTTGGTATACGATCTGTAAAAGATACATAATTAGGGGCTTCCCTGGTGGCGCAGTGGTTGAGAGTCCGCCTGCCGATGCAGGGGACGTGAGTTCGTGACCCGGTCCGGGAAGATCCCACATGCTGCGGAGCAGCTGGGTCCGTGAGCCATGGCCGCTGCGCCTCCGAGTCCGGAGCCTGTGCTCCGCAACGGGAGAGGCCACAACAGTGAGAGGCCAGCGTACCGCAAAAAAAAAAAAAAAAAAAAAAACAAGAAAGATACATAATTAGGATATTGATGACTATGCCACATACATCTGGGTGAATGATGTGCCCCATAATATTCTGGGTTTTTTTCCAAAATGCCAAAGAGAAAACTCGGTGGTGGGAGAGGGAGAGCGAGGGAAAATGAGAGAGTATGTTAGAGGTTAATATACATTTTCAGAAAACAAGATTTCTTAAAAACTTACATTTCTATAGAATAATAGATTAATGCAGATCCAAAGATCAATAGAAATCAAATGATATGAATGTGCTATGTAAGCAATTAACTATTATGCAAATATAAGGATTATTATTATTACATTATTATTATTATTTTCTTTTTTTTTTTGAGGTACGCGGGCCTCTCACTGTTGTGGCCTCTCCCGTTGCGGAGCACAGGCTCCAGACGCGCAGGCTCAGCGGCCATGGCTCACGGGCCCAGCCGCTCCGCGGCACGTGAGATCTTCCCAGATCGGGTCACGAACCCGCGTCCCCTGCATCGGCAGGCGGACTCTCAACCACTGCGCCACCAGGGAAGCCCCTAAGGATTATTTTTAAGGAGGTTATTTCTGAAGCACAGCTAGAAACAGTAAAGTGATCTCTTAAAAAGGCAGTCTATTTCATTTATGAACAGCTCTCACTCCTAGAAAAATTACACCAAGCCAAAAGCTAATTTCACTTATGCTAGTTCTATGTTCTAGAATGATACAAAATAGCCCAATCTCATTAGCAAATCTTCTAAAACAATTGAAGATGTAAGTGTAAATTCCAGAATATCTATGTTTCTGTAAAAGTGAAAAATCAAGAGTTTTATGCATTGTGGAGGGGGTCTGTGGAGAGATATATAGCTTTTTGACAAGTAATCTGGCAATATTTACTCAAATAAAGATTGCTCATAACCTTTGACCCAGCTATCCCAGTTTTGGCAATCTATCCCACAGAAATAAAATCAAAGGTACATTTGAAAGTTTTGCATTCCAAGTAACTATGGTTAAAAAATACTGGAAACAAGTAACAGTGAAAGAATATATATTTATTGTATATGATTCTATGGAACATAGAGCAATTATTTAAGAGAATGAACTAGATTCATATGTACTGATCTAGTCTAAGAGGGCCACATTTGACATATTTTTATATGAGGGAAGCACAATCATGTGTATTATATGGTCTCATTTCTTAAAACAAACAAAAAAAACAACCCAAATATATATATTTGGGGATATGTGTTTGAAATAGCACAGAAAAAGGCATGGAGGAACATACTACTAACCAACATTGATTATATTTTTAAAAAACACTCTTTGATATAAATCAAATGGCAAGATCTTTTTTGATCCACTTCCTAGAGTAATGAAAATAAAAATAAACAAATGGGACCTAATGAAACTTAAAATCTTTTGCACAGCAAAGAAAACCATAAATGAGATGAAAAGACAACCCTCAGAACGGGAGAAAATATTTGCAAACGAACCAACTGACAAGGAATTAATCTCCAAAATATACAAACAGCTCATGCAACTCAACATCAGAAAAACAGAAAATCCAATCAAAAAATGGGCAGAAGACCTAAATAGACATTTCTCCAAAGAAGACATACAGATGGCCAAGGAGCACATGAAAAGATGCTCAACATCACTATTAGAGAAATACAAATCAAAACTACAATGAGGTATCACCTCACACCGTTCAGAAAGGCCATCATCAAGAAAATCTAGAAACAATAAATGATGGAGAGGGTGTGGAGAAAAGGGAACCCTCTTGCACTGTTGGTGGGAATGTAACTTGATATAGCCAGTATAAAAAAACAGTATGGTGGTTCCTTAAAAGACTAAAAATAGAGCTACCACATGGCCCAGCAATTCCACTATTGGGCGTATACCTTGAGAAAATATAATTCAAAAAGATACATGCACCCCAGTGTTCATCGCAGCACTATTTACAATAGCCAGGACATGGAAGCAACCTAAATGTCCATGGACAGATGAATGGATAAAGAAGATGTGGTACATATATACAATGGAATATTACTCAGCCATAAACAGAATGAAATTGGGTCATTTATAGAGATGTGGATGTACCTAGAGTCTGTCATACAGAGTGTAGTAAATCAGAAAAAGAAAAACAAATATTGTATATTATTAACACATATTTGTGAAATCTAGAAAAGTGGTACAGATGAACCTATTGGCGGGCAGGAATTGAGATGCAATGTAGAGAGAGGATGTGTGGACATGGGTTGGGGGAAGGGGGAGTGGGATAGAATTGGGAGATTGGGATTGAGATATATACACTACCATATGTAAAATAGATAGCTAGTGGGAACATGCTGTATAGCACAGGGAGCTCAGCTCCATGTTCTGTGGTGACCTAGATGGGTGGGATGGAGGGATGGGAGGAAGATCCAAGAGGATCTGTATATATGTATACATATAGCTGATTCGCTTCATTGTACAGCAGAAACTAGCACAACACTGTAAAGTAACTATACCCTAATTTAAAAAAATATGTAGGTCCCTTTTATTTGAATGTTTGCATTCTTTTTAAAATTTAAACTAATATCTAAATATACAAAACATATTTTTAAAAGTAAATCTCAATCTATGCTATAGCTATACATGAAATATACATGAAATTGAAGTTGCTTTTAGAATTTCTTCTGGTGTGGAAATTATACAGTGACAAATTTATCCCTAAGAGATGCTTGGTTTTCATGCATGAATCATTAAGATCCTGTTAATCATTGTTCAACTCTAATAGTTATGGCAATAAGGCCTCTGTTTTGTTCAAGTCCTCACTTTTATATTTCGATTGAAATTGGGAACACAACCAAGTAAATGCAGAAAAGTTATAACTCCAAAAAGAGGTATAGTCCTTCCAATTCTATTTTCTATGATAAACATTCTCTGATCATTCAATCAAATACTCATATTATCACATCTTTTATACTGTATTTTCTGTAACTTTCTGGTCCCGTTGTAAAATATGTCACACTGTTTTGGAAACAGTTTTCCATCTTTTTTTTTTTTTTTTTGTCCCTGACGCACGGCATGTGCAGATCTTAGTTCCCTGACCAGTGATGGAACATGTGCTCCCTGCAGTGGAAGCATGGAGTCTTCACCACTGGACCACCAGGGAAGTCCCATCCATATCTTTTCTAAAGTATCCCAATACTGCAATTGATTTTGAGAAGCCTTGTCTCAATAGAGATTTACATTGAGATTGCGGCAAACTAACAGTCCCAAGGTCTTTTACCTGTGTTGTACTTGTGAATGTTTTAACACAAACAATGTTAGATTCTCTGCCCCATCTATCTTGTACCTGAGATATTGATTTTTTTTAAGCCTACATGTAGGGCTTTATCATTATCCATTTTCACATTGACTGTGTTCACCATGTTAAAATTTTAAAAGGAACTAAATCGTACATACAGTGTGACTAAAACTATGTGAAAAATACACTACTTGTTAAAAGAAGTGAAAAAGAAAATAAACAGATCAGAATTATTGACTGCGAGTATGGTTAGGGGTTAGAATCATAAGTGATTTGTCCTCCCACCCCCTTCTGATAGCTTTCTAATTCTCTTTAATGATATTTCAATGAAAAGTTTTATTCTTTTAAATACTAAAATTAAAATAACCTTCATCTTGTTTGTTTGAACAAACTGCTATATATCTGACGATGACATAAGAAAAAGACCTTGGTAACATTTAATAGTGGAGAAGAAAGAGTGCCCAGTTGATAAGATCTTGGGTGCTGACGTGGTCTGTTTCCTGACTTAAAAGGACAAAAGGGAAAAGGGGAACTGTTGTTTAATGGGTATAAATTTTTAGTTTTGCAGGATGAAAAAGTTCTGGAAGTCTGTTTCACAACGATGTGACGGTACTTAACACTGCTGAACTAACACTACTTAAAAATGGTTAAGATGGTAAGTTTTATGTTATGTGTGTGTTTACAACAATTATAAAAAAGGGTGAAAAGAGCAAACTTCAATATTAGATATGATGGATGGGGAAGAATATGATCACTCAAAGCATTCTGGCTTGGAGAAACTTGGTAGAGGGTTATTGCATTAATGGAAGAAGTGAATATGTATGAAGAGGAGCAGTTTGGAGTGAAGATAATAATAGATGTGGTACTTTGCACCATCTCTCTTTTGCCCAAATATTTCATCCTTGCTGTAGTAAGCAGCTCCTTGTGTATCGCCAGGGTCCCATCTCAAACAGGAAATGTACCTCTCTACTTTTCTACCACAGGGCTTTATTCTAAGGTGACAGTACCCTCATCTAGCATGTAGATGCAGCCTGGAAGTGGGAGGAAGAGGAATCAATGGATAATTGCTCCAACTTCCCCATCCTTCTATGAGACAATTTTGAGCCAGTTTCTACAAGGTGCCCAGCATGTCCCCTGTGGGTCTGTGCCCCAGTTACTGATGCTGGAAACCAGTTCAATAATCTATCCTTTTTTTTGGCTCTCTCCTCATTTCTGCTTTCATTCTCTCATTTCTCTTGTCTGCTTCCTAGGATTATCTTCCAAATAAACTATCTACACCCAATCCTTGTCTCAGGCTCTGATCAAATCTAAGTTAAAGATAATGAATGATATTTAGGACATGATAAAGTTTTAGGAGTCTTTGGGAGACACATTGAAGATGTCCATTAGAAAGTTAAAAATTAATTACTGGCATCGCAAAAATAGTCTTTCCATTGTCTTGATCCATTTTGCTCTTCACCCTTTCAAAATTTTTCTTTCTGCCCCTTATGTGCATTTATCATTGTTCTGTGCCCCTTCTCCTATTTTACTGTTGTTATTTATAAAGTCTGAGATCTTAAGAAAGTTTACTAAACAGAAAATTTGTTTAAAATGCCTCAACTTTTTCTTCCTCAAATGGATCATATGTGACTATATACAGGTCTAGCTTCTTTTCAGAGAATCTTTGGTCTCTCTTGAGTTTCTGGCCCTGGGACCACACTTAATTTATTCCTAAATCTAATTGCTCTAAATAAGGGCATGTTCCCTACCGTGTGCCTTTATTTCATCAAATGCAAAGCAGTGTCATTAAAAACAATGGGAAAGAACATAATAAAATATATTTTGATCATGCTTGGTCTTGTCAGTCTAAGAGAGGCTTAGTATTATAATAAAGTGAGTTTTATTTTCTTAAAAAAATATTTCTAGGAACTTGTTATGTCCATGTGTCATATCTTATTGGATGCACAGTGTCAGAAATGTGGTTAAAATCTGGAGAAATCCTGGATCTTTGGCACTTTTCCAAACGCTAAAAGAAATCCTTGCAATAATGAAAGCTGTTTGTGTCTGGGAAAAATAAAAGTGTTCTGCTTGAATCAAAACTGTTGTTTCAAAGAGAACAAAAAGTGAAGAGTTTGGAAGATGAAATTATGTTAATCCACTCTTGTAAGTACTCCTCGTGGCAAGGATGCTGTGATCATGTTTCCTTACCTTAATCCTTCTGCAAGCACAGTGATCCCCATCTCCTGGGATATCAACTTTCCCTCTATGCTTTGTTTCTCCTAGTTTTGTATATACTCTCTATTGTCTTTTTCAGAAGTAACTGTTTTCTACAATATTTATTGTCTTTATAAGGTTTAGAGAACTTGTTAGTTTGACAAGCTTAAAGAAAATTATTGGAAATTAGTATTTAAAAGACACTAATTCAAGAATTTTCATAAGAAAGAGTAACTTTAAACAAAAAAATATTTAAAAATCTAGAATAATCAAATATTGGTGATAAAAATGGTCAGAAATATCCTGATTCTTCTCCTAAGTTTGTATATAAGAAAATGAAGGTCCATGCAGTTTATATAATATGCAAAACCACACACCAATAATCAACCTTGCCAGGACTAAGCTATACTCTTTCCAACATTTAATGTAATTTAATTGGAATAAGCTGTAATGTGGTCTATAAAACCTGAAACAAGGTAGAGATAAGTGACTTTTTCTGTTGATCCTGTGTTTATAACATCTGTCTTTTTTTTTTTAAGACTCTTAGTGATTATCTAATCGAATTGCTTTTCAGATTTTACATGTTACTGTTGAGGAAAACCTGATGTATGGAGAAAATAAAGAAGTTGACAACCATATCATTAATCGATGGCAGAGACAGAACCAGAACCCATTGATGCATTCACTCATTCATTTTTCCACTCAGGCAACAAATATTTCCTGAGTGCATTCTCAGTTGCTGGCATCATGTGGATTCAACTGGTGACCAAAATAAACACAGTTCCCGCTGTAATAGAGTTCATGACCATGGAGACCATGGCTGGGCTGCTATAGATCCAATGATCACATGAGAAAGAGAACATGGGAATATTTAATTGTGGAGTAGCAAGAATTCCTCATTGATAGGATCTTGGCTGCTGGTGTGGCCTATTCCCCCCAGCCTAAAAGTATAAAAGGTGACAGAAAGATCGACAAGATGAAAAGACAGAGGGCTATGTACCAGATGAAGGGACAAGATAAAACCCCAGAAAAACAACTAAACGAAGTAGAGATAGGCAACTTTCCAGAAAAAGAATTCAGAATAATGATAGTGAAGATGATCCAGGACCTCGGAAAAAGAATGGAAACAAAGATCGAGAAGATGCAAGAAATGTGTAACAAAGACCTTGAAAAATTAAAGAACAAACACCTAGAAGAATTAAGGAACAAACAAACAGAGATGACAAAACAATAACTGAAATGAAAAATACACTAGAAGGAATCAATAGCAGAATAACTGAGGCAGAAGAACGGATAAGTGACCTGGAAGACAGAAGGGTGGAATTCACTGCCATGGAACAGAATAAAGGGAAAAGAATGAAAATAAGTGAAGACTGTCTAAGAGACCTGTGGGACAACATTAAACACAACAATATTCACATTATAGGGGTCCCAGAAGGAGAAGAGAGAGAGAAAGGAGCCGAGAAAATATTTGAAGAGGTTATAGACGAAAACTTCCCTAACATGGGAAGGGAAATAGCCACCCAAGTCTAGGAAGTGCAGAGTCCCAGGAGAATAAACCCAAGGAGAAACACACTGAGACACATAGTAATCAAATTGACAAAAATTAAAGACAAAGAAAAATTATTGAAGGCAACAAGGGAAAAATGACAAATAACATACAAGGGAACTTCCATAAGGTTAACAGCTGATTTTTCAGCAGAAACTCTACAAGCCAGAAGGGAGTGGCATGATATACTTAAGGAGAAGAAAGGGGAGAACCTACAACCAAGATTACTCTACCTGGCAGGGATCTCATTCAGATTAGATGGATAAATCAAAAGCTTTACAGAGAAGCAAAAGCTAAGAGAACTCAGCACCACCAAACCAGCTCTACAACTAATGCTAAAGGAACTTCTCTAAGTGGGAAACACAAGAGAAGAAAAGGACCTACAAAAACAAACCCAAAACAATTAAGAAAATGGTCATAGGAACATACATATCAATAATTACCTTAAACGTGAATTGATTAAATGCTCCAAGCAAAAGACACAGGCTTACTGAATGGATACAAAACCAGGACCCATATATATGCTGCCTACAAGAGACCCACTTCAGACCTAGGGATACATACAGACTGAAATTGAGGGGATAGAAAAAGATATTCTATGCAAATGGAAATCAAAAGGAAGGGGGAGTAGCAATTCTCATATCAGATAAAATAGACTTTAAAATAAAGAATGTTACAAGTAACAAGGAAGGACACTACATAATGATCAATGGATCAATCCAAGAAGAAGATATAGCAATTGTAAATCTATATGCACCCAACATAGGAGCACCTCAATACATAAGGCAACTGCTAACAGCTATAAAAGAGGAAATCAACAGTAACACAATAATAGTGGGGGACATTAACACCTCACTTACACCAATGGACAGATCATCTAAACAGAAAATTAATAAGGAAACACAAGCTTTAAATAACACAATAGACCAGATAGATTTAATTGATATTTATAGGATATTCCATCCAAAAACAAAAGATTACACTTTCTTCTCAAGTGTGCACAGAACATTCTCCAGGATAGATCACATCTTGGGTCACAAATCAAGCCTCAGTAAATTTAAGAAAACTGAGATCATATCAAGCACCTTTTCTGACCACAACAGTATTAGATTAGAAATCAATTACAGGGAAAAAAACGTAAAAAACACAAACACATGGAGGCTAAACAATATGTTACTAAATAACCAAGAGACCACTGAAGAAATCAAAAAATACCTAGAAACAAATTACAATGAAAACACGACGATCCAAAACCTATGGGACACAGCAAAAGCAGTTCTAAGAGGGAAGTTTATAGCAATACAAGCCTACCTCAAGAAACAAGAAAAATCTCAAATAGACAATCTAACCTTACACCTAAATGAACTAGAGAAAGAAGAACAAACAAAATCGAAAGTTAGTAGAAGGAAAGAAATCATAAAGATCAGAGAAGAAATCAATGAAGTAGAAACAAAGAAAACAATAGCAAAGATCAATAAAACTAAAATCTGGTTCTTCGAGAAGATATACAAAATTGATAAACCATTAGCCAGACTCATCAAGAAAAAGAGGGAGAGGACTCAAACCAATAAAATTAGAAATGAAAAAAGAGAAGTTACAACAGACACCGCAGAAATACAAAGCATCCTAAGAGACTACTACAAGCAACTCTATGCCAATAAAATGTACAACCTGGAAGAAATGGACAAATTCTTAGAAAGATATAACCTTCAAGACTGAACCAGGAAGAAACAGAAAATATGAACAGACTAATCACAAGTAATGAAATTTAAACTGTGATTTAAAATCTTCCAACAAACAAAAGTCCAGGACCAGATGGCTTCACAGGTGAATTCTATCAAATATTTAGAGACGAGAGAATACCCATCCTTCTCAAACTTTTCCAAAAAATTGCAGAGGAAGGAACACTCCCAAACTCATTTTATGAGGCCACCATCCCCCTGATACCAAAACCAGACAAACATACTACAAAAAAAGAAAATTACAGACCAATATCACTGATGAATATAGATGCAAAAATCCTCAACACAATACTAGCAAACAGAATCCAACAACACATTAAAAAGATCATACACCACGATCAAGTGGGATTTATCTCAGGGATGCAAAGATTCTTCAATACATGCAAATCAATCAGTGTGATACAGCATATTAACAAATTGAAGAGTAAAAACTATATGATCATCTCAATAGATGCAGAAAAACCTTTTGACAAAATTCAACACCTGTTTATGATAAAAACTCTCCAGAAAGTGGGCACAGAGTGAACATACCTCAACATAATAAAGGCCATATATGACAAACCCACAGCAAACATCATTCTCAATGGTGAAAAACTGAGAGCATTTCCTCTAAGATCAGGAACAAAACAAAGATGTCCACTCTCGCCACTATTATTCAACATAGTTTTGGAAGTCCTAGCCATGGCAATCAGAGAAGAAAAATAAATAAAAGGAATACAAATTGGAAAAGAAGAAGTAAAATTCTCACTGTTTGAAGATCACATGGTATTATATGTAGAGAGTCCTAAAGATGCCACCAGAAAACTACTAGAGCTAATCAATGAATTTGGTAAAGTTCCAGGATACAAAATTAAGGCACAGACATCTCTTGCATTCCAGTACACTGATGATAAAAAATCTGAAAGAGAAATTAAGGAAACACTCCCATTTACCACTGCAACAAAAATAATAAAATACCTAGGAATAAACCTACCTAGGGAGACAAAATACCTGTATGCAGAAAACTATAAGACACTGATGAAATAAATTAAAGATGATACCAACAGATGGAGAGATATACCATGTTCTTGGATTGGAAGAATCAATATTGTGAAAATGACTATACTACCCAAAGCAATCTACAGATTCAATGCAATCCCTATCAAATTACTAATGGCATTTTTTATAGAACTAGAACAAACAATCTTAAAATTTGTATGGAGACACAGAAGACCCTGAAATGCCAAAGTAGTCTTGAGTGAAAAATAAACAGAGCTGGAGGAATCAGACTCCCTAACTTCAGACTATACTACAAAGCTACAGTAATCAAGACAATATGGTACTGGCACAAAAACAGAAAGATAGATCAATGGAACAGGATAGAAAGCCCAGAGATAAACCCACGCACCTATGGTCAACTAATCTATGACAAAGGAAGCAAGGATATACAATGGAGAAAAGACAGTCTCTTCAAGAAGCGGTGCTGGGAAAACTGGACAGCTACATGTAAAAGAATGAAATTAGAACATTCCCTAATACCATACACAAAAATAAACACAAAATGGATTAGAGACCTAAATGTAAGACTGGACACTATAAAACTCTTAGCAGAAAACATAGGAAGAACGCTCTTTGACATAAATCACAGCAAGATCTTTTTTGACCCACCTCCTAGAATAATGGAAAAAAAAATAGTATAAAAGGCAGTAGGCTTATGGTTTTTTGTCTCCTTATACCTGGTCAGTTATTTAAAGGACTGAATAAACCAATGTGACACTTTGCACTGTAGCGTGAAGAACTAAGGAGAGATGATCAGTCACAAGCACTCCCTTCTAAGATCTTTCTGTGTGTAAGCCATACTCTATATGGCTGCTTGTTCTGTAGTAAGACGAAGTGAAAGAAACCTTTGTTAGCATTTTGGTTGCCTTTCTTGCCAGTATTTGAACCTAGATCAACCTTTGTGGGCCAGCTTGGCTTAGAGCTGATTGTCCATTGAAAGTTACTGAAAAGTGTAGCTGACTATAGAGTCTAACCCTAGGAGGAGAGAGACTGGTGGTAGGTCTCATGCAATTTGTTGGTTGGAAACAAGTTCATACAAGGAAGCCCCCACATTTAACTTCATTTATGTACTTTATAAACCCTAATGCTGATTTTCAGCTGTACACATTGATCTTTACTTTCATACAGTTTTTACCCAACCATTAGAGAAAGGTTGGTATGGTATGGTCCCACTCCTGAGCATATATCTGGAGAAAACTATAATTCAAAAAGATGCATGCTCATTGCAGCACTGTTTACAATAACCAAGACATAGAAGCAACCTAAATGTCCATCGACAAATGAATGGATAAAGAAGATGTGGTATATATATAAATAAATAAATATCTATATCTATATCTATCTATATATATATACACACACACACAAACACACACACAATGGAATATTACTCAGCCATTAAAAAGAATGAAATATTGCTATTTGCAGCAAAATGGATGGACCTAGACATTATCACACTAAGTAAAGTAAGCTAGACAGAGAAAGACAAATATCATATAATGTCACTTACATGCAGAATCTAAAAACATGATACAAATGAATTTATTTACAAAACAGAAATAGACTCACAGATATAGAGAACACACTTATGGTTACCAAAGTGGAAGAGGGGGAAGGGATAAATTAGGAGTTTGGGATTAACATGTACATACTACTATATATAAAATAGATAACTAATAAGAACCTGTTGTATAGCACAGGGAACTCTACTCAATGCTCTGTAATGGCCTATATGGGAAAATAATCTAAAAATTTAAAAAAAGAGTGGATATATGTATACATATAACTGATTCACTTCACTGTACACCTGAAATGAACACAACATTGTAAATCAACTATGCTCCAAGAAAAATTTAAAAATAAAAAAAATAAAATAGATAACCAACAAGGACCTACTATATAGCATAGGGAACTATACTCAATATCTTGCAATTACCTATGATGGAAAAGAATCTGAAAAATAATATATGCATACATATACATATGTATATATAATTGAATCATTTTGCTATACACCTGAAGCTAACACAACATTGTAAACTATACTTCAATTTTAAAAAATAAATGAAACAGATAAAAAAAGAATTTGATAGTATTAGGCTTGTTTTACCCTTGAGCCTGAAAAAATCGTTGAAGAAAATACCATTTTTGGAGAGACTAGCAGGACCAATTGTATTCTCAACTCCTTTTTCAGCTTACTTACGTGATGTGGGAGATGGACTTTGGTTAGTTATCCCATAAAAAGCTATGTAGAATAAAGCTGCATAGATACAACTGTGGCAAGTAAGAATACTTTATAAAGAATGGGATGCATTGAAAAGACATCAAGGGAGGACCTAATCTAGATTTGGGGTGGGAGATGAGTCAGGGAAGGCACTTGAGAGGAAATAGCTTTTAAGCTGAGATCGTTTTTTTTCTTTAAAAAAGGAACAAAAGAGAAGAAATTAGTTAAGAAAAATTGTGGGAAGTGGAGGGCTTATTTCAGAAGACAGAAGCCCATGTATCTTTCTTCTAACATTTTCCCCCATTCTTTGTGTTTTCCATTTAAAGGACTGAATCTCTTACACTTTGTATTTATATTTTGTTACGTATATCTTAGGGCAAATTACAACCAAATGAAGGTCTTGATTGTGACGATGGTTACATGTCTATGCATTTGTAAAACTGAGATCAGTACGCCAAAAAAGAATGAATTTTACTATATGTAAATTTTTAAAAGAAAGAAAAACAAAATAAACAAAATGGAAATAAAGTAGAGCATTGACTACTGTTGTCCAGTTGCTCCTTGGGCTTCATGTAAAGAAGCAGCAAGTAACACAGAAATATATGTGTGCTTCCTGGAAATTCTAATCTTACCCTGGACTGTTTGCACTTGTTTTTATTTGAGTGTTTTATTTTTCTAATACAGGAAGGACTCTTTAATATGCCTCTAATATGTGGACTGGCTAGGAAAATCCCTGCAAGAAGAATACTTTTTGTGACATATGGATGTGACAAATGGAGTGTCATTTGAAGGCTTTATTCTGGCATTACGTGGCAGGTGTCTTTGGTATCTAGAAAAGATATGCTACCTGCACTGGGAGAACACATGATATAGGTGCCTGAATATCATCACTCCAGAAATGGGAAGACATGAGTGATTATTATTCTATAGCCTGCAAAACTTTACTATTGTTGATAAATTGGAGGCCTATCACTTCGCTACATGTCACCTGATGACATTGTTTCTGATATTTATGACAAAGGAAATCCCTTGTGATTTTTACCCATCAGGATAAAGAGCATTTACTTTTCCTTTCATAGAACTGAAGAAATCTGACTTAGAAAAGGAAGGCTCATTTAGATGCATTTGTTAACTTGCATCAAAATGTGAAGCCCTCTCTCTTCCAACATTATTTCCCCCAAAATAAGTGAGTGGAAAAGAGGGATTGCATTTTGATGGTTAACAGTACTGAGGCACCCAACATGCCAGGAAAGGATAGTACTGCTTCTTTTATGTGCATTAGTTCCTTAGCTTTTACAACAATACTCAAAACAACACTTGGAGACAGAGGTTATCACCAGTTCCATTTTACCAGTGAGGAGAGTGAGGTTCAGAGAGGTTAAGAAAGTTGGTCCAGGTTGCAGAGCTAGGAGTATTATGTCTGTGCAGATGATTGAGTGTGTGTTTCATGTGCCAAGGTCAGGTGTGTTTGTGGAGAGGAGTAACGCTGCATAATTCATCCAATCAGCCTCTAATGCTCATGTTTAGGTGCTGATTTCCTCTTGTTGGGCCTGCATCTTGTTTCAATTCATATTAAGATCTCAGTACCGTACTTCCTGGTTCCCAGAATTTACATAGAAGTTAGTTTCCTGTGATTCCCTTTAAGAAGCTGTAACCAAAGTGTTCCCCAGATTTTGCTTTGTTAACAGTCCTGCTTTCAATGTCAATAGATTAGGCGTGAAACAACTGCAATGGAGAGTGCAAGAGTTTCCTACCTCTTTATTAATCAATGCAAAGGTAATTTTGTGTGTGTGTGTGTGTGTGTGTGTGTGTGTGTGGTACACGGGCCTCTCACTGTTGTGGCCTCTCCTGTTGCAGAGCACAGGCTCCGGACTCGCAGGCTGATCGGCCATGGCTCACGGGCCCAGCCGCTCCACGGCATGTGGGATCTTCCCGGACCGGGGCACGAATCCGTGTCCCCTGCATCGACAGGTGGACTCTCAACCACTGCGCCACCAGGGAAGCCCACAAACGTAATATTTTTCATAACAATTTCAAATGTTTCAAAACGCTTTACCTTGGTAACAAACCAACAGTGGTCTTTGCCGCTCAAATAGTTTATTTTTTATTCTTTTGTTTTCTTAAAACACATTGACCTTTAAAATTTTTAATCTTAGACATGCCCCCCTATTTTCCCTATGAGGCCTTGTTATAGTAAACCTACAGCCCTGTTGATCATCTTTCTCCGAACAAATCAAAACACATTACAGATAAAGCTTAATGAAGTAAGAAGTCCTAAAATGCTTTTTAAAAAAAACTTTGAAAATTAATCATGTATAAAGAAAACTCTTAAAACTGACACGTTTGTGTCTCAGTTTTACTCATGGAGAAAATGCGGTGAAAACAGGTTAAAGTTTGTTCAAAGTGCTCTCCTCGGGCACCTCAGACACTGTGAGGTTATTCAAGGCAGTCTGTGGAAATTTTTTGTTTGATTTTAAGACAAGTAGCTTTCACTACCATGGCGTCAATGTGTCTGCTACCAAGGTATTCCCATATGGAAATCTGACCAGAACTCCTTTTCTTTCAAAGGACAAGTTATATGGATAAATTCTCCTACTCTGCAAACTGCTGTACCTGCTAAAGGCCTTAGAGTCAGAAAAGACGACACACCAGTGACTCTTGCTGCTTTTAGAAGTACTAGCGGTATTAGGATCACTATTTGAAAAAGACAGTTGCAAATGCAGATTGGGCTTCTTTACTTTGATTATTTTCCTTTCCTTTAATTTTCCTCAAAATAAGGCCGATAAATCTCATTCATCTTATAATTCACAAATGTTCATTGTGATTGTCTTTCAGCTGCTGAAGTACCTATAGGGAATCACAATCTAACCTTGTAAGAAGTTGCTGGACCGAGCTCTTCTGTCACAAATTATGACACACCAGCGCATTAAATTTATCTATTTTACCGTCTACATTTCTCCAAAGGCAAGGTGAACCGATTAAAATATTTTTATACTCATACATTGTTAGATTTTTTGTATATTAAGGAAGTGCATTATTCTGACAAATTTAACATGAACAACTATAATTTTTATAATTATATAATTTTAATTATAAATTAAATTTGTGTGATAATTTCACATTTATAGTCACACCTGTGCTCCTATTTACTTCTCTAAACAAAGAACACCAAAACAGAAATTATTACCCCTATTTTTACAGAGAATGAAAATGAGACTCTAAGGTGTGAGTCACCACACAGTGACTGTGTGTGTGTTTATGTGTGGAGGTGAGCTGTGGAATTAGAATTCAGGTACATTGGTCCTCGTTAGGGATCTTTTCCACCATTGCCCCTGTTGTCTTTACAAAATGAACTGAGTTGTGAAGCACTCACTGCAGGCTTCCACTCTGGAATTTTAAAAAATCTGGATGCAGGAGGTTTGCTTTGTTTTGTTTGTCAAGTGTGGGTACCACAAAGAACCAGCTCCATTGCTATCACATAGTCCATCTCCATTTTCTGGCTCCAGATCTGTCTCTCTTCGTGTTGTCGTCATTACAGAATTCTTAGAGGAAGTAAGGTTTAAAGGATAACTGGTGTTTAGTATGTGTGTGTGACCCTCACTCCTTTCCTTACTTCTCTCTTCTCATATCTACCCACTCCAAATATAGGGTGGAGAGGAGTGGGTGGAGTTGTAAAGGAAACTTACAGTGAAAAAAAATTAGAAATAACAGCAGCATCTCTGAGGCAGTTTCTCTCATTCAAAAATTATAGGGTGGGTTTCCCTGGTGGTGCAGTGGTTGAGCGTCCGCCTGCCGATGCAGGGGGCGCGGGTTCGTGCCCCGGTCCGGGAGGATCTCGCGTGCCGCGGAGCAGCTGGGCCTGTGGGCCGTGGCCGCTGAGCCTGCGCGTCCGGGGCCTGTGCTCCGCGGCGGGAGGGGCCGCAACGGTGAGGGGCCCACGTGCCGCAAAATAAATAAATAAATAAATAAAAATTGTAGGGTGAAATAAAATATCTGAACTAGAATGCTGTTTCTCCTTGTTCTTATTCTACCTGAAGTCCCTGGAGGATAAACTGAGAAGTGGATGTTTTGGTAATGAACCCAAAATAATGTATCTCAAGCTGGGGAGCCGACTCTCAGTCATCCAGTTTATTTATTCATTCAACAAATAATTATTGGCACCCACAATATATGTCAAGCATCATTCTAGGTGAATGATAAATATTTGCGAACAGAAGAAAGATCCTTACCATCGTGGAGCTTACATGCTAGCAGGGTGAAACAGACAATAAACAATAAATATAATAAGAAGTATATCCGGGGCTTCCCTGGTGGCGCAGTGGTTGAGAGTCCACCTGCCGATGCAGGGGACACGGGTTCGTTCCCCGGTCAGGGAAGATCCCACATGCCGCGGAGCAGCTGGGCCCGTGAGCCATGGCTGCTGAGCCTAAGCGTCCGGAGGCTATGCTCTCCAACGGGAGAGGCCCGCATACCGCAAAAAAAAAAAAAAAAAAAAAGAAGTATATCCTATAGTATACTAGAAAGTGATAAGTACTTTGAGCACATTTGTAAGGGTATGGCTCCTAGAATCAGACTGAGTCTGAACCTTAGCTCTACCACTCCCTAGCTGTGTGACTTGGGTAAGTTACTTACCCTCTCTGTGCCCCAGTTTTCTTATGACTATAAAATAGACAAGACAATAGGGTCTACTCCATAGGTTGCTATGTGCATTTGATGAAATAATACCTGGCAAGCATGCCTGATTGATAGTAAGAGCCACATAACTGTTTATTAAACAAATAGCTGCTGTGGGAAAAAAATTAAAAAGAAGAGCAGCATGAAAGTTAGGGAGTGTGGAGCCTGTAGTTTTTTATAGGGTGGGCAGGTAATGTTTGGGAAGAAAACATACGAGCAGAACTTGAAAGAGGTGAAAGAGACAAACATATTGAGAAGAGTAGTCCGAACAGAGGAAGTGACCTTGGTGAATGTCGTAAGATGAACGTGGGGCTGCTAAGTTTTGAGAACTGCCAGGGAACCAGTCTGGCTTGAACAGAGTGAGTCTGGGGTTCAGTTAGGGGCTGGAAGGCCGCAGGGAGGAGTTTAGCTTTTATTTTAGGTGTGAAATGAGAAGTGATTGGTAGTTTTAAGGAGAGGAGCGGCATACACTGACTTTTCTTTTGAAAACGATTACTATGTTGCATTGAAAATAAACTGAAAGGGTGGAAAGGCCAAAAGCAAGGTCTTTTGGGAGGTGATGATGGCTTATACCTGGGTGGTTACAATGGAGATGGTATGAAGTGTGTGGATTCTGCATATATTTGGAAGATAAAGCCAAAAGGAGCTCCTGATAGATTGCATATATAGTGGGTGCAGGAAAGAAAAATCAAGAGTGAATCCAAGATTAAAAGTTCTCGTAATGATTTCTCCTCTCTGCTCTCCTTACCTACAATTTTATTCATACACCCCCGTTTCCTCTTTTTATCTAATGCCAAGAGAGCTCTGAGCCTAGGAAAAGTCATAACGTAGGGAAAGGAGACAGTGGGACAGAAGAGAGAAGCAAAATCCATCTGGAGGAGGAATTTCAAGCTGACAGTTCCTCCCACACAATATAGTGGAAAACAGTTCCAAATGGAAAGAGATACAAATGGAAAGCCTCGATGGTCCTGTTCTTACACTCCCTAGTTTTGTGGGTTATCTTTCACCAGATGAGGCAGGATCAAGACGTTTCTCTGAGCTGGCGTGGATTTCTATATATCTTGATTATGGGAAACAAAAGGTTAGGAAATCTAAAAATAAATATTGGTGCTAAAATCTATCTTTGAAAAATGTAGGCTTTTAATCTCCTCTCTCTCCTTCCCAAAACTTTGTATCATTTCATTTCCTTCCTTCTCCATGTGTGGACATAAACTGTATCTAAATAGCTAAACTGTCAAAGAATAATCGATAAGTTCAGGAACTGACACTGACTTTTTCCAGATAAGTCCATTAAGCTGGTTATACCTGTCTCTACATAGGACCAGCCCAGTACCACGAATGCACTCCAAACGGTGATTTTCTGAAGGAGGTTGTCATATGGAAAAAATCTTCTTTGTCCCATTTTTCTTGCTCCCCCAACATTTCTTCCCATCCTCTCTCTTTTCTTCTTGCTTCCCTTCATCCACTCTTAGTAACTGGGTATTCATACATAAAAGCCATTTATAGTTTGATGCCTCAAAGCCCTCATATCTATTAAACTACAGTCTCCTTTAGAAAGGAATTTCCTCAAACCTGACCACATTCATTCACTCATTAACAGATGTTGTGGCCCCAGGCTGCATTTCTGGGGAGTAGGTAGAGGGAAGGGATTCATCGACATCTTCTGTCAGAAGTCAGTAAGCTATTATTCAGCCCTCCCGGGCCCTAAGCAGGTGTTCTTTCCTTTCTTCTGACAATAGCAAAGGTTCCCAAGACCCCAGATGACAGTCTCTACATTAGTACTTACTGGCTCCACTGACAGGTGTTTCTCTGTATAACCAGACAACAGGTGTTTGCCTGGTGCAGCCTGCCAAAAGCCAAGGAGCCAGAGTAGAAAACAAAGCCCACTTGTGAAAATGATTACTGTAATTAAGAGCTATGGTAATGCAAACGTTGAAAACTCATACACATTCGCAGTTACACTCTCCCAAATTCTCTTTTCCCCTGGATAGAGGAAATGACAGACTACAGATCACCCAGCATTACGATATACTTTTAAATGCTAAAGTTCTCACTTCTTTGGGGGAGAGATTGAAATGATTATTAAGGCATCTTTTGAAACCATTCCTCTTAAGGATCCTCATTTAGAATTTATGTCATTGTGCATTTGGGGGATTACAAGGCAGTGTATGCTGAAGGAGACTGCCTTTGAGGGGCTTATGATTTACTTGAGCGCCCCATATATATCCATGAGAAAAGTGAAACAGCTAATCAATACTCAAATCACAATACGTTTGGTGGTGACCCTCATTACGGCAACTACCACTGTGTGCCCCACGGCCTCCCGGCAGGAAATTGCCTCATTTACAACCAGGAAAAGTCTTGATAGTAATATGCTGTGTGCTTCTCAACTCCTCCCCTAGGAAGCATACATGAGCTTCAGAGCTAGGGCAGATAGCAGAATGGTGTGCATAAGGTAAATATTTCTTTTTTAAAAATCTGAGAACATACATCAGTCACTCATTTGTGTTTCAGGAGCTAAGGATCCTCTCACTGCTCCGATCTGAGTGGAATGAAAAACAAAGGGTGGAATGCACCAAGGGTTAGGACAGAGGTCAGAAGACGTCATGGACTTTATCAATATGATTTTCATATTATGCATATATGATCACAATATGCAAAATAAATTATAACTGTTAAGTCCCTCTGCTCCATTTTCAATCCCATGTTTACATGGGAGCTGAAGGGAGGCATGTGGGTAGTTCAATTCTAGCTGTTGCATACTGTGATTACTATTACTATTAATTTTGCCATCAGGAGCTTCTTTATTTTAACAAATTTACAGAAGTGGAAAACTTACAGATATTCTTTTTGTCCAGTAAACAATATAATTATTATTCATCATATATGGTTTAAAAATGCTTATACAATTTTCAATTTTGTAGGCCTTTATATTCTCCTCTCCCAACTCTCTAGCCAAGTTTAAAATTTTTATGCCTTTTATTTTGATTTCCTTAGTGTATTATATACTAAGATCCTATTTTATTTCAGTTTTCTATAGTTATTATTATTATTTTTTTTTTTTTGCGGTACACAGACCTCTCACTGTTGTGACCTCTCCCGTTGCGGAGCACAGGCTCCGGATGCGCAGGCTCAGCGGCCATGGCTCACGGGCCCAGCAGCTCCGCGGCACGTGGGATCCTCCCGGACCAGGGCACGAACCCGTGTCCCCTGCATCGGCAGGCGGACTCTCAACCACTGAGCCACCAGGGAAGCCCTCTATAATTATTAAAGGGATAAGTAATGTATTATGATTCACTAAAATAAAGTAATAAATAATTTACATACTGTGATTATTAAATACTTTTATACTGTGATTGCCAAAAGAACGGTCCTGGATTTTTCAGCTAGGTATTTTTCAATGTAAAAAAAAAAAAACATTGAAAGAAATAAAAAAGGCAGTTCACAAATAATTCTTCTAGAGGACACAGGAATGGGACGCTTTTTTTTTTTTTTTAACAGCTTTTGGTTAAGCTGAAAAAGATTTTTGGGCTTCTCAGAAAGTTCTTGATTATAAAAAAAGTATTTCTCTAGAATGTGATGTCTAAAGTTTTATTGGGAAAAAAACTAAACCGAAGCAAAACATCCACTTGATATTGTTGGAGATATCTTTCAAATTCTGTGTACTTCCCTGCCAACAGTTGCATCTTCAATTTTGGTCCCCATACTGCTTTAACAACTGAAGAAAAATAAGCATCTTATTATGGGAAAAAAAAACTGTCTGTGTGGACTGGTTCTCAGACTTAGTCTGAGAAATCAGCTTTGATCAAATTACTTTCTGAACAAATGACCTTTGACTGGGTCGGTGAAAAGATAGCCCATGTGTCCCAGGTTTCAGCAGCTTCCTATCTGTTTATCACTGGTACCAGGCTTGGTGTCACTTCTGTTCTCTTCCTCCTGTCTCATTTGGCACAGAAGGGATGTCCTAGAAGAGGACACTGTGCTTCCTTTCTCTTCATCCCCCCACCCTCATTTTTCCTGAATGAGTGCCCATTTGCTTATGGCCTGTCTCTCTGGATGCAAACCAACAATAGCAGCAACTCTAATTCACCCTCTTTATCTCTCATGATAAAGATGAGAGATGAGAAAAGTCTCTGATTCCTCACTCTTTTTGCTACCTAACCCACTTCTTACTGAGAATTGAGACTGGAAGTACCACACATCTCCTCTTATGCTCAGAACGACCTCTCTAGACATTATTAGATACAGATTGTGCCAGGAACAAAACCCATCATAAAGGCAAAGTGGGCTCTGTTTGGGTCAGGGGATGGTGGCATGATCTCAGATCACGACTTTTGTACTCATATGTAGCCAGCACAAGGAAATACATCCTCCATCTTCAATGGCTGGCCCTGGACAGGATAAGGGGCTTCTAGTACTTTAAGAGCAGTTATTTCCTGCAATTGGATATTGTGTGCTGAGATAACTGGGGGCCTGTAGTGCTTTGGGACTCAGTGCATGGATGTACCAGAAACTAAAGCAAAACTAGTCACCAGGTTAGTTGGAAAGCACTAGAAATGAGCTTTATGAGAAAAAGTAACGGATTTCATTGAGTCAATTCACAAAAGATCTCTTTCTACTAGCAAGGGCTGCTTTGCTTTCTGACTCCACAGATATGGAGGAGACCAGCTGCCTGTGGCCATTTCAAAACAGTTGCCTCTTCAGCAAGAAGTAATAGACCCTGGAGAAAGATGAAGAGATCTAACCTCCGGACCTGCAGAGTGCCTAATGACTCTGTCAGCATCCTGCCTGTGCACCCTCACTCTCTTGTTTCTTTCCCGCACAGCCAGCCCTTCCCACCCTGCTCAGCCTGCTCAGGGCTCCTTTAGCCACAGACTGTTTGTTCCTGTAATTGCTGCCAACTTGGCTGGTGAGAAGCCAGGCCTGGAGGAAATAGAGGGTCCTGGCAAGAACACGGACTGACGGCCCCAACAGGGTCAGCGCCTGAGTCCTCCCACAATGCAATTGTGCCTCCGACAAAAATCCTATGGAACTAGAAGTGATTGTGGGGTCACCAGGGACCTGGTTAGCAAAAAGCAGTGCTGCTGTCTGGATTCAGCCTCTGAGTGTGTGGAAGGGTGGCAGGGATGGAGAGGGAGGGCGGGATTCAAGCCCTTCACTTAGGAAAAATTTCCGAAATCCTCTAGGCTTTTGTCTGCTTGAATCAAGCAAAGAAAACCAGTCCTTGCCTTGAATTGCAACAAACCAGACTAGGCAAACCTCATAGATTGTGGGCACCTCCAGCAGAAGAAATGAGGAGAGACTGACTTGCTCTGAACAGAAGCCTGTGCGAGGTCCACGGGGACCCTGGCAGCCTCGTTCGTGGGTTGGAGAGCCTTCCGGGCACTGTGGTTTGCACTGCCCAGGGTTGCTCATCCTATCCCACCATCTATCTCTGGTCCTTCCCTCCATCACAGTGTGATGCACTGTAGGACGGACCAGGCTTTGGCCTCTCCGCTGGAGCTCTGGTCTCAGAGACCTCCAACATCTGTTTACAACCAGAGGAGGGTTATACTTAGTAAGCTTGTCCCTCGGGTGAAGGGAAGCTTGTCTTTGCCCTGATCTCTTTCTTCCTAGACTGTTAAGTGGCAGCCTGAGGATACAAGTCATTGTATCTTGCTTTGAATTGACTCCTGTTGCTAGTAACTGGATCACAGCTATAGCTACAAAAGACCTACAAGAAATTCATCCTTTGGTTCCCACACAGAACTAGGGGAGGCCTGGAAAGAAAGTTCAGGTGCTGGGGCTAGGAAAGGTGAACCTGAGGTGGTGAGGCTACAGAACGTGAGGCCGAGGGATTGAAGAGATGAGGAAGGTAAACCCGAAGAGATGGGGACCAGAGCTATGTCTAGATGACTGGTGGGACCCGTTCACCTGTTAGTTTTTCGGTGCCCCGTCCAGTGGAGATGAGTGGAAACTAGGCTTTATCTCTGCAGGTAGCCAGGAGCCTGCACCTTCTCCCCGACCTTGCTTCCGCGGCAGGGGGAGCGCATGAATCAAGAACAGCACGGCACAGCGGCCGCGGGCGCGTCTCCGCCTATGCCCTGGCGACCTTCACCAGGCTCACTGGCCTGTGAATGGACTGAGGGATCGTCTCCAGCCAGGGGGCTTTTGATGATCCAGAAAATAACCAGAAAAAAGAAAAAAAAAAAAACAAGTGGCACAGGCTTGCACTCTCTTTTGAGTGGAATTTATGGGAGTAGAGCCCGGGTAGCCAAGACCGTGAAATGAGAATTTTTCCGACCGCAGATTTGCGGTGGACCCAGGCTCCGCGGATCTGCTGCGCCAAGCGTGAGGCAGCGCGCTGGCCAGGGAGGGCGCAGCCGGGAGCGCAGGGCGACTGGCTCCTCTCTCGGCGGAGCTGCGGAGAGAGGGAGTTTGGCTGTTCAGTGCATGGGACAGGCGCAGTGCTGTCTTCTTTCACTGCTCAGTTTTTGCAGGTCTTTACATTAAAAAAAAAAAAAAAGACCCAAATATATGTTCAACCCTCTTGTAGATTTTTAAAAGGTTACTGGCACCCACCCTACTTGCTCACGCACACCATACCGATACAGTTTTAAGGGCGCACTTAAAAAAATAAAAAGCCTCCTAGCATCCAGGAGAGTTGAGAAGGAACCTGAGGTCTAGTTTGCCAAACTCAGTCACAAGAGCTGGTCAGTGCTCTCCACTTAGTGAATGCTCTGCTTTTCTGAAAGTTTCAACCTCAGACCCCAGAGGAGGTCGGAGTGCACCTTGCCACCCTCCAGGCTGAGCTGGGCTAAAACCTGAGCAGGTGTCTTGACCTTCCTGGGCCATCCCTAGACAAGAGTTTGATCCCCAGCTGGAATCTTGCAGGACGTGAGAGGGATACGGGAATGGTTGTTTCACTGGGGGTGGGGCTTGAGGAGCTGAAAGAAAGAAGAAAAGAAAAGGCGTAATCTCAGTTCCAGAGGCTCAGCCCCAGAGTGGTTTTGACCTCCTGGGTTTGGGAAGGAGGCTGATAATGCCTGATAGTGTTTCCAGTGAGACACAAGCAACTGGATTCACTTTGGAAAATCTTTGTCACTTGAGGAATGGGTGACACACAGGGAAACTTAGTGATGGCATCCAGCACCACCAATGGGTCTTAAACCCCGACAGCTTTTTTAGAGACCCAAGGACATCACTTGCAGAAAGCACAGTGCCCAGGCCCAGCATTCCACAATCATTCACCCTGGAAAGAGGAAATGCCAGTCAAGTGGATAGTCCTGAGGGACCACCCATCCTCAATGTCCACTTTCAGGATTGCCTTGCAAGGGTCTGCTTACCTGTGGTGGTTAAACCAGAAGCAAAAAGCTTGAGCCTAGCACAGCGGAAAAAGAAGGGGTGTTCAGCCCAGGACAGCATCTTATATAGTGCCAAGGCCATGCACATCTATGTGTGATGTGCCCTTTCTTCCCCACCCCCCCACCCCGTGGCTTCACTAAGTTGTCCAGTTGATTTTCTGTTTACAGCTGCCTTGATGTTAAGTATTCTAACCATGGGAGATTTCCAATCCTGAAAAATAAACATATGTTTTATATGCTTTTCATTATTGAGATAGGAATCCTTAAGTGGGTACTCAAAAATGGAGAAAGCCACCTCTTAGCATCAACCTTGGCTTATATGAATTGACGTTATCGGTCCAAATCACAGCCTTTTCATTAAAATGAGCAATGAATAATGTGCCAGAGTGTAGTTTAAAGCTTCAAATATGTTTTCAGATGGAAATATTTCAAGAATGCAAGCCAGGTATATTTCTCAGATAAATGACAGTAGGGGCATTGCATACACGGGAATTCTCCGTTCTCAGGTTTCCTGAAATCCAGCGCGCGCATCATTAATCATTCATTGGAGTCGGCCTTCAGTCAATGGCAGCTCTGAGTAAGCTGAAGCGAGCCGTTAGCTAATCCTTCCTGCCACGGGGATCCTGGGGCGAGAGAGGACAACTGGACAGTTAGTCACATGTGCTAGTGCCCAGACCCTACCCCTCTTGCCCGGCTCCGAGCACGGTGTGCGTGTGCGCTCACTCTCCCGGGCGCAGACCTAGAGCTTCCCAGAAGGAAAAACAAATTCGGTGGCATTATGCTTAGCGCGCGACCAAGAGTTTCCCAACAGGAAAGCAGCTCGAGCCCTGGCGTAAAGGCTTAGGGCTGCTCTCTAAATGCTGAGTAAATCCATTCATTAGCTCTTTAGTAAATCAGTAGCACCAACAAAAGCCTTCTCCCCACCGCGCCACACCAAAGCCTTCCAAGTTGCGCTGCGAACAGTTGCAGCGGTGGGATCCTGGCCGCAAACACTAGCAGCGGTGGGATCCCTCGGCGGGACGCAGTTCCCGAGAGATCCCTGGGGCAGGGGTTGTAACAGTCGGGTCTGCTGGGCAAAGGGAAGGGAACCTGGAAACTGTGTCCTGGGTAGGCGAGAGCGCATTGCTGGGACGCAAGCCTGCGGCAGAGGTGCGAGAGACGAGAACTCACTCCCACGTTTCACCCTCCCATTCCCGTGACTGCCCCAGGAGGACTCCAGGGCTCGCGGGGAGCTGAGTTCCGCGCAGCGTTGGCTCGAGTGGAGGGTGGCCGTGTGGCGCGTGAGAAGTGCTGGGGTGCGTGGCCTCGGTGTGCGCGCGCCCAGCGTCGGGGCGCAGCTTCTCTCCGCCTGGCTTCTCCTCCCACTCACCCTCTCCCGTCTCCTCCCTCCTCCACACCCCCGCCCCCGGGACGGCGAGGCTCCCTCCCCGCACCGGCCGGAGAGTACACAAAGCGGCGGGTGAGGGGAAGCCTCGCAGGCGTGCACCGAGCAGTGAGATCACTGGCGTTATAAATATCCCAGTGCCAGCGCCGAGATCCGTTCGGGTGGCCTCTCTCTCTCTCCCCCTCTCCCTCTCTCTTCCCCGAGGCTATGTCCACCCGGTGCGGCGAGGGGGGCAGCGCCAGAGGCACACAGCCGCGCGCGGGCTACAGAGCCCAGAACCAGCCCTGCAAAATGCACTTAGGACCCCCGCGGCTGGAAGAATGAGCTTGTCCTTCCTCCTCCTGCTCTTCCTCAGTCACCTGATCCTCAGCGCCTGGGCTCAAGGGGAGGAGCGCCTCGCACCCAAAGGGCAACCCGGACAGGCTGCCACCGGTAGGAACCCCGGAGGAGCCAGCAGCAGCCGGAGCAGCAGTAGCACGAAGTCTTCCTCTTCTTCCTCTGTCTCCTCCTCCCCCGGGGCTCCTCTGGGCAGTCAAGGAAATGGCTTGGAGCAGAGCAGTTTCCAGTGGACCCCCTCGGGGCGCCGGACCGGCAGCCTCTACTGCAGAGTGGGCATCGGTTTCCATCTGCAGATCTACCCGGATGGCAAAGTCAATGGCTCCCACGAAGCCAATATGTTAAGTAAGTTGCCTGCTCTCCTACAAACCCTGTCCTAAGCGGGCGGCGGGAGTCTCGGGAGGGGACAGCTGGTGATTCCCTGGTCTGCAAGCCCACCTTCCGGAGCCCCGGCCACTGGGATCCAGCCGGCCCTCGAAACAGCCGGGCGGGTTGGGTGGAGATGCGTCTACGTGGCGGGCACACACTTTCCCCTCTCGTGGGTACGAGGAATGGCGATTACTGAGGTATAGGCTACCCGGAGGCTGGCGCAGACAGGCACCTTGTTTCCAGTTTGCCCTGGTCCCAAAGAGGAGCTCCAGCCAGTGCCTGGAGAAAAAACAAAAATCTCCTTTCTCCTCGTTTAGCTTCTGTTTACCAGACTCGCATTTTTCACTGGGCATCAAAGCGCACCCCTTTTCCCTGCCCATAACTGAACAGTTTTATTTAGAATAATCAAATCTCACATACTGCCCCTCACAACGGCTACCACAACGCCAAATTAATATTATATATAATGTATATATACATATGTGTATACGGATATGTCTATTGTAGATACGTACATATTTACACATTATATACATATAGAATATATATGTATATTATACGGGAGACCAGACATTCCCTGTTTGGAAGAAGACAGTGATCTAGAAAACTGGACACGTTTAGAGAGGGAGACGTGATGGACATTAGAATTAATAATTGCGGAGTTGGGTTTAGCACCTTTTAGTATCTTGAAACCATGACCAGACCTTGTGAGGAAGAGTGGCCTGCCTTTGGTCCCTCCCCAAGGACAATTAGGGGAAAGTTCTTTATTTTAGAAGAAATTCAGAGGCGATTCAATTTGGTACAGGTGAAAATTTTGTAGGTTTTTTTTTTTTAAGCCAAGTTTTAAATTTTCTTTCGGAGTTTAGCTCTCTCTCTTTCCCTCCTTTCTCATCTTCTCCTTCCTTCCACCCCGTCTGAGTTTTCAGACCATCACTGCCATTCCTCTGATTCCTCTCACTGCCCCTCTAGGCAGCAGAGGGGAGAGATGATTTGCGGTTGTATGCGGGACTGGGGAGATCTCTGCGGGCCTTTTTCTCCGTAGGGCCAGATGGTCTTCCAGCCGGGGTTAGTCCAACAGATAGAAGCACAGCCCGGGCCTTAGAGGGACCCAGGGAGAGCGGAAACATGGCCAGGAGATACCGATGCGCACACGGTCACCGGCTCCGGAGTGTCAGCCTGGTGGCTCCCAGGTGTACTTAACTTTCTCCGTCTCAAACCAACTACCCGATGGGTTTCTTCTTACCCAAGCTCCGGAGGAGCGCGGGCTCCACAGAGGGGCTGGCATCTGGCAAGTGTTGGAGTTGTGCACGTCTGTGGGATGACTGGCCGGCAAGCTTCCTCCGGGGGTTTCAGGAGGCTGGAAGTGGAAGAGCTGGCGGTTCGCGCCGGAAGGGGAGCGGGTCCACGCCAGCCTCCTGCCCCTGACTGGTCTTTCGGGCTCTGCCGCTCCAGCTGTCTGTGTTGCACGTGGCGAGGTGGCCTGGAGCAGCAAACACGAGAGGGACCTTACCTGTCTGCCCCAGCGAGTCTCAGGCCCTCCCACACACTCCTTAGAGGTGTCTGCTTTTATGTTTTAAGGTTCATTACACTCACTAAGCAACTGACCATCTTCGGTGATAAAAGGCAAGGTCAGTTAGGGCGAAGGGGAATTTCCTGAGATTTAAGGGTAAGCAAGAGTTGTGTCTAGTTCAGTATTTCCATTTGTCCTCATTTTGTCCCACCAAACTCTTTTCCTCCACCAGCCATCAGAGCTCTATTCCCCACTTCTAGTAGTATTTTCCCCTTTCACTTACATGAACACTGTTTCTATTCTGTTCTTCTTGCAGTTTATCCAAAAAATCAGCCTCAACAGAGGATAACTTCTGTGTTCCCAAGGGAACATCCAAAGTTAGCCTGCAAGGAGGGCAGATTGGACCCCATGGGGTAAAAGGATGTGTGGGAGGTGGGTTTCGGTGTGCTAGGGATCTCTGAAAACCAGACTTATTCCCAAGATATTCACCCTCTTCTCTTGGAAGAAACCATAAGAGACAAAGATTTTTGCAGCTTAGGCCTTGTGGAGGGGAAATTGTAGAAAAGGATAGAAAGGAAAATGAGAACAGATCAACAAAGAACACATTCAGCTAAAGAAGACATTGGCCAGTATTTATTTCCAAGGTACATTTTATTTTAACATCCACTTTGAAAGATATCTAACAAAGAACAGACACAAAACACTGCTTTGTTTCTTAAACAAAACTGAAGTGCCTAAATAAAACTTTCTTAATTTAACGAACACTTTCCTAATTCATTTCAGTTTATAACAGCCTTTCAGAGTTTAGTCTGTGTCTTTCACTTGGCTTGCAATCATTCACTTATTCATTCATCCATTTATTCATGTACCCAACATAGGATACCTAGCTCACCAAGCTTGTTATTTCGATTACTTTTGGGTTAGTTGGGATTTTTTTTTTTCCTTTGCCTTCCATAGGTTTTTCTCACAGAGGAAAGTATAATTTAAGTGTTTAAATCATGGTGATTTTCAGCTTTGTGATGTCTGGAATGTTCAACAATATATCATAAGATTCCGCTACCATAGATCCATGAAGAATTTATGAAATACGTCATGTTTAGAAGGATAGCAAGTAATTTGGAAGTTTAAAATGAATCTCTGTCTTTAAGTAGCTGTGAAAGAGAAACAGGACCTGCTAATTGCAGTTGGTCATATACCTCTTTGTAGATAGCACTTGATGGTTTCCTGATTCATAATGTAAACTCAGGAGTTGTTTATGGAATGTTGGTTAGAGTAGATGAGGAACCATTTGTCCAAGTCTCTCAAGAGAAACTGAGCGAGCTCGGACCATGAGGATCATGGAGAATACATCAGTTTTACCTCATCATCTAATTCTACGGTCTGTGAGTTAGCAGTGATAGAAAACTTACATTATTTTGTCACAGCTTGCTACTTCTGTAAAGAGTCAAAACTTTGCCGTGCCAAACATTCTAACAGGTTCTTTTAAACTCAATAATTTTCTGTAATATTTGTCAGAAGAAATAAATATATGTTGGAATATATGTTTCACAACTATCTTTTGACATTAAAATTTTTGCAAACTGTGAATATTTTCTAGTTTGGCTATCAGAAGTACACTGACCATAGATTTGAAACATGATTTGTTTAGTTAAGGAATACCACTTAATATATTCCTAGCTTCTCTTATACAGTAGTTATCTCAGGTTTTGAAGACAGGTAAAAGAATCAAGCTCATTGCACATAAACTCTTATTATAAGGAAATACTAGGGAAGGGTGAAGAAAGATGGGCAAGACAAGATAGGTGATAAAATCCCACTACTGAATAGAAACAAAGACTTTGTGTTAATTTCTATGCTTTCAAATTTAGTTCTAAAACAATGCTTCTATTGGCTTATCTTGGGCCATTGAAGAATAGGCAATCAAGTAATTGTCAATTTAGGGAGTGAAAGCTTAAGGCTATAGCTACACAAAGCCAAACTGTTCACATAAAATATAGAAATTCCAATTATGTATTTTGGCTAAACCAAACCCTCAGTTTTACTAACTTAAAAAAATCTGAATTCACTATCAATTTTGATGTTAATGTACAGTCAACCTTTGTATAGTCCCCAAAGCCTAAATAAACCAGAACCTCTATCTTCTGTATGGAAAAACTCAAGTAGGAAATTTCTATGTTGCTAACTTAATCAATGAAGACTACTAAACTGGATATTTCAAGACTCAGATTTGATAAAGGCATGGCATATTTGTTGCTGTGTGAGCACAAGTAGAGAAACTTCAGTTTTAAATGGTTTTTCTTGGGGCTTCCCTGGTGGCGCAGTGGTTGAGAATCTGCCTGCTAATGCAGAGGACACGGGTTCGAGCCCTGGTCTGGGAGGATCCCACATGCCGCGGAGCAACTAGGCCTGTGAGCCACAACTACTGAGCCTGCGCGTCTGGAGTTTGTGCTCCGCAACAAGAGAGGCCGCGATAGTGAGAGGTCCGCGCACCGTGATGAAGAGTGGCCCCCGCTTGCTACAACTAGAGAAAGCCCTCGCATAGAAACGAAGACCTGACACAGCAAAAATAAATTAATTAATTAATAAATTCCTACCCCCAACATCTAAAAAAAAAAAAGATTTTTCTTTGAGGATTTTTCAGATGGGC
Source organism: Phocoena sinus (assembly GCF_008692025.1). Lineage (NCBI taxonomy): Eukaryota > Metazoa > Chordata > Mammalia > Artiodactyla > Phocoenidae > Phocoena > Phocoena sinus. Next base: position 96,700,421 of record NC_045767.1, read on the forward strand.
TGTTGATAGCTTCTGAATACATGGAATATCTGTATTTCTTTCTCATTCACTGAGAAAAGAGAGAAAAAGGAGAATTCTACATAATTGTATCAACCATCATTGATAGAGTCCTAATGTATTAAAAACTCTAGAGGGGACTAAGTAAGAAAATCTATATCCAGAATAATTTTACTTTGTAACGCATACTTATGCTTGTAAGTAAGTGGATTAAACAGTGTATAATCTGAGAGACACTGAGTTCTTGCATCCTTCAACCTAGATGTCAATCACAAAATTCCGCCAAGAGAGAATAACTCCTTCAGTTAAGCACTGTTTTTTTCTTTTGATCCTCTTAAATGTGAACACCCTAGGAAAGATAACACATTGTCACTTGCACTTTAACTCTCTCCCTGCCCCACTCCCCCAGCAGTAGAGGGCCAAAATAGCAGGAGAGTACTAAGACATGTGTCCATACATGTGTACACATGGGGTGTCCTGAAAAGGAAGAGAGGTAGTGAGAAGGTCAAAGAAACAATCCAATTTAGCAAACATTCATTGACTATCTATGATCTGTGAGACATAGTTGGCCTTCCACAGTTTTGCTTAGGGATACCATCTGGGCTTCCACGTGAATTGTAAATTCCCATCAAATTTATTATTACTGAGGAAATTACTGAAATTGAAAAAATAAATCAGTTTTAGAGAAATATTTTCTGGAATTTATATACGTGTGATTTAATGCACATGGGTTTAAAATACTTAGAATTCTTTAATGAGTTACTGAGATTTGGCATGAAAAATCAATAAGCCTGTGATCTTTTTGGGGAGTGGGGGCAGGAGGTTAAATTGTGGAGCTTGTAGAATCTGCTCCTGTATTCTAGGAAAAAAGACATCATGAAATTGCTGTTGAAATTACTTTGGAAACTATGATCTTAACAAGGTTCCTAATATTACACCATAATTACATTATTTAGAACATCATACCAAAGTTGCCTATTTGAAAAAAACAATTATTTTATCTAATCTCATCTTTTTTCTTTCCTGCATTCTTCATAATTTTAAATAGAATGATGTATGTAAAAGTATGTTTTTAAGCTTTCAATTAAATATAATTTTCTTAATATTATAAAATCTTTTCATTCTCAGGCATTATATCATTTTTATACTGGAACTTACAAGAAAAGAAACCATGTAGTATGTAATAAAATAACACTTTCACATATATTATTTCATCTTCCCCATATTTAAAATTTATTGCAATGCAAATTTATATAACACATACATGCAGAATGTACAGTGTATTGGGAAACAAGTTGAGTCAAAATGGGTCTTTCTTAAAAATAGAATATGTTGTCAGAAACCAATAGTTTACATAAGCAAAGCAGTGCTCCCATTAAAGAAGTATGTACAGAGTCCTTTTGTCTTGACCTCTTAAATAATAGCCTGCAAACATATATGCTTAATAAGAATTTTATCTTTTATGCTACCATGTATTTTTTTCCCACTAATACACAATAGATTTGCATTTACAAAACCAGGTAATTTTCCAGACAATGGTATAAAAAACCTTTAACAAAGCAGTACCAGGAGTAAATTGGGGGAAACATATGGTCAAGTCTCCTTTTCTACCAACTCCACATTGTCTCTTTTGTGGCTGTCATTCTACACATAGATGATTTCTCATGTTCTCCCTGTCTCATTTTTTAACAGACATTTACACAGTATTCACAATCACATCCCCCATCTCTGAAATATCCAAAATCATTAATGCTGTTTTTCAATATCATTCTGTAATTTTGATAGAAATATAACTTTGTATCAGATGTTCTATTCATGTTTTATTAATAATATTATTACAGCACTACATTGTGTAGTAAATTTGTCTTTACAAAGGATTCTGTGTGCTTTGTTACTATTTCATAAAATGATAATGCTTTTAAATCTTTTTCGGGTATGCATCACAATCAAATAATTTGCATAGCAAAATCTATTGTAAATAGCATTTTGAAAACATTTTGAAGGAAAGAAATTTTTGAGACAGTTTTTTTTTAGGAGTTTCTTCCTAGAAGCAGAAGTAGTTCCTTTCCAAGTTTTTAGATTTTTTTTGGTTTGTTTTAAAGAAATATCCACTAATAAAGTGGCTGCAGTTTTCTTGAGATGTGTTTTATTTACTCTAGGCTAAGAATGCTTATCACAAGATCAATAGTTCCTTCACGAACTTTCTGATCAAATATTTTTAAGAAATCAGGTTAAATAAATAAGCGACAGTGTTTGCTACAATTATAGGTACTAGGTTGCATTATTCAACGTAAGTGCTCTATAATGATATTCATATATGTGTTTACATGTATTATATATATGTGTATCCACAATACACTGCATTTGGTAAGTTGAACAATTTTATATGTACTTCATATACTGCAGGGGGAGACTGCTATTTTATGAAAATCTGGTGATTTTCTCTATTTGTCATTCATAGTCCTACTGACATATTCTAATTAGAATATGTACTCAAAATATTACAGATTGAAATGTTGAGATGTTTTTTCCCTCCTCCCTCCCATCTTGCTTGCTTCCTTCCTTTCTTCCAGGACAAGTCCTTTTTTAGCTTTAGTGAACCATATTATTTTGTCCTTTTTTTTTTTTTTTTTTTTTGCATTTTGTTGTAGGCAATTAACAAAAAGCTCTATGCTTTTCTTCTGTTCATATAACATTACATACAAGTTTATGGTAAACAGGCAGGAATCCCAATTATATACAAACTATGAGTTTCATCTTCTTAAAATACTCTAAACTGTGGTATGTGACTCTCTTGACCCAGTGGATGTGGACTTTCAAATTATTAAAGGAGACAGAGGGACATCGACTTGATAATTCTGACTACTAAATGCCAAATAGAAGCAATAACGTAATAAATACCTCATTAAATTTTTTCCAGAAAAGTCACTCAAAATGCAAGATGTCTCAAACCATAATCCATCAAACACTTCACTGAGCCAATAGTCTCAGATTACTTATATTGCTTTCAGTATCTTATATATACTCTTTAAATGAGCAACTCACTAAATGATAGAGTGTGATATATATTGATTTATCGATTTGTATTATGATCATTTGAGAAGAGGGATTTCTTTTATGTAAATAAGTATTATTTTCAAGGCTTCCAATGATTTATACTAATCTTGAGTACCATCTTCTGTGCTTTAATATTAAAAGTACTGTATTATCTCTGACAGAAAAACAATGCATGAGAACTGTTTTGTAAAACATTTTAAAAAGTCTTTGCCATTCCTTTAGAACTTGAAAAGATTCTACTGTCAAACATTGATTACTAAAAGTGACTTATCATTTGTAAGGAGAAAAAGAATTACTAATGAAGCACAAATTTTTGAACCTTGAAATTTATCATTTTAAATGAATACTTGAGTGCTAGACCTTTTTATTCCTTTTACATAATAAATGTCGCAAAAAATAAAGATGTTAAATACTTTTTAAAAAATCACAGTGATAAAGAATGGAGACAATCTACGTAGAAATTGAATTCTTCACAATGGTATATAGAAGAGTCTGTGTTTTATTTTGGGATTTCTGTCATCCTAGGTATTTTGGAAATATTTGCTGTGTCTCAGGGGATTGTAGGAATACGAGGAGTTTTCAGCAACAAATTTTTAGCGATGTCAAAAAAAGGAAAACTCCATGCAAGTGTAAGTAGAACCACTTCATATTTGTTAAAGGTGTTATAGAGATTTTACATTTGTAAAGTGGAATGAAGTGATTTTCCAAATTGATAGGACAATTTGTCCAGAGAACTTAATGTTTTTTTGTTTTTGTAAAATTATATGTACATTAAAACAAGAGAAATGTATGTGTTTTTGTAAGTAATCGTTTAAATATTTTATTTACTTGAGAAGATAATATAGAATCCACAAAAAGTTTTAAGGGTAAGTGTATTTGAAAAGAGCATTTTCTAAGTGATTGCCATTATTTATTTCTTAAAAGTGGTCCAAGTGAGGAGAAATATTATGGAAATACTATGTTTTTAATTTACATGTTTATGGTGATTGTGTGTGTGTGTTCAGTAGATCATGTTCTTAATTTTAAAAGCTACTCATGATGTCAAAAATGGAGTCTAAGTAATGTAACATATATTCATATTAATAAGTATGGAGGGAAGAAACCAATAGTGAGAAGACTTTGACCTTTAATAGAGAAATTTAATTTGACTCATTTGAGAAATTTTCATCTTGTTTTTTTATTGCATCAAAAACACTTCTTAAAACTATGAAGACTACTTTTGCACTCTTAAACATTTCTTCAGCCCACTTAACACAGTTTGTAATCAATTCACAAATTATAGATTTCTATGCTTTGTTCTGAAAATGTTCATTACTTGGGAAGCATTAAAATGTTTTAAAGATAATAAAATATATGTAGCTTAGTTTTCCCGCTCACAGGTTCTGTTTATTAATATTAGTAGTATGCACAGCCCTTAAAAGTGATTTATGCTTTTTTTATAGTGTACTGAGTTTTGTCATATTAAGTTATTTTAAAAAGCAATGCTTCTTTAAAGCTACTCCTTTAATCCTTATTCACTTTAATTCTTATTAAACAAATTGGAGAAATATCACTTTTCCAGTTTTCAAAGTACATAGGAAGTTTTAACTGAGTGCAATCAATTGGAACTTGCTAATTATGATTTCTTCTTTACAGACCTTTAAAAAATTGAATGAGAATTTCACTTGGTTTAATGTTTAAGACTTTCAATTTTCCTTTCTCTAGCATCTAAATGTGGTTTGTTAATATCTCTTGGAGGAGACAGTAGAATTCAAGCTATTTCTACAGCTATTTGAGGATTAAATGAGATAATGTATATAAAGCTTGTTAGAACAATGTTACTACTTAATAAATATTACCTATTATTGAATGATAATTTAAATATAGTCTAAATATAATAAACTACTAAAATCTCAGTTTATTAAGATAGATGGGAAATCTTTGGTAACCTCTCTGAGCATGCATTACAAGCATTATAACCAGATTTACTTATTTCATCTTCTGAGCTGGTTACTATATTCTAGTAAACCACAATACAGTGTTCATAAAATAATTGCTCTTTGATTTATTACATATCTTAAGGGAAAACGTTCTTCATTGCTGTGGAAAAGTAGGACATACCATTTTATTTTTTAAAAAATATTTGATTTTTAAAAATCCACATACAAAATATAAAACAATGATCAAATGCATCTACACTGAATAACTTTTCCTCGATCTACTTTAAGGTGGTAAAAGATTGAAACACCTTCAAAATCTAAGCATCATAATAATATGTAATGCCTAAAAAGAAATTCTCTTTTATTGGTTTGCTTGTTTTGGGTGAAAATCTTAATTTTTTAAATATTCTGATCCATGCTTTAGTACATGCAAAAAAATAGACTACTTTGGGGCAGCTTAAGGATAATTGCAACAGAAAGTGAAGTACTACAAATGGATGCCAATTAGAAAGGTCAAACTGAAAGGTTAGGTTACATGATTCCTCTGTCAAATGCAAGTAACAAATTTCCAGAAACTTGACCCAAATGTCTAAGGATGGCTGGCCGAAATAATGCAGATAATGCAAAAACAGCATCTGTTATTCTTTCTCATCTTGGCAGGCTAAAGTTATTTCATGGAATAATGACTTTTAAACAGTACAAAGCAAGCCTTGCTCTTGTCACTCACTGAAGCCCTTTGATATAAAAGTCATTCTGATGACTTTGAGCTGAATTGTAGACAAAAAATTAAGCCCTACGATTATGTGGATTCTTTCTAAACCATTTGTCCAAGCCCACTTTCTCTTAGCATTTATTAGCACTTTTTCTCTAGATGGAAACCTAATTAAATTATAAAGTGATTTATTTTTAAGGAAGTTGAATTTTGAAACAGTATTAATTCTAACCATTATTAGTTTTATGCCAGATGGTTTCTTTCCCCTTTTCAGTTTCTAGTTTAACATGTTGAAAGATTGTTCTTATAGCTAGCTTTAAATATAATTATTTGATTTAGTTTTGGTTTTTACAAAATTTCATCACCACTAAAAATGCTAAAACCCCTTATACTTTTAGGATTAAATGTTGCTTAGGATTAGTGAGTTGCTTTAAATTAATAATTGTGCAGAGGCATTTAAAGAATACCTTTATAATCATTTCAAAAATATACGTATATAAAACCACGTTGTGCATCTTAAACTTAAACAATGTCGTATGTCAATTATATCTCAATAAAACTGGAAAAAAATTTAAATAAATAAAGAGTAACTTTAGGGTTTTATTTACAAAGTAAATGTGAACTATGAATCTAAAGTATTCATATAATTCTGGGGAAAGTAAACCTATAGCGTATTGAGAAATACTCATGGAGAATAGGAGATTTTCAACTTCGTTTTTATAGTAACAATCAGACTATTAAAAATTAGCTACTTGGCAGAGGTAAAAGATTTGCGTATTTCTTTAAAATCTCTTTCATTCACATTATCTCATTACATAGTTAGGTGAGGAAATAGTCTCAGAGATGTTAAATATTTTCCTAAGTTACCACAGGTAACAATTGATTGAACCAGAATTACATAATTCAAAAATTCTCTCTCCTTTTAAATGCTATAATACTTGGTAGGGAAAAGTTAGCTTGAAAGAAGGTATTTTGTTTCATTTGGAACTATTTACACTGTTTTCAGCTATTATTTTATAGGAATTATTAATTGCCTGTTTTAATAATATTTTTGTATTACGTTTTAAAGAATGAATACTGTGGTTCATCCTTAGAATATTTTTGGTTGCTTCTCTCTCTCTCTCTCACTCTCTCTCATTCCAAACCCTTTTGGAGGATCTTTTTTCCCCATCTACTTCTGTGTCTCCTACTTGATTTTAAAGTCTAGAAAGGAGGGGATGTGTGCACCACAAAACTTGTCACAACATTTCATAAATGTTGGTTATTCAGTGTGAAGATGAGTTGCATAGGGAACCCCTTTTAGGATGTACTTTCAGAACAGAAAAGAGATCTGTTTTGTTCACAGAAACTCTTCATTTAGAAAATGCTTCATTGTCAGTGGACAGGAAGATGGTAAACACTATTATCAGGCCAGAAAGTTTAAACTTAGGCAACATATATGCTGATTTCCTTTGTGTGCTAAGTTTGTTAATTTGGTAAGAGAAGTTTTCATTGAACTTCAGCCATCTCGGTGTGCTCTGCTCACGCACTAAGTCAACCTGTATACCCATAGTAATCTCCATGCAGCTCTCCTTAAGACCTTGACTGATAGACCCTAAGTAGACAATGCATTTAAATTCCTAGTGTGCAGGGTTTTTTCAGCATTCTTTACAAGGATGAAGGTGTCTGGTCTTCTTCTCAAGATGCCTTGGGAATCACTGAGACTAAGAGCAGGTAATTGCTTCCCCAAGAGCCATGAGGGTTAGTCAGAGCCTTCACTGTGGCCTGTATCCTCTTTCTCAACTTATTCCCAGACTGAGGTGCTTTGTGGGGCTGAGCACCCTTCTCTTTTGGTCTCTACCTCTGCCTGCCTGTCTGTTCGTGCTCTCTCCTCAGGTTTATTGTCTTTATCCAAAGTTGCATAGGCAGCCTTTCTGGATTTATCTGAGGTGGGTCCAGATGTAAGTGTAGAAGGTCTTGAGTGTGGTGGTGAAGAGCACAGTTCAAGTGTGTCATTCTACTTGAGATACACTGTGTCATTTTACTTAATCTTTCTATTCCTTGGTTTTATCAGCTATAAGTGGAAGAAAATTAAAGTAAAAATACATGGTGATAGTTGAGCATTTTAAATGAGATAATATGTATAAAACACTTAGAATAGTTCCTGGAAAGTATTCAGCATTTAGTGTTAGAACAGATCTTCCTGAATTTGCTCTCAGGCAGCTGTTTGATGATCCTCTATCTCCTCTCAGAATACTTTCTGATTTTGGGGTCAGGCAGCTGTGACCCCCTCAGATATTTAGACCAGCCACAAATCCCATTTATTATTGGCCCCTTTTTTCTTTAGGTCCAAACTCGTCTTGCATACAGTAGCCCCTTTTCTCCTGGGTTTTCCTTTTTTCCAAGGAACCTAATTTGAAAGCAAAATTCCCAGGTTCAAGATCTTAAAGAGGCAAGGATTTCCAATGGTCATAATCTCATAATTTTTTAAGATCCTTCTTGTACATTGTGGTTTTCCCCTTAAAAAATCTCAATCTTGAAAAAGGTGGTTATCATGAATTCTTCAGTCTTTTCATTAAGTATGCATGTTCACTTATTGCCTGTTGGGGAAAAACATTTTAGCTCATTTTAAAGATACAGAAAGAAGCACGTAGTGGAATTATTTTTGTTTCTCAGGGTTTTAGGGAATCATGTTTGGAAGGAAAGCTAATTGCAGAGTTTACGAAATAGGCATGGAATGTGTGCTTGATCAGCCCTAAGCAAGGACTAGAACAGCCTCCTTTCCTGGTTTCAGAGGGCACCAGCTGGCTTGCCCGGGATGAGAGTCTGGACTAGACTTCCTGAGCTGGGGGCAGAGTGAGGATGAGTCCGCAGCCCGTAAAGCTGGGCATGTTTATTGAAAGGGGAAACAGAATCTTGAGTAATGGTTATCATCATCATTAAAAAAATAAGTTATTAAGCACTCCACTCTTGCAGTCAAGACCCTGAGCTATATAATGGCATTGAATAGAAACTCGCCTTGCCCTCTAAGAGCTTTCAATTTACACAGTAAAACTGAATAGCTGGTAATTCAGGTTAAAAAATGGGTTCAGTTTTCTACCTTTGCAGTAAATGTCAGTTTTCTCTTAATTTCACACTACGTAAATCTGGTTAGAGGGCTCATTTTATTGAGGAAATCTGCCTGTGATGAATCGACTTGTAATTTCAGAGATCCATTTCAGCCTAAAGTGAGAGATGGTGTTCTACGTCTTAGATGGTTGGGGAAATGGCACTTGTTTTTCATCAGTATTTTAATATGGAGCAACTTCAGGGCAGGTAGGACGATATAGAAACCTAGGAGATGCCTTGGGTTTGTACAGTGTTACTGAAAGAGTTTGAATCTAGGAATCAGTAGATGAGATTTAAGTCACAGGCCTACCCTGGCACGTGATAAATGTGGGGCTTTAGACGAATTCTTTTCTTTACTCTTCTGTCTGGAAAATCAGGTAATAGCATCCTAATAGTCATGGAATTATATCAAGAATGAAATAATATATGTAAAACACCTGGCACATGGTAGCCCTCAATAGCCCAGCTTTTTTTGAGCTATTAAGAGCATCAGACGGTAAACTATCTTATACCATGTTTCTACAACTGTGGTTCTCACCTCACCTGCATCAAGATCACACAGAATGCTGGTTAATGATGTGATTCCAGGGTCTCAGCTCCGACTTACTAAAACAATCTCTGGAGATAGGGCCTTGGGAATCTGCATTTTGACCTGGCTCCCTGAGTAATTTGAAGTCAAATTCAAGAGGTTCAGAGGAGGAGAAATCGTGTGGCTAGCATTCTTCACTACCTTACCTCAGGTTGATTTAAATCCAACTTGTGTATTCCCTTGGTTGCATGAAGAACTGAGACACAGAATGGCCAGATACCTAGTGCCAAGCAGGAAGTATGACCATGCTGTGGAGATGGTCATGCATCAACTGACCCATATGAGGCTTGTGAAGTAAAGAGAAAGAGGCAGCTCCTGTACATGCATGCTGCCCTGTTCTGGGGTTCTCTGCTTGGGAGCAGTTGGAGCAGGGTCTAGCTTTCAGCCTTCACTCACCACCAAAGGTGGGTGCTTTTGTGCTGGGCACGTCCTACACAGCCATACAAAACAGCCTGGGCTTAGGGGACCTGACCTGGGCAGTCCCATTGGTGGGACTAGGGGTGGGAACCAAAATGCATTGAAAGGAGGCAGGGGAACAAGAAGTGTAGGGATGCAGGCAGCAAGAAAACTTTGCTTAGAGCACAATCTGGTCTTTAATTGTTTTCATTACAGTCTATAATAATAGTTTAATTATTTAATAATATTATATAGTCTATAATAGCATTTTAGTTACTTATATTTAATTATTTCTTAACTTCATAAAGTTTTTCAAGAGAAAGAGGCAAATCAAAGAAAACAAAGTGAAATAAAGAAGTAAAATTGATTAAATGATTAAATAGCCTGCAGACTCCAGGGTTTGTACTGCTGTTAGTCCAAATTCAATCCTCTTTATATACCTCTTTCATACAATGCATATTTACTTCTTCAGTCACACGTAATGAGAATCGGGACTTGTAGGCATAGCCTCAACTCATTTGCTACAATATTCTCAATCATCATAGAGCATGTTTATGAAGGAACAAATCTATGTTAAGAGGTTTTAGAAAGTTTTTAAAAATATTGTTTCAGAAAGAATTCTCTGTTTGGTTTAATTGACCTTCAGATTTTAATTAAGCAGAATTAGTCTTTTCTGGAATATCACAGTCAAAGTTTTACTTTCTTTGAACTGAATTTGACCTTTCTTTTAAATATTCACTGTGTGCCCTCATCACGTGAGGAGATGAGTAGAATCAAGGTAAAGTATCCTCCTAAGCCAAAAATTCTTGTTTTATTTAATAGCACTATATTGCCCCACCTCTGAATAATTTGCATATTCAAGCAAAAGTAGTTTAATTTAATTTTCATCTGTTTTTTTTCAGTTAAGACTCTTAAATTACATAGAAATCAGCCAATTTAAACTTGTTAGTTTTGCAATTATGGCTTGTTGACTATAACTTGTTTTTACACTTGCAAGATCAAGGAGAAATTTTAGAGAAAAACATAGATAATTTAAGTCAACAAAGAACATGGGCAGGACCATGGCTATATTGTTTTTCATTGTAAAAGTGACAACCAGCACAGTGTCTGGCATGTGATATACAGTCGATAAATATCTGTGGAATGAATCCACAAAAAAACTGAGTTTGAGACAAAGATAGGGGCTCTTTACGAACATTTTAATGAATGCGTTTGTTGTAGTGGCTGATGGTGGTAGAGTGGAGGTTATGGGGGTCCTGATTTCAATAGCTTATTTGAAATTAGATTTACCTCTCTACTTCACAGCTGAACTGTAGATAAAGTCTTTACGTCCACTTCCCATTTTCTAGGGAAATAATCCAGTTCTATTGTTTTAAAAGTACATATCTTGCTAAAGCACTTTTTATAATTCAAAAGAGATTTCAAAAATTAAAAGTAACCTGGAAAGTTTATTATCTAAAATTGTGTAATGGTAAATGGTAAATATATTTAAATGGCTCTCCTGCTTGGTGACTGTTGTGAAGATGCCTCACGCGTAACATTAGGGACAGAGATGAGCTGCTTAATGTCGCCGTGTTGTCTGAACAGGGCCGGGAATACTGACGGGAACAGTCCATCCCTCCAGAAGAAACCAGATCTCCTGATGAAAAACTCACTATTTTTGTTTCAAATGGCTTTGTTCCATCATAGCTGGAAGAATTTTTCAGACAAAATATTAAATTAGAAGTCAATTAAGAAATCCAAAACAGTCTGACTGCCTTCACTCCTGTTTTAATGTGGGGTTTGGAATGGCTGAGGGCCAGCAAGTAGTGTGGGTCCTCAGAATTCTGAACATCTCTACCCCATGTGACAGTTAGGTGACCCTCGAAAAATCTAGAGCCTGAACAGCCATCCTCTTTAAGTCTTCTCTTAAGAAAGAACTTAGAACATGAACCTTGAGGGGGAAAAGAGAAAGCTTTCAGATGGAATAACTTTCGGGGGTGGCATCAGTAGGTTTTCACCCCATGAAAGACAGTAAGATGGAATTGCTATAGGTTAATATACCGTGTGTGTGTGTGTGTGTGTGTGTGTATGTGTTCATGCACACGCATGTGTGTCTGTTGGCCACATCAATAAAAAAAGACATGTTCCTTCTTTATTTTTTTTTGACACCATTAAGGAAAAAATAAGGTTAAATTATGCAGTACACTTAAAAAAATCTAACTGTCAAAATTGAATAAAGCAATCACTGCTATCTTTATTTCAGGAAAATGATTTTTGTGTGTGTGAAACAAGGGTAGAAGTCAGGTCTATAATGTATTATACATTAAAAATGTTATTCAAATAAATTTTAAGAAAAAAATCTGAGGCAGGGTAAATATACCTGCTACCCTTTTTAGTGAAATCTCCCACACCTTTCTAAAATGCTTGGTCTTTTCTGTAGCAGAAAATATTCCAGATGGTTATAGCTTTTATTTTAAAATAAAACTTTGGGATTATCTAATTGAATGGGAGAGCATTGAAGTCCTTTCAAGAGCTAAGCAGACAAATCTATGTTTGACTTGTAAGAAAGACTTTTTAATTTAAAAAAAAAGGAACAGTAAATGTGTGCTCTTCTAAAGGAATGGCAACGTAGTACCCTTGTTCTGGTCATGGGCTTGTAGGTTATGATGGGATGAGAGAAAGCCATTGGCAGTGGTTCTTTAAAAGAGCGGTTTACAGCCTGCAAGAGACCCAGTAGATAAGTGCTTATATATAGCTTCATAGCCTCCAAATAAAGAGCTTTATTGATTGAACTACACTCGAATGTAAATAACGTGGATAGACTGTCATACATAAGATAAATGTGCTGCTGGAAATACTCTGAAACTGGTTGTCTTCTGATATTGTCAGTACCTTGCACAAGTCAAAAATTCCATGTGGCCATCAACAGTAGTTCCGTGTAAACTGCCTTGCAATGTTCAGACTTCTAGATTACAGTGTTGGGATCTGTATTGCAGAAGAAAATTTGGCATTATTAGAAAAGCAAGGGAATTAAAGGACTTTTAATTCCATGTTAGAACCTCTCGGTTTGATATAGAAAGAATCATATCTGTGTGTGTGTGTGTGTGTGTGTGTGTGTGTGTGTGTGTGTGTGTGTGTGTGTGTAGTGTATACGGGTCAAGATATTTGGTATTTCTAAGCCCAGGACGTTTATACAAATGGTGCTCCCTGAAATTGTGAAACATGTTGGTCTAGTCCAGGTTAGGGATTTGAATTCTTTGGGGGCTATGGACTCTTGTATTTGATAAAAGCTCCAGATCCTTTCCTTAGAAAAATATTTTGATTCTCACAATAGCCCTACAGTTGCAAGGATTGTGGATAAAGAGCCTAAAGCTAAGAACTCAATTGGCAGGATTGGCGTTTGATTGCATGTCTGTCTGACACATTCTCACTTGCTTCCCCTATACTGCGGTCATTCAATTTCCTCAATACGGCAAACTCAGCCTTTTCAGAGCTTGTTGTGGCCTGCTTTGTCGTCCTCATCTCTTCTTCCTTTCTCCATGCATCCTAAGCGGAAATCACGCTGAACTACTTACAGTGCTGTCCTGCTGACCTGTGAACACACCAGTTCTGCTCCCTGAAATCCTTTCTCATGTCACCTGCCTTGCTCACACCTTGTTGGACTTGAAGACTCAGCTCAAAAGTCAGCTTTTCTAGGAAGACTTCCTGCCCTCTTCCCTGCTACCTCCATCCTCTCAGATGCCCTTCCTCTATGCTATCATTGTATCCTCTGCATACCGCTGTCATAATTCCATTTATCAAGCTGCATCATGATGGATGTCTACTTCTTTGCTTGATCCACTGTTCTGTGAGCATTTCAAGGGCAGAGTTTTGTGTGTGTGTGTGTGTGTGTGTGTGTGGAGAGAGAGAGAGAGATCTGGCTGAAGTATCGCTAGTGACTCCAAAGGTAATTTTTTTCTTCCTGCCATCAAATATACTCTCCTGTATCACTGTGTGAAGATACATTCTTTCCTAAAGAACTCTAACATATGCAATATTAATAGGGCCATATGCTACCCCTTTCTCAGCACCATGAAGCATGCTGATAAGATTGAAAAATGTATTCTTGTTTCAAAGGATAATATGACCCCATTCCTCTGAATAATATAGTACTATTTATTTTCTTGATGGCTTAAGAGGGGGAAAAATCTTATAAGTTAACTTTTTAACTAAAAATTTCAAAGTAATTAGAAAGAGTAATAGAATTTAAAGATACGAGTTCCCGTTATCACTTTTATATACATTGATATTATTTCACGATTGTACATAATAAACAGAAATCAGCATTACAAAGATGAATAAAGTAGGAAAATAGAAACGAAAATAGTAATTTTTTTTTTTTTTTTTTTTTTTTTTTTTTTTAAACATCTTTATTGGGGTATAATTGCTTTACAATGGTGTGTTAGTTTCTGCTTTACAACAAAGTGAATCAGCTATACATATACATATGTTCCCATATGTCTTCCCTCTTGCGTCTCCCTCCCTCCCACTCTCCCCATCCCACCCTTCCAGGCTGTGAAAATAGTAATTTTAAAGCAACTCTAAAAGAAGCAAATGTGTCTTTATAAAAGAGAATGGAGTAGGAGGACAGAGGTCAACGGAATTCTTGTTTTTTCTTTACAGTAAAAGACCTCATTTTATTACATGCTGAAAATGTTATCACTACTTGAATTTCCTCTTCTTCTTTTATTCCCTAGGCCAAATTTACAGATGACTGCAAGTTCAGGGAGCGATTTCAAGAAAACAGCTATAATACCTATGCCTCAGCAATACACCGAACTGAAAAAACGGGACGGGAGTGGTACGTGGCTCTGAACAAGAGAGGGAAAGCTAAACGGGGCTGCAGTCCCCGTGTTAAACCTCAGCACATCTCTACCCACTTTCTGCCAAGATTCAAGCAATCAGAGCAGCCAGAACTTTCTTTCACAGTTACTGTTCCTGAAAAGAAAAAGCCACCTAATCCCATCAAGCCAAAGGTTCCCCTCTCCGCACCTCGAAGAAGTCCCAACACAGTGAAATACAGACTCAAGTTTCGCTTTGGATAATATTCATCTTGGCCTTGTGAGAAACCATGCCTTCCCTTCAGGAGTTTCTGTAGGTGTCTTTGTGCTCCGAAGACAACTTTTTGGACACAGCTTCAGTTACACTACACTGTACTGAAGTCAGGACATTTGTTTCAGTTTGGCTGAAACAAAAATGTCTCCTGATAGGAACTAAACTGGAATTCTTTGTACCAATACAGGGAGCTCACTGCTTTAGTTCAGTATGACATGAAGCCTTTTGCTTTATGCTTGGTGCATACTGGGACTCTGTTTCCAGAAAGTTAAATGGTGGGGATTATGTATTTTTCTGACTTTTACAGATCAACCTGAAAAAGCATACGATACATTTTTATTTTTGGTTTCCAAAGACTATTTTGATGCAGATAAAAATATTTTATTAATGTTTGTTTTTTGGGTTTTGGTTTTTTTTAAAGTACCTTGCATCGAGCATATTTTCTTACTTTTGTTATTTTTAATTAATAAGACATAAAACAGCCATTTTAATGCAATTTATCAATTATAAATGTGTTTATAGCCTGTTTATAACATGTGGATTTATTTTTCATTTTTCTTATTCATTGCACTTTTAATTTTTATTGTGATTATTTTTTTTTACCATACCTCAGATAATGTAAGTTAGTCTTGCATCTTAAAATGCTTAAATTCTCTTCAACAGCACCAAATGTTGAGCTTGGGTTTGTATGTGTATGTGTGTGTGTATTTGTGTGTGTGTGTGTGTGTGTGTGTGTGTGTGTGTGTGTGTGTGTGTGTAAATTCATGCTATTATATGGAATCCTGTCTTTTTGGTGGCTGGGCTACAATGAATTGGAAGTAAGGAGAAAATATAAGGACTTTTTTGGTGGAATTAAAAGTTGGAGATAAGGAAGAGGATTAGAGGTACAAGTACACTGAGTTTGCAGCATTTACTGATATCTAATTCTGCCTTGCCTTCACCTCTCCTTTTATCTACCCTGCCCTCATTCTTTAACAGCTGGAGGAATACATTTTATTCTGTCCATCAAGCATACACTATGAAACCAGAGTGCTTAAAATACCTCTTTTATGACCCTCTGCTATCTCCACTGTATAGATCCACAGGGAGCAGCCCACTTAGTTGAAAAACACAGAGAACCGAAGGAGATGAATCATGTAACAGTTACCCATGTCAAATCCCATTGTCAAAAATATTCTTATTACTCAGTTAAACACACTTTGAGTTTCCTATCCTAAAGGTAACCATCCCAGTGAATAGAGCTGCCCTTTTACAAGGAAAATTTCTGATTGTATGTTTTTAAAAAGTTGGCTGTGCGATATGGGAAACTTAATTTGGGAATTTGATGAGTTGAAAATGGCACTTAATTGTCAACCCAAATACTGGATGTTGGGCATAAATCACAGAAAATTTAACTTAAAAGAATTTATATAATTTATTTTCTTGGGTAATCATTTTTATGGAGTTCTATGAAACATAAGTGTTTATCTTCAGAAATGTGGCAATAAAAATGGTAAAGCTAATGTTTAAAAGTATGTCTCGGGCTTCCCTGGTGGCGCAGTGGTTGAGAGTCCGCCTGCCGATGCAGGGGACGCGGGTTCGTGCCCCGGTCCGGGAAGATCCCACATGCCGCAGAGTGGCTCAGCCTGTGAGCCATGGCCGCTGAGCCTGTGCGTCTGGAGCCTGTGCTCCGCAACGGGAGAGGCCACAGCAGTGAGAGGCCCGCGTACCGCAAAAAAAAAAAAAAAAAAAAAAAAAAAAAAAAAAAAAAAAAGTATGTCTCATAGGAAGAACAAAAGCATTCACAGAAAGTTTATGGTTTGTATTTAAGCATGTTTCTTTTCTTTTAGAGAATATTGCTAAACTTCTTTTAAAAACAAAGTATGTTTTATTTTGATGCACAAATGCAAAATAGAAACTCAGCAAAATTGAACTTACTACCATTTAAGCAGACTGCTTTGTTTTAATGGAAACTATACACATATATATTATATACAATATATATAAAATCCACCCATCAACTAAAACATCACACGTATACCCTAGTATGGTGTTTTATTATAAAACTAATAATATGATTAAACATTGTTTGCATTTAATGCGTAATTTTTTATTTTTAAAATCTATTATTATTTTTATTATTATTTTTGTCACACCACGAGGCATACGGGATCCTAGTTCCCCGACCAGGGATGGAACCCATGCCCCCTGCAGTGGAAGCATGGAGTCTTAACCACTGGGCCACCAGGGACATCCCTTAATACATGATTTTTTAAAAACAAAATACAATGCTACAATAGTTTTAACTAATTTATACATTAAAAATCTCCTGGATTAAATGAAATGAAATTTTGCCAACACAGATATGTCTTACTCTTATCTAATTGGCATATCACATATATACATGGTATAAAGCTAAAAATAATCCTCTAGTTTATTTTAATATATCGTTAAAAATTGTACACTGTATATCAAGTTCTTACTACACATGAGAAATAAAATTGCAGAACAGGAGAACAGTAGACATATGTCCCTAAATGGGCAAGGAAAAGATGACTTTAATGATGATTAACAACAAACTATAAGTTAATGTATATATTGTATTGGACAAATGTTGCTGGTAATTTATGTTAAACTAAAAAAATTACCTTATCTTGTACTCCTAGTTTGATTTGATTAGCATTTGGAAGTTCAAGTAGAATAGATACCAAATATATATTATGCAAGTCAGGACTCATTAATTTCAAAATTTAAAGCCAAGCTAAAATTAAAAAGAAATAACTTTAAATTACACTTCTTTTTAGTTTACTGGCCATACACAATTATATTTAATTAAAGCTCACTGAAGCAAAAAGTTACCTAAATTAATTAATTGAAAGAACTCATGTAGAGAAAATATGTATAAATATAATTCCTTACCAATACCTAGCACTTTTTTTTTTTTTTTTTGCGGTACGCAGACCTCCCACTGTTGTGGCCTCTCCCGCTGCGGAGCACAGGCTCCGGATGCGCAGGCTCAGCAGCCATGGCTCACGGGCCCAGCCGCTCCGCGGGCATGTGGGATCTTCCCGGACCGGGGCATGAACCCGTGTCCCCTGCATCGGCAGGCGGACTCTCAACCACTGCGCCACCAGGGAAGCCCCCTAGCCCTTTTAAAAGGGGTCTTTGCTTATGTAGTTTTGGTAATTTTGAAGTAACTAGACCTATCTAATATTAAATAAAATTGTTTAATTGAGATTGTGTTCACCTAAAAATGTCAATGAATTTTACATTACAATTTTGGAACCTCATTTGTCTAGAAAAGAGATGACAAACACCTTCAGAATGACATTTCAGCTTTATTAATTACATTATTTTAATTTAAGATAATCTTTATTTGGAGCATCAGTAGAGGTAAATAGAGGTTTTCAATAAGATGTAATAATATCATGGTTTTTATTTCGCAAAATATACTGTCACTTCTTTCTCAAGAAACTAATTTGAGAGTGTGGGTATATATAAATTATCTTAGTTCTTTTAGCTGAGTTATAGTGACTCAGCTGTATAAAACTGTGTGATGGTGATAAAGGACGCTGACAAAAGTTATTTCTAAATTTAACAGTTATGTCATCTTAGATGCTTTTATTTCTTGTACCTGAAAATAAAATACCATAAATCTAGTAGGTAAATTTTCTATAAAGTTGATCTTGAAATAGAAAACTGAACAATTGTCTTACATTAACATTTTTACCCTTCCAAAGGACAGCGGAATTAAGCTATAACTTCCCACATTTTCAATCACGAAATGAAAATACTGCACTAACCAAAAACTTGAATTCTGGCACGATTTTTACAGCTGCAGAAAATTTCTTGTACAGTTAATTTTAAAAATAAAAACAGTATTGTAGACAATGCTGCAATGGGAAGAAAACAAAAATATCTTGTCCAAGGAATTCTACACCTTCTTCAAGATTTATTTCATTGCTACAACTAAATTTTGATAACTTAAAATCATTTTTTAAGCCAATCATCTTTTTGCACATTTTGAAAGAAACTTTTCTTTATTTATTTAAAATTTATTTATTTTTGGCTGTGTTGGGTCTTCGTTGCTGCACACGGGCTTTCTCTAGTTGCAGGAGCGGGGGCCACTCTTCGTTGCGGTGCATGGGCTTCTCATTTCAGTGGCTTCTCTTGTTGTGAAGCATGGGCTCTAGGCACGCGGTCTTCAGTAGTTGTGGCACATGGGCTCAGTAGTGGTTTGTGGGCTCTAGAGCACAGGCTCAGTAGTTGTGGCACACGGGCTTAGCTGCTCCGCGTCATGTGGGATCTTCCCGGACCAGGGCTCGAACCCATGTTCCCTGCATTGGCAGGTGGATTCTTAACCACTGTGCCACCAGGGAAGCCCAAAAGAGACTTTTAGGTAAGTGAACATGACTCCTCTATTTTTCTTTTGTAAGTCATCTAATTGTACTAGTTGGTTTTTGAAATAAGATTATCATATAGATTAGGCATTAGTCCAAGAAAAGCGTTACCTCTTCTATGTCATTCCACAGGAGAGAAGGGAGGAGAACCCAGCCTGAGTCAGTGGAGGCATTTTCTACATCCAAGAATCACATACAAAGCAGAAACTAACACACCATTGTAAAGCAATTATACTCCAATAAAGATGTAAAGAAAAAAAAAAAAAGAATCACATACAACATTCAGAGATACCATCAGACAACTGAGCTACAAATCATCCATCAGTATTTAAACAATTTTATGTAATAAAAATACTAGATTAGGAAGCAATAGCTCTTACATACCTTTAATTTTATTAAGTTGTCTTTTTCCTGACTCTGCTGTGTGATTATCAGAGGTCAATCTCTAGGCCTTGTTTCAACCATGCTATCTCAAGCGCCATTTTCAGCTTCGTCATCAGTGATTGTTTGAGTCTTAAAATGTTGATGTACCAAAAAGAGGACATGGTTCCTCTTCAGGCAAAACTAAAAGTCTATGTCCAGTTGAAATTGCACAACCACATGAAAAGAATTGTGAAAGAAATAATAAACAGATATTTTAAAAAGGCCTTGTCTTAGATTAAGAAGAAAAATAAACTGAGTGTGAGATTGGATCAAGACATTTAAAAAATGGGAATCAATTCTGGGCTTACTTTTCTTTTCTTTTTTTTTTTTTTCTTTTGCACTGCCAAGAAACTTGTGGGATCTTAGTTCCCCGACCAGGGATTGAACCCGGGCCCTTGACAGTGAGTCCTAACCAACCGACCACCAGGGAATTCCCCCGGGGTTACCTTTTCATAAGGCACTTTGCAAATTTGCAGTAATTTCCTATTAATTAAATCAAATTTCCTATTAATCCAGATAGGAACGGTCAGAGTAGCATCACTGTTGATGATACATAGTTCATGACCTTAACTAAACATGTAATTATTGAACATCTCTGTTTTGACCAAAATCACACTTTCTCCATGAAGCCTTCTAGAAATTCATGAAGAAATATGAATAATCTCATCTTGACACCACTCCTTCAAATATGTATAACTCATGACATTCCACCACCATTGCCTTACTATCCCAATAATTCAGTATTTTCTGAGATCCTGCTTCGCCAAGACACTCAGCTACTGAAACAGTTCTTCATTTGCTCAATACTTGTTCAGTATGTTCCTTGTAGAGGCTGACATCAACACAGTCTTAGATTTTTAACTCCTGCAGGGAATATAGCTGCTCTCTCCTTGCACGTTGCCCAACCCAAATTCAGGCTAATAAAAGGAACTTAAGAAATGTTCTTAGCTGATATAGCAATTTTGAATGATGTGTTCCTCTGACTTAAACACTTCGTGGAGGCTATTGGACATTCTATTTATTCAAAGTACTGGCTATATAATTATATCTATAGGTCCCTATATGGAATATGTTAGGTGTTCAAAAAAAAAGCTTGTAGGGTGGATATTAGCACTGAATAAGATTTACTTGATGAAGAGGTTGATGATGGTTAAGAGAATTCCTGTGAGATACAAAATGGCTCCAACATCAAGAGTAAGAACACCGGCTGCTTCCCTCACTCTACTTGGATTTCCCACACACAAATCCCAGACTAGAAATATCAGGCACTTGCAAGCTGCATTTAAATATCAATAAATCAGTCATCGTATGAAACTTCAGTTTCATTGACAATCAGAAAAACAGGTGACTGTGCAAATCCCGATGATTTTGCTGTTTGCAGGCCAAATAAGCAGTCCAGTGGGGTGTCAGTAGGTATCAGTGGGAGGGTGAAGACATTACTTTTTGGTAATTTGTTTCTAGACATGTTTTTTTCCCTTTTGTCAGATAAACCCTCTCAGAGAAGACTGCCTTCTTCTGTACCCTACAGAGAGATTAGTGAATGCATAATCACACAGTGACAGGTCCCGTTCCAATGTGTTTCTCATTAAATTCTCTGTCATTCCCTCTGTGGGAAACTGGAAAATTTAACAGATTTTCATACAGGGAGGTGAATTTCTGCTGAGGAGGCAGGACAATGTCTTTTAGTCTCCGGAGTGCAATTATCTTTCTGCTGCCACAGCCCTGCTTCGTCTTCCATAGGGCTCTCTTTGTGGGATGCGTGCATTCCGTAACCTGTTTCCATACTTTGACACAGGTTATATATTTACATTTTTAAAAGTTTGCTAGCTGTTCTACATTCTTCTCTGTAAAAGGCTCCTGAGAGCAAGTGGAAATATACTAGAATATTAAATGCACCAGAAGAAGATACAAAGACCTTCCTAATAGTCAACATCCTAATGGAGAATGGGACAGGACGAGTTTAAAGTCTAGAAGCGAAAAGCAGTCAAAAGTTGTATGTTCTCTGTCTATTGTCTCTCTCTCTCTCTCTTCGCATATAAGATGCATTACAAAGGGGTGAAAACATGTTTTCTGTTTAGGTAATGAAAAAATAACAGTCATGGCAATGACTACTATAAATATCCTCTGAGACCTGCAATTCCTGTAAATGTTATGTTGCCACATTTATATATCACTGGGTTATAAAACTGAGTCAGCTCTGAGTGAGAGTTTGCTTTCACCTTGGAAATCATGCTACCTGAGATTCTCAGCCTTTACTGTCTGGAGAGCAAGAGAGCAAATGAGAAAAAGACAGAGCCCGATGTACTGGTACAGAGCACAAACCACAAGATCTCTCTACTAGTTAAGAGAGTTTAACATTTAATGATGAGAAATCAACTCTGCCCAGCAAACCCCAAGGTCCAAAGGAACCCACTCAAACTAAAAGGGGTAATGATTTCTTGGTTGCTAATAATTTATGGCAGAAATCTCTAATAAATTTCTAATAAAAATATTCAATGTTCATTTAACCCCTTACAAGACACTGGCATAGCGCTGGGGTTCTAGGGATAGAACTAAACATAGCACCTGTTTGGGAGGAAACTTACATTCTTGCTTCTATTGTCAGGGTAGTGGATTATTTCTTTAGAGTGTTTTATCCAGTTCTCAGTTAGTTAAAAATGACACTTATTCTTGCCAAAAGAATGTAATATGTTAGGATACTATTTACCACAATAGACCCCAAAGCTTAAGCTGTAGGTTACATTATAACTTTGGAAGTACTTCACAAAATTCTTTGGTGCTCCCTTTGGAAAGCATGATTTCTAATGGTTATTGAAAAAGATGGAAGATTATTCTACACTCATTGAAAGACAATTAGGAAGACAATAGAACATAGGAAAATGGGACGTACATTTTTCTATGGAGACCTCTAATTCTGTCTGTTGTAACACTGACCTGATCGCTGGGATTGGAAGATCAATGGCCAACTGATTTTAGTATTGCTTAGAAATGGGAAAAAACTGACTTGTGCTTCCCAGAGTCTAATATTTTTCCCATGACAAAGATGTCCATGGGATAGGAACAAGTGTGTGGGTAAAAAATCAAAATGTGAACGTGGCCCTGAGTCTTGCCTAACTTTTCAGCTCTATTCTACCTGTTTGCAGGAAGCTGGAAAAATTGTTAACAATTTAGAACTTAAAAACAAAACAGAACAAAACTACCTCCCACTGTTGGTCTTAAACAAAGGATTATATCAGACTCCCTTTGAGAACAGCTGTTGCTTCGGGGGCTACTAAGATTACTGCAAACCAACCTCCCCCAGGACACGTGAGGGGGTTGGCAAATGTTGCGGTGTCTACCTTGAGTGTTACAGAGGCACCCTTGCAGTGCTTTCAGGCAGCGTTCCTGTAACGTTGGCCCGCAGTCTATAAGTATTCCGTGTCTCTGTGGTCATGGTCATGCTGTGGGAGGAAAGGTGGGTGTCGAGCCAGAGGCAGGATGTGCAGGCAGGATCCAATGTGGTTAAAATTTGGGATCACTGGTCTGGCTGTAGGGAATCTGGAGACTTCTTCATGTCAACACTCATTCTGGGAGGAGAAGTATGTCCACCAGAGGATTATCATCAAGCATCAGTGTGACTCACTCAAGGGGTAATGGAAGGAAGCATTCATAAGAGGTGAGGTTGCAGGTTAAAAGAGAAATAGAGGCCTCTCGGACTTCTCACCAGGGCTTTCGCTGTTGAGGTAATGTACAATGTCACCTTCCATTTAGGAAGGAAACTCTCAAAATTTCCCAAAGACAGACACACAAATGGGAAAGGGTTCTTGTCTCCTTAACTCTTTAAGACCTGTCATGAATGGTGCATTGAAACAGTAATGCACTAAGTGAATATCTAATAAACCAAATGGTTTAAGATATGGTCAAGGTTCTGATTGCCTAATAAAGAAACTCACAGGCCAGAGAGGGTATTACCAGTTTTGTATCGCTGAAGAAAATATAAGGAAAAATGAAAATGAAGTCTCACATTGATTTGGGGTCCTAATATTACCTTCCTTGCACCCTAATGCAGGGTGGGTCTAGTTGTTGTAAACCATCATTTGGATGGCTTACTTATTCATCTTCTGCCTCTTTATTTTCCATTGACACTGGTTGAGTACCTACTGTATACCTAATACAGTACCAAGTGTTGGGTACAAAGAGATAAATAAGACTTGGCTTCTTCTGTCAAGAAGCTTCTAGTCTAGATGGGAAGGTGGACAATTCAGCAAATAAGCCCTATACATGCTATAGTGGAGGGGCTGGGACAGGTAGGCAATAACATTAGTATCAGAACTTGACTACTGTAATTACTACTACTACCTTATACTGTAACAGTGCTTTTTGGTTTTAACTTAGCACTTTTGGTTTTCAGAATATATTTAGCTACCTTACGTAATTAGATGTATAGTTAAAACGCCTCGAAGGAAATGAATAGTTTCTAAAGTGTTGGCATTTGAACCTTGAACCCTGTGGTGCTCCGTGCAGATTCCCTCTTCAGTGCTGTGACACTCATTCCCCAGCTGCCAGAAATGTACCTACTCAAGGCTGTGGCCCTTGGCCCTTAGAGAACAGTCCTGTCCAAGATTATACCCACTCCCAGGGGCACCATGAGGCCAGTGATTGGCTGATTCAGAGATTCAATGGCCTAGCCCACTTGCCACAATTTGCAATAAATAAGGAGGACCATGCTAGCTTCAAAGAGCCCCCAGGATCATCTGAGTCCTTCGTTGTAATCATATACAAAGGATCACCTCCTTCTAACCTGCCTTCTTCACCTCCTTACAGGTAAGGATGCAGATAAAATACAACATTTTCAGTTTAATTAAAATTCCAGGTATAAACCAGATAATGTTTTAGTATTGGTGTATTCAGATGTTGCATAGGCTCCCTGTATTTTTATTTGCTAAGTTTGGCAACCATACTTAGGGAAGTTGCTCTCGAGCGTACTCCCCAATAAACCTTCTGTGTGCTACTGTCAGCCACAGATTGTTTCCAGGGAATCCATTCTCCAGGAAAATGTACTGTGGGCACTAAACACCAAGGGTTACCTTGGATTGCCAATGAAAACTCAGAGAGGTACAAGAATAGGCTCTAGAAGTTTCACCTTCCACATTTGGGGGGACGTATTTCAACATTTTCATGGGCATAAAGACCATTATACTCATAAGCAATGCCAAATTCAGAAGTTTCAGTGGCTATACAACCCCTAAATTATTTTTTTATCCAAAGTGTGATCTTAAGGCATCAACCCTTCACTCCACCAAGATATTGGCCGTCAGTCTATGTGTTTGTATGTGTTATACCAAAGCATTCGGACTGTATTTTCCTAAAATTATGCAAGGAATGTAATCATTTTGTGACTTACCACCACCATTTCTGAAAGTCTCTTAAAAAGTTGGTCACTCCCGCCTTTGTGAACCGCATGTTTTAGTTATTCTCCAAAGTGCCACATGCCCTTAGTCTCCCTGCCAGTTCAGTGGCTAGCTCCATGCAGATTCCCTCTTCACTGCTGTGACACTCATGAGCCGTTCCTTCCTCGTCTCTTGGGCTACCCCTCTTGCAGCTGACCTCTAAATCTTGCAGGACCCCAGGGCTCAGTTTTCTGCGCTTTTCAACTCTCTCTCTCAAAACTCACTCTCTGTGTGACTTGTATGCTGATGACTCTCCAATTTAAATATCCAGCCTCAACCTCTCTCAGAGCTCCAGGCTCACATAATCAGCTGCCTACTCGACATTGTTCCTTGGATTTCTAACAGGAATTTGAGCTCTAGACTGTCCAAAACTCAACCCTTGTTCCCAAACAGCTGAAGCGTCCAGACTGCCACAGTTTAATAAACAGCATGATGATATATTTAGTGACATGAGCCAAAAATCTAATAGGAATCATTCTTGTGCCTCCTCTTTCTTTCATAACCCTCATCCAACCTACCAGAAACTCCTTTTGCCCAAACCTTTGAAATAAATCCTGAATCCTCTCTCTCTACTCCATACCTCAGTCCAAGCCACCCTCACTTCTCGCTCCATTTATTGCTACAGCCTCCCAACTGGTCTCTCTTCTCGCAAGAGTGGATTTTACAAGAGAAATCAGAGTAAAATTTTCAAAACTTAAATCGTGTCAAAGTCCTGCTCAGAACACTTTATTTCCTTCTCTGCCCACTAGAATGGACCTGGTCCCTTCTTCACTCTCCCATCACATCTCCCACTCTCCAGCAGCCTCACTCCCTCTGCTCCAAACACAATGGCCTGGAATGCCTTCCCTCCAGTTCTCCACCAACTGCACTCTCTCTTTCCTCAGAGATGCCTTCTCTGATAGCTCTGTTTAAAGCCTCTTCCCCAAGTTCATATCATCCTCTCTTTATTTTCTTTAGCGCATCTTACACACTCTTTAATTATCTTACATCCTTCTGTGTTTATTTGTTTCCCCAGGGGAATGTAAGTAGTCTGTCTCTTCCCAGTAGAATGTAAGCTCCTTGAGGGAAGCCACCTTGTTTGGTTTATTCATTGCAGTATCTCAGGCACCAAGCAATGTGCCTGGCATGTAGGAGGCACCCAATATTTATTGATTGAATGAATGAATATGGTCAGTTTCGTTGCGATGCTTCTTTTGAGAACACTAATTTGTTCCAACTTGATTGATATGTAAAGGAACAACTTGAACAAAATGAGAATTTGTGTTTGCTTATATGAAATTTCATCCATGAGAAATATTATGCATTTCAGATAACCAAACTGCATAGACATACACAACATATACTGCACACTTCTCATGAAGTCAGTGAGTCACACCTGTCCACATCTGGTTTTACAACTTTCCACTTGATTTAGACAACCCTCCTTCAACCATTTTATGGACTGAATTGTGTCTCCCACAAATTCATATGATCAAGTTCTATCCCCCATGTATTTGAGGATAGGACCTTTAAGGAGATAATTAAGGTTAGCCAAGTGTATAAGAGTGGGGC
Organism: Phocoena sinus; assembly: GCF_008692025.1. Taxonomy (NCBI): domain Eukaryota; kingdom Metazoa; phylum Chordata; class Mammalia; order Artiodactyla; family Phocoenidae; genus Phocoena; species Phocoena sinus. The sequence goes on from NC_045767.1 coordinate 96,727,036, forward strand.
CCTAATTTGATGGATTGGTTGGGATTGGTGTCCTTATAAGAAGAGTAAGAGGCAGCAGAGAGCTCCCTCTACCCTCTCTGTTGTTCAAGCCATCCGTTCTGTAGGTTTTGGTGACGGTAGCTGCAGCAGACTGGTACAAACCACTTGGCAATAACTCACAAGCCATACCCCTCCCTACAGCCACCCTGGTCATACAGTCTGGCACCCTCCCTCCTTTTAATTTCCCCCTTTCTCCTCTTAGCCTTTTTGGTATTTTTTTCAGCTCTGTTCTTTTCCTCTCTTTAGTGCTCTTTTATTATAAAAGTATTGTCTCACTTTTTTTCTATCGCTTTCTTTCTCTGTTACTTATACTGGAAACTTAAGTATAAGCAAACTTAAGACTTTTGAAAAGGCAAAATGGCATATTTATATTTATATCTATACATATGTATATATTTCTTAACCATTTAACATGTATAATCTGTGCTGTCATTTTTATTAAGTTTCTATCCCTTTTTTAATGGGTCACCTGAGGAAGTTTTGAGTGTTGTATTCCTAACACCACCCCCAATTTTCTCCTGTGGTTTTTATTGCATAATTTTGTGTATTGCAGTGATTTTTTAGAAATGCATATGTTGGGTTATAGAAACAAATATATCCATATATTTGTGTAAATATAAATATATACAACTATACAGATATGTTATATATATAACAAATATATAGCAAAAAATGTATCCTTACCTTATAGATGAAGCAAAGAACTGAAGCTTTAGGCATAAGTCATAACGTATTCTTTAGTGTGCCAGGCGAGCTTCTGTCTTGTATTTTCTGACATTAACCTTCATTTTTAAACATTAGCAACCATCTTTAATCTGATCATCTTTGAAATGCGTTGTCTTTTTATGATGATACTTGACTTGGCAAAAGACATGAGGATACGGCTTAGATAACTTAAGTCCAAAGTGTTTCGTTGACAATGCTGGACAGGTTGAAATTTTACATGGTATACCCTTATTATTGGATTCAATCGAGTTGACAATTGTTTGATTCATGTTTTATTTCATTTTGTAGGTTAAATATACATTTATTATTAAATAATATCAGTTTCAGAGCTTCCCTGTGGCACAGTGGTTGAGAGCCCACCTGCTGATGCACGGGACATGGGTTCGTGCCCCGGTCCGGGAAGATCCCACATGCCGCAGAGTGGCTGGGCCCGTGAGCCATGGCCGCTGAGCCTGTGCGTCCGGAGCCTGTGCTCCGCAATGGGAGAGGCCACAACAGTGACAGGCCCGTGCACCGCAATAAATAAATAAATAAAATAATAATAATAATAATATCAGTTTCAAATCACACAGGTCAGCAGCAAATAAAAATATAAAGCAGATTAATATATAAACAATCATTTTATTACAGTTTTAAGAAGATATGCATTTTATTATCAGATAATATTTATCAAACACAAACTATGTACAAATCTGTAAAAATGACTAAAGAAGACTTCTTCTGTTAGTTGTTCCATTTACTGGGTGCATTCTCCAAGGTGGGGAGCCATTGGGTGAACTGCTTGTAATAGAAAGAGCTGCAATTGGCAGATGTGAGTCAGTGTCCTGACCTTGGCCCTGCCATGAATTAACTGGAAGGGGTTGGACATCTTAATGGGGATAAAGTTGATGATTTGTAAAGTTCCCCAGCAGCATGAGCTCGTGAATTAGTCAGGGTTCTCTAGAGAAAAAGAACCAATAGGATCAATCTATCTATCTGTCTATGTAACTATCATCTATCTATCTATCTAAAGAGGCAATTTATATAGGAATTGATTTGTATGATTATGGAGTCTGAGAGTCCCCCCATCTGTCATCTACAAGCTGGAGAACGAGGAAAGCCAATGGTATAATTCAGTCTGAGTCCAAAGGCCTAGAAGCAGGAACACTGATGTCTGAGGGCAGGAAAAGATGGATGCCCCAGCTCAAACAGAGAAAATAAATTTACCCTCCCTCCATCTTTTATTCTATATAAGCCCTCAGTGGATTGAAGGATGCCCAAGCACATTGGGGAGGGTGATCTTCTTTACTCAGTCTACCCATTCAAATGGTAATCTCGCCTGGAAACACTCTCCCAAACACATTTAGAAATAATGTTTTGCCAGTTATCTGGGCATCCCTTAGTCCAGTCAAGTTGACACATAAAATTCACCATCACAGCTGGGTTTTCTGCTGTTTTCCCTCCAGTACAGCTTCCAAATTGGCTACATTTAGGATTGAACCTCTGTTTAGGCTGTAAATGGTATTGTGGAGAACTCTTTGTTCTTCCATCAAAACTCCACAGACCTCTGTAAGCTTCCTTTAGGAAGACCTTAGTGGATGAATAGGAATAAGACAAAGTCTTCTGTAAGAACACAGAGTCCTTCTAACTTTGGAACATGGTGCACTCAGAAATGATCTACTTAATAATTACAGACTACAGGGTGAGAACGGGGAGAGGATATCAATAAGACATGGTTAGTTTAATCAGTACAGTTAATTGAATGAATGAAAGAATTAACAAAGATTACTTTCTTTTCTGATGTAGGTCAACTCTCGAAAGTCTTTTAATAACATTGCACTCTGGGGTAGAAGGAGTTGATGAGATTATTTCAATTTAGAGGTAACCAAAACTTTTAAACTCTCCTACTAGATTTAAATCTTGTTTTCAACTTGACTTTCCCCAAATAAATCACACTTCCTAATGTAGCTCCCGTTAACCTATTGATATAGAAACTCAATTCTCTTTTAAGACTTGTTTTCCTTTTTTACAGTGAATATTTTCCAAATTAAAGAGAGAGAGAGAGAAAATCTTACAGTTATAAACACAAATGTGACAAAAAACAAGACAAAGATAGAAATGTTTATAGTAAGGTGTAGGAAGTTGCATCTTAAATTGCTTCTAAGGCACTTTCCAAATTTAAGCTTTTAAAATTACGTAAAACTCACTAGTTTTAGATATGTTGATTGACCAGCTGCTACATTAATTACAATTTAAGCCATTTTTTGAAAATCTCACTGAAGTAGAAAACCATGGTAATAGCCCTCATAGGAACTGACCTTAAGATGTGCTTGAATATTTCAGTGATAAGCCACACATTCCGGTAGTGAGGTACTCATTTTACAAGAAAGGAACAATACCATGTAAATAATATAAAAACAATAAATCATTTAGAGTGGCTTTAAACCAAGCTTCTGATCTTGTCTCTGAGAGAGTTAAGATTCATTTTCCACATATCTTGAGTGGGAGAAATGAGAACACTCTTGCTCTCAACAACAAGAAAATGAACGGACGGCTGAGTTCTACAAAAGATAGTCTGTTTTGTCTTCAGAATACAGTAGGGGGCAAAGGAAAGGGCACTTTAAGGAAAATGACACACATATTTTTAGCAGAAGTTATGACCACGCATATGATCCAATAAAAAATATGTCCCATCTACATAATAGCATCATGCTTACTATTGTGTTAATTGAACTCTGTACTTTTGATGCATTCTCTATTCATGTAAAAGTGTGGGTAGCAAGTGATAGAAGTCAAGAGTCATAGCAATTGGACACTCCGAAAATCTTTCTTCTGTGACTGAGTCAGTCTCCTCAGTGGATTACTAAACACATTCCAGAAATCTCATAAGTTACTACTGGTCTAAAAATGGATATAATTAAAGATGAGTAAACCTACCTCAGAGCTTGATGTAATCTTTAACGGTAATTAACACAAACTATTTACAATGGGCTTTTATTCCACTTTTCTAAAGATTGCATGTATGTTACTACAAGTTCATATACCTTACCATTACAAAAGCAACCCCTCCCCCAACATATTCACACAAAGCAAAGAGATATCTGCATTGTAACAGACCTAGAGTCTGTCATACAGAGTGAAGTAAGTCAGAAAGAGAAAGACAAATACCGTATGCTAACACATATATATGGAATTTAAGGGAAAAAAATGTCATGAAGAACCTAGGGGTAAGACAGGAATAAAGACACAGACCTACTAGAGAATGGACTTGAGGCTATGGGGAGGGGGAAGGGTAAGCTGTGACAAAGTGAGAGAGAGGCATGAACATATACATACTACCAAACGTAAAATAGATAGCTAGTGGGAAGCAGCCGCATAGCACAGGGAGATCAGCTCGGTGCTTTGTGACCACCTGGAGGGGTGGGATAGGGAGGGTGGGAGGGAGGGAGACGCAAGAGGGAAGAGATATGGGAACATATGTATATGTATAACTGATTCACTTTGTTATAAAGCAGAAACTAACACACCATTGTAAAGCAATTATACTCCAATAAAGATGTAAAAAAAATAAAATAAAAAAACAGTTCTAGAGGAGGTAAATCCAGTAACTATGGTTGTCACTTTGACCAGAGCCCGGCTAAGATCTGGGGATTCTTCATGAATTTCACTACTTCAGAGATTTACCAGTACATACCTCTGTGTTTGGGAGTACTGTGATTTGGGGTGATAACTTCCTAAGATATGATTGTCTCAACGTTAAATTGCTTTTATTGCTATGCCACAAGCTGCTTTCCATGGTGGGGGGAGAGAGGACTCATTTATAAAATTCTCCGTTTTTGTTCAGGTCTGGTGGAGTGTTATTGAATTCTAGAAAGTAAGGCTCCTTTTCTTGCTGTCTCATAGTTTTCTCTTAAGTCAGACACTAACTTTCCATAGTAAAGCTTTCCATTCTATGTGGACTTGCTAAAAGACTTATGAAATAAGGCCGTTTCCAGATAATTAGCTCTATTTTTTCATTCATAATCGACCATTACTTCTAATAGGCCAGGTACAGTGCTCAGTGCTTTCATCCTATATCTTTAGCCCTCACAGCCACTGTAGATGAATGAGTAATTTCTCCCTTCTCAGGCTGATGAAACTGAGGTTGAGGGATTAAGTCTTCTAGGATCACAGGGCAAAACTGAGAATCAAATCAGGTTTGTTTTTTGCCCCTGTGTTCCCCAAGATTTAGCTTAAAAGCAGTGTGTTCATCCTTGAAACTCTGTTATATATTACACCGTTCAAAACCTAAATGTTACCTTCTCTATTGAGACAGCTATGGGGGGTAGGGTGCAGGGGGCATATAGGGTTTAGAAAAGAAGAGCAAATGGTCAGATGTAAATTCGGTTTTCTGAGCCTGCACATGGAGAGTTTATGAATCTGTGTGTTGGTGTACAGGAGAGCTGCACCAAGCTCTGAGAAATAACAAAATGACTGGTTGGATAAGGATTATGGGTATTGAATGACATGTATGTCACCCTCTACATCTGGAGATGCCCACTGATCTTTTAAGGTATTGAATCCTTTTTACTTGTCCATTCTGATTTTTGATGAATAACATACAATTTTTCTTTCCGTTGTTACACCTACATATCAGGGATTAATATCACCTTCAATTTAAAATATTTTTACATCAAAGAACCAGAAAACAAATGGTAGGAATCAATCATCACAAAACTCAGGACCCAAATCCTGTCTTTGTGATACGTTTGTCTTGTTAAAATTTGACCTGATTGTAGCTGAGGAGTAGTTGAGAAAATTTCCCTTTTTCTTAGCTGTCAAAATTCAGTTGATATATCACAGATCCCTAAAACTATGTAGGGAACTCTTCCCTTAATTCCACCTGCTTCATTTCTAAGCATCTGTAATAGTCACGGCTGGGTTCAGTGAAAGTTCTCCTTGCCATGAGCATGAGATCATGACCTAAGTAATTACAATGAGCATGCAATGAAAATATGTGGTGAGTATAATGTCAGGAAATCATGCAAATTTTATTATTGTCAGTGAAGTGGTGGCTGGCTGGTGGAGAACTTGTATGTATTTGCAACTGGTAGCTTCTAATTACCTTGATTTACTTGTAGTTCCATTCATAACCTTGCCGCTGTGCTGTTCCTGACAGCACTATTGCATTTTACAAGAAAGGAACAATACCATGTAAATAATTTAAAAACAATAAATCATTTAGAGTGGCTTTAAACCAAAACCTAATGCAGTAGCTGGCTGAGGACTTGCTACACTTGACAGGTAGCTGGCATGCAGAATTCATCTATGAATCATAAGTATTTACTTAAAAAATTCCCCAATCCAAACCAGGCACATTGAAGAAAAAATAAGACCTAAGTCTCCTCCATTCTGCCTCTCCTTCTCCATTCTCCTCCTCCTTTTTGAGGCAAACTGGGAAATAGACAAATTAAGTTTTATATAGGATAGTTCTACTGAGAACACAGATTTGCTGAGTTATGCTAGGTAAATGACTAATTAAGGCTGAGTCTCTGAGCAGAGCTGGCTGTGTTGGAAGAGTACATAGACACGCCTGTGGTGGCATCCCCACCCACCCCAACCCCGGAGGGAATGACTTGGAAAACGTTTGAGAGCCGGATGAGAGAACAAGCTGCTACTAACCAGTTCCCACCTACTCGCAGGGGAAGACGGAGCTCTTTCTCTTTGGTCATTTCTATTCATACAAGACAAAGCAGATAATGAAAAACAAAAACCCACCTAGAAAAGCTTCAGCTTAAGAAAAAAGGTAGGACTACTTCAATTATGCTGGAGGGAGAGTGGGTCTGCCAGCTGCCTTTGGACAATTGAGTTCCTACTGGGTACCAAGCATGTCATTATCTCTTGTAATCCTCTCAACAATTCTCTGAGGTAGGTATGATTATCCCCTTTTACAGATAAGGACAAAACCTGAGTTAGATTAAGTAATTTGCCTGAGATCACCAGCTAGGAAGTGACTTTTGGAATTAAGTCTGAATCTGTCTGATTCTGGCAGCATTTTCCCTCCTTCCCTGCTTTGTATCACCCATCCCTCCCCACAAGTCCGATTTCTTTCCGAACTCCATCTCTATTTTTGACATACTTGTGAGGCTGTCCTATGAATATTCAGAATGGTGGAATCCCTGAAAGTCACTGAGTCAGGTTATGTCTAAAACATCACTCTTGGAACAGACTTGTGGTTGCCAAGGGGGAGAGAAGGATTGGGAGTTTGGGGTTAGCAGATGTAGACTATTATATATAGAATGGATAAACAACAAGAACCTACTGTATAGCACAGGAACTATACGCACTACCTTGTAATAACCTATGATGGAAAAGAATCTGAAAAAAACATATATATGTGTGTATATATATATCTTGGAATCACTTTGCTGTACAGCAGTAATTAACACAACATTGTAAATCAACTATAGTTTAAAATAAAATAAAATAAAAGCTCCTTCTTTCACCTCTCCAAAAGGGGTCGCCTAGCATATTCTGCGAGTACCTCATAGTAAGGCAGTAGGGCACACACATGGATTGCTTGAAACAGATGACAGCTCTGTTTCTTCTCTATACATTGTTCCTGTCTGCCCCCAGTAATCTCCCCAAGTTCCCAGCTATCTTGTTTTCTCATTAAATATTTCTCTTTCAGGGGAGACCTTACCAGACCCGTTAAAAATGCCAAAGTGTTTTTTTTTTTTTCTAAAATACCAACATTCAAATATTTATTTCTTTAGATTAATGGTTCTCCAACGTTAGTCTGCATAAGAATTACCTGGAGCACTTGCTAAAACACAGATGGCCATCTTGTGAATTAAAAATGTGTAATGCTCTGGCTCCTGGTAGGCACTCAATAAATGTTAGTTCCTTTTTTAGTCTACATTTTAAATGATCCTCATATCTTCCTGATTTATGTTTACCTTGGTGTCCCCCAGACTTTGAATATCAGTTTCCTATTAACCAACAGCAGGTTTTTTGAATTAATGCATTTAGAAGGAAAATCAGGGGCATTTTTATCCACTTATTTGTACTGCACAAAGAAGCGAAATCTACCTGGCACGGACAAGAGACAGTGTAGTGTAATCACAGTTGTGCTGCATTTGTGGAAAAAGATCATGTCTTTAGAAGGTTACTCTTCAAATGTATTAGAAATATTTTGAGGGAAAGAGAGTTGTTCTTTAAGAACTAAAAGTAAATGGCAGAGTCTAGCTGATAAAATCTGCTAGACGCTTACTAAAGCTACTCAGTGGGAAGTACATTTGCGAGAGGTTAGGTACTGATCAGAAGGGGACTTGGCAGTTAGTTGTCAAAGAATCTTGCCTTCTGTGGGGAAAGATCATTAAGGAAGAAGAAACCTGGTGGGCTTTTATCAACTGCTCAGAGTAGTGGTTCTTAAACTGTGGTCCGTAGACCAGCAGCAACAGCATCCCCTGTGAAATACAAATTCTCTGGTCTCATCCTAGACCTACTGAAGTAGAAACCTTGGGCGAGGGCATGGAAATCTGTGTTCTAGCAAGCTCTCCAGAGGATCCTCATGAATAGGAAAGTTTGAGAACACAGTCTTAGAACAATTTTCCTAAAGAAAGGCTCAAAGACCTAGGATATTAGCTATGACTTTGGTCTATCACTCGCAGTAGAGTCTTTCATAAGGACAGCTTAACAGTGGAGCAGTATAAAGGTGATTCTCAACTCGTGGCTCCATATTAGCATCACTTGGGGGTACTTTAAAAAAATACTACCAACCACCAAAAACAACCAACCAAATGAAAAAACTCCACTCTGGGCTACATCCTAGCAATTGCATTTTCCTTGAGGTGGGGTCCCAGGCTTCCGTAAGTTTCAAGGCTCACTCAGATGACTAATGTGGTGGCCTGGGTTGAGAATCACTGTTGTAGAAGACCTGAAGTTTGGAACTTAAGATACCATAAGAAAAAGTTAGTGATATTTCCTTAAAGACACAATTTAAGTACTGGATGATAACAGCCATCAGTTAGCTGAGTTATCAGAGCTCCTGTCACAATTAGGAGACTGTCTAGATTGCAAGGCCACTGCCATTGTTCCTAGTCTGACCTGTCAGCAGCCTTTGCAGTCTGCTGGACACATGCACAAGTAGAGTTGTATACCCTTGAACAGAGCCCACTGCCCCTTTTGCAACTGTGCTCTGTGTGAGGGGAAAGTAGGGAGGCTCATGGAAAGACTTGGTCTCAGAGGGAGAAAATCTACACTGGAGCACCTGCCTCACCACTAACAAGCTCTACAATGAGGTCAAATAACTTAAGTACTCTGCACCTGTTTCCTTGTCTGTGCTATTCAATACCCTTCCTCCACCTTCTTTAGTTTCATGCGAAGCAGATATTTGTACATTTACTTATTAAGAGACAACATGGTCTGCTGCATCACAGATCTCAATCCTTGAATCTTATTCCTTTGGCTCTTTCATTTGTTAGGAGTTAACCTTTCCCCTTTTGATAAATAAGATTGATGCTCTAAGGGAAACACAGAAATTGCTGAATTAAGTTCACACTATGAACTGAGAGTGTCCACTTTACCTCTTTCAACTGTAAAATCAGTTGAAAGCAATCCATTCAGGTACCTGTAAAATCAAGTTTTCATGAGAGGAATGGAATTGGCTTATAGAAAATAAGAAGTTTCTCTGGCTGCCTTTTTAGCAAGCTGTGATTAGATGTGCTTAATTTGATTTCATGATTCTTTTTTATTATCAAGTCAACTTATAAGCTGAGAAGCACATTCCTGTCCTCTCATAAATGATGCTCCATATAGTATGTGATTCTGACAGGTACCATATGAAGCGTATCATATAATTATTACGGTCCATTCATCATGGTTGGTTTCAACCACTGGATTTGGAAACCGTGCAAAGATCAGATTCTAAATGGAGTACTTAGGAAGGAGACAGATATGGCCTCTGGCTTTATTGCTCCTGTACTCTATCCTTCTTACATATTAATATTGTAAATATTCATTCTGCTGTAGCATAAAAGGACTCTTTTCCCATCTCTCTCTCTCTCCCTACCTTCCCTTTCGCCCTCTTACTCTAACATATCTCCAAGTATTATTAAGTCAGAAAAGTTCACTTAAGAGGTTCATACAAACTTTCATTTTTGTTGAAGCATAGGTCAATTGATAATGCCAGTTTTCATTTACATGCTTTTAACAAATCTCAAATACATATGTGCCTATGGATACACGTGTGTACATGTGTGAGTGCGTGCACATCAGCACGCGTGCACGTGCGCACGCACACACACACACACACACACACACATGTTTGCAGCCTTAATAGCAAACTATTCCCTTCTCTTTAACCAAAACATGGTCTTGGAGGCAGTCACATGGGCCAGGACTAGAGGTTGAACCAGGAAGTACTGAACTGGAGGAAATGAGACCTCTTCTAGTTAAAGATGCACAGTACTTTCTAACTAGCATGAAAGATTGTTATCAGGGAAGGACAGAGATATATTTGCTGGATTTCAACAAAACTCTTTACCTAATTGGCAGATGAGATTGAAAAATGCTATTGTGATTCAACAAGCAGCGCCTATGTTGCACCTCTCCCATATGGGTCTATGAAGCTTAGGAAGAATATTTTTTCAGTACAACAGCTATTTAAAATCGTGTATCGAAACATGCTGAATTTAGACCCATAGCTTTGAATTGCTGTACCACAAAGGGTTAAATCAAGTTAAAAACATTACAAGACACTCAATCATTTTGCTCTTAATTAAAATATTAATATTAGTGAGACAAAAATTATTTGAACTATTGTAAATAACAAAATTATTTAAAACTTTATGAATTACATTTTATCTCATCCTTTTCAATTTCATATATATTTATAACACAAACATGATATAAAATATGTATTACATATTCATTTTTTATGTTTATAAGGGAAGGTCACCTATATAGGGGACAATCTATAACAGAAAATTGTAACAAAAAAAGACCACTAAGTGGGTGAATTAGAGTAATTGGGTTCATCCACAAACAAAGGCAATTATAGTCCTTTTATGAAAACAAACAGACAAAACCAAAAATAACAATCCAAAACTCCTACAAATCTTATTGAGGACTTATAAGAAGGTGATTGTTTTAATTCAGCAAGAGAGATGCAAGCTGTATATCAAGACAAGTTCTCCAACTATGAGTTGTGAAATATTTCTAATACATATTAGAGTTTGACAAGTACAGTTTCTTGATGCTATGATGTGTGTGGTACCTATGAGGCTGGGGGATTAGATGTTAAGAGACTTTTCACAACCCATTTTATAACCACTGGTGATCAATTGTACCTCCTGTTTTCTCTTCCATCATATCTGGATTTAAACAACAATTCAGGTGAGAGAAATTTCAAGCTGAAAAAAAAAAGATGGATGGATCAATAGGTAGATAGATGTATAGGTAGATGAGTGAAAGCTATTTCAGCACCCCCCGCCAAAGTCTCCATACCTTTTAAAATTAACCCTATTAATAAAAGATTATTTGAACCCAAACCCCAAATTTTATATCTTTATTTATAAATTGCATAAAGTTCTATTGTACCAATATATAATTATCAGTAATATGTATCAAAACAGAGTAAATATTTTTATATTGCTTTATAGCTTATCCAAGGGGACTTTTTTTGTATTATTGAGTTTTTAATCTACCTTATCATCTCCCCCCATCTTTCATCAGGTACAGGATGTAGTTTTTGTTCATCGAACGCTTTTTGAACTCCTACTATTTCCTAGGTACAATACTAAGACCTCTAGGTGATACACAGAGGAAATAGGGTTGTCGTATCTCATCTATTGTGTGCCTAGTGCCTCTGAAAAATATACACCCTAGACATCATAGCAGCTGTTGAATTAATGAGGGCATATGGTTCAATGCAGGCTGTGGTTTGTTATCTGCTAGTCCTCCATCCAGGTAGTACTGCCTTCCTGGAAGTAAAGGAGATAATAAAGTGAATGCTAAGGTACAAAAGTTGGAAAATTATATATATAGCATATATATACTTTATACATAAATATATATGCTTTATATACAGCAATATATGGTATATATATGATATGTTATATATTTATCTTTTAAATTTAAAGTGTTTTCAGTAATACTAATAGTAGGACAGTATCAATATATATGTTATAAGAGGAAATTATAATGTATTCTTATTAGCTCTCAATTATAATTAAAATAAACGTGAGTGTAAGACAAATTATTAGTTAAGATTTTCAGATTAGTAGGCAAAGAAAGGAATAGAATTCAAAGTCTATATGAGAACTTACCATGTGCCAAGCATTGTGCTAAATTTTTCAATGTACATATTCCCATTTCATCTTTTTTTTTTTTTTTTTTTTTCTTTGCAGTACGCGGGCCTCTCACTGTTGTGGCCTCTCGCATTGCGGAGCACAGCTCCGGACGCGCAGGCTCAGCGGCCATGGCTCACAGGCCTAGCCGCTCCGCGGCATGTGGGATCCTCCCCGACCGGGGCACGAACCCACGTCCCCTGCATCAGCAGGCAGACTCTCAACCACTGCGCCACCCGGGAAGCCCCCATTTCATCTTTTAAGATAACTCTTAAGCTAAGTAGTTCCATTACTTTCAGTTTACAAAGAAGAGAGCAGGCTTAGGAGAGATTTTGTGATTTACCCAATATGACACAGCCACAAAAGGGTAGATCCAAGACTCCAATTCAGATTATTCTGGTTAATAGCTAAGGCTCTGGAGTCAATTCTAGACTGACTTTCCTACCTCTTTACTAATAGGGATGCTCCAGTGTTTTCACTGAGATTGAAATCAACAGCATTTAAGAACAGTTTGTGGAGGCATGTTCGGATAAGTCACTTGTAAGCTAAGCATTCTCGCGGTTTGTTTTGTTATGAATTAATGATAATTCTGCCAAATTTTAATATATGTTCAATAACTGTTTTTATAACAGTTTAAGCTTGGTCTTAAAAAATGTATGAGTGGGCACATGGTTAAAATATGAAATAAAACCAGCCAGACTAGAAGACTAATTACTTAAAACCTTTCCTGTGATTATATATATTTCACTTCTAGAAGCATGTAATACAAAATATCCCAGAACAGAGCTGAAGTTCTATCACAGATTAATCTATTTCCTTCTGATTAAGGATTTTAACCTCATTCTAAATGCAGCATCTTTTTCTGTGTGTCACTCTCCTAGTTAAAACTCCTTAAAAGAGATATTTTCTCAGAAATTTCATGGACATATTCCTTATAATATACATTGGTTCTGGGATCACCCCACATCCTGGGGTCAGGAGGTTGCTCCTGAACTCAGTACCCTCTTTGGTAACACAGTAACCCATCAGCTGAGCTTCTTAATGAGTGCCTCAGAAACATAATTCTAATGAAGACAGCCATATACGGCTGATAGATGGAGTTTGGACAGAGACAGAGAGACATGTTGAAAGCTTCACAGTGTTCCCAGAATCAATTATATAATTCTTGACTAATTCTTATTGCTTTGCTATTAGTCTTGTGCCAAATGCTGGTAGATTTGTTTTTTAATTCAATATGTTACAAAGTGACTACAGGGGCGTTTTTCTTCTGTAGAGGAGAAATTAGCCATAAGTGGCAGGTATTTATGTTTTGTGATGTGGGGGACACATACATCAAAATTTTTGTGGGCAGATGTTCTACTGTCTTATTTATATTACTACAAATTTACTGCCATAGTGATGTGACATTGCTCTTCTGTACTTTTGATTGCTCTGTAAAACTCTATTCTAAAGAAATTTGTCTTATTTTGTTGAATCAGATACTACTGACCCTGCAATTGGTTAGATAACATAATCCTTTCAAAATAAATGGTAATAACATCTTTATTTTTTGGCAGAAAGGTAACAGTTTTACTCTGGGGAAGTAAAGTGGTCAGAGGAAACAACGGTCCAAGCATATATTTAAGAAAAGAAAAAAAAGGGAAGAAAAGGAATATTTATCAGAGAATCATATATTAGTGAAAAGTAGATTTGACAAAAATGAAAAATCCATGTATAAATTCTTACATTTGGACTTAATATACTCAGTGATTTCATTTAAGGCTAAAATGTGGTAAATTATTATTTTAAAGGCATTACTAAGAAGTAAAACTATCTCTATTTGAGATGACATGAACTTGTATATAGAAAAAACTAAGGAATCAACTAAAAAACCATTAGAAGTAATGGACAAATTCAGCCAGGTTGCAGCATGTAAGATAAATATATAAAATCTATATTGTAGGGGCTTCCCTGGTGGCACAGTGGTTGAGAGTCCGCCTGCCAATGCAGGGGACACGGGTTCACGCCCTGGTCCAGGAAGATCCCACATGCCACGGAGTGGCTGGGCCCATGAGCCATGGCCGCTGAGCCTGCATATCTGGAGCCTGTGCTCCTCAACGGGAGAGGCCACAACAGTGAGAGGCCTGCGTACCGCAAAAAACAAATAAATAAATAAAATTAAATTTAAAAAAATTTTAAAAATCTATATTGTGTATATATATATATATATATATAATATAAGAGTATATATTGTGTACTCTTGCAGTGAACAATCCAAAAATGAAACCTAAAACAATTTAATTCATATAATAGCTTCAAAAAGAATAAAACGATTAGGAGTAAATTTAACAAAAGAGTGTGAAATGAATACTCTGAAAACTACAAAATATTGTTGAAAGAAACCAATCATCTAAGTAAATAGAAAGACATCCTGTGCTCATGGATTAGAAATCCCTATCAGAATCTCAACTGGCTTCTTTGTAGAAACTGACATGCTGATTCTAAAATGTGTATAGAAATTCAGAACACCCAAAATAACCAAAGCAATTCTGAAAAAGAACAAAGTTGGAGAAATCGAATTTCCCAATTTCAAAGCTCACTCCTACAAAGCAACAGTAATTAAGACAGCATAGTATTGGCATAAGGATAGACATATAGATCTATAGAAGAGAATCAACATCTCTATCATCAGTTGATTTTCAATAAGGGTGCCAAGACCATTCAATGAGGAAAGTAGAGTCTTTTCAACAAATGTCAATAGGACAACTGAATATCCACCTTGAAAAAAAAAAAGTTGGACTACTACTGCATACTCCATGTGAAAACTAACTTGAAATTTGTTAAATGGAAACTCTAAAACCATAAAATTCTTAAAAGAAAACATAGGGATAAATCCTCATGACCTTGGATTTAGCAATGATTTCTTAGACACAATACCAAAGACATGAGCAACAAAAGAAAAATATTAAATGGACTTTATAAAAATTTACAACTTTTGCGCTTCCAAGGACACTACCAAAAAAGTGAAAAGACAACTGTTATCTCGAATAGCCAAAGCAATCTTGAGAATAAAAAATGGAGCTGGAGGAATCAGGCTTTGTGACTTTAGACTATACTACAAAGCTACAGTAATCAAGACAGTATGGTACTGGCACAAAAACAGAAATATAGATCAATGGAAAAGGATACAAAGCCCAGAGATAAACCCACTCACATATGGTCACCTTATCTTTGATAAAGGAAGCAAGAATATACAGTGGAGAAGAGACAGCCTCTTCAATAAGTGGTGCTGGGAAAACTGGACAGGTACACGTAAAAGAATGAAATTAGAACACTCCCTAACACCATACACAAAAATAAACTAAAAATGGATCAGATACCTAAATGTAAGGCCAGACACTATCAAACTCTTAGAGGAAAACATAGCAGAACACTCTATGACATAAATCACAGCAAGATCCTTTTTGACCCACCTCCTAGAGAAATGGAAATAAGAACAAAAATAAACAAATGGGACCTAATGAAACTTAAAATCTTTTGCACAGCAAAGGAAACCATAAAAAAAGATGAAAAGACAACCCTCAGAATGGGAGAAAATATTTGCAAATGAAGCAACTGACAAAGGATTAATCTCCAAAATGTACAAGCAGCTCATGCAGCTCAATAACAAAAATACAAACAACCCAATCCAAAAATGGGCAGAAGACCTAAATAAACATTTCTCCAAAGAAGTTATAGATTGCCTACAAACACATGAAAGGATGCTCAACATCACTAATCATTAGAGAAATGCAAATCAAAACTACAATGAGATATCATCTCACATCAGTCAGAATGGCCATCATGAAAAATTCTAGAAACAATAAGTGCTGGAGAGGGTGTGGAGAAAAGGGAACACTCTTGCACTGTTGGTGGGAATGTAAATCTATACAGCCACTATGGAGAACAGTATGGATGTTCCTTAAAAAACTAAAACTAGAACTACCATATGACCCAGCAATCCCACTACTGGGCATATACCCTGAGAAAACCATAATTCAAAAAGAGTTATGTACCAAAATGTTCATTGCAGCTCAATTTACAATAGCCAGGACACAGAAGCAACCTAAGTGTCCATCAACAGATGAATGGATAAAGAAGATGTGGCACATATATACAATGGAATATTACTCAGCCATAAAAAGAAATGAAATTGAGTTATTTGTAGTGAGGTGGATAGAACTAGGGTCTGTCATACAGAGTGAAGTAAGTCAGAAAGAGAAAAACAAATACCGTATGCTAACACATATATATGGAATTTAAGAAAGAATAAAAAAAAAAGGTCATGAAGAACCTAGGGGCAAGACGGGAATAAAGACACAGCCCTACTAGAGAATGGACTTGAGGATATGGGGAGGGGGAAGGGTAAGCTATGACAAAGTGAGAGAGTGGCGTGGACATATATACACTACCAAATGTAAAATAGATACCTAGTGGGAAGCAGCCGCATAGCACAGGGAGATCAGCTAGGTGCTTTGTGACCACCTAGAGGGGTGGGATAGGGAGGGTGGGAGGGAGGGAGACACAAGAGGGAAGAGATATGGGAACATATGTATATGTATAACTGATTCATTTTGTTATAAAGCAGAAACTAACACACCATTGTAAAGTAATTATACTCGAATAAAGATGTTAAAAAAAAAAGACAACTGTCAGAATGAGAGAAATTACTTGCAAATCATATATCTGATAAGGGGCTTGTATCTAGAATATAGAAAGGATTCCTATGATTCAAATACTGAAAGGACAAGTAACCCAGTTAAAAAATGGGCAAAGGGTATGAACAGACATTTCTCTCAAGAAGATATACAAATGGTCAATAGGTTCATGAAAAGATGTTCAATATCATTTTTAATCAGAGAAGTGCAAATCAAAGCCACAATGAGATACCATATTTCCATCCACTAGGGTGGCTATGATCAAAAAGTCAGATAACAAGGGTTGATGAGAATGTGAAGAAATTGGAATCCTTATACACTGCTGGTGGGAATGTAAAACGGTACAGCCACTTTGCAAAGCAGTGTGGCAGTTCCTCAAAAAGTCACACATGGAGTTACTACATGGTCCAAGAATTCAAATTCCAGGTATATAGTCAAAAGATATGAAAACATATACATACAAAGACATGTACATTAATTTTCATAGCAGCATTATTCATAATAGCCAAAGGGTAGAAACAACCCAAATGTCCATTAACTAATGAATGGATAAACAAAATGTGGTATATCCATGAAATGGAATATTATTTGGCTAAAAATAGGTATGAAGTGTGTATACATGCTATAACATAGATGAACCAGATGCTAAGAGAAAGAAGTCAAACACAGAATACCATGTATTTTGAGATTCCATTTACATAAATTATTCAGGATAGGCAAATCTACAGAGACAGAAAGTAAACTAGTGGTTGCCTAGGACTGGGGGTGGGAGTCTGGCTGGCTGGGAATAACTAAAGGGTACAGGGTTTCTTTGGGGAGTGATAGAATGTTGTAAAACTAATTGTGCACAACTAATGGTTGCACAACTCTTGAATAGACTAAAAACCATTGAGTTATACACTCTAAATTTGTGAATTATATGGTATGTGAATTATATTTAAATACAGCTGTGGTCAAGGAAAGCATTATTTCTGAGGCAACAATCACACACTTTTAAGTATCCAGCCCTTTCAACATGGGTTTTCCAGTTATACCTGTGCAAAATAAGGAAACATTTCTGAAGAGAACTTTATTTGTTCTGGATGAAGAAACATCCAATATACTTCGAAAATACAGATTCATTTAAGCTTTGGTATGTCACAATGCTTACTAGCATTGTGAAGTTATAGTTGAAAAGGTCAAGGGATGTGAAATAGGAGAACAAATTCTTTAGACTTTTTTCTTTTTTAACAGGTGCACCATATCCAGAGAAACAGTTGGTGTAACCCCTATATCCATCTTTTTTGTTGATATCTCAGTAGAAAAGACTATTTTCAGAAAGTATTGTCTTGCCAACGAGTTATACGTTTACAACCTGTCATTCTTGCCCAGCTACAAAAATAATCTTAGGGCATCGCACCAGAATCCTGAAGAGCTGGCGCAAGAGCCAATTCTGTTTGCTTCTTGTCTCTCTTTTGCCTCTGAGCCTTTCTACTTAATAAATCTGAAAAATGTATTAGTCACAGTGGTTTTGGATTCTGCTTTCCTAAAGCTCTCTTCTAACTGAGTTGTTGTGCTTCTGAATTAAAATTTCCCCGCTCTTTGCCATCTTTCACCCTGTGCTTTTCCTTTCCTAAAATGTCAAAGTATCAAGCAGATGGAATTACATTTGGAACATGGGTTTAGTAGGGAATGACTCCATGCTTTCAGCAGATCTGTAATTGTAGTATTTTTACTTATTTATTTTTTAGCCTCGCTGTGGCATGTGGGGATTTTAGTTCCCTGACCAGGGATCGAACCCATGCCCCCTGCAGTGGAAGCATGGAGTCTTAACCACTGGATCGCCAGGAAAGTCCCCTGTAGTAGTAGTATTTTAAAAAACAATAGACTATTAATAAAGGACTCACTGAATCCGGTTCTCTGTCTCAAGTAACTACTGTGTTCAAATATTCAATACTGTAAAATAAAATCAGCACTGGCCCTTTGCTAAGGTACCTAGGAAGTTATCGTAGGCCAGATTTTTGTCTAGTAATTCTTCAGAAGAAAGAGTTTTAGGTACATTTGGATATACTTCAAAACTTTTTTTTTTTTTTTTTTTTGGTGCATCTGGGCTAAAGAAGTTAAAACACTTCTTCAAACCTCATTTGAGCAGAAGGTTAGAATAGCTTCCTTTTTGCCAGGGTCTTGTGCCCATGGAGCATCAGGCAAAGACATTTTGTTCTGCCCTTTAAAAGGATAGGCATTATGTTTCATTTAACTAGAAGTGTACAAAGATGCATTTCTGTGATTGGGAGTACATTCTTTGCCTTACTGGATTTCAGACCTACATGACTACAATTATGTCTTACTGCATTGCTGACTATGGCTAGGGAAAATGTGAGGATGAATAGTGCCAGAACAACTGACCAGGAACTAGGAATCCTTCTGGCTTCTAACACTGGCTCTGTCACTAACTCTGCCTTTGGGTAATATTTCCATCATCCAACAAATATTTATAAGCACATAGTGTGAATGCGCAAAGTACGGTCTAGATGTCTAAACTCATAGGATTTCAGTGTCCTCATCTGTAAAATGAAACATGATTTTTAAGCTGTAAAGTAGATTATTCTCCTATGACCCAGAGAGCAGAGGTTAACACATTTGACCTTTGTTCTAGAGAAATCTGAAATTTTACCCATATTTGTACACCATGATTCCTCACTCATAGGGAAGCACCCTCTATTCTAAGTGATGTTAATAAAGTCTTGTACATGCCTTAAACTAAATTTTGAAAGTCACTTTAAATAAAAATTGTGTGTGTGCATACAACCTGACAGGAAAGTCAGCAGTGGAAATGTGACATTGGGCAACTTACGGTATGGTGTCACAATTTTAAATGACTTGAGATTCCCTCCAGTCTGAACAGGGAGGAATGACAAGATATTTTGTTAGTCTTAAAAAACTGCTGGATTCTAGTCCACTTGCTCCTTTATTTTTCTCCCCCTTTTCAAGAAAAAAAAAATGACCAAATGCAATGAGGACCAGTGTAGCTGTAGCCCAGTAGGGGCTAGCAAGTGTTCTTAGTCGCAGTCACATTATGGGATACGGGCCACTTTATAAACTGCCCTTTGGTCCTTCAGCCCTGCTCACAATCAATCTGCTTCCTCATGATGGGGGTTGGGGAGGAGGACACTGAAGCCTGGGCTCTGTATTTGTTTTTTATTTTTTTATTTTTTATTTGCGGTACACAGGCCTCTTACTATTGTGGCCTCTCCCGCTGCGGAACACAGGCTCCAGACGCGCAGGCTCAGCGACCATGGCTCACGGGACCAGCCGCTCTGCGGCATGTGGGATCTTCCCGGACCGGGGCACGAACCCGCGTCCCCTGCATCGGCAGGCGGACTCTCAACCACTGAGCCACCAGGGAAGACCTGGGCTCTGTATTTTTAAGTGTACCCTCATTTTCCTGCCATGCCCCTCCCAATTTGAAGAGTTAAGTGGTGAAAAGAACAACTCCACTCAGATCTGGATCCTTTCCTTTTAGACTGGGCTTTTGGTACTGGGATTCCAGAATTCTCTGTTAACAGGGCCTCCACACTGCAGGTGTACGGACCCTGCCTGAAGGGTGGTCAGGCTAGGCATGGACCCAGAATAAACCTTTGCATGTGCATCAGGGATGAGAGGAGAGGGGAGAATTGGGCTCCAGGCCATGTAAATATTGGGGCTGGGCCTGAGAGTAGATATTAACTACTCTTTCTAAGACATCCTCCTATGTGTACGTTTCCATGGTCACTCCCTCTTTTCTGCAAGGAGCACACATTTTCAGAACAATTTAACTCTAAACCCTGGGCAGAATGGTAAACTTGGTTAAGATCTCCCATTGAGGGAGGAGAGATTGGTGCAAAAATCAGTATAACTGTAACATTTTGGTAGGGGAGAGAGAAAATAGCAAGTAGAAGGAGAAAAAAGGATTTGGGAGGGTACTGGAAATACTTCTTGTCCTTGGGGGAATTAATATGGGTATTCACTTTGATATAAATCATTCTGGGTATTTTTCTCTTGGTGTGTTACAATTTTCAATAAAGAAATATTTTTTAAAGCTTTAGATTAAAAAGATCCTTCGGTTTCCTCTGCCCCTCCTTTATGCATCTCTCAGTCATGTTGGTGATTCCTTCCCAACACCCCATCACCCTGTATTCCCACACGTTTATCACTGGCTTCTCTTAAATCTCTACCAAACAGGTTACCTCACCTGGACCAAGCTCACTCCTTTGATTCCTCATCCCTCCCTACCCCAAATCAACATGGCTAGGTCTCCATTTGTTCCAGGAAGTACTGTGCTGTTGTAAGCAGCTTAATTTAATGTATCTTTAATGATCCATTTAATAATTAACGTGTTCTTTTTTTTTTTTGTGGTACGCAGGCCTCTCACTGTTGTGGCCTCTCCCGTTGCGGAGCACAGGCTCCGGACGTGCAGGCTCAGCGGCCATAGCTCAAGGGCCCAGCCCCTCTGTGGCATGTGGGATCTTCCCGGACCGGGCACGAACCCACGTCCCCTGCATCGGCAGGCGGACTCTCAACCACTGCGCCACCAGGGAAGCCCTCAGAAGGCATTTATAAGGAAAATAACCTCCACAGGGAAAGGAAAACTCAGAACTTCTTGTGTTTTAGGAAGTAGAATCATCTGGTGAGGAATGTTCCCTGAGTTACCTGTGTTTGCTTGGATTTTTCTCATTCTGGTTACAGTTTCCATTACTTCTGTTAGCATCACCCCTGGGCCACTCTCTTCTTATGTGCATACAATCTCTTGTCTTTAGGCAAACTTATTTTTAACACTTTTTTTTTCCTTTCTAAATACTAAAGTAGCATAAAAGGATTACAAGAAACGTAAAAATCTCGCTTACCAAGCACCATCCGTTCTGCTAAAGCACAATTGTTGAAATCTTAGGAAACCTTGAGTTCTCAATAATCATGTAGGGAAACAATTATTTCAAAGAGGAAAAGGTAGGAGGGGTGCAAGAAGGATTCAGAGTCAAAACAACAAAGTTATTTTAAGGAGCAACACTAATGATCCTCGGCTGGAATTTCACATAGGCCTTTCGCGGAGTTTTTGGCTGACAGGCCCGATGCCCTTCAAACCACCCCGTATTACAGCTTTCACCTGTAGGTAAAGCTGTTCCTGAAGGGCACCATTGGCAGACACAGAAGTAACCATTGGATCATGCTTTCAGATTGGGGAGACTCAGGTAGGAGCGCCACCCACTGGAAGTTGGAATAAATGCATTACTCAGGGAAAGAGGAAGCAACGTGGAAGAAAAATCCATCTCCAGGCCAGAAGCAATGGCCAAGGTCATAACTGGGGAAGTAGGGTAAAATATGGGGTGGAAAGGCAAAGTCAGATTGTAAATGGAAGAGTAACAAACTTAATCAGTAATAGAGAGGTCAGAAACTAGTTGGAACACAGTGTATAAATTAGGGCAATTTGTTCTGGACCAAAAACCTTGAATAGTGATTAGAAGCCAGCTGTCATCTAATGTCTTGAGTGCAGAGTTTATGGATTGAAGAGCTCATGACTTCAAAAAAAAATGAAGAAAACATGGTCTCTGTTTTATGTAGCTCATTTCTCTTAATTAACTTCACTCTTTAACTATGACTTGAAGCTGTAATTATCACTGTCTCTCAATAAAGTAAGATATAAAGGATTCATAGGATTTGACTATGGTTCCCAGCTAAATAAACATAATTGGGCCTTGATTTTTTCGAACCTAAACCAACACGATATGTTAAATGCTGACTTCTCAGGAAAACTGTCTTAAATAGTTTTTTCTTGACCCAACAAAAGGTTTAATTACTTTTTTTCTGTTAGTATCCAAAGACCTACATAAAAATTACATTAGCCTAAGAAAGCTATTGATTAAGATTGATTAGCATGTGGAGGAACAAATTCGTTATGTAATCATGTATATTGGTCAATAAATTATATAGGCCTATAATAGAAAGTGTGTAAGTATTTCATAAAAATAATATCATTCTTTACTCTTGAATAGTTATGCAGGCCAAACTTTCAGAAATCAGTAGAAGCGTTAATTCTATTTTAAAATTACTTAGCATATTTTTAGTTTGTTTTAACTTAAAAATTAGATTTCCTCCTTTGTATTAATAATTATTTGGAAACATTGAGTGACTTAGTTTAATCAGAATGATTGGCAAAAGACATCTTTTTTCTTTTTTAAAATTAATTTTTATTGGAGTATAGTTGCTTTACAATGTTGTGTTAGTTTCTACTGTACAGCAAAATGAATCAGCTATATGTATACATATATCCCCCCCTTTTTGGATTTCCTTCCCATTTAGGTCACCACAGTGCATTAAACAGAGTTCCCTGTGCTATACAGTATGCTCTCATTTGTTGTCTGTTTTATACATAGCATCAATAGTGTATATGTGTCAATCCCAATCTCCCAGTTCCTCCTGCCCACTTCCCCCCTTGGTATCCATACCTTTGTTCTCTACGTCTGTGTCTCTATTTCTGCTTTGCAAATAAGATCATCGATACCATTTTTCTAGATTCCACATATATGCATTAATATATGATATTTTGTTTTTCTCTTTCTTACTTCACTCTGTATGACACTCTCTATGTCTATCCATGTCTCTACAAGTAACCCAACTTTGGTAGTTTTTATGGCTGAGTAATATTCCATTGTATATATGTGCCACATCTTCTTTATCCATTCCTCTGTTGACGGACATTTAGGTTGCTTCCATGTCCTGGCTATTGAAAATTGTGTGGCAATGAACATTGGGGTACATGTGTCTTTTTGAATTATGGTTTTCTCTGGGTACATGCCCAGTAGTGGGATTGCTGGGTCATATGGTGGTTCTATTTTTAGCTTTCTAAGGAACCTCCATACTGTTCTCCATAGTGGCTGTATAGATTTACATTCTCACCAACAGTGCATGAGGGTTCCCTTTTCTCCACACCCTCTCCAGCATTTATTGTTTCTAGGTTTTTTGAAGATGGCCATTCTGACTGGCGTGAGGTGATACCTCATTGTAGTTTTGATTTGCATTTCTCTAATGATTAGTGATGTTGAGCATCTTTTCCTGTGTTTGCTGGCAATCTGTATGTCTTCTTTGGAGAAATGTCTGTTTAGGTCTTTTGACCATTTTTGGATTGGGTTGTTTGCTTTTTTGCTATTGAGCTGCATGAGCTGCTTGTATATTTTGGAGATTAATCCTTTGTCAGTTGCTTTGTTTGCAAATACTTTCTCCCATTCTGAGGGTTGTCTTTTCATCTTTTTTTTATGGTTTCCTTTGTTGTGCAAAAGTTTTTAAGTTTCATTAGGTCCCATTTGTTTGTTTTTGTTTTTACTTTCATTACTCTAGGAGGTGGGTCAAAAAAGATCTTGCTGTGGTTTATGTCATAGAGTGTTCTTCCTATGTTTTCCTCTAAGAGTTTTATAGTGTCTGGCCTTACATTTAGGTCTTTAATCCATTTTGAATCTATTTTTGTGTATGGTGTTAGGGAGGGTTCTAATTTTATTCTTTTACATGTAGCTGTCCAGTTTTCCCAGCACAACTTATTCAAGAGGCTGTCTTTTCTTCATTTTGTATTTTTTTAGCCTCCTTTGTCAGAGATTAGGTGACCATAGGTGCGTGGGTTTATCTCTGGGCTTTCTATCCTGTTCCACTGGTCTATATTTCTGTTTTTCTGCCAGTACCATACTATCTTGATTACTATAGCTTTGTAGAGTCACATGTTCTTGACAGCTGCCATTGCAGTAATACTTTAAGGCAAATAACTAGACTTTTAATTAAAGTAAGGGACAATATTCTCAAACTACATTTTTTAAAAATTCAGGAATTTATACTACATGTACACTCTTTCTGGAATATGTAATCTACTGGGAAACATTATGAAAGAACACAAAGTTAAAACAGTGTTCTGCTCCCTGGAGTGGTTACCATGAAAGGCTCTCAGAGTACTTTGCAATCAATTTTTATTATCAGCCCCTTTACAAAATCCCTCAAAATCCAGTAACTGACTCATAAACTAAATAGTAAATGGAAAGGGAAAAAATTAGAAGCATAGTACATTACACATGGTATCGTAAACAGATGTCTAAGTTATCATTATTAATGCATTTGGTTATTGATAGGTATGCATATAGAGCCACACTTTATGTGATAAAACTTTTATCACAGACTCACTAACAGCCATTTCAGTTGTGTTGTGGCCATCACCTCATCTGTCTCAATGTTCTATAATGCAAATCAGAGATACTAACACTAACGTGTCCTGGAAGAAAACAAGTTTTAAAGAAATTTGAAATTCTGAGAATGGCAACAATTTTGAAAAAGAAAATGTGGGCATTATATATGACAGTAAATATTCTGAATGGACATGGAAAAGGAGAAGTCTGAGGAGAAAGGTAAAAGGACTGAGAAATAAAAGTGTTAATGAGGTCCAGATAGAAAAGGTGGCAGCTGGGGATCTTTTAACATGGTCACACAATAACACATTCGTGTTATGTTCATTAAAATAACTTCACATTTAATGTGCGTATTGCTGAAACACCGTAGTTGCTAGAAATATTCACTCTTGGTTATTGAAATTAATATTTTTGTGTGCCTTTAGCTAAAGTTAACCACATCATTTTGGCAAGTGGTAACAGTGTCTATATAAGCTTTTCATTTTTTTCATAAATACATTCTAAGATATTAATATATTTTGTGTTCAGATTATTTGGCTAGGGTTAGCTTTATCTGTCTGAATTTTCCTAAAAATAATATTCATCTGATCTGTTTTCACATTCAAAAATTAAATTGCTGTGTAGATGTCAGTATTGGGTGGGTAGTAGTGGTGGAGGGAGGGAGAAGGAAAGAGACAATTTTGAATAAGAGAGAAGATTGTAAATTCACATTTTTTGGACACACTAAGACAATATGACAGTCTTGCCAAGCGTGCTGAGATTTTTGGTCATAAAATAATTTAATACAATATATGTTTTTCTTAAGGCAAAACCCATTATAGGGGAGAAATTCTATTTCCCCCTCTTTTCAGAGACTTTCTTTAGGTTAAATCCAAACACTTAATAAACATGTTATGTTAGAGTATCACAGAATTTTGAAGCTAGATGTGATCTCACAGATCATCTAGTTCTCTTAGAGAAGACAAAATTATTTTGACTTCTTAAAATACAACATTATTGCATTCTTTCTATTAAGTATGTCCTTCACACATAGAACCAATTTTTCTCACCTATATCCCACTCTGTACACTGTAAATATTTTTATCATAACTCCTATAAATTTATCGTTTCCTCATTTATTTAAAAATGTGTTTCCCAATTCTGCTTAGTTCATCTCCTTCTTTTCCTTTACTCAACCAACTACCAGTTCAGGCTATCTCTCATGCCTAAATTATAACATCCTTGAAGCTATAAAGGACCAGGTTTTATTTTTTGTTGTACTTTCAGGGCCTAGCACAGTGCCTGATCTGGTTATGTTAAATTATTGCTGAGTGATTAAGTTTATTGCTTTGATAAGTAAGCATCAGTGGGAAAGATGGGACAAAACATCTTTTATTATAATTACTGTGATTAATTTATTTGTAGTCAGAGAATGTTTGATATCCTGGAGAATTAGAGCCAAGTTCAATGAGTGAATTTCCTCTTAATGGAATTGGCGTCCCTTCCTTTAATGCTTCTTCTAGAGTGATTAAAGAAGTCTAGTGATCTTTCTCCCTGTTTTGTATTGGCTTAGTTGTGACTGGAGTTGTATTATTACCATGGCTGCAAAAACACTTTAGTACCTGATGAGCCCTGACACTACTCAGAGGCTAGAAAGAAGATGTTGGTTTAAAATAGATTAAGCTTCTCCTCTGATGAATTCTATAGAGGTCAGTGCGTATTTTAGAGGTGCTAAATATACTCCTCAGGGAAGCAGGTTGTTACCACCTTGTCTCTGGAGTTTTAAAAGTGTCACTTTCTTTTTCCTCCAGAAATTTCATCAGAATTTTTTTTTACCTTCACATCAGTGCCTCATGATTTGAGTTTATTAAGTAGTTGCAAGCTTTCATTAAAAACCAACCACATCACTGTATTTCTTATTTTGAGCAGGCAAAAGTTTGAGCTGAAATGAAAATTTTCTGAATATTATTTGAGGGTAAAAGTATGTGTTGAACTTGAAATCAGTTGTTCCTCTATACAGTTTCTTCCGCAAAGGTTTCTAGAATCCATCTCTCCTAGGTGTAATGTGTGAGACGGAGGATAGAGATTGTCAGATGAAAGAATGTGGATGGCCTTGTCAGCCATGTTAAAAAAAAAAAAAAAGAAAGAAAATTTACTCTTGAGGACAATGGGAAACCCGTGGAGGTTTTCAGGGAGTGTGCTGAAATCAGATCAGTGTTTTTAAATAAACACTTTGACTCCGTTGTGAAGAGTGGAATGGAAAGGGTGCCTATGGGATCTAAGGAAACCAGAAAAGGGGCTATCTTTGGAGTCTAGATGTCAGTCTCTGGCTTAGGCAAGAAAGCAAAGGCAATGAGATTGGACAGAAATTGAAGCCTTCAAGTGATGTATTTGGGAGACTGAAATAACAGGTCATATATTTCAAGGGTAGAGGAGAGGCAAGGATCACAACTGTCTTCCAGGTTTCTTCCATGAACCACAGAGAGAAGAAAGAAAGATGTATACTGAAGGAGGGAACACATGGGGAGCAGCAAGTTTAGGAAGCATGGGAAGAGAAAAAAATTCAATTTTATACACTTTATCATCTGGTGATGTATTGTAGGCAGTTGGTTATTTGGGCTGGAGCTCAGGAGAGTGACCGGGCTAGTTGTATAAACCTCGGAACTGTACGCATGTAGGATATAAGTTATGGATGTGGATTTAGTCTCAAAGTCAGAGAGTGTAGAAGCAGAAACAGGCCTATGAGAGAACCCTGAGACTCTCCAGTTTTTAAAAGCTAGTTAAGGGGAAGAGGAGCCAACAAAGGAGACAGAAAAAAACCCAGCTAATGAAAAACCAACCAACCAGTCAACCAACCAACTAGGCTTAGGGCAAAGTAATGTGATGGAATCTATGGGAGAGTTTTGAAGAGAAGGGAGTGGTCACAGACGCAAATGCCCCTGAGAGTCAAGTACTATGAGGACAGAAAAAATGCGTAGGAGATCATATTGATGAAGATAGTTTCATGGAACAGTGTGTAACACTAGATTGGAATGTGCTGGGCCGAAAGTGGAAGGTAAGAAAATGGGGATAGGGATTGTTGCTAACTCTTTCAAGAAGCCTTGTTGTGAAAGATGAGAGAGCCTATAGCTGAAGCAGGCTGTGGGGTTGATGGGGGGTTGTTTTGGGGTTCATTTGCTTGTTTTAAAAATGGGAAAGGAAGTACGAGAGAGAGAGAGAGAGAGAGAGAGAGAGAGAGAGAGAGAGAGGAAGGGAAAGAGAGAGGAAGAGAGATAGTGATACAGTAGTGAGAAGGGATAATGAAAGTAAGAAATCCCGAGAAGGCAGAAGGAGAGAACCAGTGTAGAATGAAGGTCTAAGAGCACATGAATATCTTCCTTTGAAACAAAAGGGAAGAAGTAAAGGATTGATATGTGAGTTAGCTTGTATATTTGACTACAGGATATCTAATCTGAAGACCTTTACTTCCCTTGTGATGTAGGAGTTAAGATTGTCTGCTTTGAGACCGGAGGATATAGGAGTAAAGAGAGAAGAGAGAGTAGGGAAAGTCATTGTAGGAAATAAGAGAGAACTGAAGGGAAAAAACATAGTAAAGATTGGGGGCAGTGCCGAGCAGCCATTTGAAACTGGCAGCTCTGCATTCATCGTGGTGACCGTTTATTCACGGGTGATGTCTTTTGAGAGTGTTTGGCCACTCAAGGGAAGTGATGTTTCAGGGTAGAGCCTGATTTCCATGTAGGCAAGGAGGGTGAGGGAATTTTCAGTGAAATTGTTAGGAAAATCTTATAGAGTCACTGAGAGCCCAAGTTTTTTTCTGTTCCAAGGAGATGGTTGAGGCTACCATATCCATCATCTATCCCACAGCACCGTAACTTTCAAAACTTTATTAGCTTCTGACACCTGTCATCTCCACTCCTGGGAGCAGTTTCCTCTTATACTTGTCTTTCTCTCTTCTGGATCCTTCCTTTTACACTGTCAGATATAGGCAAGGAGAAAACTCTGGAGTTATGACACACGAACCCATCGTGTCTCCATGACCGAGAAGCTGTGGAACCAGAACTCCAGCACCTTTAATAAATAAGACGGTGTGGAAGTCCAGTGATCTCATCACAACAAATATCTTAAATTCAGTATCTTCATTATTATAAAGCACAAAAGAGCTCTCTTCAGCTGATGATTAAGCAATAGTCCTCATCTGTAATCCACAGAAACTTTACAAGCAATTGGGTAACATCAGACACAAATCTCTTATCTTTTTAGTGTGAGCATGTTTTTCTTTCTTACAATATGGTAATGTATTAAGTCCATTTTAATAGGGCTTCAAGTTCGTAGAGTGTTTACCATCTTATCAACATAATAAGCAGGGCATTCCCCTTCTTAGCACGTCAAAATATCAAAAGTATGTTTTCTATTCACTTTCCCAGATTTCATGGTATATTGCTAGATATTTGGACATAGAAAAGCATAGACTTTAATTTGAAATTCTTTCATATACTTTCACCAGGTAAGTATAATACCAAAGCCTTTTTATTTCAAAGAGATAATGATGCTTAGGTTTTGCTTACAGTCCTATGATTTTTATTTTGATATTGTGTCAGTTTTTTAAACTCAGTAAACTAAGCTAAATATGGTATATATTTTGTTACTCTTACATAGCACGTGTTTCTTTTCTCTTATCTTTTGGAGTTTTGTTGTGAATATACATAATCCTTGCTGGTCCTCTTGCAAAAAAATGGAATATCTGGGATTGGGTGCTAAATTCAGATTTCAATCTTTAAAAATCCTCAACTTTATGTAAGAATTCATGTTATCTAAAATAAAGTATTTCCCAATCATAACAAAGAATTTGCAATAGGAAATAGAGACCTGCTGAAGCTTGTTAATTTCTTTCACGCAATTTTTTTAAAAACATGTTTATTAGAGTATAATTGCTTTACAATGGTGTGTCAGTTTCTGCTTTATAACAAAGTGAATCAGTTATATATATACATATGTCTTCATATCTCTTCCTCTTGCATCTCCCTCCCTCCCACCCTCCCTATCCTACCCCTCTAGGTGGTCACAAAGCACCGATTTGATCTCTCTGTGCTATGTCATGCAATTTCTTTCATGCGATTTCTCAGGCACAGGTTTGAAACTGCTTTTGAACTTAAATTGAAAGTTAAGCAAAATACAAGTGAATTAGGCCTACTATCATGCAAGCCTTTCTGTGGGAACCAAGCCTATGTTTACACATTTTCATTTTTTCTTTCAGTATTCATAGAAAAACTAATTTGTTGAAAATCATCCTCAGTGTTTTGATTTGGAACACATTACTAGATTCATTGACTGAAAATACTTTCATGATTGTTTAAATTTAGATGCTTCAGAGATTACTTCATCAAAGAGCTGTTGATTTAATGAGGTTTCCATTGAAAATGCATAGTCACAATGGATAATAGATAATAGAATGATATACAGGCAAACAATAACCTCACATTTTACTAACACATAGGTCCTTGTAATCAAACTGCCATAGTTTAATGAACCCAAAGATTCCCTAGATGCTTTACAGTTTCTCGAAAGCGATGAGATTGTGATGGAGGAGGACTTCAAAGCTAATATAATAAATATAAGCACTCTGGAGGCTTTAAGATTAAGACACGTTTTGTTCAGTAGTACGTGATCATCACTCACAGTCATTTTCATTTTACCCTCTCTTCTTCCACGATTACTATCTCTGCAAGCGATTCATCCAAGCACTCAAAACCTTCCTACCAGTTTTCCTCCTTAGTCAGCTTCCTTTCCTCTGCTCTCCATACTGGATCCCTCACAGCTGTCGGATCAATGTGCAGCTCTTCCCTACATAATCTTCCTTGCCTCCATGTCTCGGAATATGCCATCACCTTTTGCTCCTTTATTTGCACTGACCTGTATTCCCTCTCACAATTGGACTTATTTTTCTAATAAACACACAAAAAAACAACTTTTATAGTTAATTCCATGTGGCCCTTCAAACCTCTATTCACCTCTGCTTTCTCTTTCTGGGAAATCAGGAGTAATTTGTTGTGTGGCTATTTTTATCTTTAGGACTTTGGCCAATCCACTAAAATTCATTCTGTCTCTATATTATGGATAACGCTAGTGCTACTTTCCTGGTGGATTTGAGGTCATGATTAAACAAGATAATGAATGTAAAGTATGTATTTAGAACAGGGCTGGCACATGGTAACGTTTTAATAAATATTATCATACTGAAACAAATATATATTTTCCGTACATAGTAAGTGGCTAGAACTTTTCTAAGCCTTTCCTTATGCTCAGTTCATCCAGAATAATGCCTCTTTCAGGAGGCATTTATAGAACTCTCTGGATAATTGAGAATACTGAGACCTGTGTCCCTTATCAATTAGAATGTCTTAAGTCACATGGATTTCTTCTCATCCTTGGGCTGTTTGAATTTTCAAGTCTTTTTAGACATGAAAATCTTTTTAGATTAGATGATATCAAAGTGTTGGTGGTTGTTAATTTTAGCATAAATACTAGTTAAAGATGTAATTCATTGTTGACACTTAGGACAGTGCCTGGTATGCAGGGTGCACTCAATAAATGGTATTATTATTATTAATGTTGTTGTTATTATGTGTCCAGGGTTTCTCTCTCCTTTCTTTCTGTTCTCCTAAATTAAATGATTACATTGCATTTAAAAATAATGTCCAAAGTGCCTTTTAAAACATTTCAGAATATATTAATTAAAAGACAAGTCAGTAATATCCTAGAGATTATTGTTTACATCACTTAAACTTTGTACATTCATGACATCCTAATTTTGAGATGACTTTTTAAACTAAGAAAGCTAACTCAAGGTGAAGTATCTTACCAGATGTTTTCATTAAAAAATGTTTTTGCACTTCTGTGAAAATCTTCAAAATCAATTCAATAAGTACTTAGAGAGCAACTACCTCAGGCTCAAGTGTTGTATTATGTGTTAATTCCTAAGGAGCACTTGTAGAACGTTAAAATCCAAAAATGGATTCTGAAAAGTTTTGCCAGCTGCCAGGTTGGATTACTTTAAATCCATGTTTTAAAAATGCAAAACTGTTCTAAAGGAAAAGTCTTTAGTAAAAACCTTTACTGTCTAAGTTTCCACAGATATTGTACCCTTTGAAAAAGACAGCTTCAACAAGCCAAGGTCTTTCATTGTGTGCTTACTGAAACTTAAAAAGTAAAAAGAAAAAAAAAATTAAAAACAAGCACTTGGGGCCAAAAAAGGTCTTCAAAGACATTTCGTTGAGTTTCTTTCCTTTAGGAAATTCACAATTTCTTCCTTGTATCCAAAATTTTTGAAATAACACAATCATTAATGTATTTTGTTATCGGATTTGTTCACAAGACCATTTCCAGAAACTTGTTTTGAGATACTCTCCCTGCAAAAGTGGATCTTCAGTTACTTGAGAACTAACCCTGAAATTTTTGTCCTTCACAGCACTGTTTTAGAACAAGATTAGGAGCGTTGATCTATAGTATTTTGTCTACATATTCTTTTAAATTTTGGATAGCAATTTGCATCTCTCCCGTGGCTGCATGTTTCGCCGAAGTCCGGTCCGTTGACGGTGTCAGACCTGAACTTGGAGTGGGTAATTTGAGACGGCGTTCCTAGGAGTTAGAAGGAAGCCTGAAAAGCTAGCAAGACACGGGGGTGGGATTAACGTCCACAGCTCCGCACCGGTTCCCAACTGATTGGAAGGGACGAAGTGGGTGGAACCTTCTGACCCTGCCGCCCCCCCCCCCCCCCCCCCCCCCCCGCCTCCGTTGCTGCAGACGCTCCGACCAAGGCAACCGCAATGGATCAGGAAGAGGGGTCGACCACCTTGGACAATATAGTCACTCAGTTCAACACCTATGAAGATTTCCTGGACTCGCAGATTACTACACTGGACTTGTACTACCTGGAGGTAAGGGCGGCAGCCCCTTAGGGTGGCCACAGCTTCGCGTTCCTCGGTGCCTCCCGAAACCCCGCGTCGTGGGGTGTTCGCCCCCTGGCGGTGGACCGCGGGAACGGCCGACTCCGCAGTTTCCCGACTGCTGTACGGCGGGGCCTGGGTCCGTACAGAATTCGGGGCCCTGGCATCCGTGACCCGGCCCAGAACCGCGCACGCGCGCGCACGTACACTCGCTGCGGGGCCTGGAGTGTCTGTACGGCGGCCTCCGTCGCCCGGCTCCTGGCCCGTGCCCTTTCCAAAGTCCTGCTCCTTTGAGGACCGGGGCTGGATTCCGAGGCCCACTGAGACCCTTCCGGGGGCTGCAATTCAGGTCTGACACTGTTTCTCTCTCCTTTGCCAGTTTATACTAAAGAACAGAAGACAGTATCCTTCCAGGTGTACCTAGTATATAGTAGGCATTTGGTTCCATGAACTTCCACCCCAAGCTAGTTGACTCAGAAAGCCCTTTAATTATGGGTACACGTTACAGCTCCCTGGCATTGCAGGCATGAGCTGATTCATTTTTATCGAGTTGATTGTTCACAACTATAGTTGATAGTTAAAAAAAAAAATCCTGCAACACAGCAAAATCGGACGTAATTGGGATTGGCTACTGTCTTCCTCTCAGCAGCCATTCTCCAACCTGCCTCTTAAAGGTGTGGGGATGGGCAGGAAGCTGATAGGGGGCGGGGCGGGGGGGATGCTGCGCGGAGGGATGGAGTTCTTGTGCTCTTTGGGGAGAACCAAGTTGAGCGGGGGGAAATAATAGACTACGAGTCCTGGGAAGCAGGAGGTGGACGGTGGTCCCTAGAGCCCTGGCGTATTCCCAGACTAGGCCGACTAAATGGGCACTGACTTGGATTCTCCTGCCCTGGAGCCATGCCACAGAGCCGCCAATTGCCCCTCTCTATTTAGGCCAGAAAGAGCAAGGGTCTCTGTTTGGGTTCACACCATACCTGAGTCTGAGAAGGATTTGTATCCTGCAGCCAATCCCCAAACTCCTTATGCGCAACAACGTGATTCAGCCGTTTAGGGGACTGAAATTTTTGGACTTCAGTGATCGTGTTCAAAGTGAGATTTTACTTCAGTGTAGATTCCAAGGTCTGAAAAGTGCTTATCCTCCAAAACACATTCATGTTCTAGATAGGAACATAATTTTAAGGAGCTAGAATCATCTAATTTTAGTCCTATCTCTGCTAAGAACAAGTTGTGTGACCTTGGACAGATAATTTGATCTTTCTGGAATTAACTGTTAAAAAAAGCCAGGTGGTATTTCCAACATATCTTCTGATTTCAAAAACAAGCTTTTGAATATTTTATACAGATAACATGTTTAAAATCATGAAGGTTCCGTTTTATGCCTTGCATGGAAGTCACTGCAATGAAGGGGAAATAGTAGTGGTGCCAAACAATGTTTGCATCTGAGGTTTTGAATATCTAAATAAACAAGAATGAAATATAGACAATAAATATCCCAATAGGCTATAATCATCTTTGTAGCACTTGTGGAAAATTGCCAAGCTTAAGCTTGATATCCTTAAGAAGGGTTTCAACTTTTTTAAAGGCAGAGTTTTTTTTTTTTCACGTGAATTAGAAACTAAGAGCATTAACGTTGATTAGGAGTGAGAAATTAATACTTTGTTTCATCAATCAGAATTTTAAAGTTCTGCAAAATGGGAAATGGTGACCATGTTTAGGCGAAAGGTAAAGAAATTTACTTTTAAATTTGGCATTGGTTAAGACAGTTGCTGTCAACCAGCCTCTTTCATTGGCCACCTTAGCGCTGGCATGATGGGCACAGGGAGGAAGATGGAGGCTACACATGGGCCCAGTAGGGTGGGCTTCCACTTGCCAAGGCTGATGTAGCTACCGGCTACCTCAGAATGTCCAACTTGGATGACAGGCATTCGACTGTCAGCAAGCAAGTCGAATGCCTCCGATATAGCACCATTTTTCAAGGGAACCAACTAGCCACTTGGTGGCAATTAAAAGCATTGGGCCCCTTCAATTTTGGAAGGGTCAGCAATTCAGTGTGATAGGAGCAGCCACATTTGGTAGTAATGGGTTTGCTCTTCTGGCTGTGGTCATAACACTGCTCTGCTACCTAATGGAATATTTTTTTCTCTTGGCTTTATTGAGATCTCATTGACATATAGCACTGCCTAAGTTTAAGGTATAGAGCATAATGACTTAACTTACATATTTTGCAAAATGATTACCACAATAAGTTTAGTTAACATCTGTCATCTCATGTAGATGAAAGAGAAAAAAAGAAAAAATGGTGTTTTCCTTGTGATGAGAACTTTTAGGATTTACTACTCTCTTGGCAACGTTCAGCTCTACCACCCAGCAATGGTAGCCATAGTCATCAGGTTGTGCATTACATCTCCAGTCCTAATTTATACCTGGAAGTTTGTACCTTTTGACCACGGGCATCCAATCCCTTCATCTGGTAACCACATATCTGATCTCTTTGAGTTTGTTTTTTGTGTGTTTGTTTGTTTGTTTTTAGATTCCACATATAAGTGAGATACAGTATTTGTCTTTCTTAGTCTGACTTATTTCACTTAGCATAATGTCCTCAAGGTCCATCCGTGTCGTTGATGATGGCAGAATTTCCTTCTTTTTCATGGCTGAATAGTATTCAGTATGGCTGAATGGTACCCCACTTTTCTTTATCCATTGATCTGTTGATGGACTCTTATGTTGTTGTTTCCATGTCTTGGCAGTTGTAAATAATGCTATAATGAGCATGCAGGTGCAGATATCTCTTCAACATAGTGTTTCTGTTTCCTATGGATGTATTCCCGGGAGTGGAATTGCTGGCTTGTGTGGTAGTTCTCTTTGTAATTTTTTGAGGAACTTCATATTGTTTTCCATAGTGGCTGCAAGCATTTCCTTTTCTCCATATCCTCACTAGCATTTGTTATCACTTGTCTTTTTGATGATAGCCATTCTAACAGGCTGTGGTAGTATCTCATTGTGATTTTGATTTTCACCCTACTGATTAGTGATGTTGAGCACCTTGTCATGTACCTGTTGGCCATTTGAATATCTTCTTGGGACAATATGTCTATTCAGGTTCTTTGTCCATTTTTAAATTAGATTGTTTATTTTTCTGCTATTGAGTTATATGAGTTTTTCTTTTTTTTATATTTTGGATTTTAACTCCTTATCAGATATATGATTTCCATTCCATAGGTGGCCTTTTCATTTTGTTGATCATTTTGCTGTGCAGAAACTTTTTAGTTTGATGTAGTCCCACTTATTTACTTTTGATTTTGTTGCTTATGCTTTTGGCGTCAAATCCAAAAAATCATTGCTAGGCCCTTCAATGAGCTTTTTTCCTGTTTTCTTCTATGAGTTTTACGGTTTCAGGTTTTACATTTAAGTCTTTAATCCATTTCAAGTTAATTTTTGTGAATCATGTAAGATTTGGGTCTAGTTTCATTATTTTACATGTGACTATCAAATTTTCCTGGCACCACTTATGGAGAAGACTGTCTTTTCTCTATTGAATATTCTTGGTTCACTTGTCAAATGTTAGTTGACCATATGCGTGGGTTTAGGGCTCTCAGTTATGTTCCATTGGTCTATGTGTCTGTTTTATGCCATTGCCATACTATTTTGATTACTATAATTTCCTAATATAGCTTGAAATCAGGAATTGTGATGCCTCCCAGTTTGTTGTTCTTTTCCAAGATTACTTTGACTGTTTGGGGTCTTTTGTAGTTCCATATAAATTTTAGGATTTTTTTTCTACTTCTGTAAAAAGCTGTCATTAAAATCTTGATGGGAATTGCATAGCATCTATAGATGGGGTCTTACGGGATGACTATTTCATCCACAGGCACAGGGTCCCATTTACCACTGTGTCAGGCTAGGGACCTAGGCTACAACAGAGGAGCTGTGGGAGTAAGGACCTAAGAATGTGGTTCACTTTTAATAATATATTCAGAAACATTCAGAGCTACCAGCAGATAGATCATTGGAATGGGTTGCTAAAAGCATAAATGAAGTGCCAATCTGGAGATGACAGTTTCAGAGAATGGGTGCCATCCACCATGATACAGCATATACTTAGCATCCAAGATCTTTGCACTGAGCTTTGTTCCCTTTTTCTGGGAACTAAGAGGTTAAAGCACCTAACCTAAAGAATTTGGACTTTCTTTCCTCACTGGGGGCTCTGCGGGTTAATTGTCCTGGTACTAAATGGGGGAACATGCCATCAGGTGACTTGGTGAGAGTCGGTTGAATTAGAAGTTAGAACTCTTGCCTGGAATCTTCAGGCTCCTTGTCTAGGAATCAGGAGGCAAGAAGAGGGTCACCATCTCGGCAAGCATAATTGAGCTTTACTGTCAGGAAAAGTCAGGACTTATAAAATCGGTCATGAAGGAATGTGTTTGGAATTCTGGTGACTCACTTGAATGCCTCTTGGTAATCTCTTTCTCAGTTGTGGTGGTAAATGTACAAGGGCAGCAACCCAGACTTGAAAAGGGCATGGTGACCAGGGGTTCAGAGCCCTCAGGAATGAGGGTCTGGCTCACACCACTTGATATGCTACCAAGACCAGTAGAGGTGTTAGTTGTGGGTGAGGGGAATCTAGACTAGGTGGCAGAGGTAGGAGATGGTATTTGTGTGGTTCTGAGTCAAGCTGCAGCAACAAGGGCTGAAGTTTACCCCAGTATCTTTCTTCTTCTTGCATACATCTGAGTAGTCTTCAAAAATATATATAATTTTTCATAAATTTTATTTATTTATGGCTGCGTTGGGTCTTCGTTGCTGCACACGGGCTTCCTCTAGTTGCGGAGGGCGGGGGCTTCTCATTGCCGTGGCTTCTCCTGTTGCAGAGCACGGGCTCCAGGGCACATGGGCTTCAGTATTATACTACATAAATATTTTCATCATATGTAAATATAAATATTATTCTTCATTTATATTTTCTACACGAAAGGTAATATTTATATCTTTCTGTAACAAAAAAA
This sequence comes from Phocoena sinus, assembly GCF_008692025.1. NCBI lineage: Eukaryota > Metazoa > Chordata > Mammalia > Artiodactyla > Phocoenidae > Phocoena > Phocoena sinus. The sequence continues at coordinate 96,764,885 of NC_045767.1, forward strand.
ATCGACATTAAATCTTGGAGGCCATTTAATGTCACTCTATATAGATCTTCCTATTCTTTATAAGTTGCTACATTGAATCCATTGTTTACTTAGGTTGGTCCTTTGGAAGTTCATTTTCCTTATTGCAATATCTCAAACAACAGTGAAATGAGCGTCTTTTTTACATCCTCTTTGTGTGCAGTTGTAAATGAATCAAAAAGTAGAATTGATGGGTTATAATAAACATGGTCAAAGTGCCCTCCAGAGTAGTCATTTACTCTCCCACCAGCATGTATGAGACACCTTTTCTCTTAGACAGTCACCAGCACTTGATATTGTCGACCCTTTTATTTTTTGTCAAATCATATGTGAAAAAAACCTCATTGTTTTAATTTTAATTTCTCTGATTATTAGTGAGGTTGACCATCTTTTAAATTTTTCCTGGCCATTTGCATTTCTTTTGCGAATTGCCTATTGCTCTTCCTTGATTCCCCCCCACCCCCCAGCTTGTTTTTCAAACTTTCTTTCCTCTCTTCAGGCTCTTAGTGGATGACTTCATCTTCCAAATCAACAAAAAGAATCAATCAGGCTGGAACCCTCTTGAGTTTTCTACCATGAAACTTATAAAACCACCTTAATTTCTGCCCATCTCCTCTTCCTTCCCACCTGTGTTAATGGTGTCTACCATGCATGGTGCCTATCTGAATATACTGAATCTGGCATTTGAACACCCATTATCATTATAATGTTTTGGGAATTTTCCCAACTCTGAGTCCCACCTCCCTAAGGTAGAGGCAGAAATTCATCTTCTCAGTTTTCCTTGCTGCTAGTGTATCCTTGTGTGACTTAGGCACTGCTAATCATATACACCTACATGAGACTGCTGGATAGGAAAAGAGTGACACGAGGAAGAAAGCACCATGTAGAATCCATTTTGTATTGAATGAGGTGGTTGAGGCTCTTGACTTTCAGTGGATGCAGTGGCAGAAATTGAGGCGTGTAATGTCCCAGGTCAACATGGTGAGTTGCAGTATATGTTTTCAGTGGTGGCAGTGAGGGATATTTGCTGAAATAGTTTGTATGGCTTAGAGTATTGTTTCTGGCTGTGTAGGCTTCAAATTTCACTTTCCCAGGGATCTTTTGAGCTATTGTGTTTTAATAATTCCTTTTTATGCTTGGACTGGTTACAGTAAACCCTGCTGTTTACAACTAATAGGCTTGATCGATGATGGTCACTTGCATTCTCTACCCTTTTCCTTCATGTATTTAGGGAACTACCTCTATTGATTAGCTCCTCTCACCTTTAATTCCAACAGTCCCTTCTGTGCTCAATGAGGTATCTCCCATTCTCCCCTCCATATCTGTCTTTTCTTCCTTTTTTACAGTTATCCTTTTTGAATGAATTGTAAAATCCTTAATCTTCATTTCCTCCATCTTCCGTTTTTCAACCCACTGCTAGCTGGCTCCCATCTTCACATTCAATAGAAATTGTTCTTGCCATGGTGACAAGTGAGGGATGTGTCACTAAATCCAATGGACACTTTCTGGTTTAATCATTCAGTCTTCCATTGGAAGGATGAATTGGATTGTTTTACAACAAGAGGCAAGAGATTTTTTCTGAAGCTTTTTAGGTATATTAAAAAAAGAAGAAGTTGTGGCTGAAGTAGACACTGTGGATTGTAGAGCCCTGGATATAATCAAGTTTGCTTCCTCGCTTGCTTGCTTGCTTGCTTCCTTCCTTCCTTCCCTCCCTCTCACCCTCCCCCCTTCCTCCCTCCTTCCTTTCCTTCCTACCCGTCATCTGTCTATCTATTTTCCTTGTAAATATGAAATAGAATACATCTATAATAGCACTAGGAGGCATGAAAGGATGCTACTCTACAGGATCAGAAATTGTGCTTATTTCTGATAAGTTAGAGATTGACAAGATAGAGAAAACCATAGCCCCAAATGAATAAATAAGAACAGTGTTGGGAAGGTAAAGCAGATTTAGAGAAAAGTCAGAGGTAACAATAATACAAAGGGCAAGAGATAACCTATAAGTGATTAAAGAAGTTAATTCTGCATTAGCTAAGCCAGAGGTGTATCCTATCTCCAGCATAAGCATGTACCTACAATGTTTAACCCAAGGATAAATGAGAGAACTGCTCTCTAAAAAAAGTGCCTAGCAAGGAGTCCTGGAGCAGGTAAAGGGGCCTGAGAGATAATCAAAACTAAGTGTGAAGTAGCTAGATAGTGCTAGAAGTCCAGAATAGATGTTGGAGAGGAGAAGAAAATCTGGAGAGAATTACACTTATTACCAAGTCCTTCTTATTTTGGTAATTAGGTTGGAGAGGGTGGGATTTACCCCAGACCGCCTTCCTTCTTCATGTCCGCATCCTCAAGTGGAGTCTATACATTGCTATACTCTGCTCTTTTACACATAACTTCCTCAGTTCATCTATTCAGAGGAGAAACCAGTTAGGGAATGAGATCTGTACGACTATAGAGGGAATCCATGCTAATGACTTTGCTAATTACCCAGTTCTCTATTCATAACTATGTATTCCGAGATGTTTGAGGGAACACAGGAGCATGAAAGAGAGGGCCTAAGATGAATAGAGGAGAACAAGTAATGTCAGACAAAACAAAACACTCAAAACCCTGAGGCAACTTTAAATAAATTCCAATTTTCTACCTTACAGGCATTTTAATATGTATAATATGAAGTCTGTAAGCAAAATAATAGACTGGTATGAAAAGGGAGCAATCAGAGAGCAAGGAAGAATTCATAGAAATTAAAAACTTGATGACATTTTTAAAAGAGGTAACTAATGGAAGGACAATGTCACTTTTAAAGGGCAATTTAATGATCTGGAAGTTAAAGTTGATGTAATTACCCAGAATGCAGTAAGAAAAAAATAAGGAAAATAAGAATTATATGAAGGAAAGTATGAACAAATAATTCCAGGAGGCTCAATATTTATCTAATAGACATTCCAGAAAGAAATTTTATAGAAAATGAGGGGGATAAAATAATCAATGAAATAACAACAACAACAAAAATTCTCTGTGTTGGAGATAAGTGCAAGATTGTAAGTGCCCATCTTACAATCACTTGCTTAGTAGGATGAATGAAAAAGATCCACACCTTGGCAGATAGTGGTAGAATTACAGAACTCTGAGAATAAAATGATAGTTCAAAAATAATTCAAATTACATGACATCCAAATTAAAAACTTATGTGTATTGAAAGACACCATCAATAGAGTGAAAAGGCAACCCATAGAATGGGAGGAAATATTTGCAAATTATATATCTGATAGGGGTTAATTTCCAGAATATGGATAAAACTACAGTTGAACAACACAAAAGCAAATAATCCAATTAAAAATTGGGCAAAGAACTTGAAAAGATGTTTCTCCAAAGAACGTACGCAAATGACCAATAAGCACATAAAAAGGTGTCAACATCATTAATCATTAGGGAAATGCAAGTCAAAACCACAATGGCATATCACTTCACACCCATTAGGATAGCTATTATCAAAAAAAAGTAGAAAATGACAAGTGTTGGTGAGGATGTGGAGAGACTGGAACACTGTACACTGCTGGTGGGAATGTAAAAAGGTACAGCCATTGCGGAAATAGTATGGCAGCTCCTCAAAAAATTAGAAAGAAAATTACCATATGATCTAGAGATTCCATTTCTGGATACTATGTAGCCAAAAGAATTGAAAGCAGGAACTTGAACAGATATTTGTATACTCACGTTGATAGTAGCATTATTTATAATTGCCAAAGGTAGAAGCAACTCAAGTGTCTACTGATGGATGAATGCATAAACAGAATGTGGTATATATCTACAATGGAATATTTGTTAAGCCTTTAAAATGAAGGAAATTCTGAAACATGCTACAACATGGAAGTCTTGAGGACATTATTCTAAGCAAAATAAGTAGCCACAAAAAGACAAACACTGTGTAATTCCACTTATATGAGGTGCCTAGTGTAGTCACATTCATGGAGACAGAGAGTAGAATGGTCATTGCCAGGGTCTTGGGGGAAGGGAAGATGGGGAGCTATTGTTTAACTGGCACATAGTTTCAGTTTTGTAAGATAAAAAGAGTTGTGGTGACAGATGGTAGTGATGATAATGTCACGATAACATGAATGTACTTAATACCACTGTACCGTACACTTAAAATGGTTAGTTTTATGTCATGTATATTTTACCACAATTTTAAAAATAATTCAGAGTGTCAACAAATAACCTGTAAATGGGAATCAGCTTGATCCTACACTTTGCATTCCTAATAGTGATTCCTAGAAGAAAATGGAGTAATATCTTTAAACTTCTTAGGAAACTTTACTTTGAGCCTAGAATTCTGTCCCTGGCTATATTCTGTCCCTGTTTGGCCCCTGAGATTCTGTCTTACCTTGAGTTCTATCCTACCCCAACATGCTCTGTGCTGTGTGCCCCAAGAGGTTGATTTCTGTTGACTACTTCAACTGGACTCCCTTTACATTTGGCCAGTTGGGTTCAGCTAATAAGAGGCACCAGTAAGAAATTAGAAGCCAGGAGGCTGGGCATTGTTTTTCAGACTCTTTCCATACTATGCTGCAGGTTAGCAGTTGATATTTTCTTCCACCAAGCCAAAACTCAGGGTCTGATAACACTGTCCTACAGCCATCTCCCTGTGTCCTATTAGTTGCTCCCTCCCCTTACCTCATTTGCATAGGTTAATGGCTACTAATACAGTAGCTTACTGCTGTTGCTAGCTGCAGGGTATTTCATTGTCCCACTTGGATTTCTCTTAACCTGGTGAATACCTTTGTAAATTAACTCAGCCATTCAGTTTCCTTCAGTTACTCCATTTAAATACATCATCTATTTCCTGCCTGGACTCTGACTAAATAAACTAATATTCAAATGGGAATGCAAAATGAAGACTTTTTTTTTTTTTTTTTTTGCGATACGCGGGCCTCTCACTGCTGTGGCCTCTCCCGCTGCGGAGCACAGGCCCCGGACGCGCAGGCTCAGCGGCCATGGTTCACGGGCCCAGCCGCTGCCGCGGCATGTGGGATCCTCCCGGACCGGGGCACGAACCCATGTCCCCTGCATCGGCAGGCGGACTCTCAACCACCGCGCCACCAGGGAAGCCCTAAAATGAAGACATTTTTTTGGGAAAAATCAAGGACTCATAAAACCACCTACAGATCTCTTCTGAATTCATAACTTGAGCAAATGCTTCATATATTTTTACACAGATTTTCAAATTATTACTATAAACTTGTATGTAGTTTTCTTTTATCTGTTGTTATGGCTCTTTTCTGATTTCTAAAATTGTTTGTGTATTCCTTCTTTTCCACCATAAATCTTGCCAAATGTTATCTATTTTATTGGTCTTTTAAAAGAATAAGCTCTTGAGGGACTTCCCTGGTGGTCCAGTGGCTAAGACTTTGCGCTCCCAGTGCGGGGGGCCCGGGTTTGATCCCTGGTCAAGGAACTAGATCGACATGCCACAACTAAAGATCCCACATGCCACACCTAAAGGTCCCACATGCCGCAACTAAAGATCCCATGTACTGCACTGAAGATCCTGTGTGCCGCAGCTAAGGCCCAGTGCAGCCAAATAAATAAATAAGTAAATATTAAAAAAAACAAAAACAAAGAGGAAGCTCTTGAAATCAACTATACTTCAATTAAAAAAAACAGAATAAACTCTTGGCTTTCATTAGACAAAGCTGACTGGATTTGTATATTTTAATTTCTATTTTATTCAGTTTCATAATGAAATGAACAGTTCATTCAGTTGTTTTTATTCTTTCCTTCTATATCATTTTGGTGTATTTTGTTATTCTTTCTCTAGTTAAATGGTTAACTGTTTATTTTCAAGCTTTCTTTTCTCTATTAAATGCACTATGCAGTTTTTCTGTGTATTTTATTAAGGTTTCATATACAATTTCCTTGCCAAAATTTTTAAACTCTGTATGACAAAATATAAATCAAAAGATAAGCAACTAGCTGAGAATAAGTATTTGTAAAATGTATACTCAACAAGGACTTGCTGTATAGAATATAGCTTTATAAATCAATAGTAAATAAAATCCTATAGAAAAATGAGCAAATTTAACAAACAGGTAATTCTTATATGGATACTAAAAAATAATAATTATTTGAAAAGTTGTGTATATATGGCATAATATCTTTATGGAAAAAAGCTTTTAAAAATCATGAAACTATGTCAAATATTTTCCCCTTTCATAATGTGGGTAATCCTGTGTAACTAACCTGCCACCAAATGGCTGGCTAATCCCCAAACCGTGAGCTTCTCATTTTCTTTTCCCAAGGCCTTCAACACACTTGGAAGCAACCAATACCATTATGTTTCTTTTTGGCACTAAATTGTCCTCTGGCAGCAAACGCTTGGTTACCTAAAGCTCTGTTTTCATTGCGTGTCTTTAAAGGTGAGAAGTAACTTGGCCTCTGCATTTCACTGACTACAGTATAATCTTTTCTACTGTAAACAGGGCTTGTAATACTTTTAATAAGATCAGAGAACCAATTCTAGGTAACCCAGAACCAACTCAGAGAACCCACCCTTAAATTTCTATTCCTCTAGAACCATTGCCAATAGCTAATTGTGACTCATTCAGGGCTCAGTCAGAGAAGCAGAACACACACACATACATATATATGTAGATGTAGATATATGTGTGTCACATGTATTTACTTTTTTATAGAGATTTGCCCCTACACAATTATGAGAACTGTTTAAATGGTCAATGAAAGGCTGTTTCTTTGGTGTCTGGTGCTGGAACCTGAAGTCATTAGGACAGACAGCCAAGAAGGAAACGTACATGAGAATTATGGGAAACAAGGGCAAACAGACCTGCAAGGATGAGCTAGAATTCATAAGGACAAACTGGAACTTGGATCAGGCCCTCACCTCTTTCACACCTCCAACTTTGATGGTAGAAGAGATCTGCAGAAGAAGCTGGCACCTTTAGTCACAGAGCTTAACATACTCATGCACTTGGCCCAGGAGATGGAGGAGGTACAGGAGAAGCTTCTATAAGAGCTAGAACAATATGGCTTCTCCTTTTCTGTCTTCCAAATCTATTGCAAATGTCTCTTGTGGCCCAATCTAACCTGTAACTATCTAAGGAAGAAAAATTATGGAAACAAAGCTCCAGCTTAGCTAAGTTGACAGAGTACAAATTCACTACATCTGCCACATGTTAATTTTTTCACAAGGAGAATGTATTTATGTCTGACTTATATAATTAAAAATTAATGAAAAGAAAAGCATGTAATTTTCTTAAACCATTTTATAGGACTTGTGTAACCCTGACATCAATCTAGAGAAGAATAGCACAAAATGGAAAGCTAAAGACTAATTTTACTTATGAACTGGAGGAAAAGAAGTGAAAAATGAATCTAGGACTATATTAAGAAATAATAGATCAGAGACTACTAAATACTACTCCTAAGTAGTGTGATTTATCATAGGAATGCAACGATGAGTCCAGACATGAAAGATTGAACTTCTCATCAGAAATAATACAAGTCATGGGACAATAGGATGACATCTCTAAAGTGCTGAAAGGTAAAAAGTCAGCCTGGAACACTAATCCAGCAAAAATGTCTTTCAAAAATTAAGGTGAAATCACTGAAGAAATCAAAGAGAAAATTTAAAAAAATTCCTGGAGGAAAATGAAAAAGAAAACCCAACAATCCAAAATCTAGGGGATGAAGCAAAATCAGGTCTAAGAGGGAAGTGTATAATGAAAGAAGGTTTTCAAGAGACAAGAAAAATCTCAAATAAACAACCTAACCTTACACCTAAAGGAACTAGAAAAAGAAGAACAAACATAACCCAAAGTGAGTAAATAGAAAGAAATCATAAAGATCAGAGCAGAAATAAATGATGTAGAGACTAGAAAAACAATAGAAAAGATCATTGAAGCTAGGAGCTGTTTCTTTGAAAAGATAAACATAGTTGATAAACCTTTAGCCAGCCTCATCAAAGAAAAAAGAGAGAGGGCCCAAACAAATAAAATCAGAAATGAAAAAGGAGAAGTTACAACTGACAGCACAAAAATACAAAGGATCATAAGAGACTACTATGAACACCTATATGCCAATAAAATGGACAACCTAAAAGAAGTGGACAAATTCCTAGAAATGTACAATGTCCTAAAACTGAACCAGGAAGAAATAGAAAATATGAACAGACCAATTACCAGTAGTGAAATTGAATCAGTAATAAACAAACTCCCAACAAACAAAAGCCCAGGACCAGAAGGCTTCTCAGGTGAATTCTACTAAATATTTAGAGAAGAGTTAGCACCTATACCTTTCAAACACTTCAAAAAATTAAGGCAGAAGTAATGCTTCCAAACCCATTCTACAAAGCCAGCATCATCCAGATACCAAAACCAGACAAAATCAGACCAAAAAAGAAAATTACAGCCCAATAGCCTCAAAAATTCTCAACAAAATATTAGCAAACTGAATTCAACACTACATGGAAAGGATCATACAGCATGATCACGTGAGATTTATCCCAGAGATGCAAGGATGGCTCAATATCCACAAATCAATCAAAGTGATACACCATATTAACAAACTGATGAAGGAAAATCATATGATCATTTCAATAGATGCAGTAAAAGCTTTTGACAAAATTCAATATCCATTTATGATAAAAACTCTCAACAAAGTGGGTATAAAGGAAACATACCTCAATATAATAAAGGCCATATATGACAAGCCCACAGCTAACATCATACTCAACAGTGGAAGGCCGAAAGTGTTTCCTCTAAGATCAGGAGTAAGACAAGGATGCCCACACATGGCACTTTTGTTCAACATAGTATTGTAAATCCTAACCACAGCAGTCAGAGAAAAAGAAGAAATAAAAGGAATCCAAACTGGAAAGGAAAAAGTAAAAGTGTCCCTGTTTGTAGATGACATGATACTATACATAATAAAGTCTAAAGATGTCATCAAAAAACTACTAGGACCCATCAAGGGATTTGGTAAAGTTGCAGCATACAAAATTAATATACAGAAACCTGTTGCTTTTCTATATGCTAACAATGAACTATCAGAAAGGGAAACTAAAAAAACAATCCTGTTTGCAATTGCATCAAAAAGAATAAAATAGGAATAAATCTAACTAAGGAGGTAGAAGACCTGTACTTGGAAAAACTTAAGACACTGATGAAGAAAAGTGAAGGTGATGAAGGTGACACAAACAGATGGAAAGATACACAGTACTCATGGATTGGAGGAATTAATATTGTTAAAATGACCATACTACCCAAGGCAATCTACAGATTCAATGCAATCCCTATAAAAATACCAATGGGATTTTTTTGTAGAACTAGAACAAATTCTAAGATTTGTATGGAAACACAGAAGACTTCAAATCTCCAAAACAATCTTGATAAAGAAACAAAGCTGGATTTCAAACTATAATACAAAGCTATGGTAATCAAAAAAACATGGTACTGGCACAAAAACAGACACATAGATCAATGGAACAGAATAGAGAGCCCAGAAATGAACCCACACTTTAATGGGAAATTAATCTTTGATAAAGCAGACAAGAATATATAAGGGGAAAAAGACAACCTCTTTAATAAATGCTGTTGGGAAAACTGGATAGGTGTATGCAAAAGGGTCAAACTGGACTACCTTCTCACACCATGCACCAAAAGACTTCAATGTAAGACCTGTAACCATGAAACTTCTAGAAGAAAGCATAGGCAGTGTGCTCTTTGACATTGGTCTGGATAATATATTTTTGAATATTTCTCCGCAGGCAAGGAAAACAAAAGGAAAAATAAACAAATGGGATTACATCAAGCTAAAAAGCTTTTGCACAACAAAGGAAACTATCAACAAAACAAAAAGGCCACGTACTGAATGGGAGAATATATTTACAAATGATATATCTGAGAAGGGGTTAATATCCAAAATATACAAAGAACTCATACAGCTCAACATCAAAAAACCCCCAAGCAACCTGATATCTTCCACAGAAGATATACCGATGGCCAAGAGGTATATGAAAAGATGCTCAATATCACTAGTCATCAGGAAAATGCAAATCAAACCCACAAAGAGATATCACCTCACAACTTTCAGAATGACTATTAACAAATAACAAATAACAAGTATTGGTGAGGGTGTGGAGAAAAGGGAACCTTCATGTACTGTTGTTGGGAATGTAAATTGCTGCAGCCACTGTGGAAAAGAGTATGGAGATTCCTCAAAAATTAAAACCAGAACTACCATACAATCCAGCAGTTCTACTCTTGGGTATTTATCCAAAGAAAATGAAAAACACTAATTTGAAAAGACATGCACCCCTGTTTTCATCATAGCATTATTTACAGTAGGCAAGATATAGAAGGAACCTAAGCACCCATCCACAGATGAATGGATAAAGAAGTTGTGGTTGCAATAGCATATTACTCAGCCATAAAAAAGAATGAAATCGTACCATTTCTGAAAACATGGATGGACCTAAAGGGCATTATGCTTAGTAAAATAAGTCAGACAGAGAAAGACAGATACTGTATGATCTCACTTAAATGTAGAATCAAAAAAATCAAAACAAATGAACAAATATAACAAAGCAGAAATAGAGTCAGAGATACAGAGAACAAACCGGTGGTTGCCAAAGGGGAGGGAATTGGAGAGAGGAGAGAAATAGGTGAGGGAGATTAAGAAGTACAATCTTCCAGTTGCACAGAAGTAAATGAGTCACAGGTATGAAATGTACAGTGTGGGGAATATAGTCAATAACTATGTAATACCTTTGTATGGTGACATATTTGTTAACTAGATACCACAGTGATCATCTTGCAATGTATAGAGATATCGAATCACTATGTTGTGTGATAGGACCTAACTTAGTGTTGTAGGTCAATTATACTTCAAAAACAAACAAACAAACATAGAAAAACGTCAGATTTGTGGTTACCAGAGGTTGGGGTGTGGAGGGAGGGGGAATTGAATGAAGGCAGTGAAAAGGTATTGAACTGCCAATTATAAGAGAAATAAGTACTAGGGATCTAATATACAGCATGATAAATATAATTAACACTGCTTTATGTTATATATGAAAGTAAATCCTAAGAGTTCTCATCCCAAGGGAAAAAAATATATTTTTCTATTTCTTTAATTTTGTATCTATATGAGATGATAGACGTTCACTAAACTTACTAAGGTAATCATTTCGTGATGTCTATAAGTCAATTATATCTCAATAAAACTGGAAGAAAAAAATTAAGGTAAAATCAATATTTTTTTCAGTAAAACAAAAGCCACGATACTTTTGTTGTTAGCAGACCTTTACTATAAGAATTGTTAAAGTTTTTTAGGTAGAAGGAAAATCATATATTAGTAGGAAACTTAGGTCTACACAAAGGAATGAAAATCACCAGAAATGCTAAATACGTGAATAAATAAAAGCATTTTATTTCTCAGTTTCTTTAAAGATAATTCTTTAAAGATTATTGACCATTTACAGTAGAGAGATGGCTTGTAATTCCACCAGTTAAAACATGGTAATGGGGCTTCCCTGGTGGCGCTAGTGGTTGAGAGTCCGCCTGCCGATGCAGGGGACATGGGTTCGTGCCCCGGTCCGGGAGGATCCCACATGCCGCGGCAGCGGCTGGGCCCGTGAACCATGGCCGCTGAGCCTGCGCGTCCGGAGCCTGTGCTCCACAATGGAGAGGCCACAACAGTGAGGCCCGTGTACCGCAAGAAAAAAAAAAAAAACAAAAAAAAACATGGTAATGGTTAAGTGGCGCAACAGCTTCAACTTTGTACTTGATCTTGTCATTTGTTGCAATATACATGAGTGTCAGTGAGTGCAGAACTACCCAAATGATTCTGTGTGGCTCAGGTAAGGCACACAGGAATGCATAATTCATTCCATATACAAAGTTAGTACAGGAAATTTTTAATGTCCTTTATTATGTAAAATACTCTGTTGACCACAAGCAACTTATATTCCACTAGAAGAACCCCACAGTCTCAGCAGAGCTCACTGCCAGTTCTTCCCGTAAGCTCACTTTAAGTAATGTATTTAAGAAAATCATTCCACTTTTGTAAATCAAACCCGAAATCTGCATCGCTTTTTCATTTAAATATTAACTCCACTAGGTGGAGGCATTTGCTCAGTTTTGTTGTTCGCACTAAAGCAACCTGGAATAGCAAGTATAGTGAGCAGGGGAACAAGTCAGAAAGAAGGCAAAGTGCCTTTGTGCAAAGCCTGGTGCTTTGCCTTAACTTGGCAAATGTATCCATGTTGCTACACAGAGTTCAGCAATTTGCTTTTAGTGTTTAGCAAAGCAAAGTAGCAAAGTTTTCTAGGTTGATGGTGTCTATTTTTTTTTTTTTGTTAGAATAATTGGAACTTTAAAATAGCCACCATGGGTTGTATAGATTATTAACCACGAATCTTAAGTTATCTTATTTAATTCTGTTAGACAGTTCTTGCATTCAGCAGTGGTGTAGTAAGTAAGGGTCTGTAACAATAAAATATATGCTGTTTTCTCTATATTTCAGACATTTCATGTTTAATGTAAGGATAATGTAATATGTTAATATACATATTTTTATGTAATACATAAGCCTTTATATTAGTAACTTCAAGTAAAATGTCACCTATTCAAGTTTTGGGGAAATGCTGTTCTTTTTTGAATATGCTATGCAAGTGACAAAAATGTGTGTGACAGTTCTTAAAGTAACTGAAATATAAAAGGTCTAAAGGACTGTGGGGAAATTTTTTTTTTTTTCAGTTTGAAGCTTCTTGTCATCTTCTTGAGTTTCTACTTCTCTGCTTTTATTGGTACCAACATTATATGGAAACAATATCTTTCTACTCAAATAGGAAATTCATCTGCCCTTTGTTTTGTATTTGAAGTTATAATGCTCTGTGTCATCAGTTAATTGACTTCAAGGAAGTAAGTCTCTGAAATGTTGAACTTGCTGAAAGCAACCCAATTTTCTTTTTGTGCAGTTGGTTTTTAAAAAGTCTTTCTTGTATAAATACTATTGTCTGTAGTTTTATTGTTTTAAAGATACTTTATTACCTACAGCTGTTCTCATAAATTGATTAAAAACATTACAGACTTTTGTCCTGCAATCCCTTAGAGAAAATTTAGTGCTTGATGTTATTATTATTATTTTTTCATCTTACATCTTTGGGAAAGGGATGACAAATCAGATGTTTATAAAACTATTGTTAGAAAGAATTCTAACTTTTCAATCTAATAGATCTTGTCTCATATTTAAATATTCCATTTGATTTTTCATTTAAAACAATTATTCAATATACATTGGATAAAATAAGATGTCTCATTAATCCACAAATGTAACAATTGATTTTCTTTTTAGGATGAAGGCCTGGCCCGCCAGTTGGTGGAGCTAGGCTACCGCGGGACTGGAGAGGTGGTGAAAAGGGAAGATTTTGAAGCAAGGAAGGCAGCTATAGAGATTGCAAGGTTGGCTGAAAGAAATCAGAAAAAGTAAGTGTCCATGTTCCAAATGGATTTTATATTATATCGTAGAGTCTCTGGAAAAATCCAATTTTGTTGGCATTGTTGTAATTTAGAAACATTGGTTGGAGCAGGTAGAACTTGGAATATTCCAAGCATTTGTTCTGCAGATCAGGAACTGGAGGAACTGTGATATTGCGATAAAGCCACATGAAACTGTGAGCTACAAATTTAAAAATATAAATACCAAAATATGGCCATCATACCAATAAAGTCCTGTTTACACATAGCTCAGTATTATTGGCTTTACACATTTATATACTAAAAGTATGAGTGACCTTTGCCTTCGAGTTCTTTGTACTTTTGAGGCCTGTAAATCTTTGGCTTCATTTATGTTCTCACATTTTTGTAGACATTGATTCATTGAACTCTATTTAAACGATCACTGGCTTTTGTTACTATGACTCATATGTGGTTATATAAAATATGAATCTAATAAAGTATGTTAGGAAAGAGATGTACACGTAAAGTGAACCGTATCAAACTAAGACAATCTGAAAAAGACTTGACAAAGTAATTATCTATTTACTTTTTAAAAACGAATGCTAAAGTTTTAAATGTTGGTGAGAAAAACTACTTAGAAATTGGTATATTATTCTTAGATAACATTTTAAAAAATACCCAGTAATTATGAGTAGGAGTCTCCCATGTATTTATTATAAAAATAACATTTGGTAGTGGAATGTGAATTGGTTCTGGGAATGTGCGATTTTAATTGATTGTTCTAGTGGTTCTTGTATTTCAGAACCCTAGAATATTGTCATTTAATACAGTAACATTCAGTAATGTACTAGTTTTCTCTTGCTGTCATAACACCTTACCACAAATGTAGTCGCTGAACACGACACAAACGTATTTGTTCGTAGTTCTGTAGGTCAGAAATCAGAGCACAGTGGCTCAGCTGGATTCTCTGCTACATATATCACAAAGTTAAAGTCCTGGTGCTGGCTGGACTGAGTTCTTGACGCTCTGTGGATGAGTCTGCTTCCACCCTCATTCAGGCCAAATTCATTTCCTTGTGATTATAGGACAGAGGTCTCATTTCCCTGTCACCCGTCAATCTGGGGACTCCTCTTTGCTCCTGTAGGCTGCCCACATTCCTTCTCATGCTTTCCATGTGGCTGCCCGCCAGCAAGAATGGGTCAAGATCCTGCCAACCTTTAAATCTCTCTGACTTCTCCTTATGCAAGTCTTCCCCGACTCCAGCCACAGAAAAATCTCTCCTTCTGAGGACTCATGTGATCACACTGGGTCCATCTAGATAATCTAGGATAATCTCCCTATTTTAAGGTCTATAACCTTCATTACATCTGCAAAGTCCCTTCTGTCATGTACTGTAACGTACTAATAGGATTAGGCATGGGGATCTTTGAAGGGGCCATTCTTCTTACCAAAGGTAAATTTATATAAAACTTCACTCGTTTACGCAACACAAGTATACTTGGCTTCTATTTGTAGAAAATTGAAATGATGCAAAATATATGTGTACATGTGATGTGTCATATAAAACATCAGGGGAGTCTTCTCTTTCTGTTTTTAATCAATAAATGTTTATCAGTCAGGAGCAGAAGTATAGAGATTTTTGTGAGATTTTGTAAGGAATTAATGTATATTCATATTTTATTAGAGATACATCCTATTTTACATCAAGAGGACTTGGTCATGTTTACAGTATAAATTCTATCCATGTACATGTTCATTTTGTGTTTGGCTCAAAATGAGTATTTATTCTATCGATAGTCTCTTTAACTGGCCAGAGCTGGAAGTCATCAGACTACTTAAGTGCCAGTCTTGGGAGACTAATCCCCACACAGAGCTGCTAGAATCGGAAAGCCTTTTCATCTGCGCATCTTCTCATCTGCCTTTGTAGTGGGATGGGCCCCATATGTTTCCTCTTTCCTTCCCTGCCAGGTCCATTGTAGTGTTATTGGCAGTAAGGCTAGCAGAGTGTGGACACCAAATATGTCCTGTGCCTATATTTGCTTGAGGATCACTTTGAAAATATGCATGAACATGTGACTGCCCGCCAACTGGTACCAACTTGGAAACACGTGATTCTACTATCAGATTATCTTAAATTCTCTAATGTGTGGGTGAGCAGCCCAAGTAGATCACAATCCTCTTCACTAGCAATCATAGAGCACCCATTTCAAGAAGTGCTGGCACCTAAGAGTATGTCACTTACTTAGAATAGCTTCATAGATAAAAAGGGTCTGGTTAAAGATATTGGGAGGGGGTATTTTGATAAGTATTTTGCCAGAAGAAGGCATAAAGTTAAAAAAAATATTTTGACCCTTTATTTAGTCATTCACTTCACAAATACTCATAGACAACCATACTCCATTAGGCACTATGCTAGGTGCTGGGGATACAATAGAACATAAGACTTAGTCCCTGACCTCAAGAAATTTGAGGGTTAGATAAATGAAAGACAGTTACATTGCTGGTGGGAGTATACAATGGAAAGTAGTTTGGCAATTCTTCAAATAGTTAAACATAGAGTTACCATATGACCCAATAATTCCACTCTTAGATGTATATCCAAGGGAATTGAAAACAGAAGTCCACTTAAAAACCAGTGTTCCTAGCAACGTTATTCATAGTAGCCATAAAGAAGCAACAACCCAAATGTCCACCAACTGATGAATGGATTAAAAAATGTGGTACATAGATAAAATGGAATATTATTTAGTCATAAAAAGGAGTGAAGTACTCTTACCTGCTACAACATGGGTAAACCTTGAAAACATTAGGCTTAGCAAAAGAAGGCAGACAAAAATATTGTAAATTGTATAGTCCCATTTATCTAAAATGTTCGGAATAGGTAAATCCATAGGGACAGAAAGTAGATTTGTGGTGGCCAAGGGCTGGAAGGAAGAGTGAAAGAAGAATGATTGCTGATGGGTGTGGAGTTTCTTTCTGAGGTGATAGAATGTTCTGGAATTAGATATTGGTGATGACTACCCAACTTTGTGACTATACTAAGAGCCATTGAATTGTATACCTTAAAATTTGAATTTTATGGTATGTGAATTATATCTCAATTAAAAAAGGCAGTTACAACGGAAGATAACATATGCTATCATAGGTGTTGTGGCAACACCCTAAAGTAATACTAAGTCAAGATTTGAAGGATGTGGAGAACAGGGAAGGCTCTTCTTAAGGCATGACTGCTAAATTTACCTTTAAAGGGTAAGTAGGAGCCAAGCAGGCAAACAAGGGTATGAAGATGGACACATTTACTTTGCCTCAATTCTATGATAAATTTTTCTTCTTCACAAATCATTCTCTCTACCTCTTTGTTTTAACTTGTGCCTATTCCCTTGCTAAGACTTTTTTCCCCCCTAGAGTTGTGCCAGCTAGAGGCCGCTCATTTCCACATGTACTGGATTGGTGGTGGTGGCAATGGTGGTGGTAGGTGGGCTCTGCATTCTCCTAGCTTCTTCAAGCTTTGCTTCAAAGCCGTCTCTGCTTCACTATCATGTAAACAGCATCTCTCATCTCTCTTACCCTGAGATTCATGCCAGCTGGGTTTAGTAGCCACAAGGCAGAGACTATAAAGTTTGGAAAGAAGGGATGGGATAAGTTTAGCTGGTGGTTACTGAGGTAGCTCCTATCATAAGTCCTGGAGAATTTCTATTTGTAGTGAGAAGTTCATTTGATTTCTATGGGTGATGGAGAGATAGACTTTGACTGCACAGAAGTTGAATATTGGGTTCTTGGGATCTAGTTAGTAGTTATAACTGAGTCATCTCTCAGGTGGAACACTTTCCTGGATGAGCTTGTAAGACCATTGGCCTCTTCACTTTGGGTCAGCTTATCTTTGTAGGAGATGAATTAGCATGTATTAAAACTGCTTCTGAGATAATGACCTTATTTTACTGAAACACAGAATCTGAAACATAGATGGAATAAATGGCAGCCCTGGTGGAACTGATAATTATACTGCTTGGTTGTTGCTATCTTCTCAAGAGACTTTGTGATGAGCCTTTGGGAATTCTTGTAAAGTGAGCTTGACAGGAGTCTCAGATGCTGAATATATAGGGATCCCTGTGATCCTTTTTGCTGAAATGAAGAGGGTATCTGTGGTGATTAAGGAGAAGGCTCTTGTGTCCTTTTATCCTCTGGTACATCTGGGACTAAATTTTAAAAGTTGGACAAGTCCCCAGCCTTTTTTATTCTAGCCAATCTAGTCAGTTTATCAACTGTCAACTATTTCTGGTGTGATTGGAGTATTCTTCTTCAATTTGTTTTTAAAAATAGGAGTTGGAAGTATCTATTAATTGATAACATGCTCTTTTAATTTTATGAAGATGAAGTTGGATAAAAGGCCAAAATTTGTTTCATGTAAAATGACTTTACTCCATTCACTTTATGATCAAAAGTGAATACCATATGCTAGTGAATTAAATGAATTTCTGTAAGTTTTAAATGTTCTGCTAGATAAAATCTGGCTTCTGTGAAATGGTTTCAACTTTTTGCTTTGTTTCAAATATTTTATGTTTTAAAAGTTATTCTGATACATTTTATAGCTCTTAAACAAAAAATATGGAGTTGTGTCTTGTCACACACTAGCTGCTCCAGGAAACAGACAGTGAGGGTTAAGAGTGCAGAAGGTTTGATGGGGACGTAACACCTGTGAAAGGAAAAGTGAGGAAACAGGACTAAGCAGGGTCAGAATCTTGATGCCAAAGTTACAGAGACTCTCCCAGCACAGTGGAAAGCTCCAGGGTAAAGGTTATCCATTAAAGAAGTCCCACACTGGATGAAATGTTCAGGCCCTGGTACCTCTTCTGTGCCCAGTCATTGCCTGAGGGCTGCCCCCAAAAGTGTGATCTCAGCTTGAAACTGAGGCAGACCCTGGAAATGTTCACAGCTGGAGGCTGTCAGCTCAGCAACTCCTCACAGCCAGGCAGAGAGGCCTTTCTCCAAGGGGTATCTGTGTGATGTGTCCATATGCCTGCCACAGTTCGCCCCTTGTGACATACAGATCCATTTTGTGCATGCAGGGAGCAGTTCTTCCAGAGCACCAAGGGCCTTTCTCCTGGGCAGGATACTCAGAAGAGGAAAGTTAGTCCTCAACACTGCTGTTGGTCTGGAGGCCAGAGGTGGTTCTCATCATCTCCTTCTTCCATTATCCATCCTAAATCCTCTGCCTTCAGCTGTCATCTCTCTGAGTCTCAATCATAAGATGGTGGAGGCGCTGGTAATCCTACTGTCCTTAGGCTGGGGTTGTTGCATTTCTCATTCTCATTTAAAACTCTATAAGGGAGACCAAGGGGTAGCCAGGTGGGCCGCTTGAGTTTGTCACTTGTCACTCTCTACCCCCATTCTGTAACAACAGTCCTATCTCTCTTGCTGATCAGCAGCAATTACTCTTCACAAGATAGTGTCTCTCTGTCTTGCCTGCTGTTCCCTGGGCACAAGACACTCAAAGTGCTCACGTGGCAGCCATAGTTTGTAGTTCAGTGAGACACTTGCTGTTTTCCCTGGTGAGAGTGTTCTAAAAGATGGCGCCCTATCCTTGAACAATATTGCCTCTAAGCTGGTGATTCAGCTGTGCCTTAAGTGGACCATTCCAACACTTTCAGGCTGACAGCTTCTGATGGGGCACTGTGTGATATGGCCAGAAGATCCCATGGTCATGAGCTCTCTCCCACACCTTTTTTGTTGTATAGCGGGTTCCCTGGTTGGGGTGCTATGCTCTGTTGGATTCCATGCCTGTGGATCAGGCATTTTGTAAGCACCCAGACAGTGGGGCCAACTAAGACCAAGGAGGCAGAAAAGGCACACTCATATCTTGAATAGGTAGGTATTCCTGTGGGAATGAACTGTTGTCCCTTCTTGGTTTATAAAAGGGACCCAGTGTAGTCAAATTGAGTCCATTGTTCTCCTTGAGGAATAATGACTTACCAGGTCTCTGTTGCTGGAAAATTGGACGTGGAGAAGTAGAAGTAGCTAGATTGGCCTTGGTAAGTGGGAGTCTATCCCGTTGGGTCCTTGGATAACCTTCATCTGTTCTACTTTATTCATGTGTCCATCATGCCAGTATTGAGAAGACTGCTGACAAGGCTGGCTGACATCGACTGGCTGAGCCCTTTTGTCTGTTTGGGTTGTTTAGTGCATCATTATTGGTGGGTGTTATAAAAATCTTCACACTTGTACTCATTCCCCTATGTCCATCCACATGACTCAGACATTCCTAGTCTCCACCTTTTTTCTTCACAGTTTCCTGCCCAGCCAGCCAGTCCATTCACCATTGCTTATGAGTCTTTTCTAATCTTTGGGACATTTCTTTTTCCTTATCCTTCTACACAAAGTGGATGATCAGATGTGTCACCTGAAGTTCTGCCCATTTGGGAAAGTTTTTCTTCCCTACTGTAATTTAAGGCCATCTTGAATTTTATGGGTTGAAATGTGTTCTCCAGCAAAGGTATGTTGAAATCCTAATCGCCAGAACCCTAGCATGTGACCTGATTTGGGAATAAGATCATTGCAGATATTCGGATCAATGATCCCTGGGTGGATCCATGGACACAGTGGACCTATTATAAACCAACCCTTGGCCAGGATTCCATGTGTTATCTTACCCTCCTATGCCTTCACTCTAATAGTGGGACCGTGGTGTTGTTTTGGATCTCCAGATACCAATCTCAGCTATGACCCTGCACCCAATACTCTATCAACTATCTGGCTGTTCTCCTTTCCTTAGTGTCTACTCATTTAAGTAAATGGCTAAAGATCCCTTGGGGGAAGAACAGAGGGAATCATTGCAGTGGATAATTGATATAGTGTTACAGGTCTATTCCTCTAGCACAGGGTAACTTCTTTAGTCAGCAGGTTCCTAGTCTGAGAACTGGATCAGGTAGAGATACTGGGCAACACATCCTGACTTTCTATTGTGATGGCTGCCTTCAACCTCAGATAATTAACTTTGATTTCTTGTTGTGATACAGATTGAGTAGTACCTTTGTTGACCGCCTAGTTATTTTGCCTCAAGGGATATGGTGTTCAATAAACCAGCTTCATGACTTTCAAGGTTAGGGTCCTTGACTCTGAGCTTGTTGGTCTTTATAATAATTACAAGTCCCTGGATTCTTGAGGTTTAGCTCCACTTCTGAGTCTGCAATATATGGTACTGGTAAATGCTCACTCTCAACTAGTTGGATATTGTGACATTACTGAGATTACACACTGAATTTTTCCTCCTTTCCTCCCTCCTTCCCTCTGCCTCTCTTTCACCCTTTTTTTCCTTCTCTTTCTCTCTCCCTCCCTCCCTTTCTCTCCAAAAAGCAAGCAATTACAGATGGTGTTGATATTTCCAAGGAACATCATATTATCTGTATCTATCTATCTATCTGTCTGTCTGTCTGTCTGTCTGTCTACAGGTGTATCCATATTATTCTTTAGTTGAGTACTTATATGAATGTGCTCATAAGTGCAATTAATTCTGCCTCAGAGAGTGAATGGACGCATTGCTTAGATGAATTGATTATTTTTGTATTTGGCAAGTTGTTAACATTGCCACATTTATAGATCTTAGCCTATTTGAGCTTAAAACAAATCTAAAAATAGTCACAGAGAAAACTATGTAGACAAAATCCAATATTGATAACAGTTCAGCTAATGATTAATCAAAAGCAAATAAAATTCACATGTTTAAAAACGTTATGGTCCTTTTCTTCAGAATATTATTTAGATTTGTTTCTTTTGCGCTCTTAATTTAGCTCTTGGTTTAAATTGTGTTGATTCATTCAATACTCATTCATAGTCCCTTTGTAGGCAAATTCAAGGATTTCTTCTCAGATTCACTTTGCTTGGTTGATGTCTACTGATCCCTTTAACAGCAATTTGGAATTATCTATTTCTTGAAATGTTCCCTTTGAATTTTATTACCTTTAACCTCCCATTTTCTTCTGTTTGCTGTTGTCCACTATCTTTGCTGTATCTTCTTCCTTCTCACTAATTTGGATCTCTCCCAAAGGACAGTTCTTTGTTTTTTTTTCACCCTTTTTAATACTCCACTATTTTCATATATCAACCACTTTTATGTTTCCAGTTTTCCTGTGTCAGATCTCCAATCCTGGCTTCTTTCTTGGGTTTTTAACTCCATGTTTGTTTTAATACTGTGTTGTCAAACCAATAACAAAATAGTAAAAAATTCTCATTATTGTTCCCTTACAGATCCACTCCCCATAAAAAAATTCCATTTTTTAATGCCGGTAATACCATTTTTTAAAAAAACTCTACAGGCGTTATATTTTACAATATCTTCAAAGTCTACTTGTGAGCAATTCTAAAAGGCAATTAACAATGGATTTCTGTTGACTCCTTTGTTCAGATTTGCTCCTACGTTCATACATTTTTCACTCTACTTACACGTTGCTAATCCAATTTTTTTTCAGATTGGCTTTTATTGCGATGTCTTACCTGATTGCTCAGTCTCAACTTTATTCATTCTCTAATACCATGCTGCCTGATCATACATCTGTGAAACAGCTTTCAAAACATCTCTTTCCTCCTGTCGCTTCCTCATTCCATTCCCTCCTCTTTCTATCAGCATCTAAATATGCATCTCTATAAAAGAATATGAGGTATGAATATGAGTTTACAAGGGAAATAGGAATATCTCATAGCAACAAGACTTTAAAAGGTAGAGAAGAAAAAGTAAAGGTGGAAGAAATGCAGTGAAGCTGAGGTTGAGCTTAGTGCCCAAAATGTATGCCAGATTTGGGAAGATAATGCAAAGAGGTAAATATTTACATTACGTAATTCATTATGTCGACCTGGAGCAACAAAACCATTGACAAAAAGTGTAGATATTCCTGGTTCTGAGAGCTGCAGGGAAGGGAAAAATTTCTTCGACCCACTTAGGGTCCCTGGATGCATCTGAAAATTGAATTCACAAACACATTAGCAGGAGAAAAGGATAAGAATTTATTTAATATAAGTTTTACATGATACAGGATCCTTCAAGAGGAAATAAAGACCTAAAGAAACAGACCTGAGTATTTTATACTAGGTTTGATGAAAAGTGGGCAGTTATCAAGGAATATGACAGGTTAAGGAGTATGAGGTAATTATAGTAAACTGGGGGAAACTTAGCAAGGCCTGTTTTTTAGGATTCTTCTTGGCATTTCTTCGTTCTCAGAGAAGTCATGATTGTTCAATATCTGCAAATCAATCAGTGTGATACACCACATTAACAAACTGAAGAATGAAAGCCATATGATCATCTCAATAGATGCAGAAAAAGCTTCTGATAAAATTCAACATCCATTTATGATAAAAACTCTCCAGAAAGTGGGCATAGAGGGAACCTACCTCAACATGGTAAAGGCCATATATGACAAGCTCACAGCTAACTTCATACTTAATAGTGAAAAGCTGAAAGCATTTCCTCTAAGATTATGAACAAGACATGGATGTCTACTCTCTCTCCACTTTTATTCAGCATAGTTTTGGGAGTCTTAGCCACAGCAATCAGAGAAGAAAAAGAAATAAAAGGAGTCCAAATTGGAAAAGAAGAGGAAGTAAAACTGTCACTGTTTGCGGATGACGTGATACTATACATAGAAAATCCTAAAGACTACCAGAAAACTACTAGAGCTCATCAATGAATTCAGTAAAATTGCAGGATGCAAAATTAATATACAGAAATCTGTTGTATTTCTATACACTAACAATAAAAGTAAGTTCAGAAAGAGAAATTAAGGAAACAATCCTATTTACCATTGCATCAAAAAGAATAAAATACCTAGGAATAAACCTACCTCAGGAGGCAAAAGACCTGTCCTCTGAAACTATAAGATGCTAATGAAAGACATCAAAGATGACACAAAAAAATAGAAAGATACATGATGTTCTTGGATTGGAAGAATCAGTATTGTCAAAGTGATTATACTACCCAAGGCAATCTAGAGATTCAGCACAATCCCTATCAAACAGTCAATAGCATTTTTCACAAAACTATAACCAAAAATTTTAAAATTTGTGTAGAAACACAAAAGACCCCCAATAGCCAAAGCAATCTTGAGAAAAAAAAAACAAAAAAAACAGAGCTGGAGGAATCAGGCTCCCTGACTTCAGACAATACTACATTGCTACAGTAATAAAAATAGTATGGTACTGGCACAAAAACAGAAATATACATCAATGGAACAGGGTCGAAAGCCCAGAGATAAACCCACGCACCTATGGTCAATTAATCTATGACAAAGGAGGCAATGAAGAAAAAACAGTGTCTTCAATAAGTATGCTGGGAAAACTGGACAGCTACATGTAAAATAATGAAATTAGAACATTTTCTAATACCATACACACAAAAAAACTCAAAATGGATTAAAGACCTAACTGTAAGACTGAATACTATAAAATTCTTAGAGGAAAACATAGGCAGAACACCCTTTGACATAAATCACAGCAATATCTTTTTGGATTTGTCTCCTAGAGTAATGGAAAGAAAAACAAAAATAAACAAACTGGCCCTAACTAAACTTAAAAGCTTTTGCACAGCAAAGGAAATCATAAACAAACAAAAAAAGCCAGCCTACAGAGTGGGAGAAAATATTTGCAAACACTGTGACTGACAAGGGATTAATCTCCAAAATATACAAACAGCTCATACAGCTCAATATCAAAACCAAACAACCCAATCAAAACATGGGAAGAAGATCTAAAAAGACATTTATCCAAAGAAGACATACAGATGACCAGGAGGCACATGAAAAGATCACTAATTATTAGAGAAATGCAAATCAGAACTACAATGAGGTATCACCTCACACTGGTCAGAATGGCCAACATCAAAAAGTCTACAAATAATAAATGCTGAAGAGGGTGTGGGGAAAAAGAAACCCTCCTACATTGTTGGTGGGAATGTAAATTGGTACAGCCACTATGGAGAAAAGTATGGAGGTTCCTTAAAAAACTGAAAATAGAGCTACCGTATAATCTTGCAGTTCCACTCCTGGGCATATATCCAGAGAAAAACATCATTCGAAAAGATACATATACCCCAATGTTTGTAGCAGCACTATTTACAACAGCCAAGACATTGAAGCAACCTAAATATCTGTTGACAGATGAATGGATAAAGAAGATGTGGTATATATATATATATATATATATATATATATATATATATATATATATATATACACATACACACACACACACACACACAGTGGAATATTACTCAGCCATAAAAAAAACAATGGAATAAAGCCATTTGTAGCAACATGGATGGACCTAGAGACTGTCATACTGAGTGACGTAAGTCAGACAGAGAAAGAGAAATATCATATGATATCACTTATATTTTTGTGAAATCTAAAAAAAAGATGCAAATGAACTTATTTACAAAACAGAAATAGACTCACAGACATAGATAACAAACTGATGGTTGCCAAAGGTGGGGGAGAGATAAATTAGGAGTTTGGGATTAACATATACACACTACTATATATAAAATAGATAACCAACAAGGACCTACGATATAGCACAGGAAACTATACTCAATATCTTGTAATGACCTATAATGGAAGAGAATGTAAAAAAAAATTATATATTCATATATATATATATATATATATATGAATCACTTTGCTGTACACCTGAAACTTACACAACATTGTAAATCAACTATATTTCAATAAAAATTTAAAAAAATACCAAGAACATTGAAGGTATTTGTCTCAGAAAGCAAAGCTGATGTCGTGCTTCCCAGTCCCTTTTTAATTTAAGGACCTCAGAACACAGAGTTTATCTGATTGTGCTCTTCTTTCCATTGCATGCTATTTCCATGAGTCCTTACTAGGCTCCTTTTTAATGAAAAAATTTTAATGTTTTCCTTCTTTATCCCCCATTTTTCATTGCACTTCTCTTCCTCCTAATATACCTACCCTAGAATATTTAATTTATTTCCCTCGCTTTCCTCCTTTTATACATTTAAATGTATGCTTTCTAGAAAAATCATGTTTAAATTTTTGCAGAAATATGGATTGTACTATATATACTATATTTCTTATAATTTGTTAGTAGTTTATTTGGGGCAGTGGGATTTCAATGTAGGTAATCCTATCATTTGCAAATAATGATATCATATTGTTTCTTCCAATTATTTTGCTTAATTTGTTTTTCTTTTTTTAATTGTCCTTGTGAGGCACTCAGATACATGGGTCAATGGGAATGTTGATAGTGGGCTTTCTTATATTGCTCCTGATTTTAAAGGGATGGTGTCTACTATTTCCCTGTTTATAGTGGTGTATGTGTGTGTGTGTGTGTGTGTGTGTGTGTGTGTCCGTGCACATGTGTGTGTGTGCACATGCGTGTGTTTGACCTGGAAATTTCCCTTCTATATTCAGTTTACTGAGATAGACGATCATATGTTTTTTTTTTCCCCTTTATTAAAGTGGAGAAAGATACTTAAGGTTTTTCTAATACTGAACTATCCTTGCATTCCTGGTATAAACTTAAGTTGGTCAGGTTTATTATTCATTTTTGGACTCAGATAATAGCAACTTATCTGGATTGTCTCTTGGATTTTTCTACCAATATTACCTGTTAATCACTTTATTTGGTATCACCATAACAAACTAACGCTTCTCTTCAGGGCTTTACCTTCTAACCATCTCCCTGTTTCATTCCCCTACCTCTCCCCTCTGGGGTTAAATCAATCTTTTATAAGCCCCATTTTAAGAGTCTAAGGATTTTTTAAAAACACACTTAATTAACATAGGTCTGGTCCTCATGGAACTAAGAAACAAGGCAGTCCCCAGCTGTTTCTAAATCCGTAGTCCAGGCAAGGGACCTGTCCTTGGAATGGACAAAAAACCAGAGCAGAAAATCAATGGTATCTGAGGGATGAAGGATAAATAGAATACTTTTTAACTGTACCAGGGGAAGAGGGATGAGTAGAATGATAAGACTTTGGCAGAAAATGTTTATTTGAAGACAGGGGCTTGATTCTGTCATTAAGAAATCAAGATCTACTACCTGGGTAACTCATTGGCTAACTGAGCTAGTTAGAGGCATTTTTACTTTTTGCCTCCATTGTTTAATTGATAATGAAAATAGCTAACATTATTGAACACAT
This sequence comes from Phocoena sinus, assembly GCF_008692025.1. Lineage (NCBI taxonomy): Eukaryota > Metazoa > Chordata > Mammalia > Artiodactyla > Phocoenidae > Phocoena > Phocoena sinus. The sequence goes on from NC_045767.1 coordinate 96,791,525, forward strand.
AATAACATTCAGATATTTAGTACTAAAATGCTTTTTTTAGTATTTACTTATTAAAACCATTTCATGGATGATGAAATTGGGCACAGAGAAATCAAGAAACATGGCCAAAGTCCTTCAGTTGGTATGTAGCTGAAGATTTAAATCTAGGCCAGAACCCACAGTGGTTTTCTAGTTTAAGAATTGATTACTAGAGATTTTTAAACATTTTCTAAATATCACGCCTTAAGTGAGAAGTTTAATGAGTCTTAACCTGATTATGACAAGTTATTAGGTAAAAAATTTGAAAAAAGAAATGGAATGATTTAACTATGGCATGTAGCTTTTTGCTATCTTTATTAATTTGAATGAAGTTTTAAAACTAAATTCAAGCCCATGAAAGTATTCATTTTTTATCAAGTCATTGAATAATTTACTATGTTAACGATCTATTAATTCCTTTAACCCCTGGTTACTGTATTTATTATAATAGGTTAACATTGAAATGGTATTAAGATTGAGCCTGGAGAACCTAAAAAATGCTTATGTTCTACACACACACACAGAACACACACACACATATTCTCTCTTTCCCTTTTCTTCCTCTCCCTTTCTCTTTTAATGTTTAGAGTCACTACTGAGTGAAAATCAGTAAATGGAACAATAGATATTTTCCACATTGCTATATGTTGCTCTCAAGTTTTTTAGCATATTCGATTAACTAGTTTGCTTAGTTGACAAATTATTTTTCTTGTTTGTTTTAGTTTTTATTTGATGAGAAAATTCTTTATAACCATCAAACCATATATTTGATCTGAGAGAAGGATAGCAAAACCTCACTACAATGGTCCTTTCATCTACTTAGAGTTAGAGATGTTCATTTCCAGTAATCAATGTATAATAAGGAGAGGTGTCAGGAGCAGGATAAACAGAGTTTCTTCCAGTTTCTCATGAGTCAGTTCAGTACATCGTAAACACCCTTGTTTTCCTCAAACATATTTTCAAGAAATATGTTTGAGAAAATATGTTTATTTGAGAAAATAAAATATATATTATATCTATATATATATAACATTTCATATATATGAATTCAGATAATGATTTCTAAAACTTTATACTATGAATTTTATTAGCATCAGTATTAATTTTAGAGACAGGTAGTAAGCATTAAGTTCTTTCCAGTGTACAGAATCCTACTAGTAGAATTATCCCAATCAAGATGATTGTAAATGATCTTTTTCAATTAAAATGTTGAAATAATTTCCAGATGTGAGTTAATTTCTTTACTTGACACAACGTATACATTTTAGAAAACATAGATTTTCTTTTAAACCAGAGGGGTTTTTTGTTTGTTTGTTTTTGCCATAACATTAAATGATTGTATGGCACATCTTTGAAACAAATTATCATCATAAAGCTACTAGATTTTTAACATTAAAATTTAATTTCCCTATTTGTTGGGCTAATGTTATGACTTTTTTTTTTTTTTTTTTTGCGGTACACGGGTGTCTCACTGTTGAGGCCTCTCCCGTTGGGGAGCACAGGCTCCGGACGCGCAGGCTCAGCGGCCATGGCTTACGGGCCCAGCCGCTCTGCAGCATGTGGGATCTTCCCGGACAGGGGCACGAACCCATGTCCCCTGCATCGGCAGGCGGACTCTCAACCACTGCGCCACAAGGGAAGCCCTGTTATGACTTTTTAATTTTGGACTTTAGTTTATATATTATCTTTTTCTTTGTATCTGTATGTTGAATGATATATCCATATATCATAGAACAAGAATATATACATATATATGTATTTAGAAACAAACTTTCATGGCAGTGAATAGTTTGACAGTATAGTGATCTGAGTGTATTTTGTGTATAATATAGTAATAATAGTTAGTAGTATTGTAGCTATCATTTGCTGATATGTGCCAGGCACCATAGATCATTTTATGTGTTTTAACTTATTTAATGTTCACAACCACCTTCGTGGATATAAGTATAATTATCTCCATTTTACAGTGGAAAAACTCAGTACATAGAGTTTATATACAAGTTTAAACAACCATTAAGAGGCAGATGTAGGATGAAGCGCAAGCAGTCTGGTGTTAGAGCCTGGATTCTTAACTACTACACTCCTTGCCTCATGTAATGAAATATGTCATTAAATGCCATATCCTCAGTACATAGCCTCTTCCTTATATTCAGTACATTACTCTGTGTATTCTTAATCATGTATGTCTTATGACCAAAGTGAAATTATAAGCACCAAGTACCACCTGATAATATTGGATTTGAAACAGAATTCACGAAATGCGAAGTTTTATCTGTCTCAGAATCCAAGTAGCTTGTTTAATTCACTTTAAGTAGCAGATTGGGCAGTAGAGCTTTTTGATGACTAAACTTCATGTCCTTAATATGTTTACTTTAACACAATATTAAATCAGTTCTGAAAAGGTGCAGGTGTGTTTGGGTAGCTTTTCTCTCTTAGTAGTGAATTTGTGACATTAGCAAAAATGTTTTTGCACCTGGATTTGGACAGTGATAACAGACTTTCTCAGCCTAAGAATAAATTTGGACTCCTTAAAATTTTTTTTCTATGATTGAAAAATAGTCTAAATCTAAATAATTTTGGAAAACCCTGCAGCAATAAATAAATAAAATTTGTTTACATAGGTGCAACAAACCATTTCCTTTTAATAGGGATTGTTTCTACTTGTAATAAGTTAATAATCTTCAAGCAAAAGGGACTAGAGGCAGTAACTTGTTTGTGGAGTCAAAGGCTGTTACGCATAGGTTTAAAAGGATCCTGCTCTTTTGAATCCTTTTCCTCTTTTATTTCAATATTAACTGACAGTTTTGATTTGTTTCTTTTGTGAACATGAAGCTTGTTCCTGATATAGACTCTGCACTAGCTGTTCTTTTTGTTTGGAAAACTCTTCTGCCTGATTGATCATTATGTGGCCGGCTTCTTTATGTTATTCAGATCACAGTCCGTATCTCAATATCTCAATAGAGGTATCCCCAGACTGTCAATCTAATCTGGCCACAGTCATTTGCTTCAACATTGCTCTATTTTATTCTTCTCTGAGGTCAAAAACTTCATAGGTTGGACTTCTCTTGTGGCCCAGTGGGTAAGAATCCGCCTGCCAATGCAGGGGACATGGGTTCGAACGCTAGTCCAGGAAGATCCCACATGCCACGGAGCAACTCAGCCTGTGCGCCAAAACTACTGAGCCTGCGCTCTAGAGCCCACGAGCCACAACTACTGAGCCCGTGTGCCACAACTACTGAAGCCTGCGTGCCTAGAGCCTATGCCCTGCAGCAAGGCAAGCCACCGCAATGAGAAGCCTGCGCACTGCAATGAAGAGTAGCCCCCTCTCGCTGCAACTAGGGAAAGCCTGAGTACAGCAACGAAGACCCAATGCAGTCAAAAATAAATAAATAAAAATAAATTAAAAAAAACAAACTTCATAGGTTTTTGTTTGTATTGATTGATTGATATATGCAGTCTTTCTCCTCAGCTACATGTAAGCTCTGTATGAACAGGTGTTTTTCTTTTGCTCACCACTGGCTCACCAAAGTCAGCCTTAGTGCCTGATAGATAGTAGGTTCTCAACTACTTGAATAAATGACTTTTTGATTCAGGACTTGAGAGTGCCAGGTGCTGGATGTATTATGGACAAGGTAGCAGTAAAATGGTTTGTCATTCAATTTGCAACACTAATGTTTATCCAGCATTGACAATGGAGTCCCAGAAATGGCACCCAAGAGCTTCACCCGAGTTCAGAAACTTAACACACGCACTTTGAACCTACATTATCAAAATAAATCACACTGCAAAAACCTATACCTCCATATATCTTTTAAAAACTTACATCTGGGCTTCCCTGGTGGTGTGGTGGTTGGGAGTCCACCTACCGATGCAGGGGACACGGATTTGTGCCACGGTCTGGAAAGATTCTGCATGCCGCGGAGCGGCTGGGCCCGTGAGCCATGGCCGCTGAGCCTGCCTGTCCGGAGCCTGTACTCCGCAACAGGAGAGGCCACAACAGTGAGAGGCCCGCGTACCGCAAAAAAAAAAAAAAAAAAAAAAAACCCAAACTTACGTCTATGTGCAATTAGGTACTTAGGCAAATTGCTCCCAATTTAGATTGTGAATCAATGGCAATGATTAACAAGTCAATGGTTAAGTAACAGTTATATGTAATATATAATACATATAATATATATAATATAAATTCTATATTTGTGGTATAAATACACATTACATAAGATTTACCATCCTAACCATTTTAAAGTGTACAATTCAGAAATGTATATTGACATTATTGTGCAGCCAGTCTCCAGAACTTTTTGGTCTTGCAAAACTGAAACTCTATACCTGTTAAACAAAACTCCCTATGTTTCCCCTTCCCCCCAGCTCCTGGCAACCTATTTTCCGTCTCTAAATTTGACTACTCTAAGATACCTCATGTAAGTGGAATCATGCTGTAGTCTCTGTTTTATGACTTGTTTATTTCACTTAACATGATGTCCTGCAAGGTTCATCCATGTTGTAGCATGTGTCAGAATTTCCTCTGTCATTTTCTGAAGAGCATATTATTTTTTTTTCATTTTTGTCTTTTTTCAGCTTCTGAAAAAGTATTAACTATATCCTGGATATAGTTATTATATTTAGCCTTGACAATAATTATTATCAGCCTACATGCTTTTTTTTAAATTGGCTGATCAAAAACTGCAGAATTATTTCTGGTATTTTTTATTATACCTACCCATCAGGATATGCCATGTCTTAACTGAAAAATAAAAAAGGTAAATCACACACAGGAAAAACCCAAGAGGAATAATTTTAAAGAGGCATAGGGATGTCGATATATTCAGCACACATTATTTAATGATCTTGTATATTTGCTTCCAGAATGTTAGTAGCACGGGTCCTGGACATGTTCTCCTGGCAGAGGCAGGGATCTAAGGGAGAGAGACCCAGACTTGGAACCAGCACACTATCATTTCTGTACCATCTTATTCACCAAAGCGAGTCCCAGGGCCAGTCCAGACTCACGGGATGGAAAAACAGACTCTGCCTCTTGATGGAAGAAGGTGCAAAATGATATTGCAAAGGGGGTAGTTGTAGGGAGAGGTATGAAAGATTGAGCCCATTTTTTAAAATAATTTGATTCATTTCTATTATCACAAATTAACCAACATTCTGAATTCTGCATTCACTATCTTCTTGCTTTCCTTTTAATATAATTTTATATCTATATGTGTTCCTAAAAAGTAAATTTTTAATTTTAATTGTTTTGACTTTACAAAGGATGGTATTGCTAAATATCCTCTTTTGGGATTTACTTTTTCACATAATATTTTATTACTAAGAATAATTCATGTTGTTGTGTGTTGCTATATTTTATTTATTTTTTGCCTTCTGTATAACATTCTGTTGATGGTATCAGCACTGAGTCTTAAACATCCTTGTTGATAGGAATTTGGGTTGCTTATAGGTCTTGCTATTGTGAACATATCTCCTAATGCATGTTTCTCCTGGGCATATCCCACACACTGGGATATATCAGTTGTAGAGTATGTGAATGTTTAATTTTACTTCCAAAGTAGTTGAGCCAATTTGCCTTCCTACTACCAATTAATAAAATATCTTTTGGCTCTCCATCCCACCCAATACTTGTATGGTCAGAATTTTGTTTTATTTTTGTCACTAGAATTTTTTTTTTTTTGCGGTATGCGGGCCTCTCACTGCTGTGGCCTCTCCCGTTGCGGAGCACAGGCTCCGGACGCGCAGGCTCGGCGGCCATGGCTCACAGGCCCAGCCGCTCCGCGGCATGTGGGATCTTCCCGGACCGGGGCACGAACCCGTGTCCCCTGCATCGGCAGGCGGACTCCCAACCACTGCGCCACCAGGGAAGCCCACTAGAATGTTTTTAAAGTGACTTCTCAATGTAGTTTTGTGTTCCCTAATCACGAAAGAAATTGAATTGAAAATACCAATATGTTTATCGGCCATATAGGTTTCTCTTTTGAGCTTTTCTTATTTTCTTGCAGGAATATTTTATTTATACTTGTTTCAGGATTGTATACTTCAAGTAGTTCCTTCTAGTCTGTAATTTGTCTTCTCCCTTAGTTTAAGGTGTCTTTTGATAGAATGTGAAATTAGTTTGGGTGTGAGGTTATGAAGAGTCATGGAGTGAGTTATACATTTGCATTGTCACACACAAAACAGAGATGCATATTGTCCTCTCTTCCATACATTACTTAGATTGTGTGCTGCTGTTTAAGAGAATAGTTAAGAATGGCAGGCACCCAGAAGAGGCTCTGAAAATATGGAACAAGTTGGGAAGAAAATTCCCTATTAAAAAATTAATTTCTAAAATGAAAACATTGCCTTTACTGTTTTTCTTCAAATCATTGTAATGCTTTTCTTTTTACGTCTTTAAGTTTTAGCATTCCTAAACAATAAAGTGGTCAAGTGATATCTTAAAAATATAAACAACTGATAAATATATGTGTTAGGGAACTGTATAATTCTGGCTTAACATGTTTGTGAAGTGAGAATTTGTACATAGTTCGGTAGCTTCATGAAGGTAAACAGAAAAAACATGAGAACTATTAGCTGGTTTCAAATATAGTTATTTATAATAGTTCAAGATAAAAAATTAGAGTTACTGGCAATTCTTAACACCCTCTGAAATGTATCCCTTGATAAATACATTCAAACATTTAAAGCAATATGTGTCTGAAAATGCTTAATGTATATCATTAAAAGATAGAGTCTAGATTAAAATTATGAAACTCAAATCAGATTTAAAATGTGCTGGCCTCACCATTTTTACAAATTTATTGACAAATTCATTTGTAAATTTTAACCTTTTAGTTTCTGGTGTTGTTATTACTTGTTTACATGTTACTCCTATAAAATCTGTCAGAATATGTCATCTTAACTTAGAAGAAAATGGATTTCTACATACATGTGAAGAAAACATATTTCTTAATTGTCATCAAGATGTAAATGTTGATGGTTATTTCATGGATTGTGTGAATTTTGATTTTGTTTTCACAGCTTTTCTATTTTAGCTTTGATAGAAGGTAGAAAAATGTTCTGAAGCTGTGCGCTTCTAAATTTGGTCCTTACTGACAGGGAGGAATTATTTGAAGCACCCGAAATCTGATCTGAGCCTTGGAGGAAGGTACCACAAGATGATAGCATACATGATTACAAAGCAAGGAGGATTAGAAAGAGCAATATGTTTTTGGAAAAAAGAGCAAGCACACCACTTGGAATGTTTTATCAAGAGAGGGATACAGAAGTGAAAAGTAATCCTTTTGCTTTATTTGGCATTATTGCTGTGTTCGATTTTGGTCTTTGCATTTGGCAAAGTACATGGAGACTCTGGAGAAGGTCCAGCGAAGATCAGCAAAAGTGATGTAAGGAACGGGGACTAGCTCCTAAGAGAGGGCTCAGTGAGATCAGGACTGTTTAACTTGGAGAAGGGAAGACTAAGGGGTGATTTAACTGTCTTCAAGTATTTGAAAGGTTATTATATGGAAGATGCAGAACAGATGTTCTTTACTTCCACAGGAGACCAAATAAAAGGAAATAGTTTTAAATTGTAGCCAGAGAAAAAGTTCAGTTGGTCATAAGGATGGACATAACTATGAAGAAGGGATTAAACATTGAAACAGGTAACCAAGGAATATAGGGAAATTCAATCCTTAGAGATCTTTAAAACTAGGAATAGACAGCCATCTGCCTAGGACGGTTTAAGTGTCTTCCACCTCAGTGCAGAGAGCTACCCAGTTTCTCTGTTTGAAACTCTTCCCACTTTGAGATTCTATGCATGTTGTTTCTACTCTTTCAGAGTTACCTGGAAGATAGTCAGTTAGTAGTATCTATCCCAGGATAGAAGCTAGAATTCAGCAAAGGCAGAGATCAAAGGGCTACCCGGTGTTCCCCTGAGTATCTCTGATCTCCTTCTAACTACATAGGTATTAGTGACTGGACCAGAGAGGAGAAAGTATTTCTTACCTGTTCATTTGTAGAACTATAGTATATATGTTCTTTCTTCCTGGAGCTTTCTGATAATGCAATGGTAATTCAGGGATTATGCTAGCTACTGTGATATGGAAGGGCAGGCATTGCACTAAATTATCTCAATCACAGGCAGGTGGTGTGTTTCTCCTTTCACAGGTAAGGAAACCAAGACTTCGAGAATTTAGTCATTAGCTTAAGGTCCTTCAATGAGTTAGTGACAAAGGCAGAATTCTTGTTCGGACTTCTTGTTTGTCTCTGTTCTAATAAGAGGTTATACACATTTAGATGTGTTCTTCATTAATAATGGCAGCTTCTCTTATTATTAAGAATAGAATGTGGGTACAAAAGTAATAATCATCATTAGAATATAAGGAAATATGTGTTGAAAGAATGATGACCCAGACTTTGATTTGAAGCAAAATTTGTGATGTTTTGTGATATACGTCATAAATAAATTGCTCCCCTTCACTAAAGCAGCACTTTATGTAACCAAAGATGATTATTTACTTTGGCTATTTGATCTATAGTTAGGACAATTGAATAGTGGCCTCATGAATCATAAAAACTTTACAATTCAAATAAGCTTTGAAGTTTGAGCATCTGTACTTCCTAAAGGCATGAGTGACATGGGATGTTGCAAACTTCCACAATTAAGTTAAACACAAAATGATAATATAACTATTTTAGAGGAAATTTAAATGGATCAAATGGTATATGTTTAATTTGATGTTTGATTCACTGATTCTTCTTTTTTTTTTAACATCTTTATTGGGGTATAATTGCTTTACAATGGTGTGTTAGTTTCTGCTTTATAACAAAGTGAATCAGCTATACATATACATATGTTCCCATATGTCTTCCCTCTTGCGTCTCCCTCCCTCCCACTCTCCCCATCCCACCCCTCCAGGCTGTCCAAAAGCCCCGAGCTAATATCCCTGTGTCTTGCGGCTGCTTCCCCCTAGCTATCTACCTTACTACGTTTGTTAGTGTGTATATGTCCATGACTCTCTCTCGCCCTGTCAAAACTCAACCTTCCCCCTCCCCATATCCTCAAGTCCGTTCTCCAGTAGGTCTGCGTCTTTATTCCTGTCTTACCCCTAGGTTCTTCATGACATATTTTTCCCTTAAATTCCATATATATGTGTTAGCATACGGTATTTGTCTTTTTCTTTCTGACTTACTTCACTCTGTATGACAGACTCTAGGTCTATCCATCTCATTACAAATAACTCAATTTCATTTCTTTTTAAGGCTGAGTAATATTCCACTGTGTATATGTGCCACATCTTCTTTATCCATTCGTCCGATGATGGGCGCTTAGGTTCTTTCCATCTCCGGGCTATTGTAAATAGAACTGCAATGAACATTTTGGTACATGACTCTTTTTGAATTTTGGTTTTCTCAGGGTATATGCCCAGTAGTGGGATTGCTGGGTCATATGGTAATTCTATTTGTAGTTTTTTAAGGAACCTCCATACTGTTCTCCATAGTGGCTGAACCAATTCACATTCCCACCAGCAGTGCAAGAGTGTCCCCTTTTCTCCACACCCTCTCCAGCATTTATTTATTTATTTATTTATTTATTTATTTTTTTTTTGCGGTACGCGGGCTTCTCACTGCAGTGGCCTCTCCTGTTGCGGAGCACAGGCTCCGGACGCGCAGGCTCAGCGGCCATGGCTCACGGGCCCAGCCGCTCCGCGGCATGTGGGATCTTCCCGGACCGGGGCACGAACCCACGTCCCCTGCATCGGCAGGCGGACTCTCAACCACTGCGCCACCAGGGAAGCCCTCCAGCATTTATTGTTTCTAGATTTTTTGATGATGGCCATTCTGACTGATGTGAGATGATATCTCATTGTAGTTTTGATTTGCATTTCTCTAATGATTAATGATGTTGAGCATTCTTTCATGTGTTTGTTGGCATTCTGTATATCTTCTTTGGAGAAATGTCTGTTTAGGTCTTCTGCCCATTTTTGGATGGGGTTGTTTGTTTTTTTGTTATTGAGCTGCATGAGCTGCTTGTAAATTTTGGAGATTAATCCTTTGTCAGTTGCTTCATTTGCAAATGTTTTCTCCCATTCTGAGGGTTGTCTTTTGGTCTTGATTATGGTTTCCTTTGCTGTGCAAAAGCTTTGAAGTTTCATTAGGTCCCATTTGTTTATTTTTGTTTTTATTTCCATTACTCTAGGAGGTGGGTCAGAAAGGATCTTGCTGTGATTTATGTCATAGAGTGTTCTGCTATGTTTTCCTCTAAGAGTTTGATAGTTTCTGGCCTTGCATTTAGGTTTTTAATCCATTTTGAGCTTATTTTTGTGTATGGTGTTAGGGAGTGATCTAATCTCATACTTTTACATGTACCTGTCCAGTTTTCCCAGCACCATTTACTGAAGAGGCTGTCCTTTCTCCACTGTACATTCCTGCCTCCTTTATCAAAGATAAGGTGTCCATATGTGCGTGGGTTTATCTCTGGGCTTTCTATCCTGTTCCACTGATCTATCTTTCTGTTTTTGTGCCAGTACCATACTGTCTTGATTACTGTTGCTTTGTAGTATAGTCTGAAGTCAGGGAGCTTGATTCCTCCAGCTCCTTTTTTCGTTCTCAAGATTGCTTTGGCTATTCGGGGTCTTTTGTGTTTCCATACAAATTGCGAAATTTTTTGTTCTAGTTCTGTGAAAAATGCCAGCGGTAGTTTGATAGGGATTGCATTGAATCTGTAGATTGCTTTGGGTAGTAGAGTCATTTTCACAATGTTGATTCTTCCCATCCAAGAACATGGTATATCTCTCCATCTATTTGTATCATCTTTAATTTCTTTCATCAGTGTCTTATAATTTTCTGCATACAGGTCTTTCGTATCCTTAGGTAGGTTTATTCCTAGATATTTTATTCTTTTTGTTGCAATGGTAAATGGGAGTGCTTTCTTGATTTCACTTTCAGATTTTTCATCATTAGTATATAGGAATGCCAGAGATTTCTGTGCTTTAATTTTGTATCCTGCTACTTTACCAAATTCATTGATTAGCTCTAGTAGTTTTCTGGTAGCATCTTTAGGATTCTCTATGTATAGTATCATGTCATCTGCAAACAGTGACAGCTTTACTTCTTCTTTTCTGATTTGGATTCCTTTTATTTCCTTTTCTTCTCTGATTGCTGTGGCTAAAACTTCCAAAACTATGTTGAATAAGAGTGGTGAGAGTGGGCAACCTTGTCTTGTTCCTGATCTTAGTGGAAATGCTTTCAGTTTTTCACCATTGAGGATGATGATTGCTGTGGGCTTCTCATATATGGCCCTTATTATGTTGAGGAAAGTTCCCTCTATGCCTACTTTCTGGAGGGTTTTTATCATAAATGGGTGTTGAATTTTGTCGAAAGCTTTGTCTGCATCTATTGAGATGATCATATGGTTTTTCTCCTTCAATTTGTTAATATGGTTTATCACATTGATAGATTTGCGTATATTGAAGAATCCTTGCATTCCTGGAATAAACCCCACTTGATCATGGTGTATGATCCTTTTAATGTGCTGTTGGATTCTGTTTGCCAGTATTTTGTTGAGGATTTTTGCATCTATGTTCATCAGTGATATTGGCCTGTAGTTTTCTTTCTTTGTGACATCCTTGTCTGGTTTTGGTATCAAGGTGATGGTGGCCTCGTAGAAGGGATTTGGGAGTGTTCCTCCCTCTGCTATATTTTGGAAGAGTTTGAGAAGGATAGGTGTTAGCGCTTCTCTAAACGTTTGATAGAATTCACCTGTGAAGCCATCTGGTCCTGGGCTTTTGTTTGTTGGAAGATTTTTATTCACAGTTTCAATTTCAGTGCTTGTGATTGGTCTGTTCATATTTTCTATTTCTTCCTGATTCAGTCTTGGCAGGTTGTGCATTTCTAAGAATTTGTCCATTTCCTCCAGATTGTCCATTTTATTGGCATAGAGTTGCTTGTAGTAATCTCTCATGATTTTTTTTATTTCTGCAGTGTCAGTTGTTACTTCTTCTTTTTCATTTCTAATTCTATTGATTTGAGTCTTCTCCCTTTTTTTCTTGATGAGTGTGGCTAGTGGTTTATCTATTTTGTTTATCTTCTCAAAGAACCAGCTTTTAGTTTTATTGATCTTTGCTATCGTTTCCTTCATTTCTTTTTCATTTATTTCTGATCTGATTTTTATGATTTCTTTCCTTCTGCTAGCTTTGGGGTTTTTTTTGTTCTTCTTTCTCTAATCGCTTGAGGTGCAAGGTTAGTTTGTTTATTCGAGATGTTTCCGGCTTCTTAAGGTGGGCTTGTATTGCTATAAACTTCCCCCTTAGAACTGCTTTTGTTGCGTCCCATAGGTTTTCGGTCGTCGTGTCTCCACTGTCATTTGTTTCTAGGTATTTTTTTATTTCCTCTTTGATTTCTTCAGTGATCACTTCATTATTGAGTAGTGTATTGTTTAGCCTCCATTTGTTTGTATTTTTTACAGATCTTTTCCTGTAATTGATATCTAGTCTCATGGCGTTGTGGTCAGAAAAGATACTTGATACAATTTCAATTTTCTTAAATTTACCAAGGCTTGATTTGTGACCCAAGATATGATCTATCCTGGAGAATGTTCCATGAGCACTTGAGAAAAATGTGTATTCTGTTGTTTTGGATGGAGTGTCCTATAAATATCAATTAAGTCCATCTTGTTTAATGTATCATTTAAAGCTTGTGTTTCCTTATTTATTTTCATTTTGGATGATCTGTCCATGGGTGAAAGTGGGGTGTTAAAGTTCCCTACTATGAATGTGTTACTGTTGATCTCCCCTTTTATGGCTGTTAGTATTTGCCTTATGTATTGAGGTGCTCCTATGTTGGGTGTGTAAATATTTACAATTGTTATATCTTCTTCTTGGATCGATCCCTTGATCATTATGTAGTGTCCTTCTTTGTCTCTTAATAGTCCTTATTTTAAAGTCTATTTTGTCTGATATGAGAATTGCTACTCCAGCTTTCTTTTGGTTTCCATTTGCATGGAATATCTTTTTCCATCCCCTTACTTTCAGTCTGTATGTGTCTCTAGGTCTGAAGTGGGTCTCTTGTAAACAGAATATATAAGGGTCTTGTTTTTGTATCCATTCAGCCAATCTGTGTCTTTTGGTGGGAGCATTTAGTCCATTTACATTTAAGGTAATTATCGATATGTATGTTCCTATTCCCATTTTCTAAATTGTTTTGGGTTCATTATTATAGGTCTTTTCCTTCTCTTGTGTTTCTTGTCTAGAGAAGTTCCTTTAGCATTTGTTGTAAAGCTGGTTTGGTGGTGCTGAACTCTCTCAGCTTTTGCTTGTCTGTAAAGGTTTTAATTTCTCCATCAAATCTAAATGAGATCCTTGCTGGGTAGAGTAGTCTTGGTTGCAGGTTTTTCTCCTTCATCACTTTCAGTATGTCCTGCCACTTCCTTCTGGCTTGTAGGGTTTCTGCTGAGAGATCAGCTGTTAACCTTATGGGGATTTCCTTATGTGTTATTTGTTGTTTTTCCCTTGCTGCTTTTAATATGCTTTCTTTGTATTTAATTTTTGACAGTTTGATTAATATGTGTCTTGGCGTATTTCTCCTTGTATTTATCCTGTATGGGACTCTCTGTGCTTCCTGGACTTGATTAACTATTTCCTTTCCCATATTAGGGAAGTTTTCAACTATAATCTCTTCAAATATTTTCTCAGTCCCTTTCTTTTTCTCTTCTTCTTCTGGAACCCCTATAATTTGAATGTTGGTGCGTTTAATGTTGTCCCAGAGGTCTCTGAGATTGTCCTCAGTTCTTTTCATTCTTTTTTCTTTATTTTGCTCTACAGTAGTTATTTCCACTATTTTATCTTCCAGGTCACTTATCCATTCTTCTGCCTCAGTTATTCTGCTATTGATCCCATCTAGAGTACTTTTGATTTCATTTATTGCATTGTTCATCATTGCTTGTTTCTTCTTTATTTCTTCTAGGTCCTTGTTAACTGTTTCTTGCATTTTGTCCATTCTATTTCCAAGATTTTGGATCATCCTTACTATCATTATTCTGAATTCTTTTTCAGGTAGACTGCCTATTTCCTTTTCATTTGTTAGGTCTGGTGCATTTTTATCTTGTTCCTTCATCTGCTGTGTGTTTTTCTGTCTTCTCATTTTGCTTACCTTACTGTGTTTTGGGTCTCCTTTTTGCCGGCTGCAGGTTTGTAGTTCCTATTGTTTTTGATGTCTGTCTCCAGTGGCTAAGGTTGTTTCAGTGGGTTGTGTAGGCTTCCTGGTGGAGGGGACTAGTCCCTGTGTTGTGGTGGATGAGGCTGGATCTTGTCTCTCTAGTGGGCAGGTTCACGTCTGGTGGTGTGTTTTGGGGTGTCTGTGGCCTTATTATGATTTTAGGCAGCCTCTCTGCTAATGGGTGGGGTTGTTTTGCTAGTTGTTTGGCATAGGTTGTCCAGCACTGTGGCTTGCTGGTCGTTGAGTGAAGCTGGGTGCTTGTGTTAAGATGGAGGTCTGTGAGAGATTTCTACCGTTTAATATTATGTGGAGCTGGGAGGTCTCTTGTTGACCAGTGTCCTGAAGTTGGCTCTCCTACCTCAGAGGCAGAGCCCTGACTCCTGGCTGGAGCACCAAGAGCCTTTCATCCACACGGCTCAGAATAAAAGGGAGAAAAAGTAGAGATAATTAGTAGAAGTATGAGTAAAGAAAGAAGGAAAGGAGGAAAGGAGGAAAGGAAGGAAGGAAGAAAGAAGCAAAGAAGGAAAGGAAGGAGGGAGGGAGGAAGGAAGGAAGGAGGGAGGGAAAGAAGGAAAAAAGACAGAAAGAAAGAAGATACAGTAAAAATAAAATATAATATAGTTATTGAATTAAACAATATTTAGAAAAAAAAAAGGGACGGCTAGAACCTTAGGACATATGTTGGAAGCAAAGCTATACAGAGAAAATCTTACACAGAAGCATACACATACACCCTCACAAAAAGAGGTAAAGGGGCAAAAATCTTGCTCTCAGAGACCACCTCCTCAATTTGGGGTGATTCATTGTCTAAAGGAGGGAAGGAAGGAAGGAAAGAAAGAAAGAAAGAAGGTAAAGTATAATAAAGTTATTACAATTCAAATTAATTATTAAGAAAAAAATTAAAAAAAAAAAACATGGATGGATAGAGCCCTACGACAAATGGTGGAGGCAAGACTATACAGACAAGATCTTACACAGAAGCATACACGTACACATTCACAAAAAGAGGAAAAGGGAAAAAAATCATAGATCTCGCTCCTAAAGTCCACCTCTTCAATTTGGGATCATCCCTTGTCGATTCAGGTATTCCACAGATGCTGGGTATATCAAGTTGATTGTGGAGATTTAATCCGCTGCTTCTGAGGCTGCTGGGAGAGATTTCCCTTTCTCTTCTTTGTTCTCACAGCTCACAGGAGCTCAGCTTTGGATTTGGCCCTGCCTCTGCATGTAGGTCGCTGGAGGGCGTCTGTTTTTTGCTCAGACAGGACGGGGTTAAAGGAGCCGCTGATTCGGGGGCTCCGGCTCACTCAGGCCGTGGGTGGAGGGGGGGAGGGAGGAGCACTGCGTGCAGGGCGGGCCTGCGGCAGCAGAGGCCGGTGTGATGTTGCTCCAGCCTGAGGCCCGCCGTGCGTTCTCCCGGGGAAGTTGTCCCTGGATCCCAGGAACCTGGCAGTAGCGGGCTGCACAGGCTCCGCGGAAGGGGGTTGTGGAGAGTGACCTGTGCTCGCACACAGGCCCCTTGGTGGCGGCAGCAGCAGCTTTAGCGTCTCCCGCCCGTCTCTGGGGTCCGCGCTTTTAGCCGCGGCTCGCGCCCGTCTCTGGAGCTCCTTTAAGCAGCGCTCTTAATCCCCTCTCCTTGCGCAGCAGGAAACAAAGAGGGAAGAAAAAGTCTCTTGCCTCTTTGGCAGGTGCAGACTTTTCCCCGGACTCCCTCCTGGCTAGCTGTGGTGCACTAACCCCTTCAGGCTATGTTCAAGCCACCAACCCCAGTCCTCTCCCTGCGCTCCGTCCGAACCGGCGGGTGAGCAGACAAGCCTCTCGGGCTGGTGAGTGCTGGTCAGCACCGATCCTCTGTGTGGGAATCTCCCCGCTTTGCCCTCCGCACCCGTCGCTGTGCACTCCTCCGCGGTCCCAAAGCTCCCCCCTCCGCCTCCCGCAGTCTCCGCCCGCGAAGGGGCTTCCTAGTGTGTGGAAACTTTTCCTTCTTCACAGCTCCCTCCCACTGGTGCAGGTGCCGTCCTTATTCTTTTGTCTCTGTTTTTTCTTTTTTTCTTTTGCCCTACCCAGGTACATGGGGAGTTTCTTGCCTTTTGGGAAGTCTGAGGTCTTCTGCCAGCCTTCAGTAGGTGTTCTGTAGGAGTTGTTCCACGTGTAGATGTATTTCTGGTGTATCCGTGGGGAGGAAGGCGATCTCCGCGTCTTACTCTTCCGCCATCTTCAAGGTCCCCCCCGATTCACTGATTCTTAATGGTGCTCAATCAATACCTCATTTAATTTTATCACTGCCTAAAGTTTGTTTAGAGTTAATCTTTTTGTATTTCTAGTAAAAATACTTCTGGGAAAATCTAAATAGATAAAAGGGATATAAACAATCTTTTTTAAATTAAAAAGTTAGCAATTAACATACTACAGTATTTATCTTGTTTTTAGAAAAATAATACCTTTCTCATTAATCTATCCAATGATAAACTTTAAAGAACCTGTGGCTATGTATTATGAAGTCTTAATTTGTTAGGGTAGTAGAAATGTGAAGTCTTTCACCCTGTTTTGTTACTGTTTCATTGCTGTGATTTTTGGGAAGCTTATCGGGCAAATAGTGTTAAGAGCGCTTGAATATTATTTTCTAGGATAAGATTTCTCTTTGCCCAATTTCTCTTTTGTATTTTGTATAAAATTTAGATTTCTTTTACTTTGTAGTAAGGAGAAAGAAAGATAATAAATAACATTTATTGAACACTTCCTGTCAGTGCCACAGAGGGCACCATCTATGGTACAGTCTATGCAGTGGTTTCTTTTTTGTATGACAGGTAACCATCTAAATGCTCTGAAGATATTATCTCATCTAATCCTGATACTCATTCTATGAATGGGACTTTGATTAGGCTCCTCTTATGGAATAAGAAACAGAGTATGTGGTATGTAGACTACAGTCACAAAGAGGTTAGCTAATGAATCAGGTCACCCAGCTAGTAAGTGGAAGAGTAAGGATTCATACTCTGGCAATCTAGTGACCATGCTTTTGGCTTCATACCGTGCTGCCTGTCTTTTTGTGATCACTTGCCTATGGAAAATCTCATAACTGTCATTTCAATAATCCAAGCTTTCTGTACTTTATTTCTAATTAATAGTTTGAATCAACATAGTGTTTTTATTTTTTTGCTTATTAAACACTAACATAAAACCTTTACAATTCAAATAAATATTTGTTTCTTCTAAGCTATGACTAAAATGAATGCGTTTTGCATGACACATTTTAGGATAAAAGTTAAGCATGAAAAAGCTCTTTTTGTTTTGTTAAGGAACTTATAGTTCAGAGAGATTAACACATAAATTCAACTAAATATATTGCTTGAAGCAGAATGTGCTAACTGGTATAAGAGAAGTATAAACAACATATTCCAGAAGCACAGAGGAGGGAGAGATTCATTCTCACTTGGCGGGTGTAGTGCCATGGAGCTTGCTATAGGGAGAGAGAGCTAAAGGATATGTATTAAATAGGGTAACTACAAGACATGTGGGCACATACGATGTGCAGTACGGGAAAGAGAGACATTCTTTCCAGCAGCTTATGCCCATTGAGGACTGTAGGGAATGCAGCAATGTGTAGTTATATCTCTCAATTATTTGCTGGATTATGAACACCAGAAATGGCACTTTGACACACACACATATCCATCCATTTGGCTATTCACTCTTTTATCAAATCTCTGGTTAAAGTAATATCAGTTAATTGGGATGGTGATTGTCTTCCTTAATAAGCACGCAGTTTTTAAAAAATTATTTATTTATTTTTGACTGCATTGGGTCTTCGTTGCTGCACGTGGCTTTCTCTAGTTGCAGTGAGCAGGGGCTACTCTTCCTTGCAGTGCACGGGCTTCTCATTGCGGTGGTTTCTCTTGTTGCGGAGCATGGACTCTAGGCACATGGGCTTCAGTAGTTGTGGCTCGTGGGCTCAGTAATTGTGGCTCGCAGGCTCTAGAGTGCAGATGCAGCGACCATGGCTCACGGGCCCAGTTGCTGTGGGATGTGGGATCCCACAGCGGCATGTGGGATCTTCCCAGACCAGGGCTCGAACCCGTGTCCCCTGCATTGGCAGGCAGATTCTTAACCAGTGCGCCACCAGGGAAGTCCCAAGCATGCATTTTTTCAACCTCAAGAAGATTTGAAATGAGTGTAAAAGTTTTTAAGACTCAAAATTTTAGAGCGTTAATATCTCTGTGTTAAGGAAGAATCTTCATAATTAGCATTGTGTTTGCTTCAAATGAGCAGATCTCAAGCTTTTAAAATGATAACCTGGTAGCTTCAAATTAAAATGTATAATTGACTAAGTAGTTTCAACTTGTGGTTTTATGTATATAAATATTTCTAAATTTATATGTTGTATTAGAACATTTAAGAGAACTTAAGATTACCCTTTTTATATGTTTAATTACTAAATATATAAAAAATACTTAAATGCTTTGGAAAGCTTTTTTTCCAGTAAGACAATTGAAGTATTTAAAAAGGAAATTGAGTATATTGAATTTATGAATGCACTTTAATATGTTTGAATGTATTTAATTTTATAATGGAACAAAATGTCAATCAAAACACTGCTTAAACAGACCCTTAAAAATTTCTAGGCTTATAACGAAGATTTATCAGCAGAGTTTAAAAGGCTAGAAAAGATGTTACTTTGTATCCCAAAGCT
This sequence comes from Phocoena sinus, assembly GCF_008692025.1. Classification (NCBI taxonomy): domain Eukaryota; kingdom Metazoa; phylum Chordata; class Mammalia; order Artiodactyla; family Phocoenidae; genus Phocoena; species Phocoena sinus. The sequence continues at coordinate 96,810,432 of NC_045767.1, forward strand.
GCCTGTGTGATGACATCAATTATAGGGGTAAAAGTCTAATTGGAATGGGTTTAAGAGAGAATGGGAGGAGTGGAATTGGACAGCAACCATAGACCCAAGTATAGACCCAGACATTAGTGTCATTACTTAGGTGTTGACTGTGGTGCTGGCCACAGCTTTGAAGTCTTACCCTTAAATGATTGTACAAGCAGCAGGCTTCCTGAGAGGGACCAGAGAGGGGAAAGATGACAAGACTGTGCATGAGCTCACCTGTGACACCTCCCAAGGTGAGATTCAGGAGCTGGGGTTGCTTGCAGCTGTGGCAGACAGGGGCTAACACCTGCAAATGTGGCTTATTACCTTTAGTAAAACCCTGTTTGTAATATACAGACTTCTGAGTCTGAAACTCACTCTACAAGAGTAAAAAAGAGGAAGAAAAGTCTGGGACAATTGAAGGCACCAAGAAACTGGAGGAACTGTGGAGAGTGGTGGATGCCTTAGATTTCGGATGAAAGGACAGAAGCCCATTTTATGGCTGGGTCTCATAAGGCAGCAGAACCCAGGAACTAAAAAGTCAGGAATGAAGTTTTCTTCTCTGCCTCTCCAGTGTCTCATGGTCATTCACTTCTGCTTTTGTCTGCCTATCTGTGTCATTCTTTTCTGTCTTTAGCTACAATCCTGCTTCTGTATTTCTGTGTTTATGCCATAAAATGACGGATGCAGCCTTATATATCTTTCTGTTCAAGCAATCAGAAACTCATAAAAGTCATGAGTCACAACTGCAAATTTCTAGGAGCAAAAAGTGTGATTGACCCAGGGTCCAGTCACTTCTGGCTAAGGGAGCAAAGTCTATGGGTCCGTTGTCCTCTTAACAAGCATGAATATCTTCTCTGAAAGCAGACCCAGTCATTGTCTTGGAGTGGGGTGTGAAGGCCATGAAGGAAATGGATGGGGCATTTCTGGTGTAGTGGGCTATGTCTGGAAAACGCAGCTAGAGAAAAATATTATTCCAAATCTAATTTTTAATAGAAACCAGTTCAAAAACTTTATACATGATAATCAAAGGACTTTTACATAGTTCTAAAGTGGTCTTGCATCAAGTTTAAGGAATAAAATGAAGCATAGTAAATAGGTCAGTGATTTTCAATTTTTTTTTTTTGTTTTTCCTTCAGCAGAATCTTTTTGCAAATGAAATCTCATGTGCAACCGCACAAGATAGAACAGATGTGGGTGGAGTGCTGTGGCAGCGGTATTGTCAATGGGGATGGAACCCTCGCTGCCCCATTCTCTGAAATATATGTTATATCCTAATAGGTTCCATCTTCTACTTCTATTTCTAGCCCTTTTTCCACATCCAGCATCCACGTGAAATTACCCTTGGTGTACTGTAGAGGAATTTCATCTTTCTTGACATAATTTATTTTAATTTTACTTTTCATTTTCACATGTGCCTTCTATGTGAATAGTTTCATATACATTTATGTTAGGGACCTTGAAGGGACTGTTGAACTTTTGATTCACCAGGGTGACGCTACCAACCCAGACCCTGACTGGAACACAGATGTGCTGAAGCCATAGTTGTATTGAATGAATATAGATAAATTAATAAAATTATAAAGATAGGGACCGATGTCACACTGCAAAAGCCATTCACCGAAAAAAAGTCTAGTAGTTGTGCAATAATATACGCTTATTAAGTCAACTTAAAATAACAATAGAACCTCTATCTAGTGCTGCTTGGTAGTATTACAATTGTGGCTGTGATAACATGTCTAGTGGAAATTTGCCAGTCTTTCTGGATTAACTAAGGTGCAGTTCAGGCCTAAAAAAATGACTTAGGAGGCTTAAAAAGTGTTACTAATTTTCCATTTCTGAGGTTTTTTTCCCCAAATAATTCTATACTGTAAAGGAGGTCAAATAAAAAAATACTCTTTCAAACATTTACCACTTGCATAAAAATTACTGCCACCTTGTATAGTGGATTATTAATTTGTGTATAATCCTACCTCAACACATTGAATCTGAGTGAAATAAATTTTTGAATTTTGTTTTATATATGTGTATATGTATTTAAATATTTTAATTAAGACTTTACTTTTTAAAGGAGTTCTGGGTTCACAGCAAAATTGAGAGGGAGGTATAGATATTTCCCATATGCCTCCTTCTGACACATGCATAGCCTTTCCCATTATCAACATCCCCTACCAGAGGGATACATTTTTTATAATTGATGACCTTACATTGACACATTGTAACCACCCCAAATTCATAGCTTAAATATGGTTCACTCTTGATATTGTCCATTCGGTGGATTTGGACAAATGTATAATGACACGTATCCATTATTATGGTATCGTATGGAGTATTTTCACTGCCCTAAACATCCTCTGTGTTCCATCTATTCATTCCTCCCCTATCAATCCCTGATCTTTTCACTGTCTCTCCAGTTTTACCTTTTCCTGAATATCGTATCTTTGTAATCATACAGTATGCAGCCGTTTCAGATCGTTTTTTACATTTAGTAAAATATGCACTTAAGTTTCCTCCATGTCTTCATGGCTTGATAGTTCATTTCTTTTGAGTGCTGATTATTTCATTGTCTGCATAGTCTACATAGGTATAAATGGCAGCACTACCTATTTGTCTGAACTTGTGAATCCACACATTTCTGCTCATCAGAAATAAAAGAAGTATAGCAAGTTTCTCTATGACATTTCCATAAACTTCATCCTACCATCCACTGATTTGAGTAAAATGAGGACAGTTCTCAAAAGATGCTGTTATAATGAGCAAACCAAATAAATGAAGTTACTTTATAAATTGCATCATTGTGTTATAATTACTGACTTAAAAATTAATTTAAAATGATCTCCCATGTATAGATGTTGAAACCTGGCGATTTGGTAAAGGCCCATAACATTGACATTCAGAAAAGGAAGGCACCGTGGCAGGAGTTCTATCACAACAGCTCACCAACAGTAAGATAGTCCCATTCTGCATGTGAGATCAAGAATAAATGCTCAGATGTTGTGCTGGTGGCTCTTTCCTTGAGGTGGTGCTCAGCCTGTTGTGTTTCTATTTTGGCAATACTAGGTCATTTTTACTATTACAGAAGGATTAGTTTCACTGTTGGGTGGCAATTTGAAATCCAATTATATTCTTTATTTCATTACACTGAAGAGTGTTTCCAGAGCTTTGCACCTAAGATGCCGGGTGATGCCTTGCCATGTTTTAGGGAGGTTTTGACAAGGGGGTAGTTATGATGTGCCCCATGATTCTGTGGCTCCCAGCCCTCATCTCTGCCCTTGGATCTTATATCCTACTCTCTTCTCACTAAAACGGAGCTCTGGTTTTGCTTCTCTCTAGGTCATAATCCAGCAAATAGTTGAGAGATATTTATTTATTTATTTATGGCTGCGTTGGGTCTTCGTTGCTGCGTGTGGGCTTTCTCTAGTTGTAGCGAGCAGGGGCTACTCTTCACTCATTGTTCACTCAGCTTCCCTTCACTCATTGTTCCAACTTACTTTTATTATCAAATTCTTCACCTCTCCTCTTGCTATTTACTTTGACCAAGATAAGATGCTTCTTATGGCTCACACAGGCCTTGGACTGCCCTGCTTCTTTGCCTTTTCATATTCCTTTGTTTGTTTGTTGAATAACCAAGTGTTGGGGCTGCTTCATGCCAGGCACCTGTCTTTCTTAACCTCCTCATATGCTGTAGAATCCTATCCATTATTCAAAGCCCAACTGAGACACTTCATGAAATCTTCCATGTTATACCTTGATAGCCCTATTCTTCTCTTCTTCTGGGAGCTTATGACATATTGTCACATTATCTGTATTTTGCTCATGACAAGTCACATTCAGTCTTGCATTATCATTACTTATGTAAGGCTTTTAGAGCTTCTATTAGATTATAGTCTCCTTGAGGACATAGATTATGTTTTAGTCCTTTGGCTTTCTCCATAATCCCTAGTGTGGTACTTTGTAGATTGTCATAGGCGTTTGCAGAATAAAAGAACAGAAATTAGATTTTAGACCAGTTTTAATTCAAACTGATTTCCATGTTGAGAAATTAGGAGACTGATATATCTACTTTATGACATTTTGTGGTCTTAGTACAGTAGCTTTCTAAATAATTAGCACTTACTGATTACTTATCTTATAGTCCCATGAATTTTTATTTCCCTCTGTCTTGTCTTTCTCTTATTTAAAATGTTTGGATAAGAAAGATAAGTAGGAAAAAAATAGAAAATAATTTAATGTAGACCAAATCAGGTTTTGAACGTGTGTTCCCCAAACTCCTTAAAGAGGTGATTCCATGAATGGCCTTTAGAGCGTCTGGGAACTCCATGATATTATATGCAGATCTTGTGGGTGAGTCAGTAGTTTTTATCCAATTCTCAAAGGAATCTTTTACACAAACGCAAAACAAAACAACAACAATAAGAACAAAGAACTCCACCATTCTAATTAGTCTTCTTCATCCTTCTACTTTATCCCGGCATTTCAGAAAAGGTCATTATACATGAAAGGGTTTTTGGAAGCTAAATTCTATGTATAAATCAATTTTAGGCATTATGGTTGTCAGCAAAAGTCCATGTGATAAGAACAGTTATTTAGTATAGTTCACTAAGAGACCATTCATTAGTAACACTTAGAGAAGTGAATGCCAAAGTCATTTTTTTTCCTGTCTTAATGAGATAAAATACAAAAATGTGAATATAGCAGTCCCAAGGGCTGGTATACTATTATGAAAGAGCATGTGATTTGTTCCCTAAATACTAAAAGAGTGAAAAAATGCTGCCTTGCTTAAAGCTGACCAAGGTTTAAGGAAACAGAGAATGCAATGATTCTGGAATGACACTCTCATTCCATTGAAGTTGTACTCATAACTATCCACCATAATTCAGTGTCCTATAAAGTCACTGGTATTACATACCTGATGGAAAACAGTCCTCTGTAGTTTAGGAAATAAATAGTTTTCCTTCTTACTAATCTAAAAGCATTGGTTTTTCCAGTGCTACCCAAATTAAGAAAAAATCTTCAACTTAGCCCTCCACAGCATGGTTAGTGAGCTGCATTTCTAACTGCATCTCCCAGGACCTTCATACATAGAACCTAAGTTTCTTACAAATGAGATTACTTGCAGGGCCTTGCACTTTTTCAGCTTTTTACTTTTCCTCATCCTGTTATTTTTACCTTAAAAGGAGGTAACTAACTCAATTATTTATTCCACCAGTTTTTATTGAGTAAGTACCCTGTACCAGGACTGAGCACCAGATATCTTACTTACTGATAAGTAAGATATAGTCTTCAGGCAACCAATACCCTGCCCTGGCCATTAGATACGGTAATTAGATAGGATAAGGTATTAGTAGATGATCAGTATACATTTTATATACATAAAAATGTATATAAAATAGCCTTCACAGTCATTTACACATTTTCATGTAGAGAACCTATTTTTTTCTGCCTGGATACTTGTACTGTATATGTATAACAGACAAACATACTGATCATCAACTAACACATCCTTACCTATGTGCCTTTCTTGAAAACATTATATTAAGAAATATTCTATATTGTAAATTAATTTTTGACAGGCATACTCAATGGAGAAAAGATACTCTCTTCAGAACTTCCCTGGCAGTCCAGTGGTTGAGACTTCACCTTCCAATGCAGGGGGTGCAGGTTCGATCCCTGGTCAGGGAGCTAAGATCCCACATGCCTTGCAGCCAAAAAACTAAAACATAGAACAGAAGGAATATTGTAACAAATTCAATACATTCTTTAAAAAAAAAAAAAAGACAATCTCTTCAATAGATGGTGCTGGGAAAACTGGATATTTACATGTAAAAGAATGCAACTGGATACTCCTGTATCATACCACTCACAAAAATGAATTGGAAATGTATTAAAGACTTAAATGTAAGGTCTGAAATCATAAAACTTCAAGTAAGAAAACATAGGAAAAAAGCTTAAGTCTTTGCAATGATTTTTTGGATATGACACCTAAAGCACAAGCAACAAAATAAAAAATAAACAAGTGAAACTACATCAAACTAAAAAGCTTCTGCACAGCAAAAGAAATTATCAACAAAATAAAATGACAACCTACAGAATGGGAAAAAGATTTGCAAATCATATATTTGATAAGGTGTTAATATCCAAAATATATAAAAAAACTCATGCAACTCAATAGCAAAAAATAAAAAGAAATGACAATATCTAATTAAAAATGGGCAAAGGATCTGAATAGACATTTTCCAAAGAAGCTATATGAATGGTCAACAGGTATATGAAAAGGTGCTCGGCATCACTAATTATTAGGGAAATGTAAATAAATACCACAATGAGATATCAGCTCATGCCACTTAGAATGGCTGTCACCAAAAAGAGATAACAAATGCTAGTGAGAATGTGGAGAAAAGGAGAACCTCCGTGAAGTATTGGTGGGATTGTAAACTGGTACAGCCACTACAGAAAACAGTATGAAGATTCCTCAAAAAATTAAAAATAGAACTATCATGATCCAGCAATTCCATATCTGGGAGTATGTTCAAAGTAAATGAAAAGTGGTATATATAATGGAATATTATTCAGCCATTAAGAAGAAGGAAATCCTGCCTTTTGTGACAGCATGGATGGACCTAGAGGACATTATGCTAAGTGAAATAAGCAGACAGAGAAAGACAAATACTGTATAATTTCACTTATATCTAAAACCAATAAAGAAAAAGGAAAAAGAAAAAGAAGAAATGCAAACTCATAGTATAAGAGATCAGATTTGTGGTTGCCAGGGCTGGGTAGAAGTGGGAGGGGGAATTGGAGGAAAGTGGTCAAAAGGTACAAACTTCCAGTTATAAATAAGTCCTGGGGATGTGATGTACAATATGATGACTACAGCTAACACTGCTGTGTTATATATTTGAAAGTTGTTAAGACAGTAAATCCTGAGAGTTCTTATCACAAGGAGACAAGTGGTTTTTTTTTCTTTTTTTTTTTGTATCTATATGAGATGATGGATGTTAAATTGCTGTGATAATCATTTCATGATATATGTGATTCAAGCTGTTACACTGTACACCTTAAACTTATGATATGTCAATAAAACTGGGGGTAAAAAATACAATAAGAAAACAGTGGAAAAAGAAGAGAGCACAGTGCCAGGCAAGAATAGTATCTCAATAAATGTTTCCCAAATAAATGAACAGAAAGGAGAAAAGGAACCCTGAAAATTTAATTGGATTCTGATGGGCTGGATTTCAGAGCTTCTGGGATCAAATGCAACGAAAAATATTCAGATCATCAAAAAACTATTCTAAATGACAAACATTAATCAAAATTAATAATGGAGAAATCATGACATAATAACTGGACTATTGGTAATCCCTAGAGTAGCCTGATATAGTTGGGATTGCCAGATTTAGCAAATAAAAATATAGGACACCCAGCTAAGCTTGGTTGCCAGAAGCCCTTTCCTCAAATGTTTGGAGTTCTCTTCTGGTTCCTGGCACCTGTTAAGACCAGTGGTGGGTTCTGGAGCAGCACCTGGCAAGTTCTGGACTGTGTGAGCTGCAGTTCCTGTGTTTCCTGCTGGGGGAGCTCTCCAACTCTCTACCTTGAGGATGAAGCCAATTAGATGTCACGGGAGCTCTGGGACTTGAGCTTTTGAGGTCACTTCAGTCCACCATGGTTTGGCTGGGGTTCTGGGGGGCAGTCTGCTGGGAAGATCCCTCTTCTCACTGGTGCAGTAATTCTTTCTCTGATTGGGCAAGATTGAGTCACAAGAATGGTACTGACATACAGATTATTGGTGACTCACTCGCGCAGGTCAGTGAACAAATTCAGGGCTCTGGGAGACTGGAAGAACCCTGTGCTTGAACCACTTGGGCAGGTGTAGGCATTGTCAGTGTATTCCAACTGTGGTGCTGCCTTGAGTCTACTCTACTCTCAGCACTCCCCACCCCTGCCCACCCCTCCCACTGCTGGCATCCAGGGCAGCCACCCACCTCTCTGCAGGTGTTCCTCCAAAGTGGGCATGCCCCTGCCTCTGAGATCTTTAGAAATCATTGCTCTCAACACCAGTGGGCCCTACTGATTGATATCCTCTATTGTCTCTGATCTATGTAGATGCATGTTCTCCTGGTCAATCTTAAGCCATGTTGGAAAAGAGGGACATTCCTTACTCTGGTGGGACTCTTCTCTTGCGGACCATGGCTCTTCCCCTAACCAGGACACTAGTGGCAGTGTGTGGGAGGCAGGGTTGTGGTTTCAAAAGAATCCACATTCTATGAATGCAGTGATTATAACCAGAAGACTTCAGGAAGAGGCACTATTGAAAGATGTTTGTTCTGTGTTATAAAAATCCAAAGGTAAATTTAACATGACCAGAAAATGAATTATCATTCACACTTCCCTGCGTGCTCTGGGTAAGACTTGCTTTTGTGGTTATCATCAGTAAAGCAAGTATCATCTTTTGAATGTCACTGGATGCCATGCCAGCATTCATGAGTGGCATGAGGGGTGAGGCATAAGGAATGATGTAATTAGCATGAAAGAACTGGTATTAGGGAAGTGCAGAGACAAGAAGGTATATATTGTTTCAATACAAACAAGTGCCAAAGTGTCATGGCATTATGAGTAATAATAGTGCTGCTAGCTTTTACTTGCTGAAGGGGATAGGAAATTAACCAAGAAAAGCACACTTGATAATAAAGAACACAAAGAGATAGTTCCTGGACTTGTTCAAGAGGGGATGCTACCTAGACATTAGGAGGAATTGTCACATGTGTTACTGGACTGAATTTGGGTCTGCTTGTCCACCACACAGCCAAGCCAATCTACTGACACCACTGGGTTGTGGTGAAGGAGAGTATAGCATTTATTGCAGGCACCAAGCAAGGAGAATGGGTGGCTTATGCTCAAATGACCTGAACTCCCTGATGGCTTTCAGGTAAGGGTGTTTTAAAGGCAACATTTGGGGTGAGAGGTGCAGCTCATGGACTTTCTTCTGATTCATTGGTGGTGAGGTAACAGGGTGATGTTTTAGGAATCTTAACCATCAACCTTCTGGTTCTAACCAGTTTAGGGTCTGGTGCTTGTGGTCAGTGTGTCCTGACTTCCACCTGGGTGGCAGGGGGATCTTAGTTTCTGTAGAGCAATTCAAAGATATGCATCAGATCGTTATGTATATCCCTTGAGGAGGAATAGGACTCTGTTTTATCACTGAATTATTGTTTAAGCTACTTTTCTTGCTTAATTGCTTTTTCTTTGTTTCTGCATTCCCTCACTTCCCTAATTAGTAACTGCTTGAGTCTGCTCTTTGGAATTCAGGGGAGGCTTAGGAGACTAAAGTTTTTTTCTACAAATAAGAAACTGGGGACAAAGAGGGGCTTTTATACCTGGGAAGGCCCTGCATGGTCCTGCTTGGTTTCAACCCTTCTTTTTCTTGATATTTCTCAATCCTGATGGGAACAAGGGCAGGGCAAGAAAGAGAATAAAGTTTTGGATAAAGAAGTTAATCTGACAGAGAAAACTTGGTTTTAGGGTACTTGGTTTTACACACACTGATTGGACAATACAAAAAATACTTAAATACCTGTTTTCTAACCCATTTTACTAAATTGTTATCATCACTAGACATCATATAGATACATGAATTTTTAAAATACATTATTTAATCAACTAGTTTATGTAGACAGGGACCCTACACACTCTAAAGGGCAGCCTAGCCAGAATCAGCACTTTGTCCATGGATTGTTTGGAAGGAATGGTACCATCTGTTCCTGGAGACTGTTTATTTATTAGTCATTTTTTACCTCTTGCAAGGCCTAGCCCATAGTTTCTCACATGATTTTTTTTTTCACATTGTACTCTGAGGACCTATGGTAAGGCTCTCAATAAATATTTGTTGAATGAATAATAGCTGCTTAATACATTACCTATTGAATTGAAAAGGATAACTGTATAACAAATGCACGAGAGAAAATGCTTAGCTGTTACTCCTGGTAATTATTTCTCCATTGGGGGATAATAAAAAATATTTTCCTGTTATTTACTACTATAGATAAATTTCTGGAGAACACACTTACATAGCTCTGGGGATACCTTTGCTAGACCAAGGATTATTCTCACCCTTTCTTGTCCTTGGAGAGAACTGATTCAGGCTTTGTGAAGAAAATGTTTAGTGTTGTTTTCTTGTTCCATTATCTGTTCCTAGGTCTTTTCATTTAGAATCCTTGTAAAACAGGTGTATAAATAGAATTGTTTTCAATGAAAGGGAACCTTGCCCTTAGCAGCCTCTGAACAGTTGTTTTCTGCACCTGCAGTAATAAAAATTCGAGAGAGATAATGTATTGAATTTTTAATCACATGCTGCCTTGTTACATATTCACTGTTTAAAAACATTTCCTTTATTGTGGAGCTGTTAGCAAAAAGACGGTATTGCCAGTTAAGCCACTGAATGGCCTGGGGAGTGATTTTACACTGGGGAATGATTATAGTCTTGTGTAAAAATATCAGACTCTTAGGTTAAAAGTGAAAAAGACTGGTAAAAATGCGTGATGAAAGCTGTGCTCACTAGAAATGCTTCAAGTGTGTGTGTGTATTTAAGGTTATAGATGAAGTAGAATTTTTATCTAAACACACAGAAAAGGATCATTTAGTCGACAGCTATGTATATTAAAATTTTGATAACATCAATATATTTAATAAAATTGACCTCTGAAGGGAAGGGGAGCAGATTTTGCCACCCCAAAATATGCCTTTTGGCATAAGGATTATCTTTACCCCGGTTATTTTTTAAGAAACAGCAGGAACAGAAAAGCTTCGAAAACTGAATAGAAGTAAAGAGACGTTGACAGTTATAAGGGAAATCTCCATTTGGAAGGATGTAACCCTGCTGTAACAGGAGGAGGATGATGACCAAATCTCTAGAAACTCTTATCATGGAGAAGGCTATGACTTAAATCTGTATAACAGTGTTAGCCTTGTTTATTGTGCTTTGCCTGATGATTTCCCATAACTGGTTCCCCTACCCCAACGTTTTTGTCTTTAGGTGGAGATGGTATTTAAGGCGTTGCTTGGGCCATTTCCTGGTACCCAGTTTTCCTGGGTATCTCCCATATTTATAAAATGTATACATAGTATTAAGCTTCTGTTTGTTTTCTCCTGTTAATCTGTGTTTTATTGTAGATGATCTCAACTGAGAACCTGGAAAGGTGGAGGGAAAATGATACTTCCTCCCCAACACAACCAAAGACAGTTTAACAGAGTTCCTAGGGCTGTCAGTTTTCTTCTTGTTATTTGACTTTTAACAAATATTAGACTTGTTTCATGTTGACTGTTTCCACATTTATTTACCTGAACATATTCAATGCTTATTTAATAAGAGATTATTTCAGTTATTTTTAAAAGGAATTATGAAAGGGAAAAAAGTTATTCTTATTAGCCTTTATTTTTTTACTGTATATTTTAATATGATGCAATGCATTATGTTTTGCTCTGTTTTCTGGAAGACTCTAGATATTTTCTTTATATTGGAATATGGAGTTCTCTAATACGGAGTTTTTCCTCAAAAGGTGGAGAATATATAAAGATAGAAAAGTATCTGCTGTTCTTCATCCTCAGGTAAAATACACAAAAAAAACTAAAATGTAAGAATTTAGTGGTACTAATGAATCTAGTGGCAGGGCAGGAATAGAGATGCAGAGGTAGAGAGGCGGACTTGTGGACACAGGTGGGGAAGGGGAGGGTGGGGCGAATTGAAAAGAGTAGCATTGACATATATATACTACCATGTATAAAATAGCTAGCTAGTGGGAAGCTTCCATATAGCACAGGGAGATCAGCTCCGTTCTTTGTGATGACCTAGAGGCATGGGATAGGGAGGGTGGGACGAGGCTCAAGAGGGAAGAGATATGGGAATATATGTATACATATAGCTGATTCACTTGGTTGTACAGTAGAAACTAACACAACATTGTAAAGCAATTATAATCCAATAAAGATGTAAAGAAAACAAATAAAATGTATGAATTTAGGTTAATATATGTTAGAAATTAGGTTACATATATGTTAGAATTTTCAGAGATTCAGCATAACGTAGTGTGGGATTTCCCAAACTTGCTTGTTCATAAGAATCTTCTGGGTGTGTCACCTTGGTGAGTGTCAAGACAAAAGGCACAACCAAGCGAAAGATCTGGAGGCGGAAGTATTTATTACTTGCAGCAGGGATATTTCCCAAAGTAATGTCTTCCTGAACAGCAAAATTGGGGAAGTTTTAAACTAAACATCATGCATATTCATGAAGGGGTTTCAGTAGAGGAGAATTCAGGCATAGAAGTGGGGGCAAAGGTCTTCAGAGGCCAAGCTCTAGCTTGACTGAAGTCTGGAAAGGTCAACATCATCATCCATTCTTCACTTGGGTGAGGGCCTTAGTTCCTGCAGAACTCAAGATATGTATCAGATTATCATGTTATATCTCTTGAGGAGGAACTAGGACTCTGTTTTATCACTGAACTATGTTTCTTGCCTGCTTTTCCTTTGTTCCTGAATTCCCTTACTTCTCTAAGGATCATTAATTACTGAGATCTGTTCAAGGACAAGCACTGTGGACCGGCTTAGATCACAAAATGGCTCAGGCCCAAAATAGCTTCTCTTATGTCAAGAAAAGCCATGCCTGGTTCTCTTTCTCCAGGGACCCCCTATCACATCTGCTTACAGGAGGACTTCTTGCTAATGTAGATTCTTGGGTCCCCCAGGCCTGCAGAATTAGAATCTCCAGGGAGACGGCCTGGAATGCTTGTTTAACATACAAAACATTGGGTAGTGGTTAAGAGCAGGTGTTTGGGACTAGAATATCTGAGTTAGAACCTTAATTTCATCATTTTTTAACAGGTTATTCATGAAGAAGATATTAAAAGTTCTAAGCCTCAGTTTTCTCGTACATAAAATGGGGGAAGTGGTAATGCCTACTAAGAGGGTTGCTGTATGGATTAAATGAGATGGTAAATTGTGTCAGGTATTTAGTGCAAGACCTGGTAAACGTTCAATAAATATTAGCTACTATCATTTGTAGTATAATATTTAGTACATATTCAAATAAATTTTCTCAAAGAAATTATGAAATACACTGATTATTTAAATAGGTTGGCTACTATTTAATGTGAGAATCAAATGAACCAAAATTCTATTTTCAGCTCTTTGAAGCTAATTCAGTCTTTTGAGCTTTTCCCTAACAAAAAGGCACATTTGGGCTTCTCTGGTGGCACAGTGGTTGAGAGTCTGCCTGCCAATGCAGAGGACACGGGTTCGTGCCCCGGTCCGGGAAGATCCCACATGCCGCGGAGCGGCTGGGCCCGTGAGCCACGGCCGCCGAGCCTGCGCGTCCGGAGCCTGTGCTCCGCAACGGGAGAGGCCACAGCAGTGAGAGGCCCGCATACCGCAAAAAAAAAAAAAAGGCACATTTATGCCACATATATTCTGGCATTTAAAAAAATACAGTATTTTCCTGAAGTAAAATGTTGCAACAGATCTAAAAGATGGTTTTTGTTGTATTGTCTGTAAGTTACTTTTAAATACTTAAGCATAGAAAGTGTGATATATATGTGTAAATTGTTTTGTTTTTTTAAAAATAAATTTATTTATTGGCTGCGTTGGGTCTTTTTTGCTGTGTTTTTTAAAACAAAAAAACCTGTGTTTTTTGCTGTGAGTGGGCTTTCTCTAGTTGCGGCGAGCGGGGGGCTACTCTTCGTTGTGGTGTGAGGGCTTCTCTTGTGGAGCACAGGCTCTAGGCATGCCGGCTCAGTAGTTGTGGCTCGAGGGCTCTAGAGCGCAGGCTCAGTAGTTGTGGTGCACGGGCTTAGCTGCTCTGCAGCATGTGGGATCTTCCTGGACCAGGGCTCGAACCCATGTTCCCTGCATTGTCAGGTGGATTCTTAACCACTGCACCACCAGAGAAGTCCTGTAAATTGTTTTTAAACCACAACTGTTAACATTTGAAATGACCTAATCAGGAATCCACGGGCTGAGGGAAGTTAGCATTCAAAGAGACAATTATGTGAATCTGCAAGAGAGGGTTTATTAACTATCATAAGTAATTTTAGAAAAACATTTTCATTGATTAAATTGGAGCTTTCAATTTACGTGGGTTGGGTAGATACTATAATGCACCACCACTTTTGCATGGTTGAGGTAGAAAAATTAGGAGGGTCCGTCAGCTTGATCCCTTCAGATTGATACAGATATGTTGACTTTCCTTCAGTCCTTTATCCCAACACTTAAAGGATGGGCCATTGTGTGATTCAGCTAGGCACTCAGATCAGCTCATCCTGTCCACAGAATGTTGTGTTTGTCTCTTAATCTTTAATGTGAGGCTCTTCCTGGAGAGCCCAAGGGCAAGTGAGGACTTCATCTCACTTACGGACCTGGGTTTGTGCCTCCTTTCTATAAATGTTTATACATGTGGGGGAATTCATTGTGAAGCTTTGTTTTTCACATATTCTGGTGGTGAGTTGTAGAAAAGGACACGTGCAGCACTCACCTGCCTTTGATCATTAAAGCTACTAAGCAAGAGATACTCAGAAAAAAAAAAAATGTGACCAATTTTGAGTGACCACTGTTAAAAGATGAACTGAAAAAAAAAAAAAAAAAAGATGAACTGAGACATATTAAAAATTTTAAAAGTGTTTTGGAGAGAAAATTGACTTGAATTGGGCAGTGCCAAACCAGAAGCGGTTAGGAGCACTCCTTGGACAGGAGCCAGGGGAAAGACTTACCTAGAGAGGATGAAGAAGCAAAGAAAGTAAATTATTGATTGGCTTAAAGCCCTGCTGGCTGTTTGTGATTGGTTGTGCTTAGCATTTTGATTTCAAAACCATGAGGCATTTACAGGCTGAGATTTTGGTTTGCTTACATAGGCCACCCAGACATTAGTACCACCGCAGTCTGATGGCTTCTTTGCGGCGAGCCGCTTCTGACCAGCAGAATGACGAATCACCACACGCTAGATTCTTCTCGCATCACACTTTATTGGAGTACAGCTTGGTTTCGGGCGGATGGAAGGAAGACCCAGTACGCTCGAGCCTGTCTGCTTATATAAGGGCTTAAGGACTCGTGTAAGTCCCTGATTCGTCCGTATGGTTATCGCATTTCGCAAGCCGGACTTTGGATAGGCCACTGCTTCAAAACCTGATTAGCATATTAGGTGCATACGCCCTAGCGGCATACTTAGTGCATGCGTAATGGCTATCCCGGCCGCGCCCTACATCTCCCCCTTTTTTCTTTTCGACCATTGCAGCGGACATTGACCTGTACCAGTGCTCATACCGGGGTATGTACACGGTGTACCGGTAGTTTCCGCTTGCATTCGCAGACACCCTCCTGCGTGCAATGCTCGCAATCGAACTGCAGGGTGCAAGGGCTGTCTTCACGTGGCATGGGCTCCTCATGGAGGTGCAATGGTAACGAGACCTCTCCGTGCAGAGGCAGCCCCTAGGGCCGATCCCCTATAGAGGTGCAATGGCGGCAAGGCCCCTCTGTGCAAGGGCGATCATATGTTTTTTAGGGTGGAGAGCCAGGCTGCGGGGGACTCGCCTTCACTGATGGCCACAAGCGCCTGAGTGAGCATTATCCTATCTCGCCGGGTTCGAATGCGAATACGACAGACCAACCAGAGACACAACACTATCCCAAACAAACAGCAGGCTGCGAACAGTCCCACACCCACCCATTCCTTAAAAAAGGAAAATGCTCTAGCTAGCCATGCGGTAAATTCTCCAAGAGTCACTGGATCCACTCCGGTTGCATTCAGCTGCAGGATATTCAACTTCTGCTTAAATATCATCTTCTCCGCCTCGCGGGACCAATTTCCCTTTAGGAATTCTCCAATCTGCTTGCTCTTATTCAGAGCATCCAATCTGTGCTTAGTGGCCTAGCACAAGCCGTATTCATCTCACAGCTAGTGGAATACAATACTGGGAGAATGGTACTTTGAGAATGAACGGGGATGGGGACTGGCCAGGTTCGGCTAATTCCCCAAAACGTCTTGATCTCCGCCTTGAGCAGGGGGAAGCTCATCAACAGTATCCAGCCCAGTGTCACTCCTTGAGCGCTCCACATCGTTCTTGGGATTATCTTCCACGACTCTTGTTAACCTTGTCGGGACCCAAATCGGATCTTGATCCTGAGACCAGACTTCTCTGGGTATGAATGTACACTTTGGCGGTTCCCGAACCGCAGCGCCAGGGGGGGCGCTAGCAATAAAAGCGGAAGTCTGAGTACATGTTAAAGCTTTTGATTTAGCAGAAGCACAAAATGGCGGACGAGCACCCGCAGAGGCACAAAATGGCGGACGAGCACATGGGGAACTGCCATATCGTCCTCTTTCATATTCGGCAGCTGCTTCTTCCAGATCCGCCTCCTCCTTGGGATTCAACTCATCTTGAGACAAATAAAGCGCTTTAAATTCATCTAAGAGTGGATACAATCCTGGCGTTGCATCCGATTTTTCTATTTGTTTTTCTCTCTTTTTCCTAGGATTCTTAGGCCTATCTACCGTAGTCCCTATATTTTCACTTTCTGACGCACTATCTTGATGTATGCTAAGAGCTTTACGGCCCATCTGTACAATATCTTCGCATTTCCCTTCTCTTAAGCACGAATGTATCATTCTCCATAACGGAAACGTGCCTCGAGAGAGCTCCCCCATTTTGTGACGATCAGCCAAGTCCTTCCCCAGTTTTTCCCAAGATGGAACAGTCAGGCTTCCAGACACCGCAAACCATGGGGCGGCACCATCAATATCCTGCAACAGTTTACTAATAGTTTTATGTGAAATCTTAAGTCCTCGATCGTTCAGAAGGGCTTGGATGGGCTCATGGAATCCAACGGTTGGTTCCGCGGATGAACTATTCCCCATAGTTCACTCTCATATATGAACAACTTGCTAAAGCGGGAAGATCTCTGACCTATCTAATGGCCAGGGGAGACACACTCGGTCGGGCTGATGGCACCGTAGCCACACGCAGACAAAAAGTGCGACAGCTACGAAGAGAACGAAAGCGAAAATAAAAATCTCGGGCTCTATTGCAGCAAAAAACATACCTAAACTGGACTACTTAACGGCGGTTCACTCCGTGTGTCGAGTTCTGAATCGGTCCTCCATGCGGGGCGCGCAGGTTCCCGGGTTTCGGCACCACTTGTGGCGAGCCGCTTCTGACCAGCAGAATGACGAATCACCACACGCTAGATTCTTCTCGCATCACACTTTATTGGAGTACAGCTTGGTTTCGGGCGGATGGAAGGAAGACCCAGTACGCTCGAGCCTGTCTGCTTATATAAGGGCTTAAGGACTCGTGTAAGTCCCTGATTCGTCCGTATGGTTATCGCATTTCGCAAGCCGGACTTTGGATAGGCCACTGCTTCAAAACCTGATTAGCATATTAGGTGCATACGCCCTAGCGGCATACTTAGTGCATGCGTAATGGCTATCCGGCCGCGCCCAACACTTCTTTGTTTACTTAATTTAACACCACGTAAGTTTACTTCAATTCATGCATACCTCCTAGTTTCATTGCAAGTTTTAAAGGTTGAAGGTCAAAATCTTAGGGATTTTAGTATTCGTTTTTCAGTCCTTGGTATCATATATTCACTCAAAAGTGGGAATTCTGCATATCTCTTCCAGGTTCATTGGCAGCTTGAAATAGAACGTGGCAGGAATGTTCACAAGTTGGCAAACTCCACAAACTTCCCCAACCATCCCCCCGCAGAGCTGTTTGCTAAATATTTACCTAGACTTTCATGGTCTGGTGTCCATTCTGACAGGTCTGTACTCGTGATTCACTGGATTTAAAAAAGATTCAGAATAGTACCTTTGCATAGAAGATAAAGGTCGGCAAATACTTAAAAAGCTCATAAATTTCTTGCTTTCTTTCTGGACCACATTGCATTGCTGGGAGACAATGTGGAATACAGCCAGCTAGAAGCACAGAATTGGCCTGGACCTTTGGCAGAAGAGGTTGGTTTTAGATGAAATTCAGAGATAAAACCCAGATTAAACCAAGACAGGTGATGGAGCTGAATAAAGAAACTAAGGTTCATGTATTAATTTCCACAAGCATCTCTTAATTTTCTGTTGGTAATAAAGATTGGTAGCATATTTATTGTTCTTTATGTAAATGTTCTTCAGTTAAATTTTTTTATTTTGAGATATTTGTAGATTTATTTGCAGTTGTATGAAATAATACAGAGATCCCATGTACCCTTTACCCATTCTCCCTCAGTGGCAACATTCTACAAAACTGTAACACACCATAGCCTTGACATTGACACTGATGTAGTCAAGATACAGAACATTTCCATCACTACAAGGATCCGTCCTAATGCCCTTTTATAGCCATGGCCACTCCCACTCACCACCACTCCTTCCTTATAACCCTTGACAACTATAAATGTGTTCTTCATTTCTATAATTTTGTCATTTCAAGAATGTTATGTAACTGGAGTAATACAATATGTAACCTTGGGATTGGCTTTTTTTCACTCAGCGTAATTATCTGAAGCTTCATTGAGGTCACTGTGTGTATCAAAAGTTCATTCCTTTTTATTGCTTGGTGGTTATTCATGGTGTGGATGTACCACAGTTTGTTTAATCATTTACCCATTGACAGATATCTGGGTTGTTTTGGCTGTTATGAATAAGGCTGTTATAAACATGGGTGTACAGGTTTTTTGGTGAATGTAATGTTTTATTTCTCTGGGATATATGCCCAGGAGTGCAATTGCTGGGTTATATGGTCGTCACATTTAAGTTTTTAAAGAATGTGCCACACTTTTTAGAGTTCTGTATCATTTTTACATTCCCAACAGCAAAGTATGAGAGATCCAGAGTTTCTGTATCCTTGCCAGCATGTGGGCATGTGACTAGTTTTTATTTCAGCCATTCTTTCAGGTGTATCTCATTGTGGTTTTTTTTTTTTTTTTAACATCTTTATTGGGGTATAATTGCTTTACAATGGTGTGTTAGTTTCTGCTTTATAACAAAGTGAATCAGCTATACATATACATATGTTCCCATATGTCTTCCCTCTTGCGTCTCCCTCCCTCCCACTATCCCCATCCCACCCTTCCAGGCTGTCACAAAGCACCGAGCTAATATCCCTGTGCCTTGCGGCTGCTTCCCCCCAGCTATCTACCTTACTACGTTTGTTAGTGTGTATATGTCCATGAGTCTCTCTCGCCCTGTCAAAACTCACCCCTCCCCCTCCCCATACCCTCAAGTCCGTTCTCCAGTAGGTCTGCGTCTTTATTCCTATCTTACCCCTAGGTTCTTCATGACATTTTTTTCCCTTAAATTCCATATATATGTGTTAGCATACGGTACTTGTCTTTTTCTTTCTGACTTACTTCACTCTGTATGACAGACTCTAGGTCTATCCATCTCATTACAAATAGCTCAATTTCATTTCTTTTTAAGGCTGAGTAATATTCCATTGTGTATATGTGCCACATCTTCTTTATCCATTCATCCGATGATGGGCGCTTAGGTTGTTTCCATGTCCTGGCTATTGTAAATAGAGCTGCAATGAACATTTTGGTACATGACTCTTTTTGAATTTTGGTTTTCTCAGGGTATATGCCAAGTAGTGGGATTGCTGGGTCATATGGTAATTCTATCTGTAGTTTTTTAAGGAACCTCCATACTGTTCTCCACAGTGGCTGAACCAATTCACATTCCCACCAGCAGTGCAAGAGTGTCCCCTTTTCTCCACACCCTCTCCAGCATTTATTGTTTCTAGATTTTTTGATGATGGCCATTCTGACTGGTGTGAGATGATATCTCATTGTAGTTTTGATTTGCATTTCTCTAATGATTAATGATGTTGAGCATTCTTTCATGTGTTTGTTGGCATTCTGTATATCTTCTTTGGAGAAATGTCTATTTAGGTCTTCTGCCCATTTTTGGATGGGGTTGTTTGTTTTTTTGTTATTGAGCTGCATGAGCTGCTTGTAAATTTTGGAGATTAATCCTTTGTCAGTTGCTTCATTTGCAAATGTTTTCTCCCATTCTGAGGGTTGTCTTTTGGTCTTGGTTATGGTTTCCTTTGCTGTGCAAAAGCTTTGAAGTTTCATTAGGTCCCATTTGTTTATTTTTGTTTTTATTTCCATTACTCTAGGAGGTGGGTCAGAAAGGATCTTGCTGTGATTTATGTCATAGAGTGTTCTTCCTATGTTTTCTTCTAAGAGTTTGATAGTTTCTGGCCTTACATTTAGGTCTTTAATCCATTTTGAGCTTATTTTTGTGTATGGTGTTAGGGAGTGATCTAATCTCATACTTTTACATGTACCTGTCCAGTTTTCCCAGCACCATTTATTGAAGAGGCTGTCCTTTCTCCACTGTACATTCCTGCCTCCTTTATCAAAGATAAGGTGTCCATATGTGCGTGGGTTTATCTCTGGGCTTTCTATCCTGTTCCACTGATCTATCTTTCTGTTTTTGTGCCAGTACCATACTGTCTTGATTACTGTTGCTTTGTAATATAGTCTGAAGTCAGGGAGCCTGATTCCTCCAGCTCCTTTTTTCGTTCTCAAGATTGCTTTGGCTATTCGGGGTCTTTTGTGTTTCCATACAAATTGCGAAATTTTTTGTTCTAGTTCTGTGAAAAATGCCAGTGGTAGTTTGATAGGGATTGCATTGAATCTGTAGATTGCTTTGGGTAGTAGAGTCATTTTCACAATGTTGATTCTTCCCATCCAAGAACATGGTATATCTCTCCATCTATTTGTATCATCTTTAATTTCTTTCATCAGTGTCTTATAATTTTCTGCATACAGGTCTTTTGTATCCGTAGGTAGGTTTATTCCTAGATATTTTATTCTTTTTGTTGCAATGGTAAATGGGAGTGTTTTCTTGATTTCACTTTCAGATTTTTCATCATTAGTATATAGGAATGCCAGAGATTTCTGTGCTTTAATTTTGTATCCTGCTACTTTACCAAATTCATTGATTAGCTCTAGTAGTTTTCTGGTAGCATCTTTAGGATTCTCTATGTATAGTATCATGTCATCTGCAAACAGTGACAGCTTTACTTCTTCTTTCCGATTTGGATTCCTTTTATTTCCTTTTCTTCTCTGATTGCTGTGGCTAAAACTTCCAAAACTATGTTGAGTAAGAGTGGTGAGAGTGGGCAACCTTGTCTTGTTCCTGATCTTAGTGGAAATGCTTTCAGTTTTTCACCATTGAGGATGATGTTTGCTGTGGGCTTGTCATATATGGCTTTTATTATGTTTAGGAAAGTTCCCTCTATGCCTACTTTCTGGAGGGTTTTTATCATAAATGGGTGTTGAATTTTGTCGAAAGCTTTGTCTGCATCTATTGAGATGATCATATGGTTTTTCTCCTTCAATTTGTTAATATGGTTTATCACATTGATAGATTTGCGTATATTGAAGAATCCTTGCATTCCTGGAATAAACCCCACTTGATCATGGTGTATGATCCTTTTAATGTGCTGTTGGATTCTGTTTGCTAGTATTTTGTTGAGGATTTTTGCATCTATGTTCATCAGTGATATTGGCCTGTAGTTTTCTTTCTTTGTGACATCCTTGTCTGGTTTTGGTATCAAGGTGATGGTGGCTTCGTAGAAGGAATTTGGGAGTGTTCCTCCCTCTGCTATATTTTGGAAGAGTTTGAGAAGGATAGGTGTTAGCTCTTCTCTAAACGTTTGATAGAATTCACCTGTGAAGCCATCTGGTCCTGGGCTTTTGTTTGTTGGAAGGTTTTTAATCACAGTTTCAATTTCAGTGCTTGTGATTGGTCTGTTCATATTTTCTATTTCTTCCTGATTCAGTCTTGGCAGGTTGTGCGTTTCTAAGAATTTGTCCATTTCTTCCAGATTGTCCATTTTATTGGCATAGAGTTGCTTGTAGTAATCTCTCATGATTTTTTTTATTTCTGCAGTGTCAGTTGTTACTTCTTCTTTTTCATTTCTAATTCTATTGATTTGAGTCTTCTCCCTTTTTTTCTTGATGAGTCTGGCTAGTGGTTTATCTATTTTGTTTATCTTCTCAAAGAACCAGCTTTTAGTTTTATTGATCTTTGCTATTGTTTCCTTCATTTCTTTTTCATTTATTTCTGATCTGATTTTTATGATTTCTTTCCTTCTGCTAGCTTTGGGGTTTTTTTGTTCTTCTTTCTCTAATTGCTTGAGGTGCAAGGTTAGGTTGTTTATTCGAGATGTTTCCTGCTTCTTAAGGTGGGCTTGTATTGCTATAAACTTCCCCCTTAGAACTGCTTTTGCTGCATCCCATAGGTTTTGGGTCGTTGTGTCTCCATTGTCATTTGTTTCTAGGTATTTTTTTATTTCCTCTTTGATTTCTTCAGTGATCACTTCATTATTAAGTAGTGTATTGTTTAGCCTCCATGTGTTTGTATTCTTTAAAGATCTTTTCCTGTAATTGATATCTAGTCTCATGGCGTTGTGGTCGGAAAAGATACTTGATACAATTTCAGTTTTCTTAAATTTACCAAGGCTTGATTTGTGACCCAAGATATGATCTATCCTGGAGAATGTTCCATGAGCACTTGAGAAAAATGTGTATTCTGTTGTTTTTGGATGGAGTGTCCTATAAATATCAATTAAGTCCATCTTGTTTAATGTATCATTTAAAGCTTGTGTTTCCTTATTTATTTTCATTTTGGATGATCTGTCCATGGGTGAAAGTGGGGTGTTAAAGTCCCCTACTATGAATGTGTTACTGTTGATCTCCCCTTTTATGGTTGTTAGTATTTGCCTTATGTATTGAGGTGCTCCTATGTTGGGTGCATAAATATTTACAATTGTTATATCTTCTTCTTGGATCGATCCCTTGATCATTATGTAGTGTCCTTCTTTGTCCCTTTTAATAGTCCTTATTTTAAAGTCTATTTTGTCTGATATGAGAATTGCTACTCCAGCTTTCTTTTGGTTTCCATTTGCATGGAATATCTTTTTCCATCCCCTTACTTTCAGTCTGTATGTGTCTCTAGTTCTGAAGTGGGTCTCTTGTAGACAGCATATATAAGGGTCTTGTTTTTGTATCCATTCAGCCAATCTGTGTCTTTTGGTGGGAGCATTTAGTCCATTTACATTTAAGGTAATTATCGATATGTATGTTCCTATTTCCATTTTATATATTGTTTTGGGTTCGCTACTATAGGTCATTTCCTTCTCTTGTGTTTCGTGTCTAGAGAAGTTCCTTTAGCATTTGTTGTAAAGCTGGTTTGGTGGTGCTGAACTCTCTCAGCTTTTGCTTGTCTGTAAAGGTTTTAATTTCTCCATCAAATGTGAATGAGATCCTTGCTGGGTAGAGTAGTCTTGGTTGCAGGCTATTCTCCTTCAGCACTTTCAGTATGTCCTGCCACTCCCTTCTGGCTTGTAGGGTTTCTGCTGAGAGATCAGCTGTTAACCTTATGGGGATTCCCTTGTGTGATATTTGTTGTTTTTCCCTTGCTGCTTTTAATATGCTTTCTTTGTATTTAATTTTTGACAGTTTGATTAATATGTGTCTTGGCGTGTTTCTCCTTGTATTTATCCTGTATGGGACCCTCTGTGCTTCCTGGACTTGATTAACTATTTCCTTTCCCATATTAGGGAAGTTTTCAACTATAATCTCTTCAAATATTTTCTCAGTCCCTTTCTTTCTTTCTTCTTCTTCTGGAACCCCTATAATTCGAATGTTGGTGCGTTTCATGTTGTCCCAGAGGTCTCTGAGACTGTCCTCAGTTCTTTTCATTCTTTTTTCTTTATTCTGCTCTGCAGTAGTTATTTCCACTATTTTATCTTCCAGGTCACTTATCCGTTCTTCTGCCTCAGTTATTCTGCTATTGATCCTATCTAGAGTGATTTTAATTTCATTTATTGCATTGTTCATCGTTGCTTGTTTCATCTTTAGTTCTTGTAGGTCCTTGTTAACTGTTTCTTGCATTTTGTCCATTCTACTTCCAAGATTTCGGATCATCCTTACTATCATTATTCTGAATTCTTTTTCAGGTAGATTGCCTATTTCCTCTTCATTTGTTAGGTCTGGTGGGTTTTTATCTTGCTCCTTCATCTGCTGTGTGTTTTTCTGTCTTCTCATTTTGCTTATCTTACTGTGTTTGGGGTCTCCTTTTTGCAGGCTGCAGGTTCGTAGTTCCCGTTGTTTTTGATGTCTGTCTCCAGTGGCTAAGGTTGTTTCAGTGGGTTGTGTAGGCTTCCTGGTGGATGGGACTAGTGCCTGTGTTGTGCTGGATGAGGCTGGATCTTGTCTCTCTAGTGGGCAGGTTCACGTCTGGTGGTGTGTTTTGGGGTGTCTGTGGCCTTATTATGATTTTAGGCAGCCTCTCTGCTAATGGGTGGGGTTGTGTTCCTGTTTTGCTAGTTGTTTGGCATAGGTTGTCCAGCACTGTGGCTTGCTGGTCGTTGAGTGAAGCTGGGTGCTGGTGTTAAGATGGAGGTCTCTGGGATATTTCCACCGTTTAATATTATGTGGAGCTGGGAGGTCTCTTGTTGACCAGTGTCCTGAAGTTGGCTCTCCTACCTCAGAGGCAGAGCCCTGACTCCTGGCTGGAGCACCAAGAGCCTTTCATCCACACAGCTCAGAATAAAAGGGAGAAAAAGTAGGGAGAATTAGTAGAAGTATGAGTAAAGAAAGAAGGAAAGGAGGAAAGGAAGGAAGGAAGAAAGAAGCAAAGAAGGAAAGAAAGGAGGGAGGGATGGAGGGAGGGAGGAAGGAAGGAAGGAGGGAAAGAAGGAAAAAAGACAGAAAGAAAGATGATACAGTAAAAATAAAATAAAGTATAATATAGTTATTGAATTAAAAAATATTTAGAAAAAAAAAGGGACGGATAGAACCTTAGGACAAATGTTGGAAGCAAAGCTATACAGAGAAAATCTTACACAGAAGCATACACATACACCTTCACAAAAAGAGGTAAAGGGGGAAAAATCATAAATCCTGCTCCCTGAGACCACCTCCTCAATTTGGGGTGATTCGTTGTCTAAAGGAGGGAGGGAAGGAAGGAAAGAAAGAAAGAACGAAGGTAAAGTATAATAAAGTTATTACAATTAAACTTAATTATTAAGAAAAAGAATTTTTTAAAAAAAGTCATGGACGGATAGAGCCCTAGGACAAATGGTGGAAGCAAGAGTATACAGACAGGATCTCACACAGAAGCATACACGTACACATTCACCAAAAGAGGAAAAGGGAAAAAAAATCATAGATCTCGCTCCTAAATTCCACCTCTTCAATTTGGGATCATTCCTTGTCTATTCAGGTATTCCACAGATGCAGGGTATATCAAGTTGATTGTGGAGCTTTAATCCGCTGCTTCTGTGGCTGCTGGGAGAGATTTCCCTTTCTCTTCTTTGTTCTCACAGCTCACAGGAGCTCAGCTTTGGATTTGGCCCTGCCTCTGCGTGTAGGTCGCTGGAGGGCGTCTGTTTTTTCGCTCAGACAGGACGGGGTTAAAGGAGCCGCTGATTCGGGGCCTCCGGCTCACTCAGGCCGGGGGTTGGGGGATGGGGGTAGGAGGGGCACTACGTGCGGGGCGGGCCTGCAGCTGCAGAGGCAGCGTGACGTTGCGGCAGAGGCCGGCGTGATGTTGCACCAGCCTGAGACCCGCCGTGCGTACTCCCGGGGAAGTTGTCCCTGGATCCCGGGAACCTGGCAGTGGCGGGCTGCACAGGCTCCGCGGAAGAGGGGTGTGGAGAGTGACCTGTGCTCGCACACAGGCCCCTTGGTGGCGGCAGCAGCAGCCTTAGCGTCTCCCGCCCGTCTCTGGGGTCCGCGGTTTTAGCCGCGGCTCGCGCCCGTCTCTGGGGTTCGCGCTTTCAGCCGCGGCTCGCGCCCGTCTCGGGGGCTCGCGCCCTCAGCCGCGGCTCGCGCCCGTCTCTGGGGTTCGCGCTTTTAGCCGCGGCTCGCGCCCGTCTCTGGAGTTCCTTTAAGCAGCGCTCTTAAACCCCTCTCCTCGCGCACCAGGAAACAAAGAGGGAAGAAAAAGTCTCTTGCCTCTTCGGCCGGTGCAGGCTTTTCCCCGAACTCCCTCCCGGCTAGTCGTGGTGCACTAACCCCTTCAGGCTATGTTCAAGCCGCCAACCCCAGTCCTCTCCCTGAGCTCCGTCCAAAACCAAAACCCGAGCCTCAGCTCGCAGCCCCGCCCGCCCCGGCGGGTGAGCAGACAAGCCACTCGGGCTGGTGAGTGCTGGTCGGCACCGATCGTCTGTGCAGGAATCTCCCCGCTTTGCCCTCCGCACCCGTCGCTGTGCACTACTCCGCGGTCCCGAAACTCCCCCCTCTGCCTCCCGCAGTCTCCGCCCGCGGAGGGGCTTCCTAGTGTGTGGAAACTTTTCCTCCTTCACAGCTCCCTCCCACTGGTGCAGGTGCCGTCCTTATTCTTTTGTCTCTGTTTTTTCTTTTGCCCTACCCAGTTACGTGGGGAGTTTCTTGCCTTTTGGGAGGTCTGAGGTCTTCTGCCAGCCTTCAGTAGGAGTTCTGTAGGAGTTGTTCCACGTGTGGATGTATTTCTGGTGTATCCGTGGGTAGGAAGGCGATCTCCGCGTCTTACTCTTCCGCCATCTTCAAGGTCCCCCTAATTTCATTCTTTTACATGTAGCTGTCCAGTTTTCCCAGCATCATTTATTGAAGAGGCTGTCTTTTCTTCATTGTATATTCTTGCCTCCTTTGTCAAAAATAAGGTGACCATATGTGTGTGGGTTTATCGCTGGGCTTTCTAGCCTGTTCCATTGATCTATATTTCTGTTTTTTTTCCCAGTACCATACTGTCTTGATTACTGTAGCTTTGTCAGAAGTCCAGGAGCCTGATTCCTCCAGCTCCGTTTTTCTTTTTCAAGATTGCTTTGGCTACTTGGGGTCTTTTGTGTTTCCATACAAATTGTGAATTTTTTTGTACTAGTTCTGTGAAAATTGCCAGTGGTAGTTTGATAGGGATTGCATTGAATCTGTAGATTGCTTTGGGTAGTAGAGTCATTTTCACAATGTTGATTCTTCCCATCCAAGAACATGGTATATCTCTCCATCTATTTGTATCATCTTTAATTTCTTTCATCATCTTATAATTTTCTGCATACAGGTCTTTTGTCCCTTAGGTAGGTTTATTCCTAGGTATTTTATTTTTTTTGTTGCAATGGTAAATGGGAGTGTTTTCGTAATTTCACTTTCAAATTTTTCATGATTAGTGTATAGGAATGCAAGAGATTTCTGTGCATTCATTTTGTATCCTGCTACTTTACCAAATTCATTGATTAGCTCTAATAGTTTTCTGGTGGCATCTTTAGGATTCTCTATGTATAGTATCATGTCATCTGCAAATAGTGACAGCTTTACTTCTTCTTTTCTGATTTGGATTCCTTTTATTTCTTTTTCTTCTGTGATTGCTCTGGCTAAAACTTCCAAAACTATGTTGAATAAGAGTGGTGAGAGTGGGCAACCTTGTCTTGTTCCTGATCTTAGTGGAAATGCTTTCAGTTTTTCACCATTGAGGATGATGTTGGCTGTGGGTTTGTCATATATGGCCTTTATTATGTTGAGGTAAGTTCCCTCTATGACTACTTTCTAGAGGGTTTTTATCATAAATGGATGTTGAATTTTGTCAAAAGTTTCTCTGCATCTATTGAGATGATCATATGGTTTTTCTCCTTCAGTTTGTTAATATGGTGTATCCCATTGATTGATTTACGTATATTGAAGAATCCTTGCATTCCTAGGGTAAACCCCACTTGATCATGGTATATGATCCTTTCTAATGTGCTGTTGGGTTCTGCTTGCTAGTATTCTGTTGAGGATTTTTGCATCTATGTTCATCAGTGATATTGGTCTGTAGTTTTCTTTTTTTGTGACATCTTTGTCTGGTTTTGGTATCAGAGTGATGGTGGCTCGTAGAATGAGTTTGGGAGTGTTCCCTTCTCTGCAATTTTTAGAGGAGTTTGAGAAGGATAGCTGTTAGCTTTTCTCTGAATGTTTGATAGAATTTGCCTGTGAAAACATCTGGTCCTTTTGTTTGTTGGAAGATTTTTAATCACAATTTTAATTTCAGTGCTTGTGATTGGTCTGTTCATATTTTCTGTTTCTTCCTGGTTGTCTCAGAAGGTTGTGCATTTCTAAGAATTTGTCCATTTCTTCCAGGTTGTCAATTTTTTTGGCATATAGTTGCTTGAAGTAATTTCTCATCACCCTTTGTATTTCTGCTGTGTCAGTTCTTACTTCCCCTTTTTCATTTCTAATTCTATTGATTTGAGTCTTCTCCCTTTTTTTCTTGATGAGTCTGGCTAATGGTTTATCAATTTTGTTTATCTTCTCGAAGAACCAGCTTTTAGTTTTATTGATCTTTGCTATCATTACCTTCATTTCTTTTTCATTTATTTCTGATCTGATCTTTATGATGTCTTTCCTTCTGCTAACTTTGGGGGGGGGGGTTGTTCTTCTTTCTCTAATTGCTTTAGGTGCAAGGTTAGGTTGTTTATTCAAGATGTTTCTTGTTTCTTAAGGTAGGATTGTATTGCTATAAAATTTCCTCTTAGAACTGCTTTTGCTGTTTCCCATAGGTTTTGGGTTGTTGTGTTTTCATTGTCACTTGTTTGTAGGTATTTTTTGATTTCCTCTTTGATTTCTTCAGTGATCTTTTGGTTATTAAGTAGTGTATTGTTTAGCCTCCATGTGTTTGTATTTTTTTACAGATTTTTTCCTGTAATTTATATCTAGTCTCATAGCATTGTGGTCAGAAAAGATACTTGATATGATTTCAATTTTCTTAAAATTACCGAAGCTTAACTTGTGACCCAAGATATGATCTATCCTGGAGAATGTTCCATGAGTACTTGAGAAGAAAGTGTATTCTGTTGTTTTTGGATAGAATGTCCTATAAATATCAATTAAGTCCATCTTGTTTAATGTATCATTTAAAGCTTGTATTTCCTCAGTTATTTTCATTTTGGATGATCTGTCCATTGGTGAAAGTGGGGTGTTAAGGTCCCCTACTATTGTGTTACTGTCAATTTCCCCTTTTATGGCTGCTAGCATTTGCCTTATGTATTGAGGTGCTCCTAAGTTGGGTGCATAAATATTTACAATTGTTATATCTTCTTCTTGGATTGATCCTTTGATCTTTATGTAGTGTCCTTCTCTGTCTCTTGTAATAGTCTTTGTTTTAAAGTCTATTTTGTCTGATATGAGAATTGCTACTCCAGCTTTCTTTTGATTTCCATTTTCATGGAATATCTTTTTCCATCCCCTCACTTTCAGTCTGTATGTGTCCCTAGGTGTGAAGTGTGTCTCTTGTAGACAGCACATATACAGGTCTTGTTTTTGTACCCATTCAGCCAGTCTATGTCTTTTGGTTGGAGCACTTAATCCAATTACATTTAAGGTAATTATTGATATGTATATTCCTATTACCATTTTCTTAATTGTTCTGGGTTTGTTATTGCAGGTCTTTTCCTTCTCTTATATTTCCTGTCTAAAGAAGTTCCTTTAGCATTTGTTGTAAAGCTGGTTTGATGGTGCTGAATTCTCTTAGCTTTTGCTTGTCTATAAAGGTTTTAATTTCTCTGTCAAATCTGAGTGAGATCATTGCTGGGTAGAATAATCTTGGTTTTAGGTTCTTCTCCTTCATCACTTTAAATATATCCTGCCACTCCCTTCTGGCTTGCAGTTTCTGCTGAAAGATCAGCTGTTAACCTTATGGGGATTCCCTTGTGTGTTATTTGTTGTTTTTCCCTTGATGCTTTTAATAATTTTTTCTTTTTATTTAATTTTTGATAGTTTGATTAATATGTGTCTTGGTGTGTTTCTCCTTGAATTTATCCTGTATGGGACTCTCTGTGCTTCCTGCACTTGATTGACTATTTCCTTTACCATATTAGGGTAGTTTTCAATATAATCTCTTCAAATTTTTTCTCAGTCCCTTTCTTTTTCTCTTCTACTTCTGGGATCCCTATAATTTGAATGTTGGTGCATTTAATATTGTTGCAGCGGTCTCTGAGACTGTCCTCAATTATTTTCATTCATTTTTGTTTATTCTGCTCTGCAGTAGTTATTTCCACTATTTTATCTTCCAGGTCGCTTATCTGTTCTTCTGTCTCAGTTGTTTTGCTATTCATCCCTTCTAGAGAATTTTTAATTTCATTTATTGTGTTGTTCATGATTGTTTGTTTGCTCTTTAATTCTTTTAAGTCATTGTTAAATGTTTCTTGTATTTTCTCCATTCTATTTCCAAGATTTTGGATCATATTTACTATCATTATTCTGAATTATTTTTCAGGTAGACTGCCTATTTCCTCTCCATTTGTTTGGTCTGGTGGGTTTTTACCTTGCTCCTTCATCTGCTGTGTGTTTCTTTGTCTTCTCATTTTGCTTAACTTACTGTGTTTGGGGTCTCCTTTTCGCAGGTTGCAGGTTCATAGTTCCCATTGTTTTTGGTATCTGCCCCTAGTGGCTAAGGTTGGTTCGGTGGGTTGTGTAGGCTTCCTGGTGGAGGGGACTAGTTCCTGTGTTCTGGTGGATGAGGCTGGATCTTGTCTTTCTGGTGGGCAGATCCACATCTGGTGGTGTGTTTTGGGTTGTCTGTTAGCTTATTATGATTTTAGGCAGCCTCTCTGCTAATGGGTGGGGTTGTATTCCTGTCTTCCCAGTTGTTTGGCATAGGGTCTCCAGTATCTGTTTTGTTTTTGGTGTGTCTTTTTGCATAGCTTTTTGGCGGTTGCACTTGATTAATTATATTTATATATACATAATTTATCACAATCTGCCTCTATTATCATTTTTCTCGTTTGAGTTAAATATAGAAGGCTTACCTACCGTTTAATCATTTTATTTTCCTTTGTTTAGAACATAATTGTTTTAAACCTCTCCTCTCCATACATTTAATCAAACAGACAGTGTTACATTTTTTGCTTCAACCATCACTTACCTAATAGTTCATTTACCTCTTCCTTGTTTCACTGTAGCTTAACTACCACTCATCTGCCCCACTTATTACTTATAAAAGATAAACCAGAGATAAAGTGCTGTAGATGGAGTAATATCAGTGTCACTCTGCTGAGCACAGGAACTACAAAATAGTCTCCATAGTCAGTCAGGGGTAAGGTATGGGAGTAGGGTCAAGTTCATTGGCCAGTAGGGCAATATTTTAGTTCTTGTCATTTTTGTTTTCATTAAGTTTCTTTCTCATTTTCTTTGGGTTACGAATGGTAAGAAATTTGGAATGCTTATCGAAAGAAGTGCAAAATGTGTTAAAAACCAAATATAACATTTAAGAAATTAGTTTCTATTTCTCAATATCTGTATCCTTGCTTCAGGGTTCCTGCTAATATACACAGTGTCTGTGAAAAGTAGAGGAAAACACTCCCACTGGGGGAAGAATTGTAAAAAGGTGCCATTTTTAGGGCTGCTCTAGCCCCACAATATGTGGGCTGAATTTTCTACCCTCACCGTCTTAGCAGGGTCCCTCTCTGATGGGCTCAACCTGCCTCACTGTTACCTGTGAACCTGCCTTACCTCTCTGAATTTCTCTCATGTTTTGATCTAAAGAAATTTTCTAAGAAATCTGCTCAGATATATTATTTTTCTTTTATTCTGATATCTTGGTTTCTTTCAAGAGGAATAATATGTAAGTTAAATGTAGATTTATTTCTATTCAAAATTCAGTATTAATAAAAGCAATTGTAGCTCTTACCACACCCATCAAAAGTAATTTCCAACAACAGGTAACAGGTGTTTTGAGGGAAAGGGGACTTCATGGTCAAAAAAAGTTGAGAAAATGGTACATAATCTATCCCATTTTTGTATATTTATATAGTAACAACTCTCAAAAGTTATGTAGTAAAGAAATTCTTGCTTAACTTAGTTTAATCTAGCATTTAACTATATAATTCTACATAATTAAATAATCCAAATTTATTTAACTACATAATTCCTCTCCAATATATTTCATTATATTTTACTTTGCATATAACCAGTTAATAAGTTTTAGTCTATTAATGACTATTAAAACCAGTTTTAGCTTGGGAAATATAAGTTAAAAAGTATTTATTTGGTTTCTACAATATGTGGGATGTTATACTATGAACTGATATAATTAATCTTTTTGGCTTTTTAAAGTTAATAACAAATCTGTAACTTTACTGTCATCTCCTCTATAGGAAGTTCTCTTAATCTGCATCTTATGGACCTTTTCAGGTTCCAATGAATGGCATGAACAGTCCCCAAACTGGGTATGGTATTTTGTGTAAGATGTGCACATTTCTGTAGAAAGGGCTCATTGTTTTAAAATTCAGTCTTCAAAGAGTTTGTGACCCTTGTAAGATTAAGACCTACTCTTCTATAGGAGGTAGTTGCCACCGTTAGTGTAGTTTTTCCTTTCCTAAATCAAGGTACTGCATTAAACGGCAATTTATGTATCTAAACAAGATATAAAGATACATTATAATATATGGGTGAAGGCATTTAGGACATTTTGTTTTTATTTCAACTACCTATAATGATTATAACTTGTACAAAAGGGCAGGGGAAGTCACACTCTTCATGTTTTTATATTAAATAGCAGATTCAAATTTTTTTCATTGTTGCTTTAGTTTCCTGATGTGTTTTTTTTTGTCTGTTTATATTTATTCACAAATGGCTACTAAATAGTGACTAGTTGCCATATATTAGATATTATGAAGTAAAAAGAAGAATCATCAGGTGATTTTAAGGGATAAGTCTTCATTTGAACTTTACATTTCTTGGACAATAATTAGTAAGGTTAATATGCTAGAGAGCAGGCCATTGCAGAAGTTGTTCCCCCTCTCCCAAAAAAAAAAACAACAACAAATTGAAGGGATGCATTTTTAGCAGTTTGTTGAACAGCTAAACTTACTCCTGTTTTGTTACTTCAGACACCTGTTCTGATGCTATTCCTTGGCTCTATATCACAGAACTTCCCATTAATGACTGTCCTTTTATTTCCAGTTTGATTCTTAATTCCATAAAATTTCTATTTTCATTCTTCCACTATTCCTAATCCATCCAACATCTTTTTATAAAAAGTCTATTTTATATTGAAAACAGGCAGGGACTATTTTTTATCTGTATTCTATAAAGTGATGTGGGCAGGATTTAGGTCCCAGCGTGTAATTTTAATAATTTAAGTGATCCGCCCGGGAATGGGGAATGGCTGAGGGTGCAAAATCTGAAACCTTGACCTTAATAGCATCATGTTTGAAAAAGCTGAATTAATTACTCTAAGAAAATAACGTACAAGTGTAGTAACATATGAAGAAAATGTTTCCTTGGGAGAAAAATGAATTAATTATGGTAAAAAATTTTCAGCAGAAACAACACTGCATTCTTTTAAAGTGAAATCATGAATAGAGGTAAACTAATATTTCCGGAATTACTGACACTCCATATACAACGTGTGTATTTTTCTTGGCCTTAAAATTTTTTTCCCACTAAATCAGATTCATTGCATTTGGCAAGATTTTCAGAAAGAGCATGAGGTTATTTGGGGGATGAGTATTTGACATGTTCACACAATGTACAGTTCAGGGTTCAAAGTTGAAATCACAGCACTGTTTTCCTTGACAAGAATTCTCTCTGGCAAATTGCCTAGGAAAATTCTGGTAGGTTTCCTTGCATCCCACCCAATATTCAACTAATATTGTAAAATCAGTCATCAGCTGGGACTAACTAATTGCTCTAGAGTTATTTATCTGAATAAGATAACTCTCCATTAGACTTGTTGAAACAATAGGACACATTTAATTGAAAGACTCAAATACTCTTTTGCCTAAAAATTGGTGAGAAAATATATGTTGAATTTGTATCTTTGATAATATGACAATTATATTATTGGTAAGTTATAGAAATATCTATATATCTCAGGATAAAATCTAAGTAGGAACTTCTTAGAAATGTTTCTGCTCTAACTTCATTTAATGACATGTTACTGTTGTACTCTTATTATGCCATCAACATTCTCACTTGTTAATTTGTTTTGGTGGCTATAGTGCTGAAATTTTATGTCATTTTGAACTATGGACTCTGCCTCATGGAAAATATTATAGTGGTATTCAGAGAGTAGAGACTCAGATTGGCTATTATAGTGTGAGTCTAAAATTTGATTTTAAGAGTGTGAGCATGTTGCTGAATCCAAGTTTGTGTGACTGACGCACAGTAAGGCCAAAGAAACCAAAATGCCAGAATTTGGAGCTGAGAAAGGTTTATTGTGAGGGCCAAGGAAGGAGAACAGGCAACTCATGCTAAAAAAAACCCAAACTCCATGATGGTTTTCAGGAAAGAGGTTTTAAAGGCAGAATTTGGGTTGCGGGCTGCAGGTTGTGTGATTTTCTTCTGATTGGTTGGCAGTGAGGTAACAGGGTGGTGCTCCAGGGATCTTGTGCTCAGCCTGAAGTTACCGTCCTCCACCTGGGTGGAGTCCTTACTTCCTGCAGAAGAACTCAAAGATAGTTAGGTACATCCCTTGAGGAGGAGCTAGGACCTTATTGCTGCACTATTCTTTGACTGCTTTTCCTTTGTTTCTGCATTCCTTCACTTCTCTGCTTAATAACTGTTTGAATCTGACCTTTGAAACTCAGGAAAGGTTTAGGAGGCTGAAGTCTTTTCCCTACAAATGAAAGTGGGGACATGAAAAGGCTTGTGTACCTGGGAGGGCCCCACAGGGTCCTGCTTGGTTTCAAGCAGGCTGTGAAATGTTGAACAACTAATGTAATTCTAGTGGAGTTCTTCAGTGTCTTCCAATAGAATTAAATATTGCTTTTTGAAAGAAGTTAATTTGGGATTAAGAGCTGTAATTTGCAATGTGTCACTGCAAAACATTATGTAAAATGGCCATGTTTGTAAACATGCAAGGTTTAGGTAAAATAAGTAATTTGGATGCTAAAGCAAAAATTAGGGATGCAAATTATTTTTTTATTTCCAAGTTTTCTTTCCTGTATACTATCAACTCTCTGCATTTTGTAGTTAAATTGGTGCTATGTAGAACCTGAAGCTTTATAGTAAAGTTCTACTTTTTTCTATCTAACAATGTTTACAAGCATTTCACCATCATAAAATATTTTTCACTTTATATTTTATTTTTATGTTTATATTCACAACAGAGATTCATCCATTTATTAATATGCATTTATTGAACATGAATTATGTACCAGACACTGTTCTAGTCCCTCAGAATTTACTAATGACTAAGACAGGAAGAAACTTCCTACCGTAATGATGTTTACATTATAGCAGGAGAGAAGACAATAAACAAACAAATCCAATGACTAATTCTTAGTTCTCATCTTAGTTGACTTACAGAAGCATTCAACAGAGCTGATCTTTTTCAATACTTTGCAACACTTTCTTTACTTAGTTTTGGGATTTCCCCCAGGTTTTCTTCTCTGTCTGTTCATTCTCTATTTCCTTTGCTGGTTCCTCCTTATATTCTTGATTTCTTAATATTGACATGCTCCAGGGCTGTCCTTGAACTTCTTCTCCTTGTCTTCTTTGCATCCTTGATGATTGTATTTATTAGCATGGCTTTAAATACACTGTCTACTCTGACAACTGCCTACTCATTAGTCTCCAACTTAAACCTCTCCCTTGATCTCCAGGTTCACTATGGAATTGTTCACTCCATATATCTTCTTTAATATCTGATACACATAAAGTCCTGATTGTACCTTACAGATTGGCTTGTCCTGCAGGCTTTTCCATTTTAGTAAATGGTATCCCCAGCCAAAAATCTAAGAGCTGTCGTTCACTTCTCTTTCTCTTCTAGCACATCTCTAGTCCATTGTCTTTTTGATCTCATTACCCCTCATTTTCCCAACTCCAGCCATTCTAGCCTCCGTGCTGTTCCTCCAGTACACTGTATATGGTTCAGCCCGAGGGCCTTCTGTTGGAAATCTCATCTCCCAGATTTACTCATGGCACACTGCCTCACATCCTTCAGGTTTGTTCCCAAACTCACTTCTGTGAAACCTTCCCTGACCTATTGAAAAATTATACACCCCTTATTTATGTTCCTTCCTAAGTTTTTCTTTATTGCATTTATCCCTGTCTAACATACTGTGTATTTTACTTCCTTTGTACTTTTGCTAGCTCGTCTCCTGCTAGAATGTGAGCTCCATGGGCAGGAAATTTCATGTTTTGCTCTGTACCTGGAATGGTATATGGCATGCGGTAAGTCCTCAGTGGAATATGGGGCTCCAGAGCAGAGGAACCACATCTCTACAGGGTTTTCCTCCCTCCTTCTTCCCTCACCATTTCCCCTCCTTCCCTTCTTCCTTCCCTTTTTATCTCCCTTCCTTCCTCCCTTCCCCGGCCCCCTTCTTCTTCCTCCTCTTTCTTCATTGTTCTTAATAGGCTTGGAGAAGCTGCTGAGTTAAAGCCAGTTTTCTATTTCTGGCTCTCTGTTTGGATTGGCAGTCACTTGGTTATTGGGAAATCCGTGCCTAGTCTTCCTGAGGTGTGGGCTGCCTGGACATCATAGAAGCCTCTTCATCTTCAGGGTCATGGCCTATGTTTTTTGTTGTTTTGTTTTGCTAATTGCTTTATAACCACAACAAACTAGTACAGAGTATGCCCTGTACAAAGCAACACAATAAAGATCGAGGTGTTCCCTTGGGCAAGGCTGAAGTTTTCAGTCTGTGGTATTTGGAATTTAGGCTACAGTACTTGTTTTTGGATGGATCATGGGGTGTGTGGCACAGTCCATGCTTTTAATAATATTTGAACAGGAGAATGGCCACTCGGCCCAGGTAGAAGTAGATGAAGTGTTTGGTTTCATGTGTCACATAAGTACCGAATTTCCTCCCCACAATGCAGTGCCAGGTGGGGTTCTACTTCTTGTCAAACTCCTTCTTGATATGGGCAGCAATGTCCTTATCTACATTTCTCCAATGCCTGAGTAGCACACTCCACCAAGTCCCGTTGCATCTCCTCCAACATATCGGCATTTTTGATCACGGCCTTTCGATCACACATAGTTACCAAAGAGCAGCGGCTGGCCAATTGCAACGGTCTCCTGGGGGATAAGCTGGTGAGGCTCAGACCCTTAGAGAGGAGTGGTTCCTACTGAAGCCGTGGCGCATCTATCAGAGTCACAGCCTATTAACTCTATAATTTGAATTCTGCTCCTGGCAGCTCAGCAGTCATTGAATGCCATTGATATGTGTCTGCAAACGTTCTGTTTGGGGAGTGGCTTGTTCTTCTAGTGAGTGTCCAAGTTGCTGCCCACCATCGTGGCTCTGGATAACCCTCCTTTAGTACCTCTTATGATACTGTGCTACATTCACAAACTCATTTATTGTTCTCCATGGCAGTAAATTGTAAGCTTTATGAGAATAGGAACATTTTTTGAATAGCAAGACCTAGGACACTGCCTTGGTCACAAAAATAAATATTTGTTGAATAAATGAAGGAATGTCTAAATTACACTTATAGATAGAAAAATCTAAAAACAAATAAAGATGAAAACTATTTTATGATGATAAAATATTGGTAATAAGCACATAGTTTTTTTCTTTCATTTGTTTTATCTATGCTATTTCTAAAAAAAGTCTGTCATTTTTTGGCACAAAGTTTCCAGTTCTTATACAGTATACACCCTATTTTTTATATACTGTCATTCATGCTAATGGGAATCTGGAGCTGGATGGAGAGAAATGAGTGTGCCTAGCTTGCCATCTTTCCCAGAATATTTTCACCAATGTTTATATTTTTTTAAAAAATGTGTTGTAATGAAAAGTACTTCTCAGCTTTTTTGCTCACCTTATATGCTTGATAGAGCAATAAATGACTTTGTCCACTCTCAAAGAACAAAAATTTATTCTCATCAAGGAGACTTAAAAAAATATCTGTTCTTTGTGTGACAAGGCAGGTATTGAGCAGTTGTTTTCCTGCACCTATTGTCCTTAATTTTTTCTGTTCATCTCTTCATTCCCAAATATGCAAAACTACAGAGAAAAAAAGTTATAAAAGCCTAACGATATGTGATTTCTCCTAAGGTGTTATTCTGTAGAAACATCTGGGTGTGTCATGTACCTGAGTGATTATAAAACAAACATTTTATATATGTTTATAAACAGGTCATTTCCCTTAATGTGTGCACAGCCTTCTAAATAATATATCCCAATAGTCTATAGCAATGCATTCCTAAAAATAATCCATGGTGATAACTAAATACTGCTTCTAGGAATGGAAGAATAGAAAAGAGAAAGATTTGTGAAAAAATGAGAAGAATAGTTTACCTCATTGAAAGTACTGGTTCAAGTTCTTCTTTTCTCTGTTTCTCAAAACTACAAATGAATTATTTTATTCTTCGTATGTAAGCACAAATAGCTTTGATGGTTATAAAGAAATAGTTCATGTATGTGTCATTTATTTAAATTACTTGAAAACCATTCCAATTTTAAGCAAATAATTACATGTCATAATTTCATGCTAAATATGTTGTTACTTTTTACTAAAATCTTAAGTGTAAGATTCAGTATAATATAAAAATTACATAAATAAATACCAATTAATTCATTTGCTCTTAGAGTAGCCTTCTTACTAAGAGTGAGTTAAAAAAAGGATACCCAATTTTTTATCTTATTTGAAATTATAAAATTATTTTAAGAAAAAATTTAATTTAGGAAGTTTTATTTTTCTGTATAATCATTGGGAATTGTGTAGAAAATTTATTATATTTATTATTTATATATTATTATTATTTTATATGTTTATTAGATGTGTATAGCGCTTCACGTTGCCAGTATCATCAAGTAAAATGCTGCCAACCCCTTCCATATGTCATACCTTTTTTTAATATGTCTTTGGTGTCTACACAGTCATGGCCTCATTGCAGTGATTCAGTAAATATTTGTTGCTTAGTCAGTTCATTCATTCTTTCATTCAACAATTATTTATCAAATGCCTATTATGTATCAGATATTTAATGCAAAAGGTAAACTAAATTTACATTTATTTATATCAAAATTTATATTTTGGATGCTATACCTTGGAAAATATTCTATAAATATCATTAGGTGAGAAGTTATTCCTAAAATAATGTTCTATTCACCTTAGTTCTTATTGTTATAAATACTGGTTCACAAAACACCATGTTAGATCCCAATAATGTCACTTATTTTAAGGCTGTAGCAAGGACATTTTTTGCTCCCTGATATCCATGATCCTCTTCTTCTATAATGAAAGGACTCTTGTTTTGTAGCAGGACATGTGGCTACAGAGTAAGCACTACATTTTCTAAGCTCCCTTGGAGGTGATGTGTGCGGTTTCCAGATTTTCCTTAAAGGACGAAGAGCTGGCCCTCTGCCACCTTTTCCCCATCCTGCTGCTTTGAAAAGTGTTTATGGTGATGGATCATCTTGTACCATGTGGATAAGAGCAGTATCTGAGGGATGACAGAACTACGTGATAGAAAAAGCCTGGGTCCCCCATAAAATCCCTAGACTATCATTTCCATACTGTAATGTGAAAGGAATAAACCTCTATTTTCTTTCTTTTTTTTTTTTTTTTTTTTTTTTGCGGTACGCGGGCCACTCACTGTTGTGGCCTCTCCCGTTGCGGAGCACAGGCTCCGGACGTGCAGGCTCAGCAGCCATGGCTCACGGGCCCAGCCGCTCCACAGCATGTGGGATCTTCCCGGACCGGGGCACGAACCCGTGTCCCCTGCATTGGCAGGCAGACTCTCAACCACTGCGCCACCAGGGAAGCCCTATTTTCTTTATGGACTGTATTTGAATCTCTGTTATGCATTTCCTAAGACAGAATTTGGTACCAGAAATGGGGTGCATGAAGTGGCATAACCTAGGTCTGTGGCATAATATGTTTAGCACTTGGGAGGCAGGAAGCACAGACACAGATATTGGAAGTTGCAAAGCTGGTTGATCCCTGATATGCTGAGGCAAAACATTGATATAACTGTTGATTACAGTATTTTAGAAGGCAGATTAAATGGTGACAGAGGCCATATATAACATTAGGGGAAATCACTGGAAAGGTGCGGGATCTTCATGTGTGTTGGCAGCTTCTTGCTCTTCCAGCAAAATCCTATGACAGAGATGAACTCAGGCTGGCGTTAACCAGTCTGCAAGCAGACGTGGAAGGGCATATAGTTCTGTTAAGAAAGGCTTTTTGTGCCAGGTTAGCAAAATAATTTCACTGAGAGTCCTATAATTTCAGGCCTTTGAGGGTTGAAAAAGTCAACTCCTTCTGTATTCCAAACCAAAGCAATTATAGCTGGTAGCTTCAAAGCCACTGCCTTACTAGGAGATAAATTCAATGTCCTGCCAGATTTGGGAGCCAGATGAGAAGCAAAATCAAATTAAGAGTATTGCTTTTCCACCCAAACAAAATGGTTTAGATAGCCTGGATGTAGCTTCCATCCAGAGAGGGGGTAAGGAAAGCACAGAGGATAATAAGGAAAAGACAAGCATCTTCAGGCTTAAAGAGTACATCTAGATTAAATCTTTGGCTATAGTTACTTACATATGGAACTAATCCAAAACAAATTGCCTGGAATCTTGCTAAGGTTTTGAGGGAATTGTATGGCTACAGAACAACAACGTAGCCTGCAAAAGCCTGTAATTGTTCAACCCTTTAGAAAATTCCTGGGCCGCCAAATCTGGACCAGCAAGGAGAAGGCTACAAAAATATTGCAGTCTCCAAGAAGAGCAACCTTTGTACCACCTGCTTGATTCATGGCAAGGGAGGACAAAAGATAGGAAAGCACCGCCAGGGGGTAGAACCAAAGGCTTTGGAAGAAAGCACACATTTCTTCCAGGAAAGCAGAATCAGGGCCTTCCAGATGAGACTAATCCATTGTTGGTTCATGGAATATTTGTAACGCCTATCTAGTAGGATTTGATTATTGCCATGGCCCAGAGACTGCTGTAAGTTTCCCAATCCCTCTTTGCTCAATAGGGGCAGTTTAGTTTGCAATATCTACTTCTTCACAAGCCGTGAGTATTGAGTGTATGGGGACGGATAAACTTGTTTTAGTTTGTAGGTTGCCAAATCATGAGGCTCCACATCCATGATTAATGAAGGGAAAGGGCTATACATCATCCAGAGGGGAGACTTTTAGCTGGGTACAGTAACCAGAGGGACTTCAGAATGTTCTCCTTTGTGGAGGTGATCAATGTATTCTATGTGAAGGAGAGAGATTGTGATGGATATTTGGGTTGCCACATGAATAGACTGTGGCAAATAATGCTAGTTGCATTTAAATGTCCATTCTCTCATTTAACAGAGAC
Organism: Phocoena sinus; assembly: GCF_008692025.1. Taxonomy (NCBI): domain Eukaryota; kingdom Metazoa; phylum Chordata; class Mammalia; order Artiodactyla; family Phocoenidae; genus Phocoena; species Phocoena sinus. Next base: position 96,851,699 of record NC_045767.1, read on the forward strand.
ACAGGCATACCTCTGAGATGTTGCAGGTTCAATTTTAAACCACCACAATAAAGTGAGTATCACAATTGAGATACACAATTTTTTTTTGTTTCCCAGTGTATATGAGTTATGTTTATACCATACCATAGTGTATTAAATGTGGAATAGCATTATGTCTAAGAAAACAACATTCATGCCTTAATTAAAAGTACTTTATTGCTAAAAAATGCTAATCATCATCTGAGCCTTCAGTTGAGTCATAGTAGTTACATTAAAGATCACAGACTTCAGATCATCACAACAAATATAATAATAATGAAAAAATTTGAAATATTGTGAGAGTTAACCAAACTGTGACACAGAGACATGAAGTGAGCAGATACTGTTGGAAAAGTGGCACCAATAGACTTGCTTCACGCAGGGTTGCCAATTTGTAGAAAACACAATCACTCTGAAGTGTAATAAAGAGAAGCACAACAAAACAAGGTATGCCTGTAAAGCCCCTGAGTGTTGGCTATGTGCAGGACTGCCAAAAATAAAGTTTTTTTTACCTTCCTTGTAGTTAGGTGTGGCCACATGACTAATATCTAATGGATGTAAGGAGACTTTGTAGGTGCAGAATCTGGGATGTTTTTAAAAGGTAAGTGTGTTGCATTTCTGTCACCCTTCCTCTATCCCATTTTTTCGAACACAAATGAGGTAGTGAGCTATCTTGGAACAAGAACTAAGGATGATTTTGATGGAAAAGTAGATCAATAAGATAGAAGGAGCTTTTGTCCTTGGGTAACTTTGTGTAGCAGAGCTCCCATACTAGTTCTGTATTGCTTCCCTTAAGAATATTTCACAAGGGAGAAGTAAACTTTTATTACATTAAGAGGGTTGATATTTGGGTCTTGTATCAGTAAGCTATTGCTGCATAACAAACAATATAAAAATTTCAGTGACATACAAAAATAATCATTTATTTCTTGCTCATGATTTTATGAATTGGTTGGAACAGTTCTATTTCATACTTCAGGTAGAATGGTAAATTCTGCTTCATATTCTCATACTTCTTCTAAGATATGATTGTGTATACTGTTTGTAGCTAAGAGTTATGAGAGCCAGATAAATGACTGTGGTGAACTGTCCTACATAATAGTGAACTATTATGCATTTATGAATATCATGTAGGTGAAAGAGAAGTTGAATGATGGTTTTGAGTTTTGAAGGTGTAATTTAGTACTGTATTGAGTGGAAATAAATTACTATATCAGTGCTAATGCTAGTGTAGCTATACAAAAATCCTGTTATTTTGCCATCTCTCTATCTAGAACTGTAAAAAGGCCTGGGATTTTACCCTACTTGCACACTAATAAGTTAGCCTGCTATAGGTTTATAGATGCTGACAGGAGACAAGGCTCTTGGGTCAGAGATGATGAAAAATTTATTATTCACAGCATTAGCAGCAACCAGAAAATCAGCATTTTTTATTAATGGGTAGTAAGCATCCTGCCTTTTGCTGCAGAGGGGAGACAATGTCTTTATCTTCCAAAGTTGTAAACAAATGTGTCTCTTACTGCAGAGTAAATACCACATCTTCCAAGGCTGTTCACAATACAAACATACTTGAAACGATCTTCTGGAATAAAGGACAGTCAGTATCCCTACTAGCAATGGGTGTAGAAATGAGAGATCCATGGAGAACTGTCTCCCAAACTGCTTTTGCCAAAGTCATTAGTGACATTCTAATTTTTGTTCTAACATGTACTTTTGCCTGCTTATCTAACTTGATCTCTTACAGCTTACGGCTCCATTGTCATTTTACCCATTCTGGTTTAATTACACCATTTTCTCTAGGCTTTCTTCTTACTCCTTTGACTTTTTATTCATTCTTTCTTCATTTATCAAATATGTTTTGAGCACTTCGTATGCTCCAGGTAGTCTTGTAGGCACTGAGAAGGGAACAATACAGAAAAAGCACCTTTGCTTTCATGAAACTTGCAGTCTAGTAGGGGAAGTCAGATAATAAGTGAGATAAATTAAATGACATATAATATTTTAGGTGGTGTCAAGTACTAAGGAGAAAATTAATGCAAGGTAAAGGAATAGAGGAATAGGAAGATTCCAGTGGGTTGCCATTTGAGAACAAAGGCTTTACTGAGCAAGTAACATTTGAATAAAAATCTGAAATAAGTGAGCAAACCTTGAGGCTGTTTGGGCCCTATTTGAGGGTGGATGGAAGAGATCTAGGAAAAGCCAACAGGAAATGCAAGGCCTTGAGCCCATAGTGGGCCTTGTGTGTCTGAGGAATAGCAGGAGGTGTCCTATTACTTATCCGTTTATTGTTCAGCTTCCAAAGGTCATCCTAACTCTGACAATATAAACTCAATTTTTTTTTTCTTCTACAAATTTATGGTTTTTTGTGTGTGTGTGTGTGTGTGTGTGTGTGTGTGTGTGTGTGTGTGAGAGAGAGAGAGAGAGAGAGAGAGAGAGAGAGAGAGAGAGGGAGAGAGAGAGAGAGAGAGACATGCTTCATCCATTTGTAAGAGTTAAGGTAGAGAATTTTCCAAAAGGTTATCTAGTTTTTCTAAGATAATTTATTGAGTAATCTTTTTCTTTCTCCATTGATTTGAAATGTTACCTTTGTCATTTAAGGAATTAAAATAAATTCTTATCTGAATTAAGCTTTTTTTTTTACCTCTGTTGCATTCATCTGTTTATCAATTTTTTAAATTCATTAAGAAGCTATTTTAATTATATGACTTCTTTTAGAAATTTCTAGACTTTCCTCCTTATTTTTCCAATTGAAATGTATAATCCCTCTGTCTGATTTCAACATTTTCTTGGTATTTTAATTTATATTGCACTTAATAGATGACAGATAGATAAATAGATAAATGAATATAGCAACTGAGTCATCCCATACAAGAATGTGATTTGTTTATTAATTTATTTAAATATTCTTTTATACTCCTCAGTAGATCTTTAAGGTACAGTAATGTGTCTTTTTGGTTATTGAGTTTATACTTAGGCCTTTTTTTTTCAATTGTGTTTAGGTGTTAGTAACATTGAACATAATAGAGAAAAACACATCTCCGGACCCAATTTTAACAGTTAATATGCTTTATTGTCAGCCTCAGATAATTCTTAGAATTCAAGTTGCAGTTATTTTGTTTATTATTCTAATGAAATTATGACATATCCAGTATAGAAAGCTATCAAACGTATTTCTAAGTGAGAGTTTTGGTGTTCTGGGCTTTGCGTATATAATGATGATGAGGCAGTTACTGATCCTGTGACAGAAGCATATCCCAAGTGATCATCTAATCTTCTGTCTCCCTCTGGATAGAGCTAAATTAAAAACATCAGGCAAAGCAGCTTAATGTACTTATTGGAGATTTAAGTCAAGACAAGAAGATCCACATATTCCTCTGGTACAGTCTGCAAAGTATAGAGTCATTTTGCAGATGGTCTTATATCCCAATGGGGCAAAGATATACCACCTGCATTTTTCTATTTTGTTTTGATTTTTAGTCAAAGTTTGCATGATGGCATGGAGACTATCCCACTCACTTTCCTACCATAGTCTGATTATTATTTAAGTCATGATGTTTATCAATAAAGTTCTTTTTTTTGTGGGTACAAGTAAAATATTCAGTTTTTCTTAAGATTGTTTCATGCTTAATTTTATTATTTTTATAATAAAAACAGAATTACTTTTTAAATTATCTCTAGCTTCATTCTTGTTTTCCTTATTTCCTTATTAGCTACTGATATTAACAATTAGCCAAGCCTGATTCTTGATGCAATTTCACAACTTTTTTCATGTAAAGGTAGAAAAGGTTTACTTCTAAAAGCAAATAAATGAAAATAATTTAATAATTTTGTTAAACATAATTGTGTGTCTTACTGGATTCAGAAATCTATTTTTTAAAAACATTTAAAATAATGATCATAATTGATAATTATATTTTTTGAATTTTCCAGGATTACAATGAAATGAAATAATTTATAATATTTTCTACTTTGCTAACCATGTGCTTAGCTATCAAGTTTTCAATCCATTTTGTTTTGTATAATTTCTAAGAATGCCAACATCTAAAAAACACTGACAAACTTATCTTCTGAAGCTAGAGAGTCCCACAGTCTCCGTCAGTACTTTATTTTTAATTAAATTCAATACTTATAGATATTAATTTTTCACCAAAATGTACAACTTCTTTCTCAAAGCTAGAAGGTTACTGATTCATAAGGTAGATTACCTTGTTACTAATTCAAATAGCTTTTTGGTCCCCCAATAATTTCTCTCTTCCTCCTCCCTTCTCTCTTCCTCTTCCCACATGTCTTACTTGCCTAGAAAAGATATGCAATAAAGCAGTGGAGCAAAGTACATTATGCTGGCACAAAATTTAAAAAAAAAACATTATTTTGAGATTGCTTATAACAGCAAATCAAGCCCAAGAAACTAGTTTTAGAATTAAGTCCTAGTGCTAGAAAAAAAGACACCTCACATAACTGCAAACCTTTAATTTTACCAGCCTGTATAAAAACTTATCAATACTGTACTTGATACCAAAGAGGGGAAGAGAATAAAAAAGTTGCCTTTTCAAACAATGCTATTAGTAAATATGTTGACATTCATATCAAATATGAGAGAGACAACATGAATCCAGAAGAATAGTACATCATAAAGTTTTCATTACACGTGGATGATTCCACAGAAGTAACATACTTACTAATATCATACAGCTTGGAATCCCTGAAGACAAATGCTTGGAAGAATATTATTTGTTCCAAAGAAGCTCTATATCAAACATCTGAGAATAAAATGTTCAAAGTGGTAAAGGGATACTTGAAATCAATAACATACTAAGGAAGCACTCACCAAAGTATCTTTGGGCATTGAAGGTTATGTTAGGTTGTAGAAAAACATGAGATTTACATCAAAAGTTCTTTTTAAACCCTAGAATTCAAAAATACATTATTTAATTCACATTAGATATATTTACATATGTCAGTGTTTGTCCATAGATTTACAGTCCATATTAAAATATGTTATTAAAATGGTGATTGGTAATAAAAAATGAGGGTAATATATATATATAATGGTAATTAAATCCAAGCTGTTAAAATATCTTTTTCATCTTTATTCAAAGAAATATGATCAGAACACAATTTCATACTGAAGTGCATTGGTTCTTCAAGGAGAGTTAGGCAAGAATTTATAAAATTATTGATGAATTGTGTGTGTGTGTGTGTGTGTGTGTGTGTGTGAGAGAGAGAGAGAGAGAGAGAGAGAGACAGAGAGAGAGAGATGAAGGAGTGTAAGGAAGAGGAGAGGCTGATTTCTTACTTTGCATATTTTTAAAAGGCATTGTTGTTGGCTTTCAAAATAGTGCATTTTGTATTTTTTCAGCTTCCAAGGAGCTTAATTAAAGTATTTTAACAGGTACTGATAGAGTTAATGGAAAAATCTGAATCCTAAACATTTAAGATGAGCAAAGCAACATCTGTATAGGATTAAGGAAAATCTTTATTTTTAAATACTTGAAGGTTTAAAGTCAGCATTACCACCAGACTGTTCACTGTTAAATTTGTCCCACACAAAAAAGAGGGAAGACATTTTAAAGGACTGATTGCTCCCATGAAATATTGATATAATTTAAACAGAATTATCTGAATTCTGGTAATTTTGTAAGAAAGCAATTGAAATACAAGCAACATATATTCATTTGATACCACCTACTTGTGTGAACAAAATTTGTCATTAATATCACTATGAAAAATTTAAGGAGATCATCATTAAAAAGTCTTGATAAGGATTTGTGTATAGCTATTTCGAACGTAAAACCGTATACTAAAGCATTATGTCCACAGAACAAATTTCATGTTTCTTATTAAAAGTTAGAAAACATTTTTTGGAAAGTGCATTTATAGTTGATATTTTAAATCTTCCCTAATACTTTGTATTTTATTTATATTATGATCATAAAATGCAAAGGAAATGTAACACTTTTTTTCCTCTAAGTCTTATATAGATGCTCCCAGAGTCAGTTTTGTGAAAATTTTATTTCTATGTGTGTCATGAAAAAAAGGCTGTGAGTCACTTCTTTATAATACAGCAAGGGAGAATAGTGTCAATAACTGGTGAAATTATCAGGGCTGAAAGAAGCAGCATCTTTGAAAACAGGCAGTGAAGGAGTTAGATAATTTTCATCAGAATAAAAAAACAAATGAGGTAAAGCTAAAGTAGATTAGGGAAGAGAACTGTTCTTGGGAAGTTGAAAACTCTTTGTCGATTTTTTTTTTTTTTTTTTTTTTTGCCGTACGCAGGCCTCTCACTGTTGTGGCCTCTCCCATTGAGGAGCACAGGCTCTGGATGCGCAGGCTCAGTGGCCATGGCTCATGGGCCCAGCCACTCCATGGCATGTGGGATCTTCCTAGACCGGGGCACGAACCCGCATCCCCTGCATCGGCAGGCGGACTCTCAACCACTGCGCCACCAGGGAAGCCCTCTTTGTCGATTTTTATACAGTGTTTTAGTAATTGTGCTTCTCAATTACGTGAAGTGTTTCTGTAATGCACTGAGCAGCTGGGATGGGACCAGTCTCCCAGTGCTGTACTCAGCCCAGTAGCTAGCACCCTCCCAGCCCATGATGGTGCTCAGGTAGTATTTGTTGAGTGAAAGGGGGTTGTATTAGTTTGCTCTGGCTGCTGTTACAAAGTATCACAGACTTGGTGGCTGGCTTAAACAATAGAAATTCATTTTCTCACAGTTCTAGAGGATGGAAGTCCAAGATCAAAATTTTGGCAGGGCTGGCTTCTTCTGAAGCTTCTGTCCTTGGCTTACTGGTGGCTGCTTTCTTGTAGTGCACAGACATCCTTGGTGTCTCTTTGTGTCTAAATTTCCTCTTGTTATAAGGACACCAGTCAGATTGGAATAGGGTCTGCCTATACAGTGTATCTCCAAGTATAATCATGCTCTGGGGTACTGGGGCTTGGCATTTTCCCATATGAATTTTAGGGGGATACAATTCAGCCCAAAATAGGGGTGCAGCAATGCAATTGAGACTCTGTAGTAGCTCATTTTTAAAAATTTGAGTTAATATCTTTCAGTGTAGGAATGATTTTCGTGATATTCAGTAATGATAAAGGAAACAGTTCTGTCAGTTACACAATTAATATAGTTAATTACCTACAGAAATACTGCTTTCATTTAAACTTTTTTTTTAATGCTTGATTTAGTGTTTGTTTTCAATCTTTTGACAATATAAGCCATTCATTTCCTTTCCTCTTTGACAACTGTTATACAAAACATTATACAAAGGCTAGAAATGTCAGTGATAGATGGCTTAGATTAATTTAGTCTCCTCCTCACTTTCGCCCATTACTCTAACAAACTAGGCTACTGAGAAGATGGGGCCTCATTTAAGACTGTCTATATTGATCTGATAATTACTCAGTGAAAGACTAGATCCCATCATACCTAAATCCTGAGCCTGTTAACTGGAAAATTGTTCCTAGAAAACTGATGGTGCACCAGTAAACACTTAGGTCCTGCAGTAAACGCTCAGAAAAATGCTAGGGATGTTACCTGTTAACTTGTGCCTCATGGGTACAAGAACAGTTGGTGAGGGTAAAAATATAAACCCACCAGAAGAAATATAAAAGTAACTTCCAGAAGGCCTTAGGATATCTTCACTCTGAAGAGACACGACTCTGCTGATAGATGTTTGCTGGGTACTTGAGGCAGGCAAGCCTGCCCTCTGCCTGGGAGTGCTGCCACGTCATGATTGGTGCATACATATGCACCATATGACATAAGCTGTATGTCATAACCTGAATCCTTTCCATACTTTAAAGGAGCAGTTTAGTCTTTGCATGGCTCTGTGGGTATATTTTAGTCGGTTATATCATCCTGTTGGGGCAAACAGGCCCTCAGCTATTCATTTCATTCCCCACTTGTTCCTCTTGATACAGAGGAACGCCCAGCAGAATAAGTTACAGGATATGTGAATCCAAATTAGTTTTCTTCTGGCTTCTGTCACTTCTGGGAAAGAGAAGTGGATAAAATTACTTTTATAATTTCTTCTGAGAATTGTTGGTCTCTCAGGTTTGTAAAGGCCTTGGGTATCCTGTATGGAACTAGCTGAGTTATGTTAACATGCTGCTGTTTGGGTAAAGACTATTGTAAAATACATCTCATGATTGATTTTAGATGACAGAAATTTAATGCCTTTTGGAGCTAAAGCTATTATTGTTAATACTGCTAACATTAAAAGGGCCGTCAAACCAAGCTGAATGAGAACAATGTGGTACAACAACAATAAGTCTGAAAAATAAGGTAATTAAATTATTGTATTCTACTTGATTTCTTGTTAAGCAGTAGGAGTTGTGGGGTTAGATTATGGGATTTGTTTGAAGGGATATAACACATTTTTCCAAATGAAAACATCTGTCCACACTGGTGTTTTCCATTAGTCATCTTCAGGGATGTTAATTTAACTTAAAACAATTCACACTACTCTGTTGATGATTAATTTGAAAATGATGTTTGCATTATTAGTTGAAGTCAGAGACACCGTGAGAAACGGTAGTAAAAGCACATGGCCATGATGATGCATTTGGTACTTAGAATGTTTACATTAAAGCAGCACCTGGTGTTTGCACAGGGATTGAGAGCAGAGGAGAAACTAACATTGGCACAGGTTATTAAGATGCCTGACTCAGGAGTCAACGTAAGCCCTGAGTAGAGTCTCATAGAAACTGCCGTCTTATCAAGTTTCATGTGATTGATATAGCATGCACTCCCCTATTATTCTACAAGGCTATAGAGTAAGCAGTGAGAACTCGATCCCTTTTATTTATTTATATTTAAGAAAAGGTTTTAAAATAATAAAATCTATTAGGAGAGATCATGCTTTTGTCTAATGAACCTTGCATATCACAAACACTCCAATTTTTAATAGACAACAGAGTTTTCTCTGAGCATTCAGGCAGAGGCATTTACACTCCTTTAAGAGTACTCATACTAAGAGGTGTGTTCTCATATATCATCCCTTTAATTCATTTGTTCCCAAATTTATTGTGCATGTATCCTGTCCTATACATCTTAATTTAATTAGTCAGTATTTTGGCCCAGTAATCTAAATTTTTAACAAGCTTTAGAAATGGTCTAAAGAAAAATTTTTAAAAAGTCACATATACCTAATCCTCAAATTATTCCTTAAAAATAATCCCCAAGCCTGATGTTCGTTTTTACCTAAGTAGCTATTTTCCTAGCATTTTAGCTTTACAGTAGCTTTAAAGGTCAGAGAAGATTTTTGGTTCATGATGGCACACTAATCACATGGTACGGTGTCCTTTACCATTTCAGACACCTCAAAGGGATTAAAACATATAAATACATCATTTTGAAGATAATAGGAGGTGACCATTAGTGGTTGACAATTTTCAACAATTTTCTGGCAGACAGAAAGCAGTTTGGGGAGAGCTACTGGAAGAAGCAGGATAGAGGGGGCCAGGACCTGGGAGGGAGTTGATCTACCCTGCTGAATCCTAGAGAGACTCAAGATTCTGGGATGCCAGTTCTGATGAACAACAGGAGTGAAGAGTCAGTTGAAAAACAAGACCATTAAGATCTATATATGGAAGGTCACCATAATCTTATACTTCACATGGTGGACAGGGTACCCAACAATGACTATCAACCCACTTAAGCAAAATGTTGGAAGGTTCCTTCTTTTAGAAATGTAACTGTCTGAATGCATGTGGACAGCTGGTGTGGGAGTTGGTGCCGAGATCAAAGACCTCAGCATTCTGGGAGGTAGGAGTTCTCAAGCATAAGGACCAGCTCATCACTGAAAAATTCCACCAGCATCCGTGCACACATTGCCACGTTATTTAGGTTTTTATTGCCTCATTCCTAAATGTGAAAAGATGACTACGGTTCAACAGATATTTGAGGAAAACTTGAAACATAAGAAAGAAAAACTAGGGTAAACATATTTAAAAATGCCTACAAATGCACACACAGTCACAAATGAAACAGATACTTATTCAAATTATATGGGGATTTTAGTGAATTCTCCCACCACACACTCATACACACTTTCACACTCTGTTCAGTTTTCTTAAAAACAAGGATACAATGCTGTGTGAAAACAACACTTGGAGAACAACTAAGATTTTTTTAAAAATATAGGCACAATAAAAGATTTCAAATGTAGGACCAGTAAAGTTGAGGAAAATTCCTAGAGAGCAGGAAAAAAATACACTGACTGACCTATTTCATTTGATAACATATAGCCCAAGGGAATAAGCACTTCCTTGAAGTGCCTTTAAAGTTTTTAAGTTACTATTTTCAGATACAAATTTTGACAGTCACCAGTATACAGTATTCAGTGATTCATACATCAGTGAATTATCCTTTATTCATTCATTATCTGGTATTCATTGAGCATCTACTATTTGCCTGTCATTACTCTAAGTACCAAGTAGTGATCGATACAGTGATCAAAACGTACAAAAATTTCTGTATCCACAGAGCTTATGTTTTTGTTGGGAAAGATAGACAATAAACAAAACACAAAAATATATAGTATGATAGATGGTCATAAGTACTTTGGAAAAAAATAAAGCAGGTAAAGGAGATAGGAAAGGTGCTTTTGGGTGTGGGGTCGTGAGGAGGATTTTATGGAGGGTTGGAATCTATAGAGTTTGTGTTTCAGACATATCAAGTTAGAGATGCCATGTAGAAATCCAAGTGGAGATGGAGAGGGCAGTTGGGTAAGCATTTTGGAGTTCAGTGGAGAGGTCTGGGCTGGAGATATTAATTTGTGAGTCATTCAAGTATAGTAGTATTTAAAGTCATGTGAATGGATAAGATAAAGAAGAGTTACAGGGAATGAGCCCTGCCACATGCCAGCACATAGAGGTCCGTGTGACGAGGAAGAACTTCCTAGCAGAGACAGAGAAGGGTTAGCCAGGAAGAGACCAAAGGGAGTATGGTGTTCTGGATACCGAGAGAGAAAAGTATTTTGAGGAGGAGGAGGCAGTAGTCAGTCATTCCAAATGCTTTTATAAAAATGTTTTCATCTGCAAATGGGTAGTGATAGTGTTCTTCTTGTTTATGAGACTGTGAGAATAAGTGAAAATAGGAGAGTTATACTGCACAAGTAGTTTACACTATACCAAAATGTAGCCACTTCAAATACAACTTTGAAGTAAGCAGAGTAGAAGTAAATTATTGAGTTAACCACTAAATTGAAAGGGAAGGGTTACACTATTTGATGATCCACAGGCAGCATTCCCCCCCAACCCCCCAATAAATCACATGGGACATTGAGTAACTGTCTTTGTTATTTGCCTATGCCCTAATAGCATCTCTGAAACCTGAAATCATTATTGGGACATGTTGGAAAGTTGTTTTCGGTAATTTCCCTAGTTTGGAGAAGAGATTCAAAGAGGCTACCCTGTTTGTGGTATTTTAAAACATATTATTTGAGTTTTCTCACTTATGCAAAATTAAATGGAGTGATAGATGTTTAACCACTTGGCTTGGATGCATTGGCAGGGTAGCAGGAAAAGTTCTTGCTTTTAATATATTCTTTGGGTGCCTAGAGTGCTCTTAATACTTCATTTATTATAAATATTGATACAACAATATATGTTAACTTGTTGAGATATTATTTGTTGGTCCTTTGCGTTTCCTTCCCTCATTTATTGATATTTTCCTAGAGCTTCTGCCTGGAGTCCTGAAGGGCAGAGAGAGCCCAATCTTTGAAAGTAAGGAGAGGTACAGAACAGATATTCTTCCTGACTCAGTAGGATAGAGGCTGTCAGATCTTTTGAGTAGGAGGGAATCCATTCCCACCTTAGAGCAGTACCTTGCACCATGGGCCTAGGGAGCCTGATCCCCAAGGATGGAGGGCCCTAGCCATACCAGGTGTGACACAGGGGAAACCTTCAGCTTCCAGGGCCTCTATGGCTAGAGGCAACAAACGTCATTCTTCTGTGATCTTCAGGTGGCACTGGAACAAATTTATGTGCAAGAGTTCCGTATAGTACCATCATACAGTACCATCTCATTTTTGCCCTTGATTCATAGGCTACTGCTCAAAAATTCAAGGTTTTTTAGTCATAGCTTTACTCCTGAGCCAGCCCTAATTTTGTTGGTTCTTCCCTGCCCCATGGGTCATTTTCAAATGCCTTCCAGGCCTTCTTTAACTACATTCTACTTTAACACTCATTTTTCATAGACTGCTTCATGCAACACTTCATTTTTGCCCTAACTGAAGCTAGGTCCCCCTGCTGAGGATATGATTTTTCTGGCAGCCATCTGCAAGAGAGACTATTTATCCGTCCTGTGTTTCACAGAGCTTGTAGTTCCCTGTTGATTTTCTACACCATTTCCTGCATCTTCCAGTAACAATCCTCCTTCTACTTTGAGACTTATTCCTGACATCCATCTCCATCCTTCTGTGACATATTAATCCACCTCTTGTGTTTGTCAAGGGCTTTGGCACCTAGGTCAAAATTTTACTTGTCATTCCAAGTGCCTTCATTTTTTACCATTACTTCCTGTGGTTCACACAGCTCTGAAAGTTCACAGTTCTTACGATAACCTGCCAGGTGGCTACATCCTGGAACCTCTCATTCCCAGTACTCCTCCTTCTTTGGACTCCAAAATTCTACTATCTTTACTTCTAGTCACAATCTGTAACATTTCTAGCTTTCTCTCCCCTCCTTGGTAATCTTAATCTCCAGTTCCTTAACTGCTTATACTCCATCTCTCCTTCCCCTTTTGGCTTAACTTCATTTTTCTCTTACTACTTAAATCTTCCTTTGCTTGTGTTCTCAACTTCTTAGCTTGTCTCTGTCTTTGCTTCTTTCCTTTTCCCTCCCTCCCTCCCTCCCTCCCTCCCTCCCTCCCTCCCTCCCTCCCTTCCTTCCTTTCTTCCTTCCTTCATCTATATCTTCCTCTTTATCTTTCTTTTTATCTATCTATCTATCTATCTATCTATCTATCCATCCATCCTAACTTACTGAAACCTACCCCTTATGTCAGCAACTTGGCTAGCTCTTCACTGAAAACCTTTTTTTAAATTTCTTTCTAGCACACAGGCATCCAGTTAGGTTTTAGCATGTGTCTGAGGTCTAGCCAATAGGTTGTGAGTGGAAATAATGTGTGCCACTTCTAGGCCTGGTCTATAAATAAACCTCTGGCATGACTCTTCATCTCTTCCCATCTGCTGGTTGGATGACAACACTCAAGGTGTTCTTGGAAGTCACATGTTGAAGATGGGTGAGCCTTCACTAGCTTGGCTCCCTAAATGACTTCATGCATAAATCCCTACTCCTAAATAATTTTAAATGAATGAGAAATAAGCTTCTATTTTGTTAAACAATTGAAATTTCTAAGTTAATCTGTTACAGCATTTGGTGTTATCATAACCAAAGATAGATCCACACCTCTGCCTTTTTTTTCTTCCCCATGTTTGGTCTGTCACTGAGTGGCACTGGAGAAATTCTCACCATCGTGTGGATTTGTACCAAAATCTACCACCTTCAACTTTAGCTGGATTGTCAGTTGTGCTCGATGATCACCCTGTGTATCATATTTCTTCTTTTTCTCATTTCATTCAATAATTATTTTATTTATTTTGCTATGAACATCCTAATTTGGGTGTATGATTTTCATCCTGTATTATAGAAATAAGAAAGACCTCGATGTATGAACTTTTTCAAACTCCTACCCAACTCCTATCCCGCTCTTCCCTCCATCTACAAACATGCCTGCACTCATCACTTTACCCTAGTTCTATGAAAGAATTGATTCTCTTTCTCCTTGAGGCTAATAGCTCCATTTGGATATTCATCTCATTTACCTTCTTAGAGCCTTTGGTCCATCTGGGAATCTCAACAGGGCAGCAGTCATGCTAATTTAACCCATCCTTGGATCCCCAACATGAAGCACGGTACATGATACATAGTGGGTGTTCAAAACAAATTTCTTGAGTGAGAAAAAAATTGCATTTTCTTTATTGTATTTTCAACATCATCCTCTCTACTGATACTTTTCCTCTTCAGTATATAGTCGATTCTGTCCCTATGAAAAACAAATACAAGTAAACAAAACTTCCTCAACCTTTAAACTCCTCGAACTCCTGCTCTATTTCTCTTTTATGAGCAACCTTTCTGGGAGAGCTATCTACATAACTCTTCTCCTCAGCCCACCATAGCTAGACTTCTGTCTCCATCGCTTCACTAAGCTGTTTCGCTTGTTTGTTAAGCAAGACTTTGTAGTTCTTAAATTAAAAGTACATCAGCACCCTTCTTGTCTTAGTTTCCTTGATTTCTCTGCTGGATCTCACGCTGTGGTCACTCCCCTACCCCCACCACAACATTTTCCCTTGACACATGGTTTTGGTTTTCTTCCTATCTCTCTGCTCTTGCCCTCCCACCATCAATTTATCTATTCATGCTGGTGGTACTGATTTGCTTTCTTCTCTCTTTATAGACTCTAAGTGATCTCTTCCCACCCGTGCTTTCCCAATTTACAACAGTCCCAACCTCTGCCCAGTTTCAGATCTGTTTATTCAACTATTCACTGGATAATCCATAGATACTTCAAACTCAACATGTCCCAAAGTGCACGCATCAGCCTATCACCCAGGGAAACTGCCTCCTTTTCCTAAATTTCCCTTTTCAATGGTAACAGAGTCCTAATAACAGCCTATACTGGAAGTTTTAGTTCTTTTCTTCTTCAACATACCACTTCAGTCTAGAGTATTGGAGGATGAGGTTGTGAGGGCAGAAGTTGACTCCTAAGGATGACAGAATAGGACCAGGTGAATATCTGAGCAAAACGGGAAGTAGAAGAGGAAGGTATGCATGTCAGGTTGTTTTGAAGTTGTGCATCTGAGAAAATAAATCACCTGCTCCCCTCAGATAGTGAGTGGGACAGGAAAAATCTTCAAAATCTATCTTTTGGCAACAGTAAGTCAGAATAAAATGACTAAATATTAAAAAAATCTTTTTAACACAAGACTTATTAGAATTTTTATATAACAGAGGAAAAGAAACAGGAAATTAAACACTCAGAAGAAAAGCAAAACTTGTGAAACTCATGTATAGCAAATGGCTATTTTAGAAACACTATCATAGGAATGAACCAATTAGGAATGAATGCTATAAATTATATGAAGAAAGAACATGAGGTATAATCAAGAAACTGCTCTGAAGAATTTCACGAACAAAAGGAAATGACCTTAAAGAGATTAAACATATCTTCTTATGAGTACACCAACCCTATCATGTTAGGGTCCCGCTCTTATGACCTCATTTAACGTTAATTATCTCTCTAAAGGCCCTATCTTTAAATACAGTCACATTGGGCACTAGGGGTTCAACATATGAATTTTAGGGGGACACAGTTCAGTTCATAACATTATACTAAACACAGCAGAGGTTCACTGAAGTGATGTTTTGCTTACTAGGTAATATTATTACTCCCATGGCATAGGCTCATATGCACAAACGTTAAAGCTCTGCCAGTCAGACCTGGTCTTCATTATCTACAAATGTCTGCAACATTTCATTTTTAAAGCTAAAACTGACTTTAAATGAGAGATGCATAAAAGTATCTAAATTCTAGCCAAGACCATGTTATTTTTGGCCACCTTTGACTAAATAACAAGAAAACTAATTTTGACTTTATTTTGTAAGGTAAAAGAAAAAAAATATTGCACACTCTAGTGAAGAACTTCCATGCCAAGTTTAAGCCCGGAGCCAATGTTAAAACCAAATTATAACTCCCTAAAATGTAGAAGTTTGCTAGAACCTTAACATTACTGTGCTGCCAATTGCTTACTGTAACATTTACTTAACATTACGAGTCCTTAAGCTAAAGGAAACTGAATGTGGCTGCTTAATTCAAGACACATGAAACTATGTGCTGTATTTTCTGTGCATTTTACTCTTTTCAGCATTCACTAAGAAAATGATGATTTTTACCTAAGCAGTGAAAAAGGTAACATTCATTGACCACTCAAAACGTTGCAGTGCTAAATGGTACACCCATAGTGTGTGATGCAGAACTTTAAAAACACTGAGTGTCTTTCAATTTTCCAATATTTAAAGCTTTGCTCCTAACATTTTAGAGCTTTACAGATGAGGTATATCGTCCAGGATTCCAAACTTCAAAGGCTTAAAAAATAAACTGCAAACAAGCAAACTTCTTGTTTTTGTTTTACTTCCATTATTTTTGTAACCTTTCCTGTTAAACACACTTTTTCTTGCATTTGCCATTTGCAGATAAAGTTGGTAGTACTGAAATAATTCATTTTTAATAAATTTTAAATGGGTTGAACTTTCTGTGAGTTGTACCAAATGACATAAAAATGTAAATTCCAGAGATTTTATAGTTTCTTCTACTTTCTCATAATAGTTTGACATCTTCTAGTGAGCTTCATATTAAAAAGGTACCTGGCATATTATTGATTAATAGAAAAACAATGATCCTGTGAACTGCAGAGAACACTTTTATGTCTTTTACTTTTTCAGTTATTTAATTTTCTACTCTGGCAAGATAAAACTAGCTAGTATTTTTTTCTCTTCTATGATGAGCCTAAACTTTTTTTATTAAGAATGGCATTAAAATTATAAATTGTTTCATAATTCCATGTAAAAATGATTTTCCCATGGCTAAGTTGCTTTCAGGTATTGATCAAAGTTGATTTACAATTAATAATGCAATAAAAATTATGATTCCTGGGTGTGTGTGTAACCTAAATGATCTGGATTATTTTATTAAATTACCGTGCATTGTATGTACTGGACCTTATTTTCCAGCAGACATAAGTCAAGAATAGACAAAAATAGAATTTGGCATTTCTGTTTTATATGATACCCAAATTTAGATATCAAAAATGCTAGAGATACAGACTAAGGTGACAGGGGAGGAGGGCAGTGATGTTGGGAGGTCATAATTCCCTGTGAAGGGAGAGACAGGAAAGTGGGCTGCATTAGAAAAGAGGTGGCAGAGGGTCGCAGAGGCAAAGATTCCAAAATGCCCCACAGATCCCGGGAGCAACCTGAGATTATGCATCGGGACTGGAGCAAGGGAACCAAATACTTCAGTTTTCTATATCTATCACTGCCCTTCCATCCCTTCCACACCCTAAAAACTGTTGCTATATTATGAGGAAATTAAAATAGATCCCTGTCCCTCCCTCTCTCCCCTTGGGAGAGTGAAAGAGAAAGAAACCATGGGAAGAAATGGAGTGAGTGACACAGAATGAAAAAAACAAACCAAGCCAACACACAAACTAACAAATCACAGCCTTTCGACACGTTTTGGAGCTTTTCCTTAATGTTTTAACCCTCTGAAGACTGTTCTTTCCTTGGACATACATGAGCAAGGCTCCTGAGACAGGCAGTCCCAAAGAAAACAAAAATGGAGTGCCTAATGAATAAACACTTTGTGTGATTAATGTTCACAACCCTGAGGATTGCAGCCGGGCAACTCAAGCTGTATTTCACACACAGACGAATGTAAACTCCTCTTTCATTCAGCGGCCATAATTTCTGGGAAGAAACAGATCCTCGCACAGGTTCAGAGGAGCACAGAATTTCCAGTTTTTGAGGTCCCCAGTTGCAATTTTCTTTTTTTTTTTTTTTTTTTTTTTTTTTAAATTGTTCTATGTAAGTTTATTTAACATACTTCTATATATTTTTTTTTTTAAACATCTTTATTGGGGTATAATTGCTTTACAATGGTGTGTTAGTTTCTGCTTTACAACAAAGTGAATCAGCTATACATATACATATGTTCCCATATGTCTTCACTCTTGCGTCTCCCTCCCTCCCACTCTCCCCATCCCACCCTTCCAGGCTGTCACAAAGCACCGAGCTAATATCCCTGTGCCTTGCGGCTGCTTCCCCCCAGCTATCTACCTTACTACGTTTGTTAGTGTGTATATGTCCATGACTCTCTCTCGCCCTGTCAAAACTCACCCTTCCCCCTCCCCATATCCTTAAGTCCGTTCTCCAGTAGGTCTGCGTCTCTATTCCTATCTTACCCCTAGGTTCTTCATGACATTTTTTTCCCTTAAATTCCATATATATGTGTTAGCATACGGTATTTGTCTTTTTCTTTCTGACTTACTTCACTCTGTATGACAGATTCTAGGTCTATCCATCTCATTACAAATAGCTCAATTTCATTTCTTTTTAAGGCTGAGTAATATTCCATTGTGTATATGTGCCACATCTTCTTTATCCATTCATCCGATGATGGGCGCTTAGGTTGTTTCCATGTCCTGGCTATTGTAAATAGAGCTGCAATGAACATTTTGGTACATGACTCTCTTTGAATTTTGGTTTTCTCAGGGTATATTCCAAGTAGTGGGATTGCTGGGTCATATGGTAATTCTATTTGTAGTTTTTTAAGGAACCTCCATACTGTTCTCCACAGTGGCTGAACCAATTCACATTCCCACCAGCAGTGCAAGAGTGTCCCCTTTTCTCCACACCCTCTCCAGCATTTATTGTTTCTAGATTTTTTGATGATGGCCATTCTGACTGGTGTGAGATGATATCTCATTGTAGTTTTGATTTGCATTTCTCTAATGATTAATGATGTTGAGCATTCTTTCATGTGTTTGTTGGCAGTCTGTATATCTTCTTTGGAGAAATGTCTATTTAGGTCTTCTGCCCATTTTTGGATGGGGTTGTTTGTTTTTTTGTTATTGAGCTGCATGAGCTGCTTGTAAATTTTGGAGATTAATCCTTTGTCAGTTGCTTCATTTGCAAATGTTTTCTCCCATTCTGAGGGTTGTCTTTTGGTCTTGGTTATGGTTTCCTTTGCTGTGCAAAAGCTTTGAAGTTTCATTAGGTCCCATTTGTTTATTTTTGTTTTTATTTCCATTACTCTAGGAGGTGGGTCAGAAAGGATCTTGCTGTGATTTATGTCATAGAGTGTTCTTCCTATGTTTTCTTCTAAGAGTTTGATAGTTTCTGGCCTTACATTTAGGTCTTTAATCCATTTTGAGCTTATTTTTGTGTATGGTGTTAGGGAGTGATCTAATCTCATACTTTTACATGTACCTGTCCAGTTTTCCCAGCACCATTTATTGAAGAGGCTGTCCTTTCTCCACTGTACATTCCTGCCTCCTTTATCAAAGATAAGGTGTCCATATGTGCGTGGGTTTATCTCTGGGCTTTCTATCCTGTTCCACTGATCTATCTTTCTGTTTTTGTGCCAGTACCATACTGTCTTGATTACTGTTGCTTTGTAATATAGTCTGAAGTCAGGGAGCCTGATTCCTCCAGCTCCTTTTTTCGTTCTAAAGATTGCTTTGGCTATTCGGGGTCTTTTGTGTTTCCATACAAATTGCGAAATTTTTTGTTCTAGTTCTGTGAAAAATGCCAGTGGTAGTTTGATAGGGATTGCATTGAATCTGTAGATTGCTTTGGGTAGTAGAGTCATTTTCACAATGTTGATTCTTCCCATCCAAGAACATGGTATATCTCTCCATCTATTTGTATCATCTTTAATTTCTTTCATCAGTGTCTTATAATTTTCTGCATACAGGTCTTTCGTATCCTTAGGTAGGTTTATTCCTAGATATTTTATTCTTTTTGTTGCAATGGTAAATGGGAGTGTTTTCTTGATTTCACTTTCAGATTTTTCATCATTAGTATATAGGAATGCCAGAGATTTCTGTGCATTAATTTTGTATCCTGCTACTTTACCAAATTCATTGATTAGCTCTAGTAGTTTTCTGGTAGCATCTTTAGGATTCTCTATGTATAGCATCATGTCATCTGCAAACAGTGACAGCTTTACTTCTTCTTTTCCGATTTGGATTCCTTTTATTTCCTTTTCTTCTCTGATTGCTGTGGCTAAAACTTCTAAAACTATGTTGAATAAGAGTGGTGAGAGTGGGCAACCTTGTCTTGTTCCTGATCTTAGAGGAAATGCTTTCAGTTTTTCACCATTGAGGATGATGTTTGCTGTGGGTTTGTCATATATGGCTTTTATTATGTTTAGGAAAGTTCCCTCTATGCCTACTTTCTGGAGGGTTTTTATCATAAATGGGTGTTGAATTTTGTCGAAAGCTTTCTCTGCATCTATTGAGATGATCATATGGTTTTTCTCCTTCAATTTGTTAATATGGTTTATCACATTGATAGATTTGCGTATATTGAAGAATCCTTGCATTCCTGGAATAAACCCCACTTGATCATGGTGTATGATCCTTTTAATGTGCTGTTGGATTCTGTTTGCTAGTATTTTGTTGAGGATTTTTGCATCTATGTTCATCAGTGATATTGGCCTGTAGTTTTCTTTCTTTGTGACATCCTTGTCTGGTTTTGGTATCAAGGTGATGGTGGCTTCGTAGAAGGAATTTGGGAGTGTTCCTCCCTCTGCTATATTTTGGAAGAGTTTGAGAAGGATAGGTGTTAGCTCTTCTCTAAACGTTTGATAGAATTCACCTGTGAAGCCATCTGGTCCTGGGCTTTTGTTTGTTGGAAGGTTTTTAATCACAGTTTCAATTTCAGTGCTTGTGATTGGTCTGTTCATATTTTCTATTTCTTCCTGATTCAGTCTTGGCAGGTTGTGCATTTCTAAGAATTTGTCCATTTCTTCCAGATTGTCCATTTTATTGGCATAGAGTTGCTTGTAGTAATCTCTCATGATTTTTTTTATTTCTGCAGTGTCAGTTGTTACTTCTCCTTTTTCATTTCTAATTCTATTGATTTGAGTCTTCTCCCTTTTTTTCTTGATGAGTCTGGCTAGTGGTTTATCTATTTTGTTTATCTTCTCAAAGAACCAGCTTTTAGTTTTATTGATCTTTGCTATTGTTTCCTTCATTTCTTTTTCATTTATTTCTGATCTGATTTTTATGATTTCTTTCCTTCTGCTAGCTTTGGGGTTTTTTTGTTCTTCTTTCTCTAATTGCTTGAGGTGCAAGGTTAGGTTGTTTATTCGAGATGTTTCCTGCTTCTTAAGGTGGGCTTGTATTGCTATAAACTTCCCCCTTAGAACTGCTTTTGCTGCATCCCATAGGTTTTGGGTCGTTGTGTCTCCATTGTCATTTGTTTCTAGGTATTTTTTTATTTCCTCTTTGATTTCTTCAGTGATCACTTCATTATTAAGTAGTGTATTGTTTAGCCTCCATGTGTTTGTATTTTTTACAGATCTTTTCCTGTAATTGATATCTAGTCTCATGGCGTTGTGGTCGGAAAAGATACTTGATACAATTTCAGTTTTCTTAAATTTACCAAGGCTTGATTTGTGACCCAAGATATGATCTATCCTGGAGAATGTTCCATGAGCACTTGAGAAAAATGTGTATTCTGTTGTTTTTGGATGGAGTGTCCTATAAATATCAATTAAGTCCATCTTGTTTAATGTATCATTTAAAGCTTGTGTTTCCTTATTTATTTTCATTTTGGATGATCTGTCCATGGGTGAAAGTGGGGTGTTAAAGTCCCCTACTATGAATGTGTTACTGTTGATCTCCCCTTTTATGGTTGTTAGTATTTGCCTTATGTATTGAGGTGCTCCTATGTTGGGTGCATAAATATTTACAATTGTTATATCTTCTTCTTGGATCGATCCCTTGATCATTATGTAGTGTCCTTCTTTGTCCCTTTTAATAGTCCTTATTTTAAAGTCTATTTTGTCTGATATGAGAATTGCTACTCCAGCTTTCTTTTGGTTTCCATTTGCATGGAATATCTTTTTCCATCCCCTTACTTTCAGTCTGTATGTGTCTCTAGGTCTGAAGTGGGTCTCTTGTAGACAGCATATATAAGGGTCTTGTTTTTGTATCCATTCAGCCAATCTGTGTCTTTTGGTGGGAGCATTTAGTCCATTTACATTTAAGGTAATTATCGATATGTATGTTCCTATTTCCATTTTATATATTGTTTTGGGTTCGCTACTATAGGTCATTTCCTTCTCTTGTGTTTCGTGTCTAGAGAAGTTCCTTTAGCATTTGTTGTAAAGCTGGTTTGGTGGTGCTGAACTCTCTCAGCTTTTGCTTGTCTGTAAAGGTTTTAATTTCTCCATCAAATGTGAATGAGATCCTTGCTGGGTAGAGTAGTCTTGGTTGCAGGCTATTCTCCTTCAGCACTTTCAGTATGTCCTGCCACTCCCTTCTGGCTTGTAGGGTTTCTGCTGAGAGATCAGCTGTTAACCTTATGGGGATTCCCTTGTGTGTTATTTGTTGTTTTTCCCTTGCTGCTTTTAATATGCTTTCTTTGTATTTAATTTTTGACAGTTTGATTAATATGTGTCTTGGCGTGTTTCTCCTTGTATTTATCCTGTATGGGACCCTCTGTGCTTCCTGGACTTGATTAACTATTTCCTTTCCCATATTAGGGAAGTTTTCAACTATAATCTCTTCAAATATTTTCTCAGTCCCTTTCTTTCTTTCTTCTTCTTCTGGAACCCCTATAATTCGAATGTTGGTGCGTTTCATGTTGTCCCAGAGGTCTCTGAGACTGTCCTCAGTTCTTTTCATTCTTTTTTCTTTATTCTGCTCTGCAGTAGTTATTTCCACTACTTTATCTTCCAGGTCACTTATCCGTTCTTCTGCCTCAGTTATTCTGCTATTGATCCTATCTAGAGTGATTTTAATTTCATTTATTGCATTGTTCATCGTTGCTTGTTTCATCTTTAGTTCTTGTAGGTCCTTGTTAAGTGTTTCTTGCATTTTGTCCATTCTACTTCCAAGATTTCGGATCATCCTTACTATCATTATTCTGAATTCTTTTTCAGGTAGATTGCCTATTTCCTCTTCATTTGTTAGGTCTGGTGGGTTTTTATCTTGCTCCTTCATCTGCTGTGTGTTTTTCTGTCTTCTCATTTTGCTTATCTTACTGTGTTTGGGGTCTCCTTTTTGCAGGCTGCACTTTCGTAGTTCCCGTTGTTTTTGATGTCTGTCTCCAGTGGCTAAGGTTGTTTCAGTGGGTTGTGTAGGCTTCCTGGTGGAGGGGACTAGTGCCTGTGTTGTGCTGGATGAGGCAGGATCTTGTCTCTCTAGTGGGCAGGTTCACGTCTGGTGGTGTGTTTTGGGGTGTCTGTGGCCTTATTATGATTTTAGGCAGCCTCTCTGCTAATGGGTGGGGTTGTGTTCCTGTTTTGCTAGTTGTTTGGCATAGGTTGTCCAGCACTATGGCTTGCTGGTCGTTGAGTGAAGCTGGGTGCTGGTGTTAAGATGGAGGTCTCTGGGATATTTCCACCGTTTAATATTATGTGGAGCTGGGAGGTCTCTTGTTGACCAGTGTCCTGAAGTTGGCTCTCCTACCTCAGAGGCAGAGCCCTGACTCCTGGCTGGAGCACCAAGAGCCTTTCATCCACACAGCTCAGAATAAAAGGGAGAAAAAGTAGGGAGAATTAGTAGAAGTATGAGTAAAGAAAGAGGGAAAGGAGGAAAGGAAGGAAGGAAGAAAGAAGCAAAGAAGGAAAGAAAGGAGGGAGGGAGGGAGGGAGGGAGGAAGGAAGGAAGGAGGGAAAGAAGGAAAAAAAGACAGAAAGAAAGATGATACAGTAAAAATAAAATAAAGTATAATATAGGTTATTGAATTAAAAAATATTTAGAAAAAAAAAAAAAGGGACGGATAGAACCTTAGGACAAATGTTGGAAGCAAAGCTATACAGAGAAAATCTTACACAGAAGCATACACATACACCTTCACAAAAAGAAGTAAAGGGGGAAAAATCATAAATCCTGCTCCCTGAGACCACCTCCTCAATTTGGGGTGATTCGTTGTCTAAAGGAGGGAGGGAAGGAAGGAAAGAAAGAAAGAACGAAGGTAAAGTATAATAAAGTTATTACAATTAAACTTAATTATTAAGAAAAAGAATTTTTAAAAAAAAGTCATGGACGGATATAGCCCTAGGACAAATGGTGGAAGCTAGAGTATACAGACTAGATGTCACACAGAAGCATACACGTACACATTCACAAAAAGAGGAAAAGGGGAAAAAATCATAGATCTCGCTCCTAAATTCCACCTCTTCAATTTGGGATCATTCCTTGTCTATTCAGGTATTCCACAGATGCAGGGTATATCAAGTTGATTGTGGAGCTTTAATCCGCTGCTTCTGTGGCTGCTGGGAGAGATTTCCCTTTCTCTTCTTTGTTCTCACAGCTCACAGGAGCTCAGCTTTGGATTTGGCCCTGCCTCTTGCGTGTAGGTCGCTGGAGGGCGTCTGTTTTTTCGCTCAGACAGGACGGGGTTAAAGGAGCCGCTGATTCGGGGCCTCCGGCTCACTCAGGCCGGGGGTTGGGGGATGGGGGAAGGAGGGGCACTGCGTGCGGGGCCGGCCTGCGGCGGCAGAGGCAGCGTGACGTTGCGGCAGAGGCCGGCGTGACGTTGCACCAGCCTGAGGCCCGCCGTGCGCTGTCCCGGGGAAGTTGTCCCTGGATCCCGGGAACCTGGCAGTGGCGGGCTGCACAGGCTCCGCGGAAGAGGGGTGTGGAGAGTGACCTGTGCTCGCACACAGGCCCCTTGGTGGCGGCAGCAGCAGCCTTAGCGTCTCCCGCCCGTCTCTGGGGTCCGCGGTTGTAGCCGCGGCTCGCGCCCGTCTCTGGGGTTTGCGCTTTCAGCCGCGGCTCGCGCCCGTCTCGGGGGCTCGCGCCCTCAGCCGCGGCTCGCGCCCGTCTCTGGGGTTCGCGCTTTTAGCCGCGGCTCGCGCCCGTCTCTGGAGTTCCTTTAAGCAGTGCTCTTAAACCCCTCTCCTCGCGCACCAGGAAACAAAGAGGGAAGAAAAAGTCTCTTGCCTCTTCGGCCGGTGCAGGCTTTTCCCCGAACTCCCTCCCGGCTAGTCGTGGTGCACTAACCCCTTCAGGCTATGTTCAAGCCGCCAACCCCAGTCCTCTCCCTGAGCTCCGTCCAAAACCAAAACCCGAGCCTCAGCTCGCAGCCCCGCCCGCCCCGGCGGGTGAGCAGACAAGCCACTCGGGCTGGTGAGTGCCAGTCAGCACCGATCGTCTGTGCAGGAATCTCCCCGCTTTGCCCTCCGCACCCGTCGCTGTGCACTACTCCGCGGTCCCGAAACTCCCCCCTCTGCCTCCCGCAGTCTCCGCCCGCGGAGGGGCTTCCTAGTGTGTGGAAACTTTTCCTCCTTCACAGCTCCCTCCCACTGGTGCAGGTGCCGTCCTTATTCTTTTGTCTCTGTTTTTTCTTTTGCCCTACCCAGTTACGTGGGGAGTTTCTTTTGGGAGGTCTGAGGTCTTCTGCCAGCCTTCAGTAGGAGTTCTGTAGGAGTTGTTCCACGTGTGGATGTATTTCTGGTGTATCCGTGGGGAGGAAGGCGATCTCCGCGTCTTACTCTTCCGCCATCTTCCGCAATTTTCTAATTTAAAGGAGGATGCCTGAAAATAATTCAGGGTACCTTAAAAAACTCAGATCATTTTCTAGTAATTTAAAATGTATATGAGCTAATAATCAAGGGAAAAATATCGTTTTTATGTAATGTCATCTCAGACCGGAATGGCATCGACTTGCGTACAAAAAAAATGGCACAAAGTACAAATTAGAAGCCCTTTTTGAGCCCAAATCTTTCTAGACCCTTTCTGAAAAAAGGAATAACAAGTATAAGTCATGGAAATACCACCAGGATAGTCATTGTTATGTTCTTTCAAACAAAAGGAACCAAGTATTTTAAGGTTTTAAAAATTCTCTGTGAATTGCTTATCAACATTGGAAGAAACAAAATATGCGATGGTTTCTCTCAAAGTATTTTTAAAATAAATATGCCTAAAATAGGTACAAAGCATTTAGAACCATATTTCAAAATGTTTAACCTGAAGGCTCAGTTTGGAGGTATGGTCCTGTTTTGGACTGTTGACCAGCACTAGAACTATGGTAGGTGGTCGTGGAGGCCTTCTGCTCCTGGGCAATTGCTTTCCTTCTAGTTACTTTGAAGCCAGCTGTGGTAGAGAGCCTTATTCCCCTTACCAGCCCACCCCATATCACAGAGAGTCAGCCGAAGGCAGCATTTTTCATCCCTCAGCGCTTGAATTCTGTTTTCGCTGATCTAGCCCCTGAAGCTGACCTCAAGTAATCTTTACCACCCCGTCAAATGCTCTGTCACCCAGGCTGCTGCAGTCTTGCATCACCTCAGACCCTTACACTGCAGGGTGTATGTACAATGAGAGCAGCTAGAGATGTATGTCAGTACCAAAAGATGAAATAGCTGCAGGCTAAGGCTTTGTTTAGAAACTTGGAAGAAGGTAATCCCATGCCTCTCTCTCAATTACAGAGAAGAGATAGTTCTCCATTCTACCGAGGACTTTAGGGTCAGCATTCTAGCAGAGAGCTGTGAAGAAGGCTGTAGAGCTATTGTCTTGAAGCTGTGTTGAATAGTGGGTCTACTGATTTTCTATTAGGTTGTGTTTTCCTGGGTGGGTTTGGGGCAGGGGTGTGCTGGAGCCAGCTTTCACAAACTAGCAAGACCATCGGGCACTTCTCTTCCCAGATAGGCCATCAGTTGGTAGCTTGAAATTTGCCAAGGTGGGAGTGTTTACACTTTTACACCATTCATACTGGCAAATGCTATCGATCAGGGCCTCTGTCCCTCCTTTACCCTACCCCAGCCAGGTTTGGGGATATTGATAGTGATTGGAGCAGAACAGCTAAAGCCATTCTAAGCCAATACCTTGGTGGTACCACTGTCTTAACCACTTCCTAAAATGCAAACCTTGCTTCATTTTTCTGCTTTTTTCTCATCTTCACTTTGCTCTAGATTTCCTCTCCAGACTAATCCACTTCCCCTCTCCAACTTTTCCCATTCTACCTTTCTTGTAAAATCATCTGCCTCCTGAATCTCTTCCCAGAAAGTTCCCCAATTCTTTGCCTTGTCTCAGTCTGGCAGGCTTCTAAGTCCACAACTTTGCCTGTACCTGTATCCCTCTTATTCAACATGTGGGAGAATATTTTCCTTTCATGTGCCCTCCAACGCTGGAATATGTAGTAGAGACTAAATAATGTAGATCTTAATGCTAAGTGATATGATACAAGTGTGCATGAGAGAAAGAAAAAGTTGATACTACATAGGCATTGTGTTACCTGTCTTTTACTTGTTTGTTTTTTTGCCCTTATATGTAATCCAGATTTTTCACTTATAAGATTGAACAGAAGAAATGTGACCATTGTAAATGTCTTTAATAAAAGAAGATAGTGAGAACCAAAGTGAACATTGGTTCCTTTGTTAGCTTTAGAAAACTCGTAGGTAAATGTGGTTTAGAAAGGGATGTTAATTACAATAGAATAATATCCAGCCATTACATGGAATGAAGTTCTGATGTATATTACAACATGGATGAACCTTGACGTAAGCCAGGCACAAAAGGACAAATATCGTAGGACATACAGAGAGACAGAAGGTAGATTAATGTTTATCAAGGGCTGGAGAGAGGGGTAATGGGAAGTTATTGCTTGATGGGTCCAGAGTTTCTATTTGGGATAATGGAAAGTTTTGTAAATGGTCGTAGTGGTGCTCAACACTGTGAATAACTAATACCACTAAATTGTGCACTTAAAAATGGTTAAAATAGCATATTTTATGTTATGTTTATTTTACCACAATAAAAAAATACCCTAATTGAAAAAGAAAAAAGAAAGGGATGTTATTTCTTGATACTCCTCTTTCATTATTCTTTATCTCAGTGAGGTATATATTTAGAAGCTTTAAAATTCTAGGCCAGTGGTTCCCAGTAAGTGGTCTCTGACCAAGCAACATCAGTATCATGTGGGAACTTGTTAGAAATGCAAATTCTCTTGGCCACACCTCAAGTCTACTGAATCAGAAACTCTGATGGTGGGGGAGAGGTGGAGGGGTGGGGGAGTGGGGGGATGGGGGGCTGCGATCTGTGTTTTTCACAAGCCCTCCAGGTGATTGATGCCTGCTGGTTTTGAGAACGACTCTTCTGGGCTGTGGCCACAGAGTTGACTGCCAATGCGGTGCTGTCTTTTTATCTGAAAGAGAACATGGGATTTGTAGTAACAGGATGTGCATAAGTGTTCATGAAGAAATGCATGAGTATTTACTGTTTATGTGACCTGGGGCAAGCTACTAAGTTTTCTCATGTGTACAAGGGTTTTCTCATCCATTAAGTGGGGATAATGACAGTACCTAATTCAAAAGATATTCTGTGTGAAAACACATAAAAAATTCGGCATTATTATACATTTAATATTCATAATAATAGTATTAACAATAGCTAACAATATATAGGAGGATGCTGGGTTAGGATGTTAGGAAAGGGCATCATTTAATATATTATCTGTGGATGTCCAATCAAAGTAAACAGGTGAGAAATTTCCTTTAAAGGTTTAATGGCAGGAAAAATATTTTATTTTTCCCCAAGAAATAAGTGTCCTTGTTCATTTCTGCTTATGAGAATTATATAATTTTTCATGTGTTCATTTTTACTTTGGTTGCTAAGATACTCAGGGCCCAATTTGATACTCAATCCCATCAATTACTTAAGACTTCTTGTATAATACATTTACTTCCCTTAGTTCCTTGGTTCTGTTTTTTTAAAATTCACCTTATTTTGTATAAGTCCCTAATTATAAGTTCCTTCACACTTACTTTTTTTTGTCTTAGTAAAAAATAGAAGAGAGAAAGAAGAGAAAACCTAAGAGTATCACTTGATTTAGTAAAATAACTTTACTTAAGAATGCTAGGAATACCAGGAAAAGTCTCCATACTGAAGGAATGCCTCTGTGTTCTTTCTGTGGTCATAAGCTTCCTCATGCTCAGTCTCTCCTCTGCATAATGAAAAATGATTTTCCGGGACCACATAGTGAGAAGAGCACTAGCCAGTATTCAGGAAAACCAACCACAAGCCTCTGCTACCTTGTACATTTCATATATTCAGTTCCCTCATCTCTTAAATGGATTATGAAGATCAAATAAGAAAAGCTGTGTAAAAATGCTTGGTAAAAAGCAAAGCTCTACACAAGTTGAAGCTGATGTATACAAAATTTAGGTCACATAGATACCATTTGTTAAATGAATGGAGAAACAATGAATGAATTGATTCTGCATCTGCCTTCTTCTCTTTCCCTCTCTTTCTATTGCTGTGCCTGAGTATACTGGCTTCCAGAACAAAGTTTAGGGCAATGTTTTAATAAACAAAATTCATTTTGTCATTAAAAACATGGTATTCAGTTCATGAAGATATCACCTCAAATGGAAATGTGATACTTTTAAGTACCTTATACAACTGTAATTGTTATTATATGTATTGTTACTGAGTCACTTGATGTCATTTAATGGCCCGTACTTGTTTTTATTTTCTTTAGATTCAGTTGTGGATATGACAGTTGTCTCAATTTCATGTTGACTTAAAATTTGTCAGTTATTCTGTGAATCAGGAATAATAGCATGACATGTTATTAATGAAATCCTGGGATGCATTTCCACAGTTTTTACCAAAGTACCATCTTTCATACAGCAGAAAATTGACTCAAGAGAAATGTTCAAAACTGAGAAAATAGAATAGAATAGGGGGAGAGATTATATTTTAGCAGAGAAGTTAATTACAAATTTATTTATTTGCATTTTATAGTCAATCATTTCATACAATCAAGCAGTTTGGGAACCATATCAAATGAAGTTAAATTCTAAATGAAATAAGTTGATATTATTAAAAAGTTGTAATAATGAGATTAATAGTAATTTTACACTATTACCAGGCACCGTATAACCAAAAAAATAACCCCCTACAGGGAGCTATCACACTTATCTCCATTTGGTAAAGGAAGACCTGAGGCTTGAGAATTTACATAATCTGCTCAAGCCTCATAGGTTGTTCAGCTAAAATATGAACTGAGACTGTCTGCCTTCACAACATATATATATAAATATATATATATATATATTTAACATCTTTATTGGAGTATAATTGCTTTACAAATGGTGTGTTACAACCTATATTCATAGCCATTAGCTACCCTAAAAGTTATTATACACTATTTTAACACTGTTTTTGATAACAGACAGATATATCAGAAAATTAAACCCACCCTTCCCCCCCCCCCCGCAAAAACCCCACATAAAACCAAAACAACTTCAAAAGAGCAAAACCCTAAAAACTGAAAGAAAAAAAAACCCAAACCCAAACCTATTAACAAACGTTATTTTTATTGATACATTTACTGGTAATGTATGGCATAGTCCTAATATATTTTTAAAAAGCACTGCTATGCCATTTAACAGACTTTGGCAAGAATAATACTCTTGTGGCATTAATTCCATGCAACCATAAAAAGAATCCTTGCTAAATGCCAGCAAATGAGGTGGTAATAACTTCAAACTACCTTACTCAGCAGGGAGATGCTCAGCAGGGGGAAAAAAAAAGATCTGCTTTCCATCTCTTAAAATTTTCAATGTAAAACAATGATATGAGGTTCAGGTGTGCTTCATGGACCCTTTAAGTTGAGGATGTATTAACCTGCGAATTAAGATGTAGCAATTTTACAAAAACGGTCTATTTTCAGAATTTCGCATTCAGACTCCACAGCGTGACCGCCAGTGTTTCTTTAGCTGCTGGATGGGAGAGCCCTGCGCGCCTTCCCACACACCTGTGTTTACATTGAGGCCTTGGCAGCACATGACCCGCAGCCATCCCTCACTCACAGCTTTCGGTTTGCTTTCAGCCATGGCAGGCCGCACTGTCCCTGCACTTTCACTAGGTAGCACTGTTAGAATGTTGACTCAGGAGTCCTAAGCTTGGAATTTCATATAAATCAGTTTGTTGAATCTCACTCATTTTAGAATGTTACACAGACATTTTCTAAAATCCTAAACTGGAATTGATTATGTCTTGAAAATACTGTTGAACTTTAAAAAGAGAGTGGGGCAGGGGAGTTGTTTTCATGTAACTTTTGCTTTTATATGGACTTAAGATATTTCTCTCCATTTGCAACTCTTGAAAAATAGGGATCATGGACTTAAAATGAGTTAGTTATTTAGCAAAATAGATAGCAAGACAGGAGGGGGATAATGTTTCTTTGAGGTTTCTTAGGTTTCAGGTACAAGATATTAAAGCAAAAGAAATCTATAACAATACAACTTTTCAGTGATGGTTAAAGTTTTTAGATGTTACTTTTCATGAAAAATTTGATGCATAATTAATCTTTTCATTAAAATATGTGCCACTGCTCTCAGAGCCTGATGAATGAATAGTGAGTGGAGT
This sequence comes from Phocoena sinus, assembly GCF_008692025.1. Lineage (NCBI taxonomy): Eukaryota > Metazoa > Chordata > Mammalia > Artiodactyla > Phocoenidae > Phocoena > Phocoena sinus. The sequence goes on from NC_045767.1 coordinate 96,882,892, forward strand.
GCACTGACCTCGAGATTTCTTGGGAAATAGCAGGTACTGTGGCTATATTCAACTACAGTGAATGTGACTGATGTGATTAATTGATTCATGAAACAAATTATGCTTTCCAAAAGTTCATTGCTGAAGAAGATAATCAGCTCCTGCCCACAATGAGCTTAAACTCGTTTAGGGGTTAGAGACAAGCAAATAGACCATTACAATAAGAATAAATAAGAAGAGAAGTACAGGATGTCCTGGAAATCCACAGGAGGGACCCCTAACCCAGATGCTGTGGGACCGGGAAAGCCTGTACACAGAGGGGGATACAGCCAAGTTGAGACCTGACAGGTGAGTAGAGGCCAGCCAGGTAAGGATCTGGGTAAAGAATATTCTAGGCAGAAGGTAGAGATGTATGAATCCCCAAAACCAAAAACATATTTCTGCAAAACAAATTCAGTAAAATGAGTCTGAGGCCAGTATCATTAATCCTTCCCAAGTGGTTCTAAGGTTTAATTTTAAATTTGTAGTTTTCGATAGGCTTAAATCATCCCATGCTTTAAAAAAAAAAAAAATCCAAGGTACTACTTTTTTTAGGGAGGTGGACTGTCTCTCAGGGAATATCTCTTTTATTTATATATTTTGTGCCCTTTGGGAGTAAAATAGAAAGAGCACAGCCTGTTCAAAAAAATTAGAAATTTTGTTTTAGTCCATGAATTACCAAAAAGAGGTTGATTATAAACTACATTAAAACTAAAAATCTTTTTGCTATTAAAAAATTTCTACTATTAAAAAAGTTTATTATAAATCATTCTTTTTACTATTTAAAATATGTTTTGACTATTTAAAATTATGATTTTAAAATTGAAATTAAATTAATTTAATGAATAAAGTTAAATTATAAATTTAATTGAATTGAATAATTTAATGAATATGTTGAAATTAAAATGGAAATTTAATAAGTTCTGGGGCCCTCAGGTACAGAATAGTGATTACAGTTTGTAATACTGTATTATATACTTGCAAGTTGCTGTGAGAGTAGATCTTAAATGTTCTCACCACAAAAAAGAAATGGAAATATGTGACATAATGCAGCTAACACTATGGTGGTGATCATTTTGCAACATTAAGTATATTAAATCAACATGTTGTACACCTTAAACTTACATAACATTAATATTCAATTCTATATCTCAAGGGAGCTGGACAAAAATTTGTTTTCATCACATATGGCTGTGTCTCAGGTTTCTCCAATTTTGTATTATCAGCATTTTCATTAAGCAAAGGACATGCTGAATAATAGAATAAGAAAAATGTGTTTATTTGAACAATAATGTTTGGGTACATAATTTATCTGGTAAATATGATTTTATATATAGTTTTAACTTACTGAATTATGACTCTTTTCAAAAAGCTGAGCAGTGAGTTTACAGATCTGACAAATAATGCTCCTTATTTTTAAAATGGAAGTAAGAAAGTGATTGTAATTAGAAAATGTTTTTTCCACCTAGAAATTTGCTGGATGGGACAATAAAGTCAGTTTTGGATCACTTAAGGTTAGTGAGGTATTGAACAATTCCCTGTTCATCTATAAAAAGCAAGCAATCTAAAACAAATTCAGTTTTCTTCTTCGACATGGTAGGGTGGGATGAAGAGTATATATGTTCAAATATGACTTTAAAACAATTTTCTGAGGGGCAATTCAAGATGGCAGTGTAGGAAGATCCTAAAGACTCAGCCTCTCCCATGGACACACAAATTGTGTGTGTAGAACCAATTGTTCTACGTTTGGAACAAGTCCTTCTGTAAAAGACCTGAAAACTAGCTGAATGGTTCCTCCCCAATAAAGGATAAAAGGGCCACATTGAGATGGTAGGAGAGGCAGAGATGCGGTCTCACCAAACATTCGATCCTCCCACAGTCAGGAGGGATCTCACAAATACAGAGCTTCTTTCTGAGGAGTGAGGCATTCATGCCCAACGTCAAGCATCCCAACTCTTGGGACCTGCACTGGAAAGAGGAGCCCCCCAAAGTTCTGGCTTTGAAAACCAAAGGGACTTACATCCAAGAGACCCAACGGGCTATAGGGAACAGAGATTTCACTCCTGAAGGACTCATGCACAGAGTCACTCACCCTGGGACCCAGCACAAAAGCAGCAGTTTGAAAAGCACATAGATCATATGTGAAGGAGATTCATTTGCTAATCTTAAAACATTTGTTGGAGTGGCAGGAGCCTATTGGCACTCTCTCTGGGAAAAGAGGTGATGTTGGGTGCCATTTCTGTGTTCATCATCGACCTTGCTAGCAACAGTGGGCATGCCCTGGCCCCAGACTCTCCTACAGTCCCACAAAAGCTGTTAGGTGTGCCCCAGCCTCTTGCTCACCTATGTACCTGCTAAAGTCAACAGGAGCACACTGGCCTCACACTCTCCTGTCACTGTGCTAAAGCTCATGGGGGCACACAGTCCACGCAGCTGGTGATGCTTGTTGCCATCAGGTTGTGCATTTCTGTCCCCTGCAGAACTGAAAACAATCAGAGAGACTGTTCTTGGCAGGCTTTGCACAGACAGTAGACTGAAACACATCCCCAGTCATCCTGTGAAAAAGGCCTATTTACTTGTCCTGGAGCTTCAGTCTGAGCAACAGACTTCACACATCTAGGGGCTACTGAGGTGCTCTCAGAGTATGTGGGCCAGGGGAACCATCTTTGCACTCTCCCTTGGCCTTGCTACAGCTTGCCAGTACTTCCCAGAAAGGAGCTTATACACTTGTCTGGACCCCTGATTTTTGTAACTTTAATCAAGAGGACACCTCCAGATCACATGGCTTGGAAGCCAGTAGTGTTTATGATTGAGGTCCCACAGGACTGTATATGTGTGCATACTTTAAAAGCTGCTGCCTGAGGGTCTGGCTTCCATTCAGCCTGAAACTTGTGCTGACTGAGATCCCTCCCTCTGGAATGCTGACACGTCTTGGCACACCCTCAGTAACTGGGACCTATCAAGAATAAATCAGGCTGCTTAAACAATCACAAAGGTTTGAGAGACAACTAAGAACTAGGGCAACGTTGAATGATAAGGTTCATTTCTTATATAAGGCCACTCCTTTAAATCTGGAAGAGTGAGCTTTTTTGCCCAATACATAGAAACAAACATAGAGAGTCAGGCAAATGAGGAAACAGAGGAATATGTCCCAAATGAAAGAACAACATAAATCCCTGGGGTGGCGGGGGGGGATCTTAATGAAATGCAGATAAGTAACTTAGCTGATAAAGAGTTAAAAGTAATGGTCATAAAGATGAGAACTTCAACAAAGAGATAGAAAATACAAGAAAGTAGCAAACGGAGATTGTGGTTGAATAAGAATATAATAAATGAACTGAAAAATACACTGGAGGAGTTCAACAGCAGACTAGATGAAGAAGCAGAAAGGATCAGTGGTCTGGAAGGCTGGCCAGTGGAACTCACCCAAACAGAATAGCAAAAAGAAAAAAGAATTTTAAAAAGTGAAGGTAGCTTAAGGGACCTATGGGACAACATAAAGCAGAACAACGTTTGCATTATAGGGATCCCAGGAGGAGAAGAGAGAGAGAAGGGGGCAGAAAACTTATCTGAAGAAATAATGGCTGAAAATTTCCCTAACATGGGGAAGGAAATAGACATCCAGATCCAGGAAGCCCAGAGAGTTCCAAATAAGAGGAACCCAGAGAGATTCACACCAAGACACATTATAAGTAAAATATCAGAGTTAAAGAGAGAATCTTAAAAGAGCAAGAGAAAAAACACTTGTTATATACAAAGGAATCTCCATAAGACTATTAGCAGATTTTCAGCAGAAACTTTGCAGGCAAGAAAGGAGTGGCATGATATATTCAAAGTGCTGAAAGGGAAAACTTTCAAGCAAGAATACTCTACCTAGCAAGATTATCATTCAGAATTGAAGGAAAGATAGTTTTCCAGACAAGCAAAAAGTAAAGGAGTTCATGACCACTAAACTGACCTTACAAGGAATGTTAAAGGGACTTCTTTAAGGTGAAAAGTAAGGGCACTAATTAGTAACAAGAAAACATATGATTATAAATATCTCACTGGTAAAGGTAAATATATAGTAAAGGTAGGGGATTAATCACTTATAAAGCTAGTATGAAGATTAAAAGACAAAAGTAGTAAAAATAAGTATAACTACAATAATTAGTTACACAGAATAAAAAGATGCAAAATGTGATGTCAAAAACATAAAATGCGGGGAAGGGGGAATAAAAATGTAGTGTTTTAGAATATGTTCAAACTTAAATTGCTACAACTTAAAATAGAATGATATATATATAGTAAGTCCCCTACATATGAACCTTCAAGCTGCAAACTTTCAAAGATGTGAATGTGCATTCACATGTCCAATCACGTAAGTTAGTTCACATGTCTGATATACATTGTCACGTGCATGCATCCTCTACAAGTGGTTGCGCTTTTGTGTACTTTACAGTACTGTATAGAGTACAGTAGTACAGTATCTTTATTTCAAGCCCAGGCTGTTTGGAAGCAAACGTAAAAGCAGTGATAATGTAGCTGGTACAGTACTACCCAGACATCACTAGATCGTTTTTTCAAGACAGTAGATAGAATTGAATCCAGCAAGGAACCAGAACCTGTGCCATCAATATCAGGCAAGAGTGAAATTGCAGCTCGCCCTTCATCTCTTATTGCTGACAATCCTTCAGCTATATCCCTCCCCTCCCCTCCCTCTTCCAGTAAGTAACTCTTCTTGCCTGTTTACTCAATGCCAGCCCCTATATGCCAGTAGTTGTACTGTACTACTATACTTTTCAAGGTAGTGTACTGTAAAATTAAAAATGTTTCTTTTTTTGTGTGTTTGTTTTTTATGTATTATTTGTGTGAAAAGTGTTATAAACCTATTACAGTAGAGTACTATATAGCCGATTGTGTTAGTTGGGTACCTAAGCTAACTTTGTTGGACTTATGAACAAGTTGGACTTATGAATGTGCTCTTGGAACAGAACTCGTTCATATGTAAGGAACTTACTACACATACACAAATATACATACATAGGCTATTATATGTGAGCCTCATATAACCACACCTAAAAAATGAACAGTAGATAAAAGATAATGAGAATGGGATTTAAGCATAACAGTAAAGTAAGTCATCAAATCATAAGGGAAGAGAGCAAGAGAAGAAGAAACAGAGAGGAACTACAAAACAGCCAGAAAACAACTAACAAAAAGGCAATAAGTACATATCTATCAAACTTACTTTAAATGTAAATGGACTAAATTCTCCAATCAAAAGATGTGGAGTGATGGGTTCAAGATGGTGGAGTAGAAGGCGCTCACTCCCTCTTGCAAGAGTGCCAGAATCACAATTACCTGCTGGGCAGTCATTGACAGGAAGACACTGGAACTCACCAAGGAAGATACCCCACATCGAAGGACAGGAGAGAGGCTGCAGTGAGATGGTAGGAGGGGTACAATCACAGTGAAATCAAGTCCCATAGCCCCTGGGTGGGTGACTCACAAACTGGAGAACAGTTGTGCCACAGAGGTCCACCCACTGGAGTGAGGGTTCTGGGCCCCACGTTGGACTTACCAACCTGGGGGTCTGGCAATGGGGGGAGGAATTCCCAGAGAATCAGACTTTGGGGTATAGCAGGATTTGATTGCAGGACTTTGACAGGACTGGGGGAAGCGGTGACTCCACTCGGAGGGTGCACACAGAGTGGTGTGTGCATTGGGACCCAGCGGGAAGGAGCAGTGACCCTGTGGGATACTGAACCAGACCTGCTTGCTGAGACCCTGTTGGAGGGTCTCCTGCAGAGGTGGGGGGTAGCTGTGGCTCACCACAGGGACAAGGACACTGGCAGCAGAAGTTCTGGGAAGTACTCCTTGGCATGAGCCCTCCTGGAGTCTGCCATTAGCCCCACCAAAGAGCCTGTAGGCTCCAGTGTTGGGTCACCTCAGGCCAAACAACCAACACGGAGGGAACTCAGCCCCACCCATCAGCAGACAAGCAGATTAAAGTTTTACTGAGCTCTGGCCAACAGAGCAACACCCAGCTCTACCCACCACCAGTCTCTCCCATCAGGAAGCTTGAACAAGCCTCATAGATAGCGTCATCCACCAGAGGACAGACAGCAGAAGCAAGAAGAACTACAGTCCTGGAAAGAAAACCACATTCACAGAAAGATAGACAAAATGAAAAGGCAGAGGACTATGTACCAGATGAAGGAAAAAGATAAAACCCCAGAAAAACAGCTAAATGAAGTGGAGATAGGCAACTTTCCAGAAAAAGAATTCAGAATAATGATAGTGAAGTTGATCCAGGATCTTGGAAAAAGAATGGAGGCAAAGATCAAGAAGATGCAAGAAATGTTTAACAAAGACCTAGGAGAATTAAAGAACAAACACCTAGAAGAATTAAAGAACAAACAGAGATGAACAATACAATAACTGAAATGAAAAATACACTAGAAGGAATCAAAAGTAGAATAGTTGAGGCAGAAGAAAGGATAAGTGACCTGGAAGGCAGAATGATGAAATTCACTGCTGCAGAACAGAATAAAGAAAAAAGAATGAAAAGAAATGAAGACAGCCTAAGAGACCTCTGGGACAACATTAAACACACCAACATTTTCATTGTAGGGGTCCCAGAAGGAGAAGAGAGAGAGAAAGGTCCCAAGAAAATATTTGAAGAGGTTATAGTAAAAAACTTCCCTAACATGGGAAAGGAAAAAGCCACCCAAGTCCAAGAAGCTCAGAGAGTCCCAGGCAGGATAAACCCAAGGAGGAACACATCGAGACATGTAGTAATCAAGTTGACAAAAAATAAAGAAAAATTATTAAAAGTAACAAGGGAAAAAATGACAAATAACACGCAAGGGAACTCCCATAAGCTTAAGAGCAGATTTCTCAGCAGAAACTCTACAAGCCAAAAGGGAGTGGCATGATATATTTAAAGTGATGAAAGGGAAGAACCTACAACCAAGATTACTGTACCCGGCAAGGATCTCATTCAGATATGATGGGGAAATCAAAAGCTTTACAGACAAGCAAAAGTGAAGAGAATTCAGCACTACCAAACCAGCTGTACAAAAAAGGCTAAAGGAACTTCTTTAAGTGGGAAACACAAGAGAAGAAAAGGACCTACAAAAACAAATCCAAAACAATAAGAAAATGTTAATAGGAACATCCATATTGATAATTACCTTAAATGTGAACACATTAAATGCTCCAACCAAAAGACGCAGGCTTGCTGATTAGATACAAAAACAAGACCCGTATATATGCTGTCTACAAGAGACCCACTTCAGACCTAGGGACACATACACACTGAAAGTGATATTCCATGAAAATGTAAATCAAAAGAAAGCTGGAGTAGCAATATTCATATCAAATAAAATAGACTTTAAAATAAAGAATGTTATAAGAGACAAGGAAGGACACTACATAATGATCAAGAGATCAATCCAAGAAAAAGATATAACAATTATAAATATATATGCACCCAACATACGAGCACCTCAATACATAACAGCTGTAAAAGAGAAAATCAACAGTAACACAATAATAGTGGAGGACTTTAACACCTCACTTACACAATGGACAGATCATCCAGACAGAAAATTAATAAGGAAACACAAGCTTTAAATAACATAGCAGACCAGACAGATTTGATTGATATTTATAGGACATTCCATCCGAAAACAGCAGATTACATTTTCTTCTCAAGTGCACATGGAACATTCTCCAAGATAGATCACATCTTGGGTAACAAATCAAGCCTCGGTAAATTTAAGAAATTTGAAATCATTTCAAGCATTTTTTCTGACCACAACACTATGAATAAATTACACGGAAAAAAACCCCATAAAAAACACAAACACATGGAGGCTAAACAATAAGTTACTAAATAACCAAGAGATCACTGAAGAAATCCAAGGGGAAATCAAAAAACCTAGAGAGACAAATGATGATGAACACATGACAATCCAAAACCTATGGGATGCAGCAAAAGCAGTTCTAAAGGAGAAGTTTGTAGCAATATAATCCTACCTCAAGAAACAAGAAAAATCTCAAATAACAATCTAACCCTACACCCAAAGAGACTAGAGAAAGAAGAACAAACAAAACCCAGAGTTACTAGAAGGAAAAAAGTCATAACAGAGCAGAAATAAATGAAATAGAAAGAAAAAAAAGCAGTAGCAAATATCAGTAAAACTAAAAGTTGGTTCTTTGAGAAGATGAACATAATTGATAAACCTTTAGCCAGACTCATCAAGAAAAAGAGGGTGAGGACTCCAATCAATAAAATTAGAAATGAAAAAGGAGAACTAACAATGGACACCGCAGAAATACAAAGCATCCTAAGAGGCTACTACAGGCAACTCTGTGCTGATAAAGCCGATAAAATGGACAACCTGGAAGAAATGGACAAATTCTTAGAAAGGTATAACCTTCCAAGACTGAATCAGGAAGAAATAGAAAATATGAACAGACCAATCACAAGTAATGAAATTGAAACTGTGATTAAAAATCTTCCAACAAACAAAAGTCCAGGACCAGATGGCTTCACAGATGAATTCTATCAAACATTTAGAGAAGAGCTAACACCCATCCTTCTCAAACTCTTCCAAAAAATTGCAGAGAAAGTAACACTCCCAAACTCATTCTCTGAGGCCACCGTCACCCTGATACCAAAACCAGACAAAGATACTACCAAAAAAAGAGAAAATTACAGGCCAATATCATTGATGAATATAGATGCAAAAATCCTCAACAAAATACTAGCAAACAGAATCCAACAACACATTAAAAGGATCATACACCATGATCAAGTGGGATTTATCCCAGGGATGCAAGGATTCTTCAATATACACAAATCAATCAATGTGATACACCACATTAACAGATTGAAGACTAGAAACCATATGATCACCTCAATAGATGCAGAAAAAGCTTCTGACAAAATTCAACACCCATTTATGATAAAAAAAGAAAGTAGACATAGAGGGAACTTACATCAACATAATAAAGGCCGTATACAGCAAACCCACAGCAAACATCATTCTCCATGGTGAAAAACTAAAAATATTTCCTTTAAGATCAGGAAGAAGACAAGAGTGTCCCCTCTCGCCACTATTATTCAACATAGTTTTGGAAGTTTTAGCCACAGCAATCAGAGAAGAAAGGAAATAAAAGGAATACAAATTGGAAAAGAAGAAGTAAAATTGTCATTGTTTGCAGATGACATGATACTACACATAGAGAACCCTAAATATGCCACCAGAAAACTGCTAGAGCTAATCAATGAATTTGGTAAAGTAGCAGGACACAAAATTAATGCACAGAAATCTCTTGCATTCCTATACACTAACAATGAAAGATCAGAGAGAGAAATTAAGGAAAAAATCCCATTTACCATTGCAACATAAAGAATAAAATACCTAGGAATAAACCTACCTAAGGAGATAAAAGACCTGTACTCAAAAACTGTATGACACTCATGAAAGAAATCAAAGATGACACAAACAGATGGAGAGATATACCATGTTCTTGGATTGGAATAATCAATATCATGAAAATGACTCTACTACCCAAAACAATCTACAGATTCAATGCAATCCCTATCAAATTACCAATGGCATTTTTTACAGACCTGGAACAAAAAATCTTAAAATTTGTGTGGAGACTCAAAAGACCCTGAATAGCCAAAGCAATCTTGAGAAAGAAAAACGGAGCTGGAGGAATCAGACTCCCTGACTTCAGACTATACTACAAAGCTATGGTAATCAAGACAACATGGTACTGGCACCCAAACAGAAATATAGATCAACAGAACAGGATAGAAAGCCCAGAGATAAACTCATGCTCCTTGGTCAACTAATCCATGACAAAGGAGGCAAGGATATACATTGGAGAAAAGAGTCTCTTCAATAAGTGGTGCTGGGAAAACTGGACGGCTACATGTAAAAGAATGAAATTAGAGCACTCCCTAACATCATACACAAAAAAAAACTCAAAATGTAAAATAAACTCTAAATGTAAAACCAGACACTATAAAACTCTTAGCAGAAAACATAGGAAGAACACTTTGACATAAATCACAGCAGGATCTTTTTTGACTCACCTCCTAGAGTAATGGAAATAAAAACAAAAATAAACAAATGGGACCTAATGAATCTTAAATGCTTTTGCACAGCAAAGGAAACGATAAATAAGATGAAAAGACAACCCTCAGAATGGGAAAAAATATATTTGCAAATGAATCAATGGACAAAGGATTAATCTCCAAAATATATAAACAGCTCATGCAGCTCATATTAAAAAACAAACAAACAAATCAAAAAGTGGCCAGAAGACCTAAATAGACCTTTTTCCAAAGAAGATATGCAGATGGCCAAGAGGCACATGAAAAGCTGCTCAACATCACCAATTATTAGAGAAATGAAAATCAAAACTGCAATGAGGGGGCTTTCCTGGTGGCGCAGTGTTTGAGAATCTGCCTGCCAATGCAGGGGACATGGGTTCGAGCCCTGGTCTGGGTAGATCCCACATGCCACAGAGCAACTAGGCCCATGAGCCACAACTACTGAGCCTGTGCGTCTGGAGCCTGTGCTCCATAACAAGAGAGGCTGCAATAGTGAGAGGCCCACGCACCGTGATGAGCAGTGGCCCCCGCTTGCTGCAATTAGAGAAAGCCCTCACAGAGAAACGAAGACCCAACACAGCCAAAAATAAAAATTAAAAAAAAGAAAAACTACAATGAGATATCAGCTCACACCAGTTAGAACTGGCATCAACAGAAAATCTACCAACAACCAATGCTGGGGGTGGGGTGTGGAGAAAAGGGAACCCTCTTGCACTGTTAGTGAGAATGTAAATTGATACAGCCACTTTGGAGAACAGTATGGAGGTTCCTTAAAAAACTAAAAATATAATTACCTTATGACCCAGCAATCCCACTAATGGGCATATACCCAGAGAAAACCATAATTCAAAAAGACACATGGACCCCAATGTTCATTGCAGCCCTATTTACAATAGCCAGGTAATGGAAGCAACCTAAATGCCCATCGACAGATGAATGGATAAGGAAGATGTGGTACATATATACAGTGGAATATTACTCAGCCGTAAAAAGGAACGAAATTGGGTTTTTTGTAGAGATGTGGATGGACCTAGAGACTGTCATACAGAGTGAAGTAAGTCAGAAAGCGAAAAACGAATACGTGTATTAACACATATATGTGGAATCTAGAAAACTCGTGCAGATGAACCAGTTTGCAAGGCAGAAATAGAGACACAGATGTAGAGAACAAACGTATGGACACCAAGGGGGGAAAGTAAGGTGGGGGTGTTGGTTGTGGGATGAATTGAGAGATTGAGATTGACATATATACACTAATATGTATATTATAGATAACTAATAAGAACCTGCTGTATAAAAAGTAAATAAGTAAAATAATTTTTTTTTAAAAAAGGATGTGGAGCGGCCATATGGATAAAAAACAAGACCCCTCTATCTGCTGCCTATAAATAACTCACTGTAGATGTAAGCACACACAGACTGAAAGTGAAAGCATGGAAAAAGATTTTTCATGTAGATGGAGACCAAAAGGAAGCTGAGGTAGCTATACTTATATCAGGCAATATAGACCTTAAAACAGAGTGTAATAAAAGACAAAGATGGGCATTACATAATGAAAAGGGGTCAATCCAACAAGAAGATATAACATTTGTAAATATTTATTCACCCAGCATAGGAGCACCTAAATATATAAAGCAAATATTAATAGACCTAAGTGGAGAAACTGACAGCAATACCATAGTGGAGGATTTTAACACCCCAGTTACATCAATGTATAGGTCATCCAGACAGAAAATCAATAAGGAAGCATTGGCCTTAAATGAAATATTGGACAAGATAGACTTAATAGATATATACAGAATATTCCTTCCAAAATATGTAGACTACATTCTTCCCAAGTGCACATGGAACGTTATCCAGGAAGGATAATATGTTAGGCCACACAAGTCTCAATAAATTTAAGAAGATTGAAATCATATCAAGCATCTTTTGTAACCACAATGGTATGAAACTAGAAGTCCATAAGAACACTGGAACAATTACAAATATGTGGAGATTAAACAACATGGTACCGGACAACCAATGGGTCAGTGAAGAAATTAAAGGAGAAATAAAAAAAAAAATACCTTGAGACAAATGAAATTGGAAATACACATACCAAAACTTATGGAATGCAGCAAAAGCAGTTCTAAGAGGAAAGTTCATAATGATACAGACCTAACTCAAGAAACAAGAAATATTTCAAATAAACAATCTAACTTTACACTTAAAAGAACTACATAAAGAGGAACAAATGAAGCCCAAATTTAGCTGAGAGAATGGAATAAGAAAGATCAGAGTGGACATACATGAAAGAGACTAAAATGCAGTAGAAAAGATCAATGAAACTAATACCTGGTTCTTTGAAAAGATGAACAAAATTTACAAACCTTTAGCTAGACTCACTAAGAACAAAAGAGACAGGACCCAAATAAATAAAAATAGAAATGAAACAGAAGTTACAAGGTGTACCAAAGAAATACAAAGGATCATAATAGAAGAAATGGATAAATTCCTAGAAACATACACTCTTCCAAGACTTAGTCATGAAGAAACAGAAAATCTGAATAAACTAATTATTAGTAAGGAGATTAAACCACTGATCAAAAATCTCTCCCCAAATGAAAGTCCAGAACCAGATGGCTTCACTGGTGAATTCTAACAAACTTTCAAAGATTTATTACCTATTCTTAAACTCTTCCAGAAAGTTGAAGAGGAGGAAATGCTTCCAAACTCATTTTACAAGGCCAGCATTACTGATACTTAAATCAGAGAAGTACACCACACAAAAAGAAAATTATAGGCCAATATCCCAGGTGACCCTAGATGCAAATATCCACAGCAAAATATTAGCAAACCAAATTAAACAGTATATTAATAGGATCATATACTATGATCAAGTGGATTTATTCCAGGGATGCAGGGATTGTTTAACATCTACAAATCAATTACCATGATACACTACATTAATAAAATGAAGAATAAAAATCATATGATAATCTTCATTGATGCAGAAGAAACATTTGACAGAATTCAGCATCCAGTTATGATTAAAAAAAATAACTTTCAATAAAGTGAGTATAGAGGAAACATACCTCAACATAGTAAAGGCTATATATGACAGACCCACAGCTAACATCATACTCAATGGTGAAAAGCTGAAATCTTTCCTCTAAGATGAAGTATAAGACAGGGATGCCCACTATCACTACTTTAATTCCACATTATATTGGAAATCCTAGCCAGAGCAATTAGGCAAGAAAAATAAATGAAATACATTTAAATTGGAAAGGATGAAGTAAACCTGTCATTATTTGCAATTGAAATTATTTATATATAGAAAGCCTAACGAGTACATCAAAAAAAAAACCTGTTAGAATTAATTTTAAAAAAATCAATAAAGTTGCAGGTACAAAATCAATATACAGATATCTGTTGTGTTTTTATACAGTAACATTGAGCTATCAGAAAGAGTAATTAAGAAAGCAATGCCATTTACTATTGCATCAAAAAGAATAAAATACCTAGGGATAAATTTAAGCAAGAAGGTGAAAAACCTGTACACTGAAAAATATAACATGTTGATGAAAGTAATTGAGGGTGATGCAAATAAATGGAAGGATAGTCTGTGCTCATAGATTGGAAGAATAAATATTGTTAAAATATCCCTATTACCCAAAGTGATCTATAGACTCAGTGCAATCCCAATCAAATTCCAATGGCATTTTTCGAAGAAACAGAACAAATAAACCTAAAATGTGTATGGAGCCACAAATGACCCCAAGTAGCCAAAGCAATCTTAAGAAAGAAGAACAAAGCTGGAGGCATCACACTTCCTGATTTCAAACTATATTACAAAGCTATAGTAATCAAAGAAGTATGGTATTGGCATAAAAACAGACACATAGATTACTGTAAGAGAATGGAGAACCCAGAAATAAACTTACACATATATAGTCTAAATTAATTTCCAACAAAGGAGTCAAGAATACACCATGGGGAAAGGACAGTCTTTTTAATAAATAGTATTCGGAAAACTGGACAGCCACAAAAAGGTGAAATTAAGCTACTATCTTATACCATGCACAAAGATCAACTAAAAAATGGATCAAAGATTTGAATGTAAGAACCAAAACCATGAAACTCCTAGAAGAAAATACAGATGGCAAGCTCCTTGACACTGGTCTTCACAATGATTTTTCATATTTAACACCAAAAGCAACGGTAACAAAAGTAAAAATAAACAAGTGAGACAACATCAAACTAAAAAGGTCTGCACAGGGCTTCCCTGTTGGTGCAGTGGTTGAGAGTCTGCCTGCCAATGCAGGGGACGCGGGTTCGTGCCCCGGTCCAGGAAGATTCCACATGCCGTGGAGTGGCTGGGCCCGTGAGCCATGGCCGCTGAGCCTGCGCGTCCGCAGCCTGTGCTCCGCAACGGGAGAGGCCACAACAGTGAGAGGCCCGCGTACCGCAAAAAAAAAAAAAAAAGCTCTGCACAGCAAAGGCAGCTATCAACAAAATGAAAAAGCAAAGGTACAGAGTGGGAGAAGATATTTTCAAAGCATATATTCAATAAGGGATTAAGATCTAAACTATCTAAAAAACTCATAAAACTCAACAAGAAAAACAAACAAGCAACTTGAAAGTTGCTAAGAGAGTAAACCTTAAAAAGTTCTTATCACAAGAAGAAGAATTTTTGTTATTTTGTATCTTGACAGATGGTAACAAGACTTATTGTGATCATTTTGCAGTGTATACAAATATTGAATCATGTTGCCCACCTGACACTAATATAAAGTTATATGTCAATTATACTTCAGCTATAAAAACGAAAGAAAAATCCCTGCATCTCACTATCAATATACTATGACAACTATTTAAATATGGCTTTATATCATATAATGGGATTCAGGAAATGGGTCAGGTTAGAAATCTTTTCCGGAATACAAAGAAGAATTAAACTGAGTCGTATAAGTGAGTAGAATTTGAGATTTAGTATATAAAGCAAAAAAAAAATGAGCATATAAATAATATATTTATAAATTGACCATTCACTTATTCCTCAATTCTTTCAGCAATATTTTTTGGTCATGGAACTATCATTCAAGGTTTTGGGGATACAGAGATGAAAAAGACATACATGGTGCCTGTGTTCATGGGGTTTATATTCTAGTGAGGAAGTAAACAAATCAATTTGAAATCCAGGTTTAAGTGTTAATTGATAGTGTGAGGAAATGAAGCAGAACATGGTGCCTGGGCTGACTTGAGGTGGTGCAGTACAAATGAACGGACAAATGAATGTTCACGGGTATGGGGTATATGCGGGGTGTTCAGTGATGAGAACACAGGTGTTTAAAACTAACTTAGTGGGTCTAATTGAGAGCCTCCAGGGGAAGTGATAGAAGTAAAGAGGGCCAAGGACAGAGTCCTAGACCGCTTCAAAATTTAGGCATTAGGAGAGGAGGATGATCTAGCAAGGACACTGAGAAAGAGAGTCAGTGAGGCAGGGTGGAAGGCAGGAGAATGTGCTGTCCCAGAGGTCAGTAAAGAAAGAGGTGTTGACTGAAATAAAAATGCACAACGTGAGAGCTGTGAGGTTCTGTTTTACTGGGGACTTACTGAGCACTATAGCCCAGGATACAGCCTCTCAGACAGCTCTGAGGAACTGCTCCAAAGAGGTAAGGTCAGCATATATGTGAAGAGTACCTTTATAGAAAAGGGGTACATGCAATCAAGCACACATCTTGGTAGAAGGTTACTGCTAGTCACAAGGCACAGATATGTTACTTAATGATTTTAGTGCTTTTCTAAGTATGAGAAGATGCAAGAAATTGGGTTCACAAAATTTTCTCCTGAAAATATCTGTCTGAAAACATGTTCTGGTGGTTTTCCCAGAGCACAGAGTGACTCATTCCTGATTTCTGTCCTGAACTACTTTCAGGGTGTGTTGAAGGTCAGCGAATGCAGTGGCTAATGACTCAATCCTTGTGGAGCCAGATGGCGAGTGACATTCTTTAGTTGGCAGAGGCTGCTGAACTCTTACTGGTCCCTGGTGAGACCAAGTGGTCTGTTTTTATAATGGATGAAGTGCTGTAATAAGGCTGTCCCTCCTCCAACCACTAAAGCATCAATGGCAGGAGTAATGAAGGAGTTCTTGAATCTCCAAGCTCCTGGAAAGATCCCTTCTTTCTTAACACTCACAACTTCACCAACCACTTCTGTCTGCCTTGATAGTGTTGGGATGAAAACTTGTCCTCTTCCAGCTTGGGTCTAGTGTTTGGGGACCTGGAAGTAAATTGACAATAGAAAGATAAACAGGAGAAAAAACAAGGTTCATTTGTACGTTCACAGGTATGGGGGATATATGGGGTGTTCAGTGATGAGTAACTCACTCAGTAGCCAGAGATAAAAGGTTTATATACCAAACTTCACAAGGGTGGGGTGTTGGGCTAGGGTTTCACTGGGAAAGTATGGAAAGTTTTGTTGGGCTTTTTAATGCTAACGGGAATGAGTAGTCTGTCTTCATGGTAGCTGAATTCATAGGAAACTCCCTTGGAGGGGGTTTAAAAGTAGCTGTATTTTTGGGAGACTCTACTTCAGGTCAGATAAATGAAATTCAGATAATATTTCTTTCTGCATCTTCTATAGTTCAAATGTTTTCACTTAAATTCATCTTTATACCAACTCTTGGGGTCCAAGTGGTTTTCCCATAATGGCATCAGGATTAATCTCATGTTCTGTTTCACTGTCAGTTATACAGACACTCAAGATTTCCAGGAGTCCTTATCCCCTGGAATTTCATTCCACTTATGCATCTCCTTTTCTGACTCTATCTTCCATTTCTTTCCAAGTTTTGGATCCCTTTCATTGTGCTCTCTGGAGCTCTTGTCTGATCACTCTCTTCACTGCCTACTGGCTCTTCCTCAAGGACACTATCTCCCCTGCAGCCCTCTTGAATGATGATGAATTTTACGCTTTCATACCCCTGGGACTGCTGTTTCTGGACAATTTTCCTTTGTCTGCTCCAGTCTCCCAGCTTTGAAAATCATGTCTTCAGATTACATCATCTACCACCCCTGCTTCTTGATGTTCTCTACAAACTTCAGTTTAACCTCCTGGATCTGTCAGTCTTTTCAAACTGTTAAAAGATAAACTGAAGCCTATGAAAAACTTCAGGAGTTTATTTGAGCAAAAACGATTTTAATCAGGCAACACCAAACCAGAAGTGGTTAGGAGAGCTCCACCAACAGGAGCTCAGGGAGAGACTTTGATAGAGAAAAGGCAGAAGCAAAGCAGTGAAATTATTTATTGACTGCAGCTTAAAGCCTTGCTGGCTATTTCTGATAGGTTGTCCTTAGGTTTCGATTTTGTAACCTTGAGGAATTTATGGCTTAGATTTTGGTTTGCTTACTTCTATAGGCCTCTAAGACATTAGAGTCACCTCCGTCAAATGGCCTGTTGTTTAAATAACTTAATCCCCATGCCCATCATACTCTTGGGGATTCAATAAGCATGGAGGTAAACCTTTCAGTCTGGCTACTCAGATCCTGGCTCTCTTCTCCTCCAATGAGCTTGTCCACCAATTAACCTTATCCACTCATCACACCATCAGACCCTAGACCTTGTATTACACTTTCATACCCCTGGGACTGCAGGGATATCTGCAGTCCCTCCATAATCTCAATTTCAAATATCTCATTTTCTCAACACCACCACTGGCGTTTCCACAGGTCTCTCCTTAGTTCTCTAGATTTATTCTTTGACTCTCATGAGCCCTATAGCCCATTGTTCCTACACCTTTTAAAAACTATCCCTTAAGTCCCTATTCTCCCATTTCCCTCCCATTTCCCTCCCAAGTTAGTTTGAATTCCATAGTGCATCATTATAATCCCTCCCTTGCAGACATTGTCAACTCACTTGCTTCTATTTTTTGCTTTATTATTGTTGCTTGGCAAAACTCCAACTCTGGTTAAATCCAACTCTCCTCTCCCTCCACACTTGCACTTGCAGACCTGAACATAGCTGGAGAAAATCCTGCAAAAGTGACTGGTCTTTTTTTGAATTCTTAAGAACTAACCTACATGAACCCTTAGTGCTCCTGCAATCCTACAATATTTCCCTAGTGCATTTGTTTACTCCCCCACTTTCCTAAATCAGTGGTCTTCAAACATATTGTTCATTTACTCCTAGAAGAATTTTGAAAAACTCTACACTCCTCATGTATTTTTTAAGTTTATATCTAATATTTTCACCATAATTTAAATTATTACAAAGGATGTCACACCTGGTATATTGTATGCCACCTTTTAAAATGTATCCAATGGAAACTAAATGCCATAGCAGATATGTCCACTATTTCCCATTTAAAAACCCAGACAAGCTGTTCCATAACAATTCAAAATGTTTGTTACTAATGTTTGACTTTAATTCCATTCTACTTACCCTACAGAATTTTATTTTGTTCTAATGAATTTTTCTTTGTGCTTGATAGCCTTTCATTTATGTCCTTATCATACTTATCTGGAATAATAATGCCTATAAATAAAAATTTACAAATTCTTTGTATTCCATTAGCATAGTCCTCTAGCCTCTAAAGTAGCTAATGGATTATTGTCAGTACAAATATTTTTAGAAGTAGATGATCAAATAAATAATCTTTTGTGTATTTCATAAAACAATAATAAGCCTAAAAATAAAAACAAATTTACTGGAAGTTCAGGGTCAAATGAGACTGACAATTTTTAAGCACCAATAAATATATGCACCCAATGAAACCATTTTGTTTCTGAATGCAATAGTTGGGTGTGAGTTGATTCTATTTCCTTGCATATTCCTTAGATTGAAAGTTTAACTCCCTGTCTTAATATATTTATTATCATTTAATTTATTATCACTTATTTATGAAATTTAAAATCCTTGCTTAGAAAGACATGACTGTAGTGGAGTGCCCTGGCAAAAAAAAGCCATATTTGGGGGGATGAGGGTGGGAGTGGAGGGTGTTGATGTGTTGATTTCACATAAAATTTTCAAAGAAGCCTACTTTAAAAAGGGAATGTGCAGCAGTAATGTCAGACAGTTCTTGATGTGTAAAGTGGTTCCTGATTCTTGGAGTATGCTGTCTTCATTAGATTGATATGCCTAGTGTCGATTATCACAATTCAAAATGATTGTAGATATTTTTGAAAAGTTAGGGTTCCAGAAGAATGGTCAAATGGGTATAAATTGTGATTTATAAGGAAAAAAAATAGTAGGACTTTGGTCTATTTAGTCTATCAAAGTGAGAGCTAAGGAGTGATATAACAGTTTTACAATGCCAAGCACAGTACCTTGGTGAATATTTACTGCATTGAGTTGAATTATGTAAAAGTTGAGTTTAAGGTTGCCAGTTTATCAATAGTCTCTATTAAAACAAAAAAGAGAATGAGACATAGGGGGCTCAAAGTAAAAAGATATAGATTTGAAAGACTTGAAAGCAAATTATTTAAGAATTAGAAATGAAGTATACAATGAAAACTTGGAGGTATCTTTTCTATCCCGAGCCTTTTAAAGTACTCTCTGCATGAGGTTAATATCTTTTATCAGATATAAGGATTCCATAGTCAAATAAATTTGGGAAATGCCGAGTTAAAGAAAATCAAACTGATTTCTTTTTTGCCAGATTACTCAGATCATTTAATATGCTAACATGCATAAGAAAAGCAGATAAATACTTTAAAATTTTGTGGAACACACTCTGAGAAAACACCAAATTAGACATTAAATAAATGTTTCTATCATTAATTGGTTTTTACAACTGTGAGGTAAGACTAGGACATATTTCTGGTCAAAAGTGCAAATTTTTGCCCCAGACTGATAAAGTAGTGAATTATTTATTATGAAAACTGGTCTATTTGGAATAATGTAAACAAATGCATTAGTTAAAAAATTCAAATTAGGTATTTTAATGTTAAGTGGTCATGTAGAACTTACAGCAGCGTTAGAAAGTGCTACATCACTTTAGTCCAATGAAATTGGTTAGTTCAGTAAATTGAGACTACATCTTGAAAAATCTTTATATTGTACTTATTCAGTACTAACTGAATTAAGTGGACACCTGGAACATTAACACATTTTGGGAAGCCTTAAGAGAACCAAGTGACAGAAAGCTCACAGTCTATTGCCATAGAGCTAAAACATGTGCTCTGATTTATGCTGGCCAAATATCTGTTAATAGTTGTATCCAGACTCTTTTTTTAATGGTTATACCCATCTATAACAGCTTAATGTGAACCTGGGCAGTACCTATTTGATTTATTCTTTCCCTTAATGTACTAGGGCATTTTCCTTAAAAACAAATTAATACAAAACTTTTAACTGTGTTCTTTGTTCAAGTATTATCCCCATGCTTCCTTATCGATTGCACAGTACTCCAAGGATAAAAGTGTCTAAGTGGATATTGTAAAGATGCTTCTGGTTGTTTATTTGATGGATTGTTTCAAAGAATTACATTTTCAAGACAGTATTTCCAATCAAAATAAATTTCCAATTACAGTATGTGTAGAAAAATCTCTGAAGTTCTGGTATTGGATTTGTTCTCATTATTCATAGCTCTACTCAATTTACAGAGTACAATAAAATATGCATTTGTCCATGAAGTATTTTTTTTAAAAATCATTCTATATTAATTTAGCTAATAAATTATCTGAACAAGTATATGCTATTGTTACATATCAACTGATGGCCAGAAAGTCAATCATTATCCCTGGAAAAGTATCAAAATGCCCCAAAGACATATTTTTAGACTATTAGTCTCTTTAAGTCATTAAAGCAGAAATGGCATGTTCAAAGACAATGACATCGTCATGTATGGCAGATGGGAAAGCATAGTCATAGATACTTCTAAGAAGAGGCAGCACTTTGTTGGAAAGGCTTAGTATCAGTAGAGGCAGCCAATAGATGTTCTGAGGATTTGGGGCCTGACTTGTAAAGACAAATAGTCTAGACAAGGATGCCAGTACTTCACTGAAATGAAGATGCTCTTGTGAAGTTCATCGCTGGTTGTTTCTGAAAAATCTCTATGCCACAAAAACAGAATAATGTGCTAAAATGATTAATTACCACCACTTAAATCCCCCCAAAGGCATAGCAAATGACATATTTTAAGATCTACGTGTATTAGTGAGCTATTGATTTTTTTAAGTTAACAAAATTGAAACTCACTGTAGAGACTGCACTCAGCTTAAGGCATTTTAAAAAACTCTGTTGAAAGAGTAAATTCGCCTGTTTTACTGGCTTTGCAAAGTACACATGAAATAATTTTGCTAATATGAACTTTGGTTTTTTTAGAGAATTTTGATTACTGACTGTAGCCACTAAATGTGGATAAAGTTTTAAAAATAGAAGGAAACTTGGAGATCTAGTCTTTATTTCCTTATTTTACAGGTTGAGGATACCATGCCTGACCCTGAGGGCTTAAAAGTGATTTGTTTAAAAATTTCATGCTGATTGGTAGCAGAGCTGGGGCTAAAATACAGGTGTTCCTACTTCTAAGCTGAAAATAGAAAATATAATTGAACGAGTATGTCTTTATTGTTACCAGTTAACATATGGTGATAGCGGTGCTACCATGTATTTTTTTCCCCCATTTATATTCTGTTCCTCTAAGAATTTTTCAATATGAGCCTGGTTTATTTTAGGACCTGGTACATGGCTAATGTGCAAATCACACATTTAGTTAGAAATCCTATTCCAAGAAGTGGAAAGACAAAATATTTTGTGTTCTGGTATATATGGCATTATTTGAAAATATGGGAGCACACGTTTTGAGAAAGAAATATATGAGAAAGGCTTACTATCTAAAACTGGATAATAATAAAAGAAGTGGAAGTGTAAAATGGCTCTATAACTGCACAGGTGGCAACTCTATCTGGGAATATAGAATTTAAGGAAAGATTTTATGACGCTTGAAATTCTTTTACCAGAAGTGTGTACTAGATCAATAAGAAAGTACATATTACTGTTTGTAGTAATATTGGTACTGGCTCTAACTGCCCTTTCTCTTTTCTCTGACCATGAAGCAATATTAGAGCATGAGGAGAAATTCAGAGTGAAGTCTCATGGACTGTCACTTTTGTCTAGATGATATTTCTATCATTTGTTTAATAATAATATTACCCATAAAGTATTCCTTTTGGAAAGATTAAAATACCACTCAAGATTTTAACACTACTAAGAAATCTCTTATTAAGTCATTCAAGAAATAAGAAAGTTTTAGCACATGCACTTAATAAAATATCTTGGCATTCAGGCTGTCGTGACATATGCATTTTAGCAATTGTTGAAGTTAGTAAAACAATAAAGAACAAAGCAGTAGAGAATAAATTAAGGAAAAAAGTCTTAACTCTGGGCAGAAATTTGAGGAGGTAGCAAATAGTATATTGTTTTCACTAATCTAATAATATCAACTAGTGTTTTTGAAGGACTGATTATACTAAGTCAGGTATTGTGTCCAATTTTTTATGTAATTTACCCTTATTCTCACAATAATCCTATGAGATATTTTTTGTCTCAGTTTCTTAGGTAAGGAAAGCATTGCCCAGATGATTTCAAAAATATGTTAAATCAAATAGCCATTAAATGCTGAAGCTGAAATTTGAATCAGGTGTCTCTCTGAACACTAGCTCTCGGTGAAAATGTCACCTCAACTTTAGTCTTTTGAATGTACTTATTAGTGTATATGTAAATTCCAACGAAGGGACTTCAAAGAGAACTGAGGTAGACAGAATAATGAGCCTCCGAAGATGTCCATGTCCTAATCCCTGGAATTTGTGAATGTTACCTGTCTGACAAAGGGGAAATAAAGCTGTAGATGGAAGTAAGATTGCTAATCAGCTCACATTAAAGTAGGGAGATTATCCTAGATTACCCTGGTGGGCCCATTGTAATCCCAGGGGTGTTTGAAAGTGGCTGAGAGAGGCAGAAGAGGAAGTCATGTGATCACAGCATCCTATGTGAGAAGGATTCGACCTGCATTCTGGCTTTGAAGATTGAAGGAGGCCACAGTCTAGGAATGCAGGTGCATTCTAGAATGTGAAAAAGACAATGAAATGGGTTCTCCCCTAGAGCCCTAATTTACAGAACTATAATACATATATTTTGTTTTACATCACGAAGTTTGTGGTAATTTGTTATAGCATCAATAGAAAACTAATACACCAGGTGCAGTTTTATCATTCTCTTTCTTTCTAATTATGATGAGTTACATTGATGATTTCCTATTTTTTATTCTCTTCATTGCATTATGGATACGAATATTTTTAAAAATCTTTTTGTCATTCTCAATTTTATCTTCATTGTATGCTAAGTTTCTCCATAGTCTTTTAAAATGTGTTTAAGCAAGATTAAAGTATAGTTATAACTAGATGAAGTATGGGGTCAACTTTTTAAAATCTGAATGAAAATAAAAAATCTTCAGGAGTAGTTTGTAGTAGTCAGTTCAAAACTGTGTACATCAAATGTTGAAAATATCTTAAAAGTAGTGTTTTTAAAACTTTCCTCCTTCCTTCTTCCTTTTGTCCCAGACACCTTTGTGAATCAAAGACCTAGACTCTTGTTGTTGCTGTTAATTATTTAAGTAAACTTTGAATCTCTTGTTAAAACATTTTCTTTTACAATTAAATAATTAGGATACTTGAATGTTCAAATTGTTTTGTTCTACACCACTTGTAATACCTGATTTTTTGGCAATAGTATTGAAAGCATTAGTTTTTATAACAGTCTCAAAATTTTTCTTTAAAAGAGCAAATTCTTAATGCTAAACATGGTAGAGAAAAGATCATTTTATTCAAATATGGAAGAAGTATTGAAATAGTATAGTGATTTTTAAAATAATAAGTGACTTGCTTTCAATTTACATATGTTTACCTTTCTCTTTTCCTGGTTTTTTGGTCTTAGTGAAATGTAGCTTTTTAAACAAATTTTAATTGTCTGCTAAATATTATTAATTTCAGTTTCTCTGTAACTGTAATGCCTGAATAAAATGAATTGAAGAGATCAATTATAAAAAATTGATTTCTACTAAAAACATCTAAATCATATTCACTAAAGATACCTAACAAGATGCACTGTTGTGTTAAAATAAATGTATTTGATAACTGTAACTTAATAATATTTTTATCTGAATGAGTGTAAATGAAGTGAATACTGATGGCAGAAATTGTTTGAAGTACAGGACTACAAGCTAAAAATTTTTTTCTTATAAGATTTGCCTTCCTCCATCAGAAACATTTGTATAACAAATTTTAGTTTAGTTTTTTTTTTTTTTTTTTTTTTTTTTTGCGGTACGCGGCCCTCTCACTGTTGTGGCCTCTCCCATTGCGGAGCACAGGCTCCGAACGCGCAGGCTCAGCGGCCATGGCTCACGGGCCCAGCCGCTCTGCGGCACATGGGATCTTCCCAGATCGGGGCACAAACCCACGTCCCCTGCATTGGCAGGTGGACTCTCAACCACTGCGCCACCAGGGAAGCTCCCAAATTTTAGTTTTAATTTACCATTATGAATGCAATTTTATTATAAAAATTTTAAATATAAAGAAAAATTATTGCAAATTTCAGCACCTACTAACCCAGTCACTGTAAGTGTTCCTGCTCTTTTTTATTGCATATGTTTTTATATAGCTGGGATAAAGGGAAAAAAAATTTTTCCTATTTGTCCTATACAAATTATATTTCAGGGTAGAAATGGCCCTAGTTGATGAGAGAACATTTGTTATAGGAAAATTCCAGCTAAGAACCATAGAAGGAATGACAGCATTAGCAAATCACATTTTGCAATCCTATTGAAATAAATGAATTAGTAGCAGTAATGAATGCTTAGACCATTAGGAGAAAGAGTGACAAGGAAGTTTATAATGGAAGGACTGGGCTGTAATCACCTGGGCTTAGCATCACTAAATGGAGGCAATGAGGCATTATGTGTTTCCTCATACGATGCTGTATACATTTCACAGCACCATCTATGACGTAGTCTTGCTAAAGAAATTGAATTTGACTAATATAGCCTTTAGCTCTAAGTACAATTTCTATGAGATATGGAGGATAAAGGAACGAGCTGAATTATAAAAGAGGAAGCAATCAGAAAAATTCAGAAATTTATGGAGTATTCTCAGGACAACCAACCCAATTTCTCCAACAAGTCAATGGTATGGATAGGTGGGTGGAATGAGGTGGTTCTTATTTACAAGAGAATTAAAAAAACTAAATTAAGTGTGTGGATTTTGTTAGGATCCCAACTTTAATAAGCCAACTATTAAAAGATATTTTTGAAGATAATTGGGATAAATTTAGTAGGAATGATATTAATGGAATTTTGTTAAGTGTAGTAATTATAATTATGTAAGAAAATTTACTTTCCTGTAATACCTGTAGAAACATTTGGGGGAAAAATGACATTATTTGAGGACTGACATTGTCTTCTAATTATTCATCCATGGGAAAATGCAATAGATGGTAAAGTAGTAATGGTTCAGTATCTTGTCTGTTTTCTGTATCTCTGTTGGAAAATGATACAGCTTATAGCAACTTCAAACTCTTATGCCTGCTAATTTTTAAATATCATGACTTCAAATAAGCTTGACACTAAAAAGTTCATAGTAATAATTTTGGACAGAATACCAATATAATTACTAGTATACATAAAATATAAAATAATAATTTTAGACAAAATACTATTTCCAATTGGTATATAGAGGAATGTGTGAAGAGATCTCTAAGAATGTTAAAATACTTTGAGCCTTTGTATGTTTAAGTAGTAAAATGAAGACTTAACTGGAACAACTCTCTGTAGAAGTAACCCAAGAGAGTGGGTGTAAATGAATCCTGAGGAGTTTTGAAAACACATAAAAATCCCAATCAAGTGTACTGGAATGTTGTCTCAGAAAGGTAGAGCTGGATTGTGGTTGTAGCTGAGAAATTTAAAAACCATCCATTAATTTATTCATTAGTGGGTATTGACTGTACCTTACTACGCAGCAGGCTCTGTGCTAGGTAAAAGAGCAACAGACAAAATACCATGGTAACTGCTCTTAATCAACTGAATATATTATTATACCTTTTGCAAAGGAAAAACTCTGTTGAAAGAAAAGGAGATGCTCAGCATGGAACCTGGAATCAGATGGCAAGCTTATGTCGATGTGTTTCTTGGCACTGCCCAGATTCACCTTAATGGTTACCTGAAACAAAAGTAATTACTCCATTTTCCTTGTCTTCAAAGAACAACGATATTTATTTAGATTTAACAGAAAGGGTCAGCTGGAGCCAAAGGTGTTGTGGCCTCCCTGAATGTTTCTTCTCTACTTTTTCTGTTTCTTCTTGGAGATGGGTCCAGAGTTAGATTCCTGCTAGTTGGACAACATAGATTTCTCCAACAAGGTACATCTAAAGGTATTTTTACTATTATTTTTAAAGCGATTTCATGTATCCTTTTGTTGAATTGGGAGCTGCCATTCAGATGTCTGCTGCTCACTTATTGGCTCATCTTGGTAAGCCCTGAAGTTGGCAGTTCTCTTCAGTTGCTGACCAAGGAGAGAGGTAGGGTTGAATGTACCAGCAATTGGTCTTTGGGCAGCATGAAGATTAAGGGTCTGTTACTGGATGAAGTTTCAACTTCAGTCAGTGTCACAAGAAGACAAGAGGTAATATGGAAGCTAAGGAAGGCAAATGTAGAAAGCAAACATGACCCTTCATCTAGCTGGGCTATGTCATGTAAGGCATTGGGATATTCGTCTAGCTGGAGAGGTACAAGTAACCATGGTTACATATAAAAACCTACTTTATTTCAGACAGCTGACGTCCTCTTTATCTCTGGTGCTAGAAATCAGAGTTCATTTTCCCACCTTTTGACCTACCTAACTGTAATAAGGTACTGCTTTTGTATAAGAAGTTTTGAAACAAGTTCCTTTGGTGATTCTACCGTAGCATTCAAACTTGTCAGACCACTTGGCAAATATATCCTTAAGTTATGATCTATCAGGCTACTAATTATAACTATTTTTATTGACCATTAAGATTATTCAACTATCTGCTCTTGTTGGAATCCATGACCATTGAAGCCGCCTTCTGATTTTAAATATGCTTTCTTTGTTGAATTTCTTTTTGGCAGTTACAGTTCCCAATGCAGATGAGCTGTCTGGTTTTATAGCAATCTCTTGGGGATTTGGTTAGCAGAAATCAGTATCCCCCGAGCCTGTTTACATGAGGCAACCTGCCTGTGTGATCAGCCAACTGCTTCAGACATTGCAACTTGACTTTATATTTTTCTAGATCTATACTATCTCCTATAGACTATAACATTATAGTAAGCAGAACTTTCTTCTTGAATGTCAAGTCCCAAGTATATTTAGGCACTTTATAGGTTGGCTTTTTTTTCTCCCCATTTCTAGGTGCTGCTGTTGTGTAACATTATTTCAATTATGTCAATACTTTGGGAAAGGCATGCAAAAAATAAATTTAGTAATTTCAAGCTATATATCACCAAAGGCATGCAAAAAATAAATTTAGTAATTTCAAGCTATTATTTAGTACATTATTTTAGCAATAATGGAAGATGCATTTAATTTTTTAAAAAAATGTTTACTTTATCAGCAGCTGTTACAGTGGAGGATTACTGGACTGAATGTCAATATTATGACATAGTATGAGTGTGTTTCGTGTTTGGTAATTGCTATCATTGTTGCTTTTGTTGTGGTCATACATTTACAATGCTTGGTGTCAGTTTATCTCTTGTAAAAATAACAGTGTGTGTGTGTGAAAAAAACTTAAAAAATAAATAAAATAAAAATAGGGCAACATAACACGCAAAGATATAGAGAACAAACTAGTGGTTACCAGTGGGGAGAGGGAAGAGGAGAGGGGCAATATAGGAATAGGGGATTTTGAAAAAGGGTTATTATGGGATTATATGAAATCATGTGTGTGAAACGTTTGAAGATTGGAAAGCACTGTAGAATTTAAAGAATCTTTCATTCAATAAAATTAAAAAAAATGTTTACTTTATCAACAATGATCTTTGTCAACTATGATGACTTAGGTTTTTATAAATAGTAATATACATTCTTTTTTTCCCTGACATATCTCTTTCTGTTCTACTGAATATCGCTCTGTGACATTTAATATAATCTACCCAACTCAGGGGATCCTGGACAAGTCTATAAGGGTCTCTTCATCCTCTCACTACTGTTTTTCACGTGGTGAATATATGGGTCTTTTTGCCTTAGGTAAAGCCTCTCAAGGCTGTGTCATCTGAGGGTTTCAGAATACTTACCTATGCCTCCTGACTGTGACTCTTCTACACCTTAGCTTCTTTGGTATTTGGTCTTTCTTTGTTTCACTTCTCTGTTTCAGCCTGCCTATATTGCCTCTCTTACAAAGTCTCCTAACTTTGATTTAACAAGTCACCATCTACTTTTGTTCTACTTTATCAATGTCCACCCTATAGAGTATAAGACCTATGGGTGCAGAAACCTCTTCTGCCTCGTTCACTAATACCCTGAGTTGTTCCTGGATTAAACAGAGGTTAGATATTATATAAATGCTGAACCAAGTGCCTCTTTATATGATATTTCTTCTTCTAGAAGTAATATAATTTATATATTCTGGGAATTCCCAAATACGTTCTTCACATTTGACAAAACTTTCCTGGATTTTTTTTTTTTTTTTTGGTTTAAATTGGCACTTAAAAAAAATCAAACACGTTTGTTTTGAGATCTTATAGTTTTAAATCCAGTGCATTAAATATGTATAAAATTTAAACCCTTACAACTTTCCAATAATTCAGTAAAATATTCTACAGAAGGGCTTACTGCCTTTTTAAAGACAGTTCTACTCATAACTTTTTATTATACAAATTTCGTTTTCTTTAGTATTTCTATAAAGAGGATGTTTTTCTTAGTTAATTAATCTTGTTTGCATCTCCATTTTACGAAATGCAAATCTTTTGTTTTAACAGTGCCTGAGTAGCTTGTCATTCTCCCAACAAAAAGTTCAATTTAGCATTTAACAATGTTTGCCGAAAGTAAAAATATTCTGACATGAAATGCTTTTTTAATATGTTTAATTTTGTCTAATATGGATGTCATTAAGCTGTGGATCAAAATTATTTAACTCTAATGAAAATAATTGTAATTTGCTTTTCAGGAAGACCACACATTTTATGTAATGATTATTTTAATGAGCAAGATTTAAAAAGAATTCTAAGGATAATTTCATGGTTTAAAAATAGAATTTATGGGCTTCCCTGGTGGCGCAGTGGTTGGGAGTCCGCCTGCCGATGCAGGGGACACGGGTTCGTGCCCCGGTCCGGGAAGATCCCACATGCCGCGGAGCGGGCTTGCTGGGCCTGTGCGTCCGGAGCCTGTGCTCTGCAATGGGAGAGGCCACAGCAGTGAGAGGCCCGCGTACCGCAAAAAAAAAAAAAAAAAAAAAAAAAAAAAAAATAGAATTTATATAGGCTGGATACCAGATTTTTTGTAAGTTTCATATGTTCATAAAAATAGAGGTAGAAAATTAAACTTAGAATTCTGAATGCCATTTGATAAAAGCACTTAAACAATAATGAGTTTTGCTCAGGCTTTAAAAAAGAACTCATCTGGAAAATATGTTATGCAGGACAGCACATATGATATGCATACAGATACCATAGTTAACGTTCATAAATAGGACATAAGAGTAATATAGCCATTTTCTTTCTCTAGTTAAGGAAATGTTTTGTTGTAGTCAGGTAAACACAATATTATACAGCCCATATCTGTGTGTAATAACTTTGAAAAGCTTCTACTTTTCTGTTCATTCTCACCTGATTTCATGAGTTAATATTTTTGACTATCCAGTGTCAAAAAGGGTCAATGATAGAGATGTTTGTAAAAGTAAATAAGCGTGTAGTGGCTCATGATAAACTAGTTCTTTGGAGGATGCAGGGAAAATAGTTGTAACCAATAGGAGGTCAAAGGCAGAGAGCTTTTATGTAGGATAAAGTGGAGGGACTTGCAAGTATGTGTAAAGGAGTCAGGAAGAAATACACCTTGGTATAGTATATGCTAGTTGCTAGTTTAAATGGTTTCAACAGGCTCTGGAGTATATATAAGGCTGTGTCTAGTTGTATGGTACCTGGGATTGGTGATTAGGTCAGGATGATAGTAGCTCGTGGTGTGAGAGTCTGATAAAAGGTATGGTTGAGAGTATATATGGTTGGGGCTTTGAATCAATTGGTTTATACACGAAAGGTATAAGGAGAGGAGAGTCCTTTACTGTCTCTAGGAAATTGGCTAGCCCAAGGAGGGGCCAACTCTCCAGGGTCAGCAAGGCCCCAGTTGTCACAGCATCAGAATAAAAAGATGCTTAATACGTCTCTCACCAACCCTTTAGGTCGATATAGTATTTATAATTTATTTCATTTAACTGCATGCTTCATACATTCTCATGCCTTTAAAATTCCTTATATGCTAATGACTTTATATCTAGCTCTGGCCTCTCTTTGAACTTGAGCCTGAACTGTGTCATCAACATCTCATACCTGGTTGTATTATATACTTGAAGTTAACATTTTGCTTGATTTCCAAACCCATCCTTCATCCCAAACTGCTCCTCTTCCCATTATCCCCAACTCCACTATGTTAGACCAAGTCATTACTAAAGTACCCTAACTGTTCCCACGTTTTGCTCTCCTGTAGTACTTCACATAATAGGCAGTACGATTTTTTTTTTTTTTTTAAACATACATCTGATCAGGGAACTCCCTTGCTTAAAACCTCTGCTTGGCTTCCCTTTATATAGAGAGTAAAATCTAAACTTCTTACTGTGGCTTATCAGTCCCTACATGATTTGACAGTTTCCTGGCTTTCTATCTGTATTTCATACTCTACCTGTCCTCATGTGCTCATGACCCTCTGGCCATGATAGCCTCCTTTCCATTCATCACACCCCAAGTGCATTCTTGTTTCCCTTACTTGTATTTCCTCTGTCTGGATTGTTCTGCTACATGTTCTACATGTATGACTCTTCATCCGTCTGGTCTGGGCTCATACGGCAGTTATTTTAAGCAGTCTTCCTTGATCACTTGAATTAACTAACCCATCCTCTACTCCTTAACCCTATGTCAATTTTATTTCCTTCACAGCATTTTTTAAAAAATTACAATTTATAATTATGTTTAGTTATTCAGCTATTTATTGTCTTTTACTCCACTGAATTGAAACCCTCAAGACAGCTGAGAACCAGTCTCTTTCTCCTTCCCATTGCTCTAATATCACCCTTATGTTTTAGTGACTGGAATATACACATAGTCAATATTTGTGGAATAAAGCAATATATTAATATATATGGTAGACTCAGAAAAATCAGAATGATCATCTGTGGCAATTAAGAGTCTTAATTCCAGTATATTTGACTCCAGGTCCAGCAATTTCTCAATTATAATCTACAGAGAGATGTCTCTGTTTTACCTCATCTTTTAAAAGAAAATCATCACAATTTATATGCTAAATTTTATTTTGTTTTGTTAAGGCATATAAAGGTAGGCTAGATTTTATGGATTTGGTGTTCATCCACAATGTGAAAATTCAGTATTAGCTTACATTTTACAATGAAGGTAGTAAGAGGAAGGAGAAGGAAAAACTATTTAATTTGGCTGAAACTCTGATTTCCTTCTTGAAATGTATCCTTATATCGCTTACTTTACTAGCCGAAAAGCATCAGCAGCAAGAACAAATTTTACCTATATATTTAACATAACATTTTAAGAAATCATATAAATATCACAGACACATTTAGCTGTCAATTTTTGGTTATTGTGAAATTTTTAATGTGGGTAAAAAAATTATAGTTTTTCTTTATTTAGAAGAAAATTTTCTTTAATTTCTACCAAAGTAATTATACAATTCATATCAATTTTTTTGTTTAATTTTCTTAAAGCCGTAATACAAGTTTTGTTAGTTAATAAGTGACTTTGGCCATTTCTTTATTTTACTTTTTAAAAAATTTTATTTTTATACGATTTTTAAAGGTCGCTTTCCATTTACACTTTCCAGTTATTACAAAATATTGACTATATTCCTTGTGTTGTACAGCACATCCTTGAGCCTATCTTACACCCAGTAGTTTGTACCTCCCATTTCCCCATCCCTGTATCGCACCCCGCCCCGCACTGGGAACCAGTAGTTTGCTGTCATTTCTTTTGACATAGATTTCCTTAAGTGGCTTTGATAAATGAGACTCTTGAAGTAAAACAGAAATATGTTCATTTAAAAGGTAAGGAATAGAGTATCAAATAAGATAAAGTTAATACTTGTTACTCTAAAAGTAACCTTTTATAAAAATGATATTCAATATAGAAAATAAAAAAATAAGCAAAAATGATAAAGATTGCCTGTAATTCTGTCACCTTGTTTTGGTATATTGATATATTTCTTTCCCTTTATTTATATATATATATGTGAATCTCTATTTTATATATTATTTAAAATTTGGATCATGCTATACATTCCATTTTGAAACTTGCTTTTTAACCTAATAGTATACTATGGGCAATGTTCAAAATCATTGCATATTTTTTTGTAACTTATTATTTATTTATAAATATATTTTTAATAAAAATTTATATATTTAAGGCATACAACATGAAGATTTGATATACTTATGCATTGTGAAATGATTTCTGGATACCCACTGTTAATTAACACATCCATCACCTCACATATTTAACTTTTTTATTTTTTAGTTTTTGGTGAGAACACTTCAGTACTACTCTGTTAGCAAATTTCAATTATACAATGCAGTATTATCAACTGTAGTCACGATGTTACACATTTATCTTATAACAGAAAGTTTTTACCCTTTAACTAAGCTCTCCATACTTCCCCCACACCCCAGCCCCTGGTAACCACCATTTCTACTCTGTTTCTATGAGTTCTAGTTTTTTTGTTTTGTTTTTTTAAGATTTTGCATGTAAGTGAGACCATGTAGTACAGTCTGCTCTCCCTATTCGTTCTGCATCTGCAAATTCAACCAACCTCGGATGGTAAATATTTGAAAAAGAAAATTCCAGAAAGCTCCAAAAATCAGAACTTCAATTTGCCTCACACCAGAAACTATTTACATAGCATTTATATTTTATCTACAATTATTTACATAGCATTTACATTGTATGAGGTATTATAAGTAACCTAGAGATGAGTTATATTATACAGGAAGATGTGCATAGGCTATATGCAAATATGACACCATTTTATATAAGGACTTGAGCATCCATGGATTTTGTTTATCTGTGGGGGGTTTTGGAACCAATATCTCATGGATACTGAGGACAGTTGTATTTATCTTTCTTTGTCTGGTTTACTTCACTTAGCATAATTCCCTCCAGGTTCATCCATGTTGTTGCAAATGCCAGGATTTTTTTAAAAACACAATAGTATCCCATTGTATATTTAAACCACATTTTCTTTATCCATTCATTTGTTAAAGGACACTTAGGTTGTTTCTATACTTTGGATAATATAAATAATGCTTCATTGAACATGGGAGCACAAATAACTCTTCAAGATAGTGATTTCATGTAATATAATTTTTAATGGCAATATCATAATATGGATGTACCATGTTTAGGATTTTTATTGCACTTTATACTTCACATTATTCTCTTCTTGTAATAGAATAATGATAATATGCTTCAAACTTGAATTTGCTTACTAGAACACTAATAGATATTATTTTTTCCATGTAATGATTTAACCCTGAATCTAATGTTTCTGACATTAACATTTCTGCATTATTGTACATACCACTAGCATTTGCCCCGTGTACTTTTTTCATCCCTTTAATTTTTACCTTTTTTTTTTTTTTGTATTTTGATATAGGTATGTCTCTTGTTAATAGTGTGCACATATTTTTTTTAAAAATATATTCATCTAAGTGGAAAATCTCTGGTAGTTAAAAAGAGATTTTAGCCTACTTTCAATACTTTTGTTTAATTTGTGTTAATTTTAGTGGGTGGGTGCAGTATACGTCCATGAGCTACTTCAGCCATTTTAGTTCTATCTCCTCTCTTTTTAATTGAGGTATAATTGACATATAACATTATATGTGTTTCATGTGTACAACA
Organism: Phocoena sinus; assembly: GCF_008692025.1. Taxonomy (NCBI): domain Eukaryota; kingdom Metazoa; phylum Chordata; class Mammalia; order Artiodactyla; family Phocoenidae; genus Phocoena; species Phocoena sinus. Next base: position 96,917,136 of record NC_045767.1, read on the forward strand.
TAATGATATGATATTTGCATATATTGTGAAATGATCACTGCAATAATCTAGTTAACATCCATCACCATATGTATAATAGTTACAAAAATTTTTTTCTTGTGATAAGACCTTTTCAGATTTACTCTAACAGTAGCCTTCAAATATTTATTATAGTATTATTAATTATATTCACCACACTGTAAATTACCTCCCCATGACTTATTTATTTTATAACTGGAAGATTTTATCTTTTAACTCCCTTAACCTGTTTCATCCACTCCCCATCCCCTGCCTCTGGTAACCACCATTCTGGTCTCTATATCTATGAGGTTTGTTGTTGTTTTAATTCCACATATAAGTGAGATCATATGATATTTGTCTTTCTCTGTCTGACTTATTTCACTTAGCCTAATGCCCTCAATGTCTATCTGTGTTGTCAAAAATGGCAAGATTTCATTTTTTTTATGGCTGAATACACACACACACACACACACACACACACACACACACACCACATTTTCTTTATCCATTCATCCATAATGCATACTGAGGTTGTTTCCTCTATCTCCTCTTGATAGCTCTTTTTCTAAGTTTAATAATAAACATAAAGTCAATATTTCTCTGATTAAAGCCCACATTCTAGAGTATGATGGCAAAATGTCTCATAACTTCTAATTAAGCCTTGCCATTTTAAATCTCATATTGTATTTACATAAAATAGCCATTAATAGCCAGCTTAACTCTAAGGAATTTAGAAACCTACTTATTTTATTGAGTTCATTTTGTTGTTGTTGTTGCTCTTTTTTTATGACAGGCCTATTCATTTGCATTTTGAAATGTTAACACTTGATTTTTCTGGTTAGAGGGAATATTACCTCTGTCTTCCACTAAATGGAAGTCACTTCCATTTAGTCCTCAGACCACTGCAATCTGGGATGAACTCCCATCTCAACTAAAATTGCCCTTGTCAGCATCACCAGTGACTTCTAGTTAATCAATCCATTGGTCATTTAATACTACTCTCCTAATTAAACTCTCTGATGCTTTTGGCATTATTGAAAAGGGGTTCCCAGAAGAATATGGTGAGAAACTGTGAGAGAGTAGTGTCTTAATGGGCAGTCTCCTTTGGGTTGCCTTCTTCCATGTATGGAAGATAGTTTCATTCAGTGTTTAGTCTTTGAGTTTGTTCTCTTCTGATTATTAATTTCTCCTTGGAAGAGCTCATTTAAAAGTTGTCTCCTAATTTTTCACATACAAGAGCCTGATATATTTTATTATACTAAAATCCTTAAATTTAAATCTGTGTAGATTGTACAGTATTAGTAAAATTAGACTATACCAAGCTACCATATTTTAAATTGCAATAATTTTGCTATTTCAATATATCCAATTTCTCATTTGTTGGAATAACCAGCTATTTTGTTGAAACTGCTGTCAAAGCAATGGTAAATTTATTCTAAAATGTTTTAATATTTGTGGTATTTGGCACTATATTCAATAAGTCTTTAATTATATCTGTTAGAAATACAAGTTCCATCTGTCTTACACGTGCGTCTACTCAGAGTATGGCACCAGTGCAAGTCTATTTCCGATGCTCATAAATAAGATACCAACAAACCCACAATATTGGTACAGACTGTTCTGGACTAGGTTCTAAAACGTTAACCACAGGAAGTGATTTTAGTTCTTTTTTTAAAACCTTTTTTCCCTTCCAGCAGGCCGCCTGCGTGCTCATTGTGGCACTTTAGATTTCCTGGATCTTCTAAGTACTCAAAATTACTGGAATAACCAAGTGGAAGGCAATCTTATTTACTTAAATAAAATGTGGACATATAACTAAAATGATAGCTGTCTAAGTCTGATTTTTCTGAAACTGGGGGTTTTAATAAAGCCCATTGAAGCTTGTAAAATGTGTGGTCACAGCAAGTACAGACTGGTACATTAATGGTCAACCCTCCTGATAATTTGTAAGATAACATGGGCCTTCATAACTCTAGCTTACCTTATCACTGCTCTTGGACATTTGTATTTACAATATGAGTTATTGCTTATTGAAATTGAAATTGTTTTAAATGGGAACAAAAGTACTAAAAATGGAATTGGTGTATTGTGCTTAATAGTGGACTTAATTTTTCTCAGGAGACACTTCCTTTTGTAATTACAACAATGTATTCTTTATTAATTTCTATTTATATATAAATAGAAATAAGTGTATATTTATAGTATATAAATATATAAACATGTCACAATTAATTTATTAAAATTAATCTTAAAATTAAAAAATTCTATTCATGTAACTGAGTAGGTTTCTAAGAGTTGTCTTAACAGTTTGAACTTGTCTCCACATTTTTGAACACAGAAAAATATTTCTACAGTGTTCACAGATGACACTGTTTGATGTAATATTTATTCTCTTTATTTTTTCTTGTTTATAACATAATAGAGGAAATGAAACATAAAGTTTAGTAGATTGGAAGATATGGTTTTTCATTTTTTAGGATGAATTTTAATTATTCCGATCATTTTACTAAGGTTATAATTCATTGTCTTGGTTCTGCTCAGTTCTGCCCAACTGTCCAATATTTTACCCCATGGTAAATAATTTGAAATACTTTTATGTTTTGGGTGGTCCATTTTAATTATTCTTTTTTTTTTTTTTTGCGGTACGCGGGCCACTCACTGTTGTGGCCTCTCCCGTTGCGGAGCACAGGCTCCGGACGCGCAGGCTCAGCGGCCATGGCTCACGGGCCCAGCCGCTCCGCGGCATGTGGGATCTTCCCAGACCAGGGCATAAACCCGCATCCCCTGCATTGGCAGGCGGATTCCCAACCACTGCGCCACAAGGGATTTTTAATTATTCTTGATCAAGATGACTGATTTTATAAAAGGCCATGATATAATCCCTCTCCTACTCTTTTTATTTTATGAAATGCTTAGATGAATGAGTCAAATTTGATGCTTTCTTTAATTTTGCCCCACGTACCCACTTATCAAGTAAATTAAATTTGCAGATTTCCTTTACTCAGGTGGTTCCAGATAGAAACTGGCAAATAAGAGATCCTGACTAAACGCTTTTCATTTACTGAGAATTTAACCTGGTGCACAATTGATCAAACTCTAGAGGGGAGTAAAAGTTTAGGTAGGGAAGTGGACAAGGGTGGGGAAGGGTAGAAACGTGTTGTTAATTTCCTGAAGGGCATGTGAAAGTGTGAGATCCAAAGATCTCTAGGATTTCGAAAGACCATCTGCCCTCCGTGGTAGGAATTATTAAACTGAGTTATCACAGAAAACCCGAGGAATTACATGGAACTGGCAAACAGAGATTGTTGTCCTTTAATGTCTGAACAAGCTTACTCTCAACTCTTGATTTCTCCAAGACATCCTTATGGTTATCTTTACCACAGAATGTCTTGAAGATGTCAGTCTGTATTCACTGCTTTTACTTCTCAGTCCTTAAATATCAATCTGATTTCCTCCCACCATTTTGTGAGTTCTTCTGGAAAAATCTAAGTCCACTACTGTTTTTGATCTTCATCTTACCCAATCTCTTGATAGCATTTGTCACTGAGACCAACACCTCCTCAACAATATCTCAGCTTCTGCCTACCATGTCACACTTCTCTCTTAATTTATCTTCTGCCTTCTGGGATCCTTTTTTTGGCTATTTCCCCAGATCTACTTCTTCTACCTAACTTAGATTTCTCACATATGCTTTTTTGTCCTCCTTTTGGCATGTTTTTCTTTGTCCATCTCATTTATTCCTATGGCTTCAACTACTGATGACACCCAGTTTTATATGCATACAAACCCTTTCTTAGCTCATGAGCCTGGATCACCCATGAAACATATAGTTACAAGCTGTGGTAGGTGTTAGAATAAAGCTCCATTAGAGCTATGAGAATAAATAAATAATTTAGAAAAATAAAAGGAAGAATCTGACCCATTGGGGAAAGGGTAGTTAGGGAAGACTTCCTGGAGGAACTGATAATTGAAATGGAATTTGAAGGCCGTGTTGGAAATGATGTCATGAAGAGGTAGAAGAACAAGCAAGATTCTTGCATCCTGTCTAAAACTGAATTTGCCAAACATCATTCTCATGGTAACGATACCTGACTAAAATCCTTCAATGCTATCTTATCGTCTACAGAATAAGGTTAAAACCCTTCAGTCTAGGACTTGAAGTCTGTTGTATCTCAAGTTAATTTTCATCTAATTTCTAGAACTCCCTCTGATCTACTTGGTTGGTCCCTAAACATAAATGTACACCTAATACTTTGTCATTTGTTTTCCACTGTTTTCTTTACCTAGATTGTCGTTTTTCTTCCACATTTTGTTCCTGGTGAGCATCTCTTACCCATCATTCAAAGTCCAATGAAATATTGCGCCTCTGCAAGTTTCCTACACAACAGGTTTTCGTAGAACTTTTTATGTGACTTTATTATGTTCCCATTGTATCATGCTCACAAGAGGCAGTGTTGTATTGATGCTAAGAGCAATGACCCAGGTCACAGACTGCCTGGAATCAGTATCCTGATTCCTCTGATTGTTACCTGTGTGATCTTATACAAGTTTATGATAGTACTTCATAGGGTTGTTGTAAGGGCCATAGGTATCTCTTTTTTTTTAAGGTTTTTAAAATGACATTTGTTCTTAAAAGTTAACATGTGCATAATAAGAAACCAAAAAACACAAGAAGCAAAAAACAAAGTCATCCATGATCACAAGCAGTTACTGTTTGATGTGTCCTTCCAGGTCTCATTTGTGTATCTATACAACTAAGCATCCATTTGTATATAATTAAGATCATACAGTTATGTATCATGTTTTTTCATACATCATGAATGTTTACCGTTTCAAAGTCCCAAAGCTATGAGTATTCTGATAAACAAGAATACACTGCACCAACTCAATCTAGAAGGAAAAAATGTAATCCTGCCTTTCTTGGCAACAAAAATTTCATAAAAGTCAAAAATGACAATGGGCCTCTAGATAGATATTGGCAGAGCTATGATTAAAATACTACATTCCCTTAATTTTCAATTAAAAATGAGACATAAAGCAACAGAGTACACAAAGTATGTTTCTAAGATGATTCATTATCTGATCTAAAGTATTAAAGTATTAGCAAGGATGTATGTTTCCATTGAATTACTTAATAATGTATTCCTACAGTACAGCCGAGAGATGCACACACATCGATGGTTATCATCAAAATATAAATATGAGCACATCCACATACATCCCTCCGTTTATACTGCCCTCTGCTGTCAACCTAATGAGCAAGTCCTGATGTACATTTCTCAGAGATGGTTTAACAATTCCGTGTCCAAGATACTGCTTTTTTATCAATTTTAACAAAGATATTTACAAATAAGTTATTTCACTAGCTCTACTTTTTATCATACATAGTCACCTCAGAACATCTAAATAGCCTAGATGTTGCAAAATAAAGAATGAACCTTGGCTATAATAAAGATAGATACTTTACAAAAATACACATATAGACCTACGTTTATAACCTAAAACTGTCTTCTAGATACGGAGATACTAGCCAAGAGCCCTTCCCTTCACTCTTCCTCTTACCCCTCCTCCAGCACATCAGCCAGCGACTAAGTACAGGACTATATCTAGCTCTAAGAGGTGGATTAACATAGACAGTCCCAGAAGACACAGCCCTTCCTAAAAACCAACAAAAGGACATTTATTAAGGGGTTATTTTACTACCTCTACTTTTAATATACTTTGGGCATTAGGACTTGCTTATTCTTTACTACATAGCAATATTAACTAAAATGCACAAATAGAACAGTGGTTAGACAATCTGAACTTGTCTAAAGACTCATGGGCACAGAACCCTTCTCTCTGTACTTCCTCCCCTGTCCCCTCTCCTCTTCCCCACTACCCAGTGAACAGTTTACTCTCCAAGACTCAAGTTTAATAATTCCACTCCCCAAATACAACCATTCCTATGAATTAACAGAAAAAAATACTTAAAAGGTGTTACTTTAACTCACTACTTTCAACTGAATGTTATGCACTTTTACGCATCTAGAAAGACTAGATATGTGAAATAAGGATTTTAGTTTATCCACTATACATACATGTAGTAGCATTGAATGAGCTACACACGAAGGCTATAATCTCAAAGTGTTTTCTAAACAGGAACACTCTGGCCTAGAACCCTTCCCCTTCTCATCTCTGTCAACCCCGTGGACAAGTGTAATAAGCATCTGTAATGCTTAGAGAGGATTTTAACAATTTCACTTCTTCCAGTTGTTTTCAGAAGTCTTTCCTATGAATCTTAACACAAAGTGTGCACTGTGTATTTATTTGCTATTTTTGTCATACACTGGCCAGCTCTTTAACATCTAGGAAGACTAGATGTTGTAAATTTGGACGTTTGTCCTTTATGTACACTGTATACACAGCTAAGTAAAACAAAATGCAGAGACATATAGGACAATGGTTAATCTTGCCTAACTAAAAACATACTGGTATAAAGCCCTTTGCACCTTTGTTTTTTCTCCCTGAACCAGCACAAATAAAATAATGTGTACTGCTCACAGAGGTGGTTTGATCATTTTGATCTTTCCATTTCTAGAAGACAATATTTCACATGAATTTTAACAAAAAGACTTATCTACGAAATGTGCGGTTTCACTACCTCTACTTTTAACATACTTTGTGCACTTCTAAACATCTAGAGAAACTAGATGTTTTAAATAAGGACTTAAGTGTATCCACTGTATACACGGTAGTGTTGAATAAACTACACATGTAACAATGGTTATATCTGAAAGTGTCTTCTACCTAGGAACATTCTAGTCTAGAACCCTTCATTTCTCCCAATTCCTCCTTTCTGCCATCCATCCAACAGTGGGCGAGTACAGGCACGTGTGTCACTTAGATGTGATTTACAATTTCACTTCCAAAGGTACTTTTCAGAAGACGGCCTCCCAATGAATTTTTTTTTTTTTGCGGTACGCGAGCCTCTCACTGCTGTGGCCTCTCCCGTTGCGGAGCACAGGCTCCGGACGCGCAGGTTCAGCGGCCATGGCTCACGGGCCTAGCCGCTCTGCAGCATGTGGGATCTTCCCGGACCAGGGCACGAACCCATGTCCCCTGCATCGGCAGGCAGACTCTCAGCCACTGCGCCACCAGGGAAGCCCCCTTCCGATGAAGTTTAACACAAAGTGTACAAAATGTGTTAGTTTACTGACTCTACTTTTGTCATACATTGGCAACTTTTTTAATATCTAGAGACTAGATATTATAAAATTGGGACCCATTTGTCCAGTATATATGTAATATATAAAGTTAAACAAAATGCATGTAACATATAGAGCAATGGATAAGTTGAAATGTTCTAGTACACACTAGCAAAACATCTTTTGCAGTCTTCCCTCCCACCTCCCTCAACCCAATGAACAAGCACAGAGTATATTGTTCAGAGAGGAGGTTTAACAATTTCATTTCCAAAGATAGTATTTCCCGTCAGTTTTTACAAGCTATTTACAAGAAGCATTATTCCACTACTTCTACCTTTAAATACATCAAGTATTTCTAAATTTCTAGAAAGACTAGATATTTCATATAAAGAACTTACTTGTCCACTAGGTAGGTATTTATTTCTTAGAACAGTGGCTGACTTGTATTAAGCAGTCACTTTCTGAGTTGTCACTTTTTTATTATATATCAACCTGTATGTTCAAACTACAAGCCTTTTGGGGGCAGAAGCTGTCTTATTCACCTTTGTGCTGGCCACAAAGTAAATGAAAAAATAGATATTTGTAAGACTGAGTTGAAAGGGATGCCACGGCATTAAAGTTCAGGCTTTAGTTAGTTGATCGGGTGGTATTTCCTATTATGCATCAGAACCGTTCATTCATTCAACAAATACTTATGGATAGCCTACTCTGTGCCAGGCACACTGCTAGGAGCTAGAGATGAGATGGTGAGCAAAGAACCAAGGTTCATGCATTTGTGAATTTTATAGATGGTGGTTAAGAAAGATACTAAACAAATAATCATGCAGATAGATATATAATTCAAACTGTCTAGTGCTATGAAGGGGTGGTATGTGGCGTTTCTTGTGCTTATCATCGGGGGGAGGTTGACTTGATTTAGGAGGTTATGAATGGCTTCCCTGAGGAATTGATACATGTTCTGAGATGGGATGGATGATCAAGTTGGTGGTAGAGAGAACCTGGTAAGCATGGGGGAAAGATGCCAGTGTGTCTGGGACAGAGAGAGCAAGGGAGAACATGGTAGGAGATGGCACAGTAGAGGTAGGTCTTTGTAGAGTAGGAGTATGTTTTGTATTGTGAGAATAATGGGAAACCATTTTAAGTACTGGGTGTTATCGGTTTTGCACTTAAAAAAAAAACTAATTCTCTGCCTGCAATGTGAAGAGCAGATGGATAGGCCTAGAAAGGATCTAAATTGATATCTTAGGTTGATGATGAGATGTTTCCATTAGTTTGATGATGATTAAGTAACGTTAGGAAGATGGAGAGACTTGGATGGATTTGAAAAAACAAAGAGATGGTATCACATACATGATAGTCCTTCCTGGAGCTCATGTCCAAGGAAAGCCTTAAAAAACATACAAAGTAGCAAAGTAGCCAGCTGCCCAGCATTTTTACTCAAATTTTGTACTTTATGATTTTTTTAACTTACCTTTTTATTTTTACTTAAATATGTACTTAAATTGTACTTAAGATCCCAGCATTATAGATTTTTTTCCTTTGGAATACATCGTCTCTAAAATTCTATTCAGAGAATAAAATGAAGCTTCCCTTTTAAAAACATATGCACTACTGGGAAGGAAATACATTAAATTATTTTAATTTTTGTTTATTAAGACCTCAATTTCTAAGATTTTGGGGAGTTTGTGGAAAATAGATGTAAGAAAGCACTTTAGAAATGAGAGATTACATGGCACTTTTTGGCAAGGTCAAGGCAAGTGGGCTGAGAAAAGGATAGCATGTGGTTACTAAGGCTAAAAGGAACAGGAATGAAGAGGAAGATGAAGACGGGCATATATGAAAGGACTTCTCTTTCTTTCTCTCTCTGTGTGTGTATGTATGTGTATATGTATATATATCTGTATATATACACACATATATATGAAAGGATATATATGTATATAGGATACATATATGATGAAGAAGGCATATGTATGTGTGTATATATATATATATATATATACACACATATATATATAAAAGAGATGGAAATAATCTTACCTTTTCACAATTTTTTTCTAGAGTAGTAATATATTTAGTACTTATGATTTGCAACTTTTATTTCTTTTATATTCTTTGAAATATTGAACTGTACTGCTAAGTTATACATGTAGTGACCAAAATTTAATCCAGTTATTTTCTGAATGGAGGAACAAGCTTGTTACATTTTAAAGTAATGCTCTTTTCTGCATTAATTCGCTTGTGTAGGTGCTAATTGACCTATGAAATGATATCCTTTTACTACAGGGGAGAGACATAAGCTTTCATCATTTTCCTGTGCTGTTGTATTTGTTTGGACAGAGGCTAGGAATGATATAATAAAACTGTTAAAAATAACAATACGAAAGTGACTATTACTGTACAAAATTTAAAAGTGGAAGTCGTATAAAATGTGAATATCATTACGAAAAATAAGTTCAACTACCTCTTATTTTCCTAGTCTATTTCCCAAGACACTTAGATATTAAGCGATATAAGAAGGGTGCTTATTAAGATATAAGTATGTATAGTAATATATGTGAAGATACTTTTTCTGAAGGGTTAAAGTCTATCATATATGAAGAAAAGATATTTTTTATTACCTCAAAAGGAAATCCTATGGGTCATACCTTTGTGGGGATTTTTTTGTTTTGTTTTTGTTTAATGTCTGCTTGGCATTTTCTGCTTGTGGATAAGTTTGAATGTACTTATTTTATGCTTTTTTCTTGACTCAGTGTGGGAGATGACATTTAGATGTAAGTGATAAAAATGACATTGAATTGCTTGTGATTTTAAATGTAAAATTCCACTATTCATAAATCTCTAGACTGAGTTATGGTAGATAGATACATTTTAACATCAGTCCTCATTTTAAGAATTTTTGGTTGTAGTAAATCCAGGTGAGACTGTTTGAGACACATATATACATAAAGAGATTTTTAGATGTGGGAAATATTCTTTTTTATAGTAATGTGACTATTGAAATCGTGGGGGTTGTGTAGATGCAGAGATAATAATAGTATAGTGAGAAAGTGTACTTGTCAGAGGGGAAATCTCACTGAGGCTAGACTAGCTAAATGAAAGTGTGGTTTGCTATTTCTATGAAATTCTTAGAATGAAATTTTTACTACCACCTTTGTTTTTATATCTGTTCATGGTTTTGTAGGGAAACAGAATTAGGGTAACAAACTAATTTCTCTGTCACTTGAATGAGTGTCAATATATTGACTGATGTCTTGATATAAAGTACTCAGTGTATGTATAACTGAATCACTATGCTGTACGCATGAAACTAACACAACATTGTTAATCAACTATGCTACAATATAAAATTAAAAAAATTAATCAAAAAAATACTCAGGAAGCCCTTGACTGAATTGTGAACTGGACAAAGTTTGTCCTTTTTTCCTGAATTAGTTCCCCAAAGCTCTTCTCCTATTCCTAACATCCTAGCTATTCCTAGCTATTCTTTATCTGCCTCATAAACTTCAACTCTCAATTACCTGATAAGCATCTCAAAAGCAGTGGGATATAAGAAAATAACACATAGATTGGTGTGAATTATTGTCAGTGTTCTAGTTCCAGAGTTGGTTGTTCAGTTCATGGAAGTTCAGTATAAAATACAGAAAAAAAGAAAAGTTGATCATGCATGGCCCATGGTGATTAATCCAATTCTATGAACTAAAGTCTATCTAACAATATTTTTCATTTTTAGATGATAAGGCTACAGTACTTTCCAGAGTTATTTGCATTTTAATGGAGAACTGAATTTACTTCAAAGAATCCATCTCTTAGTCATTTAAAACTCAGTATCAGATTGTCCTGTTATTTCCAGTTCTAGAGATTTTGATTCTCCCGTATCTCATATCTGCTCACATTCTTTTTACGGAGGATTACTTCTTCATATTCACAAGAAAAATATATGTGTTTGTATGTCGGTAGTTGGGGAAAGGAGCTGTCCTTATCATCTTAGGTCATCATGTTGCCACAGATTCCTGAAGGCATTGCTAATAGTTAAACTTCAGAGTAACAAGCCTTGGGCAATGTGATGGGAGGGGCATTCTTTGGAGCATCACATGGTCTTCCCACTCCATCTGCTTCTAAGGTAGATCCTGATTATACTTATTTGAAAATATTGTTAGTGTGTTTGGGAGCCTTCGGAACTATATCCTGTAACAAGAGTTGAGGCAATTTTCTAAGTAGTACATTCAGAGTGTTGCATTAATTTAATAATACTAGCTTTAGAAGCATTACTTTCTTGGATCTTTCACAAGTATTCTTTTGGAAGATTGACTTTTAATTAAAATCTAATTGATCACCAAATTATGTTGATCCCAGTTCAAAAAGAGATCTTAAATTTATTGACATCTGCCAGTTTTCACTGCCACTGTCCTGATCCAATCACATCATTTCCGCCGGAGAAAACCACCACATTGGCCTCCTACCTGGTCTGGGTGCTTGCAGTTTGGCTCTTCTTCTCGACAAGCCCCCTATCTGATGCTTTTACAGCAGAAACACATTACAAGTGCCAAACTCTAAGCCTTAGGAACTTTTGTAATGGACTCAGGTTCCAGAAGCTTCACTTATTGGGGACTTATGTTATCTTTTCTTGATTCAAAAACAATAAATTACAACTGATTTCCATATAAAGACAGATGACACTTTTGTGTCAGTTTTGTCTTTATACTGTACACTATAATTAGTCAGACCAAAATAACTTTAATTATACTAGCTAGATACAATTTTAAAATTGGTCTCAGCTGGTATACAAGAATAATACATAATTGAGACCTTAAAATTATGTCATGTCTACTGCACCCTAGGAAAAAAAAATTTTAAAAACCTATATTTAGATTATACTGAGAAAGGTGTTATTTCTTTAGGGGAAGCAGTTAGTATGAATTTGATTTTTTTTCTACTCGTTTACCTATATTCTGAAATTTCCACACTTCTTCCTTTTTAATATTAATATCCAAATAAATTGACCATCCATGTAATAACTTTCTTCACAGAGAAGGACTGTGTAAAGATATTATTCTGTGATATAGTTCAGTATAACAATTATTTTTTTATCGTGTGGTAGAAAGGTATAATTTTTATTCTGATTCAACCAATTCTATGGAATAGATGGTCCCGTAAATGCAATTTTTTGTTTTGATTTGTTTTCTGTCTAATGTAATAAACAAAATAAGGAAGAAACTTTTGCAGTAAGAACTTAGTTGTATAAACCTTGTAATGACTCTATCCTGTATCAAGTAGATGTTGTCTTCAGATTCCCTTTATCTCTTCAATTCTAATAAGCTCTATTGACTATCTAAAGTAAATTTACTGGAAAAACAATATGGTGACACACACACACACTGATATACTAGAACCAGTCCCCTCTTGCCAACTTAAGGACATCTCTCCAGGCACCTTGTCTTCTTTCAACATAAACTTTTCTCTCACTATTAGGTCATTCATGTCAGTGGAAAATTTTACTGTAATTTTTCTCATCTCATAAATCCCAATCTTAAGTCCATATTTCACTCCACATATCATACCATCTCTCTGTTTCTCTTTACAACAAAACTACTTGAGATAGTTATTTATACTTTCTGCATCCAAGTCTTCTCCTCTTATTATTTCTCACCTTACAAAAAATTGTATTCAGATTTATTGATTAGCACCATGTAGTGTACAAAATCTGTTTTATTCTTTTATGATTTCTTGAACCAGTGAGTTTTATATAATTTTTCCATTTAATATTATTAAAACCTTCTTGCTTTCTATCATCTTAAAAACATGGCTATTAAATAGTCTCCCTTTTTAAAATTCCCAATGAAAAGATACTTAAATGTAACATTTCACTTTTTAAAAAAATCATGGGGTATTTTGTACCTACCTTTGTGACATGATAATTACCATTTTATCTTGGAGGGACTGTATTCACTAGCAAGAAAGATAGTTTATTAGCAATGCTCTCTGGTACGGTCTTACTGCAGGGTGCTATGACTTGAAACACATACCAGTGTTTTCGCTATCATAAAGTTGCAATGCTTCTCTTCTTGAACCTACTCTACCAGGCTTCCTTCCATCCTCACCTCTCTCCACTTAATCTACTCTTGCTCAGGTCACCACTGATCTCCATGTTGTTTTTTCCAGTGGCTGATCCTCAGTCCTGATCCGACAGAGACAATCACTTTATTCTTCTTGAAACAACATCTCCGCTTGGTTTCTAAGACTCTTTCAGGACACCATATTCCTCTAGTTTCCTTCCTACCTCATTGGTCATTCCTGCTCAGTCTCACTGACTGGTTACTTTTAATATTCCATAATTATAAATGCTTGAGTATTCTAGAGCTAAGATCTTGACCTCTTCATATCCATTTACATGTTGTTACTTCCAGACTTCTCCCATAAACTCCAGACTTTTATATTCAGATGCCTATTGGACATCTCTACTTAGATGTCTAACAGGCAACTTAAATTTACTGTGTCCAAAGCTGAACTTCTGACCTCTCACTCCATCTCCAAACCTTCTTTTTCCCACAGGCTTTCTCATATCAGGAAGTGGAAGATCTATCCATCCAGTTGCTCAGACCAAAAAATATTTGAGTTACCTTGATCCTTCTCTTCCTACCTCACCCCAAATCAAATCTGTCAGCAAAGCACGTAAGATCTACCTCTACAATATATCCAGAATTGAATCATTGCTCACTAACTCCACTACTACCTTTCTGGTCTACACACCACCATTTCTAGCCTGGAATATATATACCATACAATAGCCTCTTAACTGGTCTGCTTGATTCTGTGCCCTTCCTGCTTCCCCACCACTTTCTTTTCTCAACTCAATAGTCAGAATGATCATATTAATTTAGATCAGTTTAGTTCTCTACCCCAAACTTTCAGTACATATTCTTTTCCTTCACTGTACAAGCCAAAGTCCACATGATGGCTTACGAAGCCCTACCCAAACTGGCTTCTTTTCACCTTTCTGACCTTACCTCTTACCAATCTCCCCATTACTTACTTCACAGAAGCCGCACTGACCTTAACATGTCACGCAAACTCCTAACTCAAGGACCCTGTCTTGCTATTCCTGTTGCCTAGAACACTCTTCTTCCAGATCATACCCTTCCTCGTGAGTCACACCCTTACCTCCTTTGCACCTTTGCTTATGCATCACCTTCTCAGTGAGGCCAACCCTACCACCTACCATATGACTGAATATGTATTTACTTGCTTATGTGGTCATGGTGTATCTCCACATTGGAATATAAGCTCCAGGAGGAGAGGGACTTTAGACTAGTTTTCTCCCTGCTGATTTTCAAATGCCTAGAACAGTGCCTGGCTGGGTTATAACAATGCTTATTAAATGAATGAATGAATGAAACACAATGCAAATGTTCTCCATCTTCACCCTGTAATTTTATTCATTCTTCAAATCTTATTTTATACTTTACATCATTTGGGAAGGCTTTATTTCCCCGCCTGCCCCCATGTCAAGAGTGAATTAGCTGCGCCTCTTAGCTGCAGTCATTGCATCCTATACTAAGCCATATTTTTGCACCTTATCACCCTGCCTATTTTCATATGTGCCGTCATGGAGGGCAAGTACCAAGTGTTTACCACTACACATTCAGTAACTGTATCCTAATACGTGTTCAATAATTATTTGTTGAATAAATGAATCACATATATATTCTCTATTGGGATTCTACCAGTGTCACAGAAATAGTATTTGTTGTATATCTAATAATTATCTTTATTGTATGCTAAGATTTGTTTGATGCTTTCAAACTTCTTCTTAAATGAATAGTACATGGGTACCTTTTGAATTAAATTTTAAAACATACTGTTGGCAACCTTGACAACTTGACTATTCATTAGTAAATGTTTTAAATAATACCCTTATTACTCTTTGATTAATTTTTAGACCATATTTTCTCTCTTGGGGAATTGTGTTGATTTATTGCCCATTATCAGATTGAAATCCTAGATAAAATCCAAGTTCAGTGTCTTCAATAATCTTTATTAGTGTTAGGATCTGTTTTAATTTTATTTTATTTTTAAAATTTTATTGGAGTGTAGTTGATTTACAATGTGGTGTTAGTTTCAGGTGTACAGCAAAGTGATTCAGTTATACATATACATATGTTCATTCTTCTTCAGATTCTTTCCTCATATAGGTTATCACAGAATATAAAGTTCCCTGTGCTATACAGCAGGTCCTTTTTGGTTATCTATCTTATATATAGCAGTGTGTGTATATTAATCCCAAGATCCTGATTTATCCCCCCGCCACGTTTCCCTTTTGTAAGGGTAAAAACCATAAGTTTGTTTTTGATATCTGTAAGTCTGTTTCTGTTTTGTAAATAAGTTCGTTTGTATCATTTTTAAAATTAGATTCCACATATGAGTGACATCATATGATATTTATCTTTCTCTGTCTGACTAACTCCACTGAGTATGATAACTTCTAGGTCCATCCGTGTTGCTGCAGATGGCATTATTTCATTCATTTTTATGGCTGAGTAGTATTCCATTATATATATATACCACATCTTCTTTATCCATTCCTCTGTTAATGGACATTTAGGTTGCTTCCATGTCTTGGCTATTGTAAATAGTGCTGCAGTGAACACTAGGGTGCATGTCCCTTTTCGAATTACAGTTTTCTCTGGATATATGCCTAGGAGTGGGATTGCTGGATCACATGGTAGTTCTATTTTTAGTTTTTTAAGGAACTTCCATACTGTTCTTCTTAGTGGCTGTACCAATTTACATTCCCACCAACAGTGTAGGAGGGTTCCCTTTTCTCCACATCCTTTCCAGCATTTATTGTTTGTAGACTTTTTGATGATGGTCATTTTGACTGGTGTGAGGTGATAACTCAATGTAGTTTTGATTTGCATTCCTGTGATGCTGAGAATCTTTTCATGTGCTTTTTGGCCATCTGTATGTCTTTTTTGGAGAAATGTCTATTTAGATCTTCTGCTCATTTTTTTAAATTGGGTTATTTGTTTTTTTGATAGAGCTTCACAAGCTGTTTGTATATTTTGGAGATTAATCCCTTGTTGGTGCCTTCATTTGCAAACATTTTCTCCCATTCTGTGGATTGTCTTTTCGTTTTGTTTAGGGTTTCCTTTGCTGTATATGATCTGTATTTTAACATCTTGCTTCTCTTTGAAGGAAGGAAAGAGGTCAAGTAAGTTGCTTTAGATGAATCTAACTTCTTATAACAGTTCCTTAAAAGCTAACTGGCTTCATTTAGAACTTAGGTGTAATAATGAAAACCAAATGTTGACTATACTTTTGGTAAAGTTTAAAACAAAGTAAGAATTAATTTTTATTTTATTCCTGACACCATATACAACAGAATATCATTTTAACAAAGTCCAGTTGTTTCACATTTTCAGATATTTTAAAAGTCTCATAAAGTCTCCAAATAGACCACCACACATTGCATAAATTTGTTGGAACGTTGATGGCCTGGAATAGCAATGTCAGTCCTGCAGTCAGCACCATATGTATTGTTCAGAGATTAAACTTTATAATACATTATCAAGATATTAAACATTTTGAAGCAACATGGGTATTTGGGAAAAAATTTTAGAAGGCGTCTTCATGTCTAGTCTTATTCCTTATTTAAGGAGGAGTAAAAATATATATGTTAGAAGACCATCATAAAATTGTTAAAATAAACTTGATTTGTAAATGCTTATAGTCACTTGGCTGTCTGAAAAATGTGTATAAATAAAGCTATCAGTTCTAGATTATGTTGGGTACAGGAAATGTCATTTTACAATTTTATTCTAATTAATTATGTGATACACATGAAAAAATTAACCTAAGTGTAATCATTTTAAGAAGGTATTATATGCAAGTTATATCCGTTTTAAGAGTTAAGCTCAACAGTCCTTTATTAAAAATAAATAACTGTGAATCAACCTATAAACATTAAATGAAATCATTTGTAGCTGATAGTATTTTAAGTATATTCCACTTTTCTTAACCAGAATTTTTGTGGATCTTGGTCCATCTGCTATTCAGTATGCTGGGGAAGTCTTTATTCATTTCTCCAGAGAAGGGAATACTCAGAAAAAAGTTGAGAATAAAGGGAAAAGCAAGAGAATGTCTTCCTTCAGGAGGATATAGGAATGGGGCTGGGGAGAAATTCAAAGGAGAATTGATCAAGGCTTATCTCAGTCTGGGGGATCCTTGAGAAAAGAGTCATGTACCCTGATTGCCTCCCTCTAATAGTCGAGCCCCAGGTGAAGATCAATAGAGGTCTCAACTGAGATCCCAGAGCAGAGGAGACCTAGACCTTACCCTTATGGAAGGGGCTGGGACCTGGAGACCTGGCAAGTAGAGATGGCTACATAACACGTCTAGGCAGACTGCCCTGAGGTTAACCCATAGTTTTCCCATGGACCACCATGCTCTGCAGTGACTAAAAATCCTCAGGCACCCAAAAGGGTTATGAAAATAAAGGAGAGAGTTTCTGGATAAGATCCTATGAATGAGAATTAGGTTTGACAGAACTGTAACCTCAATAGACTGACTTCCAAGGACCAGACCACAGATTAGGTAAGATTCAGAACGTGTGAGCCTGGGCAGGTGTCACCAAGGAACACTCCCAGCCCTATGTTTTAATACTACATTAGACCCTTGGCATGTAGACTCAATCCTAAGCAAAAATAGCTGGAGTTTGGGTGAGTTCAGAAATTAAATTTTTATAGAAAAATAAAGGTTTTGTTTTCCCTTACAACTGAATATGTGGGTAGAGCTTCATACCTACTTCAAACATCTCTTTTTTCAAATATATTGAAAGTTTTAACTAATACGTGTCCTTAACTCAGTAGACAACCACAGTTCATATGATGACAGTGGAGAATTGCTTCCTTAGCTACATTTCAGGGGCCATTTGGCTGGTATATGGAGCTCTTTATACAGCTCTGATTGGCAAAAATATCTTCTACAGGAACTGTAGAATAGGGGTTGCCCTGACCTTGGGAATATTTGAGATCTATACAAGAGGAGAATCCAGATACTCTCCATCATATATACAAAAGCACCGTGGGTAAATAAGTTCCTATCTGTTGTGCTTAAGAATAAGTAAATAAAAACCACCCTCAGAGATTTTCAGGTTTTCAGATCCAACACTGAGAAATTTCCAAGTTCATGGTGAATTGCCTCCTCTCCTCGGTGTTCATAGATTTTCTCTGGAACACAGCTCTCCAGACACCAGAACAGGCCAAATGACAAGTTGCCAACAGAGCAATATGGGAAACGGTTGAGATTACATTTTAGACAGAGAACCACAAACTTCTAGAACTGGAGGTCAGCTCTAGAAGTTTAGCCTTTCTTGACTGTAATCTGGAAGATAACTTCCTGCCCCCAGGTGTTTCCATGATGATCTTGGTGACTAATGAAGGGAATGAGGGAAGATGTTTAAACCACAGGATATGGTATGGTTGGAATTATCGCTTATATAAATTAAATAATAAACACGTTTGCTCATGTACTCTAAATATGTGAAATTATGTAATTTTTGTTTTAAATAACTTATAAAAAGTAAAAGCATGGCACCCTTTATTTTTATTAGTCTATAGCATGCTAAAATATATTGTTAAATCTTGAATTTATGTGAAAGCATTTTAGAACAAGCTTGAGTAGAGGAGGCGGAATTAAATGTGAGTATTTATAGACAGTAGTACTCTGCACACAGAGGAAACAAAAAAGTTTTTTTTAATTTATTTGTTTGATTTATTTATTTTTGGCTGCATTGGATCTTCGTTGCTGTGCACGGACTTTCTCTAGTTGCAGCGACCGGGGGCTACTCTTCGTTGTGGTGCACGGGCTTCTCATTGCGGTGGCTTGTCTTGTTGCAGAACATGGGCTCTAGGTGCGCAGGCTTCAATAGTTGCAGCACATGGGCTTCAGTAGTTGCAGCATGTGGGCTCAGTAGTTGTGGCACATGGGCTCAGTAATTGTGGCTCACATGCTATAGAGTGAGTGTAGGCTCGGTAGTTGTGGTGCATGGGCTTAGTTGCTCCGCAGCATGTGGGATCTTCCCGGACCAGGGGTCGAACCCGTTTCCCCTGCATTGGCAGATAGACTTTTTTTTTTTTAATAAATTTATTTATTTTTGGCTCTGTTGTAGTTTCTGTGCAAGGGCTTTCTCTAGTTGTGGTGAGCGGGAGCCACTCTTCATCGTGGTGCACGGGCCTCTCACTGTCACGGCCTCTTTTGTTGCCGAGCACAGGCTCCAGACACGCAGGCTCAGTAGCTGTGGCTCATGGGCCCAGTTGCTCCGCGGCATGTGAGATCTTCCCAGACCACGGCTCGAACCCGTGTCCCCTGCATTGGCAGGCGGATTCTCAACCACTGCTGCCACCAGCAAAGCCTGGCAGTTGGACTCTTAACCACTGTGCCACCAGGGAAGCCCGGAAACAAATTTTAAGATGTATTTGCTTTCACATGAAGTAGGCTTTTACTTAAAATGAAATGAAAGCTGAGTAAACACCAAATCTTTTGTTATGTGTGAATAAACACGTGTGAATGTGGCTTGTAGTCAAAAATATATTGTTATATACACTCATAGCAGTTTTCCTTAGTCAAACCTTCAATCTTGACCTTTAAGTGTGAACATTGGAACTCTATATTGTGATCTTATAAAGTTGCCTATTTCTGAAAAAAATAGTAACTAGCAACAGAATTTATTAGGCCATATACATTAGGGATACATAATTATTCTTTCTTCACATAGAATTGACTATTACCGATGTTAGAATTAACTAATCAGCAACAGAAAATCACCATACATTTTGAAGATTGAACATTTTGTTTCATTGAGGTGAGTAATGATAAAGTTACCTAGAAAAATCATGGATTTATCACAAAACTGATTCCCTGATCATCCTCTGTCCTCTGACTTATCCTGCTTCCCTCACTGCTTTTCTCCTCTGAGCAGTCCCTTAACAGTACAAAAGTACCCGAATACCTGACTCAGGCTTTGCTGCTAGGTACCTCTGTCTGAGTCAATCACTAATTAGGAGAGGGACCATTTATTACTCATCTCTGCATCTCCACCACCTTGCACCGTTCTTGACACATTATAGGTGTTCTATAATGTTTGAATGAAAGGCCTTTCTAGGATGGTTTATTTTAGTGGTAAATTTCTTTCAATTTAGTATTGTCCGAGACATAATTGTAGAGGATATAAATTAATCTTCCTTCATAGATATATACTTCCCTCTAACTTCCTGGTGTGGTCTTTCCAGTCTTTCCAGAAGATTAATATAAATTAATCTTCCTTCATAGATATATACTTCCCTCTAACTTCCTGGTGTGGTCTTTCCAGTAAGGCCCCCCGCTCTAGACCATCTCTGACTCCAATCTCAGACTTCTAAAATGTTTATTTCTTTGATGGCCTATTTTAAACTCAGTTTCTTTGGAAAGGTTTTGAATTCATAGCATATTAGAATGAGAGAAGCCTTACAGAATATCCAGAAAGGAAATTGTAAAAGAAAAAATCTCGGATGTTCAGGAAGCAAGAAGAAAAGAAACAATGAAAAAATCAGAAGTGTGGTTACATATAATGGGCTATCCTTTTTCTCCTGTGCTTTATAAATCCTATTCTGATGATCATAACAAAGTTATGAATTATCAGATGTAACCATCTGGTACACAAGACAATGATATTTAAAGATGAGGAAAGTAAAGTGACTTAAATGGAAGTGAAGTGTCCACACTTAAATAGTAGTGGTAAAAATGATGATACCAGTAAAGTATTATAAGTCACATGTGTATACTGTAATTCTCTGAGCAACACTATGAAAACTACGCAAAGAGATACAGTCAAAAACACTATAAATCAATCAAGCTGGAATCCTAAAAAATATTCAGTTACCCCAGAGAAAGGCAAGAAAAGAGAAACAGAAGAATGAGTTCCAGGAGAAAGAAACAGAAAAAAAATTTAATAAAAAGGGAAGACTTAAGTTCTAGAGCATTGACACCTCAATGATACCAATCAAAATATACCAATCAAATTGGCAGAGTGGCTTAAAAAAATAACACAACCATGTGCTGTTTCAAATTCAATGACATAGTTAGGTTGAAAGTAAAAGAGAGAAAAATGTATACATGAAAATATTAACTTAAAAAATTCAGGATTGCAGTGGTTGAGAGCCCGCCTGCCAATGCAGGGTACATGGGTTCAAGCCCTGGTCCGGGAAGATCCCGCATGCCGCAGAGCAGCTGGGCCTGTGCACCACAGCTGCTGAGCCTGCGCTCTGGAGTATGAGACACAACTACTGAGGCTGCCTGCTACAATTACTGAAGCCCACGTGCCTACAGCCTGTGCTCCGCAACAAGAAAAGCCACCTTAATGAGAAGCCCGTGCACCGCAACAAAGAGTAGCCCCCACTTGCTGTAACTAGAGAAAGCCTGTGAGCAGCAACGAAGACCCATAGAAGGTAACTGGGTAAATTTGATTTCATCCAAATTTAAGACTTTTGCTATGTGAAAGTCTATGTCAAAAGGATGAAAAAAGCTACAGATTGGGAGGAAATATTTGCAGGCTATTTATCAACAGAAGACTAAAATGTAGAGTATATAAGGAGCTCTCAAAACTCAACAGTAAAATATAGTCTAAACAGAAAATGGAAAATCAACATGAAGAGGCATTTCAATGAAAAGGATATACAGATGGCTAATAAGCACATGGAAATATGTTCAGCATCAAAGAAACACAAATTAAAACCTCCGTGAGTTGTTACTGCACAGCTATCAGAAGGGCAAAAGTGAAAAAAAAAATAGTGATGATACCAAGTGCTCGAGAGGATGTGGAGAAACTAGGTCTGTCACTGGTGGGAATGTAAAATGGTACAGCCTCTTTGGAAAACAAATTGGCAGTTTCTTATAAAGATAGACATGCAATTGCCGTATGATCCAGTAATTATACTCCTAGGCATTTATCCCAGAGAAATGAAAACGTATGGTCACTTAAACTTCTGTACAATGTTCATAGCAGCTTTCTTTGGAACAGCCGAAAGCTGAAATGACCCCCAATGCCCTTCAACAGATAAATGGTTAAACAAACTGTGGTACATATATATTGTGGACTACTACTCAGCAATAAAAAGAAAGGACCTGATTCGTACAACAAATTGGGTGAATCTCCAGGGAATTATGCTGAGTGAAAAACAGCCAAGCAGAGCTTCCCTGGTGGTGCAGTGGTTGAGAATCTGCCTGCCGATGCAGGGGACATGGGTTCGTGCCCCAGTCCGAGAAAATCCCACACGCCACAGAGCGGCTAGGCCCGTGAGCCATGGCTGCGGAGCCTGTGCTCCACAACAGGAGAGGCCACAACAGTGAGAGGCCCGCGTACTGCAAAAAAAAAAAAAAAAAAAAAACAAAAAACAACCAATCACCAAAAGTTACATACCTTGATTCCATTTATAGAGCATTTAAAAAAATTTAAGTGTAGTTGATGTGCAATGTTGTGTTACAGATGTATGATATAGTGATTCAAAATTTTAAAGGTTATATTCCATTTATAGTTTTTATAAACTATTGGCTATATTCTCTGTGTTATACAATATATCCTTGTAGTTTATTATATACATAATAGTTTGTACTTCTTAATCCCCTACCCCTATATTGCCCCTCTCCCCTGCGCTCTTGCCACTGGTAACCAATAGCTTGTTCTTTGTATCTGTAAGTCTGCTTCTTTTTTGTTATAGTTACTAGTTTGTTGTATTTTTTAGATTTCACATATAAGTGATATCATAGAGTTTTTGTTTTTCTCTGTCTGACTTATTTCACTTAGCATAATACCCTCCAAGTTATAGCATTTTTTAAATGACAAAATTTTAGAAATGTAGGACAGATTAGTGGATATCAGAGGTTAGGAAAAGGAAGGTTGGAGGTGGGAGGGAGATGAATGTGGTTACAAAAGGGCAACAGGAGGGATTCTTATGGTGATGGAACTCAGTATCTTGGCTAGGTGGTACATACAGGAAGCTACACATATTATAAAATTGTATACTACCAAATCCATGCACACATACCTGAGTATAAATAAAATGGGGAAATTGAATAATATTAGTGGATTGTATCAATGTTGATATTCTGATTAGGATATTATACTATAATGGTATTATACTACCATGCTACCATTGGGGGAAACTAGAAAACGTATACAAGGGATCTTTCTGTATTATATCTCTTAACTGCATGTGAATCTACAATTTTCTCAAGTGAAAAATCAATAATTAATAAAAAGTTATCTCAATAATAAGTCAGAAGAAATTCAAAGAATGGTAACTTTAATTATAAATTTAAATATTTTTGTTTAAAGTCTTATTCAGTATAAGGGCAGTATTAATGTCTAATTTATGGCCTGTAGAGTTCATTTTTTATTTAGGAACTTTATGTTCACACTTTGTTATAAGATAGTTATTCATGTACAGCCAGTTCTAAGATATAAAATATATTCAAGATGGCAGAGGAGTAAGACGTGGTGATCAGCTTCCTCCTCACAAATACATCAAAAATACATCTACATGTGGGACAACTCCTACAGAACACCTACTGAACGCTGGCAGAAGACCTCAGACTTCCCAAAAGGCAAGAAACTCCCCACATACCTGGGTAGGGCAAAAGAAAAAGAAAAAAAACAGAGACCAAAGAATAGGGACGGGACCTGTACCTCTGGGAGGGAGCTCTGAAGGAGGAAAAGTTTCCACACACTAGGAAGCCCCTTCACTGGCGGAGACGGGGTGGTGGTGGGGAGGGACGCTTCAGAGCCATGGAGGAGAGTGCAGCAACAGGGGTGCGGAGGGCAAAGTGGAGAGATTCCCGCACAGAGGATTGGTGCCAACCAGCACTCACCAGCCCGAGAGTCTTGTCTGCTCACCTGCCAGGGCGGGCTGGGGCTGGGAGCTGAGGCTCGGGCTTCGGTTGGATCACAGGGAGAGGACAGGCGGCATGAACACAGCATGAAGGGGCTAGTGCACCACGGCTAGCCAGGAGGTAGTCCGGGAAAAATTCTGGAGCTGCCGAAGAGGCAAGAGACCATTGTTTCAGGGTGCACGAGGAGAGGGGATTCCTTTCCTGTGTGCCCACAGAAGGCAGAGCACTGCCTACGCAAGTTCCAGAGATGGGTGCGAGCCATGGCTATCAGCTCAGACCCCAGATATGGACATGAAACGCTAACGCTGCTGCAGCAGCCACCAAGAATCCTCTGTGCGATCACAGGTCACTGTCCACACCCCCACTCCCACTCTCTGGGAACTTCTGCAGCCGGCCACTTCGAGGATCCTGTGATCCAGGGACAGCTTCCCCAGGAGAACACATGGTGCACCTCAGGCTGTTGCAATGTCACGCTGGCCTCGGCCGCTGCAGGCTCACCCCGCATTCCAATTATGACTACTGTACCCCTCCCCACCCCAGCCTGAAAGAGCAAGAGTGCCCTAATCAGCTGCTGCTTTAACCCCCTCCTGTCTGAGTGTGGAACAGATGCCTGAGGGCGACCTACACTCACAGGTGGGTCCAAATCCAAAGCTGACCCCAGGAACTGTGCGAACAAAGAAGAGAAAGAGAAATCTCTCCATGCAGCCTCAGGAGCAGTGGATTAAACCCCCACAGTCAACTTGATGTACCCTGCATCTGTGGAACACCTGAATAGACAATGAATCAACCTTGGACTTTGGGAGCAAATATAGACTTGGGGTTTGCTGTCTGTGACTAATTTGTTTTTGATTTTTATGTTTATCTTAGTTTAGTTTTTAGCGCTTGTTATCATTTGTGGATTTGTTTATTGGTTTGGTTGGTCTCTTTGTTTTTTATTATTATTTGTTTAATTTTAGTTATTTATTAAAATTTTTTTCCTGTTTTTTTTTTTTCTTTCTTTCTTTTTTTCTCCCTTTTCTTCTGAGCCATGTGGCTGACAGGATCTTGGTGCTCTGGGCTGGTGTCAGGCCTGAGCCTCCGAGGTGGGAAAGCTGAGTTCAGGACATTGGTCCATCAGAGACCTCCCAGCCCACGTAATATCAGTCAAAGAGAGCTCTCCCAGAGATCTCCAACTCAATGCTAAGACCCAGCTCCACCTAAAGGCCAGCAAGCTCCAGTACTGCATGCCGCATACCAAACAACTAGCAAGACAGGAAAACAAGCCTACCCATTAGTAGAGAGACTGCCTAAAATCATATTAAGTTCACAGACACCCCAAAACACCACCTGACACGGCCCTGCCTACCAGAAAGACAAGGCACAGCCCCACCCACCAGAACACAGGCATCATTTCCCTCTACTAGGAAGCCTACACAAGACACTGAACCATCCTCACCCACTGGGGGCAGACACAAAAAACAGTGGGAACTGTGAATCTGCAGCCTCCAGAAGAGACCCCAAGCACAGTAAGTTAAACAAAATGAGAAGACAGAGAAATATACAGCAGATGAAAGAGCAAGGTAAAAACACACCAGACCAAACAAATGAAGAGGAAATAGGCAATCTACCTGAAAAAGAATTCAGAGTAATGACAGTAAAGATGTTCCAAAATCTTGGAAACGGGATGGAGAAAATACAAGAAATGTTTAACAAGGACCTAGAAGAACCAAAGAGCAAACAAATGATGATGAGCAACACAATAAATGAAATTAAAAATTGTCTACAAGGAATCAATAGCAGAATAACTGAGGCCGAAGAATGGATAAGTGACCTGGAAGATAAAATAGTGGAAATAAGTACTGCAGAGCAGAATAAAGAATAAAGAATGAAAAGAATTGAGGACAGTTTCAGAGACCTCTGGGACAAAATTAAATGCACCAACATTTGAATTATAGGGGTCACAGAAGAAGATGAAAAAATAGAAGGGGTCTGAGAAAATATTTGAAGAGATTATAGTTGAAAACTTCTCTAACATGGGAAAGGAAATAGTCAGTCAACTCCAGGAAGTGCAGAGAGTCTCATACAGGATAAATCCAAGGAGAAACATGCCAAGACACATATTAACCAAACTATCAAAAATTAAATACTAAGAGAAAATATTAAAAGCAGCAAGGGAAAAGTAACAAATAACATACGAGGGAACCCCCAAAGGTTAACAGCTGATCTTTCAGCAGAGACTCTGCAAGCCTAAAGGGAGTGGCAGGATATATTTAAAGTGACGAAAGGGAAAAATCTACAACCAATATTACTCTACCCAGGAAGGATCTCCTTCAGATTTGATGGAGAAATTAAAACCTTTACAGACAAGCAAAAGTTAAGAGAATTCAGCACCACCAAACCAGCTTCACAACAAATTCTAAAGGAATTTCTCTAGGCAGGAAACACAAGGGAAGGAAAAGACCTACAATAACAAACCCAAAACAATTAAGAAAATGGTAATAGGAACATACATATCAATAATTACCTTAAATGTAAACGGATTAAATGCTCCAACCAAAAGCTATAGACTGGCTGAATGGATACAAAAACAAGACCTTTATATGTGCTGTCTACAAGAGACCCACTTCAGACATAGAGACACATACAGACTGAAAGTGACAGGGTGGAAAAAGATATTCCATGCAAATAGAAATCAAAAGAAAGCTGGAGTAGCAATTCTCATATCAAACAAAATAGACTTTATTTTATTTATTTATTTTATTTTTTAAATTTTTTTTTAAAACATCTTTACAAAATAGACTTTAAAATGAAGACTATTACAAGAGACAAAGAAGGACACTTACATAATGATCAAGGAATCAGTCCAAGAAGAAGATATAACAATTGTACATATTTACACACCCAACATAGGAGCACCTCAATACATAAGGCAAATGCTAACAGCCATAAAAGGGAAGCTTGACAGTAACATAATAATAGTAGGGGACTTTAACACCCCACTTTCACCAATGGAGAGATCATCCAAAATGAAAATAAATAAGGAAACACAGGCTTTAAATGACACATTAGACAAGATGAAAAAGAAATGAAGAAAACAGTAGCAAAGATCAATAAAACTAAAACCTGTTTTTTGGAGGTGATAAACAAAATTGATATAACATTAGCCAAACTCATCAATAAAAATAGGGAGAAGACTCAAATCAATAGAATTAGAAATGAAAAAGGAGAAGTAACAACTGACACTGCAGAAATACAAAGGATCATGAGAGATTGCTAAAGGCAACAATATGCCAATAAAATGGACAACCTGGAAGGAATGGGCAAATTCTTAGAAAAGCACAACCTTCTGAGACTGAACCAGGAAGAAATAGAAAATATAAACAGACCAATCACAAGCACTGAAATTCAGACTGTGATTAAAAATCTTCCAACAAACAAAAACCCAGGACCAGATGGCTTCACAGGCGAATTCTATCAAACATTTAGAGAAGAGCTAACACCTATCCTTCTCAAATTCTTCCAAAATATAGCAGAGGGAGGAACACTCCCAAACTCATTCTATGAGGCCACCAGCACCCTTATATCAAAACCAGACAAAGATGTCACCAAAAAAGAAACTACAGGCGAATATCACTGATGAACATAGATGCAAAAATCCTCAACAAAATACTAGGAAACAGAATCCAACAGCACATTAAAAGGATCATACACCATGGTCAAGTGGGGTTTATCTCAGGAAGGTAAGGATTCTTCAACATATGCAAATCAATCAATGTAATACACCATATTAACAAATTGAAGGATAAAAACCATATGATAATCTCAGTAGATGCAGAAAAAGCTTTCGACAGAATTCAACAAACATTTATGATAAAAACTCTCCAGAATGTATGCATAGACGGAACCTACCTCAACATAATAAAAGCCATATATGACAAACCCACAGCCAACATCATTCTCAATGGTGAAAAACTGAAACCATTTCCTCTAAGATCAGGAACAAGAAAAGGTTGCCCCTCTCACCACTCTTATTCAACATAGTTTTGGAAGTCCTAGCCACAGCAATCAGAGAAGAAAAAGAAATAAAGGAAACCCAAATCAGAAAAGAGGAAGTAAAACTGTCACTGTTTGTGGATACATAGAGAATCCTAAAGATGCTACCAGAAAACTACAAGAGTTAATCAATGAATTTGGTAAAGTAACAGGATACAAAATTAATGCACAGATATCTCTTGCATTCCTATACACTAATGATGAAAAATATGAAAGTGAAATTAAGAAAACACTCCCATTTACCATTGCAACATAAAGAATAAAATACCTAGGAATAAACCTACCTAAGGGACAAAAGACCTGTATGCAGAAAATTATAAGACACTGATGAAAGAAATTAAAGATGATACAAATAGTTGGAGAGATATACCATGTTCTTGGATTGGAAGAATCAACATTGTGAAAATGACTCTACTACCCAAAGCAATCTACAGATTTAATGCAATCCCTATCAAACTATCAACTGGCATTTTTCACAGAACTAGAACAAAAAATTTCACAATTTGTATGGAAACACCAAAGACCCCAAGTAGCCAAAGCAATCTTGAGAAAGAAAAATGGAGCTGGAAGAATCAGACACCCAGACTTCAGACTATACTACAAAGCTACAGTAATCAAGATGGTATGGTACTGGCACAAAAACAGAAATATAGATCAATGGAACAGAATAGAAAGCCCCGAGATAAATCCACACACACGGTCACCTTATCTTTGATAACGAAGGCAAGAATGAACAATGGAGGAAAGACAGCCTCTTCAATAAGTGGTGCTGGGAAAACTGGACTGCTACATGTAAAAGAATGAAATTAGAATACTTCCTAACACCATACATAAAAATAAACACAAAATGGATGAAAGACCTAAATGTAAGAACAGACACTATCAAATTCTAAGAGGAAAACATAGGCAGAGCACTCTTTGACATAAATCACAGTAAGATCTTTTTTGACCCACCTCCTAGAGAAATGGAAATAAAAAGAAAAATAAACAAATGGGACCTAATGAAACTTAAAATCTTTTGCACAGCAAAGGAAACCATAAACAAGACAAAAAGACAACCCTCAGAATGGGAGAAAATATTTGCAAATGAAGCAACTGACAAAGGATTAATCTCCAAAATATGCAAGCAGCTCATGCAGCTCCATATCAAAAAAATAAACAACCCACTCGAAAAATGGGCAGAAGATCTAAACAATCATTTCTCCAAAGAACATATACAGATTGCCAACAAACACAGGAAAGGAGCTCAACGTCACTAATCATTAGAGAAATGCAAATAAAAACTACAATGAGGTATCGCCTCACACTGGTTAGAATGGCCATCATCAAAAAATCTACAAACATTAAATGCTGGAGAGAGTGTGGAGAAAAGGGAACCCTCTTGCATTTTTGGTGGGTATGTAAATTGATAAGCCACTATGGAGAACAGTATGGAGGTTCCTTAAAAAACTACAAATAGAACTACCATATGACCCAGCAATCCCGCTACTGTGCACATGCCCTGAAAAAACCACAATTCTAAAGGACACATGTACCACAATGTTCATTGCAGCACTATTTACAATAGCCAGGAGATGGAAGCAACCTAAGTGTCCATTGATAGATGAATGGATAAAGAAGATGTGGCATATATATGCAATAGAATATTACTCAGCTATAAAAAGAAATTGAGCTATTTGTAATGAGGAGGATGGACCTAGAGTCTGTCATACAGAGTGAAGTCAGTCAGAAAGAGAAAAACAAATACCATATGCTAACACATATATATGGAATCTGAAAAATAAATGTTTCTGATGAACCTAGGGACAGGACAGGAATAAAGAGGTAGACGTAGATAATGGACTTGAGGACACAGGGAGGGGGAAATTAAGCTGGGATGAAGTGAGAAAGTAGCATTGACATATATACACTATTAAATGTAAAATAGATAGCTAGTGGGAAACAGCTGCATAGCACAGAGAGATCAGCTTGGTGCTTTGTGACCACCTAGAGGGGTGGGATAGGGAGGTTAGGAGGGAGAGGCAAGAAGGAGGGGATATGGGGATATATGTATACATATAGCTGATTCAGTTTGTTATACAGCAGAAAGTAACACACCATTGTAAAGCAATTATATTCCAATAGAGATGTTAAAAAAAAAGACACATGCACCCTAATATTCATTGCAGCACTGTTTATAATAGCCAAATCATGGAAGCGACCTAAATGCCCATTGACAGGCGAATGGATAAAAAAGATGTGGTACATATACACAATGGAATATTACTCAGCCATAAAAAAAAGAACGATGTTGGATCATTTGTAGTGTCATGGAAGGACCTAGAGACTGTCATACAGAGTGAAGTAAGCCAGAAAGAGAAAAATAAATATCACATATTAATGCATATGTGAGGAATCTAAAAAAATGGTACAGATGAACTGGTTTGCAAGGCAGAAATAGAGAAACAGATGTAGAGAACACACGTATGGACACCAAGGGGGGAAAGCAGAGGTGGGTGGTGGTGGTGGTGGGATGAATTGTGAGATTGGGATTGACATATATACACTAATACATATAAAATACATAACCAATAAGAGCCTGCTGTATAAAAAATAACTAAAATTCAAAAAAATAATAAAATATATTGGATATTTTTATAATTATAAAATTCCTTGATGAAATGGACCTGCTGATACTTTTTAAATGTGTGTCCTATTCTATTTTTTTTTTCCTTCCTGACACCGACCAAATGTCCTAGAACTTAATTCTGATATTAACTATATGTAATTAGTGTCCGTCTCCTCGGGTTTATGGACTCAGTCCCAAGATTTTCTCCACTTCAGACACCAGTTGCAAGTGAGGTGCGCAGGAGACCCACATTTCTGCATGGTTGAGTACAAATTCAGGGGTTCCTATGACCTCCCCTCAGATTTGATAATTCACTAGGACAATTCACAGAACTCAGGAAAATTATAGCCAGATGGAAGAGATGCACAGGGCAAGGTATGGGGGGAGGGGTGTGTGCGTGCAGAGCTTCCATGCCCTCTCAGACCACACCATCCTCCCAGCACCTCAATGTGTTCACCAACCCAGAATCTCTCTGAACTACGTCATTTAGGGATTTTTATGGCAGTTCCTTCCATCATGCAGGCATGATTGATTAAATCGGCTATTGGTGACTCAACCTCTAGCCTCTTTTCCCTCCCTCGAGTTCTGGGGGTGGGGCTGAAAGTTCCAGCTGTCTAATCACGTAGTTGGTTCTTCTGGCAGCCAGCCCCCATCCTGAAGCTAAGATCATGGTTGCTCAAGTTGGACTGAGTTCAAGTCCCACTTCACTTATCTATATATTATCTTGGGCAATCTACTTAACCTCTTTGTGCCTCTCCATAACTATAGTAAAAGTACCTACTTCATGAATAAACTAAGTACATATAAAATGATTAGAACTGAGACACATGGGAAGCATTCTATTGATGTTGGTGATTGTTACTTTTGACATGAAATACAGGAGATGCCCATAGCATTTGATAATTTATGTTTGAGTGTATTACAGCTATAGTCAATACTGATTTGTAAATGATTTTTCCTGAATTGATAAAATGATTAATATCTTAATTTGGCTAATATTTTCTATGAAGAAATAAAATAATGGTTTAATATAACTAATATATTGAAGTATTCAAAACTACCAGTTCATATTTTTATACTAAATGAATAGACTGATATTTTAATATCTGGTTTTTGGTAAGTCAGTAGTTACTATCAATGAAGTTAGTGGCTATGGATGTGATAATGAAATTAGTCATTGTGCAGCACTTAGGGTGTATTTCTTTTTCTTGAATTTATTAAAGACCAGAATCTTCAGACAAACCATATTGCAACATTTATAAAGCTACCTGACCCCAGACCCATCATTTGACCTAAAGATTGACTGAAGAGAATCTTTATATATCTTAATGGCATGTCCAATAACTGTAGTCAAACCAAGCATAAAATAACAGGTCCTCTTCTCTTTAAAGTTATATTAACTCAGGAATTGCCTTAATGCTAATTTCTCTTAGGATCACTGCAAGGATTACTACATTGAGGCTAAGATTTCATATGAAATCCTGAGAGATTCATAAGGCCTAGAAGTTGATTTTTTAAAAATTCTTAAGTTTTAATTATTGATCAACATATGTAAGTTTTTTTTTTTTTTTTTTTTTTTGAGAGTGTCCCCTCAGCCCCCTTCAGTTTTTTTGGGACCTGGGACAAACCAAATTGCTCAGCTTTAACTCCCAACACTTTTATATATGTGTGAAATCAGATTAAAATGAAGATGAAATACAACCATAGAAGAGGAAAATAATAGAAAGGTCAATTCTGTTTGGTAGAGATGACAGGCACACATTTTACACACTATATACTAGTACCTTGGGAGTTTTTTATGTATGTATAAAATGAAACACATCTTTTCCCATCAGCCATCTCCCTGATTGATTACCTCAATATCTACTAATTTGAAGAAAATGGGAGAAAGTGATGCAACTTGCTATGCTAGGAAGAGCTGTGTCTTGCAAGAGAAAATTGTACTCAACTTCTAACGAACAACTTATAGAGCAGCAGTATGCTTATGGAGCACACATGGAGAATAGCTCTAAATGGCAGTACTCAGTGTAGTGACACATATTTTGGACCCAGATGATGATGCAGTCCTCAAGGCTTTTATTGAGTAAGTTATATATTATATGTGTGAGCTGCCCAACAAGCCAACTAGAGCCATTTAGTAGTGGGGTACTATAGGACAGAAGCTACCAGTTAAGCTCAAGAGATCAGACTGCCTCAGTTCAAATTCCCAGCTCTACTGTTTAGCAGCTGAGGCCTTGTGTAAGTGGCTTAACTTCTTACTGTCTCTGTATTCTCATCTGAAACATGGGAATAATAATAACTACCTGATGGAGTTATTATAAGAAGTATTATTCTTAGAACAATGCCTAGTACTTAATAATCACTCAATAAATGCTATTTTTAATTTTATTATTTGGCAATTTAGTAATAAATTTTGTACAGAATTCAAGAAAAAAACTTTCCTATTTGATTTCTACTTTGTAGTGATTAGTACTGTTAACGTATTTCAGGATTCCTTGCCCTTTGGTACCTGTTTTCTATGTTTATCATTATATTATTTAAAAGTATGGAATTTGAAATATTTTGTAATCCATATAATTTTTAGGTATGGCCATGTCTGACTGCATCAGGGAGAATGTTTATCAATAAGCATAACTCTGTAAAAATCCAAATTACCTCATTGTGTTCCCATTAATGTATCCTGGAGGACTGAAAGATTGTAAATAGGAACCAGATGCCATGAATCTTTAACATATAGCTTCAAAGTCATTGCAAATTTTTTAACCTACATACAATCACAAATATTTAGCTCACCAGAGCCACTGTAATGGAAGGGTACATAAGTTAGAAAGCACAGAAGTAAGGCCATATTTACATTCTAACAAAATTCTAGTGTTGAAATCCATGCTGAAAGCCAGCTTGTGAAAATACAGTGCAAAACTGGTTGATTTGTACTTCATATTTTTATTTAAAAACTTGCATGCTTAGATAAAGAACATTCAGTGTAATTAAAATTTTTATTAAATTCAATCAGGGAACATTTGAAGTTATAGTTTACAAAGTGCAAATTTGAAAATTAAATTTTAGACTTTACTGCTAACATATTGTAAACAACTGTACCTTTCCCACAGCCCCTGACACCAGTCCCAATATTGGATATCATAGTGGTCAAGAGTCCAAACACAAAGGACAGGCTGCATGAGTTCAAATCCCAGCTCATATCCCTGCTGGTGGTGTGACTTTGACTTTGGGGAAATTATTTAGCCTCTCTGTGCCTCAGTTTCCTCATCTGTGAAACAAATTATGCTAGTACAGTACCCACTTCATAGGGTTTCTGTGAGGATTACAGAATGTATATATTCTGTATATATTGTATGTATATATATAAGGTGTCTCTCTATATAATAGATACACACATATATACACAAGTGTGTATATATATGAGTGTATGTGTCTATATATATTATATGTATATAGAAAATATATAGCTGAAGAATTTCCATGTCCCTATATTTGGCTTTCTCCTAAACCATTGTTATTCTTGCTGCCTTTCTCTAGGTATAAGGGGAGAGAAACCAGACTTTTCAATAACACCTTTACTCTCCTGGCCTGGGAAAAATAATGAAGCTGTTGAAATTTGTTTTTTTATAGCATTCCATCTCCCCTTCTGCACTCTTGTCTCTTTTCCAGTATTCAATATTCCCTTTTTAGCCACTCTTAAAAAATAATGCCTTTAAGCTGCCCACACTGGTTTTCTAAAGTCCATTTCTCTAGTGCTTTTCTTGTGTCTGCCTTATCACAAAGTGTTAAAATAATAACTTCTTACCCTCTTGCCCCTTCCCATCAATTCAAAACTCTTTTTTCTTACGTGATCAGCACTTGGGACCATACCCACTGGCAAATACACACTAAGGTGTGACCTACTAATAGCCTTACCTGTGGCTCCCTTCCTCTGACGGAGAAAAATCTGCCTGCACTGGAGTAGTGAAATTGGAATTTTGCAATTCCAATTGATTTGTATTAGTGGATATGAGTGATTGGAGAGGTGGCTGACACCCTTGGGGTAAAGCTAACTGTAAAGAGAAGTAGATAGCCTCGGTTCTAATATTTAGTGAAAGTAAGTGTCGTGGAAAGGTAAAGAGAAGAATCTAGAAACTAAGGTAGTTTAACATAAGCAGTTTTTATTTAGAGTCACTGTCTTTCATTCACTTACTTAGAGTACTGTTTATTTCCTTTACAGCTCCTAAGCCACTATCTAAAATTGTCTTGTGTGTTTGAATAACTTTGAGAAGGGAGACATGAGAACACAGATATTGTGGGTCTTGTTTACCCACTGTATCTCTTAGGGTAGATGCTCAATAAATGCATGCTGAATACAAGAAATAGAAATGGGCCTATTTCCTTTTGACATCTTTTTGGCTTACTTGTCTCAACAGACATTTTTTTAAAAAATAAAAATTGAATTTTTGTGAATTTTAAATGAAAATTGATAATGAATAGAGAAGTTTTTAAAACCTATTCAAACACACCTTTGCATTTTCAACCCTATTAAAATACACATATGCACCAATTGCAGCGACATTATTCCTGGGGCCTAGAGAGAGCCTGAAGGGAATGCACAAAAGATGCTAACACAGCTTTAAGTGGTAGCAAAGCCAGAGCAATACAAATGGGTTTTAATCAGTTTTCCTCTCTCAGAGATGTTTCACTGACCTTCTCTAGGATAGCCAGACCTAGGAAATACCCACAGCTCCTTTGAAGAGTACTCAAAATATAACCTCACAACAAGAGCCATTTTAGGGGGAAGTAGTTGGGCAATAATATTTAAATAAATCCATAAATAAATGATTTCAAGCAGTTGTAATATAACCTGATAAGCACCTTTAATCAGTTCTCAACCAATGTGTCAAGTAACTTCTCATCATCCAGCTGCAGAGAAATTACATTAGAGTCTTTGTGCAAAAATAATCTCTGGATGTGAAGACCAAGAAAGTTTAGTAAAATATATTTGATGGCTAAGTAATAATAATATTGAGGAAAACAATACTTTGTACTTGTCTCTAGAGGATTAACTTCAATTACATCTAGTACCATATTTGACATTTTTAGAATTTTTCTCTTTCTGTCTCCACATAAATGATTACTGATAATGATTAAAATAAATTAATGACATGTTTTAAATTTTGTTGAAGGCATAAAATAAATAGTAGATCAAGAATATTTCCAATTATACTCCAAGCTGAGTTCAAAATTTTTAAACTTTGCTGAATTTCCATTTAAATAAAAATGTATGGAAGAATTATACATTCATTCTTTGGTCCCCTGATATTAAGGAGACCATTTTTGCTTATGACTTTGTCTGGATAGTGTCAGATTGTGTCAGTTATCCCAGCATAATAATTCATAACACTGTCTTTGACTCTCAACAATATTGTGCTTTGATTGATACAGCATATGTACATCCTACCTAGTACAGAGAATTTGTTTGTGATGTGCTTTTATAATCTAAAAAATTCTGGAACTTTTCAGGCTGTGATTCACACGTAGTGGTGCAAATTGTGTCCAGTCATAATAAACATCAGTTCTTCTGCCTGGTCATTCTTACCAATGCTGCTTTATGAGGCATTCCTCCAAATATTTTGCCACATTCTTTAAAGTAAAAAAGTATTACTCCTTTCTAACATGTTTTATTCAAAACATTCAAAAATGCAAGTCCACTTTTTCCCCTAACATATTAACATATCTAACATGTTAAGATTTTTATTTGTGCAGTACTTAGGAGTCTGTGTTATTATTCAGTAGAGGAAAGATCTTTTGGAAGCTATAGCTTCATTAGTCAACTTCATCTTCAGGTAAACTCTTGGCTTCTGGAAGCATCATCCTGGATGTAGCATAATGTCTGCTATGTAGTAGGCACCTAATAGATATCTGTTAAATGAATGAATGAGTAGCAATAATAGTTTTCTAAACTTTAAAAATATATTAATTTATTTTAAGTTAATGGCATTATTTTTCAAGTCATCCAAGCTACAATGCGGATAATAAAATTCTTACTTGAAAAATAGCCAGTCATTAGTATCCACATTTATTAGGATACACTAAAGGAGAATTAACTAAATTACCCCAAGTGAGATATTAACTGAGAAATTTTAACCCATATACATTTAAATATGAAGGAAGAAAAAAGCAATCTGGAGGGGAGAGTACCCATGAAATAACTGAATTTCTTGTCATGGTGAATGGTGGTCCCATCAATTTCTTCAGACTTGCTGTTGAAAGCTTATCAATATTTATTCTGGAGCCCCTTAAAAATATACTTTCCATGTTATGTTACAAATTTCTTTCATGTTCAGAGAGATGGCTTGTGATTTCAGCCTAACATCAATTTAAAAAATGCACCATATTACAGAGGAGGAAAGCTTGGGACATCAGTAGGCCGTGAACTTTTCGGCCGGTAATTTGAAAGCAGAGTTTGAGAACTGCACTTTAAGAAATGGGCTTTGCTCCTTTGATCATGTTATTAATCTTTCAGGAATTTAATAACACTTAAGCCAATTTTACAATTAAACTAAGAGGTAGTCAATAATTACAATAAACTATAAGTGTCTGTAATAGCATGTGATGGGAAAAGAAAGGATCAGAGTGGATCAGAGTTTTAAAAGTTTTTCTTCAAGTCAATTGGAAGAGAATTATTGGCATAAAAATGGGCTAATTCAGGTGAATTACCAAAAGGTGACGGGCAAGCCACTATCAAATTAAAATGATTGTTTAAAGCCCACTAGTCCCTTGATGTTGCGATTGAATCCCATCAAAGCACTGAGCTCTACATCCTCTTTTCATTCCTAACCACATTTTTGTATACCTGGTAATTTTTTCCCTACCTTTCTCATTCCTTTCTCTTAGTTTCATCTACCTCTTTTAGTTGTTAAAAAAGAGTATCATTTTGTGTCCTTTTTTAAGTAAAAAAAAAAATGTAATGGAGATAAAAGCATAGTTGCTTCAAAGTTCAATAACTACCTATTGAAATTGCTGGAATACGTAAAAAATTGCCCTTACTGGGGGGCCAAACCCCTCTCCCACTGTAACAGGAGAGAAGACAGAAAACATGCATATTGATGCAGCTAAGTTTGTAGGTCTGATGGCAGAAAATTGAGGGGATGCTGTTGGCTTTAATTTTTGTTGTGTAATGCTAAGGTTATTATTTTATATTGAGCAAGGGTATAGCCAGAGTTTTGAGATGGGTGGAGATTTTTTTGAAAAGGCTGCATGAGGACTGGAAAGAGAGCATTTGCTAGTGATACCTAAAAGTGTCATAGACAGTAAAGTGAGCTGTTGATATTGGAGGCCACAGATATCTAGTGACACTGACATGCATTACTTATTTTCTCTAGCATGGTACAGCTTTGCAGGTTTAGAAGGAAGACATTCAGTTTAAATCAGTGAGGGTGTATTGTAGGGATAAGCGAGGGAGTTGGGGACATAGTAAGAGCAATTGATACAGTGCACTGTGGAGTTGAATATGAGAGGAGATAAAGCAGAGATATGATTCGTGTATTTGATAGGGAGAAAGTAGAAGCATTAGAAATTGGGTACCTTACTAAAATCTAATACCTGGTGCAAGGGGGGCGGGAAAGTTGAGTTATAGAGCTAGGATAATGGACAGGTGTGGTTGTTTGAGTTTCAGAGTTTGGCAGTGGACCAGTTGCAGGTTATGAAAAGAACCAGGATACAGAAAAGAGAGTTGGGTGGTAAAGTGAAGTAGAAGTGAGGTTCACTGAAGATGAGGAAGCATGAGAGATTAAGCTTGTGCTTTTGGACTTTGAAGATACTCAAGGTGATATTAGCAATTGGTGTACAGGAAATAATGCTAAGAGAAGCGTGAAGCCTTCAGTGAATGTGGGGCAATGGCTAAGAGATTGATAGATAAATAGGAACAAGGAGATTTAGAGGGTAGAAAGCTGGAATGCAGCATAAGCCTTTAAAGATCAGAGGTTCTCATGGAATTCTGTAGGCATAAAGATCTAGAGGCATCATTGAGGATCTGGGATTATGATAACTAGTCATTTTGACTCTAACGTAAAACAGAATATGAGGAAATGAGCGGATTTTACCCATGAGTTCTATATGGGAAAACCAGGTTTGAATCAAGGCAAGGACATAGAGAAGGTATTCAGTGAAAATGTTCAGAATGCATGTCTCTTTGTTCTTCATGAAATACGTTTTTGGGACCACTCTGTTTTTAGAGGGAGGAAAACCAATGTTTGGTCAGATGAGAGGAATTACAGAAATGTATGGAGATATGAATTTAAGAGAGAGAAAATGACCAACGAAGGTTACACCTTGGGTGGAAAGGTAACAGGACTGAGAGAGGAATGCTGACTTAACATGCATCAGATTTCCTGCCCTGGTGAATGGGAGTGTGAGACCCTCAGCTTGCTCAGAACAGTCACCGATGGCCTAGTTTGGCATTTAAGCTAGGTTTTGACAAAGTGAGTAGGACTTTGCTTAGAAAAAAAGCATGGGAAGCTGTAACAGGCAGAAGGAATAGCACACACTAAGAAATACAACTATGCAAGTACTTTTCAAGTAAAGTGAATGCTGTAAAGTTGAGTATGGATAGAGCCACAGTGTATGTGGGCAGGAGTAGTAGACCATAAGGCTCGGTTGTAAAGGAGTAAAAAAGTTTCATCAATGCTGGTGATTAAATAAAAACTATTTTTGTCTTTCTCATCTCTGTAACCTCACTTCCTAGCATAGTTACTAACACATAGAAAGCACTCTGTTACTATTTGTTGAACAAATACATTTGCAGTTACGTAAAGCTTTGAGGAATCAACACATTTGAGTTAGATTTCAAAAAAAAAATTGAGAACAGACTGGAATGGGCCAAAAACATTGAGGTGTAATCTAATGTTGGGACCAATATACAATTTTAGCCTCATGTTCAAGAAGTCAACAAGCTAAGTGCAGAATGGTGTGGTGGTGTGGTGGTAAGCTGAGCTGAAGAGCAGTTTAGGACTGGAAAATGTAGGGCCTTTAACTGACCATAGCCAAATATGTGTCAACACTGCCATACAAAGGACCCAAATCATGGATCCCCAAATATATGTCGCTCGCTAGAAGTTACAAAAGCAAAGTGGGTAAGAGCCCAGAAACCTACAAGTTAGTCCATACCTGGAGCATCGTTTTGAGTTCTGAGCACATAATTTTATGATTCATATAGTGTAAGAACTATAGTTAGTGAGCGTTGGGATGGGCCAGGACAGAAAGAGATACAGGCTTTCTACTCCTTGCCTGCCTCCCCATCTCCATTCTAGGCAACCACGAGTTTGGGGGTCTCACTGGAGAACTGCCAACAGATCTTTGAAGACAGTATAAAAGAAGCACATGTTGACTTTTAAAGCTCTTTAAAAGTTCTCTATTTAATTTTCTATGTGTTCACTCTGTTTTGAGTACTTAATGTTTTATTGTATCATATGGCACAAGCAGAGAGAAACAAGCCTATCTAAAACATTGTTCTGGGAGGGGCATTCCTTAACTCATTTTATCTCCTCTGAGCACCAAAATGTTGACTTTTACCAGCTAGCTGGGGTATATTTAGCAGCATACCTTAGAGTTAGTTCACTTGGTCCTGTTCTCTGTCAGCATTTTTTCTGTGATTACCTTCTCTGACACGTTAGGGAGGGCTATACTTTGATCTGCCAAAAGAATCTACTGATTGTTTAAGAATTTTTTCCTTAAAATTTCCTCCTTTACCTTTACCTTTAATATGGAATTGTCAAAACATTTCCCAAGATGGTAGTGACATCACCATCACAGTAGCATAAGACATTCCTCGTTTTTGTCGCCCCCATAACAACAAAAATTTGGCATTTATTCACCTGCAAATAAAACTGCCTCTGTGGGAGTTGTGGGATCCAGTACCATATGCCAAGGGACCTGGAAAGAGTCTCGCCTGCCTGTGCATCAGGTAATAGACTGACAGACCTCAGTACCAGCTGTGGACCCTGCAGTAGCCTGTGAAGCAGTTCCAGCCCTCTCGGCAGTGGTCCAGAGCACCTGGAGAGCACTGACCTGGGCAGTTACCCATGGAGGGACAAGAGAGCCTTTGTGGAGATCTAGGTTTCCAGTGAAGAAGTTGTAGCACTCTGCTGGAGAGAAAAAAATATGAGTTTGGATGAATTGGAGTGGATAAGGAGAATAACTTGACTTCGCCCACATCACCCATCTCCCAGGTGGCACAGCTTAGGCCTAAATGAGACCCATTTGGCTTGAGATGTCTCCCATGGGAGAAGGGAGACATGGTGAATGAATGTGAGGCTTCTCCAGCTGTGTGGGATGCTTCCAGAGACTCATTTCTCTCTTCCAGCATCCAGAGTCCTAAACTGAGGGCTTCATGACTGGGAGGAAGAAGGAGATTGGGAAAGAGGCAGATATGATTCTGGGAAGGTATTAAAGGGATGTAGTTTCTGATGGCTGCATAGTGGACTCCATTAGGAAGCTTGCCCATGAGCCACCGGGGAAACCTCATGTGTGAATTTCCCCAACTGGCCTTTGGGTACCTGCAGTACCTGCATGCCTTCGCCCACTTACCCCTACTCTGCTGCTGACTCCCTATGGTCACTCCAGGAAGCCGGGAGAGTGAGCTTTGGTAGGAGGCTAGTAAGCAAGCACAGAAAGCAGGCCAGGTTCTGTGGGCCAGAGGGAAACCACTAAAAAGACCCATGGTAGGGCTACATTCAGGAAAACAAAGAGAGGCTATCAGCAGCCAACCTGTTGCACTGTAGGACTGAGAGAAGACATACAAGCTTAAGAATTATTGGGGCTTCCCTGGTAGCGCAATGGTTGGGAGTCTGCCTGCCGATGCAGGGGACTCGGGTTTGTGCCCCGGTCCGGAAAGATCCCACATGCCGTGGAGCAGCTGGGCCTGTGAGCCATGGCTGCTGAGCCTGCGCGTCTGGAGCCTGTGCTCCGCAACGAGAGAGGCCACAACAGTGAGAGGCCTGAGTACCACAAAAAAAAAAAAAAAAAAGAATTATGCCACAGTGGGAGCAAGAAGTATGGAGTAGGCATATTCATACAAGGTCTGAGAAAGCCTCAAAATGTCTACCAGGACTGATGGAAGGTATTGTTACACTGAAGTCAGTTAATAAAGATTGGAGGAGGTGACTGCTAACTCAAATGTGAAGACAGCAATACAAAACTCCAGGGAACAGGAAAAATCAAGGAAACATTATGAAAGATCACAATAATCTTCCAGTAACTGAATCCAAAGACATGGAGAGCTATGATTTACCCAATAAAGAATTTTAAAAAGCTGTTTTAAGGAAACTCAATGGACTACAATAAAACATGGAAAGACAATTCAATGAAATCATTAACACAATGAGAAATTTAACAAAGAGATAGAAGTCCTAAAAGGACCCAAACAAATTCTGGAGCTGAAGAATTTGGTGAATGAAATAAAAAATGCAACAGAAAGCATCAACCACAGAATAGACCAAATAGAAAAAGAATCTGTGCATTAGAAGATAGGAATTTTGAAAATACCCAGTCAGAGGAAAACAAAGGAAATGGTTACCAAGGGGAAAGGGGGGGAGGGATAAACTGGGAGACAGGGATTAACTTATACACATTACTATATATAAAATAGATAACTAATAAGAACCTACTGTATAGCACAGGGAACTCTACTCAGTACTCTGTAACAACCTATATGGGAAAAGAATCCAAAAAAGAGTGGATATGATTCACTTTGCTGTACAGCAGAAACTAACACAACATTGTAAATCAACTATACACCAATAAAAATTAATTTAAAAATAGTGCTGCATTATTTTAGGGGTATGTGTTTTCTCACTACAGGCAGATATTATCACATAGTAAATGCTTATCTTCAGATGCCCAGCTTTAATATTTATCAGTTGTGTAACTGGGGCAATTACATAACCTCATCTTCTTAAACTATAAAATGAGGATAAGTAGTAATGACCT
Organism: Phocoena sinus; assembly: GCF_008692025.1. Classification (NCBI taxonomy): domain Eukaryota; kingdom Metazoa; phylum Chordata; class Mammalia; order Artiodactyla; family Phocoenidae; genus Phocoena; species Phocoena sinus. Next base: position 96,959,859 of record NC_045767.1, read on the forward strand.
ATTTCAAGCATTATTATTCAATAATTTAGAACATTATCTAGCACACATGAAGTATCAGTAAATTTATTAGGAGTGTATTCTGAAATATATCTTCATTTTCATATGACAGCCCCATTGTTCAAGAGCAATAAGATACCTCCCTACGCAAATCAAAGTTTTTAACAGAAGAAAAAAAAAAACGAAATGAAAAAGTAACCTATGGAATGGAAGAAATTATTTCCAAACCATATATATAATAAAAGGGTAACTCATACAACTCAGTAACAAAAACAATCTGAATAAAAATTGGGGGCTTCCCTGGTGGCGCAGTTGTTGAGAGTCCGCCTGCCAATGCAGGGCACACAGGTTTGTGTCCCGGTCCGGGAAGATCCCACATGCTGCAGAGGGGCTAAGCCTGTGAGCCATGGCCACTGAGCCTGCGCGTCCGGAGCCTGTGCTCCACAACAGGAGAGGCCACAACAGTGAGAGGCCCACGTACCGCAAAAAAAAAAAAAAAAAAAAAAAAAAATTGGGCAGAGGATCTGAATAGACATTTTTCTAAAAACAACATACAGATGGCTAAAAGGTGCATGAAAAGGTGCTCAACATCACTAACATCAGGGAAATGCAAATTAAAACCACAGTGAGGTAGCACCTCAAACCTGTCTTATCCAAAAGACAAGAAATAACAAGTGTTGGCAAGGATACGGAACAAAGGGAACCTTTGATGGGGAACAAGGATACGGAACAAAGGGAACACTGTTGATGAGAATGTAAATTGATGCATTTATGGAAAATAGTATAAATGTTCTACAAAAAATTAAAAATAGAAGTATCATATGATTCAGAAATCCCACATCTGGGTATATAGCCAAAGGAAATGAAAACAGAATCCCAATGAAGTATCTACACTCCCATGTTTATTGCAGCATTATTCACAATAGCCAGAATATGGAAACAACCTAAGTGTCCATCAAGAACAAATGGATAAAGAAGTTGTGGTATATACGTATATAAAATGGAATATTATTCAGCTATGCGAAAGAAGGAAATTCTGCCATTTGGGACAACATGGATATGCACCTGAGGGCATTATGCTAAGTGAAATGTCAGACATGAAAGATAAATAGGTGTATGATATCACTTATATGTGGAATTTTAAAAAGCCAAACTTGTGGAAACAGAGAGTAGAATGGTGGTTACCAGGGCCTGAGAGCTGGGGGAAATGGAGAGTTGTTGGCCAAAGGGTAGAAATTTCCAGTTAGAAGTTGCATAAATTTGAGGGATCTGGTGTACAGCATGGTGTCTATAGTTAACAGTACTGCATTATATACTTGAAAAATAAGAGAGTATATCTGAAATGTATTCCTCACAAAAAGGAAATGGTAATTATGTGATGTGATGGTAGTGTTAGTTTATGCTACAGTGGTAATCATTTTGCAATATGTAAGTATATCAAATGAACACCTGGTACATTTTAAACGTACACAATGTTATATGTCAATTACATCCCAATAAATGTGGGAAAAATTTCCCATGGATCATCATTAAACATCCCCTACAAGCAGTAGCTCAGCTATAATACACCCTCACCAAATTGTGCCCCACTCGTTTACAAGTTCAAGGTACTGAGGTCAGCCTTGTATGCGAGAAGATGAGACCTTGATGATTCATATCTACTCACGCATAAGTGGTTGTGCTAGCAGAAAACACCTAAGTCATATATACTTTCGGAAAAGTGACTTTAAAGATAGTAGACACATTTTTAAAAATTAAAACTGTCGTTAAGAAGACTTTATGGTGGTTTTAAAAAAACTATAAATTATGTTCTAACTTATCCTACAAATAATTTAAGGTACCTTATAGCAAGCAAATATAATTTAGAAACAAAAAAGAAAATGAAGAAAAAACAAAGATATATGGAGCTAGGGTTATGATGTCTATGAAAACACATACCACAGTGTGCCATGCTTGTGAATAGTAGGCCATCAATTTAAGTTTTTTATCAGTCAATAAAAAAAGGAGAAGCAGACTCACAGACATAGAGAACAAACTAGTGGTTGCCAGTGTGGAAGGGGGAGGGGAAATATAGGCATGGGGGAGTGCAAGGTACAAAGTATTGGGCATAATATAGGCTCAAGGATGTATTGTACACCATGGGGAATATAGCCCATATTTTGTAATAAAGGGTAAATAAAAAGTAAACTTTAAAAATTGTATAAAAAATTAAAATGAAAAAAAAAAAAGATGAGCTCACAGGACAAAGGAATTATGTACATAAAGAAATAGAGAAAACTTTTGCCATAAGAGCAATGACACCAAATATGTAGACAAGAGAAAGTCTTAGGATCACTTGAGAACTTAAAAATAGTACAAAAACTTAGATATTAATAACTGAAATGGTGGAGATTTTGGGTTCATTCCTGAAGGATTAAACTGACAAAAACCAGTTCTTGTATGTATTGTTCTAAGTAAAACTTTCACCAAATGATATCACATTTGATACAGATTTTCCCTAGGCAAAATAAGAGATAAATTTTATTCTAATTATTATATGACTATCACAAGATTGATGTTCACTTGAATATTTTACTCCTTGATTTAAATTGAAGTGGTTTCTATTTCTGTTATATGAAACTAATGTTTTTATACTTGAATGTTATGACAAGTAGTCTTTGGCTATGACAAAAGTAAGAGAATGGTTTTATTTTAACATGCATAAAATGTCTTGTTCTGTGCCAAATGTTTTATACACTTTTCTGAAAATGGTAAATTACTTAACTAAAATATTAAAGAGTTATTTTACCACTTTCAGAAATTTCCCTGAAATAAAGGGTAAATACAAGTAAATGATACAATAAATTAAGGGGAAATTTTTCATTAATAGTCTAGTGGTTGCAGAACAGGAACCTATAATTTTGAATCTCATACCCAGTTCTGATTTTTATCACAGTATGCTCTTGAACAAATCTGTACTATCTGTACTGTAATTTATGCTCATACAATAGAAATCCATCTTGTCTTACATGAGATGATATTTTCAAAAGACAGAATGATAAAAATACCCATTATGGTATTTAAACCAGAGATTTTTTATCATTTTAAGTAAACTTCAAGGAATGCCTTACGTCACTATAGAAGCAGCTGAAATTCATCCAAAATGAATAAGACATCAGATAATTTGCTGAAACAGTCTTTTATTTATTAGACAGTGTTACCTTGAAAACCAGTCCATTCATTCAACAAATATTTAATAAATGTCTGCGTCAAAACACTGTGCTATTTTTTTTTTACATCTTTATTGGAGTATAATTGCTTTACAATGGTGAGCTAGTTTCTGCTTTATAACAAAGTGAATCAGTTATACATATACATATATTCCCAACTCTCTTCCCTCTTGTGTCTCCCTCCCTCCCACACTCCCTAGCCCACCCCTCTATGTGGACACAAAACACCGAGCTGATCTCCCTGTACTATGCGGCTGCTTCCCACTAGCTATCTACCTTACATTTGGTAGTGTATATATGTCCATGCCACCTCTCGCTCTGTCACAGCTTACTCTTCCACCTCCCCATATCCTCAAGTCCATTCTCTAGTATGTCTGTGTCTTTATTCCTGTCTTACCCCTAAGTTCTTCATGACATTTTTTTTTCTTAAATTCCATGTATATGTGTTAGCATACGGTATTTGTCTTTCTCTTTCTGACTTACTTCACTCTGTATGACAGACTCTAGGTCCATCCACCTCATTACAAATAGCTCAATTTCGTTTCTTTTTATGGCTGAGTAATATTCCATTGTATATATGTGCCACCTCTTCTTTATCCATTCATCTGATGATGGACACTTGGGTTATTTCCATCTCCTGGCTGTTGTAAATAGAGCTGCAGTGAACATTTTGGTACATGACTCTTTTTGAATTATGGTTTTCTCAGGGTATATGCCCAGTAGTGGGATTGCTGGGTCATATGGTAGTTCTATTTGTAGTTTTTAAAGGAACCTCCATACTGTTCTCCATAGTGCTAAATCAATTTACATTCCCACCAACACTGCAGAGGGTTCCCTTTTCTCCACACCCTCTCCAGCATTTATTGTTTCTAGATTTTTTGATGATGGCCATTCTGACTGGTGTGAGATGATATCTCATTGTAGTTTTGATTTGCATTTCTCTAATGATTAATGATGTTGAGCATTCTTTCATGTGTTTGTTGGCAGTTTGTACATCTTCTTTGGAGAAATGTCTATTTAGGTCTTCTGCCCATTTTTGGATTGGGTTGTTTGTTTTTTTGTTATTGAGCTGCATGAGCTGCTTGTAAATTTTGGAGATTAATCCTTTGTCAGTTGCTTCATTTGCAAATGTTTTCTCCCATTCTGAGGGTTGTCTTTTGGTCTTGTTTATGGTTTCCTTTGCTGTGCAAAAGCTTTTAAGTTTCATTAGGTCCCATTTGTTTATTTTTGTTTTTACTTCCATTTCTATGGGAGGTGGGTCAAAAAGAATCTTGCCGTGAGTTATGTCATAGTGTGTTCCGCCTATGTTTTCCTCTAAGAGTTTGATAGTTTCTGGCCTTAAATTTAGGTCTTTACTCCATTTTGGGCTTATTTTTGTGTATGGTGTTAGGGAATGACCTAATCTCATACTTTTATATGTACCTGTCCAGTTTTCCCAGAAACACTTATTAAAGAGGCTGTCCTTTCTCCAGTGTATATTCCTGCCTCCTTTATCAAAGATAAGGTGACCATATGTGCGTGGGTTTATCTCTGGGCTTTCTATCCTGTTCCATTGATCTATCTTTCTGTTTTTTGTGCCAGTGCCATACTGTCTTGATTACTGTAGCTTTGTAGTATAGTCTGAAGTCTGGGAGCCTGATTCCTCCAGCTCCGTTTTTCATTCTCAAGATTTCTTTGGCTATTCGGGGTCTTTTGTGTTTACATACAAATTGTGAAATTTTTTGTTCTAGTTGTGTGAAAAATGCCATTGGTAGTTTGATAGGGATTGCATTGAATCTGTAGATTGCTTTGGGTAGTAGAGTCATTTTCACAATGTTGATTCTTCCCATCCAAGAACATGGTATATCTCTGCATCTATTTGTATCATCTTTAATTTCTTTCATCAGTGTCTTATAATTTTCTGGATACAGGTCTTTTGTCTCCTTAGGTAGGTTTATTCCTAGATATTTTATTCTTTTTGTTGCAATGGTAAATGGGAGTGTTTTCTTGATTTCACTTTCATATTTTTCATCATTAGTGTATAGGAATGCCAGAGATTTCTGTGCATTAATTTTGTATCCTGCTACTTTACCAAATTCATTGATTAGTTCTAGTAGTTTTCTGGTAGCATCTTTAGGATTCTTTAATGTGTAGTATTATGTAATCTGCAAACAGTGACAGCTTTACTTCTTCTTTTCCAATTTGGATTCCTTTCTTCTCTGATTTCTCTGGCTAAAACTTCCAAAACTATGTTGCATAAGAGTGGTGAGAGTGGGCAGCCTTGTCTTTTTCTTGACCTTAATGGAAATGCTTTCAGTTTTTCACCATTCAGGACGATGTTGGCTGTGGGTTTGTCATATATGGCCTCTATTATGTTGAGGAAAGCTCCCTCTATGCCTACTTTCTGCAGGGATTTTATCATAAATGGGTGTTGAATTTTGTTGAAAGCTTTCTCTGCATCTATTGAGATGATCATATGGTTTTTCTCCTTCAGTTTGTTAATATGGTGTATAACGTTGATTGATTTGCATATATTGAAGAATCCTTGCATTCCTGGGATAAACCCCACTTGATCATGGTGTATGATCCTTTTAATGTGCTGTTGGATTCTATTTCCTAGTATTTTGTTGAGAATTTTTGCATCTATGCTCATCAGTGATATTGGCCTGTAGTTTTCTTTCTTTGTGACATCCTTGTCTGCTTTTGGTATCAGGGTGATGGTGGCCTCATAGAATGAGTTTGGGTGTGTTCCTCCCTCTGCTATATTTTGGAAGAGTTTGAGAAGGATAGGTGTTAGCTCTTCTCTAAACGTTTGATAAAATTCGCCTGTGAAGCCATCTGGTCCTGGGCTTTTGTTTGTTGGAAGATTTCTAATCACAGTTTCAAAATCAGTGCTTGTGACTGGTCTGTTCATATTTTCTGTTTCATCCTGATTCAGTCTTGGCAGGTTGCTTTACTAAGAATTTGTCCATTTTTTCCAGGTTGTCCATTTTATTGGCATAGAGTTGCTTGCCAGAAATACAAAAGATCTCTCATGATCTTTTGTATTTCTGCAGTGTCAGTTGTTACTTCTCCTGTTTCATTTCTAATTCTATTGATTTGAGTCTTCTCTCTTTTTTTCTTGATGTATCTGGGTAATGGTTTATCAATTTTGTTTATCTTCTCAAAGAACCAGCTTTTAGTTTTATTTATCTTTCTTATCATTTCCTTCATTTCTTTTTCATTTATTTCTGATCTGATCTTTATGATTTCTTTCCTTCTGCTAACTTTAGGGTTTTTTGTTCTTCTTTCTCTAATTGCTTTAGGTGCAAGGTTAGTTTGTTTATTCGAGATGTTTCCTGTTTCTTAAGGTAGGATTGTATTGCTATAAACTTCCCTCTTAGAACTGCTTTTGCTGCATCCCATAGGTTTTAGTTCATTGTGTCTCCGTTGTCATTTCTTTCTAGGTATTTTTTGATTTCCTCTTTGATTTCTTCAGTGATCAGTTCATTATTAAGTAGTGTATTGTTTAGCCTCCATGTGTTTGTATTTTTTACAGATCTTTTCCTGTAATTGATATCTAGTCTCATCGTGTTGTGGTTGGAAAAGATACTTGATACAATTTCAATTTTCTTAAATTTACCAAGGCTTGATTTGTGACCCAAGATATGATCTATCCTGGATAAATTTCCATGAGCACTTGTGAAAAATGTGTATTCTGTTGTGTTTGGATGGAATGTCCTATATATATCAATTAAGTCCATCTTGTTTAATGTATCATTTAAAGCTTGTGTTTCCTTATTTAATTTCATTTTGGGTGATCTGTCCATTGGTGAAAGTGGGGTGTTAAAGTCTCCTACTATGAATGTGTTACTGTCGATTTCCCCTTTTATGACACTTAGTATTTCCCTTATGTATTGAGGTGCTCCTATGTTGGGTGCATAAATATTTACAATTGTTATATCTTCTTCTTGGATCGATCACTTGATCATTAAATAGTTCCTTGTTTGTCTCTTCTAATAGTCTTTATTTTAATGTCTATTTTGTCTGATATGAGAATTGCTACTCCAGCTTTCTTTTGGTTTCCATTTGCATGGAATATCTTTTTCCATCCCCTCACTTTCAGTCTGTATGTATCTCTAGGTCTGAAGTGGGTCTCTTGTAGACAGCATATATATGGGTCTTGTTTATGTATCCATTCAGCCAGTCTGTGTCTTTTGGTGGGAGCATTTAGTCCATGTACATTTAAGGTAATTATCGATATGTATGTTCCTATTCCCATTTTCTTAATTGTTTTGGGTTTGTTATTGTAGGTCTTTTCCTTCTCTTGTGTTTTTTGCCTAGAGAAGGTCCTTTAGCATTTGTTGTAAAGCTGGTTTACTGGGGCTGAACTCTCTCAGGTTTTGATTGTCTGTAAAGGTTTTAATTTCTCCATCAAGTCTGAATGAGATCCTTGCTGGGTAGAGTAATATTGGTTGTAGGTTTTACTCCTTAATCACTTTTAATATGTCCTGCCAGTCCCTTCTGGCTTACAGAATTTCTGCTGAAGGATCAGCTCTTAACCTTATGGGGATTCCCTTGTGAGTTATTTGTTGTTTTTCCCTTGCTGCTTTTAATATGTTTTCTTTGTATTTAATTTTTGATAGTTTGATTAGTATATGTCTTGGCATGTTTCTCCTTGGATTTACCCTGTATGGGACTCTCTGTGCTTCCAGGAGTTGATTAACTATTTCCTTTCCCATATTAGGGAAGTTTTCAACTATAATCTCTTCATATATTTTCTCAGTCCCTTTCTTCTTTTTCTCTTCTTCTTCTGGAACCCCTATAATTTGAATGTTGGTGCGTTTAATGTTGTCCCAGAGGTCTCTGAGACTGTCCTGTTCTTTTCATTCTTTTTTCTTTATTCTGCTCTGCAGTAGTTATTTCCACTATTTTATCTTCCAGGTCACTTATCCATTCTTCTGTCTCAGTTATTCTGCTATTGATCCCAGTTAGAGTATTTTTAATTTCATTTATTGGGTTGTTCATCATTGCTTGTTTCATCTTTAGTTCTTCTAGGTCCTTGTTAAATGTTTCCTTCATTTTCTCTATTCTATTTCCAAGATTTTGGATCATCTTTACTATCATTATTATGAATTCTTTTTCAGGTAGACTGCCTATTTCCTCTTCATTTGTCAGGTCTGGTGGGTTTTTATCTTGCTCCTTCATCTGCTGTGTGTTTTTCTGTCTTCTCAGTTTGCTTATCTTACTGTGTTTGGGGTCTCCTTTTTGTGGTTGCATGTTCATAGTTCCTGTTGTTTTTGGTGTCTGTCCCCAGTGGCTAAGGTTGTTTCAGTGGGTTGTGTAGGCTTCCTGGTGGAGGGGACTAGTGCCTGTGTTCTGGTGGGTGAGGCTGCATCTTGTCTTTCTGGTGGGCAGGTCCATATCTGGTGGTGTGTTTTGGGGTGTCTGTGGACTTATTATGATTTTAGACAGCCTCTCTGCTAATGGGTGGGGTTGTGTTCCTGTCTTGCTAGTTGTTTGGCATAGGGTGTCCATCAGTGTAGCTTGCTGGTTGTTGAGTGAAGCTGGGTGCTGGTGTTGAGATGGAGATCTCTGGGAGATGTCCGCCATTTGATATTATGTGGAGCTGGGAGGTCTCTTGTGGACCAGTGTCCTTAAGTTGGCTCTCCCACCTCAGAGGCACAGCACTGACTCCTGGCTGCAGCACCAAGAGCCTTTCATCCACATGGCTCAGATTAAAAGGGAGAAAAAGTAGAAAGAAAGAAAGAGAGAGAGAAGGAGAGGGAGGGCGGAAGGAAGGAAGAAAGAAAGAAAGAAAAAGGAACGAAGGAAGGAAGTGAAGGAAGGAAGGAGGGAGGGAGGGAAGAAAGGAAGGAAGGAGGGAAGGAAGGAAGAAAAATGAAAAGAAAGAAAGAAAGAGGAAAAAATAAAATAAGATAAAATTAAAGTTATTAAAATAAAATATAATTATTAAGAAAAGAAATTTTTAAGAGAAAAGAAAAAAAAAAAGGATGGATAGCCCCTATGACAAATGGTGACAGCAAAGCTATGCAGACAAAATCTCACACAGAAGCATACACACTCACAAAATGAGGAAAAGGGAAAAAATAGTAAATCTTGCTCTCAAAGTCCACCACAATTTGGGATGATTTGTTGTCTATTCATGTATTCCACAGATGCAGGGTACATCAAGTTGATTGCGGAGCTTTAATCCGCTGCTTCTGAGGCTGCTGTGAGAGATTTCCCTTTCTCTTCTTTGTTCGCACAGCTCCCGGGGCTCAGCTTTGGATTTGGCCCTGCCTCTGCATGTAGGTTGCTGGAGGGCGTCTGTTCTTCGCTCAGACAGGACGAGGTTAAAGAAGCAGCTCCTTCGGGGACTCTGGCTCACCCAGGCCGGTGGGGGGGGGGGGGGTAGGGAGGGGTGCGGATGCGGGGCGAGCCTGCGGCGGCAGAGGCCAGCAGAACGTTGCACCAGCCTGAGGCACGCCATGCATTCTCCCAGGGAAGTTGTCCCTGGATCCCGGGACCCTGGCAGTGGCAGGATGCACAGGCTCCCCAGAAGGGAGGTGTGGATAGTGACCTGTGCTCACACACAGGCTTCTTGGTGGAGGCAGCAGCAGCCTTAGCATCTCATGCCCATCTCTGGGGTCCGTGCTTTTAGCCATGGCTTGCATCCATCTCTGGAGCTCCTTTAAGCAGCGCTCTTAATCCCCTCTCCTCATGCACCAGGAAACAAAGAGGGAAGAAAAAGTCTCTTGCCTCTTCGGCAGGTCCAGACTTTTCCCCGGACTCCCTCCCGGCTAGCCGTGGTGCACTAAACCCTGCAGGCTGTGTTCACGCCGCCAACCCCAGTCCTCTCCCTGCACTCCAACCGAAGCCCAAGCCTCAGCTTGCAGCCCCGCCCACCCCGGAGGGTGAGTAGACAAGCCTCTCGGGCTGGTGAGTGCTGGTCGGCACCAATCCTCTGTGCGGGAATCTCTCCGCTTTGCCCTCCACACCCCTGTTGCTGTGCTCTCCTTCGCGGCTCCGAAGCTTTCCCCCCTCCGCCACCTGCAGTCTCCACCCGCGAAGGGGCTTCCTAGTGTGTGGAAACCTTTCCTCCTTCACAGCTCCCTCCCACTGGTGCAGGTCCCGTCTATTCTTTTGTCTCTGTTTATTCCTTTTTCTTTTGCCCTACCCAGGCACGTGGGGAGTTTCTTGCCTTTTGGGAGGTTTGAGGTCTTCTGCCAGCGTTCAGTAGGTGTTCTGTAGGAGCTATTCCACATGTAGATGTATTTCTGGTGTATCTGTGGGGAGGAAGGTGATCTCCACCTCTTACTCTTCTGCCATCTTCCCGATTCCCCCACACTGTGCTATTTTCAGTGCCAAAAATAAAATTATAGGTGACGTATTCTCAGCCTTCAAGGAGCTCACAGTCTAATAGCAGAAATTAGACTAATACAAATGTATTAAAGTGAGATTTAAAGCAAGCTCAGGAAGAAGGAGGAGTTGTAGAAAGGGGAATTTAAGTATGAAGAGTTTTTTTTTTTTTTTTGCGTTATGTGGGCCTCTCACTGTTGTGGCCTCTCCTGTTGTGGGGCACAGGCTCTGGACGTGCAGGCTCAGCAGCCATGCCTCACAGGCCCAGCCGCTCTGTGGCATGTGGGATCTTCCTGGACCAGGTCATGAACCCGTGTCCCCTGCATCTGCAGGCGGACTCTCAACCACTGCACCACCAGGGAAGCCCCCTGAAGAGTTTTTTTAAGTAGACAAAGTAAGATTTTACTGCTAGTATACGAGCTGAAGACTGCCAAGAGATACCTTTTACTCAAAGATATCTCCCTTACTGTCACTTTAAGTCTCAAAGGCTTTTATGTTATTAAGAGTTAAATGGCAGTTTAATCATTAAACACAAATGTCTTGGAAATTTAACATTTTCAGATCTAATGATTTCCTAGTATTCATTTTTGGTGTCCTAGCAAGTGAAGAATCTTAGGGTAATGGGAGGAAGAATATGACCTTGAAGAACAGAAGAGCACATAAAACAGATTCTGAAAGCTAGAATGCTATGTGACATCCTTCTCAGTACTCATTTCTCTCAACCTAAGGTCCTGCTTTGTGGCCAAAGATAGGATGCCAGCCCTGGAACCCTGAATCTTAAAGCTTGTTGCTTACTAGAACTTACTAAGCTTTCCCACCAGCAATTGCTGCCTGACTGTTTGCCAGAACTTTGGTAATATTATTAAGACTCTCATTGATGATCACTTACCCCAGGATGATCACCTACCACCTGCCCAGTGTTCCCAGAATTTGTTTACTGAATCCCCCAAATTTTCCTTTACCTTAATATTTAAATCCATTTTAAAAATGACTGTATGTCCTGCTTGAAATAGATTCTTCAATATTCATTGCATTATTTGGGTTCACTCTCATCTCCCATGAAACTGGGAGTCATCTTGGACTCCTCCCATAGTCTTGCTCCCAATTTCTGGTCAACTGCTAACATCTACCTATTTTATCTCATAAATATATCCAGAATACATTTTTTTCCTATCCATCTTCAATGCCATTTCCCTATTTGCACTCTTCTTTACCACTGTTCTGACCTCCTTTATTTTTCCACATTCTGTCTACATAATTCAGGCCCTTAGGATCCTCCTCCCCAAACTACCCCATAAGCATCCCTTTATTTAAAAAAAAATCATATTGCATTCTTATAAATCTCTTTTCTTTATCCTGACTTTTATCCAGTTTGTCCTTCAACCATATTCAAGTCCTTTTAAGGGAAATATTTTAAAAATATATTAAATTTTCTGTATTATTTTCTATATGTCATTCATACTGGAAAGTTTATTTTATGTAATTAAATCTATTTTTGAGGAGAATTTTAGATATACACATATATGTAGAGAGAATATAATTAATCTTTTTTTGAAACTAGCACTATTTACTAGAATTTTTCAGGTTGAAGTTATTGCTATTTTTTATTAAAGGTTTTTGTATTATAGTTTTTCTAAAATATTTTTATTACAAAACAATATATATTTATTTAAAAAGTTAAAAAATAAAATTGTGTGAAATAAAAAGCAAAAGTCTCTCTGTCTATATCCTTAATATACTCCTTGGAGTAAGCTACTGAAAATATTATGGTAGTCATTCTTTCAGACATTTTTTAATAGAAAATGTATATAATTTTTATATATGTACACATACATGTACTTTCTACATATAAATGGAATAATATATTGTGACCTTCTTTTTAATCAGTTATAAATATATTTTAAATATCACTTCACTTGGTGGATATAGATTTACCTCATTACTTTAATATATGGATGTCCTATAATTTATTTAACCAAGTTCCTATTCATGGACATTTAGATTTTTCCCAATTATTTACCTTTATCAAAATGCTACAGTGTTTGCACAGCAAAGGAAACCATAAACAAAACGAAAAGACAACCTATGGACTGGGAGAAAATATTTGCAAATAATATGAATGACGAGGGCTTAATTTCCAAAATATATGATCAGTTCATACAACTCAATATCAAAAAACAAACAACCCAATCAAAAAATGGGCAGAAGACCTAAATATATATTTCTCCAAAGAAGACATACAGATGGCCAAAAACACATGAAAGGGTGCTCAGCATTGATAATTATTAGAGAAATGCAAGTCAAAACTACAATGAAGTATCATCTCACCCCTGTCAGAATGGCCATCATTAAAAAGTCTACAAATAAATGCTACAGATGGTGTGGAGGAAAAGGAACCCTTCTGCACTGTTGGTGGGAATGTAAATTGGTGCAGTCACTATGAAAAATAGTATGGAGGTTCCTTAAAAACTAAACATAGAGCTACCATATGATCCAGCAGTCCCAGTCATGTGCATATGTCTGGACAAAATTATAATTTGAAATGATACATGGACCCCTATTTTCGTAATAGCACTATTTACAATAGCCAAGACATGGAAGCAACCTAAATGTCCACTAACAGGTGAATGGATAAAGAAGATGTGGTATATATATATACAGTGAAATATTACTCAGCCATAAAAAAAGAATGAAATAATGCCATTTTCAGCAACATGGGTAGACCTAGAGATTATCATACTAAGTGAAGTAAGTCAGAAAGAGAAAGACAAATATATGTGTAATCTTATATGTGTAATCTTAAATGTGATACAAATGAACTTATTTTTGAAACAGAAACAGACTCACAGACATAGAGAACAAACTTGTGGCTGCCAAGGGAGGTGGGGAGGTGGAGGAGGGATGGATTGGGATTTGGGGATTAGCAGATGCAGACTATTATATATAGGATGGATAAACAACAAGGTCTTACTGTATCACACAGGGAACTATATTCAATATCTTGTGATAAACCATTTAGATATATATATCTAAATTACTTTGCTGTATGCTAGAAACTAACAAACACATTATAAATCAACTATACTTCAATAAAAAATAAATTTTAAAAATGTTACAGTGACTATATTAATATATTTGCTTTCTTTTATTAGTGTATTAGTATAGTAAATTCTGAGAAGTGGATCCTTGGGCTAAACTCTGTATATTTTAAATTTTAATAGATATTTCCAAATAGTCCTCCTCAAATTTTACCAACTTACATTGCTAAAATTGGGCTATGAGATTTACTGTACTCAGCTACCACAGGCTATTATCAAACTTCTTTTTTATCTTTTCAAATTTCCAAATGAAAAATGATACCCCACTATATTTTTACCTGTACAGTTGACCTTTGAAATACACAGGTTTGAACTGTGTGGGTCCAGTTATGAGTGGATTTTTTTTTTCAATAAATATGTACTGCAGTGTTACAAGACTTCCGGTTGGTTGAATCTGTGGATGGAGAACTACCAATAAGGAGGGCTGGAGGGCTGACTATGAATTTAAACCCTGATTTTTCAACTACGCTGGGGGAAGTTGGCATCCTTAACCCCCACGTTGTTTAAGGGTCAACTGTACTTATTAATGAGTGTTGTTGAGCAACTTTTCACATATTTATTCATGACAAGAAAATTGATCAACGGTTTTCAAATTACTGTAGTCATTAAGACCACTAAAATTCAAGGATGTATTTTGACCTCCAGGAGACTTTCTTTTTACCCATGCTTAGAAGATCATGTTCAAACACCCTCTAAGGCATGAAAGAAGAGTGATGTGTAGATATTTATTTGAGAACAGATGAAATATTTTGGATTCATTTTGGACAAGGAAAGACTGAGAGAAGAACTGACTTAAATTTCTAAGACCATGGACACTATGATAAATTGAACATAAACTTGCTCACTCTGATGAAATGTTATAATGTGTTCATTATTGGGTGAATGCTTTAATTGGCCAGGCATGTTAGCTAAGAATAGAAATTGACTTGGGTGATTTTTTTTTTATACTAATCCACAGATATCTGAGAACATAGGAATCAAGTCATATACCACTGAGTTTTACAACACCCAAACCTTAGAATTAACCCTGGAACACTCACTTCTCTTGAAACGCAATAGTGGATGAGATCATTGAAGGAGAATACAGCCTAGAAGGGGAAATACCTAGGACAAACTCTGGAAGAACTCAAACTTCTATTTAATATAGTACTCTCTTCTACTTTTCTTGCAACTCCATCTTTGTTTCCTTTGCAGGTTAATCTTTCTCTTTCCAGCCATAAAGTGTTGACCTTACTGAAGGCTCAGTTCTAAATTGTCTCAACTTTTCACTTTATGCATTTTTTCTGGATAATCTAATACCATGCCTATTGATTCACACGTTATTCACACACCTATGTATACATTTATATATCTAGCCCAGAGTTTCTCAACCTTAGCATTATCGATAATTTGGGTGGGATTTTTTTGGCATGGAGATCTATCCTGTGCATTTTAGGATGTTTGGCAGAATTCTTGGCTTCTCCCACTAGATGCCAGTAGTAACCCCCATTTGTAGCTATCAAAAACATTTCTAGACATCGTCAAATGTTCCTGAGGGGCAAAATCACCATTGATCTAGCCTAAGGCTTCTTTTAGCTCCATATATACAAATATCTAATTACCATGCCTCTTGAGTGTTTCAAGGAGCCTCAAATTCAACATGCCCCAAACAAAACTAATTGTGGAACTCCTGTCTCTAAATCTGAGTGTTTACCAATCCTTGCTCACTCAATGAAAAGCACCACACCCTCTGGCTATGCAAGCCAGAACCTAGATATCTCTCTTTTTCTAGATGTATTCGTTATCTACTGATGTGTAACAAATTACCACAAATTTAGTGACTTAAAACAGCACACATTTATTATGTCACAGTTTCTGTGAGTCAGGAGGAGTCGCACACAGCTTAGCTGACTCCTCTGCTGAGGATCTTACAAGGCTGTGATCAAAGTGTCACATTATTTCTTTTTTTAAAATAAATTTATTTATTTTATTTATTTTTGGCTGCATTGGGTCTTCATTGTTGCATGTGGGCTTTCTCTAGCTGTGGTGAACGGGGCCTACTCTTTGTTATGGTGCATGGGATCCTCACTGTGGTAGCTTCTCTTGTTGTGGAGCACAGGCTCTAGGTGTGTGGGCTTCAGTAGTTGTGGCACGCAGGCTCAGTAGTTGTGGCCCACGGGCTAAGTTGCTCCACACATGTGGGATCTTCCTGGACCAGGGATAGAACTGTATCCCCTGCATTGGCAGACTGATTCTTAACCACTGTGCCACCGGGGAAGTCCACAGCAGGGCTTTATTCTCGTTTGAGGGCTTGACTAGGTTAAAATTTACTTCAAGTTCCTTTTGGTTGTTGTTGAAGTTCATTTCCTTGTGGCTGTGTGACTGAGGGCCCTGACTGTTTGCTGGCTGTTGTTTGGAGGCTGTCCTCATGTCCTAGAGGTTACCCACAGTTCCCTGCTCTATGATCATCTCGATAAGCAGCTCACGGTATCTGGTATTTGCTTCTTCAAGGCCAGAAAAAGAATCTCTCTCCAGTCTGTTAAGACAGCCTTCTATGACATAATGTAATCAAGAGTAAAATCCCACTACCTTTGCCATATTCTATTAGTTAGAATCAAGTCACAGGTCCCACCTTTATTCAAGGAGAGGGGATTATATAAGAGCATGATTCATTGGGGGTCATCTTAGGGTGTTATTTCCTCCCTAGAAAATCAATCCATTACCAACACGTGAATTTTATCTTAACATGTTTATCTATATCTACCAGCTTCCATCTGTCTCCACCTCAGCCTTTCTTATGAACCTGTTCCAGTCTATCGTCATCATTTATCTGGAATTTTGCAGTGTCTTCTTTAATGTGTTTGTCTATATCCACTCAGGTCTTCTCCAATCATTCTCTACCATATAGCCAATGTGATCTCTTTGAAATGCAAATATATTCATGTCCCCCTTTTGCTTAAATCTTTCCAAAGGCTTTCAAGAGTTCTTGATGGATAAAACTCCTTATCAAAACTTCCAGGGCTCCTGCTAACTGGTCATTCCTATCAAGATCCCTGGTCTCCTCCCTCACTGCTCCCCTTCACTGTGTCTGCTCCAGTCATTTTAGCTTTTTTCAGATCCTTTTCTCCCTTCTGCCACAGGGTCTCTGTATACATTTTCTTCCTTCACCTAGAAAGATTTTACCTCATCATCACCCAGCTCACTTCCTCAGAGAAACTTTCTGACCTCTATGTATATAGACTCTTCTTATGACAAATTCCTCCTCTTGGAATTTATAGTGGTCTCAATGTTATAAATGAGTTTATGGTTAATTGAATAATGTCTCTCTCTTCCACTAGACAATAAGCTTTATGAAGGCAGGGGCTATGTCTGATTTTGCTTACTTTTTAGCCTCTGCATGAAGTACTAGGTCTGACATATAATAGGCATTTATTGTTTTGTTTATAATTAATTTTTATTGGAGTATAGCTGCTTTACAATGTTGTGTTAGTTTCTACTGTACAGCAAAGTGAATCAGCTATACATAGACAAATATCCCCTCTATTTTGGATTTCCTTCCCATTTAGGTCACCACAGTGCATTAAGTAGAGTTCCCTGTGCTATACAGTATGTTCTCATTAGTTGTCTATTTTATACATAGTGTCAATAGTGTATATGTGTCAATCACAGTCTCCCAATTCCTCCCACCCCACCTCTTTCCTCCTTGGTGTCCATATGTTTATCTTCTATGTCTTTGTCTCTATTTCTGCTTTGCAAATAAGATAATCTATACCATTCTTCTAAATTCCACGTATATGTGTTAATATATGATATTTGTTTTTCTCTTTCTGACTTACTTCACTCTGTATGACAGTCTCTAGGTCCATCCACGTCTCTACAAATGACCCAGTTTCATTTCTTTTTATGGCTGAGTAATATTCTATTGTATATACATACCACATCTTCTTTATCCATTCCTCTGTTGATGGACACATAATAGGCATTTAAAATTTTTTTTGCTTTAGTAGATGAATAATTGATCAGAGAGATAAGTCAGGAAACTACAATCATATAGGAGATATGGATACTTTGTTTGGTTTTTAATATCAGCTGATTCTAGAATGAGAACAGTACATACATGTACTACTTAGCAGTCATATATCTAACAGTTTTTAAGGGTCAGGAGTCTGGGCATAGCTCAGCTGGGCCCTCTACTTGGGATGTGCTATGATTTGATTGTTTTATACCCTACCCCGCATTCATATGTTGAAGTCCTAACCTCCAAAGATGATGGTGTTAGGAAGTGGGGCCTTTGGGAGGTGCTTAGGTCATAAGGATGGAGCCCTCCTGTATGGGATTAGTGCCTTATAAAAAGAGGCTCCAGAGAGATCTCTGGTCCTTTCCACCATGTGAGGACACAGAGAGAAAATGCTGACTATGAACCAGGAAGACAGCCCTCTCCAGAGAATGCAGCCATGCTTGTGTCTTCATCTTGAACTTTCAGCCTCCAGAACTGTGAGAAATACATTTCTGTTGTTTATAAACTACCCAGTCTGTGGTATTTTGTTACAGCAGCCTGAATGGACTAAGATAGGCTGCAATTAAATACTCAGAAAACTTCAACTGAGATGAATTGCTCAGGAATTTTAATCAAGAAATTAAGAAATTGTATTCATTTGGAAAGTAGCTTGAAAGACTACATGTTGGCATAGAAAATAGAAAATTCATTATATAATATTGAACAGAAGTTCAAAGTGAAAAATAACTCTCTATTCCTTTAGGGCCCCAAATCTTTCTACTGCCCAGTTAAAAAAGTCTTTCATGCAAATATGACTAATACATAGTAAATTAAAATAATAAATCTCTAGAGACTAGTGACATAGTTTCTACTATTTATGCTAATGTATATTTATTAAAAAGCAAATTTAAATTAAAAACCTGTGTGTCATCTCTTCAATATCATTCTGTCTTAGCAATTTAAAGGGAAGTGAGGGCTTCCCCAGTGGCGCAGTGGTTGAGAATCCGCCTGCCAATTCAGGGGACACAGGTTCGATCCCTGGCCCGGGAAGATCCCACATGCCGTGGAGCAACTAAGCTCGTGTGCCACAACTACTGAGCCTGTGCTCTAGAGCCTGTGAGCCACAACTACTGAGCCCATGTACTGCAACTACTGAAGCCCACGCACCTAGAGCCCATGCTCCACAATGAGAGAAGCCACTGCAATGAGGAGCCCGCGTACCACAACGAAGAGTAGACCCTGCTCACTGCAACTAGAGAAAGCCCACATGCAGCAACGAAGACCCAACACAGCCAAAAATAAATAAATAAATAGATAGATAGATAAATAAATAAATAAAATTTAAAAAAAGGAAAGTGAAACCTTCTAAATATTCTAATGATTTTTAATAATGAGTATAGATTTTTTTGCATTAGTACAATCCTACAATTGCAATTTATAACTTTAAAATCAAATGAGGTATTGCCATTTTTTTAATGAGCTCTCTTGGTAATTTGTTGTTTTAGTAAATAAGGTTATTCTACAGTTTGTAAGCTATGTACTGTGATTCCCATTAAAACTGACCAACAAACAGAAACAAATAGACAAGCAGAATGGATTTACTTAGCTGTTCTATTGCATCATGTCTTATACCCCTTTTAGTTCCCAGTCCTGCCAGCACTGTGTGCATCCTAAGAGCCTAATATCTAGTTTTTGAATAAACACGTATATAAGGCCTTTATTTTGAAGATGTTACAATTAAGTAGACAAAAAGTGCACTTTGAACTTTTTCCATCTCTTTCCAAAGTACAGTGTACAAAAGCAAGATATCAGCTGTGTGGCCTTGGGGCAGTTACTTAAATTTTTCAAGCTACATTTTCCTCATCCAGTACCTACCTCATTTATTATTGCGAGGATCAAATGAGATAAAGCACACAAGTGCTTAATAGAACGCCTAGCTCATACTAAACATATTCAGGTAATATTAGCAGTTGTTATTTGCTCTTTATATAAATTCATCATCATCTTTCAGAAATGTGCTCCTTAGTGCTACATCATGCTTGCTTGTCATGGAATCATTGGGGACTTGCTAGAAAAAATTTTTAATCTTAACAGTAACATTTGTTTCTGTAAAAAATATTATCCTACTCAGATTAGAAGCAGTTTTCATGACAGATTAGCATAGGAAGAGACTTGGAGGGTTTTATAAGAATTTGCCTGTGACCTTTTTCTGTTTATTGCATCTTTTCTCACAATGTTTGCCTATGTAGGTGTTGGCAATGAAGAAGCAAAAAAAGGGCATAGGACCTTATTCGTATTCCTAAAATACCACTTTTTTCATTTATCCACCTTTTACAAAAGCCCTTAACAACTTTCTGTTGTTTAGAAGACAGTGTGCAAAGCCAAAATCAGAGAGTGAAGGTCCCTCTATAATCAGGCCTTCCCCATCTTTCACCAGTGATTTCTCTTTCTCTTGTACATGCTGCCTAGCAGGATTGGTCTGCTCTCCATTTCACTGGAACTGCATAACCATTCTCACATCTGCACTTCCATTCATGCCCTTTCCTTTCATGGTGTGCCCCCTCTGTTTCAGAGTTTATTAAGTCTTTATGGCTTCTTATGATTGCTTTTGCCAACATTGTCTGTATGCTTGAAAATGATATGATATTGTTATACAAAGAAAAGAATTGTTGGAGAAGGGTGGTTAAAGAACTTAGCCATCTCAGACCTTGAAGAAGAGAATGATTTCTGTCTTCTTGGTTGACAAATTTTGTGATCTCTGTTAGGCTTGCAAGCAGCTGAGGGTGGCTCTCACCCTTAACTTCCTTCTCCTATTTCCTGATTCAGAGCCCCTTCTACATTTTGGTTAATGGACAATTCTTGCAGTCTGGTAGATTATTTATTAAGATTTCTGGTTTCTCGTGTGGCTGCATTTTTCACTTTGTTGTGTGTTATTCTCATAAATAAATGGAAGGAGATGTATCGGAAGCTCCTTGATAGTTTTCATCTTACTGGAAGCCCTTCCATATTTGAATTTCATGCCAATCATAGCATTCCTCTAGCCCTCTTTTGAGCCCATGAGACCCTCTCGCCTATATTTGCAGCCTCATTCTGCTCCTGGATCTTTCCCTACAACATGCTTACACCACTTTGTTTGAAAAGAAAAAGGCAAGTACTTTCCTGTGTCTCCTTCCAGCCGTTTTTCTTTAGAGTCATGGTTCATGGAACCTTCCGAGTCTAATGTCTAAGTGTCTCCATTTGTAGTGGACATCATGGAGAGATGGTTAGATCCCTGTCTTATTCTGTTCACTCTGCTATAACAAAAATGCCGTAGACTGGGTGACTTGCAAACAACAGAAATTTATTTCTCACAGTTCTGGAGGCTGGCAAGTCCAAAATCAAGGCTGTGCAGATTCAATGTCTGATAAGAACCCGCTTCCTGGTTCATAGAAGGCTGTTGTCTCTCACTTTGTCCTCACATGGCAGAAGGAGCGAGGGAGCTCTCTGGGGTCTCTTTCATAAGGGCACTAATACCATTCCTGAGGGCTTCATTCTTATGACCTAGTCACTTCCTCAAAACCGTACCTCCTAATACCATCGTACTGAGGATTAGATGTCAACATATAAATCTGGGAGGAACATAAACATTTGTCTATAGCAACCCCCTTTCAGATCAAGGCCCTTCTTCTCCAGCCACGGGGAGATTATTGGCTGCTATAGCCAAACAGTTGAGCTCCCCTCCAGGAATTGCCCTTACAGAAGGACGCTGCCTGGCTCACCTCCCAGGCCTACTACCCAGACCTCACACGCAGCCCACATCCAATAACCAGTTGATGTCAGGATATAAATGTCTGGTCTTCTTGCCTTGAATTGGAATAACTCTGAAGAGCTATAACGTCTCTGTGAGACCCCTTTTGCAACTGCAGTATAGTTAAACTTTTCCCCTTGCACATTCCTTTACAGCAATGATGAGAACACTCACCAATAAACCTCATACACATAATCCTAGAAGCTCAAAGTCTGATTCTCAGAGAATTCAACCTACTACTCTTGGCAATATTCCTTTCTTCTAGAAAAAAATATTTCCTGTTTTCTGCTGATAGTTATTAAGTTCTACTGTTCCTGTCACTTTACTGCCTTATACCCTAAACTAGAGCCTTACACAGTTAAGAGCATCACATGTTCCAGAAACATCTCATGCTGTTTCACACCTCCCGCTCCCTAGCTTTGAACTTGCCCTTTGTTTTCCCTTCAGAAATGCCACATCTCTCCCACATTGCATTGCAGTCCTCATTATCTTCCAGACACAGGTCACAATCACTGCCAACCCACTTCCAAAAATGTGAATTTGCATTCTCGTGCAACATTGTGTTTTTAATCACAATGTCCCACATTGTATTATAATTATTTACATTCCTGTCATCTTCACTAAACTGTGTGTTTCTTGATTTATTTTTCTTGGCATTCCCAGCTCTTAGTATGGTATCTAGAGTATAATAGATAGCTAATAAATGTTTTTTGAATGAGTGGATGAATGAATGTAATGGCAGAGGAGAGAAGGACAGAGAAGGATAGAGAATCAAGAGATAATTTAGGTACTAGGTTTGATAAAGCTTCATAACTATGGGCCTGTGGGAAAGAAAGGTGCTATCTATCGGTACACTTGTGTGATAGTCAGGTAGAGATATCTAGAAGAATCAAAGAAATAGGAGAATAAAACCTGTAAAAGAAAGTTGGAACCCCCGCATCCAGATTTGGGAGACATGTATTAGCACTTTTGTTCTGTAATTGTTTGTCAATTAAATGCTAGAGTTTCTTCTCCTTGGGAAACATTTACTCTCATGTCCTTAATTACTGTAACTAAGGACCACCAAAGCTTTATTTCAAGTTGACTAGGGTCTTTTCATACCCATATATCCAACTGCCTATTAGATATCTCCTCTTGAATCCATTAAAAATTTACTTATTGAGCACCTAATATGACCAGGAACTTTTCTAAGTGATAAGAATAGTGATCAAAACAGACCAATTTTTTTCATGTATTTTCCATTCCATACAAGGATATAGATGATCGACACATAAATAAATGCATAGTATAATTTCAGGTAGTGATGAGTACTATATTATGAAGAAAAATAAAAACGGTTAAACAGTTAGAAAGGGGCAGGGTGGTATTTTAGATAGGCTCAGGATGGGTTCATCAGGGAAAACCTTCCTAATAAAGTGAATGAGTATAGCAGTGAGCTATGCAGATATCTGATGACAGAGTGTTCCAGGCACAAAGAGGAACATGTACAGAGCCTTGAGATGAGAGTGTGCTTGGCTTGTTTGAGAAACGGCAAGGAGAACGGTGACAGCATAGTTAGAGATGTGATCAGAGAGGCTAGTTGGAGGGGCATGACCTTGGAGGCTATGCCCAAGGTCATATCTAAAGATTTTGGATTTCATTCTGTGTGAGATGGGAGGTCTTTGGAGGATTTTGAGCCAAGCAATGACACAATCTGACTTAAATTTAAAGGGTTCACTCTGACTGCTATATTGAAAATCAATTATAAAGAGACAAGGAGGCCAATTAAGAGACTGTTGCAATAATCCTAAGAGAGTCCATATCTTGGACTAGGATAAGAGCAGAGCAAATAGTGAGCAATGGTCAGATCAGACTCTGGATATATTTTGAAGTTAGAGCCTGTAGGCTTTGCTCATGGACTAGATGAGAAGAGACAAGGGTTCTTCCTGGATATTGGCATTGAATATTCTACAGTAACCTTAAAGACAGTGTATTCAAAACTAAACTCATCTTATTCACTCCAGCTCTCATTCTGGTATTTAAATTTCAGTGTCCCAGTATCTCTTGCTTATTCTCACCACTTTTTTCTCCTTTCTTGGTCTACCCAAACAATTCCTAAATCCTGCCACTTTTACTACCTTACTGATATCAAATACATTCACTTCTATTCACTCACTATCTTATTTCAGGCCATGGAACTACCTTGTTTAGATTACTCCCACAAACTTTCTCTATCTGCCTTCAGAATATCTCCATTTCAATCTGGTCTCTGCCTGTAGCCAAAACAATCTTTCTCAAACTCAATGAAACATTTCAGTGACTTCTGTGATCTGGCAACAGTCTTCTTCTCTCTTGCTGGATTCTTCAAGCCCCAGTCTCTTGCACCTTTGCCTGCACCATATTCTCTTACATCCAGCCCTTTGCATGTGCTGTGTTCTCTGCTCATAGGCTCTCTTCCAATTCCTTCTTGAGAATAGGTATGACTCATGTCTCAGTTTAGTCATGTGAACAGTTTGAGAAACATTTCCTGGTTCATTTTTATAGTATACTGCATTGTATAAGACAAATAATGTTCTTATTTTCTAAACATGAACTAACATAGTTGAATTTTCAAAACAGTACTCAATGCTTTTGTATCTCTGTGTTGGATTGTTTATTTTCTCTCAATCTGTGCTGATAGTTTCACTCATTTACAGTAAAATTAGTTGGCCATTTGGGTCACCCTAATGTGGTTTAACCATTGCTGGATCACAGTCATGTATTTCACATGAACACATTTTTATCCTAAATTTTAGCAGAGAAACATTTTAAAGAGCTATTTTGGAACTGCTGTGTTTAGTTGTAGCTTTTGTTTTTCTTTTCTCTGTGCATGGAGAGAGTCTAAGGACTCCTTGCTCACCTGTACTTGCTAACTCCCTGTTTAGACACAGGGCCTTCCTTTCGTTGGCAAACAAGGTAGGTTGTAAGAAAAACCCAGGGAGGTGAGAGGACCTGTGGACCCAAAGGAAGGACAGTGAATTACATACAAATTAACCGAATTAAAAGACAGCAGATTTTCCTTTTACTGATATGGTGCAAAATTTTTAAACACCTAATCTCTTGTTTTGAAAGCAGTATTTGAACACAGTGAGGGAAAAAGAATGTGACCTGAGGGAAGAAATTGTATAAATCACCAAGTTGAAATATTTTCCTTACAGACTATAAATACTAATTTTTAAAATGCATGTGAGTTAGCAAAGCAGGTCACACGTTCACTAGTATGGTGAGAATATTTATGTGAAATACACAAGGGGTTTCAACATCTATAGATGTTTGCCTTGGAATGTAATTGCAATGACATCACAAATATATTTGAAAATATGTCTGAAATTATGATCATAGTGTTTCAAAATTTGAAATGCCAAGAGTAGCAAAATATATCATGTTAATATTAGTGATTTCTTTCAGAAATAGTATAGATTTTATATGTAACATATAAATACTTCCTGAAACAGTCAAGTGAAATGTTTTTAAGATAATATGGGTACCCTGCTACGAAGTTGATATTTTTTAGAGAATATCATTTGTAGAAATCTTATGCAAAAAAGAAAGTCATTTAATTAAGCTGTAATCTAGTTTTCTTTTTCTATTTCTGAACTATAAGGCATTTCTTCTTTTTTTATTAAATAATGATGTCTATCAAGCCATTCAACAAGTATTTATGGAGTATCTCCTATGTGTCAACCATGTTCAGGCACAAGGGTTCATCAGTTAACAAAAAGTAAAGTCCCTACTTTGATAGAGGCTACACTGTGGAGGGAAGAGAGACAATAAATAAGTAACAAGACAATGTATTGTATGTTACAAGGATGATAAATGCAGAGAAGAAAAAGAAAGCAGAAGAGGTAGGATACAGAATGCTGGAGGAGAGGGGCTGGGCTGCCGTTTTCCATAGTGTCCCCCAGCAATGCCTAATCAATATGATGAGAGTGAAGAAGAGATGAAAGGAAATTTAGGAAGAAAGCCAAGCAAATTTGGGGGAGAAAGTGCTCCAGGCAGAGTGAAAGCATGTACAAAGAGCTTGAGGTGGACGTGTGCTTCCAGGAGTGGCTAGAGTGGATAAGTAGTAGAGCCGATAGGAAATGAGATCAAGATCTGTGATGTGGGAGTGGGTGATGGCACAGATCACATAGGGCCTTGTGATCAAGTTTGTATGTCAACATACAAACTTGAAGTTTTGTTTTGGAAAAAGATTGGAATCTTTTAGATGGTTAAAAGCAGAGGCAAAAATGGTTTACATTTTAGAATATGACTGTGGCTGCTGTGTTGAGAGGCAA
The DNA here is from genome assembly GCF_008692025.1 of Phocoena sinus. Taxonomy (NCBI): domain Eukaryota; kingdom Metazoa; phylum Chordata; class Mammalia; order Artiodactyla; family Phocoenidae; genus Phocoena; species Phocoena sinus. Next base: position 96,985,541 of record NC_045767.1, read on the forward strand.
AGGAGGAAGTGGGAAGACCAGTTAAACGTCTAGTTTTATAATCTAGGCAAGAGTTGAGGATAGCTTGACTGGGATGGTAAGAGGGTGGAAATAGAAAACCATGGCCAGGTTCCAGATATATTTTGAAGGTAGCTTTCAAAAGACTTCCTGATGTCTTAGATGTGAAATGTGAGTGAAAGAAAGAAATCGTGAATTATTTAAAATTTTTTACCTTTATATTTCTTTTTTATCATTTTTAAAAATTTTATTGAAGTGTAGTTTTTTTACAATGTTGTGTTAATTTCTTCTATACAGCAGTGACTCTCATATATATATATGTATATATCTATATTATTTTTCATATTCTTTTCCATTATGGTTTGTCACAAGATATTGAATATAGTTCCTTGTGCTACACAGTAGGACCTTGTTGTTTATCCATCCTATATATAATAGCTTGCCTCTGCCCATCCCAAATTCCCATTCATTCCCTTTCCTACCCCCGTACCCCTTGGCAACCACAAGTCTATTCCCTATATCTGTGAGTCTGTTTTTGTTTCATAGATATGTTGATTTGTATCGTATTTTAGATTACACATATAAGTGATATCATATGGTATTTGTCTTTCTCTTTCTGACTTAATTTGCTTAGTATGATAATCTCTAGGTCCATCCATGTTGCTGCAAATGGCATTATTTCATTCTTTTTTTATGGCTGAGTAATATTCCATTGTGTATTTATATATATACTGCATCTTACTTATCCATTCATCTGTCAATGGATATTTAAGTTGCTTCCATGTCTTGGCTATTGTAAATAGTGCTGCTATGTACATAGGGGTACATGTATCTTTTCAAATTATAGTTTTGTTACCTACCTTTATATTTCAATTTAAGCATTGCTTTTTAATGTTTAGAACATAATTTTAAATAATTCTTAAAGTGCAAAATGAAGTACTTGATAATTTTACTAGTTTTTATTATTTGAGCTTGTGGCTCAAAGATTTGTTTTCAAATGTTACTCCACCTGCAGCTGATACAATTTTCCAATTTAGAATTAATATTTTAATTATAATACTAAATTATAGTCTTTTATCATCTTTGAAAATCTACAGAAAAAAAAAAACAGAAAGACTATTTTAGTCTGTGAGAAGCAACTGATAGTGACCTATTGAATATCCATTCTTTTCTTCATTAAAGAGAGATCTCTGATTTGGTTCAAGGTGGAAATGTGCCCAGCTAAATATACTTGCTTTCTCAGCCTCCCTGGCAACTAGACATGGCCATGTGACCCAATTTTGACCATTAAAATATAAGAGGCAAGCACAGGTGATGAGACTCTGGGAAAGATTTTTTAATGTACAAAGGCGAAGATGACAGAGTGCTTCTCCCTACTGCCTTTTCTTCTTCTTCCTACTTTGAGCTGTCTTAAAATCTCAATTGAGTATTTAATGTCTTGGAGATCTGGCTATTTTGGGAATATCTTATCACAGTTTAATACTTCTATTTTTTTAAATAAGAGAAATAAGCATAAGGAAGAATGTGACACTTTTCTAGATATTTACTGCTAAGTGTTGGGAAAAGGTTTGTTAGAAGGGAACAAGATATTAAAAAGTAGTTATTAGTCCATTATAAACTCCTTGACTTTTTTGGTCATTTCTCTGCAACATTCTGGAATGTAAGATTGGAAAGCCATATTTATCTTGCCCATTCTCTGTAGTGTCAGGTAGATTTAGAATTGTCTTCTGCTCTGTCCCTTAATCATATGGGTGGGCTAAGGTTCAGTTTCCTGGTTTGTAAAATAAGATCAATAGTTATTTTCTGATTAGTTTGTTGTGAGGATTAAATGACATAATATTGGTAAATTGTGTAAATCCTATGAAATTCCACAGCCTATGTCTGGCACATGGTAAGAGCTAATTACATGTTAGCTGCTACTATTATTGTTGTTATTTCATTGATATTTGGAAATCTATATGTTATTTGAGTAACACAGTAAAAAATTTGGCAAATAAACTTTAAGTTGAACACATTGTTTATAAAGCAGAAAGAAAACTCCACAAAGCTAGAGAGACCACAGATCTGATATAGTTACATCAAAGTTGTCTGCCAAGCGAGTATAAAGGACCTCCTACAAGGAGAAACCTAATGGATAGCTAAGTACTGTTCTTTACCTTTTTCTTCCCATTACTTTAATGTCACTGGGCCAAGCATCTCAATACTAAAAAACTTCTTAATAATTTATTATATTCTTGTTGTGTCTGTTTTCCATCTGACAATGTCTAAACCTTATATGTACTATGCCTTATTGAATTCCTTGAAAGTATTGTCTTCCTTTAAAAAGCTTTTTACCTGCTTTACTGTAATCTGAGTTGAGCAATCTCACATGCTTGTCTGTGGAACAGGATTTAAGAACTCATTAGAAATATTAAATCCAGAGGCAAGCACAGGTGCACTACTTCTGGCTTCAATTTCATTTGCATAATAGTAGCTGGGTAATTGAAGCTGTCAGTGGTTACCTGGCCAAACACAAAAGATAAAAACACGGTATTCAAGCATGGTTCCCTAAAGCTGTCTACCTTTTAGTCTTTACAAACTTGAGTGAATGTTGTTAACATTTATTAGTATGCACAGGTGTGGAATTCTAGGATTCCTATTTATAAATTCTTTTACTGGAATGTCGCAGTCTCTTCGTTAAACCTTATTTTTGACTCTAGGCTAGAAAGGAAGTTTTTGCCACTAAATACTTTTTTCCTTTCAGGGTGTGTACCTTTTGCAATTTTAATTATAGAAGAGCCTTAACAGTTGGCAAAACAAAGCTACTGGGTTTCCGGCCTCAGGGAAACTTTAAAAAAGGATTGTGGCTGATTGTATGGACTAAATATGTAAGGTCCAGCCGTTTCTCACAGTCTTTCAATATTTGAAACAAAACAAAACAAAACAATCAAAAAACCTTCTAACAACAATTTAGCAATACATTTCAGAAGCATTTTAATGTCAATGAATTCACATCATATGCACACATGGTCCAAGGATGTTCATCATAGAGAGATTTATAAGACAAAACCTGGGAAGCTTTCTACAGTAAAATATGGAACCCACATACAATTGAATACTAAGTTGTCCTTTAAAGTAATATTGTAAAAAAAAAAAAAACTGTTTTATAACCTAGGAATATGTTCTTGACTTCTTAAGTAAGAAATAAAACCCCAGATACGTTGCATCGTATTATGTAAAAATAATGGGAATATACATAACTGTTGATTAGATCCAGCACTGGACTCAGAATAATTGTGAGGCAAACATTATCATCACTGGGAGAGAATACTAAGATTAATTATTGATAACTGCCATAAGTACAGAAAAGGATACTAATGTCCTGAATGCTACATATTTAAAATTCTCGCCCCAAACAGTAAAAGTTATCATTTCTGGGAGGTGGATTAAAGGTTATTTTATTTTTCTATTTTTGTTTATCTCTGATTTTTGAACCTTTGAGAAATGACTTTGTTATTTTATAACATTAAAAAAAAAGCCCCAAAAAATTTTTTTTATGAATCTTTCCTTAAAAGCAAATTATCTGCAAATTAAACACAAAACTCATAAAGAAATCAACCAAAATTTTTCTGATATATTTTTGTTAAGGTTTAGAAAGTTCAGATAACTTTTGTAACATTTCTATGTGAGGTGATTCCATTGGCAATGTATGCTGGCCTGGTCTTAGTAGTTAAATGTACTTTAAGTACAACACACAATTAATCTTGATAATTAGAAATAGAAAATTATCTCTTAAGATTTTGATGATTTTCTTAGGGTTTAACAAATTTAACTTTTGTTCTATTTATCCACAGAAACAAAATGATTTACTGTGGTGTTAAAAGAAAATTTTCCACAGACAATTTACTGATCTGGTTGGCTTTTATTTAGTGAATCAAGAAGCATCTAGTCTAGAAAATACAATCATGTTTCAAAGAGCTGTATAAGGCAAGAGGGTTTTATAGAGCAAAGTGAGAAGAAGAAGGAATTTACACTGGGCATTTGCTGATTAGTTAAAGCAGGGTTACTTTCTTTGGGTGGAGCAAAGGGAAGTATTAGAGCCAGGTCAGGTCACTTGTGCTGAGCTGGCAAGTGTTGAGTGGTTGACTCAGTCTTTCCCTTTCTGAGAGAGTCAAGCATAGGAACATAGATAAGTTTTTGTTTGCTGATATGGGGCTTAGCGTGCGCTAGTCCATCTTGTGCCTTATCTGGTTACTTCCACAGTTGGTAATCAGTTGAATATAAAAAATAAGGTTTTTAATTTATAGTTTTATGTCGGGAATATAAAGACATTTTCTTCTTGTTTCAGAAAATAAGCCATGGGCAAATGAGAAAGAAGTCTGAAAAAGAGTGGGTATATGTATATGTATAGTTTATGTATAGTTAGTTTCTGTACAGCAGAAACTAACACAACATTGTAGAGCGACTATACTCCAATAAAAATTAGAACAAAACAAAACAAAAACAAAACAAACAAACCAAAAAACCAGAAAGAAAGTAAGCCATGGGCTCCTGTTATTAAAGACATTTTCTTTTACTAACACATTTATAGGACAAAGATATTTTAAGAATCACGCTGGGAAATTTATGAATGACAATCTCCAATTTAAAGAAAATAAATGGATTTCATTATTCGTCAGTATTTTTAATTGGACATGGATTTTTTTCCCTTCTTTTTTTAAATGTAGGAATGATTAAAACCTTTGGATAATAGGAATAACCAGAGAGAAATTTGTAAGACTATCAAGAAGTCTTTTAAGAATTCTAGATTCTGCAGGGTTTTTTTTACCTGATTTCTGAACAATAAAAATAGTAAGGATTAAAAGAGAATTTTCATCCCACTCATGCCAGTCCTGGATGAGATGATGGGCTGGATGAGATGATGGGCTATAACTACATGACAAAGATGAGATGAGATGATGGGCTATAACTACATGACAAAGGTAGGAGACTCATAGTTTAGCTAATTTGTGTGTGTGCCTGTTTCGTTGAGGAGAATCATTTTCAACCTGGGTAGGGCAAAGCACATACCATAAACATATAAAAAGTTAAGCATGAAGCATATTTTCTAAGTCCCATTTTTTAGCCCCCAGGACTCACATGTTAGGAGTAGAATAGAGTGGCCATTTTGTTTTCAGAGTCATTTCTAAGAATGAGAGACCTGATAGGGGATCCTACTTTAGTTTTCCAAACGGGAAAAGAATTCAGTTTCAGAGACTCTAGACTGAGGAACCTCATGTCAATCCCTAGCCCTGTTTTGGAACATATAAATAGACAACTGATTGGTGAACACTTAGTGAAGGGGCGATATTAACACTAGAAGAGAACCTTGATTCTTAAGAATAGGAATTTTAACAAACTCTTTTCCTGTTTTGATAAATTTACTAGCTTGATAGTCATTCTTTTAGCCTTGAGCTTTAACGGTGTATGACTGAACCTTGCAAATACCTTGGGCAATTAGATAAAAGTGACTTTAAGATTTGTTAAAATCAATCTGTGTCAACAGCATGATGTAAGTGCTTACAAGTGTAGAGCAGAAATGCTTTCCCATTGTACTCTCAGTTAACCATCTGCAGAGTATAGTTCTGAATTGTGGGAACTTTATTTTATAGGAAATACTTTAAAATTGGAGGTTATTCAGAGAAGGGTCATCAACTAATGAGAGCTCTAGAACCATGTGCGTTGAAGTTATTAAGGAACTGGTGATATTTAGCATAAAGAGGTGAGGTATAAGGTGGTCACAGAAAAGCTATCCTCAAATATTTAAAGGTATGCCCGATAGATGGCATAATTGTGAGGCTTAGGAAAACAAAACTAGAAGCAGTAGGTAGTAATTTCAGGGAGGAAAATTTCAACTCAGTGTAAGGAACCATGTTCTAATCATTAGAACTGCTCAACAATGGGATAACTGGCCTTCAGAAATTTCCTGCCGTGGAAAATATTGCTGCAGAACCCAAATTACTGCCTTTCAAGGATGTCACTAAGTGGACTCCTACACTGGGTAGGAATCCTTAGATTCTCTGATTTTATGACTCTAGTTTTGTTCTACATAAACAAATCTACATAATTATTCCACTAGGTAACTCTAAGTCATGAAATACATGTATCATTTAAAGATCTTTTAATTATCCTACTCTGAGATTCATTAGATGAATATTATTTCATTAACAAAAACTCATAGAAGAGTGCTACATCATCCACAACTCTTAGATTAAGGTACTTTAAAATGTGTTGTATAAACAATAGGGTTCACATTTCTACACTGTGACTTCCTTAGTAGGCTTTTACTTGTCTCACAGCACTAAAGACATCTTCAGGTTAAGGACAAGTTTAAAGGACATATTGGTGGTTTTCCAGGGAAGTATCCTAAATTGAAATTTGTCTACAATTTCTCTCACTAAATTTAATTAACTGGAAAACTTTCTATTATTAAAATGATCTCATTTACTTATTAGATGTACTGGTCGTTTATCATATTTGTGGCTTTGCACCATCTTTGAAACACCTGTTCTGTATTTGAATGGTTCTTCAGATTATATGCCTTGGACTCATGGTTTAAGATTTGTACCCTGGATTTTGTTTTAATTAGATATGGTAAGGTGACAGGCAAGGAGATATCTGTCTTTGAAAGAAGAATTTATTACTTACATTTTCTAAGAGAAGGGACATGCCATGCTCCAGAGGGCTACATGGAGAAGCACCAGGTTTTGTCAGGAGGCTGAAGCAGGAGTGAGCGGGAGAGCGTGGCTGAGAGCCTTTATCATGTTTTCTGTGGGAAAGGCAAGGCAGGGCAAGGGAAACAACTTAGGGTTGGCTAGTTTGAATAATGTCAGCTGGCTCTGGGCAATAGGGGTAGTCTCTAGTTGTTTGGTACCTGGCTCTGGGTGATTTAGGACAAGAAGAATATTGGCTTGGTGTGTGAGAGTTAGGTAAAGGAGTTGGTTGGGTGTATGGAGTCTTGATTGGCTGGAGGGTTTATAATATCATCTTCATATACCTGCAAAAGCTGGATTGCAAGGGAGATGTAAACAATTTTAGCTGTTAATTTAGCTCTGTGATTATTCAGTGCCAAATAGACAAATACAGAATTAAAACAAAACAAAACAAAACACAGAATGCTTCCTCAAAGTAGAAGTCAGGATCATTATCCTAGCCTCTCTTGCTTCTAGGGCATGAACATGTGACTTCAACTTACAAATCTCTTGATTTGCAAGAGATCTGTATTGGAGGTGTCCAAGGTGAGGGAATCAAGACATTGGGAATACATTTTTTTGGCAAGTAAAGCATCTAGTTCTTGGGGCCTGCAGTGGGGAATCTTCTGGAATCTAGTCTTAGTATTTTTGATAAGAGCTATGGAGTCTATAAAAGCACAATGTCTTGGCTAAGTGCAGAGGCTAAGTGTTTTTGCTAAAGCTATCAATTCAAAGTAATTGAGTAGCTTCTGTTTCTGGATTTCTGCCCTTTTTCAAAGTTATGTGATCTCTTTAAGATCCTTTGATTAAATTTGATTTATACTTAACCTAGCCAGAGTGGATTCTGTTGTTTGCACCTAAGAACATTGAGATATACAGTGACTTTCTAGGAGTCTATGTTTTCCTGAATTTTCTTTTTTTTTTTTTTTTTTTTTTTTTTTTGCGGTACGCGGGCCTCTCACTGTTGTGGCCTCTCCCATTGCGGAGCACAGGCTCCGGACGCACAGGCTCAGTTGCCATGGCTCACGGGCCCAGCCGCTCTGCGGCATGTGGGATCCTCCCGGACCAGGGCACGAACCCGCGTCCCCTGCATCACAGGCGGACTCTCAACCACTGCGCCACCAGGGAAGCCCTGAATTTTCTTTTAATAAATAGAGAATCCAGACATAAATTGTTGAAAATATGTTTAACTATTTTAATTAAGCATGAATATCAATAAAATAATTATGGCTTGAAACTTAAGTATCTACTGACCATATGATGAAAGGCAGAAATTGTAAGTGGGTTAAACAAATAATATGCTGCAAGATTGTGTAATTCCAATACCGCAAACAATGACAGGAAATAAAAAGTAGGCAAATTAACTTGTAAACTTCAGTTGTAAATATAGACTTTTATGACTATTTTAATGACACAAAGAGATTTAGAGGAAAACAACTCTTTACAATGAACAACTTTAGTTAGAAACCAAAACAAAGTCTGTTTATGTGGGACAGAGAGAGGAAAGACAGAGTTGGTGATCATATGTCAGGATGTTCAGCACACCCCTACCCATGGGATAGCAAGCTAAAAACCTCTGGTTCAAATAAGAAGGATGAAGTGTGTATTTTCTCTATATGTAGGTTTTATTTCCATGATGTAAAGTAAATAATGTTTACTTGAAACTTACAAAAAATGAAGAGTTCTTAATGTGCCACAAATGGCCCCAAGTAATTTTTTTCCTATGTCATATAAGAAACCTTTGTAGTGATTAGCAGGGGGCTATCTAACAAATTTTTTCAACCCTTGCAAAACTCTCATAGGTTTCTTTGATGGGGATTTTTATTCTTGATAATTATCAGAGCTGCTAACCACAGAGAAGGATCAGAGAAGCAGATGATTCACTTCTTGCTCTGATCTTTGTGTCCTAGTCAAATTAAAACCTTGTTACAAAAAAGAAATTTTCTTCCTCTAAGACATTTAGTAATGTATGTTGCCTTTTCCAAGAAACATGATGGAGATATTATTTTATGTGACTTAGACATAATATGAACAGAAAATAAATGTTTCATTTGACAGGAAAGATTATTGTGAGAAATAATATATATGTCATTTTTTCTAACTTTCCTTAGACAGTGCAGAAATATAATTTCTCTGTTTATGTGTATTCCACATAAACATGGTTACATTTATTTGAACACTTTGTTTTCATATTGCTTCACTGTGGTTGGTAGTTTTGACCACTATAAGGATTAAACATTTCTTCCAAGAGACAGTTGGGTTAGTTCAATTAAAGTTATAAATGCATTAAATATATACATATATATATATTACATATGCATATTATGAATATTTTTCTTCTTAACATTTTACATTAGTTAAGAGAACGTTAGGATATTTTTGATGTAGTGTTATATGCCATTTCTACAGGTTTAATTGGCACTCGTACCTCACAGGTTTTATCGAACTTCTAATTCTCTGTTTAATATTCTGTCTTCTTCTATTTCATTTATAACCTTTTTTTTTTTTTTTTGCGGTACACGGGCCTCTCACTGCTGTGGCCTCTCCCGTTGCGGAGCACAGGCTCCGGACACGCAGGCTCAGCGGCCATGGCTCATGGGCCCAGCCGCTCCGTGGCATGTGGGATCTTCCCGGACCGGGGCACGAACCCGTGTCCCCTGCATCGGCAGGCAGACTCTCAACCACTGCACCACCTGGGAAGCCCCATTTATTATCACATATATATTATCACATTTATTATATATTATCACATTATCACATTTCTTCTTCTAGTTTTTATCAAAGTAACTGATACAGTAGGTAATTCATACAATAATTCACTCAATTCACAGACATTTATTGAAGCACTCTGCTGCTCATTGCGTATGCAGAGTTAAGCAAGGTAGATAAGGTTCTTGATCTCACCAGCTTCAGCCCAGTGAGGATAATAGATATTTCCCAGTACAACACAAAAATAAATGTTATAAGCGCTATAAAGAAAAAGAAAAGGATTCCGTGTGAACTCTAAAATAATGTGGTAGGAATTCCAAGTAGTTTATTTATTATCATGGTACTAGGCCACTACTGAGCCATCGGCCAAGGATTGGCAAGGGAATCAAGTTTGAAGGCATATTCACAAGAAAAATAAGAAAAAGCCATTGTAAAACATGAGAGCTAAGCTAGAAATATCCATCTACATAATTAATTATGAAAACTCTAAGACATGAGAAATTCGGTTTGTATGACTGCAGTGTGTTTTGTCTTTTCCCTGTGAGGGAAACTGTGGCCCTACCAATCTCCTCACTCTGTGTGAGTTTGTGTGAATTAAAGCTCTGATCAGGATATGATGGTTTGCTTAACTCATTTTCCCCTTAGTATTACTTTCTTTTGTAATAAAACCTTAGTTTTAATCTGCTGTGTTTTCAAGTGCTGTAATTATCTTTCATTGAAATTGTGTAATTGCCGAAATTAGAAAGGAGGTCAGGGAGGGCTCTCTGCGGATGTGACATTTAAGCTGATATATTATAGATAAGCAGGAATTAGAGAGACAAAAGAATATTCCAAATAGTATTTTCAGCAAAGGAAACATCTTGTAGGGAGACCTGAGGCAGAAACAGCATTACATGTTTCAAGAACTGTACATGACCAGTACGGTCAAAGTAATTAGAGGGAGAGAGTGGCAAGAAAAATCTTGCAACGCTTTTCAGGACAGGTTTGTGATTTTTATATTTCATTCCAAGTTCTGCAGGAAACAATTAATTAGAAGGGTTTAATCAAGCAAGCAACACACACACATGCACACACATACAGGCACACATATTTTTAGGGTACTCTGGCTTCAATGAGGAAAACTGACTGGAGGGTAAACTTAGAGGTGCCAGCTAAGAGGCTATTGTAATTTTGAACATAAGTGATGACTATGGGTTGGATTTAGGATAGTGGCAAAGAAGACAGAGGAAGTTGAATGGATTCTAGATATATTATAGAGGGAGACTTAGCAAGACTTGGTGAAAAGTGAGAGGGAAGGACATAACATGATTAAACTATTGAAATGTTTACAATGTTTCCAAAAACATATTTTATATGTTTATGTATATACTTGTTACACATATATTAATAGATGTTCTGTGAAATGACAGAAACTCATTCTGTGGTCAAATGAATTTTGGGAACACTGAGTTTAGGCAAAGTTAAAAAGATTACTATAAGAGTTTTCCATGTTTTTAATACACTAATGTGCACTGTGGATTTTCAGCAGGGTGACAATAAAAACTCTTGTATTTGATGAAATTCTTGTAGACTTAGTCTTTTCCTGAACATACTTTGTGATCTGCTGCTTAAAGGAGTAAATGAGCTCTCATAGAAACATATTAAATACTGAATTTTAATAAATTTTTCTTTTAGCTGATTGAGAATATTTATGTGTTTTAGGAATTGAGATAAAAAGGAATTTTAGAAAAACCATTGAAAGCAGAATATAATGTTTGATAAGTTTATTAGACAGAAAAAAGTTTGTATGTTATTAATGCACTTTATCATTGCTGCAAGGTAAGAGGAAAAAATGAAAATTGATCTATGGAAATTATCCTTTGTCAAAATTTTCCTCTGTTCATTCTAACTCCTTAAACTTTACCAGTTCATTAAATAACATTTTTATATTATGCAAAATTTAACTATCTACAAAATGTCATTCTAATTAATATTTTATAATTATTATATGTGATTGTAGAAATAAAAAAAATGCAGCTACTTAAAATTTTACACAATATAGCATTAACCTATCACAGGAGATTTTATTTGTCTATTCAACAATATTTATTGAGCTAAATATTATATTAGGCATGTATTGCATGTAAAATTATAAATAACATATGAAAATTATGTCTCATAAAAAATTAGCCAATGTTAATATTTATTGATTGATATTAAGTGCAAGTATCCCTTTATATTTTAATTGAATCATCTGAATCCTGAGTCACCATATCCAACCCTTTCTTTCCTACATTTAAGTACACATGTATCTACATAAGTTGGGCTGATCTGATATAGGCAAATTTTACTTTTTCGTAGCCGTGTCTCAATTTAAGGCTCAAATGTCTTTAGATTTTTTAAATAGCTAGTGGGAAGCAGCTCATAGCACAGGGAGATCAGCTCAGTGCTTTGTGATCACCTAGAGGGGTGGGATAGGAAGGGTGGGAGGGAGACGCAAGATGGAGGGGATAGGGGGATATATGTATACATATAGCTGATTCACTTTGTTATACAGCAGAAACCAACACACCATTGTAAAGCAATCATACTCCAATAAAGATGTTAAGAAAAAAAGTCTTTAGATTTTTGACTGGGTAATATCATCTTCTTAAGTGGATTCAAAACAGGTTCTGTTTTATTTTACTACTCTTAATTATTCATATGGAAAATGAAGTTAGAGTTTGACCCTGCTCCTTCTTCTTTTGATCCCTACCATTCTTATCCTAAAATTAACATTGTTCCTAACTTAACGTCTCATATGATTCAGGCTATAGCAACGTATATAACTTAGAATATTTTCTAAATATTTAAAGTATCACTCAACACACACACACACACGCACAAATGCACACAGATACTCACATAGACACACACTTCTAAATATGAAATATGAAGGAAAAAAATTACCTCTTCACATATACTGGGCTATGCTATAACCATATAAGAAGAGCTTCTCAGTTATAATTTTTTCCCCTTTCTGGAAGTGGTGGGTTTTACAAACTTAGCAGAAAGCTGATAAAGAAATTTTATATATATGTTATTAATGCTGGGTAAGTGACATGGGACATGCTGCTGGTAGCTCTGTTAACTGAAACATTTGTGCCAATATTTGGTCAGGTGTGGACTTCCAGTGTAAGCCAAAACTCCCATAGCTGTGGAAACTGTTCAACTGAAGTTGTGAGCAATAATAATATTTTTTAAATCGTTTACTCTGTGGAGTTTCAAATATCATATACTAAGTGTAGTTTTTACAATTACTTGTTCATTTTATTAAACAATAAAAATGCGGTATTAAGATCCTTACCAAGGCATTTCCTGTACATTAGATTATGTAAGTAGCAATCAAATTTTTATGGTCGAATTTTCAGCTGACAACAATGTCAAAATGACTAACAATCTAAGCTTTAAAAAATGACTTCCTAATCCAATTATTTCTTATAAAGGATAACACATTTTAAAAGTATCTTTAACTTAGAAATAAAATACATGATAGAAAGATAGGGTATACATAAATAAAATATGTTTATTCTGACAACATATACATTGTTATTTCTAATTCATATACATTGTTATTTCTAATTCATATTCTAAGTCCAGATATCAACTAACTGTACTATAAATAATATCATGTGTTAAAACTTTTTTCCCTTGGAGTGGGTTTTAGTTTTATACATGGAAATTTATGTGTACAATTCTTTCAATATTAAATCTAAGATTTCTTCAGATGACTAATACTTGAATTTTGGTGTATAAAAGATTTTCATGTAAGTTATGTATCTACTAATGTTTTTAAAGAAGCTGAAACCATTATATTTACTTAAGATAAGAATGTAATAAAATTCTTTGCCTTTCAAGGTAGTATTTAGATACAAATAGCCACTTAAATAATAGAATCTTGTTTGTTTTCCTTATTGTGGCAACCTAACTAGTACATGCTGCTTGGAACATCAGTTAATAAAAGGTATTAAAATATTGCTGGTTTAAATTGGAATATGGTGCTGGTAACACAGGTGACCAACTTGATTGCTTTTGTATTTGGGGAAATAGAAATAGATTCTGCTTTTGATGAAGTAGAAAGTGCCATCAAAAGGAAATGAAAAAGAAAAATATCTGTTCCTTGGCCCTGACCTGTAAAATGCTTTCGTAGCATATATATAATTGTGCCACCAACTCTGAGCCAGCCAGGTGAAATTCCCAACCAGAACAGCATGGGCCATAGTGCTTTTTATTAGAAATGAGTGGTATATTTAATTACCTAGACTTTAAAGTCTTCTAATATGTCTCCTATGTATTTGTATGGTCTAGAATATTACAAAGGAAGCCGTAGAGAGGAAAAGAAAAAGGGAAATATTTTGCTAACATGAAAGCTGACTTTACAAAGATTTAAAAAAAAAAAAAAATATATATATATATATATATATATTTTTTTTTTTTTCGGTACGTGGGCCTCTCACTGTTGTGGCCTCTCCTGTTACGGAGCACAGGCTCCAGACGCGCAGGCTCAGCGGCCATGGCTCACGGACCCAGCCGCTCCAGGGCATGTGGGATCTTCTCGGACCGGGGCACGAACCCCTGTCCCCTGCATCAGCAGGCGGACTCTCAACCACTGCACCACCAGGGAAGCCCTAAATATATTTTGAACAAGAGTTTATTACTACATCTAGAAGCTTTATTCTTAGAACATATGTGAATGAATAGCCAGTTATGAATGGTAGACAAATTTATGAAATGAAAGATAAATTAAAATGTGGTTTTCCATTCATTGAATGTGAGAATCATTTATTTTGAACATAAACATGAAAGTTTATAATACTTTTCCCATAGGAAATAAACTTCAGTCTACATCTTCTAAATAAATATTTGTTCTGGTTATCCCTTCCTTTGCAAAACACACCACAGCTTTAGATATCTGTTTTGTTTTGCTTATACTTCTGTGAGTCAGGCCTTCAGGAAGGGTTTGTCTGGAAAGCTGTTCTTTGCTCAGTAGACTCTGAGGGGGCTGGAGTTGGAGGGTCCACTTCCAACATGGCCTCTTCACTGATATGTCTGTGGCCTCAGTACTCTGTCTACCAGTGTCTTGTCTGTCTGTCTCTCCCTTTCCTTCTCTCCAAGTGACAGCTCCCTCTCCAGGGTTTTTTTCTTGTGGCCTGGGCTTTTCACAGCATGGATGTTGTCTCAGTATAGCTGGCTTACATGGCAGTTGGCTTCTGAGACAGTATGTTCCAAGAGAGAAGGAGGAAAGATGCCAATTCAAGTACAAGCTGGGTTAAGAACTGGCACAGTGTTATTTCCCTATATTCTGTTGTTCAAAATAATCAGATTCAAGGAGGTGGAGAAAAAAAGACTACTCCTTCTGCTAGGAGGGATGGCATGAGTGCAATGCATACGAGTATGTAGGATGGGAGATACTATTGCTGCCATTTTGAAAAATGCAGTCTAACACAATGTCCAATAAATCTTTTAAAAAGCAATGGTCTAGATGGATACTTTATGATTTACCTATTTGGGAAGCCCACATATCTCCTTGATTGGAGCATAGAGAGAGGCAGGTGAAGATAAAAGAGACTCAAAATTTAAATGTTAAAGTATAACTTTACTACACCAGCTATCTCTTTCTCTGTTTTGATCCTCCATCAAATGATGGCAATAATAATCATAATGATAACAAAAATAGTTTTATTTACTGAGCACTTACTATGTGCCATGCAGTGTACTAAGGGCCTTACATAAATTATCTTAAAGCCCACAGCAATACTACTGCATTATATACTGTTATTATCAACGATCTTTTTTCTTTCTAGTTTCATTCTGGGCTGCCAAGAATTGCTAACAGGCAGCAGACGTTTTTATCAATGTTGCGTTTGTCTGATGTCTTTTACTTTTTTTTTTTTCAACTTGGGTATGTCAGTCAGAGTGAGTTCACCAAGCAGAGTAAGATATATACTTCTATCTTATAGATAATGTTAATAAGAAAAACAGGCATGTTGGTTTCCCATTATAATAAAATTAAAGAGCTAACACAACAAGGATAAAGAACATGAATAACAAATATACATATACACATACATTGTAGGAGTGCCTGGAGAAGAAATAAAAACAAAACAACAACATAAAATTAGAACTAAGCATTATACTTTAAGGAAATTTTCAGAAATAAAAGACTGGAAGGGCACACTACTTTACCAGAAAAAAGCAGAATAGCCTACAAGACACGTAAAATAGAATTTAAGGAAAAAGAAAAAAAAATGCCTCTGGGTATACAGGCAAAAATGACTTCTTAGGGAAAGCAGCTCAGATTGTTATCAGACTTTTCAGTGTTTTATGCAGCAAATAATGGAGAACGTTTAAGAGACTCAAAGAAAGAAATTATGAGCCAAGGATTTTTTTTCTGGCCAACCTAAACTTCATGTACAAAAGCTGCAAACACACTTTCCTGGGCATGCAGAAACTCAGGAATATTTTTCCCATGAGCCTTCCCGAGGAATTAACTAAAGAAGACACTTCAGACCACCAAGATGACCAGAAAGACGTAAACCAAAGGACTTGTGGTCAACAATAAATATATATTTATCTGTAAAACTAAGACTAAATGGAATATAAGTGAGGGAATATAGTATAACATTGTTGTATACACTGGCAATACAGATAGAATTAGCTATCAAAAATAAGGGAAAGTATACGAAGAATAAAGTAAATTCACTAACTGCCTTATAGGTACTAACTGAGAGGAAAAGGCATATGATTCCAGATTAGATGTTTAGAGATAGGAAAGAGTGGTAGAAAAAAATGCTGCTAGCTAATTTCAATACTTTTCATAGTAGGAACAATGAACATTAGCTAAAAAGAAAAGGAGATGGGCAAGAGTTTTATATAAAGGTGTTCATATAAAGGTAATCATTTGAACAAAATACAGGCCCTTCATAATGCCAGGGAATACATAGAAAAAAAGATGTATCTTCATAGTGGAAAAACTGTGTGTGTGTGTGTGTGTGTTTGTGTGTGTGTGCATGCTATATGCAATACGAATCAGTATGACATATTATAATATAAAGCGTTATGACACAAACTAAGGCCAAATTTATCAATTACATCAGTATATGTAAATGAACTTAATTCAACTATAAAAACAAAATGGTCCATATTTTATATAAAATATATAAATTAGAGAAATACAGAAATGTAAAAATAAAAATTGCAAATACTCCAGACACAAATAAAAGAGTTATAATTTTGACATATAACAAATTAGTATTAAAATAAAAAAAGCATTAACAGACAATGAAGGACAAAGCATAGTGCTTAAAGCTATAATTCACAATTGTAGATATGAGTTAATATTACCCAATTAATTACCCAAGAACACAAATTGATAGAGCAGAAACACAGTAGAGGAAGTGATAAATGGCAGAAACACACTAATAATAGAAGTCTTTAGCATGTTTATCTCAATCCAAATGAGAACAAGCAGGCAAATATTTACTAGAGGGATGAAAGACAATGTAATTAATAAGTCTGTTTTTATTAGTATATAGTAAACTCTGAACTCTGATAACAAAGACTTCACCTCTTCAAGTCTACATGGAACATTCTCCAAATTGAACTATATCTTGCCACACATGTGCACCAAAAATATATATATATATATCCCCTTAATAAATTTCACTCCCTTGATTACTACCAAGAGCATTATCAGACCACAATCCAATTAAATGACATTAATAACAACAACAATAAAAATGACTTGAAAATGAGGCTTTTAAAATCATATTATTAAATAACTCTTGGATCAAAGGGGAAACAGAAAATGAAATAGCAGAATTTCTTTAAAATAAAAATAGTGAAAATACAACTATCAGAATCTACAGATACGGTTAAAGCAGTTTTCAGAGAAAAATGTATAGCATTAAATATCTCTATCAATAAAAACAAATGAACTAGGTACCCAATTCAAAAGGTAGAAAAGGACTACAGAGTACCCCCAAAAGTAAAAGGAAGACATTAATTAAAAAATCCAAATAAGGGCTTCCCTGGTGGCGCAGTGGTTGAGAGTCTGCCTGCCGAGGCAGGGGACACGGGTTCGTGCCCCGGTCCGGGAAGATCCCACATGCCGCGGAGCGGCTGGGCCCGTGAGCCATGGCTGCTGAGCCTGCGCGTCCGGAGCCTGTGCTCCGCAACAGGAGAGGCCACAACAGTGAGAGGCCCGCATACTGCATAAACAAAAACAAAAAAATCCAAATAAGTGAGAAAAATGTAGAATTAATAATAAATCCAAATGCCAGTTCTTTGAAAAATAATTAACGGAATAGTCAAACAGCTAGCTAACCCAGCTAAGACAAAAGGGAGAATCTACAAGTACATAAAATGAGAAATGGTAGGGTGTTTTAACTGTTAAAACAGAAGACTTTAAAAAAATCAATAGAGACTACTTTATATTTGTAAACAATAGATGAAATAGAAAAATTTTTCCAGAAAAATACAACTATCCAAAATTGGTTATGGAAGAGATTGTGTAAATAGATCAATTACTATAGACAGAAATGAAGTAGATGGTGCACAGTATGATAGTATTTATGAGTTCAGTTTGGTGATCAGACTCATGAAAACACATGGTTTTAATCAAATATTACATTTATTAGATTAATGGAAAATATAGAACTGGAGATAAAACAGTGAAGCATTTTACTCTCTTTGAAAGGCATAGCAATAATTCAGGTACACAGCGTCTACAGGAGCCAGGATACATGTGGATAACCATGACACAGAGAAGCTGTGATTCCAGTTTCATGCCAATCTTTTACACTGTTCTAGTCAAGGCCTACATTTCAATTTAAAGCTCCCTCAATCCAGTGCAGTCCCATACAGCAGATGAGCAGACAGAAATTCCATATCTATCTCCATTCTGTAGTTCTAAAGAAAACAGTTCTGTGCAAATGGATTAGAGATTGTTCTCTTAGGCAGGCCTGGATTGACACAGGCCTGACATTAACTTTTTTTTTAAATTGAAGCATAATTCTGTACAATATTATGTTACAAGTATATAATATAGTGATTCACAATTTCTAAAGGTATACTCCATTTATAGTTATTATAAAATATTGGCTATACTCCCCGTGTTGTACAATACATCCTTGTAGTTTATTTTAGACGTAATAGTTTGTACCTCTTATTCCCCTCCCCCTATATTGCCCCTCCCCCTTCCCTCTCTCCACTGGTAACCACTAGTTTGTTCTCTATATCTGTGAGTCTGCTTATTTTTTGTTGTATTCACTAGTTTGTTGTATTTTTTAGATTCCACATATAAGTGATATCATACAGTGTTTATCTTTCTCTCTGACTTATTTCACTTAGCATAATGCCCTCCAAGTCCATCCATGTTGCTACAAATAGCAAAATTTTGTTCTTTTTTATGGCTAACTAGTATGATTCAAACTACTTAAAGAGCTGCACCAAAAAAGAGTTCCAGTCACAGTGGTGTCACAGGAATTCCACCAATCTTTTAAATATCAAATACTCCCAGGTATTAGACTACTTCAGAACATTGAAAAAGAAAGAAAACTTCTAAATTCATTTTATGAAGTGTGTTTAACATTGATTCACAAAACTTACAAAGCTTATATGTAAAGAGATGTCTACTAACTAACTTTGCTTATGAATATGATACAAAAATCTTAAATAAATTACAACTGTGCATCAAAAAATAATACATCATGATTAAGTGCAGTTTATCCTAAGAATACAGGGGTGATGCAATAGAAGTAGATAGAAAACAATAAAATCCATCATATAAACAATGCTAAGGAGAAAAATCTTGATCATTTCTATTTTGGTTATTTATTACTACAAATCAAATCACCTAAAACTCAGTGGTTAATAATAATCATTTATTTATTTGCTCATGATTCTGCAATTTGGGCATATTTTGGTGAGGATAGCTTATCTTTACTCTGTGTGGCATCTGTTGGAACTAGAATATCCAAGATGGCTTCTTCAGTTACATGTCTTCTCATCTGGGATGGCTGGGGGCTGGCCAAACATCTCCCTCTCTTCATGTGGACTCTCCAAGTAGCTAGCTTGGGATTTCATATAATAGGACAGATTCAGAGTAGCAGGACTTCTTACACATGGTGGCTGGCTTCCCCAAAGTGCAGAAGTGGAAGCTTTCTGGCCTTTTTAATGTCATTTCTTAATGTCACTTCTGCTATATTGTATAGGTCAAAGAAAGGAGTAGATTCTACCTCTTAGTGAGAGAGAGCAAAACTCATGTTATAAAACAAAAAAAGAATGCATGAGATGGGGGATATTGTTGCAACCATCTTTAGAAACATAAGTTATGACATTTAGAAATTTAAAGTAATCCTGGTAAATGATCATCAGTTTTTGAGGGATTTTGGGAACTAGACAATTTAATTATAAAATTAAAAAGTAATTTGCTTTGGAAAAAGCAAATAAGTGGGAATATCCACAAAAACCCTGAAAAAGAATAGCAGTGAGAGGGGGTAACTTTACCAGATATTAAAAGACATAGTTTCTATAATCAATATACTGTGGTACTAATGTATGAACAGACGAAGCAACTGAGCAAAATAGAAAACATAGGAATAGACTCAGGCATATATGGAAATTCATTATTTGATAAAGACATCATCTCAAATCAGTGTAAAAAACAAAGGTGGACTTTTAAATAAATGGTGTTGGGAATAGGCAAATGGAAAAAGTTAGAAGTGGATCAATTTATCACACAGACAATTATGGTACATTCCAAGGAATTAGATATATAAATGTTAAAACAAATAAAAAAAGAAACCATTCAAGTTCTAGAAGAAAACAACATGAATTCCTCCATAATTTGTAAGTGATTCAAAGTCCATAGTCAGGAAGGGAAAGATTGATAATTTGATAACACAAATAAAACATTTTCTTGGTAAAATGCACTCTAAGCAGAGTAGGATGACAAATGAAAAACTGGGAAAATATTTACAATTCATATCACAGAGAATAGCTAAAATTCTTCACGTTTAAAGAAGAAAAGAGGCCAAGAATATTATAGAAAAATGAGATATCAACATATAGTTCACAGAAAAAGAAATTCAAATAGTCTAAACATATGAAAATATGTTAACGTTTTTAAAAAATAAGATAAACACAAAAAATGTACTGAGATGGTTTCTCATCTATCAAATCAGCAAAAATCTAAAAGCTTTGGAACATACTTTTTTGGTGAGTTTGTGCAGAAACTTATAAATGGTACTCTTATAAATGACAGGGAGGACTGCAAAATAGCCCAACCCCTTGAAGAAGAATTTGATAATATTTAACAAAATAAAATACTCATGCACTCTTTGACCAGGAATTCTGCACCGAGGTATTTATTCCAAAAATATACTGGCAAACAATATGAAATGACCTATGCCCAAAGCTATAAGCAATATTTGTCATAACAAATAACAGAGAACAACCCAAATGACCATAAGTAGCTAAGTGACTATATTATAATAGAGTACTATGCAACTAAAAGAGGAGTGAAAATGTCTCTTACTGCTATAGCATAATTCCCTGAATATAATGCTAAGTGAAAAAGCAAGGTTGAGATAAATGGCATAGGATGCTACTATTTACAAAATAAATATAGAGCTAGCTAGCTAGATGATAGATAGATATGCTTATATTTAAAAAAAAACAGTTAAAAAGGCAATATAAAGTTAATCCTTTTATTTAAAATGATGATCTATATAGAAGGGAGGGAATAGAACAGGATAGAGGGAACTGGGAGAGATACAAGCTAGACTTCTTTAAATCTCTAAATTGTAGATTTGACTTTAGAATTCTAAGAATATTTTCTATAATTATAAGGCAAATTTTAAAATAGCTTAAAAACTGAAATAAAATTAAATAAATGAACCTAATTGTGTATCTAGCTGGGATCATAGCTATAAAGAAGGGATGTTTTTCAAGTGTGGTGACTTTACAACACAATAATGTGGTCATGCATCTCTACTGGGATATACCCTAAGGAAAAAAAGATCTGCAAAAAGTCTTAAAGTTTTTTCAAAGCACATTGTTGATGATAATATTGGCAATTTTATTTTGAGACTCTATTCATGATAAAGCAAGTGAATTATTGCGTTGGTGATTTTGAACCTCAGGACTTTTGTTTTGGATGAAAGGAGATTGTGGTTGTTAGGAGAATGTACCTCACATAAGGAGTGTAATTAACTGAGGGCCCCTTCAGATGGTTTTGAAACCTATTATGCATTTGCACCAAGGCCACACCTCCCATAGGCTGCTTTCCCTCAGCGGGTGAGTGTGGCAGGGATATTAAGGGCAGATCCATTTCTGGGGGCTGTAACTCTTTATTTGCTGACTTTGGTTCAAGGACATACGTAGAGCTTTGCTGAACCTTCCTTAGCATAGCAGTTTAGGTCTCTCTTTCTGTCTCCTCATTCTAATGTTGTCCCATCTTTTCTAAATTCTCTTTATCACTAAGGGTCAGACTTGCATCACAGTACTGCAACTTTTATTAAAGGGCTAACACAGGGGTTCATACAGAGGACATCAGGCAGCGAGCCTTCCTAACAGCCTTCTTTAGGTATCTTTCTCCTCAAGGTCCCACATGGATACCCCTCTCCTCCCATACAGCACCCCCCTCATCTGTATACTCTTCTGCTCTGAGTACCCATATGTCCACTATTCCCGATACATGACAGACCTTACTGCCTCATACAGTTATTGAGAAATGCAGTGTGGGCTTCTGCTTAGACTGCTTTTCTCTGGTGAGGAATTGCCCCCTGGAATTCCATTGTATCAAATTGTCTTCCTCTTTATATAGAATCTTTCAAAAATTATTAACAAGAGACACACACATAAAGACTAGCTATTTAGCATAAAGATGTTGAGCCTCAAGACCTTCAGCTTTCTAAAGCCTCATGTGCATGACAACCTCAGCGTTCTATGGAGCAATAAGGCTGATTCCCACAGATAGGAGTTTGGAGGCAAGCATATCAAACCAGGGGTTACTTTCCTTGCTTTCTATTTTCTCACTGGCTTTACTGTATAAATATAACCAGAAGATGAGGGAATATACTTCAAAACAGATAAAAGATTTAGCTCCCTCCCAGAGGAGAGTAAAAGCAAAGTTATATATTAATGTGTTTACAGAATAAAAGCAAACACGTTCAGAAACTACGAGCATTTATTTTCTCTCTAAGCAACTTCTTTTCTCCTCAAAGTGTGAGAACATCTTAACCTACCATATTTAAGAATTAATTAGAGAAACTTGCCAAATGTACCAAAAAATGAGGAGTTCATTGACACTTTCTCACACAGAAGCCAAACCATTTCGTTCCCTCAAAGAAAAGCACAAATTTTCATCCAGGCGAAGTGGAGTTTGACTGATGTAAGATACCACAGATTTTTCAGGACTCCCACTTGGGTTTTTCTCAAAATAGAAAATGAAAAGAAACAGCTGTCCAGTGTGCATGTTAGCACTTCTTGTCTTTCGTCCTTGTGCTTCTGACAGTTGAAGTTTTTTCCCAGAGCTGTTGATAGTTTTACTGTACATTTGATAATTTAAAAACTCTTTCACACAGAAAAGGGTGGGGAAGGTGGTGCCATTCATCTTCTTAATGGAAATTTGATTCTCATTCCTTCTCACCAATAAATGAATCTCATTTCTCAAGTAGTCTCCTTTTCTGAAATTTATTAGAATATAAATTGATGACCTCCTGGAAATTCTGTGGGAATCACAGTATATGGTATAAAAGTTCCTAAACCTTAAATGTCTCCAAATGTATTCCTGACTGATTTGACTGCTAAGGAACACTGTTTAAATTACATTTTAAGAAAAGAAAAAAGAATAGCTTACACGAAAAGACAGGAGACTCAAAAACCACACATTGGATTTAGCTCCACTATATTTTTCCTCTTGGATCTTCAAAAAATCTCCCCTCCAGTATTAAAGGTGGATTTATGCTCAAAGGAAAGGACTTGAAATTGTTCACTGGTTGCTTTTTTCCTTCTACACAATTTCCGGTATTCATTCTGGTATTCAGAGGACATACAAATCAGACATAAAAGTATGTACATACAAAACATAAAAGTAATCAGGGAAATGCAAATTAAAGACATGATGAGATACTAGTACAAATACACTGAGTTGCTTAATATTAAAAAGTCCTAAAATGCAACATTTTGGGAATGATATGGAGCAAAAAGAACTCTCATGTTCTGGTAGTAGGAGTGTAAATTGGTTCAACCATTTTGGAAAGAAGCTGGCATTATTTTGTAAAGTTAAAGTTACAAATATACTACAACACAGCTGTCCATTGCTAGCTACATATCTTAGAGAAATTTATGCTCAGGACACATGAACAGGAAATTCTAGCAGCATGTTTATAATACACCCAAACGAGAAACAACTTTGAGGTCTATGTTAATAAAAAGGATAAATAAATAATTGTATATTCATGTAAAAGAATTCAGTGAAAGTGAGGTACAGCCCCATGCATCAGCATGTATGCAAAAATGTACATCAAAAATATTAATGAAAGAAACAGTATGTTAAAAATGCACACTTCATGATCCCATTTGTAGAAAGTTCAAAAGCAGGCAAATTAAACTATATTGTTTGGGGATACATACTTAGGTGGGCTTTGTCATAACAGATTAACGAAGTTTTATGCTGCTTTTATGTATGTTAGTTATATTCCACACATATAAAAGTTAAAATAGTCCTATAATGCATGTATTATTTTCATCTAAATTCACATTCAAGATAAGGAAAAGGAAGTTTTTCTCTATGCTATTTGAGGCAAATTCCTATGGTCTGGCATTTGGAATTTTTCTGTGGTTATCTGGCTTGAAATTGTTTGCACCTTGCTAAGGATAGCTGGAGAGGAACAAATAGCTGACTGCAGTAACTTAATCTAGCATATCTCAAGAGGTAAAAACTTGCTAAGTTATCCCACATGATAAAAGAAAATTTGAAATATCAAAGTTGTACCAAAGAAGTGATAAGGCAAGCAAGACAGAATATTGCAAGAAAAAATAAAATGTGGGAAACGAGTTCTGAAGGGAGAAAGAATATGCTGTGAATAGAATTGTGTGCACCTCTCATCCCACTCCCACCCTGCCAAATTCATATGCTGAAACTCTAACCCCCAGTGGGATGGTATTTGGAGACTGGCCTTTGGCAGGTAGTTGGGTTTAGATGAGATTATGATGGTGAGGCCTTCGTGATGGGTTTAGTGCTCATATAAGAAGAGATACCAGAGAGTTTGCTCTTGTTCTCTCTCTGCTGTGTGAGGACACAGTGAGAAGGCAGCCAGCTGCAAGCTAAAGAGAAACAGAACATGCTGGTACCCTGACCTCAGACTTCCAATGTCCAGAACTGTGATAAATAAATTTCTGTTATTGAAGCCATCCAGTCTGTGGGCATAATAAAATACTATGGTATTTTACTATGGCAGCCTGAGCTGATTAATACAGAGCAAATATACAATGACAAATTAAGAAAAGGAATGTGAAGATTTACCAATTTAAAAATATTCATAAAACATTTTATTGGGGGAAAAATAAGATTTTTTTCCTCCTAATTTATGTAAAGGACAAAACAAAAGGTATCATGTTGTCCTGGAAAAAATGTGCAAGATCATCACTCCCTGACAAAGCAACAGATGCCCTATGATAAAGGACTATAAAAACATATCTCCCTATTTC
Source organism: Phocoena sinus (assembly GCF_008692025.1). Classification (NCBI taxonomy): domain Eukaryota; kingdom Metazoa; phylum Chordata; class Mammalia; order Artiodactyla; family Phocoenidae; genus Phocoena; species Phocoena sinus. The sequence goes on from NC_045767.1 coordinate 97,010,692, forward strand.
ATACTCAGACACTCAAATGACTTATCTAAAAATTCACACATTGTTTTAACTAAAATTATATATATTTTTTATCAACTTTGCAAACAATTTTTTCCATTTTGGCCTCTAAAAAATCAAAATTATATTATTTGAGACCATACAAATACACATACATACAAATAGTTTTGTCAGTAAACTCATCATGGGAAATAAAGCTGTTTATGAAAACTACTTTTTCATAAAAAGTGTGCTTGTTTCTTTAGAAGATAATATTATAGAGTTTTTATAATAATTTTTTTACTCATTTACTATTTTTTACTTTATTTTTTTCTATACTCTCCATTTAACTTTTCCAAACTGAGTTACTAAAAGTCCTTTTAAAGAATCTGAGGCACAGAGAGGTTGAATTACATATTGAAACACGTGCTAATGAGTTGAATGTAAATTCTAGAAACATGAAATGTGAATGTGGGATATATAAGCAACGTAATTAAATCATAAAGCCAGTAGCCTAATTTTTGAGGATTAAGAATATATTTAGTCATTCATGTAGAATTATATAAATATGTTTAGCTAATGATTAAACAAGGTTGGTAAAATTTAACTCATCCATATGATTTTTACACCATTTCGAAAGTGTGGTGGAGTGTAAACAAAGATGGAGTATTTGCCTTTATAAAACTTATAACCCTCAGATTTTGTAACAGAACTACTTCACTTCTTGAGGAAGTAACTCCTTTTGTAATATTTACTTAAGCAAGGTTTCTCAGGTCACTGACTGTTAAATAAATCTAGTTAAGTAAGAGTAATGCATGTTAAAGATTTAAGAATTCCTTACCACACACTCGGTATTACCTTTCTTTTCCAATATTTCTCCTTGCTGAGAAGTTTCAGGTTCTCAGATGTAGCATGCTATAATAATTGATTATTTATATAATTTTTTTTACTCTGCTGCAAATAGCTTAGGGGTTATAGACCATATCCTCTCTGTTCCCAATTTATAGAACAAAAATACTTTTATCTTCCTCATAGAGGTTATAAGAAATGATGTAAGTCAGTGTATGTAAGACTTGAACAATATGCTCTTAATGTATTGTCAGTGTGACAGTCACATTTCTTAAGCTGATTATAAATTAATGATGTTTGGTGATTGATGATAGAGTATGATCATTTTACATTACAAGTTGTACAACTGCTAGGGGGCTTAGAGATTATTTAGCCCATTGTGAAATCAGGTTCAGAAAAACATGATGACTTGGATTAATCAGTTGGTAAATGGATAAGTATTAAAGACTGATGTCCCATCTTATATTTCAGCTTAATTTCCATTATCTCATGCTTCCATTTAAAATACTTAACATTTTGACTATTTAAAAAACAATTCATTTTAATTAGATAAGTAATACAGTCTCCTGTGATATCCTCAGAATATTACGGATAAGATTAGAGTCTAGTTTGATCACCAAGCCAATCCCACAACAGCATCTTTGTCGGAAGGGTGAGCAATTTCATATGGTGAATGTATGTGTTTAGATTAAGTTTAGTTAAAAATAAGAGAAAAACCTAAAATGACAGTGGCTGAAACCAAATATAAACCCTTTTTAGTCTCATATTCCAGATGTCCAGATGCTGTCAATCAAGGCTGGGTTGGTCCTCCAGGGTGTCAGGAACTCTCCTTCTTTCTCTTGTTTCTCCATAACAGTGGCCTCCCACTTAAGTCAAGATGGCAGCTGGAGCAACAGTCATTATATGGCATTCCAACTACAGGCAAAATGGCACCCACCCCCTTTAAGTACAGAAGTTGTATGTAATTTTCACTTGGATACCATTGTGCAAAAATTAGTCATATGGGCATAAGTACCTGCAAAAAAGCCTAGAAAATGTAATCTGTATTCCAGGAAGCTACATGCTCAGGTGAAAACCGGGGTTTTATTTTTATGGAAAAAGGGAAAACAGTGTGGGTCAAAGTAAGTGTCCAGGGACAGCAAAAATTCTACTGCAATTATTTCCTTTTCCTGTCCTGCCCAGATACCTGCTAAAAACCTCAGCTGTTTGCAAGTGAGCTAGGCCTGGCAGAATATTAGGAGTTCCTTCCCTGCTAGTGAATGGTACCTAGAAATCTATTCTTCTGACTTTTCATGTCTGATAAACTTGGGAATAATTTTGATCTTCCTTGGTACTCTCATAAACATCTACTCCCAGGAACAATAACAACAATGCAACCAAACAGTAAGTTGAAAAATATGTGATAAAATGAACAACTCACCAAATGATACTATATATGCTTTTATGGGTACACAAGTATATACATAAACAATAGACAATAACCTTGAAGGATGCATGCAGAAATGATAATGATGGTTACCTTTGGTGTTTTGGGGCAGGGGTTGGTGATCAAATTGGACTTTAACTTATCTGTAATGTACTAAAGATTTACAGCAAAGTAAGGTGTATTTGGGGAGGTGGGAGGAGTGGGGAGTAGACTTACTATATGGAAACCTTTAGGAGCTCTGCAGTATCTTAGCTAGATAACCATCATGTCAATTATAGGTTTTGATTGTGAGCAATAGAAACCAATTCTAATGAACTAAATAAAAAAATGAGATTTATTGGAGGAGCACTGGTTATCATAGATTTGAAGAAAAAGTTGAATGAGGAGATTATGTAGTAGGAATTAAGGACAATCACTACAATTCCAGTTGCTTTTCATCCTTGTGTCTCTCTGTTTATGATGTACGTTCTCTTGAGGTTAAGTGATATTGGTTAAGCTTGAGGCATATTCATTCGCTGGGGTTTGGGAGGTAAGAGTTGTGAGTGAGTGGGTACGTTAAATGACTGTGTTAACAAAGCATAGCAAGTGGGAGGGACCATTTTCCAAATAAAAATTAGGTTCTGTTATCAAAAGTGGGAAGGGATGTCAGGGAGGCAAAAGCAACAGGTGTTTATGACTATCACAGAAGACCACATACTAGTCTATTTCATTCCTTCAACCATAATTTTTAGAAGTTTTGTGGGTCTGTGGGAAAATATTCTGCTTTGGAGCTAAGATTAGTGATCTTAATTTCCAAAAGCATCTTTATTTGGTTAAATTGCAATGAACCACATTATTTAACACATTTTGTATACCTTTAAATTTTACTCAGAAATTGTTTTCTTTATTGCTCTTGTTTACTGAGCTATCTACTCTCAGCCTTTGTTTGGTTATGCAATAGAAGCAAGGGGTACATAGGATACTGTTTACAGATATTTGCTACTCTTCCCTGGGCAGTATTATACTTTTCCATCCCATTGATTTCAGGCATGGCACTTGCCTTGGCCAATCAAATGTGAGTGGACATGACATGAGTCTCTTACAAGCAGATGCTCTAAGAGCCAGCATGTGACCATGTTCCCTCTGCACAATAACCAAAGATGTTTCAGATAGAGGCTATTTCATGAGCCTCCCAGTTCATCCCTTCAAGATGAAGAGCCACAATCAACCTGCTATTGATGCATAGCATTATTGAGAAATAATCCTTTGTAATTGTAAACCACAGACATTTGGGCCACTTGTTACTATAGCATAACCTAACCAGTCCTGATTGATACACTTGTAAAACTAATTCTCTGTTCAAACTTCACAAAGAATTTCTAACTCGTTCTGGTTTTAAATATAGACCATAAGCAGGAAATTAGGTAGAAACTGACCAGTGATGAAAAGATTAACCTGTGAGCAATGGAGAAAAAATACATGTTTTCTGGGCAAGCTTCTGACAAAATAAATTTGACATTTTAGAGATTTAATGTCAGAGCAGTGCATAGGTGTATTATAATATGGAAGACTCACTTTTGAATAGCACAATAAATTGAGAAATTTCTCAAATATCTGATTCTCTGCATTGGTACCAATGAGTAGTTTATGTATATTTAGATATTTTGATTATTAGTTGATATTGATACTATAAGCCAAGGCACATAAAACTAGAAAAGAAAAGCTGACAAACTGTGATCAACTTAACGAGTTGAATTTATAGTTCAACAAAATTATCAGTAGGTTACATATTGTACATGCCTATATTGATTTAAAGAAACCTGGTAGTAATCTCTCTTTAACTCTTCACAAAAAGAAATCACCAGGTCTATTTCCCTTTTAAATATTTCCTTAATCTATCCCCTCTTATTCTTACCACCACTGCTTTAACTCAGGTCTTCATCATCTCTTACTAAAGCTCCCTAATTAATCTTTCCATTGTGGCTCTCCTCCATGCTATGTTTATCACAATGCCTGGATACTATTACTGAAACACAACATTGACCATCTTATTTCCTCGCATACAACCCTTGTGATTCAACATCTCCTAGAAGATAAGCCTCAAGCTCCTTAATGTAGCATACAAGGCCTTCCTGGAAAGGCAGCATGGCCTAATGGTTATGAGAATCAGTTTTAGAACCAGACTGCCTGAGTTTGAAAACAGGTCTGCTCCGATTAGCTGAGTGGCCTTAACTAAATATTTACAACAGTATGTCTGTAAAAATATTAGCTTTTATTAATATTGTATGGTTTCTCCTTCACTTCCTGTGCTTACTTTCTGACTGTTTTGCAGTTACCCAAGGGCACCTGGCAGTTTTTCATCTCTGTTCTTTAATTCCTTTGAAGTTACTCATAACTCTTTCCCTCTCCCACCACCCTCACCCCCAAACTGGCTAATGCCATCTCATCTTTTAACATTTAGTTCAACGATGGCTTTAAAACTTAAGATTAAGTGACTTATTTATCTCTTGTAAAAATAAAAGACAGTGTGTGTGTGAGAAAAAAAAAGATTAAGTGACTTTTCCTTGAATAGGTAAGATATTTCTCTTATGATTCAATATCCATCCATATCTCTATTATTACATTTATTACATGGTATGATATTATAATGTTCCTGTATCTGTTCACCTCCATGAGACCACAGGCAACTTGAAAGCAGGAATTATGTCTCATTTATCTTTGTCCCTAGTACTGTTCCTGGTACATAATAGACATGCAATAGAAATGTTTGTTGAATATATAGAAAATTGCTAAATAAAGAAATGCTTATTATTTCGCAAATCACTCTTGAACACACTCTTTATTTTGTGGTTCAGTGTTGCTTGATCAAGATCGCTGTGATAAATTTTCTTTAAAATTTATTTCCAAAGAAAGTCATTTCTCTCTTGAATTGTTAATGCTTTCTTTTCTTTTTTTTATTACATATTTATATTGGAGTATAATTGCTTTACAATGGTGTGTTAGTTTCTGCTTTATAACAAAGTGAATCAGTTACACATACACATATGTTCCCATATCTCTTCCCTCTTGCATCTCCCTCCCTCCCAACCTCCCTATCCCACCCCTCCAGGCGGTCACAAAGTACCAAGTTGATCTCCCTGTGCTATGCGGCTGCTTCCCACTAGCTATTTATTTTACGCTTGGTAGTGTATATATGTCCATGCCTCTCTCTCGCTTTGTCACAGCTTACCCTTCCACCTCCCCATATCCTCAAGTCCATTCTCTAGTAGGTCTGTGTCTTTATTCCTGTCTTACCCCTAAGTTCTTCATGACATTTTTTTCCCTTAAATTCCATATATATGTGTTAGCATACAGTATTTGTCTTTCTCTTTCTGACTTACTTAACTCTGTATGATACACTCTAGGTCTATCCATCTCATTAAAAATAGCTCAATTTCGTTTCTTTTTATGGCTGAGTAATATTCCATTGTATATATGTGCCACATCTTCTTTATCCATTCATCTGATGATGGACACTTAGGTTGCTTCCATCTCTGGGCTATTGTAAATAGAGCTGCAATGAACATTTTGGTACATGACTCTTTTTGAATTATGGTTTTCTCAGGGTATATGCCCAGTAGTGGGATTGCTGGGTCATATGGTAGTTCTATTTGTAGTTTTTTAAGGAACCTCCATACTATTCTCCATAGTGGCTGTACCAATTCACATTCCCACCAGCAGTGCAAGAGTGTTTGTTCCCTTTTCTCCAAACCCTCTCCAGCATTTATTGTTTCAAGATTTTTTGATGATGGCCATTCTGACTGGTGTGAGATGATATCTCATTGTAGTTTTGATTTGCATTTCTCTAATGATTAATGATGTTGAGCATTCTTTCATGTGTTTGTTGGCAGTTTGTACATCTTCTTTGGAGAAATGTCTATTTAGGTCTTCTGCCCATTTTTGGATTGGGTTGTTTGTTTTTTTGTTATTGAGCTGCATAAGCTGCTTGTAAATTTTGGAGATTAATCCTTTGTCTGTTGCTTCATTTGCAAATATTTTCTCCCATTCTGAGGGTTGTCTTTTGGTCTTGTGTATGATTTCCTTTGCCTTACAAAAGCTTTGAAATTACATTAGGTCCCATTTGTTTATTTTTGTTTTTATTTCCAATTCTCTAGGAGGTGGGTTAAAAAGGATCTTGCTGTGATTTATGTCATAGAGTGTTCTGCCTATGATTTCCTCTAAGGGTTTGATAGTTTCTGGCCTTACATTTAGGTTTTTAATCCATTTTGGGCTTATTTTTGTGTATGGTGTTAGGGAGTGATCTAATCTCATACTTTTACATGTACCTGTCCAGTTTTCCCAGCACCAGTTATTGAAGAGGCTGTCCTTTCTCCACTGTACATTCCTGCCTACTTTATCAATGATAAGTTGACCATATGTGCGTGGGTTTATCTCTGGGCTTTCTATCCTGTTCCATTGATCTATCTTTCTGTTTTTCTGCCAGTACCATACTGTATTGATTACTGTAGCTTTGTAGTATAGTCTGGTCAGGAAGCCTGATTCCTCCAGCTCCGTTTTTCGTTCTCAAGATTGCTTTGACTATTCGGGGTCTTTTGTGTTTCCATACAAATTGCAAAATATTTTGTTCTAGTTCTGTGAAAAATGCCAGTTGGTAGTTTGATAGGGATTGCATTGAATCTGTAGATTGCATTGGGTAGTATAGTCACTTTCACAATGTTGATTCTTCCAGTCAAAGAACATGGTGTATCTCTCCATCTATTTGTATCATTTTTAATTTCTTTCATCAGTGTCTTATAATTTTCTGGATACAGGTCTTTTGTCTCCTTAGGTAGGTTTATTCCTAGATATTTTATTCTTTTTGTTGCAATGGTAAATGGGAGTGTTTTCTTGTTTTCACTTTCAGATTTTTCATCATTAGTGTATAGGAATGCAAGAGATTTCTGTGCCTTAATTTTGTATCCTGCTACTTTACCAAATTCATTGATTAGCTCTAGTAGTTTTCTGGTAGCATCTTTAGGATTCTCTATGTATAGTAACATGTCATCTGCAAACAGTGACAGCTTTACTTCTTCTTTTCCGATTTGGATTCCTTTTATTTCCTTTTCTTCTCTGATTTCTCTGGCTAAAACTTCCAAAACTATGTTGAATAAAAGTGGTGAGAGTGGGCAACCTTGTCTTGTTCCTGATCTTAGTGGAAATGCTTTCAGTTTTTCACCATTGAGGATGATGTTTGCTGTGGGCTTGTCATATATGGCCTTTATTATGTTGAGGAAAGTTCCCTCTATGCCTACTTTCTACAGGGTTTTTATCATAAATGGGTGTTGAATTTTGTCAAAAGCTTTCTCTGCATCTATTGAGATGATCATATGGTTTTTCTCCTTCAATTTGTTAATATGGTATATCATCTTGATTGATTTGCATATATTGAAGAATCCTTGCATTCCTGGGATAAACCCCACTTGATCACAGTGTATGATCCTTTTAATGTGCTGTTGGATTCTCTTTGCTAGTATTTTGTTGAGGATTTTTGCATCTATGTTCATCAGTGATATTGGCCTGTAGTTTTCTTTCTTTTTGACATCCTTGTCTGGTTTTAGTATCAGGGTGATGGTGGCCTCGTAGAATGAGTTTGGGAGTGTTCCTCCCTCTGCTATATGTTGGAAGAGTTTGAGAAGGATAGGTGTTAGCTCTTCTCTAAATGTTTGATAGAATTAGCCTGTGAAGCCATCTGGTCCTGGGCTTGTTTTTGTTGGAAGATTTTTTTTTTTTTTTTTTTTTGTGGTACGCGGGCCTCTCACTGCCGTGGCCTCTCCCGTTGCGGAGCACAGGCTCCGGAGGCGCAGGCTCAGCGGCCATGGCTCACGGGTCCAGCCGCTCCACAGCATGTGGGATCCTCCCAGACCGGGGCATGAACCCGCGTCCCCTGCATCAGCAGGCAGACTCCCAACCACTGCGCCACCAGGGAAGCCCTGTTGGAAGATTTTTAATCACAGTTTCAATTTCAGTGCTCGTGATTGGTCTGTTCATATTTTCTGTTTCTTCCTGATTCAGCCTTGGCAGATTTTGCTTTTCTAAGAATTTGTCCATTTCTTCCAGGTTGTCCATTTTTTTTGGCATAGAGTTGCTTGTAGTAATCTCTCATGATCTTTTGTATTTCTGCAGTGTCAGTTGTTACTTCTCCCTTTTCATTTCTAATTCTATTGATTTGAGTCTTCTCCCTATCCTGGAGAATGTATCATGAGCACTTGAGAAAAATGTGTATTCTGTTGTTTTTGGATGGAATGTCCTATAAATATCAATTAAGTCCATCTTGTTTAATGTATCATCTAAAGCTGTGTTTCCTTATTTATTTTCATGTTGGATGATCTGTCCATTGGTGAAAGTGGGGTGTTAAAGTCCACTACTATGAATGTGTTACTGTTGATTTCCCCTTTTATGACTGTTAGTATTTGCCTTATGTATTGAGGTGCTCCTATGTTGGGTGCATAAATATTTACAATTGTTATATCTTCTTCTTGGATTGATCACTTGATCATTAAGTAGTTCCTTCTTTGTCTCTTCTAATCGTCTTTATTTTAATGTCTATTTTGTCTGATATGAGAATTGCTACTCCAGCTTTCTTTTGGTTTCCATCTGCATGGAATATCTTTTTCCATCCCTTTACTTTCAGTCTGTATGTGTCTCTAAGTCTGAAGTGGGTCTCTTGTAGACAACATATATATGGGTCTTGTTTTTGTATCCATTCAGCTAATCTGTGTGTTTTGGTGGGAGCATTTAGTCCATGTACATTTAAGGTAATTATCGATATGTATGTTCCCATTCCCATTTTCTTAATTGTTTTGGGTCCTTTATTGTAGATCTTTTCCTTGTCTTGTTTTTGTTGCCTAGAGGAGTTCCTTTAGCATTTGTTGTAAAGCTGGTTTGCTGGGGCTGAACTCTCTCAGCTTTTGCTTGTCTGTAAAGGTTTTAATTTCTCCATCAAATCTGAATGAGATCCTTGCTGGGTAGAGTAATCTTGGTTGCAGGTTTTTCTCCTTCATCACTTTAAATATGTCCTGTCACTCCCTTCTGGCTTGCAGAGTTTCTGCTGAAAGATCAGCTGTTAACCTTACGGGGATTCCCTTGTGTGTTATTTGTTGTTTTTCCCTTGCTGCTTTTAATATGTTATTTTTTTGTATTTAATTTTTGATAGTTTGATTAATATGTGTCTTGTCGTATTTCTCCTTGGATTTATCCTGTATGGGACTCTCTGTGCTTCCAGGAGTTGATTACCTATTTCCTTTCGCATATTAGGGAAATTTTCAACTATAATCTCTTCAAATATTTTCTCAGTCCCTTTCTTTTTCTCTTTTTCTTCTGGAACCCCTATAATTCAAATGTTGGTGCGTTTAATGTTGTCCCAGAGTTCTCTGAGACTGTCTTCAGTTCTTTTCATTCTTTTTTCTTTATTCTGCTCTGCAGTAGTAGTTTCCACTATTTTATCTTCCAGGTCACTTATCCGTTCTTCTGCCTCAGTTATTCTGCTACTGATCCTATCTAGAGTATTTTTAATTTCATTTATTGTGTTGTTCATCATTGTTTGTTTCATCTTTAGTTCTTCTAGGTCCTTGTTAAATGTTTCTTGCATTTTGTCTATTCTATTTCCAGGATTTTGGATCATCTTTACTATCATTATTCTGAATTCTTTTTCAGGTAGACTGCCTATTTCCTCTTCAATTGTTAGGTCTGGTGGGTTTTTATCTTGCTCCTTCATCTGCTGTGTGTTTTTCTGTCTTCTCAGTTTGCTTATCTTACTGTGTTTGGGGTCTCCTTTTTGCAGGCTGCAGGTTCATAGTTCCTGTTGTTTTTGGTGTCTGTCCCCAGTGGCTAAGGTTGTTTCAGTGGGTTGTGTAGGCTTCCTGGTGGAGGGGACTAGTGCCTGTGTTCTGGTGGGTGAGGCTGCATCTTGTCTTTCTGGTGGGCAGGTCCATATCTGGTGGTGTGTTTTGGGGTGTCTGTTACCTTATTATTATTTTAGACAGCCTCTCTGCTAATGGGTGGGGTTGTGTTCCTGTCTTACTAGTTGTTTGGCATAGGGTGTCCATCAGTGTAGCTTGCTGGTTGTTGAGTGAAGCTGGGTGCTGGTGTTGAGATGAGATCTCTAGGAGATTTTCCCCATTTGATATTATGTGGAGCTGGGAGGTCTCTTGTGGACCAGTGTCCTGAAGTTGGCTCTCCCACCTCAGAGGCACAGCACTGACTCCTGTCTGCAGCACCAAGAGCCTTTCATCCACACGGCTCAGAATAAAAGGGAGAAAAAGTAGAAAGAAAGGATTAGTAGAAGTAGAAAGAAAGGAAGAAAGATAGAAGGAAAGAAAGAAAGGAGGGAGGGAGGGGGAAAGAAGGAAGGAAGTAGAGAAGGAAGGAAAAAAGAAAGAAAGAAAGAAGATAAAGTAAAAAAATAAAGGTAAAATATAATAAAGTTATTAAAATAAAAAATAATTGTTAAGAAAAAAATTTTTTTTAAAAAAATGACGGATAGAACCCTAGGACAAATGGTGGAAGCAAAGCTATACAGACAAAATCTCACACGGAAGCATACACATACACACTCACAAAAAGAAGAAAAGGGGAAAAAATCATAAATCATGCTCTCAAAGTCCACCTCCTCAATTTGGGATGATTCGTTGTCTATTCAGTTATTCTACACATGCAGGTACATCAAGTTGATTGTGGAGCTTTAATCCGCTGCTTCTGAGGCTGCTGGGAGAGATTTCCCTTTCTCTTCTTTGGTCTCACAGCTCCCAGGGCCTCAGCTTTGGATTTGGCCCCGCCTCTGTGTGTAGGTCACCGGAGGGCGTCTGTTCTTCGCTCAGACAGGACGAAGTTAAAGGAGCAGCTGCTTTGGGGGCTCTGGCTCACTCAGGCTGGGGGGGGCGGGTCACGGAGTGCGGGGTGGGCCTGCGGCGGCAGAGGCCGTCATGACGTTGCACCAGCCTGAGGTGCGCCGTGCATTCTCCTGGGGAAGTTGTCCCTGGATCTCAGAACCCTGGCAGTGGTGGGATGCACAGGCTCCCAGGAAGGGAGATGTGGATAGTGACCTGTGCTCGCACACAGGCCCCTTGGTGGCGGCAGCAGCAGCCTTAGCGTCTCATGCCCGTCTCTGGGGTCCGCGCTTTTAGCTGCGGCTCACGCCCGTCTCTGGAGCTCCTTTAAGCAGCGCTCTTAATCCCCTCTCCTCCCGCACCAGGAAACAAAGAGGGAAGAAAAAGTCTCTTGCCTCTTCTGCAGCTCCAGACGTTTTCCCGGACTCCCTCCTGGCTAGCCACGGTGCACTAACCCCCTGCAGGGTGTGTTCACGCCACCAACCCCAGTCGTCTCCCTGGGTTCCGACCTCCGAAGCCTGAGCCTCAGCTCCCAGCCCCGCCCGCCCCGGCGGGTGGGCAGACAAGCCTCTCAGACTGGTGAGTGCCGGTCGGCCCTGATCCTCTGTGCGGGAATCTCTCCGCTTTGCCCTCCGCACCTGTTTCTGTGCTCTCCTCCGCCACCCGCAGTCTCCGCCCGTGAAGGGGCTTCCTAGTGTGTGGAAACCTTTCCTCCTTCACAGCTCCCTCCCACTGGTGCAGGTCCCGTCCCTATCCTTTTGTCTGTGTTTATTCTTTTTTCTTTTGCCCTACCCAGATACGTGGAGAGTTTCTTGCCTTTTGGGAGGTCTGAGGTCTTCTGTCAGCGTTCAGTAGGTTTTCTGTAGGAGTTGTTCCTCGTGTAGATGTATTTCCGGTGTATCTGTGGGGAGGAAGGTGATCTCCGTGTCTTACTCTTCTGCCATCTTCCCCTCGTCTGTCTAATGCTTTCTTTTATCTGGCAAAGATAACCTAGTTTCCTGTCTTGCCTTGATTATCTCCACTCATAAAACTAAAACAGTGCTCTGTTCCAGTAACTGAATTGGCTTAAGTGGCTAATATTTTAGTTTTCTTATATTAAATTAATAAATTGTACTTAAATTACAGGCAATTTAAAATTATTTTTTGTAGTGAGGGGAATAAATATATTGAATTTTCATGGCATGATAAAAAGAATAATATGGGCACATAAATGTAATTAACTGTATCTGGTGTCAGTATTGATATTATTTATAAACTTGATTCCAATTATTTGTAAATAAAGACTGTATAACTGTTTGAAATTAAATTGAAGTATCTAATAGATTATAATGTGTATGGTTTATAATGATTTTGTATAATGTGTATATATAGTTTTAGTGTTAAAGGGATTGTCACTTGGAATAAACAAGCATTGTTTTTTGTACCCAGAGTATTTTCAACATATTTGTTTATCTAATATATTATAACTGAAGACCTGCTTTTTATAGGACATTAACAAGTGCTGGTAAAGACCTGCATGATAATTTTCTGAAGGCTCTGGCAGTGAGAGAAGAAGACAATCGCAGTGGAATAGTGAGCGTGAGTACATTTCATTCAAAGGCTAAAAGTGTATACCTTAAAGGCACAGTTAGTATATAATATATAGTTAGTTAATAACATAACTTTTACTACTGTCTCTGAAAGGCAATTCATGAGGGTTGTAATATAGCTCTTTATTATTTATATATTATAAGAATATACGTAGAAAAAAATTTATTCCAATTTACATCTGTAGAAGTAGCCAAATGGTGAAAAATATTAGTAGTGTTCTGTGTATCTGTTGTGGGGAAAATGTCTGTATTTGGCAGACTGGTTATCATCTCCAACTCTGTGCTACTCCTATGTTGAAACTTCATACTTCTTTTCAACCCAAGCTCCTACTACACTTCTCCAAATCATGTCATCCACTCATCCCCAATGTTTTCCCCCACCTACCCGATTTGTGCTACCCCTATAGTCGTCCTATCGTCCTATCTGAGGAGGTGTGATAGAAACCACATAATGGAGAGATATGATTTTGAATCATACAAGGAGAGCATGCTCTTGCTTTATTAAAATATGTGCTAGATCAAATATTTAAAATTGCTAATATTATTTGGAATATTTGCTTTCATGCTCGCTAATATAATATTGGTGATAACAGTCTTCTCTAAGTCTCAAAATGTTCCAAGTTAAGGGTAAAAATAGACAAATATTCATGCTGAAACTGTAATAGTGAATTACAGAAAAATAATCAGAAGGAGTACAATGAAAAATTTAGAGCAACAGAAAAATATGTTATAAGGATGTCTATTTCTACCAAAGTTTTCTCAATAAAACAATTGGCATTTTTCTCACTATCATGTCCCTTGAAAATTTCACATGCAGATAAAATCCTCAGTGTTCTCCAGAAAGAAAAAAAAAATCATGCCTTCATTAGAGAATTGTATAGAATGATTCTGGACTTGAAAGCAGGGAAAGTTTCTTGGTGGAAGTGGGCTGAGTGAGGTTGGAAATATGGGTGGGGACTAGACTTAGTCAGTCACGACAGAAAAGTTTGGAATTTATCTGATCATTAATAGAAGGAGAAGATAGAAAGGTAGGAAGAAAGGCAGAAAAATGTGGTGACATAGGAATCCATGGTAAGGACTTTCAAGAAGGAACAAACGATCATCAGTGATCAAGCAGGATAAGAACTGAAAAAGGATCTGTTGTATTTGGGAACATGCACATTTTAAAAAAAAATTGACAAGAACAAATTTCATTCATAGGAAGGATAGAAATAAGGTTTCTTAGGGTTGAAAAACAAAATGGCCCATGGTTAAACAGTAGCATCAACAAACACAAACAGCTTTAGAGATGCTAGGCCCATGTTTTTTTTTTTTTTTTTTTTTTGCTGTGCGCGGGCCTCTCACTGTTGCGGCCTCTCCCGTTGTGGAGCACAGGCTCCGGACACACAAGCCCAGCGGCCATGGCTCACGGGCCCAGCCGCTCCGCGGCACGTGGGATCCTCCCGGACCGGGGCACAAACCTGTGTCCCCTGCATCGGCAGGCGGACTCTCAACCACTGCGCCACCAGGGAAGCCCTAGGCCCATGTTTTTTTTACTGCAATGGTGTACTTCCTCTCAAAAATGTCTTTTAACCTTTCTATCCTATTGGTATTTCCTTTAACAATGAATGATGGCATCATCCACTCATTTACCCAGATCAGATGTCAGTTATAATAAACTTTCTTTTTTTAAAGTCTTTATTGAATTTGTTACAATATTGCTTCTGTTTTTTATGTTTTGGTTTTTTGGCCACGAGGCATGTGGGATCTAGCTCCCTGACTAGGGATCGAACCTGCACCCCCTGCATTGGAGGTGAAGTGTTAACCACTGGCCTGCCGGGGAAGTCCCATAATAAACTCTTTATTCTCTTTCACCCATGTTGAATGAGCCACTAAGTTCTTCTAAATGTGTCAAACCGCTTCACTTTTCACCATCTCAAATACCATTTATCTAGATTCAAACACCCATCATATCTTAAGTATATTACTGTAACAGCCTCCTAAATGACACACCTGTGTATTTTCTTGGCCAACTCCCATCCATTTTCCAATCACTCAACATATATTTCATGTGTACCTGCTCAAGTCTGGAACTGTTTTAGTCGCTGGGACACTGGGGCACTGAAGAATCTATGACCTTAAACTGTTTATATTTTAGAGAGGGAGATAAAAAATTAGTAAACAAAATAAAAATGGAACAATTAATTTCAGCTCTGGATAGGTGCTATGAAGAACATGGAATTAGAATATGGAATATAGAGAGATTGAATAGATAGTGGTTGGTTGCTTTATTTACTGTATACAGGAAAAATTACTTTAAGGAGGTGACATCCGTTGAGACTTGAATGAAATGAGGAAGATAGCCATGGAATTTGAAGGGTGAGATACCCCCAAAGAGATAAATATTTGAGAGGGAGAAATACCCCAAGAAGAAGGAACATGTATTAAAATCTCCTGCAATAACAGCAATCATGGCATATTCAAGAGATGGTAAGAAGACCAGAATCGCTGGAAGGCAGCTATTGAAGGGAATTAGAAAATCAGATGAGATCAGAGAGGAGGTCAGTAGCCAGATCATGTAGGTTTTAAGGAATTTTGGTTTTATCCTTTTTTAATTTTTATATTTATTCTTTTATTATTGTGATAGAAAGTTGATGGACAGATGATCTTTAGCAGAGAAGTGACCCGATCTGGTTTACACTTTAGAAAGATTGATCTCATTGTTGCTGTGTGGGGTAGAAGAATGTGGTAAAGAAGTGTAGAGCCAGAAGCAAGGAGATAAGTTAGGGAGCTCTTGTAATCAACCAGCAAGAGATGAAACTCTCAAAACATCATGGTTGTAGTTGAGATGGAGGGAAGTTACTGAATTGTGTCTGTTTTGGAGGCAAAGCAGACAGGACTCACTGATGGATTGGATGTGGAATATTAAAAAGAGGAAATTAGGATGACTTCTAGGTTTTTAGTTTGAACAGGTGAGGATGATGGTGGCACTTACTGTGACAGGGAAACTTATTTCAGGAATCAATAATGAAATAGCTTTGTTTGGGCTATATTAATTTTGTGATGCCTATTAAATACCCAAGTGGAGAAGTTGATTGGTTACTTACATATATTGGTTTGGAACTTGGGAGAAGTTTTGACTAGGATATAAATTGAAAGCTATCAACATCTAAGTGGTATGTAAAGTCATGGGCTTGCAAAAGTTTACCAGGCAGAGAGTGCGGGTAGAAAGAGTGAGGTTCTATGACAGATTTTTAGGACACTCCAACATTTAGAGGTCTGAAATGTGTGAAAGAACTAGCTAAGGAACCTGAGAAGTAACAGGTAGGAGAAAAATCAGGTGAGAGCCATGCTATAGACATGGGAAAAGAAAAAATTTCAAAGGCAGGAATGCTCACCATATCAAATGCTGCTGAGAGGTTAAATAAGATGATCTATTAGTTTCTCATGGCTGCCATAACAAGTTATCACAACCTGAGTGGCTTGAAACAACAGAAATTTGTTCTCTCACTGTTCTTCTGGAGGCCAGAAATCTGAAGTCAAGGTGTCAGCAGAACCGTTCTGAAGCGTCTAGGGGAAACTCTATTCCATGCCTTTCCCTTGGCTTCTGGTGTGTCTGAGTCATTGGTGTTCTTTGGTTTGTAGAGACATCACTCTAACCTCTGCCTCCATCATCACATGGCATTCTCCTTATGTATCTGTATCTCTGTCTTCTTTTCTTATAAAGGCACCAGTCATTGGATTAGCACCCACTCCCCTGGTTGAATACGACTTAATATTAATTCCATTACACCTACAAAGAGCCTATTTCCAAATAAGGTTATTTTCACAGGTACCAAGTGTTAAGAGCTCAACATATCTTTTGGAGTGGGGGTGGGGGGGACATACAAATGATGAAAAGTTTACTATTGTTTTTGGCTAAGTAAGTATCATTGAGTATGTTGATGAGGGCTGCTTCAGTGGAGGGCTGTGGTTAAATGTCTCGTTGGAGTATGTATAGAAAAGAATAAAGTGTGTAAGTGAAGATAAGGAGGTCAACTGTTTTTGAGGATCTTTGCAGTGAAGTCTAACATAGATCTTGAATGACAGCTGGTACAGAGCTGGGGGTCTAGGAAGTTTGTTTTAAGATGGATAATATTAACCAAGTTTATGTTAACAGGAATGACCCAGTAGAGAGAGGGATATTGATGGCACAGTGAACAAAGGGGATCTTTGCTGGGATTCAGAGCACCAGGAAAGGGTTTGTCTTTGAGAGGGGCAGAAGCCACTAGCAGGAGGGAAGAAAGAGTATATAGGCACATCTGCCAAATAGGTTGATGGATTTAGATTTGGGAAGATGAGATAGCTCTGCTGTGAGTTTATCTATTTTTTTTTTTTTTACATTGCTGCTCCAAATGACCTTTAATTACATCGTTATGGTTTTTTTCCCCTTAGAAAATATCATAAATTTAACTTTTTTTAAGTCATTTAATGTTGGGTAGGTTGTCATTGATTTGGAAACAAGCGTCTTTTTTAGATTTATAGCTTGCTTGCTGACTTTGAAAATAACATATGGTCATTTATTTGGGCCTTTGAATTTGTGATACTATTATAATCAGCAGACTACATATCATTGTGTCAAGGGTGGCATTTAAGGCTTAGTTTTGTATGTCCTAGTCTTGTCTTAATGAACACTCCAAATAGTTTTAGAGCAAACAATTTACAACAGAATACAATATATTTTAGAAAGATCTAATTATTAGGATCATGGGCTTACTTTAAAATCCATTTACTAACTGGATATGCTTTTTTAAAAGTAGTCCTATAAAATATACAATATTCATAAGATTTGAATCTATATTAATTTACTGTCAGCAGAAATTACATGTGAATTTTATGAGGTCTGAACTCTCTGAGGGAAATGACTATTTCCTGAGCATTGAGATTTCTCTACATAATGTGTAGGGTCAAAATAAATGGAGAACTTCAACCCAGAGGCACATTTGCTACTCTTTTTGTTTCATCTTATTGAAAGTACATACGAGAAAAAATTATGTTAGAGTTTTAGAACTGACGTAGTTGACTTGACCAGCATGGCCTAATAAGGTTTGAAGGCTAATTTCATAGCAATTTTCCTAGGTAATTTTGTTTAAGTGTAGCTAGGAAGTTAGAAGAAGATTAGATTTACTTTCCCACACTCATAACTTTTTATTTTATTTTTAAGTTTGGTGATCCCAGGTTTCAAATGCTATTTAGTGTAATTGGATCTTGTTCTGAGTGTCCTCTTTCTCCCTCTGGTCAACTAATTGCAAATGTGATTTATTAGTTTTCTCCACTTAGGCTTTGAATTTACTCTGCTATAGAGCCTGGAGCTTAGGAAAACAGCACTCCTCTCTGCCCCCTCATCTCCAGGGGCCTCCACCCTAATATTTTCAATGTGCAAGTTATAGGATTATTTGCTTATTATATACATTTATACCATTCCCACAAAACTGCTGCTTGGGTGTGTAGTCTTGGGCTATGCCCTGGGAGAGAATAGGGTTTTATGAAAATTAGAAATTTATATAGCTGCTATTTAAAGAATAAAAATTCTTGCAAATGTACTTCCTTTAAAGCTTTCAGTGGCTCAGTGGGTCAGATGTTCTAGATATAGATATTGTTTAGATAAGTCCATTTTTAAGAAGCTTGTAGTAAGCCAGAGGTAACTCAATTTAATTCAAGAATTAGTATTATTTCATGATTGCCTCTGAATTTTGTATATAATATATACAAAATAATGTGTATGTATAATATATGAATATGTATATATACACATATACAAGCACTATATATAAGCATATATATATATATATGTATGTATAAGCACACATTTCTTTTTTTACATCTTTTCCAAAATACTCTGTTTTAAATTACTATGATGCTCCATGCATTTTGTTTAGACAAAACATTGAGCCTTATGTGTAATTCATGCACAAAAATGTTTGAAAGGATTAATTGTGTAGTACTTCAAATGACAGCTACAATAAGTATTTTTTCCTAGTAATATAACTATTTAATTTTATTTTAAATGTGAGCTATTCATGTAGGAAAACATTTCTACCTCATGACTCATGTATTTCAGATTTAAAACTTTTTAAAAGACTAAAATGACTAACCATTTTCTTCTCATTGGGAAGCAGATTTATTGTTTCCTGGGAAAGTGTAGTTTTCTTATTGCTTATGCTATGAAGTGTTTAACACTGCCACCACAATGACCCATTTATTAAGTGTATGTTTATAACAAGTGCTTGGTAAAGCACGTTAAACAGGTCTGGTTCTAGATATCCAGAAACTCAGATCAGAGGCAAATCATAGTGATGCTAGTGGACTTTAAAAAATTCACAGAGAACTGAACACATTGTGTGAACATATGAGGTAGTGAAAAATGAATTTTCTCAGAAAAATCAGTGGAAATGTTAAATAATTAAACATTTAAATGAGAGTGGGATTAAAGGGAAATTTTTTTTTTACAATTTCCAGAAATGTCTTAATAGAAATGGTTGAATTACAGAGGATGCTTGAATGAAGATGTTACATCCTGAGGGCATTTCATGTTCATGATAGAGACTAAGGAAAATATTTGAGGCCAAGATGTGATGATTGTATAAAGAAAAGACTAGATAGACAACAGAGTGAAGAGGTAAAATGAGTTCTTCTGAGACGGTAGTATCCAATTTCTTTCTAAACTGCTCTGAGTTTTTTATATAGTTGATTAATCTTTTTTTCTCTCCTATCTTGGTGTCTGTGACATGATTATCTTATAGTTTTCCAACTTTCTTCTGATTTTGATCTCAGTCTCTTTCTTGGGCTGACCACCATATACCTCCATTTGACCTGCATCTCTTCCACTATACACATTTTCCCTTGGTGAATCACCCAGACCCATGAACTCACTAACTGTATGCTTCTTGCTACAGAGGCTTAGCTCTCTGTTGTCCATCTATTTATTAATTTATTCACTTATTTAGTAAATGGTGATAACTGGTCCTGTGCAAGGCATTGTATGAGCTTCTGGGGATACAGTGGATAGAAAGTGCCTTACAGAGCTTAGAGTTGCTTGGAAAAGAAAGTGTATGATCAAGTAAACATACAGATAAAGCAAAATTGCAACTGTGATAAGTGCTATGAATGAAAAACACAAAAAGTTCTGATTGCGTTTAAGTAGGTTGAGAGATGATATGATCAGAGTTTTAGACAAAAAAGATCAGTGTGCTATCAATATAGAGAATAATTTATAGAAAGCATAAAGCAGATGCTTTATTTTTTGCAATGCCATAAATGCATTGTAAGATCTGATAAGAGAAGATGAGATGGTAGCCTGGACCAGGAAGATGATAGGGAAGATAAAGAAGATTTGAGAGTTATTTAGAAGGTAAAGTGGTTAGGAATTGGTGACAGTTAGGATATGGCTAAGGAGGGAGCTGAGGCAAAGGAAGTGGCCATGGGTAATTGGCCTTCACAGCTGGATGGTAGGTGCTGCTACTCTTTGAGACATGGGGCAGTGAAAGATGGGGAATGGGGTACAGAGATCATGGGTCTGATTTTGGACATACTGAGTTTGAGTTGTCTTTGACGAAAGAAGTTGTTGAGTTGTTAAGTAGAGAGCTGGAGAAGAAGATCTAAACTCTATTCCAATGTTTATCTCCACATTGCTATACCTCAGATACTTACATTTAATCTATAGCTAAATCAAATTTCTGTTCCTCTTCTATTCCTCAGTTATCACACCCAGTTGGTGACAAAACCTGGTCAACTCTACCTTGTAAATATGTCTCAAATAAATGTGGGAGATGTGTCAAGAAAGCCAAAGTGGTGGGTGACAGCCAGCTCGGAGGGCTCTGTTGTGCTGTGCTCAGTAGCGTGGGTAATGCCCTGAAGATGATCGCTGTCCATGAAAGGATTTAGACAAATGGTCCATGTGATCCAATGTGTATTTTAAGAGTACATTGGGGACAGGATGTAAGGAAAAGCACGTGTCTGTAGAGATAGGAGTTGAGATATGAGACAGGGAGATCAACTGAGAGGCCACTGTAACATTTCAGATAGATAATAAAAGGCTGGGATAAAGAAATGACAGAATGAGTGGTGGGAAAGGATGGATTTGTGTAATTCAGGAGATAACTTTGTTTTTTTGATAAGGAAATGGTGAGAGGAAGTTTTGAATACTGTTTATGCATTTCTGTTTGGGGGATTCAATGGAGCATATAAACAGCTGATGATAATTTTATTTATGGGAAGAGAAGTGTGATCCTGGCTTTAGAGGATTTAGTGTAGTTCAGTGGCTAAGAGCATAGAACTTGCAGTAGACAGTAACTAGTCTAAAGTTCCAGATTTACTATTTACCCAGTATTACAAATTTCTAAAGGACTATGCTACTTTTCCCTAAACCACAATGTCCTGCTCTGTAATGTAGAGATTAAAAGGGTACCCTCATCTTAATAATGATTGAGTATTGAAAAGAAAATAAAGGTTAAACATTTGGCACACTGCATGATACGTGACAAGTATTTAATAATGTGGACCAGTCCCTCCCATGAGGAAACTTGCTCAAGCCTCTTAGATAGCCTCATCCACCAGAGGGCAGACAGCAGAAGCAAGAAGAACTACAATCCTGCAGCCTGTGGAAAAAAAACCCACATTCACAGAAAGATAGACAAGATGAAAAGGCAGAAGGCTATGTCCCAGATAAAGGAACAAGATGAAAACCCAGAAAAACAACTAAATGAAGTGGAGATAGACAACCTTCCAGACAAAGTATTCAGAATACTGATAGTGAAGATGATCCAGGACCTCAGAAAAAGAATGGAAGCAAAGATTGAAAAGATGCAAGAAATGTTTAACAAACACCTAGAAGAATTAAAGAACAAACAAACAGGGATGACAAAACAGTAACTGAAGTGAAAAATACACTAGAAGAAATCAATAGCAGAACTGAGGCAGAAGAACGGATAAGTGACCTGGAAGACAGAATGGTGGAATTCACGGCTGCAGAACACAATAAAGAAAAAAGAATGAAAAGAAATGAAGACAGCCTAAGAGATCTCTGGGACAACATTAAACACAACAACATTCACATTAAAGGAATCCCAGAAGGAGAAGAGAGAGAGAAAGGACCCAAGAGAATATTTGAAGAGATTATAGTAGAAAATTTCCCTAACATGGGAAAGGAAATAGCTACACAAGTCTAGGAAGGGCAGAGAGTTCCAGGCAGGGTAGATCAAGGAGAAACACACTGAGACACATAGTAATCAAATTGACAAAAATTAAAGACAAAGAAAAATTATTGAAAACAACAAGGGAAAGATGACAAATAATATACAAGGGAATTCCCTTAAGGTTAACAGCTGATTTCTCAGCGGAAACTCTAAAAGCCAGAAGGAAGCGGCATGACATATTTAAAGTGATGAAAGGGAAGAACCTACAACCAAGATTACTTTACCTGGCAAGGATCTCATTCAGATTCGATGGAGAAATCAAAAGCTGTACAGACAAGCAAAAGCTAAGAGAATTCAGCACCACAAAACCAGCTCTACAACAAATGCTAAAGGAACTTCTCTAAGTGGGAAACACAAGAGACGAAAAAGATCTACAAAAACAAACCCAAAACAATTTAAAAAAATAGTAATAGGAACATACATATCAACAATTACCTTAAACATGAATGGAATAAATGCTCTAACCAAAAGACACAAACTCGCTGAATGAATACAAAAACAAGACCCATATATATGCTGTCTATAAGAGACCCACTTCAGACCTAGGGAAACACAGAGACTGAAAGTGAGGTGATGGAAAAAGATATTCCATGCAAATGGAAATCAAAAGAAAGATAGAGTAGCAATACTCATATCAGATAAAATAGACTCTAAAATAAAGAATGTTACAAGAGACAAGGAAGGACACTACATAATGATCAAGGGATCAATCCAAGAAGAAGATATGACAATTATAAATGTATATCCACCCAACATAGGAGCACCCCATACATAAGGCAACTGCTAACAGTTATAAAAGAGGAAATCAACAGTAGCACAATAATAGTGGGGGACTTTAACACCTCACTTACACCAATGGACAGATCATCCAAGCAAAAAATTAATAAGGAAACCCAAGCTTTAAATGACACAATAGACCAGATAGATTTAATCGATATTTATAGGACTTTCCATCCCAAAACAGCAGATTACACTTTCTTCTCAAGTGTGCATGGAGCATTCTCCAGGATAGATCACATTTCGGGTCACAAATCAAGCCTCAGTAAATTTAAGAAAATTGAAATCATATCAAGCATCTTTTCTGACCACAACACTATGAGATTAGAAATGAATTACAGGGGAAAAAACATAAAAAACACAAACACATGGAGGCTAAACAATATGTTACTAAATAACCAAGAGATCACTGAAGAAATCGGAGAGGAAATCAAAGAATACCTAGAGAAAAATGACATTGAAAACACAATGATCCAAAATCTATGGGATGCAGCAAAAGCAGTTCTAAGAGGGAAGTTTATAGCAATACAAGCCCACCTCAAGAAACAAGAGAAATCTCAAATAAACAATCTAACCTTACACCTAAAGGAACTAGAGAAAGAAGAACAAACAAAACCAAAAGGTAGTAGAAGGAAAGAAATAATAAAGATCAGAACAGAAATAAATGAAATAGAAACAAAGAAAACAATAGCAAAGATCAATAAATCTAAAAGCTTGTTCTTTGGGCAGATAAACAAAATTGATAAACCATTAGCCAGACTCATCAAGAAAAAGAGGGAGAAGACTCAAAGCAATCAAATTAGAAATGAAAAAGGAGAAGTTACAAAAGACGCCACAGAAATACAATACATCCAAAGAGACTACTACAAGCAACTCTATGCCAATAAAAAGGACAACCTGGAAGAAATGGACAAATTCTTAGAAAGGTATAACCTTCCAAGACTGAACCAGGAAGAAATAGAAAATATGCAAAGGCCAATAACAAGTAATGAAATTGAAACTATGATTAAAAATCTTCCAACAAACAAAAGTCCAGGACCAGATGGCTTCACAGGCAAATTCTGTCAAACATTTAGAGAAGAGCTAACACCTATCCTTCTCAAACTCTTCCAAAAAATTGCAGAGGAAAGAACACTCCCAAACTCATTCTCTGAGGCCACCATCACCCTGATACTAAAACCAGACAAAGATACTACAAAAAAAAAGAGAAAATTACAGACCAATATCACTGATGAATATAGATGCAAAAATCCTCAACAAAATACTAGCAAACAGAATCCAACAACACATTAAAAGGATCATACACCATGATCAAGTGGGATTTATTCCAGGGATGCAAGGATTCTTCAATATACGCAAATCAATCAATGTGATACACCATATTAACAAATTGAAGAAGAAAAACCCTATGAATATCTCAATAGATGCAGAAAAAACTTTTGACAAAATTCAGTACCCATTTATGATAAAAACCCTCCAGAAAGTGGGCATAGAAGGAACCTACCTCAACATAATAAAGGCCATATACAACAAACCTACAGCAAACATCATTCTCAATGGTGAAAAGCTGAAAGCATTTCTGCTAAGATCAGGAACAACACAAGGATGTCCACTCTCACCACTATTATTCAACATAGTTTTGGATGTCTTAGCCATGGCAATCAGAGAAGAAAAATAAAGGAATACAAATTGGAAAAGAAGAAGTAAAGCTTTCACTGTTTGCAGATGACATGATACTATAATAGAGAATCCTAAAGTTGCCACCAGAAAACTACTAGAGCTAATCAATGAATCTGGTAAAGTAGCAGTATACAAAATTAATGCACAGAAATCTCTTGCATTCCTATACACTAATGATGAAAAATCTGAAAGAGAAATTAAGGAAACAGTTCCTTTTACCATTGCAACAAAAAGAATAAAATACCTAGGAATAAAGCTACCTAGGGAGACAAAAGACCTGTATGCAGAAAACTATAAGACACTGATGAAAGAAATTAAAGATGATAGCAACAGATGGAGAGATATACTATGTTCTTGGATTGGAAGAATCAATATTGTGAAAATGATTATACTACCCAAACCAATCTACAGATTCAATGCAATCCCTATCAAATTACCAATGGCATTTTTTATGGAACTAGAACATAAAATCTTAAAATTTTTATGGAGACACAAAAACCCCAAATAGCCAAAGCGGTCTTGAGAGAAAAAAACAGAGCTGGAGGAATCAGACTCCCTAACTTCAGAGTATACTACAAAGTTACAGTAATCAAGACAATATAGTACTGGCACAAAGACAGAGATATAGATCAATGGAACAGGATAGAAAGCCTAGAGATAAACCCACGCACCTATGGTCAACTAATCTATGACAAAGGAGGCAGGGATATACGATGGAAAAAAGAGAGTCTCTTCAATAAGTGGTGATGGGAAAACTGAACAACTCCATGTAAAAGAATGAAATTAGAACACTCCCTAACACCATACACAAAAATAAACTCAAAATGGATTAGAGACCTCAATGTAAGACTGGACACTATAAAACTCTTAGAGGAATACATAGGAAGAACACTCTTTGACATAAATCATAGCAAGATCTTTTTTGATCCACCTCCTAGAGTAATGGAAATAAAAGCAAAAATAAACAAATGGGACCTACTGAAACTTAAAAACTTTGCAAAGCAAAGGAAACTACAAGCAAGACGAAAAGACATCCCTCAGACTGGGAAAAAATATTTGCAAACGAATCAATGGAGAAAGGATTAATCTCCAAAATATATAAACATCTCATGTAGCTCAATATTAAAAAAACAAACAACCCAATCAAAAAATGGGCAGAATACCTAAATAGATATTTCTCAAACGAAGACATACAGATGGCCAAGAAGCATGTGAAAAGCTGCTCAACATCACTAATTATTAGAGAAATGCAAATCAAAACTACAATGAGATATCACCTCACACCAGTTAGAATGGGCATCATCAGAAAATCTACAAACAACAAATGCTGGAGAGGGTGTGGAGAAAAGGGAACCCTCTTGCACTGTTGGTGGGAATGTAAATTGATACAGCCACTATGGAGAACAGTATGGAGGTTCCTTAAAAAACTAAAAATAGAATTACCCTATGACCCAGCAACCCCACTACTGGGCATATACTCAGATAAAACCATAATCCAAAAAGACACACGCACCCCAATGTTCATTGCAGCACTATTTACAATAGCCAGGTCATGGAAGCAACCTAAATGCCCATTGACAGACAAATGAATAAAGAAGATGTGGTACATATATACAATGGAATATTATTCAGCCATAAAAAGCACGAAATTGTGTCATTTGTAGAGATGTGGATGAATCTGGAGACTGTCATACAGAGTGAAGTAAGTCAGAAAGAGAAAAACAAATAGTGTATATTAACACATATATGGGGAACCTAGAAAAATGGTACTGATGAACCGGTTTACACGGCACAAATTGAGACACAGATGTAGAGAACAAACGTAGGGACACCAAGCGGGGGGGAAAGTGGCAGGGGTGGAGGTGGTGTGATGAACTGGAAGATTGAGATTGACATGTATACACTGATATGTGTAAAATGGATGACAAATAAGAACCTGCTGTAAAAAAAAATAAATTAAATAAAAATCAATAAATAATGTGATTTCTGCAGTAAAAGAAAATGTAACATTGCTAGAGCTAAAATTGTAAATAAAATAAAAATTGTAGAAAGTATGCAATACTTTTGTTTATAGTTTTTAAGGTAAGCATTGAATAGTTTTTAATCCTTTTTTAGAAAAAATCGTGGAAAGGGTTCCTTGAGACCATAGATACTAATAGATTTTATTAGAGATCTGAAGATTGTTAGTCATTGGCAAGATATTATAGCAATCAGAGTATTTTTAAAAAGACTTTATGTTATGGATTTTTTTTAATGTTATAGGAAACCATATAGGAAACCACAGTTCACTTCATTAGTTTTCTGCTCTGTGCAAACCACATTGCTCTTTGCCATAATATTTGCTGTTTTCCAAAGACTAAAAAGACACAGGCCTTCCCTACAGGGTTTCTAGTGTGATAGGGTTACATAACTCTTTTAAGTAGCTAAGTGGCAGGGTGGGGGCGGGTGAGGGGAGTTGTTATTTTTCAGGTGGTAGTAAACAAAGAATCCTGCATTTATTGATTCCACAGAAACAAAAATAAAAAGTCCCTTCCTAATCAGAGACTGATGAAGATTGAAATGAAGGGTCACAGCTGTTATGGGTTGGGAAAATAGAACCTGTTGACACTTATTTTCCCACTGAATGTTGACTGTGTAAACAGTTACATGGCTGACTAGTTTGGGCTTTGAAGTATGCATTATTGAAGCTGGTATAAAAGTGCTGCTTACAGGTTTTCCTACAGAGTCATTCAAAGAAACTACTGTATGTGGGGCAGGAAAACCTATGAATTAGGCAGTTCCTAATATACCCATTTCCTGTGTTGAAATCTCTATGAAACATAAGATTGCGTTGTATATGACCAGTAACATTGTGCTGACATGGTCTTTTCCCTCCTTGCTGTTTTCCAACTTATATGAAATGTTCCCTTTCAAGAAAATGAAGGTATTATACAGATGTTTATTTCCTTTTTAATTGAATCCATGCTTGTCCACTAATAAACCCTATGGAAATTATATGACTCATACAATCTTACCTTCATTTTAAACAAATTACATCAATGTTTGGAAAATAGAATGCACATCAACTTCCATTTCACTAAAAAAAAGTATAGTCAAGTAGATCTTTAATTTTTTATTTTCTGGATAAAAGTATGATACAGAGGCAGCAAGGAATTCTAAAGAGTAGAGATTATGGAGCCATATTCAGCTGAGTTTGATTCTTGGATTTCCCACTTATTATACACTAAGTTCTTCAATTCTACAATCTGAGTTTCCCCACCAACCATATGGGGATCATAATTTTCATATAGTTCAGATACTTCTAGAATAAAATTATACCATGTTTAAAGCACAAATAAACCTAATCCTTAGTAGGTGTTTAATAAATTATAAGTAGTATGTGTTGTGTTAGTTCAGGTCCTCTAGAAGCGGAGTCTAAGATGCAGATTTTGGTGCAAGTGATTACATGAGAAAGTTTTCGCATATGAAACCTGTTAAGGGAATGAGGGATGCATGATTGTATAGAAGAAAAAGGTAGGCAGAGATGTGGTTTCAGTGGAAATCTAGCCTCAGTCTGATCACACAGGGGGGCTGTGGAGCATGAATCGTATCAGATTCGTTCTGCCTTGAGGTAAGGGGGATGTGCTTATGTACACTCTCTGTCCCCTTTCCTGTCTCCATCAATTAATTCTCAGCTGCCACAGGGGTTGGGGGAGGAGGGAAAGTGGCTCAAGTCACCAAAGGACAGTCCTTTCTGAGGGGGGTGCAAGTGTGAACCATTAGCCATTAACACCTGCAGCATCTGGAACTGAGTGTACCAGCCTGGGAAAAGGGGATCTAGGAGGGACCCCACCAACATACTCTTCAGATGTAAAAGCTCAGTTTCAGCCATTTTTGAAAGAAAAGAATGCTCCTCTTTCAATAATGTAATCTTATAGACAAAAAATATTTTTAAAATATTTAAATTTATCAATCACTTTTATACAAAAATTTATTTCTTTAGTGTTACCTTTCCATAATCATTTGAATTAAAATAAAATGTATTATACTGCAAAGGCCTCTTCATTTACAAATAATCAGAAGTTCAAACATGGTCTTCAGGTCCATAAGTTTTGCATATATTAATAAGCTTTCCCATTTAAGTCTTATTTCCACTAGTACATGTCCCCATATAGATAGAATGTTTTGTTAGGATTGACAGAATCAATGACTAGTGACTCTACTCATGAGTGAGCAACCAACCTCACGTTGGAGTGCATTCACCAAAGATATGTTTGTGAATATAGTAAGAAATAAAGTCATTATAAGGAATGGAGATACAGTTTATTACCTGCTAAACACAATGCATTTTCACATCTAGTACAATATTTTTGGATGCTTTTGGTTGTTTGTGGGATATGATAAAGAGTGAAGTTGATATATGGTTACCAAAATTTGAAAATGAATCTCTTTGCCACATTATGGAGTTATTATATCCCCAATGTTCTGTGCAAACTAGTTACCTTGGTTCTTTGTCTAATGGTGAAATGTAGTAGAATTGTTTAGATATTAACGAAGGTCTGAATATCCTAAGAATGCATCACTTTTCTCCATAAATGAAAATAGAGCTAAAAATGCTTTTTAAAAAAGCACCAGTTTACTGACAGCAAGTGCCCTGATATGAAAGATTTTGTGAATTTCCAAGTCCACAGTCCCTTAACCACCAATCTAAAATCCACAAAATTCTGAAAACCAAAGGACTTTTTAAGTTTGGAATAAAGTAAATCGGCATTGAAACCTGACCTGACATGAGGCTATTTATGGAGTTTATCTCATTTAGTGTGACTATCCTTTTAGTTCATCACAGAAAAATTAATGCATTAGGTTAATGGGTGCTGTCCTAGGCTTCTGTGGGAATGTGGATTGATATTTGAATATCCACCATGCTTACCAAAACCCATATATTCTGAATTCTAAAACAATTCTAGCTCCAGAGATTTCAGATAAAAGTTATGAACCTGTATACATATAATACAAAGTATTAATTATGGTGCAGTGAACTGTATAAGAAAACAAAACACATCTTAGTGGTTTAATACAATAAAATTTTATTGCTCTCTCATTTTACGCTCAGTCTCTTGTCCAAGTTAAACTCACAGTAGGGCTTTTTCTGTTTCTTGCATTCATTCAGGAACCTATATTGATAGATGTGCTCTATTATCTTCATTATATAGCTTCTGAAAATGCTCTTGTTATTGAGAATCCACTCAGGGAAAAGAGAGAGGAGAATCATGCAGATGTTTCTTTATGGGTCAAGCCTGGACGTGTTGTTTACAGTACTCTGTCCCACTTCTTGTGCTTAGGACTCAGTCCCATGGCCTCACCTAATTGGGATGACTGGGAAATGCAGTCTAGCTGAGTGACAGGAGGAAAAGGAAATGTGATTGATGAGCTCCTAGATGTTCCTGGGGTCTGCCACATATGCATATGTATACATTATATTATATATATATATATTGCTGTGTCATATTCCCAAAATGTTTATTCACAGAAAAATTATTTTTTAATTAAGGCCATCAGTGATCTTTAGTAAATGAATGATGTTTACATTTCTAAAAATAATGGGCAAACTCTGAAAAAGAAGAATAATGGTGTGGGTAGCCAGTTTTACCAGATAATAATATACATTAAAAATCTGTCATTACTAAGTCAATATGGTACTGGAGTGTGAAAAGACAGAATGCTCAGCTATGCTAGTAATCAGAGAAATGAAAATTAAAATGAGTTACAGTTCATGCCCATAAAATCGGCAAAAATTAAAAAGACTGATCTTTCCAAATGCAGGTGAGGATGTGAAGAAGTAGGAAACCATGTTCAGAGATGGCAGGAGAGTGCATTGTTAAGTGCACTTCAGAGAGCAATATCTGGTTGAAAGAAAGATGTACACAATCTTTAAACTGGTAGATATATATCTAAGAGAAACTGTCGATCATATATATAAGAAGATAATTGCAAGTAAGTGCATTATAGCATTGCTTAGAATAGCAAAATAACCTAAATGTTCACAGACATGAGAACAAGTTGTGGTCTATCTATGGAGTGGGATGTACAGCAGTCAATGTGAAAAGCTAGGTGTATTCTGTATATCAACGTGGAGTCATCTTAAAAACATCATTTTATGTTAAAAGAAAAAAAAGTGTGTTTCAGAATGACATGTGCAGGATGGCCCTCCCTCAGTCACTGACAAGCTCTGTTCCTTTCTATGTCTCAGTTTCCTTATCTGCCTATTGAACTAATCACAGTATTAAGTTAGTAGAATTGGTGTGAAGTTGAAAGCAACTAACACAAGCAAAGTGCTTGGAACTCTATCTGGAGCACAGTAAATTCTCAACAAATAACATTATTAAAAACATTTATGTAAACTTTAAAAACGTACAAAGTCACTGATCATTTTTTACGGATATACTCATGTTCTAATTGTATAAAAACTTCATGGGGTCAATATACACCAGATTTTGGAAAGTGGTCATATTGTGCAAGGTAAGAAGAGGTTGGAAAGGAAAGAGAGGAGAAGAATAGAATTGAAGAACAGGCTTTTATGTAATGTTTTATTTCTTTAAAATTTATGATGCCAGTATGGGAGAATGTAAAGATTTAAGCAAGTTACTTAGCTGGATGTTGGCTAAGATGTATTAGTTATGGTAGTTATGTTAATAAATATTATTCATGTTAATATTTTTTGTAATTTTCTTTATGCTTGAAATATTTCATAGTCATAAATGGAAGGAAAAAAGATTATAATATTTTGGGGAAAATTTTAAATGAGTGAGTTTAAATTTATTTATTTATTTATTTATTTATTTAGTGGTACGTGGGCCTCTCACTGTTGTGGCCTGTCCTGTTGCGGAGCACAGGCTCTGGACGCGCAGGCTCAGTGGCCATGGCTCATGGGCCCAGCCGCTCCGCGGCATGTGGGATCTTCCCAGACCCGGGCACGAACCCGTGTCCCCTGCATCGGCAGGCGGACTCTCAACCACTGAGCCACCAGGGAAGCCCTTTAATTTTTATAAGGAAATAAACAAAAAAAAATGCAGCCAAGAGGTCAAATGCACAGGGCAAATTTTGGGGTGGCAGTTCACAATTCTTTTGCCTCTGAGAATGGAACCCAGATCCAGAAGAGGGCCTCCAGAGGCCACAGGTATCCTGCTTTCCCCTATGCTCTGGATGACTGATTCATGTTGGGCCAATAGGATGTTCTCTGGTGGGAAGTGACATTAGAAATGCTGAGATACACAACCAAGAAGGCATTGATGCTAAGAGAAATGGTCCATGAACTCCAACTGCTGAGTTATCTGAGCTGCCTATGTATCTACTCTTATGTTTTGAACATTCAATCCTGCCTTTGAATCTGGGAGATATTGCAGGACTGTTCCAATAAAACCTCCATTTTGCTTAAATTAGAGTCCAATTCCTGGTTTACAGCAAGGGAACCTACAATCTTACAATTAGTAAAGTTTATCTCTGATAGAGAGGGGATAATCATTTAGCAAAATCCTTTTGTGGGAATATGATATTTCCAATTTCATCTGGAATAATCCTCCAAAAGCATTGGTAGAGTTGGAATCTATGGATTCATGCTCCATGTGAATCTAAGAAACCTATTACTTCCTCTAAACCCAGATCTGTGTACTTACTTCTCACACAGCAATTCAAAGGTTAATTGAAACAAAATTTCGAGAGATGCAATGCAAAATGCTCTGAGTCCAGTGAAATGTAAAATTAATGGATGTGCCAATTGTGGTGATATACACAAGGGCTTTTATTTTTTAAATGTTATACGTTAATTAAATTATACATCTGTTACTCTATATAAGTGAGGAAACATTTACAGATTGCTTTGTATTTGGACATGTGTAGTGGAGTATATTCATGAGGCTATTTGACCATTGATGCAACATATAGTAATATTTCTTTCTTCAAATCCATAAATTTTAAGAAAAAACTTCTGGCTACTTAATGTTAACAAACACGATGATTTTCATAAAGTGAGTGATACAAAAACAACAGGAAAAGAAAATTTCTTGATACATAAAATATGTTCTTAGAAATGAATGAATTAACTAGCTCTTCTGTCAACAGATAGTTTCACTTCCTGAAATTAACAAAGGATCTCATAAGGAAGTTTCTACTGAAAATTAGCTGTTTACTATAATAAATAATAGAGCTGACCTTCAG
Source organism: Phocoena sinus (assembly GCF_008692025.1). NCBI lineage: Eukaryota > Metazoa > Chordata > Mammalia > Artiodactyla > Phocoenidae > Phocoena > Phocoena sinus. The sequence continues at coordinate 97,043,237 of NC_045767.1, forward strand.
CACAATAAGAGGGATATAACAAAGATTGCTCTTTAAAATTTATTAACATTTTTGCTCAACCTAATTTGCAAAACATGATGGTGAATTTGACAGAAAGTTGTAATACCTAATAGTTCTAATTTAATGTTTGTGGTGTTAGGAAAAAATTATGTTATATCATATTCAAAAGATTTTTTCTTTTGATTTTTCAATTGAATATAATTTAGAACTTTAAGAGATTAGTAGATATGTTCTTAGCAAGGCCTGGATCACAAACAGAAACTTAGCAGCCGTGTTGACTTCTCTTTTCCTCTTTAACTCCAGTATGTGGTGAATTAATTAAGTGCTCTTCTTTTTTCCCACATTCTCCAGTCCAAGCAAAGGTATGTATTATAGCTCTAAGCACATGACAAGATTGTGTTCCTTTGGATGAGAAAAACAGTGTAGTGTTGCCAGGTGCCTTTCTTTGGACCAGTTCTACATGTCTGACCATTGCTGGTCTCTATATTTACTAATCTTGGGTAGAGAGGTTCCAGGGGAGGGACCAGATCTATACCAATGTCTTCATTAAACTCAAGATAGCAAGAATACCTGCTTCCTTTGGCATGGTAGGGGGCCAAATACATTTATACTCAGCTTTAGTTCTTGGGAGATGGAAGAAAAATCTCAGAAGGATCATTTTATCTGTCACTCTTTTTTTTAGAAATCTCTATTCCTCTTCATATTTGATCAACATAGAGCCTTTGCAGTGTTTACAAATTACAATTAAGATAATTGTCTTTTATTGAATGTTCACTTTTTGTTGGCACTTGTAATTTGTCAAATTTATTAGCGTAAAGTTATTCATAATATTCCTTGATCATTTTATTATCTGTTAGATCTATAGTGATATCCACTTTCATTCCTGATATTGGTAATTTGTGTCTTCTCTTTTTTCCTGAGCTGTCTGGCCCTGAAGTTTATCAATATTATTGGTCTCCTTATAGAACCAGTTATTTGCTTCATTGATTTTCTTTATTAATTTCGTATTGTTTATGCCATTGATATTTGCCCCTTATTATTTTGTTTCTCCTGCTTACTTTGGGTTTAATTTGTTCTTTTTCTAGTTTCTTAAGATGAAAGTTTAAGTCATTGATTTGAGATTTTTTTTTTCTTTTCTAATACAGGTGTTTTAGTGCTATATATTACACTCTAAGCACTGCTTTAGCTCCAGCAGATATTTTGATAGGTCATGTTTTCATTTTCATGCAATTCATTTGATATGCAGTACAAATTACTTTCTGATTTCTCCTTGGATTTCTTTTTGACCCATGAGTTATCTAAAAGTTATTATTTAGTTTCCAAATATTTGGGTATTTTCCAGCTTCTAAGATTGCCCCAAGGTCTAAGATTAATTTATTAACTTTGATTACCTGTGCTTCTTCTTCCTTTACTGCCATGGTCTTATCATTTGAGATCAACAGACTAATATATCACTGTTCTAGCTGATGTTCTTTCATCCTAGTATTGTGTTCTTATGTGACCCCTGAGGAGACTAGAGTTTTTGGTTTTTTGTTTGTTAATTTTCTCTGTTGCCAAAATTACTTCTTTGTCTTCTGGGGGAAATCATTTTGTATGTATTTTTGTCTATCATGTTGCAAGATTCTTCATTCATGTTTAAGAAAAAGGCAGCATAAAAGCTGACTATGAGCTCTGATGGGTTTTGCATTAACCTGTGGTTGGTCAAGGAGCTTACCATAATGCAGCAGCCCTCTTAAACATGGAAGACTTTGTTCCGTGGCTGTTCTGATTCTCCCCAGGGACTTTGTACAGTTTCTTTAGATATTAATCTTCAATTCTTTGGGTGTTTGAGGATCATGACTGTCTAGCTACTGATAATTGTGTTCATGCAGGTGGAGTATATTTTGATTGGCTTTCTTGTTTCTAGCTCGCTTCTTAGCCTTTGACACTTATGTAAGTGGAATCTCTGGGTTCTGAGCTTCTCCAAGGCTTGGCTGATAAAACTGGTTCCCTACTTGGGTGCAGTTCTCTCCCCACTCCCTCCTGCCATCCATTCTTCCTTTCCTCCTTTGTGAATAGGCCCAGTTATACCTGATTCTCTTTTATTAATAATGACAGGCATATTTTAATCCTTGATAGTTACAGAGCTTTATTTTTTAAAACAGAATTATGCCACTGTATCCTCACCACCAAGAATCTAACTTTTGATATGAGCATAGTGTGCTCATATAGATGTATAATTTATAAATTATACAAGAAAATGTTCTGTTCATTTATTAATGTAATTTTTGGTAAAGCACATTTTCCCATATTTTAAAGATTTCTAGGAATACTAAGAAATGTAATATATGCACCAAATTATATAGGAACTCTTTGGGTGTTATGTTGAGGGGGCTTGTTCAACACTTTGTGTGTATGTGTGGCTTTGCAATAGGTGTTATTTGATAGGCCAGAACTAAGATCACTTCTTAATTAAATGCTTTCTACCTTATTGGATTGGGGTTAAAAATAAAATGACATCTCAATTATTTGAGAACTAATATGCTGAAATGAATATAAAATTCAACCAAATGCTATTGTTCTGAAGACCTAAGGGATAAGGTATTGTTGAAAGAATTCTGTATACCACTTTGGCATCTGTAGTCAGGTTTGAAATATTTATTATGTATGTGTTTACTTGTGTGTTTTCCAAGGTAGTGGAGTTCTTAATGATTCTTGGTATAATATTTGGGGAGAAGAAACATCCAGTTCCAAAATATTTTCTCTTTTGGGAGAAGCGAAGTTGGCAGGGCATGGACTATGTAGCACTCTACATCTGGCCCATGGTGAGGGCTCCCATGGCACTTACCAGTCTTTGTGTGATTCACCTGAAGGAAATAGAATTAGGAAAACAAAAGATCTCATTTTCTATTGTTATCTTTTTAGAGTCTGGGGGACAGAGAGGGATTGTGGAATGAGGGCAAAGAGAAGGGAGGGAGGGAGGAGAGAAAGACAAGATATATTTGATACCAATTTCATCATGAACCATAGCATCTTAGAAATGAAGGGAGCAGAGTGCATCTTGTTCAACCCTTTTCCAATATGGAAATCCCTTTTTCAGCTTCTCTGACAGAACAGTTTAAATACTTTAATTGGCAGGGAGCTCATTTCTCTGTAGGTTGTCATTTACATTTCAGAGTCTAACAGTTAGAGCTGGGAAAAATCTGCCTCCTCTTAGTTACTTGTCTTCTGGAATAATATAAAATAATGCTGCTGCCACACTGATTTTGGAGGATAGCTTTCATTTTTTTCTTTTACATTTTCTGGCCTTTTTAAGTTAAATTTTTTATTTCCTTCAATCACTCTTTATTTAAACATTCAGTATTCTGATTTTTTTCTTGAAACTCCCCAATTTTCAGTGTCCCTTAACAAACTTCTTAAAATTAAATTATAACATACATATAAAAGTACACAACTTGTAAATGTGCAGCTTCATAAGTTGTCATAGATGAACAAACCCTTTGATCAATACCCCAAATAAGAAAAAGAACATTATAGATATCAAAAAAGCCCCCTCTGTGCCCATTTATTCACTACTCTCCTACCCCCAAATAAAATCATATTCTGATTTCTAACACCATTGAACAGTTTTGTCATTTTTGAAATTTTATGTAAATAAAACTGGATTGTCTGAGTTCTTTCACTCAATATGTTGTTTGTGAGACTCATCCATGTTGTTGTGTGTAGTATATAGTATTTCATTTCTGTGGTTTTTCACTGTATAATTACACAATTTATTTTTCTATTTTACTGTTATGGACTGTGGATTGTTTACAGTTTAGGACTGCTAAGAATTATGGTGCTATGAACATTCTTGCACATGCCTTTGTGTGCATATGTGCATTAATATTTCTATTTCTATTGGATATATACTTATAAATGAAGTTGTCAGGTAATAAGTTATATATATGTTTAGCTTTAGTAGATAATGCCAAACACTTTCCAAAGTGATTGAGCCAATTTACATTCCCAGCAATCATGTATGAGAGTCCCTATTGCCTCGGTCTCATTAACATTCATTTATTTTAATTTTTGATTTTAGAAATTCTAATAAGTGTGTGATGTTATCTCATTGTGGTTTAAATTTGCATTTCTCTGATTATTGATGAGGTCTTCCATATGTTCATTGGTCATTTGGATATCTTCCGAGAAGTGTCTGTTCAAGACTCTTCCATTTTTCTGCTGTATTTTTTTGCCTTTTTCTAATTGATTTAAGGCATTTTCCATATATTCAGGAGAAAAAGTCTTTGTTGATTGTGTGTGCTGGAAATACCTCCTCCCACTCAGTACCTTGACTTTTTGCTCTCTTAATGAAAGTTCCTAGTTTTAATGTAGTCTAATTTATTAATCATTTCCTTTATGGCTAGAGCTTTTTTTTATCCTGTTTAAGATATCTATGCTATTCCAAGATCATAAATATATATTCCTATGTTATCTTCTAGTAGTTTTATTGTTTAATGTTTACGTTAGATGTATATTTTACCTGCAATTACTTTTTCAAATATGGTGTGAAGTAGAGGTCAAGTTCCACTGAGATACCTATTGTACATCCTAACAAAGACGCCAAGCAGGCATAGATATAAAAATTTGGATTTCCAAGTGGAGGTCTGCATTGAAGTTAAAGTTTTAGGAGTGTTCAGTGTGCAAGATGCTGCTTAAAGTTATGTGGTTGATTGCTATTGCTAGAGAAATGAGCATAGATTGAGAAGCCTGAAGACAGAGCCCAGGGGCATGCCAACACGTCACCTAAAATTACATTCAGTACTCTGCTACACGTTAGTGTGGAGTACAGCATACTAACATAGGGCAGAATGTACTATAGATTCTAGCCATCTGGATACCACCTTCAGTAGTGCATCCCATGATTGTGTTGGCTTCTGCCACAGTCAAGGCAGAACATAAACTTAGTTCAATGTTATGGCAAGCCAGAATGTCATATTTTTTAATATGAATTGTTAAGCCAAATGCTTCATTCTGCACTAATGGAGTTAATTAGTTGGCATATAAAAGCAACAATTTATATTTTTTTCTTGAGCATTTTATGAGGTTTTCATGTTATTTGGGTTATTTGTCTCAACCTACCAGGATATTTTGGAATTCTAAATAATCCAACATGTTAGCTATCTGTCATACATACAGATATTCAAAATTTATAGATTTGATAAGCAAGGGACTAATAGGGAATATTGGATACTATAGGATCATATCTTGAAATCTTTGGTACCCTAGAAACCTTCCTCCTCTAGCTGACATTGCTCCCAAGCTCAAACCTTGTTTGAGCAAACCTGTTCAACTATGTCTAACTTACTGTCATCCAGATCATATTTCCTCAGCTTTTCTAGGAAGGAAATCTTGAGAGAAGCCATCTTTGTTTGACTTCTCACTTTAGGTAGTCTTGAGTGGGGCACCTAATGCTGAAATATTGCCTATATTCTTGTCAGAGTAAATTACTTCCAGTGTCAATTTATTTCACCTCTGCAAGAAGGAATATCCACAAGATGGTATGATGCATGCCCAAATGTCACATTTGGCCTCCAGCCACCTCCAACAGTGTGAAAGTAAAAACTGTGCAGAGTAGGTTTTATTCAGCCAAATTCAAGAAGAAAAAGCCCCTGAGCATGCATTCATTTCAGTTGCAACATTTACGAAGTGCCTGTTTTATGCAATGCACTGTTTCAGATGTTATGAAGAGTGTAACATGAATTATGGATCCCTGCCATCACACCATATACCTAATTTAAAGGTCTGTCACTTATATTGCTAGTGAGTCCACAACTCTGTAATTTTCTTCATTTTCCACGTAATTTGTTCCCAGATTGTTTCCTGTGATAACATTGCTTCTTTGAGGCACCTCTTTGTTACAAGGTGCTTTTCTAAGTTCTTTCCAACAGTGACAGTATTTGACTCTTTACAGCCACATGCCTACTATTCCTATCCTGTGAACCACCTTTGATTCTCTACTGTCATACAGAGGGTTGGTAATGAGAAACAAGGACACTGAGTCTTTTAGAGATTAAGTCATGTAGTTTGTGGCCAGCGGGGTCTAGAAAATAAATGCCCTCATGTCCAGTTCTATTCTTTTTTCACTAGTCCACAAAGTGGGACTTCAGAATTGCAGAGGCATTGAATTTAAGGACCCTTATTAACAATGAATACAGACTCAAAACTCTCTTGGGTGTACCTCATGACCATGTTGTTGTGAATTTCATGTAAAATGAGGTACTGCCGCTCCTGATCTTGCAAGCTACTACTGTTATACTCCTAGGAAATCTTTGAGGTCTGAAAACTTGTGTTTAGATTACAAGGGATCATTTATTCCTGAAACATTTACAGTAGTGTTTTTATAAGGCATGTGACCAAATCATAATATGTGCCTTTAGTGATGAAGGAATAAATGTTGTTGATTATCAGTTGGAAACTTGGATGTTATACACTTGAAATTGGGGTACAAAACAAAACAAAAAGCTAAAGATGACCAGATCTCAAAGAGAAAAATTAGTAATCCATGAATAATAAACAGAGAAAATATTTTTAAAAGGTAGGGTGTCAGAATACCTCTGAGATCTGTTTAACATATATGATCCGCACTTATATATAGCAGATTACCTAAATTCAAACTGACCTTGGCCACTGTATGGGAGCAGTATTTTTGAAAGAATGAGCTGTACTAAAACAGTTTCTGCAGTATATTAGGCACAAATATGCTTTCCTTCCATGTTAGGCATGCAGAACTTTTTCCCACCTGTTTATTTTTCCTTAAACAAACATATTATCTGATATAACTAGTCCAAAGAAAATTTTCTCTTCCTCTATGTGAATGAACTCCCCTCTTACCCATTTGCTAATTCCTGGAGTTCTGATGTAGTTCAGGATCTTATATTACATCCATGTCACTTTTTGGAATCACTTCAGTGGTATAGTGACTTGAATTATTTTCAAGTATTTAATCAGCTTCTGTTCGTCAGCTTTCTCCTTTGACAGTGTAAATTTATTTTCCAAATGCAAATGTATGATAATACAGACTGGCCTCCCTGTGCTGTTATGAGGTTTGAAACAAAAAATAAGTTTTTGTCTTAAAGTCTTTTATAGCTGCAAAAAGTGGCAAAATTAAGAGTGCTTCATCAAGTCTGTACTGTAGCTCTCGTGACAGTTATTAAATACTGTGGCTGTTTATTTTCTTTTCATCATTGAAAAATTAAGATGTTTTTCCATGGAAATGGACAGCCTCTAAAGGAATGGTTCTGGGTTTCCAAAATATAAGGAAGAACTTTTCTAATAAATGGATTTAGACTTATTCTGTGATTAAAAAAAATAGTAGGTGCTGGATTCAGGATTTTAGATTTATAGCTGAGCTCTGATATTTACTAGTTTGAGCACTTTGGGAAAAATGATATGCCCTTTCTGTACCTCAGTTTCCTCAGTTATGGAATAAGGATGATAGTGGCTCTCAGTCATTGGATTATGGAATGCTTTAAATGAGACAGAGTGTGTGATGTGCTTAGTGAGTGCTCAATAAATATTAATTATTAAGATTTACACACAAGATTATTATATAAAGTAGTGACCTTCCCAGAGGGTTGAAGAATGGCATCACTAGGAAAGATTAATAACGTTCAGTTACCTTTTGTATACAGGTGATGAAATTGAGACTCAGAGGTGACAGGTTATTATAGCTATCTTAATTACCTAACAAGGTAAATTGAAGAGGTTAAGCTTTAAATATCACTGTTTTATCATACAGCATTATTTAAAGTGGAAATTTGTGCTAGTATAACTTAACTTTTGCCTAAATTTTGAGTTTATCTGATTTGGATACTTAAAATTTTTCATTTGATGAAATTTCCTTAATGGAAAATATACCATAGTTTGTGCATTTTGAGATGTAAGTTGTATGAATAAATAAACAATAAATACTGTTGGAGTTTGAGGACATTATATATGATTTCTCTGTTCCTCACCTAAATTTGGATTTGATTTAGAGAAGATCCTAAAATCAGACAGAATGGGAAAATGATATTGATCTTCAAACAGATAAATAAATGTATATTGAATGGGTGGCTTAGGATGAAAGCAAATGGGCTTGCCATTGCTATTCTTTTTCCCAGGATAGATTTTGGAGCAACTAGTCTAAAGGGAAAGTTCGCTCTACAGAGTGGAGTTTTCATTTACCTAGGATCACTACACCACTTCACAGTTACAGCTTTTTTAGCTCTACCTAGTTGAGAGAAGCAAGGATTACTAACTTGTCCATTTCTGTAGGGAGGAGTAAGAGGTAGAACAGGCAGTTTTCTTAAAAGTCAAGAGGTTCCAAGTAAGTGTAGATGAGGAGAATGCAGGGATGAAACACTAGATGCAGACCTGTTAAAGTTGGACTACCTGGCAAGAATGTTGGCAATCACTGCAGTTACGTACGATTATCATTATCCTAAAGGCTCTAGCTTAAGAAATAACCTAATGAAATAAAAAACATATATGTAAACATGGAAAGGAAGAATCAATAGTGGACGATGATGTCATTTTTTTCAAAGTTCAATAGAACTAAATGAAAAATTATTGAAACTACTAGGTGAGAAGACCAAATATCAGATCTTTGCCTTCTGCCAGAGAATTCCAGGATAAAAATTTAAATATAAAAAATAATTAATCATTAGATTTAGGTTGATGAGAGACAAGTCCAGCAGCCCTGGTGACTAACCTCTTTTCCTTTCTTGGTTGCTTAGCAGAGAACTGGCTCAGAAGGTGTAAGTTAGTTCAACAGAAGAACAGTCACTGGGGTCCAGAGGCAGCCCCTTTCTAACAGGGCCATCCCCTGATGAGGAGGTTTCTACCGATACAGATCTCATAGATTTCCCTGACCCTTAGCCTTACAAATATGTGGGGTGTTACTGACGCGAACTTCCTCTCTGCTGGAACATTGGCCATGTGCACATGGATATGAGCAGTGGATGATGAGAGTTGAGGGCTGGGAATGCTGTGTGTTCTACTGCTTCTCTGCTTGTCAGTTTTCTCTTGATAACCCCCATGTTCTATCTGGACTGTAAAGTGTTGGTGGTGTTTGCCCATGACTGGCAACTAGGAAGCAAAGAGGGACACCCATGTTTCAAGATGAACACAGGAAAACAATCAATAATCAAAGTGTGAGTCGTACAAAAGTATGAATTGCACGTCACATCAGAAAGGTAGAATGGGTAGATGTCAGTGACCTTGGATTGGACACGTGTCCCCCGAGGCCAGTGTGATACCAGGAGGAAAAATTTAACCCTGGGAGGATCAAAAAGAGAACAGGGAGGAGGAGAATTCTGAACCATCAGAATATTTTTCTCAGAGAAAGTGTGTTTAAAGTAACTGAGTTTATTTTACACTGGCACGATTACATATTTTGCGACCAGTTGAAATGGGGACTCACGAGGTAAGTTCAGTTATACAGAAAAAAACTTAAAGCTCCATTTTTCATGGCTGAGTTATATAAAATTCATACCTCAATTAAAAGAGAAATTGTTATTTGTATCCTACTTGAGGTCATGTTAAGATAATTTATTCATATTTTAAAAAGTGGGAGTTAGATGATTTTCATTGAAGAGATACTTCTGTACAAATACATTTTCTTTTGAACAACATTTACTTTTCAACCAAATGCTTAATAAGTATGTCTGTGACTTTATTTTCCAAGGGTAAAAAGTGGCCTAATGGGAGAAGAAAAATACCAAAATGATTTTCCTAATGTGTTTCCATAATAATAATTTTTCCTTAAACATAAAAGAAGTTACACTAATACATCTAACTCTAGATACAGACTGGAAAACTGAAAAACTAGATTATATAGCCAAGAGGAAATAACATTATGAAATACTCCTACTGATTTGCTACATTACCTTTTAAATAAAAGAAATAGAAACAAATGTTAGCAATGTTCTTTCAAGAATAGCTTTTTGCTTGTGGTATTTCATTCTGGCTCTAAACATAACCTACAAATGAAATGAAAAGAGGACATTTATTTGTTTTTATAGAAAACCAAAAAAAGTTTGTTTTGTCACCTACTTGATAACACTTCATTATACCAGCTTTCTTTTTTTGTTTTTGAATCTTTTTCTTGAGAAATAATTTTAAACTATAGAAAAGACACAAGAATAATATAGCCAGCATCTGTATACCTTTTACCCAGATTCACCTATTGTTACCTATCATTTTTAAGGACACTTTTCAAAATTTTAATATATTGAGTACTTAAACAAAAGTTAGTCATGCTGCATTGTTTTGTGTGTTTCATGGGCAACATCCCTGCTTCCAGGGAAGGACAGCTGTAGCCAGTCCACACAGGTCCTCTTAGGGCAACAGGAGCCAAATTGCCTTTCTTTTGTAATTCTAAGAGGGGCCACTCCACTTGTTGAAAAGAGAGTCAGTGAAGCTCCCAACTATTCTACCTAATGAATAAATTAAAAAACAATAAATAAATAAATGTGTTAGCAAGTAAATAAGTCTTAACAATAGGTATACATTTTAAAAGTGAAAGTCCCATTTTCCAATCTCACTACTCTGTCTGCAACTAACAGTATCTCATAAAACTTTCCAGAAAAATTCTACGGATGTACAAAGATGTATGGCCATCACTATAGAAACAGGTATATATTGGGTTGGCCAAAAAGTTAGTTTGGGTTTTTCCGTAAGATGTTATGGAAAAACCCAAACTAACTTTTTGGCAAACCCAATAGTTATAGACATATATAGAATTATAAATACACTTGTAAGTGGAATTACAGATTTAGAAATCCTTTTCCATATATAGTCTAATGAGATTATACTGTATATAGTCTTCTGCAGCTTGCTCTTTCCACGTAGCAATATATGTGAATTAGCTTGTGATATTAGGTCATATAGATCTACCTCAATCTTTTTTAAAAGTTGCGTAATATTTCATTGTGTGTATATGCCATAATTTTTTAATCCATACTACAAATGATAAGTATTTAATTTTTTTTCTTTTTACCTTTTGCTGTTACAGAACTAACAAATATCCTTATCTTAACTGAGTTTCTGTAAAATAAACTTCTAGCAGGGTATTTGTGCATTTAAATTGTGATAATAATTGTTAAATAATTTTGATAATGGTCATTTGATATTTCTTGTGTTTGGAACACAGTATACATTCAGAAAATATTTGTAGAAGGAAGGGAGGAAAGGAGGTAGAAAGGGAGGGAAAGAAGTAAAGAAGGCTAGTCTCTTGGGGACAGTTTCCTTTACCTAAGTGGAGAAGAAGAGGGACCTTTCAGACAAGATTATGATTGCCTCTACTTACAAGTTTTCTACTATGCTTTATATCTTTGTATTTGCATACTTTTAAAATATTATGTAATTTTTATATCTTTCAGAGGTCAGCTTGACTCTAACTTCCTCAGAAAGAATATAAGAAATAGAATGTTAAATATTTTTATTGTATGGTCCTGTCATACCCTAAACTTCTTCATCACACTTGCATTTTCCTTCAATGTCTGTTTCCTTAGATCAGAAGCAAGAAGCGCCCTAAGGATCATGTCTGTCTTGTTTGTCAGTATACTCTCTACATGAGGATGTCTAGGTGTTCAGCATTTGTTAAAAGCAAAAAGGTGGTGGAGAGGAGAGAATTAGAGAGAGGGAGACAGAGAGATAGGGAGATATAGACACAGAGAGAGAGAAATAGAGAGAGAGAAAAGAAGGAAGGGAAGGAGTGATTGAGGGAGGGAGGAGGGGAGGGAGATGAGAAGGCTTGATGATGCCAGGAGTTAGAGCTGTAAATATGGGAGAAATAGGTAAAAATGAATGGTAAGAAAGAAAAAACTCACAGATATAAGAATCTCAGTATTTTCTGACTAGAATCGGGAAACACTGGGTCATTTTTCAGCAAACCAAAGGAGTTGACCATAGCTTAGTTTCTGACTGCAGAGTGAAAGCTATGAGTGTTGGAAGGTCCAGAATGAGGATTGTTTGGAGGACTTGTTTTTCCATGAAGTGGTGCAAAGAGAATTGGGAAAGGTAACACTGTAAAGGTGAAATATCTGCTTTGTATTCCTAACACTGTGGGAATAGGAATATAATTACGATCATGAATCCATCATAGAGGGGCCACTTGGAAATTGCACTGGACTCAAAGCTCATGTAACATAAGAGTGTGAAGGTTATATGAGGTAGTTTTGCTTATTTTTATTTTACATTAGAATGTAATGTAGTGGAGACATTTATAAAACATTTCCTAGCTAAAATCTCTTTTTGAATCTACTACATTATAATTATATAACTCTTTATCTATATTTCTATATGTCTCTATATACATACAAAATATAATTATAATGCAGACATTCACATTCACAAATGAACCATCTTAAATTTAATACCATTCATAAGTGTTGTTAAACCTAAAAAATTAGGAAGTAGATTATTCAATTTATAAGCTTCTTGCTTTTTCTGTTTCACTCTCCTTTTTTGGGCCATATGTCTGTTTTCACCAACATTGGAAAGTGGGTTCTTGAAAGGAAAGTAAATGAAATATTTAAATGATTAATAGCAGGTTGCACATTTTTTGTTCATTTTACTTATCAATATTCTCATATTATCAATATGCCTGATTGATGATTGATGTCAACAATAACAGAAGGTGGGATTCAAATTATACTCTAATAGGACCATTTGTTAACCTGTGGAATATGCCTCATTTGGATTTCCTCTCAATTTATTGGAGTTAAATCAACAGGAGGCTGGTGCTGCTCATACCTTGAAGAAGCAACTGGCAGAAAGTAGTGCTCGTGGAAAAGTTTCCTTTACAAGTTAGAAAAACATTTTGGCTTCATCCTACATATACTACACTCCAAGGTCTACTGCTACCGTTTTCCAAATTACTCACTGGCTTGATGAATGGCAGTTACAAGTAGTGCTTTTATTGCAATACACAGATGTTGTTGTTTTCCAATTTTTATGAAGTAAATGGAGGGCTTTCATATAGAAAAACTCATTTTGGATGTAATAAAAGAACCTAGATTTCTACTTTTTAAAGATCCATACAACTCCTACATTTTATTCTTATTTTGTAAAGAAAGTTTATGTAAAGAACCTGTCTTTCTTGGCATTGATAGAAAGCAGGTGTTACCTAATGGGATGAAGCCAGGAGGTTTAATGAGGAATAATAGAGAGTTAGAATAATCATGTTGAGGGTCAGAAAAGGGTTAGAATTCTTTTATACAACTGAGTAAAGCTAACAGTGTGTGTGTGTGTGTGTGTGTGTGTGTGTGTGTGTGTGTATCTGTGGGCATGTATGCAGAAAGAGAGAGAGGTTGAGAGGGAGTGGATGATGAAAAGGAGGTGAAAATAAGGAAACGTGAAAATATTTCATGATAAAATTTAATTCTACAAATGATTTGGGATTACCTACATTTAAATTTATTTCAATTGTTTGAGGTTCGCAAAGTGTGTGAGACTTTTAAATTAGGGCTTATAACTCAATATAAAGAAATGTAGGGATGAATTTCTTGGAAAAGTTTCTGAGGGCTTTTTGTATAACTATACTATTTGCTATTTGAGCACCTTACTATATCCAGAAACTTAAGGTTGTTTGGGGGGGAAAAAGTTTACATTTTGTTAAATAACATGACTTTGTAAATCAGTAGGACTCTTTCCTTGTCTATAATTATTTATACTAGCAAAATTTTACAGTGCTTTGTGACCGCCTGGAGGGGTGGGATAGGGAGGGTGGGAGGGAGGGAGACGCAAGAGGGAAGAGATATGGGAACATATGTATATATATAACTGATTCATTTTGTTGTAAAGCAGAAACTAACACACCATTGTAAAGCAATTATACTCCAATAAAGATGTTTTTTTTAAAAAAAGAAAAAAAGAAGCCCTGGTTTGGGGACTGGCTTTACTTTTATCTAAAAGCATTTTACCTACTTGGGTAGCATATAGTTAAAAATGTATACTAGAAACACAAATCTCTGTTGAGATAATAAAAGATTTGCCTTCACCCAAAAAAAAAAAGAAATCTGAATAATATTCATAGTTATTACTTTCTCCCCATATGTCCCCTTCCTCCACACATGCATGGCCTTCCCCATTATCAATATCCCTCAACAGAGTGGTTCATTTGTTACAATTGATGAACCTCATTGACACACTGTGATTACCCAAAGTCTATACTTTGCATTATAGTTAACTCTTGGTGGTGTGCATTCTATGGGTTTCTAAAAATCCTCTGTTCTCTGCCTTTCCATCACTCTCCACTGTCCCCCAGCCTCTGGCAACTACTGATCTTTATACTGTTTCCATAGTTTTGCCTCCTCTTCCAGAATGTCATATAGTTGGTATTATATAGTATGTAGACTTTTCAGATTGGCTTTTTTCACTTAGCAATATGCAGTTAAGTTTCTTCCACATCTTTTCATGGCTTGATAGCTCATTTCTTTTTAGTACTGACTAATATCCCACAGTTCATTTATCCATTTACCTACCGGAGGATATCTTGGTTGCTTCCTAGTAGTTGTGAATAAAGCTGCTGCAAGCATCTGTGTGAAGGTTTTTCGGTGGATGTAAGCATTCAGTTTTTTGGGTAAATATCAAGGAGTGGTCTGATGATTTTTTAATGGTGCTTTGAATGTTTACAACTTTCCCTGCCACTAATACGGCATTAGTGAAATTTTTTATAATTTCTATTTTATGTATAACAGTATGTTTTGGTAACTTTTCAGTGGTACCTAGCCGGCCTATATATTTGCCTGTTTGTATGCTACATTCTGTGACTTTTTGTGACCATATCCCTGTGCCCAATAGTGGATTTTTGTCTGGTAAAATAATGATTTTGTTTTAATAGTTCATAAATGACCCTCAAAATGATAAAGTGAAAAGAAGCCAAAAATTCTAAACTGTCTTTGAACAAACCAAATACATTTTAGTAGTTATTTCCTTCTTTGAATCATATCCAGCCAACATTTTACCCATGGGAAGTTTCTTGAAACTTTACAAAAGGCAGAATAATACTCATTAATATCTGTGGATTTTCAGGTAATTTGCATATTTATTTAATCTTTATATTTTATGAGGTAGTTCTAATTTATTAATTGAAGAGATTTCAGTTCCCCTTTGTAGTGCCTCTTTCTGATCACATTAACTTCTTTAATTTAATAGAAGTTCTAATAAAAATAAATAACATCAGCAAGATGCAGAGGGAAATGAGAGTCTGCTCTCTGTTCACAGAAGACATTACACTGGTTTCACGGGAATGAATACCCCTGAATTCATCTGAACCCCCAATCCACCCCAACTGGACATAGTGCTGAAGTAGTAAAAAGATGCACATTTAAGGAAAAGAGAGCAATTTTTTCCAGCTTTATTGAGATATAGTTGACAAATAAAAATCATATCTATTTAAATGTAAAATATGATGATTTGAGCTACATATATATTATGAAATCATTAACACAATCACGCTAGTTACCGTGTCCATCACCTCACATACAGTTTTTGATGAGAACACAAAATCTATTCTCATAGCAAATTTCAAGTATACTATACAGTATTGTTAACTATAGTCATCATGCTGTACATTAGATCCCCAGAATCTATACATCTTATAACTATTTATCTTATATTCTATGGCTAATATCTCCCCATTCCTCCCTCACCCCACCACTCTGAAGCCCCTAGCAACCACGATTCTACTCTTTGCTTCTGTGAGTTTGGCTATTTTAATTAAGATTTCACATATAACTGAGATCATACAGCACTTGTTTTTCTGTGTCTGGCTCATTTCTTTTAGTGTAATGTTCCCAGGGTTCATCCATATTGTTGCACATGGCAGAATTTCCTTCTATTTTATGGCTTAATAATATTTCATAATTATAATTTTATGGCTGAAAACTGCATTCCCATCAGCAGTGTAGAAGGTTCCCTTTTCTCCATATCCTCTCCAACACTTATCTCTTAACTTTTTGATAATAGCCATTTGAACAGGTGTGAGGTGATATCTTATTGTGGTTTTGATTTGCATTTCCTGATGGTTAGTGATGTTCAGCAGCTTTTCATGTACCTGTTGGCCATTTTATGTTTGCTTTAAAAAATGTCTGTTCAGATTGTTTGCACATTATTTTTTAGCAGGATTATTTGTTTCTTCGCTATTGAGTTGCATGAGCTCCTCATATAATTTGGGCATGAACTTCTTATCAGATATATGGTTTGCAATTATTTTTCTCCCCAAAGAGTAAATTCTAACAAAATGGTATGCTAATTTGATATCTAAAGAGAAATAGCCACTTCTTGTTTTTGTCTCCCATTCTATCCCATGTCTTTCCTGTGACACTCATTACATCCTTCTTTATATTATAGTAATTTGCACTTACATCTTCTCTCCTTCACATTTAAAATTTTTCTTAAACTCACTGTTGCTAAGCCCAGTGCCTTAATGATAATAGTATGTTGGTTTAATTAATCAATACAATTTAAAGACCTTTTATCAGAATGGACTTAAAGCTAAAAAGTCCTTTGGGACCTTATTCTCAATACTATACAATCTAAAAAAGTGACATAAGATCCTTTCTAAATGTAAACCCGTGGTTTGTGTTCAGTGATAATTATAAAGACTTTTTATACCCAGGTCCCTGTCTTAAATCTTGTGATTAGCCCAGAAACTTGCTGGCAGGAGGGTTTCATCAGTCATGGTTCAATTGCTCTGGGTGGCCTATAAGCATTATGTCATTATCAGCTGCAGGATGAGCTGGTCACACTGTTTGTAGGTTCACCAAGTTGTTCTATCAGCTCTCCAGAAGTAAATGCAAATAAACGGGTTCCAAACCCCTTCAGAGCACACTGTAAATCTTTGTAACTTCATGGCCAAATGGTAAACCGCAGGACCACATGACTCAATTCCCTTGAGACAGTCGTGTTTTTCCTGTCAGACTTTTCTTCCCCCATTCATCAGCTGGAGGCTTTCATCTCCTTTTAAAGTCATGGCCTTTCAAGTAGGGGTGAAATTACACCTGTCAGTAATAAATGTGCCCAGTACTCTCTATCATTCTGTCATTTCACAAAAGATATTAAAAGGAAGCATAGCTTATTCCAAATTCAGTTAGCAACACTTTTTTCTTTTCTCCACAGTACTTTTCAGTACCTTCCAGTTATGTAATTGTTGAGAGAATTTAAAACATTCTCACGTAAGATGGTTTTAAAAATACTCCGCTAAATCAGGGAACCTTGAGGAAATTAGCTTCCATGTGAGCTATACATTATATTCAGTAACTGCATTAAACTTATTTGACAGAAAGATTTAACTGTATACATAATCTACAACGGCAATCTAAATATGTCCCTTAGCACACTTGTTCTGTTTATTTTTTCTACCTTACCCTCTGATAACTTTGTGTTTGCCTGTAATACCATACAGCAGGTGCACCTGGACAGCCACCATTTTATTTACATAGAGAACAAAGTTAATGTTTTATCAAATGCAGGTCACACCTGGGTTGAGACATTAGTAGGAAGCAGGGTTCAAGTCAAAATTGCAACTTGCTTTCAGCCTGATATTTGAACTCCATTGAGCAAACTCTCTTGAGTTCTCTTGAAAGTTCTGAGGACTTGGTCTCTTAACTCCCCATTTACTGAAGGATGAAAGGGAAGCCAGGAGACTGAATACATTACTGGTAGTGCTACCACTCTCTATGGTAGGTCTGGATCTAAGCAATGAGAAAAAACGAATTGTGTCATTATTGCCCATACCATGAACTCCATACACTGTCCCAGGTAGAGAATTCTTGAAATACAAATCTATTTGGTCTGATGTACATGAGGGTGAGGGAAAAAGTTTGGGTCAATATCCTAAAAGTCAACTAGGTAAATGAATGAATACTGTGTGAACTTCACAAATCACTGATAACGGTCGCAGTGTAAAGAGTTTTTGTTGTAGTTGTTGTTATTCCTCAAGGAGAAAGTATGTGCCAGTTGTTCTTAGGTTAGTGATACTGTGAAGAAGACACGAATACAGTTATCCACCACAATTATTAGCAAAACAATTGTATTTTACTTTTTTCAGAACACAAAGGAAATATATAATTCTTCTGTCTCTGTACCTTGTTTCTTACCCTGTGTTGTCCATTTTCTTATTTCCTCTAAGGAGAAAAAAGAAAAAAACCAGTAAACTAAAAAAACAGAGCCTAAAACTTAGTGAAAAGGGTGGATTGACTCAGCGTGTTACTAAACTAAAAAATTTATGTCAAAAGCACAATGCAAATTTAATTTGTCTGGAAATGATTACATTAGAGTCTGATGAGAAGACATCTGAAGTATCTATTTGAAGCTTTATCAACTAATATCCTATTTATAGAAACAACCTCAACCACATATAAGGCTAAAAATGAATTACTATTTTTTAATGTGATGTTTTTTGATTCTTCTTTATATTTTTAATCTCTATTGGAGTATAGCTGACTTACAATATTGTGTTAGTTTTAGGTGTACAGCAAAGTGATTCAGTTATACATATACATGTATCTATTCTCTTTCAGATTCTTTTCCCATATAGGTTATTACAGAATATTGAGTAGAGTTCCTTGTGCTATTCAGTAGGCCCTTGTTGATTATCTATTTTATATAAGTAGCATATACATGTTAATCCCAAACTCCTAATTTATCCCTCTCCCTGATGTTTCCCCTTCAGTAACCATAAGTTTGTTTTCTAAGTCTGTGAGTCTATTTCTGTTTTGTAAATAAGTTCATTTGTATCATTTTTCTATATTCCACATATAAATGATAGCATATGATATTTGTCTTTTTCTCTCTGACTTACTTCAGTTAGTATGGTAATCTCTGGGTCAATGCATGTTGCTGCAAATGGCATTATTTCATTCTTTTTTTATGGCTGAGTAATATTCCATGGTATATATGTACTGCATCATTTTTATCCACTCATCTGTCAATTGCTTCTGTTTATCTGTAGGCTATTGTAAATAGTGCAGCAATGAACACTGTGGTGCATGTATCTTTTTGAATTATGGTTTTCTCTGTATATATGCCCAGGAGTGGGATTTCTGGATTGTATGGTAGCTGTATTTTTATTTTTTTAAGGAACCTACATACTGTTCTCAATAGTGGCTGTACCAATTTACATTCCCACCAATAGTGTAGGAGGGATCCCTTTTCTCCACACACTCTCCAGCATTTGTTGTTTGTAGACTTTTTGATGATGGCCATTCTGACCCATGTGAGGTGATACCTCATAGTAGTTTTGATTTGCATTTCTCTAATAATTTGCGATGTTGAACATCTTTTCATGTGTTTTTTGGCCATCTGTAAGTCTTCTTTGGAGAAATGTCTATTTAGATTTCTGCTCACTTTTTTAAATTGGGTTGTTTCTTGTTTTGATATAGAGCTGCATGAGCTGTTTGTATATTTTGGAGGCTAATCCCTTGTTGGGTGCTTCATTTGCAAATATTTTCTCCCATTCTGTAGGTTGTCTTTTCATTTTGTTTATGGTTTCCTTTGCTGTGCAAAAGCTTTCAAGTTTAATTAGTCCCATTTGTTTATTTTATTTTCACTACTCTAGGAGGTGGATCCAAAAAGACATTGCTGCGATTTATGTCAAAGAGTGTTCTGCCTATGTTTTCCTCTAAGAGTTTTATAGTATCCAGTCTTACATTTAGATCTTTAATCCATTTTGAGTTTATTTTTGTGTATGGTATTAAAGAATGTTCTAATTTCATTCTTTTACATGTAGCAGTCCAGTTTTTCCAGCACCACTTAATGAAGAGACGGTCTTTTCTCCATTGTATATTCTTTTCTCCTTTGTAGATTAGTTGACCATAAGTATGTAGGTTTACTTCTGGGCTTTCTATCTTGTTCCATTGATCTGTAAATCTGTCTTTGTGCCAGTACCATACTGTTTTGATTAGTGTAGTTTTATAGTATAGTCTGAAGTCAGGGAGCCTGATTTCTCCAGCTTTGTTTTTCTTTGTCATGGTTGCTTTGGCTCTTCGGGTTCTTTTGTCTTTCCACACAAATTTTAAGATTTTTTGTTCTAGATCTGCAAAAAAATACCATTGGTAATTTGATAGTGATTGCATTGAATCTGTAGTTTGCTTTGGGTAGTATAGTCATTTTCACAATATTGATTCTTCAAATCCAAGAACATGGTATATCTCTCCATCTGTTTGTGTCATCTCTGATTTCTTTCATCAGTAGCTTATAGTTTTCTGAGTACAGGGCTTTTGCCTTCTAAGGTAGGTTTATTCCTAGGTATCTTATTCTTTTTGATGCTATGGTAAATGGGATTGTTTCCTTAATTTATTTTTATTGTCTTTCATTGTTAATGTATAGAAATGCAACAGATTTCCATGTATTAATTTTGTATCCTGCAATATTACTGAATTCATTGATGAGCTCTAGTAGTTTTCTGGTAGCATATGTAGGATTTTCTGTATACAGTATCATGTCATCTGCCAACAGTGACAGTTTTACTTCTTCTTTTCCAATTGGATTCCTTTTATTTCTTTTTCTTTTCTGATTGCTGTGGCTAGGACTTCCAAAAAAATGTATTGTGTTTTGTGGAATCTCTTTATCTATATAAATGATTTGTGAAAATTGAGTTATTCCTATTTCTTTACCTAGATAATCCTTATACTAAATAATTTTCTGTGGTTTAAAGTGTTCTAATACTATTTCCACTTAAATAGCTTTTGAACAATCCTCTCAATTAGGTGCAAAATGCCTCTGAACACCCCAAACCCTAACATTGTGGCCTTGGGCTATCACTCCAAGTCTTCTTCCATTTAATGCATGGTTCTTAAGAAGTTTGTTTTTGTTTTATTCACCTTTAGAAGATAAGAAGCAGAACACAAAACAATTAAGTACCATAGCGAGAAGGTAAAAACTAACAGGGAAGGAGAGAAAGGAAAATAACAATGACGTGCTAGACATTTTATTAGGCTCTTTCACATTTAGTGCTCACAACCTTACATGAGGTACATTACTTATTTCACAAATAAGTACATGAGGTACATTACTATTTCACGAATAAGTAGGCTACGGCATAAGGCATGCAATTTTCCTCAAGGATAGTAAGCAACAGAATTGGGATATTAACTCAGGATATTTTACCTTAATCCAGTGGGGAAAAGTCAGAAGGATGACATAAGTCACCTATACAGTGAGTGTAAATGTTGTCTAATGTGTTTGTCAGAGCAAGAAGTAGAGAATTCATTTTAGGGAGATCCATAGAAAAGTTTAAAATATACAGAGCTTTGAAGTCATTGGTATCATGTCTTTTGTGGAACCTCTCATTTTCTAAAGATAATTAATACATTATTTTACATATTTTTGTTGTCACTGCCTGAATCATTTAACTCTAAAACTGATGTGGCCCCTCGGCTGTCTCAAATAAATTTAAATAACTCAGTTCCTTAAACTCAATTCATTATAATCCCAAATTACATTATTTCCTTCACTCTCTCCCCAAAACTCAGTCACATACATAATGCCAATCAGGATAAACAGAAGCACTTGTCTCCTGCCCCATTTCAGCTGGCTTTTATGTTTTACTGATATGCACCCCTACCATGTAGCAGTATTTTACAAAATGCAATCCACAGGTCACCTCCATGAGAATCACCTATGTTGCTCTTTGTAGAAAGCTGAATTAGGTCATCAGGGACTGGGGCTTAGGCACTTAAATCTGAGAACCACTGTCTTTCAGTTCAACATCATTTCCCTTTGTACATATGATGGTGGTGTTTTGCACTGACTGCGTTTTACAATCCATCTACACTACAAAGACTAATGCTTGCCCAAAACGCTGTTAACTGAGACAGAAGTGATGGGGAAAACAAATGTCTGTCTTTGGTTTATAACTCTAAACACTGTTGGCCATGCTCTTCCTGTTCCTTTGCCAAAAAAAGCAGGCCGGAACATATTTGATTCATTCTCTCCAATTATTTTAAGTTATTACTGTTGTTTCCCAATTAGTATGGAATTGGGTTTTGTTAATTGATGCTATTATTCATGGGCCCCTGTCTTATTCGTTAAGTACATTTGTAATCTGTATTCCATTTTTTCTCTCTGTATATATAACAAATCATCCATTTACAAGTTAGGTTTACCCCAACAGATTGTTAATGTCAGTTTACACTGAAATTATGATATTCTTCCTATCTTAGTGAGAAGAGTTTTGATTAAAATTAACTGCTATCTTGGAATATTTTGTCTCAAGGGGTGATTCAAAACACATAGAGTGTTCCTGACAGAAAGTGTCCTAGGAAGTGCATTTGTATGACTAATAGTGACCAGGTCCCTGTAGCTCTATATCTAATACAGATGACAGAGGTACATGGCAGTGGGGAGGCATTGTCTCTAAATTAAAGGCACTTCTACTGAAAAAGGAGATCTTGATGTAGCAGATATCACAGATACTCTAGTTAGAGAAGATGGCTCTGATTTGATGTGGGTGATGGGGAAGAACTAGGGCCAGGTCTTCTGCTGGAAAAGCATGTGTCACTGTGTCCTTGGAAGCCTAGCTGCACTCCTGAAAGGTTAGGAGTCAAAGTTCATGTAGGTTGTTTGACTGAGAAGTTAGGTAATATGGGACAATGCTTTTTTTTTTTTTTTTTAACTTGTAAGAATAAATGCTGTCAATTTCTGGCAATGTGGCTCTTTTTAAATGTGGTTACAAGTCAAATTTAAATGAGTTAGGGGAAAATTAGGGGTTTGGGATTAAGAGATACAAACTACTATCTATAAAATAGGTAAGCAACAAGGATATATTGCATAGCACAGGGAATTATGGCCATTATCTTGTAATAAGTTTTAATGGAGCATAGTCTGTAAAAATACTGAATCACTATGCTGTACACTAAAGCTAATGTAATATTGTAACTCAACTATACTTCAGTAATGTGTTATCTTATTGCATTGAATGTCAGTTACCTGGATTTCAGCGTTAATAGATCTTTACTTCAAAACTAAATAATAAAATGTCTGGTTATCCCTGCCTATAAAAAAGTAGATGAGTTAGTCCCATTTACCAAAAGTTTTGAAAAAGCATTGCATACACATGCTATTAAAATGTTGTTTGACGTTGACATGTTTTGAAAGGTTTTCTGATCAGAAGAGAAAAACATGATTTTAATGTCAACAGGAAGAAGACACCTTTGCTTGCACTTGTACCAAAATTTTATGAACTATTTTTAACTATAGGCTCGTTTCCCGTATCTTTATGGATATACTTAAATGTTTATCAACTAATTATATTTTAAATACCATATTCTATTATGGATTTCCTCAATGGTAAAGAGTATTAAAAGTTCATTTGTATTTTAATAGTATACTTTACTTGAAAATCTCTGTATTTTTATTTCATTAACTCTTTCCTTCTCTCTGTGTAGTCACATTTTGGCTAATACTGAGAACTGAAATTGCTAATATTTACTAATATGAACAAATTAGTGTAGTAGGCTTTAGAAATCCTGATTTGAGCTTAGGGAACTGTAAACAGTGCAGAATTTAGAAATCATTGGCTATTTACTGGTCAAACATTGTTCATTGGCTAGGTAAATAATGATATGGAAGCAAACTTCTACAAGTGCAAAGTAAATAACAATGTGTTTACTTTTTTCTAATATTTCAATCTATTTATAACAAAGTATTATGGGTTATTGGAAGTCAAACTTCTTTACAAAGTAAATCTTTAGGAATACTTTAATGCTTAACTGCAATGTGTCTACTTTAGAGTAGAAAACTGACACCACTGATTCACCCTAGGTGGGCATGCATCTTGGTATTTTCAACAATGTTAGCTTAGAATTAATTTCTGTCTCCCCTGTTTCACTGAGCAACCTTTACAAGACCTGAAGGGCATTATTGAAAAAAACACATTATTGCTTGTGGGCATGGAGTAGAGTAGGTATAGTTGGGTGGGTATCTGGGCCCTCACTATCTCCTTCAAAGTAGAGCAGTCTGGGGGTTACTCTCAACGCCATCCCTTCAGCTGCTTGGGAGCTCGTAATTAACCTTAATTATCCACAGCTTAGTTACTAACCCTCTCCAGGAAAGGGGAGCTATTTCCTCTGATTGGTTAATACAACCTCAGATGTCTAAGAGTTATCCTCAAGTAAAATTATAACAAGTATCACAGTATTGTATTGTATTATGTTGTATCATATTCTATTTTCATGTAAATTTTGTTTGTGTGTCTTCCCAGGTAAACTGTTAACTTCATTTTGGGTGTCAAGACTGGAACCAGGCCAAAGTAGCTCTTTTTTGTGAGCCCTAGCCTTCTGGCTGCCCCCAAACATATAAAATTACAATGAAGGGTTAAGAATCCGTTATAACCTATAAGCATCTTATGGTTATATTAATGAAGGTCAAGCCTGGAAAGAATAAGCTTTTACTCTTTAGGTTTTTGAAGAAAAAATAAGAGGTCGAGCAAGGTTTACTCTTGGAATTAAGAGGTAGGAGGTATTGTATGAAGTCAAGTTATATTTAAAGAAAAAGGTATTATCTGCAACATGTAAGATTTTTATCTCATGAGCATGTAAGTAAAGAGAGTAAACAGCTTTTCTTAAACAGACACAGGACTGAAGGACAACCAAGCAAATACGTAATTTGATAATAATTAAATATTAAATCTTTCAAGTTTGTGATCAAGTACTCTTATATTCAAAATTGTACCATGGATACAAAAAAGTTAAGGACCTCTACTGTGTTAGAAAAGAATTAGAGGGCTTCCCTGGTGGCGCAGTGGTTGAGAGTCTGCCTGCTAATGCAGGGGACGCGGGTTCGAGCCATGGTCTGGGAGGATCCCACATGCCGCGGAGCAACTGGGCCCATGAGCCACAACTACTGAGCCTGCGCATCTGGAGCCTGTGCTCCGCAACGAGAGAGGCCACAACAGTGAGAGGCCCGTGCACCGCGATGAGGAGTGGCCCCCCACTTGCCACAACTGGAGAGGGCCCTCACACAGAAACGAAGACCCAACACAGCAAAAATAAATTAATTAATTAATAAACTCCTACCCCCAACATCTTCTTTAAAAAAAAAAAAAAGAAAAGAATTAGAGATATATAAAAGTAATTTAGAGGTGAAATCATATTAGGTAAATATCGATGAAGTCTTAGAAGATAAAATGGAAGCACAAACTAGAATCATATAAAAATAGTTGAGGTAGCAGGAAGGGATTTCTTTCTGAAGGGTCTTGCAGCCAGATCAGTCACATGAACTCTGATTATTAACACGATTTTTATTACTAATAAACTAAAATATATATATCAATTTTTCCCAATTCAATTGAAGAGGAGATAGCTAATAACAAGTGGATTTTTACTTATTGTAGTTAGAGTAGGGTTTACTATATTATAAATAGAACAAACTACTAGTTAAGGGCTTAAAATAAGTACCTTCTAATAGCAGGAATGAAATAAAAATTTTATTTAAAGCACAGGTGAAACCATAATAAAAATTATTTTTTAAAAATAGAGGAAGTGTGACATCTATATATGTAATACTTATTACTCTTCTGGGGGACCCAATTTATTATTCCAGGAGGACCCAATTCCAGCATGTGTGTGTGTGTGTGTGTGTGTCTGTGTGTGTGTGTAGGCTTCCTCACACCAATGAGCAATTCTTGGACGCCAGTACAGGTCCAAGAATTTGACTTAATTCTGACCTATCTACTTGGAGATAGCATCAGATTACACAGGTAAAGGGCTCGGTCACACAAGACCACTCCTTACTTCAGATGCCGATTACAAGTCCAGTTTGTTACCTGTACTTCTGACCCACTGACTATATAAATCAGTGGTTCACATGACCCCTTCCTTGGGTTTGGTTAATTTACTGGAACAGCTCACAGAATTCAGGAAAACCCGTTTACTCACTAGAGTCCTGATTTATTACAAAGGATATTACAGGATACGGATCAACAGTCAGATGAAGAGATATATAGGGTGAGGTCTCAAGCAAAAGAGTTTCCATACTCGTGGAGCTTGGGGCCTGGCATAGTGGCACCTGGAAGTGATCTGGTTCCCCAGCCTGAAGGCTCTCTGAACCCCCTCCTTTTGGGTTTTTATGAAAGCTTCATTACATAGGCATGATTGATTAACTCATTGGCCATTGGTGATTGATTCAACCTCCAGCTCCTCTCTCCTCCCTGGAAATCATGGAGGGGGAAACTGAAATTTTCAGCCCTCTAATCACATGGCTGGTTCTCCTGGCTACCAGCCCTCATCCTTAGTACTTTCCAAAAGTCACCTTCCATAATATGAATGTAGACTCAATAGTGATGGAAAGGGGTTTGTCAAGAATAACAAAACACCCATTTCATCTTTTTGGCTCTGAGGCACTTTCAGGGACTGAGGATAGGAGACCAAATATTGTCATAAAAGCTGTTCTTATTCTTCTTATTGCTTAGGAAATTCCAGGTGTTCTGGGAGCTGTGAGCCAGGAAACGTGGATGAAGATCAAATATATACGAGAAATATATTTTGGTCATCTGAATGACCAAGTCTATATTTATTTCTTATAAATCATGATATCACAATTACTAAAGTGATCTTTGGTTACCTTTCAGTTTTGCAAAGACATTCAGAGCTCAGGGACGATTTTAAGTTGTTGAATATTTTATTAGAAGGTAATTGACTGACTTGTCTGAACCTGTGAAAATACAAACTAGATATGAAAAGAATTACCTGTACAGCATTAAAATCCAGTGAGAATCAGTTTACCACCAAAGGAAATAATTGGGAAAGATCCCTACTCCAGTTTACACTTCATTGTGATATGTTACGGATACATTGCTTATCAAAACTTGTTGAATCAAAATGCCACGAGGTCGCAGTGGCCTGCTCAAGGCAGTGGCCTTTCAGAGGGCACTGAAGGCCCTTTAGAGTTGACATTCTATTTCTATCTTGTATTTTTCGATAATTGAACTTCCTGTTTAGACACATGGCGTTTTCTGAATACATTTAATGTTGGAAAACATTTAATTACTCATTTCCTTAACCTTTATTATCTTCTTCAATCCTAAAAGAAGGAAAGAAGAAAATATTATATTTAATGTGCCAGCCACCCAGCTAGATGCCTTACACATATTATGTATCTAGAATGTAGTTAAATATTCAGTAGATATTTAGTACTCTTGAAGTACTGAAATAAAGTATATTTTCCTTCATCTCAAAACACAGTGCAAACAGATCTTCACTAAGCACCTGTTAAACCTCTCACTCTCTAAGCTCCTATCACTCTCTGTGACAGTTGATTTGATTTGCCTACGTAAAATATCTGTCCACATATGCATTTTATGTTTAGGGATATATTCCAGGGTGATTGCATCTAATACAATGATTTTGTAATATTTTTTCTCTATTGCAATGGGCTAAGCTGAGGTTGAGAGAATTTGTCATGATGCTGTTAGCAGTCCATTTTCTACTATAAAAATGACTAAATGATCTGTAAACTTATTGTTTTCCAATTTCCTTATAAACATTTTGATATATTAATGAAAAATGCCATTAGTAGTCAAAAGCATTGAGAGAATGAGATAATACAGAGTTGTGGAAACAATTTTAAAATATGTGATATAAAATGCAAAGCATTTTGTTACTGTTATTGTTCTTCGGTTGAATGCATATATTTTCACAAGTTACATCTATGAAAAAAGATACAAAAAAAATCCATGCAACAGTACACACTTGTCTCAACACCTGTAGGCAGATTACAGTGGTCAAGGCTGTGCAGTGAATTTATAGATAAGAATCTTTGGAGTTGAATGTTTGCCATTACCCTTGCTTATTGATAAGGGCAGTAATACAATGTATAACTTTATTTATGGGTGGCTTATCAGTGGATGACTCCAGAGAAGAATGAAAAGAGCAATTTGTTGAAAAGGAGGTGACTACAGAGGTGCCAGGGATGTCTTGGTAATGAAGGAGGTGTAGTTCTACTCTCAGAGATAGCACAGGAAGATTTCTGAAAGGGCTTTGTGATTGAGAGCTATTGTGACTTTATTCAAAGATGTTCATAAAACAGTTTTGAAATGAATTTAATAAATCTTTCATTTGTATTTTCTGTTTGATCTACGATTGAGTGAACTTAGACTACGTTACTATTGCTTCAGGGGGATGGCTTTATTCCTGATGATAAATTCAGGTTGGACTCCTTATTCCTGTCATCATTCTCATCCCCTGATTTAATTAGTTCTTTGAGGTCATGTTTAATCAACTTTACACTGACTGACTGATAGTCTCTCCTGTCTCTTTTGTATCCTTAAATCTGTGCCCTGTAGAAAGTCAGAGCCCTGGCTTTACAGCAAAGTAGATCTGGGTTCAAATTTTGGCCTAGCTACTTTCTAGCTATGAGATTTTTGGCTATTTATCCTCTATAAACCTTACTTTCCTAGTATATAAAATAAGAAAAATGATGTCTGCCTTTGGGGGTTGGTTTGTGATGAAGACTAAATGGCACAAGTATTTAGAGCACTTGGCCTACATTATTTAGGTAAATTGGAGCTATTTCTGTGACTGCTACTTCCAGGCTCTGGAACTGTCTCAACAGCTCTATCTACTTCATCAAGTGAGTGACCTTTAGTAAAGTCACTGACACCCTTTTCTAGTGGTCCCTGTGAGTATTTCCAGTGGAGAGCTTCCCTCCTTGAATTATTGCCTTAAATATTTGGTATATTATGAAAAATATTTTTTTTTCCGGGATCCAGTTATGGGTGTGAAGCCACATCAGTTTTATCCAAGATGCTTTGAAATGTGTGCTGTGAATGTTGCCACTTGAAGAGGACTTCTTCCCTTTTCCCAAGGAGTAAGCTTGGAACCTATGTAAGAGAGTAGTTAACATTATGAAGACTTATGAAAGATTAAATGCCAGATTCTAAAAATATTGCTTTTGGACTCACTGAGTAAAAAGCTCAACTAATAGTTAGACAAACATTGGAGATCCTGGGGTGAAGGAGATAAGAACTCTTTCTAGAAGATCTTAGTTGTAATTATTTGCTTATAAATAATTAATACAGTATGATAAGTGCTTCAAATGAGGTGTCAACCCAGTGCTGGGGCATGCAGAAAAGGCAGATATTTGGCCTGGATCTTTAAGGAAGTGAGAATTTTCTAGGACATTGGGGGAAGTGTGGGCTGCTGAGGGGAATGTATTAAGGAAAAAAACTTTTATAGTCTTAGAGTGAAGCATTGTGTTAGGAATGTTTTTGTGGACAAAGAAGGCACTTTAAAGTTCAATACAACAAGCTGAGCATGAAGAAGCAAGTTGGGGCCAGATGCTAAAGGCCTTGAGTGTCATGCTTAGAAAGTCAGTCTCTTTTCTGTAAGGTTGGGGAACAATTGGATTCTTTAATACAAAGATCTGCCATGATCATTTTTATTAGAATAGTAATTCTTCTGGTCATGGAAGAGGAGAAACTGATAGTGGGGGACTAATTGGGAGACTGTGGCAATAGTCAGGTGAGAGGGGATGTAAGATGAAGAAGGGCATTGAATAGGAATACAACAGTCCAGGTGTACTGTGACCTATACGGGGGAGCTTCTGTTTTCTTCTTCACATCAACATGGAATGATTTTGCCTGCACCATGGCCCTACTGTCTGGATCAGGCCATCCTCAGATGAGTTAGATCAGAGAATGTTGATCAGCTCTCTGTTTCAAATCTCAGTATGCCAAAATGTTCTTTCTTAGATAAAGACTTTTACATAGGCATCTTTTCTAAAACCATCTTTTCTCGTAATATGTTAACTTTACCAGTCTTTATAATTTTTCTTATACATATGTTTTTAGCAATAACTTGCATTACAGGTTGGGATGACACAGTGGATTCATATTTAAAGCACCACCTCTGCTTCAAAAAATAGCAGTGAAAGATGAAAATAAAGAATATCGAAAAGATATAGCTGGGCTCAAAAGCAAGATTAGGATCTCTATAGACCCAAAACATGGTTTGAGTCACATGGTCTAAAAGTCTCTATGTAATACTTGAAACTAGAGAGAGTGGGCTTACTGCTTCATGTCTGGGATGGGAATGACTCTTGCTTATTCTGGTGCCACTCAGGAAAGGAGGTTAGAATTATGGTTGTGATTGTGAGCTTGGGACTATGGCATTATAAGACACTGTAGGTCAAAGTATTCAAGACTACCAATACATCACTTTTTTTTTTTTATTGAAAATGAGTCAAGTTGCTCATTGGCTTAGTGGTTAAAGCCTGTGTTATCACTGATATACCACAAAGAAGGACCTATTTTATTGTCTGATTCTGGACTTAATTCATTAGGAGCCTAAGTGGATACAACTAAAATACAGAAGAATAAGGAGGGCTTATAATAGTTGAGAGAGGGAGAAGCGAGAAGGAAAAGGTGGAGGAGAGAGGGGATTCCTTTCATTCAAATGAACTTGCAAACCAAGATTCCAAAGTATATGAGCAAACTTAATGTTAAGAAACACAGCCAACAAACTAGGTAAATGTTCACAAGAATGCACCCAAGATGAAATTAATTTTAGGGAATAGTCTGATAATAATATTCCTGACAAAAATTAAGAAACAAAAAAGGCAGAAAAGAAATAAAAATAATTAGATCTGAATAGAGCCAAGTTACACTTTTGGAAATACAACTAATTTTTATTGAAGTTAATAAAAGTATTAGATGGAATAAATTCTAGATTGAACATCATCTAAGAGTAAATTAGTGAACTGGATGATTGGACTCAGGATCTCACCCAGAATGTAGCACAGAGAGGCAGAGAGATGGGAAATATAAAACAACCAAGAGATACAGAGGGTAGATTGAGAGGCTCAACCTATTTCAATAGGACTTCCAGCAGTTAATGGAAGTAATGGAATAAAAGCAATATTTGTTATTTGTCTGTTTATTTATATTTTTTTTCTGACAGAGAAAAGGAAAACACTGACTAATGGTAGAGTAAAATTATTTCAAATTCAACCTCATCACTCTGCGTCTGTGAAAGTTGCATATGCCAGACATTATAGCAGTTATCAGAAAAGTCCTGTCTTTAAAGATATCTTAAAAGGAAAATTTGCTGTCTGCTCTAAATTTGTCTTCTACTTTGTAAATTGGTGAATACCATTGTTTTAAAAACTGTAGCTTGAGTGCTAACTAAATTTAGAAGAGTGCAATTTTTAAATAAATTATGAGATAATAAACTTAAGAAGCATTATGTTTTGGAATGCTTTAGAAAAGACCTTATTGGCAACTATAACGTTGATATTATTCTAGGCATATTTTGTTCAAGGCAAATGAAAGACGTAAGCTTATTTTTTAATAGCAAAACTTTGATTACCGCCACTTCAGTAGAGCTACAGTTCAGTGATAGTTGGTGATCATAATCCTGACTCTAAACACATTCCAAATTACACAATTTCTTAGAAAATTAAAAAAAAAAACCACCAAATTAGGTGATGCAATATGTTGAAATTTTGAGACCATATTAATAATTCAATTGTAAAAGTTCCAGTTTTGCTAAGATATATGATCTACACACACACACTACACCACAACTATAAATCAATATCTCAGGATTCTTATTTTCTTTTAAGGGCTTGCTTATAAATGTATCTTCAATAGTTTCCTAAAACTTTACAACTTATAAAGTAGTTTCCTTGGTATAGTATTTGAAAATATCAATTGTCTTTATATTTTGGAAACAGAAATAGTTCTGTATTTTGATTTTCTTCCTTGAAAATCTTTCATTTTTCTTCTACTTGGATAAACTTGTCAAAAGTTTGAAATAGCCCAGGGACCTGGAAAATGCATTGCTTTAGGGCCATGGGACTCACTCAAAGAAGAACAGTTATGATGATAAAGTTTTCAGCATATACACTTAATTACTTAGTACATGGCATTTAAATTATTTATTCATTACATGTTAGTACTATGGATGGAAATTAATGATCCATTTATTATTAAGTAATATATTGACCATAACTGCATGATATTTTTTATAAGAACTTAAATGATATTACTTGATTCATGGTAGATTTTCCATGAAATCAATGCCAAGTATAGGCAGACTTGTAAATTATTTTTTTCACTCAAGCATACGTAAGAGTTATGTTAACATATTACTTTAGCACAACATATTTTGGAGATTAATTAGGTCTAATATGAGAATAGACCCTCACCAAATCCCCTTAATGACAGGAAGATGCCATTTAGACTGTTAAAATATTAAAATTAGAAAGTATAAGAGAAGTATGATCAGTTGTAGGGATATTCATAAAATACAGTTACTTCCTGTATTAGAGAATAGTGTTGTTTAAATTAATTATAAACTAACATTGTGTTCACATCAATTGGCCCAGTCTTTGATATGTTAAACTGGTATAGTCACTAGGATTATCTTTTTAACTTTAATAAAAGATACAACGGTACTTTAATAAAAAACACAATAAAAGTGTTGATTTTGTGATTATTGAATGTTACCAGATTAGTAGATATGAATAGTAAACTGCATTATTATTTTATAATTGATTTTATATGAAATATCTGTTGATATTATATTATATAATATATGCTTTGTTAATTATATTTAAATATACATTATTAAGTGATAAATTATATAAACATCATAAGATTTAACACAAATACTTAAAATAGATGCTTATATAAGTATGAAGCACAAATTATGAATTAAACACTAGGGCTGGAAATTAGTAGTTGATAAGATTAAACATTAAAAAAGAAAAATATATATGGTGGGATTCCTGGCCATATGCATTTCTTCCCTTTTAATAATTTGCCATTAAGTTAGCATCCTTTCCTTTATGCTTTTTGGTATATTATAATCCTAGTAGCTCAGATGTTCAAGTATTTATCTGTTTCATTTTGAAAATGAGAAGGCACTTCACTTTGCCTCTTGTAATGTTCAAATACTAGCATAATTCTGACTGTATGAACATATTGTTTTCAAATCAATTTGCATAAATTTCTTTCAATTTTTTTTCTTTTTAATCCATATCATCATGAACTATGATTGCTTTTGTCATGTTAACAATAGTAAAAGCATTTTGGAAAATTAGAGTTATTCAGAACATTCTATCTGAGGTTTCATTTTGTAGTTCACTTTATTTATTTCATTATGATATGAACACTTTGTAATAAAAAAACATTTTCTTGTATCAAAATTGTTTTTATGGGGCTTCCCTGGTGGTGCAGTGGTTGAGAATCTGCCTACCAATGCAGGGGACACGGGTTTGAGCCCTGGTCTGGAAAGATCCCACATGCCGCGGAGCAACTAAGCCCGTGAGCCACAATTACTGAGCCTGCGCGTCTGGAGCCTGTGCTCCGCAACAAGAGAGGCCGCGACAGTGAGAGGCCCACGCACCACGATGAGGAGTAGCCCCCGCTTGCCGCAACTGGAGAAGGCCCTCGCACAGAGACGAGGACCCAACACAGCCATAAATAAATAAATAAAATTAAAAAAAAAAAGAAAAGAATGATTCCCCCCTTTAAAAAAAAATTGTTTTTATAACAATATGACTTTCTTTACACAAAGGCCAAATACTCCTGGTTATTAACACTGAGTTATTTATTTATTCTTTTCTCCATATTAGTTAATCCATTTATTCATTCATTCAATGAATCTACGTTTATTCAGCATCTTTTATGTGCTTAGGAAACGCTAGCTGCTGGTGATAAAACTTGACAAGTCCCTGGATATCGTGGAAATTAATGCTCCCTAAGAGAGATAGACAATAAGCAATAAGTAAATGTAGAGTGGTAACTACAATACTATGAAGAAAACAAAGAACAAGAATAATGACTTATGTGGGGCAGACTAATTTACATATACATGCTTATGAGAATACATACACTTACCACTTTTCATGTGTATAATGAGAAGTAAAATCATTTTTTGGTGAGGAGGTGCCTTTTTGCAAGTTTCTTTGTATACATTCAACACAATGATAATTGAACTAGAGAAAAAATATTATCAAGTAAATAGAAATTTAAATATCTCCTAAGATCTCACTAGTGGAAAAAAAAATTTTTTTAAACATCTTTATTGGGGTATAATTGCTTTATAGTGGAAATTTTTTAAACCCATTTACCTGATTTGTAAAAGAAGAGAGAAAAGAGAGTAAAAATAATCTATGTGAACAATGTAATTTTAATAAGCACAATCCATATTGTGTTGAAAACTCACAATATGATGAATAAAAAATTTTATATGAGTGACTTTTATTTGATACAACAATTAAGACATAAAAATTTGCTGAAAGGACATATATTAAACATGATTGTCTTTCATCTCTTTAAAATGCCATTTTTGAAAAAAATTAAATGTTTATCTTAACACTTCTTAAAATTGGGAAACTTGTAAATCATATACATTATGGTAATAGAATCTTCTTTTTTTAAAATGTGAACATTACTACTTAACTTTTTAAATTAGAGCTTAAAAATTACCTTGGTAATTTTATTAGACCTTATTACTTGGTTTAATTTTTTGTTCTTAGGACACATTTTATTAGATTATGCCATGGCTTTAGGGTTTTATATATGGCAGGATACTATCAGGAATGTAGATACTTTCTTTCTTGAATTTTCTTTGAGTCTAATTAAGATTATAACTACCATTAAAAAATTAAATCTTGCTCCTTTGTTTCTGAATTTCATGGGAGAATAATTTATTTTGAACTGTACTGATTATTTACATTGCTCAAATTTGTACACTAATACCAACTGCATTAATGTATGAGAAGCAATGTTTCCTGAAAATAATTAGTCTTAATTACAGATTTTTTTTTCTTCATGGTTTAATATTTTTTCCCTCCTTAAACATTTTTAATATGCAGAGAATGAGAACCATGAAACTATTAAAACAAAAATCTGAGTGTAAATTCTTGCTCACTGAGAGGAAAACTCATGAGATAGCACAGAATAACGGTGAAGAATAGAGGTGAAGGGGCTAGAGCCAGATTAAGCTCACTTCAAATGAGCTCTGCTGTCAACTTCTTGGGCAAGATCATCTCTGGTTCTCAGTTCCCTCATGTGTAAAATAGAGAAGATACTATCTTCCTCAGACTGTCATTTTCATTATATATATAGGTATATATACATAGGCACATTTAAAAGAGTATGCCTGCTATTTTATAAACACTCTATTAACGTTTGCTATTATTTTTTAACATTTTCACTTAGCTGTTTAAACATTCTACCTTGATTGCAATGATTGTAAAGTAGTGTGATCTTAGAGCATAGAGGTTGAACATGGGTGACAAAACACACTTTTTTGGTAGGCTACTATAATTGAATTATTAAATTGTACTCAAAAGCACAACCACACTGGATCTACTAATTTGAATTTTGTAAGCTTCTAAAAGCACTTAGGGTTTTGTTTTTTTTTAAGTTCTTTGGAGACATCATTATGAACATCTACTATCATTTAATTGTAGTTGTATTAAAGTTATGTTGACAAAGAGTTCCATTTAGTGAATGCCTGTTAAACTTGAATTGCTAAAATATAAAAGCTGTAGGCTATGTATTCTCTAACTTGAAATCATCAAAATGTGAATAGTGAAATACAATTAACATTATGTATTCCACTGAGGTCATTGTAGATCATTTCGTATTATGCTGTCTCCCAAAGGAATTTAATATATGAAATACTTAATTGTACAAAAATTGTACTTTCTTAATATAGGCACCCTTAGAGTAATCTAGCTTTATAAAATTCTGTAATTCTTATAAAGTAGGGAATGAATTTCATGCATGTTTATGGAAACTTTTCATTTATAACATTTTAGCTCATGTTGATGTTTAACATACATGGAACTAAGCTGGAAATAGCTGAAATAGTGATTGTCATATATGCAGCTTTCCCCACAGGAAGTGTGTTTCATGAGAGAGAACTACCCCCCTAGAATACTGAATCTGGAATACAATCTCTCTACCATGAAGTACAGATCTAGAATCTGCTTTTCCTTCTCCTTTTTTCTTCCTGCTGCAAACAGCTATCCTATAACTAACAGCCACTTTCACTTTCCTACTTTACTTCCATTACGTTTAGACAAAATAAATAATACTCAAAGAAAATAGATTTACATTTTTAAATTTTGTTAAAATACAGCATTTTATTAAAAGCTAAGATAAATTCTCTGAAACGAAATTGCTCATAAATTTAATGTATGTTAGTGACTGCTATTTACTCTTTATCTGTAACTTAGAATTGAAATTAATAAAAGAGAAATGTAAAGGTAAAATAAGCAGGTCATTTCATTATTTTACATGCTCACTTACGTTTTCACAGCTGCCCTCAGATTCCCCTCAGGTAATACAGCAGTAATTTGCTAGGAAGTGGATTTTTATGACCCATGTTAGTATTGAAAGTAGCAGCAGGCATTCATCTATCAATTTGTAGTGTTCTAACAATCATGGGCCCTCACTTATTCAACTTTACTACCTTAGGTAACTGCAGAAAATTTGAAGATCTTAGATCTTTGGTTAAATATGGCCCACTGATAATTGGATAGTTTTACATTCTGATAGGATTATAAATTATATGTTTCTTGGAAGAAACTTCACACAAATTCACTAATACCCAAACTAAATGTACCATGAATAGCAAATCTTATCAGCATTTCAGTTAGTTAACAGAAATACTATATTATTACCAAAATGACAAACCTTTTGGATACTATCGCAGTTGTCATGTATCATGGTCACTAATATTCCTCAGAAGGTTCAGAAAATAAAGGCCCCTCCTTCTCCTGAAAGCTCACTCTCTTCTTCAGGGGTACAGACAGCAATTTGAGAGGGAGAAAGAGGACAGAACAGCAGCCTTAACCTTGGCCATTAAAGCAGTATCAGACGTCACAGCCAGTTCCTTCTCAGACCCTTCCTTTTCAATATTAAAAGTTCAGTTATGGATGAATGGAGTGTTTCATTTATAACCACTCAGAAATTTTATTGAGGGGTTCTAAAAGTTTACTTTTCAAAGGAAAGCAATAAAAAATAAAATATTTTGCAAAAAGAAATTTTTTTAAGATTTAAAAAAACCTGTTCACAAGTTGTAGCATTTAGCTTCTTTAGCATTTGTCCACCAGTAGTGAAGGGGATGCTCAAGTGACTATTGAAATGTTAGGATTTGTTAACATTCACCTAGACCAGACACCTTCACGTTACAAATTAGGGAGCTCAGAGAGGCTAAGAGATGTGCCCAAAGTGACATAGTTGATGAAAAAGCTTGTTCTAAATGAACATATTTTGGCATCCTATATTTATGATTTGCACAACACCATATATAGAATAGGATAGAGCAGGAGTCAGCAACTATGGCCTGTGGGCCAAATGCAGCCTGTTTTATTTTTGTAAATAAAATTTTATTGAAGCACATCTATGCTCGTTCAATAACATATTGTTTATGGCTGCTTTTGTGCTAGATGACAAAGTTAACTAATTATAACACAGACTGTATGATTCCCAAAATATAGAGTACATACTATTTGTCTCATTACAGAAAAAGTTCACCAACCCCTCGTGTAGAGAACTAAGGTATGAGTGTGTGCTAGAAAAGAGAACAATTGCAGTGTTTTAAAAAGTGTTGTTCAATGTGCCTATCAAAAAATAGTTTGAAACTTTACTCTGAATCTCCGTTCAAAAATAAAGATTATAGCCATCCATGGATGTTATAAAGCCTGGGTCTTTCATAAATTACTTTTGTTCCTTTTTTAGAGATCAAGAATCTAAAACCCATTGTATTATGTTTAATGAACATAAAATCTTAGTATGGAAAGGCTATATAAAAGATATGGATAATATTCTCTAAATTGTATTCCAACAAAATAGAGGGTAAATGAGAAAAAAAGTCATTGTCAGCAAGGTATAATAGATATAATATAATGTACAGTAAAAAGGAGAAGCGATAGACATGCATTTTCATTCTTGTAAAACTCCCTTACTTTGGAAAGAAATGGTTGTCAATGCTTGTGCATTTCCTTGACAGATTATACCGTGGTGCACAATGGCAGCATTTGTCTTTGGTCTGTGGACCTAAGACATTCAGTATTGATGGGACCTTTTTCAGTACAGGTAATAATAAGGTGGTCAGTCATGCAACCGAAAGATCGAGTTTAAAGTTAAAATTAAAGAAGAATTCCCAGCACTATAGCATTTCGTTTTATGTAAAGCTCTTCACCACCCAGGCTCGTTTACTTGTCATAGGTCCCCAAATGAGAATATAAGGTTGACATGAAAGATACAAGCAAGTAAGCTAGTCTCATTCCATAGAAAAGGAGCTAACAGAAACACTAGAACGACCCGATTAGATGACTTAAAAGAATGGCAAAAAGAGTAATTAACAAAAGTCTGTAATCTCTATCATGTCCTTTAAAAAAACAACATGTCCAAGCAGCAGTTCAACCAAAGGTCATGGTACCTGACTTCCCAGTCTTCACTGGAGAAGCCACTGGTAAAGAGTCAGTACAATGTGTTTCTTTTGTCACACACAGTTGACTCTCTTAAAATAATATTTAATTTATAGTATCATGGTTGATTTCTAGCAATAAAGACAATGCTTCTTTAACTTTCTACTTGCACTTATAGAGATGGGAGGGAAACTGGCGACTTTTGTAGTGTTTAGAGTTCAGGGAGATTCACCTCACCAAACCCTCTTGTGTTGACAGATAAGGAAACTGAGGCTCAGAGAGCCTTATTTCCAGAGCTACACAATGGGTAAGGGTGTGGCTGATAGACTAGAAACAAATAGCAACAACCTTCTGTCGTAGACTCTGCACAGTACTACTTTAATTCCCTACTTGGAGAACTTTTATTCAGTTTATTTGTTGAGGTGTGGCAAGGAGTTAAGTTATGCCAAAGGGATCCAATTTGAGGACATTTCCTTCAACATTTAAATATTATCATGCACTATACTGATACGTATGCTTGCGGTACTATAAGCTTTGAAACCTATTTAGCCATCCTTCTTAGGTCTAGTCATAGGTCCCCAGATGAGAATACAAGGTGGACATGAAAGGTACAAACAAGTAAGGTAGCCTTATTCTTATTTTTTATTCCAAAAAAAGGGATCTAGAGACTTCCAGAATCAGAAACACTAGGGCATGTCTATTGGATGACTAACACATGGAGTCTAAGACTTGGGTCACGCTTTCCTGAGAATATAAGTGCTAGGTTACAGCTCACAGTTTCAGTGACTAGACCAAGTCCCTGACTAGAGTTTCTGGACACCAAAGCTATCACATTTCCCAGTGTTCTATCGTTTCTCCATCAGTTCTTACTAAATTTAAAGTCCTATAACAATGCCAATTGTGATCCACTATGGGAGCATGCAGCCATTCTTATATTCGGTGAACATATTAGAGCACTCAGTTTGTATCAGATTGTCTTAGTCTGCTTGAGCTTCCATAAGAAAATATCATGGAGTAGTTGACCTAAACAACAGAAATTTATTTTCTCACATTTTCTGGAGACTGCAAGTCTGAGATTAGGGTGGTGGCATGGTCGATTTCTGATAAGGACTCTCTTCCTGACTTGCATATGTCCACTTTCTGAATGTGTCTGAATGTGTCTTCACACAACAGAAGGAACAAGGACAAGCTCTCTGGTTTCTTTTCTCATAAGGATAGTATTTCCATCATGAGTGCAGTAACGCCCTACCATGATTTCATCTAAACCTGATTACCTCCCAAGGGCCCCATCTCCATATATTATCATACTGGGGATTAGGGCTTCAACATATGCATTTTTTTTGGGGGGGGGAAACAATTCAGGAACTACACCAGGCATGAAGGATACAAGGATAAGTAAGACATTTCCTCTAGCAGGGAAGACAGATTTAAGAAGAAAGGATCACAATACAATGTGAAGAGTGCCATCAGTGAGTAAATACAAACACTCTAAGGAGTGTAGTGGGCTGTATCATCTGTTATTCATCTCATAGAAGAGATGAAATTTAAGTCAAGCTTAGAAGGACATGGAGATGATTTTGGTGTGGAGGAGACGGAGATAATTACAATTATTCACAGAAGGACTAGCTACATAACTTGTGAGAGGACCAGTGCAAAATGAAACTGGAGAGGCTCTTGTTCTAAAATTATTAAGAATTTCAAGGCAGTGACAGTGGAGTATTCAAGTATGGGTAAAAGGACAAGTACTGTATGATTCCATTTATACGGGAGTACCTAGAGTAGACAAATTCAAAGAGACAAAGTAGACAAGTGGCTATAGGGGTTGGAGAAGGGGAGAATGGGAAGCTACTTTTTAAGGGATACGGAGTTTCTGTTTGGAATGATGAAAAAGTTTTGGCAGTGGATGGCAGTGACAGTTGCACAACAATGTAAATGTACTTAATGCCACTGGACTGTACACTTAAAAATGATTAAAATGGTAAATTTTATGTTATGTCTATTTTATCACAATAAAAAATAAATAAACCAAGTGTGGGGCTCTTCTGAGTCCAGGGCACTCTGTGACAGCTGGGAGGTATGCCCATGAATCCAGCTCTGATATGCAGCAGCTAGGAAAATGCTGAGTCCTTAGATCTGCTCGAATGCCAGAGGCATATGTGTGGGTGTGTCAGGGCTGAGAGGAGATGAGAGCTGGAACAGTAGACCGAGACCAGGTCATTTTGGCCCGTAGCATTGCTTGCCTACCCAATGAGGTTTACCCTTCTTTCCTTTTAATTAGCCACCTGTTTTGTTCAGGTCTTGTGCCCTTGGGCACAGTAACCCTATCTCAAGTTCAGAGCTTAATACTGATTAGCCTGTGAAAACAGAGCAGTACTCAGAGTATTCCCATTGCCAGTGGTTAGTTAAGCAGCAGCCCCAAATTCATCTTCACATATTTTCCTCCATGGAGTGCTAAGAAACACATGTAATCGTGTTTCAGGATTAGTCCTGGGAATTTTATAATTCCCCCAAAGTGAACTCCAGTAGTGACACTAGATACCACCTGTAATACTCATTGTATTTGTTTAAAAGTAGTCTGTTTTTAATCTGTGTCTATTTTCTGGTGAATTATTGTTCTTCTCCTGTGTGCACATTGCTTACATTCTGTGTCTCAGAGGGTTACTCAAGATTAATTAGTGGCCCCCTGTATATAGAAAGTGACAACCTCTGCAGTTAATCATTAGGGAATATCATCCATACTTTGCTCAACAAAATCTAGATAAAAATATTTTACGTTTCCATGCAGGTATTAATGGGATATGTAAATAAATATGCTGTGTCCATTAGCTAAATTTTCTGGGTAAGTCTGTCACTATAGATAGAAAAATTTAATAACTGCTAAATATGGTATCAGATGAATTACATGAATTTGAAAAATTTTATTATACAGAGTATTATTTTGAAAGACTTGATTTTTTGATCATCAAAGCATTTTAAAAACTAAATCAGTATAGTTATGCAGATATAACATCATCATATCTATAAAAGTCATTTCTGCAAATTTAATATATTCATCATAGCATATTTGGCTACATAAAGTTTCTCTTTTAAATCCAATATCACAGTGATATTTATCCAGAGATTGCACAACATTTTGCCCTATTTATCACCTTAGTTTAATTATTTTTAAAATTAACTGTATACTTCGTACCAGGTATTGTGCTAGGTGCTCTACAGAATTTAATCATGAATAAGAATCTACCCACAGCTTACATTTCATATGAAAGTACAAATGATTGTAACAAGAAAGAGTAGAAAGGGCATCACATGGATATGGCCACACAGTGGGGGACATTCGCATATCATTGAGCTGAACAGGAAAAGGTATCATATGAGTTAAGCAAATGGGATAGGGAGAATCTGTGTAAGCTGAAATCAAGCAAAGTACAATTCGGCAAATACTTAATGAAGGGGTCATTTGGGGTAGCGAGGAACTTGTAAAATCAATGACAGGTACCTACTTCAGGAAAAAGGGATGGTTCTGTTTCATGGATATTTAAGGGTAACTAAATGGAGCTAATTGAGGGGGGGATGGGTTTGCATTAATAGGGCCTTTAAAGGCCAGTCTAAGGAGTTTGTGCTTAATCTGTTGTTTTTAGGGAGTTAGAAAATTTATAAATTGCAAATTATCATTCTAAATCTTCTGTCTAGGAGAATTAATCTGTTAACAGTGTGAAGAGTAATTTAAACTATGGAAGGATAGAGGCCAAGGGATGCAGTTGGAAGGGATACAGTAAACATAAAACCTCACAGGAGTTGGCAACTGATTAAATTTGGATTTAAGTACTGTTCTGAATAATCTAGCCAGGCAGGGAAATGAATGTTGGCATTATTAACTGAACTAGGAAAGTCAGGAGAAAAGTTGATTTATGAGAGAATATAATCAATTGTTTAGACATTATACAAATTAGTAGGATCTCTTGAGGTTCACTGTGCCAAAATTACCAGTATCTACCTTGGTAATTTGGTGAAAAGTCAATAGTTGTGCAAGCGTACCATAGACCTACTACATGGGCTACAACATGCCAGACCCTACTTTAAGTGCTGGGATATT
This sequence comes from Phocoena sinus, assembly GCF_008692025.1. Lineage (NCBI taxonomy): Eukaryota > Metazoa > Chordata > Mammalia > Artiodactyla > Phocoenidae > Phocoena > Phocoena sinus. The sequence goes on from NC_045767.1 coordinate 97,085,730, forward strand.
AAGCAGTTAATAAAAGGGACAGAAACTAAGACCCTCCTGTCATGGAGCTTACATTTTAGTGGTAGAAAAACAGCTAAGGACACTTGAATGAAATAGGAGGAAAATCCAGAGAGATGCTAAACTGGAGCAGAAGTAAAGGAATTGTTTAAAGAAGGAGAGAGTGACCTACTGGGTCAAATGCTGCTGGTAGAGGAAGGAGAAGACAAACAAGTGGTCATTATATTTGGCAAGATGAAAGTTGTTGGTGACTTCATGAAGAACTGCTTTGAAGAGAAGGGTGAGGATAGACACCTGAGTGGAGTGGGACCAATTAAAAAAAAGAAGAGGGAATAAGTGTGAAAGACCCTACCATTTATCAGAAGACTTTGCCATAATGAAGAGTATAGAAAGAGGCCAGTGGCTAGAGAGGAAAGTGGGGTCATGGAGTCATTGGCTTGTCTGTTTTGAAGTGGATGAAATTGTAGGATATTTGTTTATTGATGGAAAAATCCACTAGAGAAGGAAACATGATGATAAAGTAAGTAAAGGGAAGAATTCTAGAGCAATGCCTTTGAATAGGTGAGAAGCAATGGCATCCAGCATGCAAGTTGGAGAGTTGGCTCTTGGATAGGAAGATGGATGATTCATCCTGTATGATAAGGGAATACAGAGTTTTGGGGTCCAGATGAAGGGATTGGTAGGTATGATTGAGGGAACATATGGAAGTTCTGTTCTTACTGCTTCAGTTCTCTTTGCTTCAGAAAAATAAGAATCAAGGAAATTAGCTGAGAATGAGTTTTTTGTGTAACTCTCATCAATAATCAGAAACATATTATTTTATAATAGATTTAAAGGAAAAAAGAAAATTTTCATGTTACAATGTAATATGTCTTTTTGAAAGATATTTGTAACATTAGGCAGTACAGGCTGCTTTAGTATCTGTATGAGATATTGATTTTTTGCATCATGCAAATTCTAAGATATAGTGTCAATGGCTCTAATGTCCATCAATAGGGAAGTAGTTGAATTCATTATGGTACATCCACACTGGAGAATACTATGTAGTTATTTGAAAATAAATTTGTTAGCTCTATAGCTACTGGACTAGAGGTATTTCCAATATGTCTTTGTCAGGTGAGAAAAACCAGTTATAGGGTAATGTAGTTATTATGATCCCAGATTTTATAAAAACAAAGCATGTGTCCTGTGTATATTTTTGTATATCATGTTATTAATATGAAAAATCAATGCAAAAGGATACATAGTAAGCTATTAGCATTAACATAGTAAGCTATTAGCATTAACTGACTTTTGAGGAATGAGAATGAAAGAGTGATGGAGGGATTAATAGCTTTATTTTTACATATCTTTTCACTGTTTCACTGATGATAATGAATATACTTTTATTTAATTAAAAATTAAAGAGAAACAGGTATAGAGGACTGGAATTATTCAATATCATCCTTCAGTAACACACCCAACACCAGAAACCAGACTTAACAATTCAATTTTATGGTTCTTTTTTATAAAAAAACTATATTGACTTTTTCATATTTTGGACTTTTCGTACTACTATCCTATTTTCTTCTTCCTGTATCCCCATGGAATTACAGATCAGTTGGTAATTGGGTTGAAGGAAACAATAGTAAGTATTTTGTCTAAGTGTTCTATGAAGCCTCATTCAGAAGTTTAGAGAATGCCCAACTTCTGTTCCTTAAGTGGATTTTGCAACCTATTTTGGAAGAATTTTATGCCTGAGGCAGCTGCTGCCCCTGTAATGGGCTTATGTATGACTCTGGGCCTGTTGCCTAACTTCATAGGGCAATATTTTCTCATGCTTCATTATGAAATGAAATAATTTTTAAAATGCCTAATTCATAGCAAAACTGTGAGCAAAAAAAAGAAAAAAGGATATTAGATGCAGAAGTATTTTTTCACCTCCACTCTCACTGATGTTTCATCAGTGTTTGCTGCTTTCCTTCTTGAAAGACTTTATTAATCTAGCTTCTGTGACACAACATTCTCCCACAGAAATCTTACCCCATTTATGTCTTCCAGCTCAGACTTCCTCCCTGAGTTCCAGAGTACCTACTTTACATACAGATGCTCTTCATTAGATCAAAACTGGAAACCTGAACATTGCTCAAGCTGAATTGCACATCTTTCCTATCACTGTTCTCCAATGTTTGCCATCTCAACAAATGTTGAGGGTCTTTAAAATACTTATAGTTCTTATAACTGTAACACACAGAGGCAGAAGAGGGGGAACCAGAGAGATGTCTATCATTTATCCAGATGTAGAGTTGTACTTCCACGGCAAGCAAAGAGGTGAGACCCACAGTCCAATAGCTCATGAATTACTTCATCTCATCCTGCCAGAAGCTGTGAGAATGAGCTTGGAAGTGGATTCTCCCCAGTATGAGCCTTCAGAAAGTCCGATATTTAGCATCTTTTATCCACTTTGGTCTTTTCTATTTCCCTGTATTAGTTTCCTTTTGCTGCTGTAACAAATTACCACAAACTTAGTGAGTTAAAACCAACACAAATTCATGATTCTAAAACACTGGAGGTCAGAAGCTTGAAACAGGTATCACTGGGGTAAAATGAAGGTGTTGGCTGGGCTACATTCCTTCTAGAGTTTCAAGGGTAGAATCTGTTTCCTTGCCATCTCCAGCTTAGGGTGGCCACCTGCATTCCTTGGTTTATGATACCTCTCCGAATGTTGGGCTGCATGTTTCCCATGCTGCATCTCTTGTGTTTACTTTCTTCTGTCTCTCTCTTCCACTTATAAAGACCCTTATGATTACATTGGACTCATCCAGATAACCCAGGCTAATCTTCCCATCTCAAAGTCAGTGATTAGCAAACTTAATTCCATCTCTAACCTTAATTCCCCCTTGCCAAGTAACCAACATATTCTTGAGTTCTATAGATCAGGATGTGTGTCTCTTGGGGCCACTTTTCTACCTAACACATGGGTTCACCCTAGAAAATGTATGCAAATTAGACGCACACACAACAAAAGGAGAGTAGGGTGGGGTGTCAAATATTTATAAAGTAACTGGAGTGAGAGAATGTCAAAGCAAACACGATATGAGTAGCATGAGACTACGGGGTCAGGAATATCCTTTCTTCTGATGTGTTCTTAGGTGTTCCAATAAAATCACACTTGTACAGTAAGAGTTTAGTGTATGAGTTTGGAAACACAGGAGAATTAAAAGAATAAAATAAATTGGTTATTGGACATAATTAGGGCTTATTTTTTCCCCTATGTCTAGCCCACGTGTGACAGTGAATCTCCTGATGTCACACTTGTTCAGTGTGACTGGAGCTATGCAGTTGGGAAGCATCCCAGAGCAGAGTGGTGCTGCTGGGTCCCCGCCTTTAATTAGCTCCCTTTCTTGGGCGAAGTATGACCTGTGTCCCCAACTAGAAAATGAAAAAGTATCTTCCACTTCCCAAACCCTGTGATTTTTATGGTCCATACTAGTCAAAAATCATATTGCCGGGGAAAACCCCCCTCTATATTGTAGAGGTAGTCTGACTTTTATTTTGCCTTGAAAGATTAGAATGCCATTATCCAAGTAGACGACATTGAGAGCAAGAGGTTTGACTTTATATAATGCAAGTAACTGCCTAGAATTATAGCTGATTTAAATTAATGTTATATTCAGAAGCTGAATTAATTACTTCTTTAGGTCACCCGGCAACAGTCAGCTGCAAGTCATCTAACTTATGAAATGTAAAATAACTAGGAAAAATGGGAGAACTAATAGCTCTTTGGGTGCTTGAAATGTCTTCCCATCACTTGGATTATTTTTGAGGTGGGGAAGAGACATTTGGCTTCTATTGTGTGGGGTTCTTTCCATTACTTGGCATATTTTCCAAGGCCTTCATGACTCGGAAGGTTAAGTGCTGGCTGTGCCTTTTCTCACAAACAATATCAAGTAAAAATGAGGAAAGTACTTGGTAGACATTATCTGCAAAGAATGTTTGTTTAGAGCCTGTGTTTTTACTGTGGTTGAATTGCTTTCAGTCCGTAATATTTGAAATTTAGCATGATCTCCAAACATGTGGTTGTTTCACTCTTTAGCTTTTAGGACTGAGCTTTTAACACACAGTCACCAAAAAGGCAGCATCCTTTCCTAAACGCGGTTGTATCTTTGAACCACAAGTTAATGAAAATGGATGATTTCAACTGCCAAACCACAACAGTGCCTCCAGTGTCTGTAATCTTGCTTTGAGCTGGCACAAATGCATGTGTTCTGCATCTGTATTAGAAAGTTTCTCCTTGAAATTCCTTCATCCCATGCAATATTTGTTAAAAAAAAAAAAAAGAAAAAGAAAGGAGTGGACATGCTTCACCCAGATGTGATATTTAGTCAGCCTGGAAATTCTCCCATGATGTCTTTTCTGTCACCAAACAGCACCATGCCAATGCTGGCTTCCTGCATCCAATTTAAATTGTTGATTGCTGGTGACTTATTATCCTAATTTCTCATCAGCTGATTACAATAGATCTACTGCCCAGAATATGAGTGCTGCAGTTTATTCCAAAAAACGTCTTATTCTCAGTTTTATGTTTACAAATTCTACATTTAATTAATTATCTCCTGTGTGAGCCACTTTAATTTCTGAGTGTTTTGAAAGGTTAGAAAAAAAGCAATCCAAATCATTGTGAAAGTTTTCTCAGAAAACAAGGTCATGTGTCACAGTTTTATCATATTCATTGCTGGAAAACAATGCATTTTGACTGGTGATATTCACTGTCTTCTCTAAATCCTAGACTCCAGATAACGTGGAAATTCTTGATATTGTTTTGTTCTTCTTTCCACCTTCTCTTTTCTCCCTGCCCCTGTCTCTTCCCTCTCCCTCTTTTTTCTCCTTCCAACCTATAAGCCATATTTTGTGTGCTAATAAAGTAACATAAATGCAGAATGGGTTAATAATATTTAAAAATATATTAATAATATTAAATATTCAATAATATTTAATAATGTTTTGGTTTTATATTATATTCTCCAATCTGACACTGTGATTTTGAATATAGAGTGAAAAAAAAAGACTTGAAATTGGATTTCAATTAGGTTTTTCAGTTTTTTGAATATATAAATATTTCCAAGCACTGGAAAATGAAGTGTAGGAGTAGTTTATTGTTAAAGTATATGAACAATTCTCCTTAAAATAACGTGTCAAATAATAAATATTATGGAGAGAGCATCTGTGCCAGACAGTGGACCTACATGCCCCAGACCAGAGAGCAGTGTCCTTCAAACCATGTGCTAGTGAATGCTAGGGTTTCACAGAAACTCTATGAACATTCCCTAAAATATAATTTAAAAAACTCTCACGTGCATTGTAAAATTTTTTAGGTCCACCAGTTTGTTTACTTACGAAGACAGGTGTATTTATTTCTGGTGTAGATCAGCGATCCCCCACCTTTTTTGGCACCAGGGACCAGTTTCGTGGAAGATAATTTTTCCACGGACGGGGCCGGGAGGGGGGATGGTTCAGGCAGTAATGCGAGTGATGGGGGGCGGCAGGTGGGCAGATGAACCTTTGCTCGCTCGCCCGCCGCTCACCTCCTGCTGTGTGCTAGGTTCCTAATAGGCTGTGGACCAGTACCACTCCATGGCCCTGGGGTTGGGGACCCCTGGTGTAGACCATGGAATAAACTCTCAATCATGGTGCAGTTGACGCATCTGATAAATTTTTTATCAAATGGGTGACTGTATCTTTGCACTGGTCATGTTAAAAAGAAAAACTCACTTCTGTGCATGTCCCCTTATGTAAAATGGTGGAAGTAACAAATAATTTTCCTACATTCAGAACCATGGAATCCAAAGTTGACTGTGAATATTTCATAAAGCATAATATGTACAGATGTACATCATATAATTTATAAATATACATATATAAATATGCATATATGTGTATATATGCTTATATGTACGTAGATAATTATATAGATAAGCATATATTTATAAATAAAGAGATATATATAATCCTCAAATATTTTTACTGGTAGAGATGTGTGAAAAATAAGTTTAGAGACTACAACTCAAGAATATAGGTTCTATAAAGGAATGGATCTTTTTATCAGTATATTTCTTGAACTGAGCACAGTTTATTGCATGTTTTGGGAGTCAATGAACATTAATTAATCAATTCAACTTACTTGCATAGAATTCAATTAAAAATCAGTCAAGTCTCAGATACATTTGTTTGGTGGATGCTCTTATCTTTGTTGTCAGTTGAATAACATGAAATAATGTTTTAACGGCAAGTACTAAAATGGCATTACAGATAGATTTCACATGTATTTTATGTTTCCTCTCTAGTTTATATTTCTAACAGGGATTCCAAATATTGTTAAGTAATTAGTACAGTAGAAAGCCTCTAAATCTACATTTCATGACTCACTGGACTATGAAATGATCCATTTCCTCTGACAGCCCATGGTAGGATGGTTGTTCAAAGTTAGTGAAATACTCCGCTGCAGCCCTGTGCACTCCTGCTCCCTCTAGCTGTGCTGTATCCTAATCATGAGCCATTTATTTTATTACTTTTTCATTATTTTTTTTTACATCTTTATTGGAGTATAATTGCTTTACAATGGTGTGTTAGTTTCTGCTGTATAACAAAGTGAATCAGTTATACATATACATATGTTCCCATATCTCTGCCCTCTTGCATCTCCCTCCCTCCCACCCTCCCTATCCCACCCCTCTAGGTGGTCACAAAGCACCGAGTTGATCTCCCTCTGCTATGTGGCTGCTTCCCACTAGCTATCTATTTTACGTTTGTTACTGTATATATGTCCATGCCACTCAAGAGCCATTTATTTTTGTTTCCCTACCTGTGTATGCTAGTTGTTCTCTTATTTACCATTACATTAAATTTAATATTTAATTGTTCACGTAATTGAGTGTTATGTAAGGAGATGAAATACGGGAGCAAAAGAAATGTTGTTTCTAAGAAAAGTAAGGTAAATGCTTTGGAAAGTTTTGGTTAAAATCACAGTTAAGTTAGGTGTAGAAAAAATGATTATAAATTATTGGAAAAAGAATCATAAAAATCTAGATGATTTTCATGTGCCAGTTGCTTCTAAATATCTTTGAGTTCCTGTCATGTTTTAAAGAAACAGATACTAGACTTTATAGATGATGCATAAGGAGCTCTGAGGAGCAGCTGCTTACTTAGAAAAGGCTTATCCATAGTTTTAAAATGGGATAAATTGGAAGATTGGGATTGACACATACACAGTACTATATATAAAATAAATAACTGATAAGGACCTACTGTATAGCACAGGGGACTCTACTCAATACTCTGTAATGGGAAAAGGATCTAAAAGAATCTACAAAAGAGTGGATATATGTATATGTATAACAGATTCACTTTGCTGTACACCTGAAACTAATACGACATTGTAAATCAACTATACCGCAATAAAAAATTTTTTAAACGGCCACAATATGGATCTTTGTATGTTTTACATGAAAAATTAAATTGTTTGTATCCTTTCATAATCGTCTCCTTAACTGTTTTTTTGACACACAGACTACTTACCAGTCTGTCAGTGAAGAGGCCTTCTACCATAATTCAACTTTGACATTTCCTTTTATTCCTCTTTCATGCTTCTGGGGCAATGTTATTGAAAGATCTTGAGACTGGAAAATAAGGAGTTAAAAATCTATTACCATTTGCAACATAATTATGTGAGTCATGATTTTTTGATATTGTACAACCTAGAGAAAGTTCAGAAATAATTGAAAAAGTACAGCTGTTAGGCATGAAAATAAATGTTACTCAGATTCTCTTTTCAAAGGTCTCTCAAAACAACCTCATTGTTTTCACTGATTAACTACAAAATAAGTAAAGATCATAAATGCAAACATAAACAAGAAATTCTAAGGCACATTTTAATATATTGGGAGATTTATATAAGTTTTCATCAAAAAAGTATTTCTTTATCAAAATATGCTTCAAATACTCTATTTTAGAATGTTCAAAAGTGATTCAGATCCTGCCTGGGCTCTCTAGAAAGAAGAGTAGGAACAAGACAATATCAGATTGATACAAAGGAAATCAGTGGATGGTGGGCTTCCTTCCCAGTAAGGGAATAGGGGAGACTTCACATAGGAAGTAAGTTTAAACTCAGCCTTAAAATTTTCTGGCAGATAGAGGGAAAGGTAATTGCAGAGAGGAAACTCAGCAAAGGATGGTACAAGAGAAGCGGAAAGTACTTATAAAGAAGGGTAGAAGCGATTGGTCCTGGAATCAGGGGAAGGAGGGAGCTGCCTGAAGGCCAAGGCATTGGACCTTTTAAGTAAGTGTATTTTTTGAGCCACTGACATTGCCTGAGTCTGCAAATGACACTGATTGTTAATTTATGGAACATCTGTTAAGAAGGGTATGAAGTATTATGGGAGAACCTATGAAACGGTGACTAATTCTGCCTGTAGGGAAGCTCCTTCATAGGGGAGACGACACTTAAATTTAACTTTAATTTAATTCATTTTGATGGATCCATATTTCGGATCTACTTACTGGGCATAATTTGAAGGAGGTAGAGACCAGAGGCAGAGACAGTGATACTGATATGGTGCAATGGAAAATAATTTATGACTTTAGTCAAACAATTTCCCTTCATTTTAAGGTAATTACTGTTGAAGTTTAAAGATAAATTCCAAATTAGTGGAATTTAAATTAAGAAATTATCATTTCCTCCTGCTTTATTTGTCCTTTTCTCTTAGATTCAGAAAGTCCACCACTAACTATCTTGGAGGCATTTGACTGAAGTGAAAAATTAATTTAGATCAAAACTGATCATTATTTCTAAATAAAATGAAACTACAAGTTTATTTTGTAGAAAAATAAAATGTTTGCTCAAATTGTATTATTATTAAAAGACCACTAAAATTGGATTTTAAATGTTTTTGAAAGATTCCTAATTATTGTCATATGGTTCAGTTTCATGTATGTTTAGGCATTAAGGAGTTTCCTTTCATAAATCACTGAAAAATATGTTCCTTGTGAAATGGACTTTCAGTTTTATTCATGATTAATAAGGGAAAGAAGTACAATTGTGTCTTTTTTTTCTCAGTGCTGTACGGGCTTTCATTTGAGAGATTAGCTTATAAATAAGCAAAATAGTGACAAAATAGCTTCATAATACAGAAATGCCTTATATAATACATGTGGTATGAGAAATATGAATACAGTTCATATATAGAATCATTTAAAAATATGTTGGGAAGGTTAATATTTGCAAGCGTTTGCAGAATTCATAGTATTCACATATTGAGAGCTGTAATTTTTGTGTATTAGGTATTTATTTTTTAAATAACAATTTTAAATTAATACTTAACGAAAAACTTTTTAGAAACATCAGTAAGACAAAAAAATTACTTTTTATCCTACCATCCTCCCAAAATTATTTGTAGGATATATCTTTTATGGATACATAAAACTATGTAACCTATTTTTTTTTACTGTTTTCTTACAAAAATTATATTGATATATCATTTTTTAAACTTAATTCTTTACTTAGCATATCCCATTAACATCTTTTTAATATTCTAAATCTTTTTTTTTTTTTTTTTTTTTTTTTTTGTGGTACGCGGGCCTCTCACTGTTGTGGCCTCTCCCGTTGCTGAGCACAGGCTCCGGACGCCTAGGCTCAGTGGCCATGGCTCATGGGCCCAGCCGCTCTGCGGCATGTGGGATCTTCCCAGACCAGGGCATGAACCCGTGTCCCCTGTATCAGCAGGCAGATTCTCAACCACTGCACCACCAGGGAAGTCCTCTAAATCAGTTTTTAAGAACAGGATCTTAAGGCTTACACAAATGTTATCATATTGATATATCATATTTCATTTAGTCATCTGTGGTGGGCATTTACACTGTTCATGTTGCCTCTAATGTAACCATGAAGGTGAACTACCTGAGACCTAAATATTTGTGCCCATCTCTTAGAGGACAGTACAAGGATGTAGGCAGTAAGTGTCTTAAGGCTTTTGATTCATAGTGTGAAAGGGCTATCCAATTTAAATGCCTACTTTCTCTAAACTCTCCCATCCTAGGTAGCATCATTATTTCATCATTGTTGTTGTTATTTTTATTCTTTGTAGTTTTCTGCTTAAAAATCATTTCTTTGGTGTTGAACATATTTTACATTTATTGGCTATTTATATTTTTGTGAATTGCACATTAATGTGCTTTTCTGTGAATTTATACAGTACCTTTTGTCATTTAGGTTGTCAATGTTTTCCTCATCCTGTCCCTTGCTTTGATATTTTGTTTATGGCATTTTTGAAATGTAGATATTTATAATTTGATTTGTCTAGTCTAAATATCTTGCTTCTTTGTCTAGGCTGTTAGGTGCATGCACATGTGTGTGTGTGTGTGGGTGGGTGGGTCTGTGTGTGGTATGGGGCTGTAAATGGGCACATAAAAGGAAAAAGCACTCAGATAAATTTTGAAATATTAATCCACTGCATATTATTGAATTTCATTCAGGACAAAGTCAAAGCCTATTTAAACAGTCCATATATTTATGAATTTGAGGATTCACTTAAGTTGCAAGGTTAAGGCCTTAAAAATGTTCTGGGGCTAATGAATTCTCTCTAAAAGAAAGATAATGCTCTTAAAATCTAGGACATACTCTACTCAAAATTAGTGTATTTGGGTGGTTTTGAGAATAGAACAGAAGAGAGAATTCCTACGAAGATGAAAATCTACACTTATGCTAGGAGATAAAAAGTCAGTGGTATGATTAAGTCTCTCAAAACACTCAAGACAAATTAGGCTGTGATTGTCACAATGAAATTTTCATCTGATGAGAACTTGAAACTCAGTGCATGGTTGCCAATAAATGTTTCCCATTAGAAGGGACACTGTACATTTTAGATGATGAAATACTGTTGTTAATGGATATAGAACTTCAACAGTGCCAAAAATACTTCATCAAGTGAATTCTCTGCATGCGGTGAAATTTCACCAAGTACAAAAATTTTATGAACAATATTTTAGAAGATATGTATTTATATATTTGGCAAAACTATAGAGAAAAGTAAAAAATGAAAAACATAAATTTTAGGTTAGTAGTTACCTTTGGGAGAGATGAAAGGGAGTGTGAATAGGGTAAATAGGGGCAACAAGTTACTGAGAATGTTCAAAGTGGTGGTGGTTACACAAGTTGTTATTATCATTATTATCCCTTATGTATACATTATGCCTAGGCTTTGTTTGAAGAAGCTATTAAAATATTTTAATAATTTTTGAAATCACAAAAGTATCTAAAATAAATACAGTGATAGTCAATACTTCTGAATGTGTCCTGTGTGCCAGGTACTTCCTTCATGTCTGGTTCCCCTTCCCCCATCACGTTTCCACACTGTATTGACCTCCTTCCTACCTGTCTTGTGTTTCTGTTCTGCCTCTGGTGCTCTCTCACTGCTCTCTGGTGGATGCCTTCCTGATATGGCTGTTCAGTTTTCTCTGCCAAAATACCTTGGGTAAGTTCTCCCCAAGAAGCATATTAATGAGCTTGAGCTTCTAAACCTGACTCACTCCCAATTTACTTATCTTACATGTGCCCTATTGCCATAGAGTCTCAGATTCAGGCCCCCATGTTTTCCAAATGGTGAATAGACAAGTCTAAAACATTAATACTATATGAAAATTGTTAATAAAAGACATAGAGCCTCTTCTCTCCTTTGTCTCTTGTTATCGATGGCCTTCAGAGACAATGGCCCATGCTTCTGCTGTCCAGTTAAAACTGTGAAATGATGTTTAATTTTTATCCCAAACCTCTTTTCTCAGCTCTACGTTTCTATATTCAGCTGCATGCCCTACTTGTATAGCAAACATATACTAAAGTGGATGCATAATTCCTCACACTTACCCTAAACCTCCTCTTCCTGTGCTATGTGTTGATGAATTGCAGGGCTACTGCCAAATGGTGCAGATAAGAGTCATAGGAGGCACCCTGAGCTTGTCCCCCCCATTCATTTCCAGTGACTCCACCCTGGCCATCTGTTTCCTTTCCTCCTTCCCTCTCACTGCTATAGTTTTAGGGCTTCATTTTTACTCAGCTAGATTATATATGTAGTAACAAATTAAAAATTACAAATGACCTTATTGACCTATCATATTGCTTACTCAAATTTATTCTCTACACAGAGTGAACATCCTAGAACATCGATCTATCAATATCATCCTCCTGTTCAAAAAGCATTTCTCCTCAATGTCTATATCAGTGGTCTCCAAAGTGCAAACCTTAAGGGTGGGCAAGACAAACCAGTGTAGTGCAGGAAGAAAACATTAACACTTATATTTATATTTGGTTTTTTAATTTATTTTTTATTGAGCTATAATTGACAATATAACATTGTGTAAGTTTAAGGTGTACCACAAGTCGATTTGATACATTTATATATTTCAATATGATTAAGACTGTAGCTTAGGCTACTGCTTCTATCACATCACATAATTATAATTTCTTTTTTGTGCTGAGAACATTTTGTGTTTGTTGTGAATATATAAAATTAGGAAGAACTTAACCTTTATTAGTATTAAAATATGTATTGGCTGGATTGGCACTGTTTTTTTTTTTCATTCAATCTATATAGTCTATGGCCATTGGTTATGAACAGTAACAAGATATATTGAGGAGCAAGTTGGAATTTAAAAACTCTAGCAATTGGCTAGTGGTACCTTTACTTATTTTCTTCCTTTCAGCATATATTAATGTATTGCAGTTCATGTGTGACAAGTTAATTGGATTTACTGATTATAATATCTAGTTTTAATTAAACTAACCTTCAGAAAATGGACAAGAAACTAACAAATATTTCTGCAAAATGAAAGAAAAGGAGAGAGGGAGAAAGGGAGAGGGGAGAGGAAGGCAGGAAGGAAGGGAGGGAGGGAGGATGGAAGAAAGGAGAAAGTGAGGGTGGGAAAGAAAGAAAGCCTGCTGATTAGGAATGATACTAATGATGAATAAATTGAATAAATTTTCTAAGTGAGGAAAATCTTCCTTTAGGGAGACTAGATTAAATAAAAGACATTTAAAAAGTAGATAAAAGCTCTAATATCTTTCAATTAATTTGTCTGGAAAAAAATTAACATTAGAGAAGATGAAAATTTGCTAGCTGAATTTTAACCAAGAAAATTGTGTAATTTGTGGATGTAATTGAAAAATGAGTGTCATGATTTAGTGAGTGCATCTTGGTTTGTAACTTTTCTACTTGCATCTAAGTAAGTTTGTGGGTTATCTTTTTTCAGTTCTGACAGACATCAAGAGGAAGTGGGCAGCTAATCCAAATTTAGAACCAGATTTTTAAAGCACTATTTTACAAAGTGTTAGATGTAAATTTGCGGGGGGAGGGGAAATGAAGCATGTTTATTTAAAAAATATTCTAAACTAAAAATAGAACTACCATATGACCCAGCAATCCCACTACTGGGCATATACCCTGAGAACACCATAATTCAAAAAGAGTCATGTACCACAATGTTCATTGCAGCCCTATTTACAATAGCCAGGACATGGAAGCAACCTAAGTGTCCATCAACAGATGAATGGATAAAGAAGATGTGACACATATATATATATTACTCAGCCATAAAAAGAAATGAAATTGAGTTTTATGTAGTGATGTGGATGGACCTAGAGTCGGTCATACAGAGTGAAGTAAGTCAGAAAGAGAAAGACAAATACCATATGCAAACACATATATATGGAATCTAAAAAAAAAAAAAAAAAGGTTATGAAGAACCTAGGGGCAGGACGGGAGTAAAGACGCAGACCTACTAGAGAATGGACTTGAGGACATGGAGAGTAAGAAGGGTGAGCTGGGACGAAGTGAGAGAGTGGCATGGACATATATACACTACGAAATTATACTCCAATAAAGATGTTAAAAATAATTCTAGGGGCTTCCCTGGTGGTGCAGTGGTTGAGAGTCCGCCTGCTGATGCAGGGGACGCGGGTTCGTGCCCCGGTCCGGGAGGATCCCACATGCCGCGGAGCGGCTGGGCCTGTGAGCCATGGCCGCTGAGCCTGCACGTCCGGAGCCTGTGCTCCACAACGGGAGAGGTCACAGCGGTGAGAGGCCCACGTAACGCAAAAAAAAAAAAAAAAAAAAAATTCTATATTTCATCTCTATTGCATCCTTTAAAAAATATATTTGATGTGTGTTTAAACATACATCCATGTTAGTAAAATAATAAATATATATGTATATATTTATCTATTTATAATAAACAAAAATGGCACAAACTTAAAATACTTCTGTGTTTTAATTTTACTTATAGTGCATATTCTTTAAAAGGTTAATAAAATAGCATAAATTTAGGATAGTTATGGAATATATGCTATTTAGGAAAGGCAGGATAAAATTAAAAGTTTTGACAATATGAAAAGGGCTATTCATAATCCTGACCATCTAATTTAAATATAGTGTATAATAAATTTCACTATCTGGTTTCCCAGTTCTCCTAGAGGAAAGTACTTGTGAGGTAGGCACAGACAAAAAAAATGTGAGGAGACAGCTGACATCCTGAAAGCAAAGGGAAAATTAAGAACTATCTCAAAAGTGGTTACTCAGTTGTATAATACTTTACATAATACAAGACGGATATTCATGATGGCATCAAGAAACACTTCGTTTTTATATTAAACTGGTTTTGATTTTCACTATAATTATTTGAAGTTTATCACTTGAATTATTACACTCCAATATTGAAATTTTTTCATAGTCTAAGATATTTTTTCTCAATAAATTGGACAGCCATGTAGTGTTCTTTTCTTGCTGAACATTTCATGTGAGTGTTTTATGAAATTATTCACTGCCATGAAGTCTGTGTCCAAATTGCTCACATACTAGTAATGTCTGTTATGTAGATGTGGGTATGCATAGTGTGCTAATTAGGGAGAATTCATTTTTATATATGAACGCAATAGGCAAGCATTAAGCTGATTTTTTTTTTTTCCAGATACTCACTCGTTGCAGTTACTCCATTTCAGGTATAAGATTTGCTTCAAATTGTGGCTAACCTGATTATAAAGCTCCATAATGTTGGAGTACTGGGGAATGATAGGCATCTTCTGAAAGCTGATTAAGAAGATCAACAATACTAATACATTATTGGGTTCATGTATGTCTGTCTAATTGCTGATGTTCAAGGAAGATGAAGCATATTTAGTGATTCATTATGTTCTTAGGATAAAGAGAGGCACAAAAAGAAAGGCATAAAGTTAGATGGCAGGTATTTAGGTGGTATTTACTGGTCAGTGTAGATGGCTCATGGAATTTTCTTAAATTCTGTGGTGCTCCAAAGACCTGATAGTTCTTATTAGGTCTTGTCAGACCTTATACTAAATAATGTGTTTATGGTTCTTGGTTTCTTTCCTTTTTTCAGCTTTTTGGTCACGCTGTGTTTCAGGGCTGGTTAATCTTATTGTAAAGTTTTCTGACGTAAATGAATGATTATCTGGGGATAAAATGTCAATAGAAATTTAAAGTGAGCACACAAATGTAAGAGTGTCCACAGATACACCACCTATATTGCACTAATTTATTAATTTGTGCAATTTAATATTCATTATTCTAAACATTGGTTTTAAAAAATAATAGATATTTCCACTTATATAAGTAAGAAATATTCCAAGACTTCTGTTTCCTAGTCCCTTTAGTCAGAGCCCCCCCGACCAAGGGAATATTTTCATAAAAGACATTAAGGGTGAATTCTAGGCAATGCCACCTAATCATCAATATTAATTTATTACTTTTATTTATAAAAATAATGTCCTGGGAGTTTGTATTCTGCACAGAATTAATGAAAGACAGTGAAGGTTTTCAGTGAAACTGATTAACTTGAATAGGTTTTTTTCCATTAAATTATTGATAACATATCAGTTGTCCATTTATCATTTCCAGTAATTATTTTCTAAACAGTCTCTCTAGCATAGTGGATAGAAAGAAAGGATTTACTATGAAGTAAAGGTGACACTGAAAAGTACTAAGATAAGCTATCTTTCATTGGTGCCTGATACAATGTCACTGAAATACTTATTTTAAAAACCAATATATTCTGGAATCATGGCAGGAAATACATTTCATGTGTCTTAAATCTGAATCTATATAAAAGCTAGAAAGGATACTGTGTAGACAGACTTGATATGGTAAGTGGGTCCTGCAGCTGTGTCGGCTTCACAAATGCTTTGCATGTATCATTCCTGAAGAGCGAATAATAAAGCAGTCCCCTTGTCTTCCAAGGGCATGAGAATATTTTTTTCCTTTTAATAATAGTCCCAAATATTATCTTCATTTTATTTCCTTAAAATGTTTGAAACAGTGAGTAGACACTTCAACTTGAAGACACAGCTGTTCAGATGATCAGGCACAAAAGAAGACCAAACGATATCCTCAAAGTGAAACTGAAATTGTGGATTTTAGCTACTGAAATTATAAACGTGGGGACCCTTCAAGGAAAGCTGGAAAGCTGCCAGCTGTGTTTTATGAAAACATTCGCAGATATCACAAAGAAATTTACATTTTGTCACCCTCTTCCCTTTGTCGACATGTAAACCATCTCCCTGCTCTCTACCACGTACTTCTTCTATTTGAAGGTGGAAGTCAGGTGGTTTGAAGTTGCTTTAATGATTTCCTCTCATCTGCTCAAAATGAGCAGCTGCAATAAATTGTGCAGCATCATTTTGAATATGCATAGACCAATGCTCAGCTCTGATTAAAAAGAAAGTGTGACTTTATCTTCTTGGCTATTTCAGCTTGCATTGAACATTTTTAAGGCAGAACTATTATTGTTGCATTTTGATACTGTACAAAATGGACTATTATTGTTATGGGGCCTTTGAGATATATTTTAAGTTACTTAATGTACACTTTGAAAATTTTTAGAAAATTCTTTGACAAAAGCTAGAGAAATTTTTCCTTTTCAAAGTTTCCAAAAAATTCTATTTAGTTTTTTTATGATTACCCCTCAAAATTATTAATACAATTTTGGGTTATTGAAGATAGTCATTTGCTTTTATCAAAGCCATGTGAAATAATTAATGTGCTCCCTGCCATATATTTCTTGTTATTAGGACAAAGCTAGAACTTTGTGACTTTTCATTAGCTTTCATGTTTTTATTCAATTCTTGTGTCTGTCCAGCCATACATTTCTTCTATTTTTAAATTATTTCTTTTTAAATTTTTTGAAATTTTTAACGTTTTGAAAATATTACCTCTCTGAGCATACCTTATTATTAACTTAAATTTTAATTTATTATTTAAAAAAAGCTTTGGATTTTTTCATAAAAAATCTCCAAACAAAAAGAAAAATGTTGATTATCATTTGTATTTGGGGTCAGCATCTACTATTTAAACTACTGCTGAAAACATGTAACTTTCATCTATAGTAATCTTGTTTATTCCATGAAGATTCTAAATGCTAAAGGATTCCTTGGAAGGAAAGTTAACACTTAAAGTATAAAAATAGTTTTGATACCCATTATTATGAATTTTGAAGTGAAAAATGTTTTTAAATTATTATCAATATTTTAAAAATATTTTCTAAATATTGATAATGCAAAAGTATCATTAAAATTTTTTTTAATATACTACTTTTATGTCTCAAAATTATGAGACATCTGGCGTTAGAATTGTTTACCGTGGCTAAATCTATTGCTCACTTCTAAGACTTGATTGAATTCTCTTTGTAGCATTTGATAGTATTAGCCATTTAAGCTTTTTGCCTTTTTCTAACTCTCCCTCCTACTCCAGACCTGGTACTTTTTCATAGCAGCATCTCATGTCACTGCTAGCCTCTTAAATATATCTGAATTTTATTCGTGTTTGTATGTTCCTTTCTTATTAAACTTACTCTACCCTGGGTACTTCTTTTTTTCCCCAAGTTTTCACCTCATGCTCAAGGCTAACAGATCTTTCTTCATCTCAGCTCTCTCCTATGAACTCCAGAACCATATCATCAAGTGCTGCTGGAAATCTCCACTGAGTTGTTCTACAGACACTTTAAACTCAGCTTCTCCAAAACAGAACTTATTATTTTTCATTTACCCCTATACCAAGCCCCGTGTTTCCCCACTACTACTTGAAAAGGCCAGGAACATGGACATCATCCTATAGATAATATCTTCCTTCTAACCTAATCTCCCACAATACTCATCAATGCTTATCACTTCTAGCTTTTCAATACTGATAGCAGAGTATCTCATTCAACAGCCATTCCAGCCCCTTCCTATTTTGACTTCTTAAATTCTAGATGCCGGAAAATAATAAAATTACATATTTCTAGACTGTCTTGCAACTAGATTTCTACATGTGACGTAGATACCTCCAAATAGGGAGGAGCTAAGCAAGAAGTTGCAGTAGTCACACTCACCAAGCACCATATCTTCTGTCAAACCTTGATGGTACCATCTGATATTTTGGACAGCTGAAGCAGAAACCCTAATATCAAAGTTTCCAAGGGATGAAGAGTGACTGAACATTTCTTATGACTGGCTTGCCTTCCATTTCCATAGTCTGGCATTCAAGGCTCTCCAAGATCAGCTCATCTACTTTTATTTTCTTTTTGTCCTTCCATTACTCTGTACTACAGACAAACAGGACTGCTTTTGTTATTCATACCAAAACCAGAATTTCCTGTGCTCAAGCCTTTATTCTGCATTTTCTTCCCATAATCAGCCCTAACCTCACCCTTACAAATGTAATCTTCCAGTTCCTAGATCACTCAAATTCTATTACTTCTCTTATCGTTTTATACATTGGAATTCATTTATTTACATGATGATTTTTTTCTGTTCTACTCTTTTGTAATTTTCTTTAAGAAATAGTTTATGTTTTTTTCTTTGTATCCCCACAGATTTTAGCTTTCAGTTTTTGGACCTTGAATATTTAAATATTTTGAATGTATGCATGGTTTTGATTAAGGATTACTGAGATATGAATGGAATTATTGACCAACATTTTATATTGTGGTAAAATACACATAGCATAAATTTTGCTATTTTACTTTTTTTAAACAGTACAGTCAAATGGCATTAAGTATATTCAGATGGTTGTGCAACTATTAGCACCATCCATCTCCGGACTTTTTCATCTTCCCAAACAGTAACTTTGTACCCATTAAACCAAAACTTCCCATCCTAAAATAGCTAGCCCCTGCCCCACGGAACCACCCTTCTGCTTTCTGCCTCTATGAATTTGACTACTCTAGGTACCTCATGCAAGTAAAATCACACGATGTTTTTCCTTTTGTGACTGTTTATTTCACTTAGCATACTGTCCTTAAGGTCAATCCAGGTTGTCACATGGTCAGAATTTCATCCCTTTTTAAAACTGAGTAGTGTTCCATTGTATGTATATACCACATTTTGTTTATCCATTCATCTGTCAATGTACATTTGGGTTGCTTCCACCTTTTGGCTGTTGTGAATATGCTGCTGTGAACATGGGTGTAAACATATCTGTTCAAGTCCTTGCTTTCAATTATCTTGAGCATATATCCAGAAGTGGAATTGCTGGATCATATGGCAATTCTATATATAACATTTTTCGCACTGCTCTACTGTTTTTCATTGTGGCTATACCATTTTAAATTCCCACAAGCAATGCTCTAATTTCTCCATATCTTTGCCAATGCTTATTATTTTCTGTTTGTTTGTTTCTTTTTGATAGTAGCCATCCTAGTGGGTGTGAAGTGGTGTCTCTTTGTGGTTTTGATTTAATTGCCCTAATGATTAGGGATGTTGAGCATCTTTTCATGTGCTTATTGGCCATTTGTATGTCTTCCTTGGAATAATGTTTATTCAAGTCCTTTGCCTTATTTGTTAATAGGGTTGTTTGTTTTTTTGCTGTTGAGTTATAGAAGTTCTTTTATATATTCTGGATATTAAACCCCTATCAGATATATGGTTTGAAAATATTTTCCATTTTGTGGACTGTCTTTTCACTCTGTTGATAATATCCTTTGATGCATAAAAATTTGTAATTCTGATAAAGTCCAATTTATCTACATTTCTTTTGTGTCTGTGCTTTTAGTGTCATAGTTAAGAAATAATTGCCAAAAACAGTGTCATGAAGATTTTCCCCTTTTGTTTCTTCTAAGAGCTCTATAGTTTTAGATCTTATGTTTAGGTCTTTGATCCATTTTGAGTTGATTTTTTGATTATGCTCTAAGGTAAGAGTCTAACTTTTTTCTTCTACATGTGGATATCCAGTTTTCTCAACACCATTTGAAAAGACTATTCTTTCTCTGTTGAAAGGTCTTGGCACCCTTGTTGAAAATCATTTGAGAATACATGTGAGGGTTTATTTTTGGGTTCTATATTCCATTCTCTTGGTCTATACTTCTCTTTATGCTGGTACCACACTGATTACTTTGTAGTAAGTTTTGAAATCAGGAAATGTGAGACCTCCAACTTTGTTCTTTTTCAAGGTTGTTTTGACTATTTGGGGTGCCTTGAAATTTCATATGAATTTTAGTTATCAACCACATTTTTTTGTCCTCTTTTTACTCAGCCACACAAATGGGCATAGAATCAAAGCAATTAGTATTCCATCTGTTTTTTTAGTGCAGGAGAATATTGCATATTTTTGGATATTAATAATACCTGAACCATTAGAATACAAAGAAGACATTATTGTGCAATGGAAACAACCTTGAATAACAGTTGAGAAGTCGAGAGATTCTGGTTCTAGCCTCTAACTAGCTATGTGGTCATCAGCAAGCTATTTAATCCATCTGGGCCTCAGTTTCTTTATCCTTATACTGAGGGTATTGAAATGGATTATGTCTAGATGTGTTCTAACTCTGGAACTTTTATGAAAAATATAATCTTTGGAAATTCTGCATGATAGCATTTTAGTTCCTTTCCCTACCTACTCCTAGCTAATATTATGATTATGAAAAGTAGTCCTTCTCTCTATCGAATATATGTGTAGTCCTTCCTGTGGCAAAGGGAAATCTCTTGTGAATTCTGTACATGCATGTGTTTGTTAATGCCCCATAAATCAGGAGGTTGATGAGGTGGAAGTTTAACAAAGGATGAAAGACAGCTTGTACCCAGGTGTGCAGAAAGAAGTAAGTTGGGTAAACAAGAAAAATCACAAGGGGTTAGCACCAGAAGCAAACAATTAGGAGAGGCCAGTGGAGGAAAGGTGGTGGGAAGCTTGTAGAACTGGAAAGTTTGGGGCTGGAATGCTGGAAACTGGGGCAGTAGAGGACATTTCCACTTATGCATCTGAACTAGAATTAGGACTACCCACATCTTTAGTTGCCCAGGGACCTAGAGATATAGAAGCAGAGAAAAGGAGAGAACTCTTCCTGACGTGTTGAAAAGGAAGGGTGAAGCATAAAAACTGGATGAAATTAGAAAGAGAATGTAATGTAGCATAGCATTAGCCAAAGGTAATTTAACAGATGGCAAGATGTATAAGATGCATAATTGTGATCCTGACCAGTAACTACGAAATATTCAATAAAGTCCCCTAAGCTCATGAATGCTTTGTGTGAGAAACATTTTGGTGTGTTTAAACTGCCAAAGGGCTAATTCTCATGCCTGCATCCATGTAGCCCAATGCAAAGGCAGCCCTTGAATTCAAGAACTTGGAGAATATTAGACCACCAAAAGTTCCCAGAACTTTGGGGAAGGCCTTGGAAACTTACAACTTTAGAAAGTGGTGGAGAAAAGAGATACAAGGTGATATTGGAATATAAGTGAAAGAGAAAAGGGAGAAATTAGCTGTTGAACGGGCTGATTTCAGTGGGATATACAAAAAAGGTCAATTTTATTCTTCTCCAACCGCTGCTTTTAGATTTGTCCTGTGGAATCTGCCTTCCTTTTCCCTGGACAATATCACAGGCTTAGTTTTCTATTTTTTTCCCCACTAAAGATAGTCTTACGGTTAATTCAAATTCACTTTCAGTTTTTAAAAGTCCAGTCCAGTCTAAATCAAACTTTTAGTCTAATGAACAATTATTATTATCAGATAAGTTCTCACCTTACATTTGGGGTAGGAAACTGTGATCTGTTTCATTGTTTATTTCATATTCTTTTGAATAAGAAGAACAACAGCTAAAATTTGAGTGCTAAGCTGTGCATTCTATGTGCATAGCACGTTTATTCTTTGTGACAACCATATTATTGCCTCCATCACATAAATGAGGGAACTGAGCCTGAGAAGGTGAAGTCCCTTTCTCAAAGGTCATATTTTCACTGCTTTTAGGCTATATCTTCCCCACTAAGGCAGCATTTTATGCATATCACTTAGATTTCATTTTTCAAGTTTCACTCTATCAAATCTGGCCCATTGAGATCCTTCCAATGTTTCTGACATCCTACCCCTTTCTCCTAGCTCTTGAAGGCTGCCAATGGATAAAACCTTCCTTGTCATCATCCCAATTGTTGATAAGACGGTTGAACAGATTGGTACCAAGAGCAGAGCCCTGAGGTCATCTGCCAGAGAGCAGTTCTTATGTTGTATCAATTCATCCTTCAATGTTCTATGCAGGCTGCTGATTTACAGGTTGTGAATTAACTCTCATTCAGCCCATTTTTAAAAACCTGGTCCACAGATTTTTGTCAAATTCTTTTTCCTTCTCTAGTATAATACCTTTATCTTAAAGATAATATGAGAATGAATTTGCTGTTCTATGGGCTGATGGTGGTGGGCAGAATACAGTGTAAATATGAAGACTCTATAAAGTATTATTTTTAAGTTCACAAAGTGAAAATATCTCAACGGGTCTCCCAATACATTCTGCTCCATGCCAATACATTAATAATTATATTATTTATTTCTTAAATATCTATAAGTCCTCATGCTTCTTAGTAACAAAACCTAGTGCCTGATGTCTAAATTTTCATAAACTCAAAAAGTCTTACAGAAGTTCCCCTTGAACATTCTATCTCATATTTTCTTGTTTTATCATTACCAAAAGATGTTTAATAGAGGAGACTGGTATTTATTTTATAACATAAAACCTACAGAATTACCTGGAAAATCTCCATTTTCTTTTAGCTAACCTAATGTGGATCTACCCACATTGAATTTAATGAAATATCTCTTGAACATATTTGTATTTTTAGCTTTGCTTTTAAGGTTAATGAATTCCATATGTTTACTACTGAACTGCCTAAAATAAATATTTTAGAACGTTTTTATAATTTTAGTTTTGAAAAATAGGAATAGCACAAAATTTATGAGATATTTATTGAGTACATACTATTTACACAGTGCCTTATCCATAACAGATGCTCAATAAGTATTTATTTAAAGAGCTTTTGTGTTATGGAAATCTTGTGTATTTTCTTTTCTCTATTATAAAATGTCTTTCTTTGAGTGTCAAGGAGTGCACATTAGTTCTAGTCTTAACATTTGGGGGAGTAGTCCATTTTTATAAGTTTTAGGATTTTATAGACTTTAATCATATCTATTTTTAAATTTCACTTTCCAAACTGGAGTCCCAGTTGTTTCTAATATAATCTTGTAGGAGAGTTACATACCATCCTTGCTAATTGCAGTTGTCCATTTCTGAATCTTTGCCAGAGTAGTTGTATCTTTTCTGTTCCATAACTGATTAATCAGAATGTAAGCTTCTAGGTATGAGTGACCATTATTTGTTGTTCCAGGGCATCTTAAGATGTTTTTCTTTGTTTTATTTCTGCCATTTATCCTGAGATATCTATTTTTTAATCTTTCTAACTATTATATGCTGGTTTAATTTTTTAGAATCAAGAAGTCATTAATATTATCTAAACTAGACCCCTTCTCTATGAAATGAATTCCATTTTTCTTGTTCTTCACCCAATGGATAAGGTTTAGCCACTCTTACCCAGGACTACTAGGCTTTACATCATTAAAAACTCTTATTACAATTACCTTCACACTTTTCTTTTTCTGAGTAAAAGTACATCTTTCTGTAGGCTCTATTATGTCTGTTTACACAGTCTCAAAACTGTTTCTCAGGGCTTCCCTGGTGGCGCAGTGGTTGAGAGTCCGCCTGCCGATGCAGGGGACACGGGTTCGTGCCCCAGTCCGGGAAGATCCCACATGCAGCAGAGCGGCTGGGCCCGTGAGCCATGGCCGCTGAGCCTGCGCGTCCGGAGCCTGTGCTCTGCAATGGGAGAGGCCACAACAGTGAGAGGCCCGCATACTGCAAAAAAAAAGACAAAAAAAACAAAAACAAAACTGTTTCTCTTCCATTGAAGCCTAGACACTTCAGACATACATGTATATTATGTCTGTTCCAGTAACGTCTCAGAAAAAATTTTAAAGATAGAAATGGTAATACCATTGCAACAAAAAGAATAAAATATCTAGGAATAAACCTACCTAAGGATACGAAAGACCTGTATGCAGAAAATTATAAGACACTGATGAAAGAAATTAAAGATGATACAAATAGTTGGAGAGATATACCATGTTCTTGGATGGGAAGAATCAACATTGTGAAAATGACTCTACTACCCAAAGCAATCTACAGATTCAATGCAATCCCTATCAAACTACCACTGGCATTTTTCACAGAACTAGAACAAAAAATTTCGCAATTTGTATGGAAACACAAAAGACCCCGAATAGCCAAAGCAATCTTGAGAACGAAAAAAGGAGCTGGAGGAATAAGGCTCCCTGACTTCAGACTATATTACAAAGCAACAGTAATCAAGACAGTATGGTACTGGCACAAAAACAGAAAGATAGATCAGTGGAACAGGATAGAAAGCCCAGAGATAAACCCACGCACATATGGACACCTTATCTTTGATAAAGGAGGCAGGAATGTACAGTGGAGAAAGGACAGCCTCTTCAATAAATGGTGCTGGGAAAACTGGACAGGTACATGTAAAAGTATGAGATTAGATCACTCCCTAACACCATACACAAAAATAAGCTCAAAATGGATTAAAGACCTAAATGTAAGGCCAGAAACTATCAAACTCTTAGAAGAAAACATAGGAAGAACACTCTATGACATAAATCACAGCAAGATCCTTTCTGACCCACCTCCTAGAGTAATGGAAATAAAAACAAAAATAAACAAATGGGACCTAATGAAACTTCAAAGCTTTTGCACAGCAAAGGAAACCATAACCAAGACCAAAAGACAACCCTCAGAATGGGAGAAAACATTTGCAAATGAAGCAACTGACAAAGGATTAATCTCCAAAATTTACAAGCAGCTCATGCAGCTCAATAACAAAAAAACAAACAACCCCATCCAAAAATGGGCAGAAGACCTAAATAGACATTTCTCCAAAGAAGATATACAGAATGCCAACAAACACATGAAAGAAAGCTCAACATCATTAATCATTAGAGAAATGCAAATCAAAACTACAATGAGATATCATCTCACACCAGTCAGAATGGCCATCATCAAAAAATCTAGAAACAATAAATGCTGGAGAGGGTGTGGAGAAAAGGGGACACTCTTGCACTGCTGGTGGGAATGTGAATTGGTTCAGCCACTGTGGAGAACAGTATGGAGGTTCCTTAAAAAACTACAAATAGAATTACCATATGACCCAGCAATCCCACTACTTGGCATATACCCTGAGAAAACCAAAATTCAAAAAGAGTCATGTACCAAAATGTTCATTGCAGCTCTATTTACAATAGCCAGGACATGGAAACAACCTAAGCGCCCATCATCGGATGAATGGATAAAGAAGATGTGGCACATATACACAATGGAATATTACTCAGCCTTAAAAAGAAATGAAATTGAGCTATTTGTAATGAGATGGATAGACCTAGAGTCTGTCATACAGAGTGAAGTAAGTCAGAAAGAAAAAGACAAATACCGTATGCTAACACATATATATGGAATTTAAGGGAAAAAAATGTCATGAAGAACCTAGGGGTAAGATAGGAATAAAGACGCAGACCTACTGGAGAACGGACTTGAGGGTATGGGGAGGGGGAGGGGTGAGTTTTGACAGGGCGAGAGAGAGTCATGGACATATACACACTAACAAACGTAGTAAGGTAGATAGCTGGGGGGAAGCAGCCGCAAGGCACAGGGATATTAGCTCCGTGCTTTGTGACAGCCTGGAAGGGTGGGATGGGGAGAGTGGGAGGGAGGGAGACGCAAGAGGGAAGACATATGGTAACATATGTATATGTATAGCTGATTCACTTTGTTATAAAGCAGAGTGAATCACACCATTGTAAAGCAATTATATAACACACCATTGTAAAGCAATTATACCCCAATAAAGATGTTTAATAAAAAAAAAAAAAAAAAAAAAAAAAAGATAGAAATGGTAAAATACTTAAGTTCATGTAAACAGTACAATGATATCGATATGTATTATTTGTGTAATTATACACAATTTAAATGATATTAGAAAATTATTTAAAATTTGTATCTGGATGTTGTTTTATCAAGACGACACAAATAGGAAACTTATCCACAAAGCCAGAATTGAATACTCTATACAATGCTATTGTCCTTTAAAATTTTCAGATAAAAGAGACTTTGGGGCTGGCCTCACACATTCAGCTAACATTTCTCTGTAGTTTTCATCACTTATTCTAAGAAGCTCTTGCTCAGCGAATGAATTTTCAGAATGTTATTAAATTTAGGTTACTAGTTTCTTAGATTTGGTTTGAGATCTCTGAGGGGAAAACTGCAGAGCGTCACCATTAGCTACCCAACACATAATGTCTGCTTTCAAAACAATGAGCAGGGAAATGTGACCCCGTGCTTGGGAATTGAAATCTTGCCAATTGCACTGAAGTGTTACATTCATTATGTCATACCACACACATCTGATAAGGGAAGACATAATGCTGTTGGATAGGTTCTTGTATACAAGAACTCTCTAGGTCAAGTAAAGGGCTGTTTTTCATTTAATAACTGAACTATGCAGGTGCTAATTTGGACCATATGTAGGACAATGAAGAAATATGTTACTCTACAGTGGAATGGTAGCATGTGTGTGAATTGATATTAAGGGGGATTTTTTGATTAATTAAGGTGCCTATGATCTGGTTAATTTAAACCATGGAAATCAATTAGCATAACTTTGTAAAAAATAAAGCTTGCAGAAAACTGTCATAATGCTGAAATTTTTCCTGTTCCTTCTCTTCATACACCCTGACTTTTTGAAGCTCCCAGTGGACCAGTTCATCTGAGAGAAACATATTGGACACTGGGAAAGGCCAAATTAGAACTGAGGCAGCAACTGACTCCCTCATTAAGTATGCCTGCCATGGGATCTACATAGTATATCTGGCACAAGTATTACTGAGTGATTCAGGTTCTTAATATTTTTCATCTTCTTGTGGGAACTAAGTTAGAAAAAAGGACCCCAGAGGTAACATGCTAAGAACCATTTTCACAATTTAATTGCAAATTTGCCCTAACCAACCAAATATAGACTACATATCGAGGATTAAATAAATCCATGAGAACTTGGGTGAACATTTCATTTGGATGCTATTAGGATCAACTCCTAAGAGACCTTTTTAGATTGTTGACGTATCTAGTGAAATCCACATTTTGCAACCTTCTGCCCTCCAGTTGCTCATATGCCTCTCTAGCTTTTTTGTACTTTCTTCTTGCTTCTTTTTGAGATTATGTTATAAAAATCCTTTTATTTGCATTACAAATATTATTCTCTTCCTAAAAGAATCATTAGAGCTGAGTAATTTTTTAGTTCATTATGATCATACAAATGCGTGTGAAGAAAAATTTTGTCACCCTACTGGATACAGAAATGCTGCCCCAGGTCTCCCTATTTCATGGGTCTTATTGCTATTGCACAATGGCAGGGTTTATGGTGCAGTGGCAGCACATAGATGCCATTCTTAATTCTGAGGAGCAAGAAGATTTCCAGAGAATATAATTTTTGATCATATCTTTGGCACTTAACCAGGATATGGCCTGTCCTGAGCCTAGATTTCTACCGCGATGTGAAGCATCTGCCCTATCAAATGAAAATATGGACTAATTTCCTCCTAAGTTGCATGTAAAACTCATCTCCACTCTACAGTGCAGTGATTTGGAGACCATGTGCATGGTATAACATTTCTGTTTTTCCCTTTACACTTCCAGCTGAAACCCCCTGAGTTATGCTCCTTATATACTTGTTCCTATATCCCTATAGCTTGCTAATTGGACTTATCACCTCTAAAATACCCACACATATCAGTTTCATAAATCTCTATAAAGCGTACTTTGCAAAAGTTACCCCTTCTCCTTAGAAAACACTCTTGCTTCTAAAATAAATCCTGAACCCTGAGCTGGGTAATCAAGTCACTACGCCATCTGGCCAACTTACCAGTCCACTTTCTCTCCTGCCACCCTCCAATGTGTCTTCACTTGAACAAATCTGACCCATCACTGGACTTTTGAAACTATTATGTCAACTCTCCTCTAATCTGTGCTCTCCCAATTCCGTTTCCCTGGAATGTGCTCCTCCCTCCTCTCTATTTATTAAACCTCCATATTTCACATTCTTATCTCAAACTCCAGCTCTACCAACCTGGATCTCCTCAGCCTCAAAACTCTTGAAATTAGTTATTGTAGGATCTCAGAATTTTCATACCTAAAGGGAGCTTTATAAGTGACCTATTTTAATAAACTCATTTTATAAGTAAGAAAACTGAGAGCCATGGAAGATAAAATTAATAGCTTGCTATTGAAGAAAGCTTTAAAGATACACAGAGGAAGGATTTATCCCTGGGGAAGCGGGTGGGTGGTGGGTGGGCATCACAATTGTAAATTCTTTGAGATCAGAGTTTGGGTCTCATACTCATCACCTAGCAAGTATGTAATGGGTGCTTCGTAAATAATTTGATGATGACATCCTGATCAGATTTACATGATAGAAAATGGTGACCATTTTTCGTCATCTAAAGGCTATCCAAAATGTAGAGTACTGGCTTCCATCATTAGAAACTTTGCAACAAAAATATTAGGTTGGCCAAAAAGTTCGTTCAGGTTTTTCTGTAACATCTTATGGAAAAATCCAAATGACCTTTTTGGCCAACACAATAATTTGTAAAAATCATTCTTTCATCTCAGCAGATTAATGCCCTTGTAGCTGTCATAAACAGCTAAATTTACTCATAGAGGGAGTCATTCCTAGTATTTACTATTTATACACAAAAATTATTTTAAAACTTCCATTTTAAAGTTTACTATGAATAAAATTGTCACTGCCCTAAGAACTGGTGTTTCTGCCTCACCACTTAATATTGGAAATACAACAGTTGAGTTCTGAAAGTCACACGTGGAGTACATTCTTTGGAATCTTCTTTGTTTGATCACTGCTGAACAACACGCAAAGCTTTGTATATTTTTCACCTGAATAAATAGTGCCCTGCATTTCACCCTTTGAGGTCAATACATATGTCTCACAAGACAGGCGTTCTTCAGCTCTTTCCTGCAGGTTCTAATGAAAAGCAAAAAGCTCAGCACTCATGCCACCTGACTGAGAGTGGAGGAGTCTGTGTTTTTTTATTCTTATTTTGCAAGACCAGATGCTGGTCACCAGTAGTTGTAGATATGGTAATGTTTTCTCAGTAGGAACAGGTACATCTATATACTGCTCTCAACTTTATCTACCAACATAGCTTCAAAGTAGATTGACTTGCCAAATACACTGAATATTTAATATTTCATTGTAATTTGTAATAACAGGTGTGCAAAAGAGTTGCCAGTATCTGTGTAGTGTTGTGAATTTAATTATTACTTGCCAGAATAATTAATATTTATTGATATTTTGAATTCTAACTTAGGCAATAGCTCTTTAAAAGTTTCACTTTCATTAGAAATTGTTGTTTATTATTCATAAATGTCAATTGTGGGTGGAAAACATGTTTACTATTTTTAAGAAATCTCAGATTATTTACAACATGTTTTTAGTTGAAATTTTTTTCATTGTGTCTTGAATCTGACACTTTTTAAAGTAACGTAAAGAAAAACTACTGTGATTTAATTGTGCAGAACAAATGCATTATAAGGTTTAGAGTCCAAAGCAGAAACCAAGACTTCATTTGTGTAGCTTCCATGAGTCTCCATAACTTGACCTATTTTTAGATGCAGGGACCAAATTTGGGGGTGCTAAAATTGTTCTAGTGGTTATCAGACCATTTATGTTTGCTAACCAAACCCTATACACTCTATAGTGTTTGGAAATGTCTCAAATAGCATCATTAAACAAACTAAGTATACACATATATGTGATGAGAGCCACATTAATATGAATGTGCACATGGTTTTCTTATTTAAGCACAGGATAATATTTCGATAGCACATCCGTACCTCATCATTCATTTGGGGAAATATTTGCTGTGTTTTTAACTAATAGGCAGTGTGGACTATTCTGGATAATCCTAGGTATATTGTAAAATTGATTTCATTAGCATATCTTACCAGTTAAGTCTAGTGAAAATATATGGACTGCTAGAACCTTCTTGGGTTTTTTTGGTTGTTGTTTTTTGCTTTTTACCACCTAGCTTCTTCCCACTTACCTTATTCCAGGGACAGCTTCCTCACATGCATTGAGGTCCAGTTGCCGTCCTTGGCAGGTACCTTCACTACCCAGATGGGGCAAGCTGTATTTTATCCATCCACATGTTTTGTTCTGTTTTTTCAGAATGAAAATATGGCCCAAATGGATGTGATCACCGGTATAAATTTTGTTTGTGTTACTCCCCACCACCACATCCTCAAATGTTCCTCTCTTTTCATAAAGCTAGAGTTGACTGTATCAGAAATCCACCAATGCAAACCACATTTTTATCATCTTAAATGGTACAAAAACTTGGGCATAAATAGACAAAAGCCTCATGTATATAGTATTTTAAAACTATAGAAGAGGGCTTCCCTGGTGGCACAGTGGTTGAGAGTCCGCCTGCCAATGCAGGGGACACGGGTTTGTGCCCCGGTCCGGGAAGATCCCACATGCCCCAGAGCGGCTGGGCCTGTGAGCCATGGCAGCTGAGCCTGCGCGTCCGGAGCCTGTGCTCCGCAACGGGAGAGGCCACAACAGTGAGAGGCCCGCGTACCGCAAAAAAAAAAATTATAGAAGAAAAATTTGAGTCACTATGACTTAAATTTACTAATTTAAAATGAGTCATTTGTTCAGTGGACATATAGGAAAGAGGAGAAGCTGGATTATGCAGAATAGTGTGGTTTCCCTGCACCATGGTGAGAGGAGAACCTCCTGACAGCAGTTAAAAGTGACAAATGACAATCAAATACCAAGATAAGAGACAGAAAAATAAAGAAAGCAGCACATGATCTGTGAAAGTACAGTGAATCTACAAACTTCATCACCTGGTCTCTAAAATGCTTCTTTCTTTAATAATTACTGTCTTCTGTGTTCTATATAGTAAGGATACAGAATGGCGAATAAGGATATAGAACAGCGAGTAAGGATATGGACACTGAAAATGCAGAACAGAGGATAAAACAGGCAAAGCTCCTCTTTCTATGTAATTTACGTTCTATGTGGGGACACACATAAATAAAAATAAACTTGATCATTTCATGGGAAAAATACAAAAGGGAATAAAAACAAGGCATGATAAAGACCTTCAAAGGTGGTTATGAAAGGCTTATCTGAGAAAGTGACATTTGAGAGGAGGGCTGAATGGCTGGAAGAGCAAAGGGAAGAACTGATGAAAGCGTTCCAGGCAGAAGGAATAGTAAATGTGAAGACCTTGAGGCATAAATGAATTTAAGGTGCATGAAGAACAGTAAGAAGGCCAATATACTTGGACTATGTAAGCACTGGGAAGAGTGGTATGAGACGAGAGTGGGAGGAGGTAGCCAGACACAAATCACATGTGACCTTTTGTGAAGAGAAGCAATTTGGATTATATTCTGTTGTGTCAGTGGATAAAAATGAAGTTCAGTATATTTGAGACCATATAAAGACTGATGCTTTTAAAAAGATTTTAATCAAAGTACTTAAATCTTTACAAATTAAACATTCCTTAAAGCATTTATTTCTAGTTACCAAGAAAATGATCTATCTCAGAAATGGAGATCCTGGTTAAAGGGGACCTTGAGGAGGATGAATTTCTTTATAGGATAGCCTAAGGTTTAGGGGTAATTTTAGAAGCAAATTGTGTTTGTGCAATCACTGTTTTTGTTGTCTTTTTAATTGCTGTCACTCTCATAATAGAACCCTATTGCCTCAGCTTTCCAAGTCTATTCAAGCAAGTACAGGAGCCACGACTAGCCTCATCTCCAAACAAATGAATACATAAACAGAATAAACCACAACTGCAAAAGACAGACTGAAACAAGAATCCAGTGGCTCCTGGCCTTTTGGACTTGGTGTTATGAACCTACACAATTTAGGCTAAACCTCAGCAGTGACATTGGGTGACAGTAGTAGGGGCCACTCCCTGGGAAGGGTCATGAAAACCTCTTAGATTTGTAGAATTGTGGCTTTAGACCAGGGTGAAAGGTAAGCGTGATCATAGCATTTAGATTTCTCACAATGGAAGTGGACAAGAGCAAGATTTATGGATGCTACTATTCAGCTTCACTTTAGCCCTCCAATTTACCATGCATGACATGGGGCGGTATGTCTCAAGATCTGTCCATACAAAGTGGCAGTCAAGATAACTTGTGGTTGCATGAGGACAAACTTTTAATTTTGTTAGAAATATATTTATTTTAATGAATATTATGAAGAAAAGAACTATAACAAATCAAACTAAGGGTTTTGTAGACAGTATTGCTTTAGACAGGTAATATTTAAATGGAAATAGTACCTTATATGACAAAAATTGTCAACTTCATAGCTGAACGATGGAAGATTGAGGAATGGGAGCCTTGACCTAACATAGATGCCAAAATTGAACTTCTGGTGCTTTGACTTCCTAAATGTATGACTTTGGCAAATCACTTTAATCTTTGAGGGACCACTTCTTATAAAATGGGGGGAATATTCCAAATTTCATCATTATTTTTGTGAGAATTAAATGAAATAATTCATTTGCAGACACTAACAAGGTGTCTGTCCTATAGTAAATACCCCAAATTAGCAGTTGCCATTACTGTTTTCTATCACCACAGGCTCCTTGGGGACAGATATTTTCTTTAGTACATTTACATCTCTAGAATCTAGCCCAGTGACCTGGTAGTTAATGAATGTTTTTGAATAAATAAAAGAATGACTGACTCTACTGCAATTGAATTTCTTGATAAGTTAAATTAATTGGATTTCTTTCTTAACTTTCAATCCAGTAAATATTTTTTAGGTGCCTACTACATATTAAGCACTCTCTTAGTTAGATGATCGTTGCCTTCAAAGACTTCACAACATATGCCGCAAAATAACTCCAACACAGATAAGAATTAGAATCCTAAGCATGTTAAGCTTATTTGGAAAATTACTAATGTTTAATATTTCTGGCACAATTTGAATTTCCTCAGTCCTCATAAGCTTACTGGTACCAAAGAAATCACTTAACAGTGATAATTAAATTTTGCAACTTCTTTCTCCTCTGCAGTAAGTGCCTTAAGCTCGCAGACCCCAAAGGGGTATAATTGATACATCCCTTCACCCCAGCAACTTAGTTTTGTCTGAGACTAGTCAGTATTATCTCAGACATGTTTATAAAAAAAAACTTTGTTCCAAACAGGTTCTGCATTTGCTCTGTTGAGCAGGACAGGCTGTCTGCTGGGCTATGGGTTGCCTGTCAACATTTCACTCTACAACTTCATTGCTGCTCCAACAGACACCATGTTATCTATGGCTGCTTTTCCAGACCCCATAATTCCCAACCACCTGCCACATTTTCCCCAGATGCAGAAAGCATACTTATTATTCCACCAGGCAGTACCAGAAACACTCTGAATCCCCATAGTGCCCAAGATGGGAAGCAATCTGTGGCAAAATGGGCAATGGGAAGGTGACTTTCCTCTGACTTATACCTTATTAGAGTTGCCCGAGAAATGCTGTTAGCTAATATTTTACGGCTTCTTCAATTGTTACAGGTAGTCAAGTTCCATAGAACAGTTGAAGAGATGGTCAATGGCTATATATGAAATAACTCCTTACCTCTGATAACCAGGGCTTTGTTACTAGTGCAAGTTTACGCTAGTTTATTGTACATTGCCATATGTATATGCCACTGGCTCTTCAAACTCAATATTTCAAAAATTTAACTCATTATGTTACCTTTCAAACTTACCTTGAATCCTAATCTCATGTCCCATTTTTTTCAGCTAGTTCTTGGTTTACTGGGTTTGTTTTTTTGTCCCTGGGTTTAAATTCTCCCAGAAAGTTCCTAAGTCCCTGCCTCAATAGACTGCTAGGTTATCACACATGCCTGAACTTCAGCTCTGGACACAGTCTATACTCAATTTGGGATCCCTAGTTATATGTGTGGATAAAAATGACAAGAGTTGGCATTGAAGAGGTAGGCAGTATCTGTATAGTGAAACTTAGTTTTTCTCCTCAAAGTTATTGGGAACCATTGAAGCAGGGAAATAACTCATCAGGATTTAATATTAGACAGATCCTTTCGGCAGGATTAGGGTAGATGGATTGGAAAGAACTAGAAGCAAAGAATGTAGTAACCATATAGGTGAGATAACATGAGAATATGAAGCAATCTATTTGTTAGGTATATAGGAGATAAAATGTGTAGAATTTGGTATACTAGCCCAATAAAGGAGGTGAAGGAAATTGAGAAGTTAAAGGTGACTTTCATCTTTCTGTCTTCTAAGCTGAGGTCAGTATAGCAAAAGTGGTTAAGTATGCAGTCTCCAAAGGCAGAATACTTGGTTTTACTACTTACTAGCTGTGTAACCTTGGGCAAGTTACTTAAGCCTGCTTTTCATCAGCTATGGTAGTAATTGCTTCCTAGGATTTTTTGGACCACTAGTGAGTTAATATTTGTAAATACTTAGAACAGTGCTTGGCACACAGTAAACATTCAGATAGCTTTAGTCATTGCTGTTATAGTTTGTAGTTAATATAATACTTATTATTTTATCAAATGGATGGTAATGGTGCCACTAATTGGAATGGGCAATAGAAGAGGCAAAGTATACTTGAAAACTAAGGTAATGTTTTAATTTAGACTTACTGAGTCTGAGGTGCCAGTCATATGTTCAGGTAGCAACGTACCACCAGAAGATGAGCCTGCAGTTCTAGCAAGGGGTCTGGCTAGAAGAATGTGAGTAGGTAAGATTGCCTTCTAAAAAAACGTGCTAGAGTTTGGGAACTAAACAGAAACCAATTTGTTCAGGAATAAATAAAATGAGAATGTGATGATAGGATGTCTAGCATATTCGTTCAAGAAGTTGTAGATGAGAGAAAAATATGTATGGCAGTAGTCAGAGAGAGGAAGAATTTTTTAATAAAGTTTTTTAAAAATAAAATCTTAAAATATTTTAAATAAAAAAATAGATTTAATATAATTATAGACTGAGTTTATACAAAGCCAGAGGATGGCAAGGAAAGGAAAATACTCAATAAAAATCAAAATAAAAACTAATATTAATTATTTACTAATGAAAAGGCTTACTTATTTTGTGTCAGCCACCATTCTAAGTACTTACATGCATTATCCCACTGGACCCTCAGAGCCAAGCAAGATGGGTACTGGATGAGAAAGCTTGGAGTTTGAGAGGCTAAGCTGGACTGTGTGGCCTTGAACCCAGGACTACCTGTTACCAAAGTTATTGTCTCTAAGCGCTGTACTATTTTGCTTCCCATACTTGGAATAAAAGGGATAATGGACAGTGATCCTAAAAACAAGAGTTCGGGTTAGAACTGAGAACAAAAATGGAAAAGCCGATGTAATAACCTATAATAGAAGAGAATGTAAAAATATATATATATATTTATATATATGTGTGTCACTGAATCACTTTACTGTACACCTGAGACTAACACAACACTGTAAATCAACTATATTTCAATATTTTTTAAAAGAATGGATAAATCAAGAGCATCAAATAGTTGAGGATATGATTGAAGAATCTTTGGGTTGGGTTGGAAAGGAAGATATTAAACGAGTGAGAGGATATAGAGAACAGGTTTCTCATACCTTGGATACTGTGAAAACAGAAATATTATTTATATTAAAAATGTCTAAATCCTAATATTCAGTTGTCAAACACCAGTCATCAAACAATTTTAATGAACTTACTGCTTTTTCAAGAATACCTAAATCTGTTGGTTCTCTTGAGGAAGTGCTAAGACTCCTTTGGCAAGAAGGATTTGAAAGTGATATTTAAAAGTAATAATCCTAGATGTGAGTCCATTTATCTAAACTGATTTCAGGCAGGAAATGCAGTGATATTTACTGGTGTGTCTATTTGTCTGTTTTTTTTCCACAATAGTTTGAATGTTGTTAATGGGGTACTTGTTAGCAGAAACCTTTTCCTTATAGCAATGTTGGTGGGCTTTAAAATCCCTTGTACTTAAATTATCTTTTTCCCCCTTATATTATCTATGCAGTATTTACTTGAGAGGAAAAAAATCCGTACTGATTCATACCAAGCTTATAAAACAGAATGTGTGCTTCTACTTTTAATAGGCAAATGAAATAGAATGATTATAAACAATGAACTTGCCAACGTGATACTGCTAATCAGCTTGTTTAAACAAAACCCAAATCATGTGCCAAATACCTGCCATCTTGTTAAGGAACAGTTTGTGTTCTTTGTATGTGGCCAGATTTTATTCCCCAGAGATTTGATGCTATGAGGCTGGAATTCAATTTGTATGTGGTTAGGAATGATATTAGGTTCTAGACACACTGCCAGGACATATCTTTCCAAACAGGTGGGAGAATGAGGTGGAGTGGAAAAACTCTACAGTGATGCTTGAGGAGATGCATAAATAGATTTATTTTTATAATGGCCTTTCAAAAATCTTCTCAGCCCTTTTCAGTTACTCAAGTTAATCACAAGGTTAGGATGTTCTCATTCTCATTCTCCATACTCATTACCCTGTATTTTCTTTTGCTTAATACAATGTAGAGGATGTATTTCAATGTTTGTAAATATTCATTTTCCAGAAACTCTTTATCCGTACATCTCATGAATCCATACTTGGTTTATTGCATTTTTCCCATCTGTTTAAAAGACATTTATCAATTAAAAAAACTTATGGCACAGAAAATTTCTCTTGGAAATGCTGCAGAAATAATTTATTTTTCTGCTTTAATATACAGCACTAAGCTGTTCCTTAGTGGAATGGAGATAAATATCTTACCAAATGTCTGAAATGTTGGCATCGGTACAAGCTAATCTGCATGTCTGTGATGGATATTAGGTCATTCTAGAAAACTGTACTCAGATAAGACCATGCAACTACTTTTATTTGTCCCTTTTTAAAGTTTTTGCTATTTGGGTAAGTTCTGGAATTTCATTGAATATTTTTTTCCTGCCCATTTTGCCTCACAACATCTGCTAAGTAAGAAAGAAATGAATCTGCAAATATTTTACATTTTATATTTTTAAAAATAAACATATGAAGTCTCAATTAAGTTTGCCTATATTAAGTATCTCATGCTAGTTAACTGCTAATGGGGTTTAAAATCTTGTATCATATAACAAATAAGCCTCATCAGATAAACTGGAAACTATTCCAATTGAGTCTGTATTCTGATTCATGGAGCATTTCAGAACTAGCCTTGGAAAAATTGACATAATGGAAGAAAAAATGCTTAACTTTCTGGAAAGGTATTATGGAAATAAACTGTGCTAATGCCATCCTTCATAGTTAGATCAACCTCCAGCTCGACATAGACTCAGCTGTCTTCTTCCTACTTACGTCTGTTTCACCTTCCATGACCTGTTTTGTCTTAGTGGGACTGGAGGGGAATCTACTCCTGCCCCTTAACACAAACACAGCATATGTCTTCCTAATAAAGAAGTTAATAGGTCTTGGTTGCTTCAGGTTAACCCCAATTAATATCTGTAGTTTTCTTATTCATTAAATTGAAATCTTTGTGATCAAAGACTGTCTTTGATTGGACCTGGATCTACTGACCTACTGCTGTCTGTAACTAACACCCTACGACCTTAGAGGAAATGTCAATTTTTGAAGACCTAAGGAAGGATCAATCTAGCTTGCCCTATATATATGTCTCCTTAAAGACAATGAAGTGTTAATATAGTCAGTTATTGAAATGATGTTGATCATCGGCATATCTTTTGTCCTTCTGTACAGAATAACAGGAACTTTCTTGTGACCAAGGATGAAAATTTTAAACAGTAAGACTTGCACCCTGGAAAATTAAGACCTATAAACAAAATTGAAATATCTATAGAAATTTTTAGAAATATCTATAGAATTCTTTCTGGTCTTCATCCCTGTCTTCTCTGTTACTGCCCATTTGTCCTTCTGTAATCAACAGTGCATAAATAATCTTGGCCCTTCACTTCCACACAGAAAAATAATCAAATTTCTATTTAATTATTACAGAGCAATATCTAATCTGAAAACCAGGTAAACTGATGCACACAAGTTTGCTTGTAATTGGGAGAAAATAGAACATCTCTTTCTCAGGTCACTTTCCCTTAAATTGTGATATTTTTGTAAAAACACTCCTTGCCTTTGTTGTCTGCATGAACTGTTTTTACTGGGACTTGGGAAAGGTTGTACATAGCAGTAGCAGCTTTTGATGCCTTAGGAAAAGGCCCAGTTATGTGATGAAAAGAGCCTGGGCCACCTACTCATCTACCTAGGCAGATCCTGTCTCTTCTACTTTAGCTCAAACGCTTGGCTTCTCCAAGCCACCTTTCTTTTTAAAAAAAATAAATAAATAAGTTAATAAATGTAAAGCATATGGAACAGCGTATGGAACACATAAAAAATCAACAAGTCAACAATGAATAAATCAATTCCTGTAGATAGTTATGCACGTATCAGGTTAGCCCATGGACTTTGCTTCAGCAGGCACCCAAAACCCATTGCACACCATAACTCTATGAGAAAGCTTAGAAGGAACAGTGACAATTGTATATATTCCTGAAAGAGCAAATCTATTTGTAAGGCTAAATTAGTTCTTCAGTAAGTTCCCCATTATAGTCAAAGCAATCTTGTGAAAGAATCATATCTCAAAAAGCCCATAAGAAATACTGGAAGTGATGGTAAACGGTTAGTTATTCCTCATTTTTTAACCAGAATATCCTGTATTAATGGCTTATTTACACACTCAGATTTCTCTTCACTGTACTTCATTTATTATGGGAAATATAAAATACGAAAATGTCAGTTCTGATAGTGGCAAAGAAAGCTGTGAATTGTTGTAATGTGATAAGGACGTAGATAGTTAGATTTGGTCTAAAGGCAGAAGAATATAATAGCAAGGAATAAGTGATAGGATGTAGCAAAATACAAGGATTTGGGACCAAGAAGAGTAGCTAAATTTCCTTACTTACCCATTTTCCTGAATTTAAAGTGTATTTTCATATTTTGGTGCTTTTAGAGGTTATGAAATATTTATTTGCTTAAAAATAACTGTAATGAAACTTCTGAAAATGCTACATAGATGTTGATATTCAGGACCTTCTACACTCTATCATAGTCTACTTTCTCCACCCTTTCTCTCTTTCTTTCTCTACAACCACCCAACAAGATAAATATATTTCCTTCCAAAAACGTTGTCTTTTTGTCTCAACTTTGCTCTTCTATTTCTGTGCCTATCTTAGTCCATCTTCAGTGGACAATATCCAGCCCCCTTCCTCATACATCTAGATTAAAACTGATTAAGAAACCAGTGGCTGGGAAAGGAAAAGAAGCAGAAAATGTAGGTTATCCTTTTAAAAGTTTGTTAGTAAAAAGGAGAAAGGTGAAATAATGTTGCAAGTTCCTGAGGAAGATTTCCTTTCTCTTTTCTTTTTGTCCTTAGAATTTTGCTTTAGATTGAGAAAATTAATAGAGAAGAAGAGAAAATTGTATGTACTGGGAAAATGAGGAAGCTTGATAGAGAAAACCTGGAGGAGGTGAAAATAAACTGAGTCAAGAGTAAAGATGGGGCTGTATCTAGAGTCTACGAGGTAGTGCATGATAAGGCTTCAAAGAGATGCTGGAGAGTTATTTTATAGATAGGCGAAAGTTGAAGAATTTGAGTGAACTCATTATGATGGCCTGCATCTTCTCAGTAACATAACTGCTGAAAATGAGAATACAGGGTTGGAGACGATGGACACTTAAGAAGAGTAGAAAAGTTCTGGAAGGGCTATCATAGGAAATAAGATAGGTTGTCAGCTGAATTTAAGGAATGCAAAGTTAAATTGAAGACCTAGTTGAGATTAGATACATATAGAGATGATGCGAGTTGCAATTAAGGAATCTCATATTTTGTTCATTTCTAAGAATAAGGCATGATGCTGTACAGTTACATTTTATGATTAGGTTCCTGATAGACATAGCAGATAAAAGGCATAATTACATGTCAGTGTTATTGTTGGCAAAAGATCAGACATTCCTGAAATTGCAGAAGCAGCATGCCTTTCTTCAAGCCTTTAATATTAACAAAATGGATAACTATTGGTTGCTAAAACATAATCTAATGTAATACCAGCCTGTCCTAGATAGAACTATATCTGCAGATGTACCAAGCACTTATGGAGGTTTCAGTCAATTCTAATAAATATAAAATTCTGTTTTATAGAATGTTGATATACATGGTTTTACATTACTGGAGCTGTCAACTAAGAAGAACTAAGACTACAGGATTAAATGGTTGTTTTCCCATTTTAGATACAATGATAGTAATTGGATAATGCTCACCCAGTTTTTGTATAAACAGGAGATCATAGAACAATTGGCTTTAGACTCTAATACAGGTTCAAGTAGAAACTAGAGACAGTAATGACAATAAAGTCAGGAGTGCTTGACAGGCATTGGAGGGACAAGAGTGCTAGCAGTTTTCTTCTTTTTTAAATTTTTTTT
Source organism: Phocoena sinus (assembly GCF_008692025.1). NCBI lineage: Eukaryota > Metazoa > Chordata > Mammalia > Artiodactyla > Phocoenidae > Phocoena > Phocoena sinus. Next base: position 97,126,648 of record NC_045767.1, read on the forward strand.
GAAAGGAGTGCTAGCAGTTTTGTCTTGGAAAGAAGAAAGAGAGAAAATGTAACCTCCTCTTCGCCTGTATCCCCAATTACATAATAATAGGGTAATAGTAACTGCTATAAAAAATGTGCCACAACAGTTATAATTGCTTGAACATCTAGTTTATTTCTTGCTCACAAAACAGTCCTCAGCTATTCCAGTTTAGTGGAAAGTAAGGAATGTTTCATTCCGCTTAGTCATTCAGGAACCCAGGTTAATGGAGTCTCTGCCATACTCAAGACATGGCTTCCAAGGTTGTATAGTTGTCTCTTCCCAATGAAAGAATGAGAAGGTTCCTGGAAATTGGCTTCTGGGAAGTTTGATGGGCCAATATAGAAGTGTAGCATGTTGATTGTGCTAAATTTTGTTCTATTATCCAGAAATTTGTCATGTGGCCAAACCTAATTGTAAGGGAAGCTAAGAATGTAATCTAGTTGTGTGCCTAGGAAAAGAGGAAAAGGGGTGTAGAACAACTCACAGTTGGTGCCGTGCTAACTGCTTAGTAGGCATTGTGACAACAGTAACTGCTATATTAATCTAATATGGAAGGTTATCTCTTACCTAACCCTAAGCGCCACTTAATATTTGGGAACATGTGGCTGGTTTCCTTCTAGTTAGACCTTGTTTGAATACATTTTTAAAATTAAGAAATCAGCAATTAAACTCATTATCCAACATTTGAAAACTGTTGAATTGTTTTAGAATTCACCTGTTCAGTGCCATAACTATACATGACCCTTGATGATGAGGCAATGTGGAAAATTCTTATCCCCACTGTGATTGGCAACTGTAAAAATAATGAGTGCGTTGGAGAAAAGACAGCCTCTTCAGTAAGTGGTGCTGGGAAAACTGGACAGGTACATGTAAAAGTATGAAATTAGAACACTCCCTAACACCATACACAAAAATAAACTCAAAATGGATTAAAGACCTAAATGTAAGGCCAGACACTATCAAACTCTTAGAGGGAAACATAGGCAGAACACTCTATGGTATAAATCACAGCAAGATCCTTTTTGACCCACCTCCTAGAGAAATGGAAATAAAAACAAAAATAAACAAATGGGACCTAATGAAACTTCAAAGCTTTTGCACAGCAAAGGAAAACATAAACAAGACGAAAAGGGAACCCTCAGAATGGAGAACATATTTGCAAATGAAGCAACTGACAAAGGATTAATCTCCAAAATTTACAAGCACCTCATGCAGCTCAATAACAACAACAAAAAAAAAACCCAATCCAAAAATGGGCAGAAGACCTAAATAGACATTTCTCCAAAGAAGATATACATATTGCCAATAAAGACATGAAAGAATGCTCAACATTAATCATTAGAGAAATGCAAAACTACAATGAGATATCATCTCACACCGGTCAGAATGGCCATAAACAAAAATTCTAGAAAAAATAAATACTGGAGAGGGTGTGGAGAAAAGGGAACACTCTTGCACTGTTGGTGGGAATGTAAACTGATACAGCCACTATGGAGAACAGTATGGAGGTTCCTTAAAAAACTACAAATAGAACTACCATATGACCCAGCAATCCCACTACTGGGCATATACCCTGAGAAAACCATAATTCAAAAAGAGTCATGTACCACAATGTTCATTGCAGGTCCTTTTACAATAGCCAGGACATGGAAGCAACCTAAGTGTCCATCAACAGATGAATGGATAAAGAAGAAGTGACACATATATACAATGGAATATTACTCAGCCATAAAAAGAAACAAAATTGAGTTTTTGGTAGTGAGGTGGATGGACCTAGAGTCTGTCATACAGAGTGAAGTAAGTCAGAAAGAGAAAAACAAATACTGTATGCTAACACATATATATATGGAATCTAAGAAAAAAAAAAGGTCATGAAGAACCTAGGGGTAAGACAGGAATAAAAACACAGACCTACTAGAGCATGGACTTGAGGATATGGGGAGGGGGAAGGGTAAGCTGTGACAAAGTGAGAGAGTGGCATGGACATATATACACTACCAAATGTAAAATAGACAACTAGTGGGAAGTAGCCACAGAGCACACGGAGATCAGCTAGGTGGTTTGTGACCACCTAGAGGGGTGGGATAGGGAGGGTAGGAGGGAGGGAGATGCAAGAGGGAAGAGATATGGGAACATATGTATATGTATAACTGATTCACTTTGTTATAAAGCAGAAACTAACACACCATTGTAAAGCAATTACACTCCAATAAAGATGTTAAAAAATATTCTAAAATTTAGTTATTGGCCAGTTCTGTAAAAAAAGTAAAAATGATTGAATTATATATTTTAAATGGGTGAATGTTACTGTATATAAATTGTAGTGAGATAAAGCTATTACAAAAGTACTTTTAGCTGATATGTCCTTTATGAATTTCCAGACTATTTCTTAATTAAAATTTTCACCTAACAAAAAAAAAATTTAAAAATAGTGAGTGCGTTTTGACTAAAGAGGATGATAATATTCATTTGTTAAAGTAGTGGGATTTTACATATTTTTTTTTCATTTATTTAAAAAATGTCTGCTATTGCCTCAATACTCTTTATGCAATAAATAAAAACTCTTGCTTTTTAAATGGTGAGTACAAGTTTCTCAAATGTGTTTAAGTGCCTATGTTATGTTAATGTATGTTATGTTTAAAAGCCTACTATGGATTTTTCAAAATTCAGATTGATTCTCTTATAATCTTAACTTAACTTTGAATGTAGGCTCTCATTAGCAAGTATGCCCAGATGCATTCCTTAAAAAATTGTCATCATTATTGACCTTTATTACTTTGTGGTCTGTGCTATGTCTTAAGAAAATATTGTTTATTTTTTCTCATATTTGGGAGTTGGGTTTGTGTGAACATATCTTAAAATGTTAAAAATTTTAATTAACAAATGAGAATATTCCGGAATCCCTATATTGTCTAAGGATTAAAGGAAAAATTACTTATATTAAGTCTTGGCCTCACTAGTTAGCACAAGCTTCAAAGTTTCAAAGAATAAAGGTTTTCCCAAAAAAGAAAGGTTTCTGGGAAAAACATGAATTCAAATCATATTTGAAATTATTATTCTCTTCTCTCCTAATACCCTCCCAACATGCAAATATACAAATTCCTAATAATCATTAATGAAATCATATATGGAATTATAGCCTGAATAATTGTAGGGAGAAATTGATAAAAATTTCGTAGATACATTGAATTTCTTCCTGCTATGGGACAGAGGGTTGTGTGGCAATGTGTATGTCTCTGTGTGTGTACCACGTGTGTATGTTTAGCATGCATGTAAGACTGAGTTTTGCAGTTTCCCTTTGCTCTCATACCAATTCGTTAGAGTGAGATTTACTGAATAGTTTTATGCTACAGTCAGTTTTGACATTTCTATGGATAATTAGATATACATATGGGCTTCTCTGGTTTCAGTAATAAGCATGAAACATTGATTTCATCACTTAAATAATACTTACCAAAGTATCTCCATATCAAGAAAGTTGTTCTTGAACTTAAGTACACACAAAAATTAACTGGATAGCTTAATAGAAGTGTAGATTTCCAATGAAATAAAATTAGAAGGGCATGAATATGCATTTATTATCAGCACCCCCTCCAAGGTGCTTGCTCCATGGATCACATGTCAAGAAACACTGCCTTGGGTAGTGTATATATGTCAACGCATATGTAAAATAGATAGCTAGTGGGAAGCAACCGCATAGCACAGGGAGTTCAGCTTGGTGCTCTGTGACGACCTAGAGCGGTGAGATAGGGAGGGTGGGAGGGAGACGCAAGAGGGAGGGGATATGGGGATATAAGTATACGTATAGCTGATTCACTTTGTTATACAGCAGAAACTAACACAACAATGTAAAGCAATTATACTCCAAACAAGATGTTTAAAAAAAAAAAAACACTGCCTTAAGGAGTGACTCAAGGAATATTTCAATGTTCAAGTCCTTTATCATGCATCTTACATCAAGCCTTATGCAAAATGACGTTTCTGAAATGAATATTTTGTGCCACCCATATTTAACCTGAATTCTGTAGTGACACATGAAGTTCCTGATTAATAACCCACCCAGTTTCCCTTTGAACATGAAATATCTAAGCTGTAGAACAGGGGCTAGGAAACTATGGCCTGTGAGCCAAATCTGGCCTGTCTGTTTTTGTTGGACCTATAAGCTGAGTGGTTTTTACAGTTTGAAACGGTTTAAAAAAATTGAAAGAATATTTCATGATGCGTGAAAATTATATTCAAATTTCAGTGCCCATAAAATAAAGCTTTTTTAGTTTTATTTATGCTCATCTGTTTACATATCACCTATGGCAGTTCATATGCTATAATGACAAAATTAAGTAGCAACCACTGTATGGTATGCTATCATCACTTTGCATTGCTGTTCAGTGCACTTCAAATCACAGTGACACAGTTATAATTCTATGTAGTCTTTCAAGTGCTACACGTATGGTCATATCACATCATTGGTAAAGCAGTGACACTGTGGTTGTGCTAAAATAATAAAATATGTCAACATCACCAAATTAAGCATGCACTAGTAATATTCCAAATTGATAAGAAAACAATAGTCAAAAAATTAGAAAATTAAAATGGAATTTCTCACCATAGCAGAATTCCTTCACAAAAATAAAAATGACAATGAAGATGCAACCATAGTAAGTTTCTGAATCATTCATTTGTTAAACAAGGAAAGTCATTTGCTGATGTTGAGTTAAATCATGTTTGATTGCAATAGTTGAAGAAATTTATTGGAGGAAAATAAACTTGTTTAAGAGTATTAGCTTTTTGGTAAGAACAGTTGCTGAAAGAATTGAGGATGTTGGGAGGAACATCAATAGTCAGTTGAAAAACAAAACAAGTGATTTCCTTGGCTGTTGATCAGCCCACGAATGTTGCTGATACTGCTGTTAATTTGAACAGTCAATGCCAAGTGTAAAGTAACAGAAGAACTAGCCCCTATGAATAGACCATAGGCAAGAAATTTGTAAAGAACTTGTAAAAAACACTAATTCAGTACAATCTGAAGTGGAATCAGCTAAGATGTTATAATAGTGTTGAAGATATGTATCAAGCAGAGAAGGATTAGTTATACAAATTTACAAAGTTTGTGAAAATGAAAAGGTGTTTAAACTATTATTCATCACCAGGGACTTTGTGGGAAATATTTGAATCTATAGTGTATTATTGAGCTAATTGTGTTAGTGGTGAACTTCATTCACTCTTGTGACATTAACGACTGTCATTTCTAGGCATTTTTTTGGTCAGAAATAGAGACTGAATATGTTGAGTTGCCCCACCATGTGGCAGTTCAATGGTGTAACAGTGGTCAAGTTTTATTATAGTTTTCTTTTTTAACTCAAGGTTGAAATTGAAGTTTTTCTGAATAGGAAGAACAACCTTCAATGACTATTTTTGAATATTAAATGATTTTGGAAATTAGCTTTGCTTCAGACTTGATAACGTTTCTTAATGGATTCAACCTAAACTTATAAGCAAAACAGTGCATATATGTGCAATTTTTCTGGCAGTAAAGTCATTTCAACAATGACTTATGTTGTTTGAATTAAATATATTACTTTTCTATTGATGTGTAACAAATTATTACAAAGTAGGCAGCTTAAAGCAAAACATATTTATTAACTCACAGTTCTATATGCTGAAATCAAGATGTCAGCCAGGCTGAGTTCTCCTAAGGGCGCTCTAGGGAAAAATCCACTTCCAAGCTCATTCATTTTGTTGGCAGAATTCAATTCCGTTTAGTCTTAGGACAAAAAAATCGTTTCCTTGACAGCTTCATCAAAGAAACACTCTCAACATCTAGAGACTGCCCACATTTCTTTCCACATGGTACTCTCAATTTTCAAGCCAGCAAGGTGCATCAAATCCTTTTCAGTCTTAGAATCTCAGACTTCCTCTATCTCTGACCTCTAGAACAGGTTTGAAGGGCTCCTGTGGTCAGGCCTAATCATGGGAGTAAATTCCATCCCCTCACAGTCTCAGAGATTTTACAGGGTGTGTACACAGAGGGTGGGAATATTGGGAGTCATCTTAGAATTCTGCCTACCACACATTAGTGATGTCAAGGTGCTTTATACACTTCCATTGCTCTTGAATGGTAAAATGAAAAGCAAGATCTCCATTTCCAAACAAATTTGCAATGGGTATATTTTCTGAACTCAAACTATAGATCCAGTAGTGTTTTTCAGACCTCTATGTAAGTACAAAGAAAATTTCAATAATTAAAAATCCACTTAACTGTGCCATTGAGAAGCTTTGACATAACTCTCAATTAGAAGTGATACATCTGCAGTGTAATAACATGCTTAAGGGAAAATATAAAAAGATTAATGTAGTAGAACTAAACAGATTCTTTCCAAGGAATGAATATATTCAATTAAAATCATATTTTTATAGATTGATATCAGTAGTTGACAATACCTGTCTTGTGAAAATACATTCTCAAATATGAAATACATAAAATCTCATCGAAGATCAGCATTAACAGATGAGCATTTGCAATTGATTTGAACAATATATTTGAAATTTAATTAAGTAAATTTTTATTTAAAAAAACAAGGAATTCAATTTTTGGTAATAGGCTTATAAAAAGTTGAATTCCATCATTACTATTATTGTTTGAATTTCATCAATAAAATGTTTATTGTTATAATTACATAAGTACATAATTTCCTCAATTTTGTGTCTTGACCAACAAAAATCTAAAATATTTACTATCTGTCCTTTTAAAGGAAAAGTTTTCTTGCTTTTGAATCGTGCAGCTATCTGTGGGTCAATGGTGATAGTGATGTCTGTTTTGATGTGTGCTTCTAAGTGATGTCATATATAGTATTGGCTATACAGCACCTTCATCAAGAATGTCTCTATGATTTACATCTTTGCAGTTACTAAACTCCTCAACCTCCTCAACTCCTTCATTTCTTTCCATTTATTAATCTAATAAATATTTAGTACCTATTAGGTGCCAGGTACTGTGTTAGTCTTGGTGAGAAGGTACAGGGTGAATGACAGGCTTAATTCCTGCTTTCATGGGTTTTCACTCAAGTTTGGATAGCAGAACAAAAATAAAATAAAATTAAGTAAAATAAAGTAAAAAAGAAATGTGTGAAATATTTATAAAGTGTAGCTAATGCTATTCATTCAGAATGCTTACTGAGTTCCTTTCTCTGAGCCAGACACTATTCTAGGCACTGTAGACTTACTGGAGAAAAAAAAAGTCAAAAATCCTTTTACTAACGGAGTTTACATTCTAGTGGAAGAAACAAGCAAAACTGAAAAAGAATAAATGATCAGTCGCCATTATATCGAAGAATCGGGAATCCTTTTCTATGGTGAACACCGAAGTTGAACCTAAATGATAAGAAGAGCTGTTCTTACAAAGAATGGACGGAAGAGTGTCCTAATTAAGGGAACAATGTGTGCAAAGATCCTGAGACAGAGCCTGTTTTGGTCATCAGCACCCCCAGCACCCAGTAGGTCTCAGTAAATATGTTTCTAAATTTGTTTTTGTGGGATGTAGCATAGCATGTGAGGAAAAGAGTGGCATAGATGGAGGGAAAGACATTATTCAAGGTATTTCACACTTTAAAAGGAAGTTAGATTTATTCAAAGTGAAGGATAAGCCATTAAAGAGTTCTACATGAAGGATAAAATCATACATGCATGTTTTGAGAAAATAATTTACTACGTAATTCCCACTCACCACCACTGCATGTGATCCTCTCCTTCACTCAGTGGTCTAACCAAACTACGTTTAACGTCATTCCCTAAACATTTTGTGGCCTATTAGCATTGCATGACACAGCTTCATTACTAACTATTCTTTGAAGCCTTTCCTGATTCTCCTAGCAGATTTAGTTGTTCCCACCCCAGCAGGTTCTTTATAGCTTTGATATTATTGTATTCTATATTTCATGTTAGCATTTGTCTCCAATGACTTGAACATGAATTTTCCAAATACAGCCTTCAAATCTTACTTATGTTTCTAACTTCTTCTTTCACTGTGCTTGCAACATAGTAGGTATTCAGAAAATGTTGACTGAATAAAGAAAACCATGAAACATTTTATCTCCTAATATAAGGTTTAGTTAATATTACTTTTTAATAGTGACTGTAATTTCCAGGAGGCTCTCTGGTGGATTTATAAAAATTAATCGCTTTCACTGTTGTGGTCATCATAATTTGGATAAGTGTATTTGGATAGAAAAAGAGGAAAATATTGAGTTTAGATTCCAATTACTGATTCCAATTCAGATTGTGTTTTTAAAAATACTGAATTGGTCCAGCAATTCTGCTGTAAATAAGGTGATATTTCATAAAGGTCAAGGACTGGGGATGGTAAATATCTGATGTATTTATTTTAAAATAAAAACATAAGAAAAATATGTGATGTTATAAAATAAAATTCTGTATCAAATTAAGAGTTATAAGAATTAAGATTTTTATTGAAGTACATTGATTTACAATATTATGTTAGTTTCTGGTGTACAGCATAGTGATTCAGCATTTTTACAGCTTACATGCCATTAAAAGTTATTACAAGATAATGGCTACAATTCCCTGTATTATACAATACATCTTTGTTACTTTTCTATTTTATTCATAGTAGTTTGTGTCCATTAATCCCATACCTCTGTCCTGCCCCTTGCCCCTTCCCTCTCCCCACTGGTAACCACTAGTTTGTTTTCTGTATTTGTGTGTCTGTTTCTATTTTGCTATATACATTCATTTGTTTCATTTTTAGATTCCACATAATATAAGTGATATCATATGGTGTTTGTCTTTCTCTGTCTGACTTATTTCACTAAGCATAAGATTTTTTAGACCCATCCACGATGCTGCAAATGGCAGACTTTTCATTCTTTTTTATGGCTGAGTAATATTCCATTATATATATATATATATATTATATACATTATATGTATATTATATATATATTATATACATTATGTGTATATCCCATTATACATATATAATAATATTCCACTTTATATATATATATATATATATATATATATATATATATATATATATACCACCTTTTCTTTATCCATTCATCTATTGATGGACACTTGGGTTGCTTCCATATCTTGGCTATTGTAAATAGTGCTGCTGTGAACATTGGGGCGTGTGTATCTTTTTGGATTAGTGTTTTCATGTTTTCCAGACATATACCCAGAAATGGAACTGCTGGATCACATGTTGTTCTGTTTTTAGTTTTTTGAGGAATCTCCATGCTGTTTTCCATAGTGGCTGCACCAATTTACATACCCACCAACAGTGTACAAGCGTTTCCTTTTCTCCACATCCTCACCAACATTTGTTATTTGTAGACTTTTGGATGATAACCATTCTGACAGGTGTGAGGTGATACCTCATTGTGGTTTTTGATTTGCATTTCTCTAATAATTAGTGATGTTGAATATCTTTTCATGTGCCTTTTAGCTGTCTGTATGTCTTCTTTGGAAAAATGTCTATTCAGGTCTTCTGCCCACGTTTTGATTGGGTTGTTTGCTTTTTTGATATTGAGTTGTATGAACTGTTTAACTATTTTGGATATTAACCCCATGTCAGTTACATCATTTGCAAATATTTTCTCCCATTTCATAGATTGTCTTTTGTTCTGTCAATGTTTTCCTTTGCTGTGCAAAAGCTTTTAAATTTGATTAGGCCCCATTGGCTTACTTTTGCTTTTACTTCTTTGGCCTTGAAAGATAGATTGAAAAATATATTGCTGTGATTTATGTCAAAGAGTGTTTGGCCTATGTTCTTTTCTAAGGGTTTTATGGTTTCAGGTCTTACATTTGGGTATTTAATCCATTTGAGTGTATTTTTGTATATGGTGTGAGGAAATGTTCTAATCTTGCTGTTTTACATGTAGCTGTCCAGTTTTCCCAGCCCCGCTTATTGAAGAGGGTGTCTTTTCCCCATTGTATATTCTAGCCACTTTTTTCATAGACTAATTGACCATAGGTGTGTATGTTTATTTCTGGGCTCTCTATTCTGTTACATTGATCTATGTGTCTGCTTTTGTGCCCATACCATGCTGTTTGGATTTCTGTAGCTTTGTAGTATAATCTGAAGTCTGGGATGATGATAGCTCCAGCTTTGTTCTTTTTTTCAATGTTGCTTTGGCAATTTGGGACCTTTTGTGGTTCCATATGACTTTTGGGATTGTTTGTTCTAGTTCTGTGGAAAATGTCATGGGTATTTTGATAAGGATTGAATTAAATCTGTAGATTGCTTTGGGTAGTATGGACATTTAAACAATATTAATTCTTCCAGTTCAAGAACACAGGATAACTTTCCATTCTTTTGTATCAACTTCAATTTCCTTCATCAGTGTTCTGTAGTTTCCAGAATATAGGTCTTTCACTTCGTTGATTAAGTTAATTCCTAGGTATTTTACTCTTTTTTGATGCAATTTTAAACAAGATTTTTTTTTTTTACTTTCTCTTTCTGATAGTTAATTATTGGTGTGTAGAGAAGCAGCATATTTCTGTATGTCAGTCTTGTGTCCTGCAACTTTGATAAATTCACTAGTTCTAATAGTTTTTCGGTGGAGACTTTAGGGTTTTCTATATAAAGTATCATGTCATCTGTAACTAGTGACAGTTTTATTCTTACCTTCCAATTTGGATGTCTTTTATTTCTTTTTCTTGTCTGATTGCTGTGGCTGGGCTTCCAATTCGCTGTTAAATAGAAATGGAGAGAGTGGGCATCCTTCTCTTGTTCCTGATTTTAAAGGAGAGGCTTTCAGCTTTTCACCATTGAGTATGATGCTGGCTGTGGCTTTGTCATAAATGGCCTTTATTATGTTGAGATATGTTCCCTCTATACCCACTTTGGTGAGAATTTTTATCATCAATGGATGCTGAATTTTGTCAGGTACTTTCTCTCTGTCTATTGAGATGGTAATGTAATTGTTATTCTTTCTTTGTTAATGTGATATATCACATTGATTGATTTGTGAATATTGAATCATCCTTGCCTCCTTGGAATAAATTCCAAGGATCATCATGGTGTATGATCCTTTTATATATTGCTGGATTCAGTTTTTTAATATGTTGTTGAGGATTTTTGCTTGTATATTCATCAAAGACACTGGCCTGTAATTTTCTTTTTTTGTAGTGTTTGTCTAGTTTGATTTCAGGGTAATGGTGGCCCAGTAGAATGAATTTGGGAGTTTTCTGTCCTCTTCAATTTTTTGGAATAGTTTGAGAAGGATAGGTATTAGCTCCTCTTTATATGTTTGACAGAATTATCGCATGCAGCCCTCCAGTCCTGGACTTTTCTTTGCTGGGAGTGCTTTTATTACAAAGTTAACTTTACTGTTAGTGATTGGTCTGTTTAAATTGTCTGTTTCTTCTTAATTCAGTCTTGTCAGGTTGAATCTTTCTAGAAATTTCCTCATTTCTTCTAGGTTGTCCAATTCGTATCAGCTGTTATTACTCCTCTTTTATTTCTTTTTTTAAAAATTTGGGTCCTCTCTACTTTCTTCCTGGTGAGCTGGGCTAAAGATTTTTCAATTTTGTTTATCTTTTCCTAAAACCACCTCTTGGTTTTATTGATCTTTTCTTTTCTTTTCTTTTCTTTTTGATGTCTATTTTATTTATTCCCTCTCTGATCTTTATTATTTCTTTCCTTCTGCTGACTTTGGGCTTTGTTCTTTTTCTAATTCCTTTAGGTGGTAGTTTAAGTTGTTTATTTGAGATTTTTCTTGTTTCTTGAGGTAGGCTTGTATTGCTATAAACTTCATTCTTTGAACTGTTTTTGCTGCATCCCATAGATTTTGGAGTGTTGTATTTCCATTTTCATTTGTCTCAAGGTATTTTCTGATTTCCTCTTTGATTTCTTTATTCACCCATTAGTTTTATAGTAGCATGTTGTTTAGTATCACCCATTGTTTTTTTTGTAGCATGTTTTTTAGTCTCCATGTGTTTGTTATTTTCCCCTTTTTCTTTCTGTAATTGATTTCTAGTTTCATATCATCATGGTTGGAAAAAATGCTTGATATAATTTCTATCCTTTTAAATTTGTTGAGGTTTATTTTGTGGCCTATTATGTAACCTATCTTGGAGAATGTTCCATGTGCACTTGAAAAGAATGTGTGTTCTGCTGTTTTGGATATAATGTCCTACAGATATCTATTAAGTACAACTGGCCTATTGCATCATTTAAGACCACTGTTGCCTTATTGATTTTCTGTCTGAATGATCTGTCCATTGATGTCAGTATGGTGTTAAAATCCCCTACAATTGTATTATTGTCAGTTTCTCCCTTCATGTCTGTTGGTATTTGCTTTGTATATTTAGACGCTCCTGTATTGGATGCATATATGTTAATGAGCTTAATGTCTCTTGTATTGATCCCTCTATCATTCTGTAATGCCCTTCTTTGTCTTTTGTTATACCGTTTGTTTTAAAGATTATTTTGTCTGATATGTGTATTGCTACCCCAACTATCTTGTTGTTTCCATTTGCATGAAACATCTCTTTCCATCCCCTTACTTTCAGTCAGTGTGTGTCTTTAGCCCTGAAGTGAGTCTCTTGCAGGCAGCATATTGAATGGTCCTGGTTTTGTTTGTTTGCTTAATTGTTTGTTTCATCCAATCAGCCACCCTATGTCTTTTGATTGGAGTGTTTAGTCCATTGACATTTAAAGTAATTTTTGATAAGTATTTACCTACTGCAAATAACAATATTATTACTTGTTTTCTGGTTGTTTTATAGTTCTTCATTGTTCATTTCTTTGTGTTTCTTTCCTTGTGGTTTGATGATTTTTGTTAGCATGCTTGTGTTCCTTTCTTTTTAGTATTGTACCCATTGTGGGTTTTGATTTGTGGTTAGCATGGGGTTCATAAACCTTGACCTGTAACTATATCTATTTGTTTTAAACTGGTAGTCATTTAAGTTCAAACACATTCTAAAAGATCTACAATTTTTTACTCCCTCCCCCTACATTTTGTGTTTTTGGTGTTATATTTTACATCTTCATGGTTATACCTTAACTGTTTATTGTAGTTATAGTTGCTTTTACAATTTTTGTCTTTTACAATCTTTATACTGTCTTAAGTGTTTGATCCTCAGTCCTTACTATATACTTGCTTTTCCTGTGGGATTTTCTCTTTCCTATAGATTTTTACTTCTTTTCCACTTAGAGAAGGCTCTTTAACATTTCTTTTAGGGTTGGTTTAGTATTGATGAAAGAATTAAGTTCTTTTGAGTTTCTTTTGCTATTCATGTTACTCCCATATAAATTTGGTTCCCACCTTTATCTCTAAGATAAAAAAATATGTAATTTCTTACACTTGATTCAGTGTCATTGAAAAGCAGAAGGAACTCAATAAATGTTAGATGGTTATATGAAAGAGTGAATGAATTTATCCTCCTCAAGTATATTAATAGCAAACACACTTTTTTCTTTTACGCATTAGTTATATTTATTTTTAGTAACTTCAACATTTACATAATGACAGTCTTAATGTTCTGATCTTACAGTTTCTCATCTTTCCTGGCTCTTTTAGGTTTCATTGGTACATCATGGCAGTTACCCACTTGCAAGACTGCTTCATGTGTCATTCAAAACTGTTCATGTCCAGCATTATCAAATTTATAAAACAAGAAACTCCAATATTTTCAATCTCCCCTCATTCTCATTCATTATTTATGGTTACCTTGCCATAGCAGCCTCCAATTTTTCCTCACCAGTGTATTGTGTCTTCAGTTTCATTCTTCTGCAACTTGTTTCCTTCTTTTAGCTACATTGGTTAATCTGCCATTTTATCAGTCTCTCAACTAACACAAACTTATTGTATCTTTCTCTCCTGGTAATCTTTATAATCACCAATAATGTACTTCTTCACTTTGATGTTTAGATTGCTTTTACTTTAGTCCATGCCATAATTATCATTTATTTTGTGTATTAGAATTGTGTAACTTCTAGGGCATATACAACCTCACCATTACTACAGATCAATAGCTCAACCTGCCAAGTATTTATTTATTTCACAACACTTCTTAATTCCCACTCTTCCTGTTCTAGGCATTGCAAATAAATTCTAAAGTTTCAAATGTTTCATTCAAGTTTATTTCTGTCTCTTTTCTGGACAGTAATCCCATTATTTCTAATTTTGAATATTTAAAACTTCATTGAGTGAGTCACACATGTTACTAAATTTTAACTATCTGTGCAGCAAACACAAAATTGTAGTAAATGAGCATTTTCTTCTAGTTCAAGAAAGTATCATTGTACATGTGGCTATTTGCCACCACCACTTTAGCTGTGATGAATTAGAAAAAGTGGTCTTAGGAGGAAGGAAAAATTCAGGAATCCGAAGAGGGACTATCTGCAGGTCTAGGCAACACAAATCAGGAGCTTTCGATTATGTTCATCCATGAGGGACAGGTAGTTTAATCTTGACAATATTGGTTTCAAATCAGGAAATCTGGACCCAGTATCAATAGCAGTCAGGAATAAATGTTAACTTCACTAGTATACCTGAGTGATAGCTGCTTACCAGCAAACCCAACTGTGGGCAAGTTTTTCACTTAAATTGTTTCACTTGATATAATTTTCACAGTTTGATCATTTGATGCTTACACCATGCTTTCTACTTAGATTTCAACCAGTTCTCCTTTTGAGCTGGCTTGGAAAAAAAGGACTGATCAAATTTATGCTTTTACACTTTTTAATTGAGTTATAATTAGTATATAATATTATATTAGTTTCAGTGGTACACCATAGTGAATCAAGATTTTCATATGTTATGAAATGATTGCTGCAATAAGACCAGTTATCATCCATCACTAGTTGTTACAATATTATTCACTATATTTCCTTTGTTTTTATAACATCCTGTGACTTATTTATGTGCTTTTACATTCTTGTTGTGTTTGCAGACCACCTAGGAAAGAGTCCAATCCTTGTAGGAGATAGATTATTTTAAATCTTTTTGCTCTTTATGTGAATGTATTCCAGATTCTTTTTACTTTACTGATTATAAGTGAAAGTGAGTCCAACATTCCACATGATGTCTGGCATTTTCTTTATTAGGTTCAATGTACTATTTACAGTTCAAATTATTCTCTTTATAGAGATATTCAATTGGGAAAGACTGTCAGTTGGTAGTTTTCTTACAAGGTTTGCTAGGATTCTATTTTAAATTAGTATAAAATATTTATGAAAAAATGCCTTTGATGTTAGTATTTTTAACATACTGAAAGAAGTACATATGGACATGTTCAAATAGCTTTTTCAGTGGAGAGAGTCACTTAGGCAATAATAATGTGGTTAAAAAGCAAATAACATGTAAGGATGATAAATCATAAGAAAATGCCCTTGAATTTGAACTTTTAGTTACTAATAACCAAAAGCACAACTTAAAATATTAAAATAGATGACTATATGCATTGTTTTAAATGTAAAGAAAAACTATATTTAAAGAGGGAATCGGGGTATGGTTAATTTGACATCTGATCTGTAGAGTATCAATCTTAAACCTGTAACAGTCACACAAAATAAATGTCAGCTCTGTTTTTACTATTATAAATACTATAGCTATTAACACTTTTGCTTTTTTTCCAATAGCTGGAAAAAGTGTACCAAACCAAAGTGAGCCCAGTAAATGTTATAACAAAGGCAAATATATTCTTATAGCCAAGTGCTTTTGCATTTAGATATCGGTCAGTAGCTAGAAAAATCCATTTTTCTTTTTGGACTTTAGCTGTTTGATTCTTCCACGTGTTTTACATTTGTTAAAGGAAGTGGCTTCTTTGAAAGACGTTTTAACTTACAGCCTCTCTGTTGTATTGGTAAATGAAAGTAATTGATGCTGTTGTAAAGTATAAAGACAAAAGAAAATTTTGCCAAGGTTGCAAACAAGTATAAGCCTGTAAAACATATATGTAATCTGGGTTAAATATCACGGTTGTCAGAAGCACTGTTATATATTGCTGCTATCCTCATTCATATTTTGATATAAATCGCTACCCCTATGAATAAGAACAGTTATTGAGCAAGTTTCTTCCCAAGTTTAAATTTCTTCTTCAATTTGAGTGTATTAGTGCTTCACCTATCCCCTAGTAGTTCAGATGCTGGACAATCTGATTCAGTAGAGGCCCATGGTGTTCCGTCATCTGTAAGCTAGATAAAATGCAACACAAACACAGCCTGGTTCCTTTGGGTCATCAGGCACAGGGTTGATCAGACTGGTTGAACAAGAAGTGTGTTTTGCTAAGTCAACACTTATACAGTGATCTAGATTTCACTCATGTTGGTGGCAGTGTGCAAAAATCTTGGGTTTTGCTTAAACACATTGCTTCAACATTGTCGGAGCTCAAGACATATCTGGGGAAGAAAGGCAGGAAGATAAGGAGGGAGCTTGGGCCAGTAGATAACAGGGACTCTCATTTTCTTTAAAATTATTTTAACTTTAAAGTCCCTATGACAATTATTAAGCACATAATGAATGTTAACAACTATCACAGTTATTCAGCCACAGCACACTATGACACGTATACTTAATACTTACAGCTATGCATATACAGTAAGTAGTGCACAATTGATTGACTTCTCATATCTCTCATAACCAATAAAAATCAATAGCTATTAGGAAACTGTCAAATTTATCTGAATGCCAGCTGGAGAAATTGATCTCAGAATGATGAGAATGATAAATCAAGACTGAATTATATAAGGTCGTGGTGATAATCGAGTAGCTGAACAAATTTTTATGGGACTAAAAATTGGGGCTCAAAGAGGGAAGGAAGCTCTGTAGCCAGCTATCTTCAAGGTCAAAAAATCAGAAGAATGTGAACTGGGAGAGCATTTTATCTGAGCTTCATTATTTGAGACCCATTGTGGAGGTAGGTGAAGTCTTCTCATTGGCAAGGATGATTGAGAAAAAAAGGTTTCCTTTGTTTAAGGAAAACAACATACAGAAAACAGAAAAGGAAATTTAATTTTTTTAGGGATGCCAAAAAGGGACAAACTTGTGGTTGAGAGAAAGAGGCTCAAGTAAACCTACCAGGGAAGCAAGTTCTAATTCCAACTCTTCTGCCAAGCTGCTGGGTGATTAAGACAAGTAACAGTCTCTCTGAGCAATGACTTTCTTACTTTTAAAATAATTATGTTGGAATATCATGCATTACAGATTGATGGCCTGGTCTCTAATTTGAAGAACTGAAGTGAGACTTTTTGTCCATGATGTTTAAAAGGTTTGAATCTAAAGCCTTAAAGAGGCTTTTATACATTTCCTGATTCTACCAGGACTCCCCTCCTCTACCCTTTGTCCTCCTTGCTCAAGGAGGACAATGTTTGCCCCTGACAGTGTTTGATTTTGCAGTCTCTCTACTTCTCTTTCTATTGTCTTTTGCTGTTGTTTTGTTTTGTTTTGTTTTTTGCTCTAAAATTTCATCAGTCTCTGCAGATAATGATAGAATGAACAATAATACTGGCTAGTTTTTGGCCTCCTTTTATGTGCTTGACAGTAACCCTCAGAACCACCTTACAGGGTCAGTAACATTATGTTAATTTACAGATGATGAAATTGAGCCTAAGGGATGCTAATGACTTGTCTGAGGCCACATACCTTGTGAGTAGCAGGGCCACGTCCTAATTCTCACCTAACTGGAACCAAGATTGAAGGTCTTCCCATTGTACCATACTTCCTTAAACTAGTGTTCACTATTGCTATTTTTTAAATTATGAACCTAAAAAGTGGAAGTATTTAGTCATGTTGGAGATGTTCTCATCCAGAGTGACATATTTCCTAATTATGCTGTAAAAATGAGTTGCTATCTTTCATCAAATAAGGTTACTTCAAGATAGACCCTCCCAGTAGGCTTAAGAGATACTTCTTTGACCAGGCATTGTAGAACACAAATTCTAAGAATTGATTCTGTTCTCTTAAAGCAGATCAAAATGTAAAGTTGTAGTTATCATCCCAATATTTAAAGTTATATTTTGCTTGCATTTCTAAACCACAGGATCCTCTGTAATTAAATTTTATAAAATTAATTTAATGTACTAACATTAAATATTCATGTTAGTATTGAAGAGGCAATAGTTATCTAGTTTAAAATGTTGTTCAAAAAGTCCTCAAAAGTTTAATGCAGCCAAACTTCTTGTAAGTTCACACATGCTGAGGCTGTGGTAATGAGGTAACCATACTTCTTGAAAGCTAAAGGTACAGGTGTCTGACAACATGCACCCTTTATGTATTTAACACATGTGGTTACTTCTCAACAGCCATACTGCCCTGAGAACCATTATCTCCTAACATCTGCTCCTTAAGTACTATCTGAGTTATGACTGTTTAGCATACTGAGAAGAAAACCCTGCATCTGTACCACTGTTAATATTGCAAAGCCAGTACAGCCAGGATAGAGTAGATTGGCTTCATTTAACCTCATGTATCAACAAAAACTTCAGATAAGTACTAAGTCCAGAATCTAGGTTATATGTGATAACATAAAGTATGACGAAGACCAGCTAACAATGGCAATCTTCGTTTCTTAGCTACTAGCTTGAGCTTGCAGTGCTGGCTGTACAAAAAAATTGTCATTTTGACTTGAACAAATTAAATGTGTAAGTCAGTAATGATGACTAATTTTATGATCCATACTTAACAATTTTTCATTATTTTCTTCACTAAAATGAGTAAAGTGTAAACTTTCAAATCAACAACCAAATGTTGTTGTACAGCCAAAGACTTTTTAAAAATCAGATATAGAAATGATTTGGAATCATTTGTCTTTCCATAATAACTTGATTAATTCAATAAGTCAGTGAATAGTTTGTCCAACAATGATCTGTTGGCCTTTAGATTTAACAAAATGGTACTAAAGGTTCTTCTATGTTCACATGTTTTGTACACTCTGACCAGTATTGTACTTTGAACCTGTAAACAGAAACTTTCGTATGCCTCCATTTTGTCATCTCTCTGTAGCGGGGAGAGGTACCCTATCAGGGGGGTATCCTTTCATCCATTCATTCTTTGAGAGCCAACAGTGTGCCAAGCACTATTCTGGGTGCTAGGAAATAGTGGTGAGCCAACCATTGAGTTGGGAGCCTAGGAGAGGGTGTAAGAACTGATTATTTGAGAATATGCCAGAGTTAACCTGATGGATGGGGCATGAGAGTGCATTCCAAGAGAGCAGAGAAACTGGAGCAGAGGCGTGGAGGTGAGAGACAGCACGAAGTATAAAGGACTAAAGGTTAATGGTGTTTATGGAGCATAAAGTAAAAAGAAGAGGCTGGAGTGTTGGGCAAAAGCTTGGCTACAAGGATTCTGTTAACGGGTTTGAGCCCCTGAAGGGAGGCCACTGAAGAGCTGAAGCCAGAAGAATTGCATATCCAGCTGTGCAACAGGCAGCTGTGTGCAATTTTGAAAAGACAATTATCAGACTTCAAGGCAAGAGGCCAAGCAAGAGATGATGATGGTCTGAAGTAGGCTGTTCTTGTTCCATAGAAAATAAATCGTTCTCTAGAATGTAGGAAGAATTCGAGGATATCAGAAGAATCCCACAAAGACATCACCAATAGCAGCAATGGTAACATCAGTGGCAACAACAGTAGCAACCAGAATTTATGGAGAGCTTACTTGGTGCCAGGCACTCTGCCAAGACTTTATATGCTCCAGTGCAGTCCTTACTGTGACTTTTTGAGTTAGGTACTCATTATCTCCATGTTGAGAGAAGGTCACACAGCTAGGAATTAGGTGAACTGAGACTCAAAGCCAGATCTTTTTTAGAGCTATGGTCTTAACTACTATGCTATGCAACCAAGCTTATTTTATTTATAACTTTAAGTTTGCATAAAATACTAATGACTTTCAGAATAAAAACTAAATAAACTTGTCTACTAAAGTAGTCAAGTGAGTGGACTTTGTGACTGCTTTTGCCCACGCTTCAAAGAGGCATTTAACTTCCAAGTTTGCAGTCATTAGACAGGTGCTTAAACTCTGGAGGAGTCTGCTCATACCCAAACAAAAGTAAGCTACAAAGCAGGCCCTATTAAATTTATGAAGTAGTAGAATATATTTTCAGCCCTTCTTGTCTCTTCACCCTTATTTCTTGTAGACTTTTTTTTTATAAAACATCTTTATTGGAGTATAATTGCTTTACAATGGTGTGTTAGTTTCTGCTTTATAACAAAGTGAATCAGTTGTACATATAGATATGTCCCCATGTTTCTTCCCTCTTGCATGTCCCTCCCCTGCACCCTCCCTATCCCACCCCTCTAGGTGGTCACAAAGCACAGAGCTGATCTCCCTGTGCTATGCAGCTGCTTCCCACTAGCTATCTATTCTATGTTTGGTAGTGTATATATGTCCATGCCACTCTCTCACTTTGTCCCAGCTTACCCTTCCCCCTCCCCATATCCTCAAGTCCATTCTCTAGTAGGTCTGTGTCTTTCTTCCTGTCTTGCCCCTAGGTTCTCCATTTTTTTTTTTTTTTAGATTCCATGTATATGTGTTAGCATACAGTATTTGTTTTTCTCTTTCTGACTTACTTCACTCTGTATGACAGACTCTAGGTCCATCCACCTCACTACCAAAAACTCAATTTCATTTCTTTTTATGGCTGAGTAATATTCCACTGTATACATGTGCCACTTCTTCTTTATCCATTCATCTGTTGATGGACACTTAGGTTGCTTCCATGTCCTGGCTATTGTAAAATGACCTGCAATGAACATTGTGGTACATGACTCTTTTTGAATTATGGTTTTCTCAGGGATATGCCCAGTAGTGGGATTGCTGGGTCATATGGTAGTTCTATTTGTAGTTTTTTAAGGAACCTCCATACTGTTCTCCATAGTGGCTTTATCAATTTACATTCCCACCAAAAGTGCAAGAGTGTTCCCTTTTCTCCACACCCTCTCCAGCATTTATTGTTTCTAGATTTTTTGATGATGGCCATTCTGACCGGTGTGAGATGATATCATATTGTAGTTTTGATTTGCATTTCTCTAATGATTAATAATGTTGAGCATTCTTTCATGTGTTTGTTGGCAATCTGTATATCTTCCTTGGAGAAATGTCTATTTAGGTCTTCTGCCCATTTTTGGATTGGGTTATTTGACAAAGGATTAATCTCCAAAATTTACAAGCAGCTCTTGTTGACTTTTATCCTCTTCACTAGGTTATCTGTGATTTAATGCTGTCTTTCCCACCTCTTGGGATAAAAGTTATCTGAGAAACTGATTTTAACATCTATGATTATTAGTGACTCAGTGGGATATTTCTCCTAGAGGATGTTTTTATATGAAGAGTGGGCTATACAAGGATAGAAAGTAAAGAGAGAGGCTTCAGAAGTACTTGGAATGGGTTGCTTCCTAGAAGGACTAACTCTAATTTTAAAATAGTGATCCTGTATCATGAATATAAGCATGCAAATTACATAGTAAAATAATCCGTATTCAGATTCTGTCCTTCAAAGCAAATGTCTGATTATAATATAACTTTCACTGTGGTTGGACTACCTGGAGAGGGTGCTCTGAGTAAAGGTGAAGTACCTGGATACACTGTCCATTATAGTTCTCAATTTTAATCCCTAAAATAGCATCTGTTTTTATCTGTTATATGTCTGTCACCTTTGGTTAATGTGAGTCAGTTTCTGAGATGCAAATCCATTCCCAGAATGCTCCCAGATCAAATTCTAAGTCTGACACCCTGAGGATAGGCTTGGAGTAATGGTGAATCCATCAAGGAAAATGCTCTCTTTTAATGCTCTTTGGCAATAATCCAGATTGTCTTCCTATGTTACACCCTTACTTGGCTATATGTCCCTTCCCTTTGGAAAGTTTTACAAGACCTGTTTAGAAACTCAAATTGTAAGCATCTCCATCTTAGGACTTGGAAGGGAGGTAGAGTTCTGAGAAAGCTGGCTTTTCCATTACCTCCAGACCATATCATGTAGAAAATTGAGCCCATTTTGGAAATCTACTAATCATACTTCCGACATTGATGACTTCTTACATTATTCCAAGGAAAAATATCAATTCTGACAGCTGACAATTTTTTATAATTGCATTTAATCAAAGAGTTTGTTTTAAGACTGCCTAGAGTTCTTACTGCATTCCACATGGCTGACTCTTGGCAAACTTAGGAGTACTGATAGTCTTACTAAAACCTCATAATTTTCCAGGTAGTTCCCTGTCTTAGCCAATAAATCTCATTTTCTCTTCTCAAAAGTCATTAGACTTCCTGGGCAATGTACCAAGTTGGGCAGATGTTTTGAAGATGTTCTGATCAATCCAAATTAGGAAATAGGTATTTGAAGTTCACTATATAAACATAATAGTACGGAAACTTGGATGTATGATTTGGGTGGAACACAGGAAAAGAAACACAAAACATTTTGCTGCCTCTGTATGACCCAAACTTTAAGAGATGAGAAAAAAAAAAAAAAAAGGCAAGTTGGCTTACCACAGATATATTTTGATATCCCTGCGAATCCTGGCAATACTTAGGTCTCTTTGCTGTTGATAATAACAGATTAAGAAATATTTTCCACAAAAAGCATTGTTTTGTGATGGCATAAATTATTTTTCTTGTTTCTCATCTAGAAATAGCATATATTTTAATTTCCTGAGGGTTGTCATAAATATTGCACTTCTGAAACACCTAAATGAGCCTACAGAGTGATGTCAAAGAAATATATTCCATTGTTCATCAATTTATTTAACATTATGGGAAAGTGCTTTTCAGAAATAAAATAGTTGTCTTTTAAAAAAGAAAAGTTGCTTTTAAATATAGAAAATACACATTTTTCCCTTGAATGGATGTCTTCCTTGCATACATTTTTTAAATAACATTGCTGTTTAAAATTTGATTGTGAGAGGGAAGACAGCAGAAGCAAGAACTACAATCCTGCAGCTTGTGGAACAAAAACCACATTCACAGAAAGACAGACAAGATTAAAAGGCAGAGGGTTATGTACCAGGTGAAGGAACAAGATAAATCCCCAGAAAAACAACTAAATCAAGTGGAGATAGGCAACCTTCCAGCAAAAGAATTCAGAATAATGATAGTGAAGATGATCCAGGACCTCGGAAAAAGAGTGGAGAAAAAGATCAAGAAGATGCAAGAAATATTTAACAAAGACCTAGAAGAATTAAAGAACAAACAAACAGAGATGAACAATACAATAACTGAAATGAAAAATGCACTAGAAGGAATCAATAGCAGAATAACTGAGGCAGATGAATGGATAAGTGACCTGGAAGACAGAATGTTGGAATTCACTGCTGCAGAACAAAAAAAAAAGAAAAAAGAATGGAAAGAAATGAAGACAGCCTAACAGACCTCTGGGACAACATTAAATGCAGCAACATTCGCATTATAGGGGTCCCAGAAGGAAAAGAGTGAGAGAAAGGACCCAAGAAAATATTTGAAGAGATTATTGTCGAAAAATTCCTAAACATGTGAAAGGAAATAGCCACCCAAGTCTAGGAAATGCAGTGAGTCCAACACAAGATAAACCCAAGGAGAAACACGTTGAGGCACATAGTAATCAAATTGGCAAAAATTAAAGACAAGGAAAAATTATTAAAAGCAGCAAGGGAAAAAATGACAAATAACATACAAGGAAACTCCCATAAGGTTAACAGCTGATTTTTCAGCAGAAACCCTACAAGCCAGAAGGGAGTGGCAGGACATATTTAAAGTGATGAAAGGGAAGACCCTACAACCAAGATTACTCTACCCTGCAAGTATCTCATTCAGATTTGACAGAAAAATCAAAAGCTTTACAGACAAGCAAAAGCTGAGATAATTCAGCACCACCAAACCAGCTCTACAACAAATGCTAAAGGAACTTCTCTAAGTGGGAGACACAAGAGAAGAAAAGGACCTACAAAAACAAACATAAAATAATTAAGAAAATGGTAATAGGAACATACATATCGATAATTACCTTAAACGTGAATGGATTAAATGCTCCAACCAAAAGACACAGGCTCGATGAATGGATGCAAAAACAAGACCCACATATATGTTGTCCACAAGAGATCCACTTCAGTCCTAGGGACACATACAGACTGAAAGTGAGGGGATGGAATAAGGTATTCCATGCAAATGGAAATGAAAAGAAAGCTGGAGTAGCAATACTCATATCAGATAAAATAGACTTTAGAATAAAAAATGTTACAAAAGACAAGGAAGGACACTACATAATGATCAAGGGATCAATCCAAGAAGATATAACAATTATAAATATATATGCACTCAACAGAGGAGCACCTCAATACATAAGTCAAGTGCTAACAGCTATAAAAGAGCAAGTCAACAGTAACACAATAATAGTGGGGAACTTTAACACGTCACTTACACCAATGGACATATCATCCAAGCAAAAAATTAATAAGGAAAGACAAGCTTTAAATGACACAATAGACCAGATAGATTTAATTGATATTTAAAGGACATTCCATCCAAAAACAGCAGATTACACTTTCTTCTCAAGTGCACACAGAACATTCTCCAGGATAGTTCACATCTTGGGTCACAAATCAAGCCTCACTAAATTTAGGAGAACTGAAATCATATCAACCATCTTTTCTCACCACAACACTATGAGATTAGATATCAATTACAGGGAAAAAAATGTAAAAAACGCAAACGCATGGAGGCTAAACAATATGTTACCAAATAACCAGAGATCACTGAAGAAATCAAAGAGGAAATCAAAAAATACCTAGAGACAAATGACAATGAAAACACGATGATCCAAAACCTATGGGATGCAGCAAAAGCAGTTCTAAGAGGGAAGTTTATAGCAATACAATCTTACCTCAAGGAATAACAAACATCTCAAATTAACAATCTAGCCTTACAGCATAAGGAACTAGAGAAAGAAGAACAAACAAAACCAAAAGTTAGCAGAAGGAAAGAAATCATAAGGATCGGAGCAGAAATAAATGAAATAGAAACAAAGAAAACAATTGCAAAGATCAATAAAACTAAAAGCTGGTTCTTTGAGAAGATAAACAAAATTGATATACCATTAGCCAGACTCATCAAGAAAAACAGGGAGAGGACTTAAATCAATAAAATTAGAAATGATAGAGGAGAAGTTACAACAGACCCCACAGGAATACGAAACCTCCTAAGAGACTACTAAAGCAACTCTTTGCCAATAAAATGGATAACCTGGAAGAAATGGGCAAATTCTTAGAAAGGTATAACCTTCCAAAACTGAACCAGGATGAAATAGAAAATATGAAGAGGCCAGTCACAAGTAATGACATTGAAACTGTGATTAACAATCTTCCAACCAGCAAAAGTCCAGGACCAGATGGCTTCACAGGAGAATTCTATCAAACCTTTAGAGAAGAGCTAACACCCATCCTTCTCAAACTTCCAAAAAATTGGAGGAGAAGGAACACTCCCAAACTCATTCTATGAGGCCACCGTCACCCTGACACCAAAATCAGACAAAGATATTACCAAAAAAAGAAAATTACAGACCAATATCACTGATGAATATAGATGCAAAAATCCTCAACAAAATACTAGCAAACAGAATCCAGCAACACATTGAAAGGATCATACATCATAATCAAGTGGAATTTATCCCAGGGATGCAAGGATTCTTCAATATGCACAAATCAATCAATGTGATACACCATATTAACAGTTTGAAGAATAGAAACTATATAATCATCTCAATAGATGCAGAAAAAGCTTTTGACAAAATTCAACACCTATTTATGATAAAAAAAAAAAGCAAGTAGACCTAGAGGAAACCTACCTCAACATAATAAAGGCCATATACAACAAACCCACAGCAAACACCATTCTCAATGGTGAAAAACTGAAAATATTTCCTATAAGATCAGGAACAAGACAAGGATGTCCATTCTCACCACTATTATTCAACATAGTTTTGGAAGTTTTAGCCACAGAAATCAGAGAAGAAAAAGAAATAAAAGGAATACAAATTGGAAAAGATGAAGTAAAACTGTCACTGTTTGCAGATGACATGATACTATACATAGAGAAGCCTAAAGATGCCACCAGAAAACTACTAGAGCTAATCAATGAATTTGGTAAAGTTGCAGGATACAAAATTAAGGCACAGACATCTCTTGCATTCCTATACACTAATGATGAAAAATCTGAAAGAGAAATTAAGGCAACACTCCCATTTACCATTGCAACAAAAATAATAAAATACCTAGGAATAAGCCTACCAATGGAGATAAACGACCTGTATGCAGAAAACTATAAGACACTGATGAAAGAAATTAAAGATGATACAAACAGATGAAGAGATATACCATGTTTTTGGATTGGAATAGTCAATATTGTGAAAATGACTATACTACCCAAAGCAATCTACAGATTCAATGCAATCCCTATCAAACTACCAATGGCATTTTTTACAAAACTAGAACAAAAAAGCTTAAAATTTGTATGGAGACACAAAAGACCCCGAATAGCCACATCTGTCTTGAGGGAAAAAAAAAAGAGCTGGAAGAATCAGACTCCCTGACTTCAGACTACACTACAAAGCTACAGTAATCAAGACAATATGGTACTGGCACAAAAACAGAAATATGGATCAATGGAACAGGATAGAAAGCCCAGATATTTACCCACACACCTATGGTCAACTAATCTATGACAAATGAGGCAAGAATACATAATGGAGAAAAGACAGTCTCTTCAATAAGTGGTGCTGGGAAAACTGGACAGCTACATGTAAAAGAATGAAATTAGAACACTCCCTAAACACCATACACAAAAATAAACTCAAAATGGATTAGAAACCTAAATGTAAGACCGGACACTATGAAACTCTTAGAGCCAAACATAGGAAGGACACTCTTTGACATAAATCACAGCAAGATGTTTTTTGATCCACCTCTAGAGTAATGGAAATAAAAACAAAAATAAACAAATGGGAGCTAATGAAACTTAACAATTTTTGCACAGCAAAGGAAACTACAAACAAGACAAAAAGACAACCCTCAGAATGGTAGAAAATATTTGCAAACAAATCAACAGACAAAGGATTAATCTCCAAATATATAAACAGCTCATGCAGCTCAATTTTAAAAAAAACAAACAACCCAATCCAAAAATGGGCAGAAGACCTAAATAGACATTTCTCTAAAGAAGACATACAGATGGCCAAGAAACACATGAAAAGCTGTTCAACATCACTAATTATTTGAGAAATGAAAATCAAAACTACAATGAGATATCACCTCACACCAGTTAGAATGGGCATCATCAGAAAATCTACAAACAACAAATGCTGGAGAGGGTGTGGAGAAAAGGGAGCCCTCTTGCACTGTTGGTGAGAATGTAAATTGATACAGGCACTATGGAGAACAGTATGGACGTTCCCTATAAAACTAATAGAATTACCATATGACCCAGCAATCCCACTAGTGGGCATATACCCAGAGAAAACCATAATTCAAAAAGACACATGCACCCCAATGTTCTTTGCAGCACTATTTACAATAGCCAGGACATGGAAGCAACCTAAATTCCCATCGATAGAGGAATGGATAAAGAAGATGTGGTACATATATACAATGGAATATTACTCAACCATAAAAAGGAATGAAATTGAGTCATTTGTTGCAACATGGATGGATCTAGAGACTGTCATACAGAGTGAAGTAAGTCAGAAAGAGAAAAACAAATATCATATATTAACACATGTATGTGGAACCTAGAAAAATGGTACAGATGAACCGGTTTCCAGGGCAGAAATTGAGACACAGACATAGAGAACAAATGTATGGACAGCAAGGGGAGAAAGTGGTGGTGGGGTTGGGGGGTGGTGTCATGAATTGGGAGATTGGGACTGACATGTATACACTAATATGTATAAAATGGATAACTAATAAGAACCTGCTGTATAAAAAAATAAAATAAAATTCAAATATCAAAAAAATTTGATGGCATTTGATGATTTTAAGAAGTTTAGAGTTTAGTATCCCCCTTTTATTGGCAAGGATTTCAAACTAATGGTTGCAATGATAATGAATGCAGAGCTACGTTTAAAAGTCATGTCCAGTGTTTCCATCAAACCTTGAATTTGTACCCATTTTGGTGTACCTAAGAGATAACAAACCTGTACTGTAAGCAATTGCTATTTTTCTGGGACCCTGGTTTGATTTTCATTATGTCAGAAACTGAAAATAATTCTTCTATTTGTAAACTTACTAGGATAATGTTCATGGGACTGAAAGAATGCAGTAGTTGTAACCTATAATGCTATAAAACTCCAAATGGAAAGAAGGAAGAAAGCAGACCTTGTTCAGTAAAATAGAGTAAGAAAATCAATATGATAGGTGTGTTAACAATCCCTTTAAAACTTTGAAGCGATATGTTAACACAGTGTGGCTTCTATATGGGTGTCTTATTTGTTCCTCCCAATGATCCTGTGAGAGAAACAAGGCACATAGTTTCACTTTGCAGATAAGGAAAAGGAAGCTTAGAAAGCTAAAATATCCAATGTCTGGCAACAAGTGAATGTCAGTAAGGATAACTCTGGCTCCTAATATATGATATAAGTATGTTAATTTGAGCTTCAGTTGAGTCCATTGGTGACATGTGCACCTGCTTGCACCCATGCAAAAACAACTTGAATGTAATCACTTCACTGTGTCTTACCTTAAAACACTCACTCCCAACATGTAAACTTACATCTTGTATATGCATCCTGGTTCTTCTACTACCAAGCTACATGACTTTGATCAGTTATGACATATTTTATGGCCACTTTACTTATTTATAGTAGAAATGATCATCCTACGCCCTTATAGTTTGTGCCACTGAGTAAAATGACATGATAAAGCACATAGCTCTTAGCCTAGTACATAGCTAGCTCTCTACAATCTAGTTTAGTTGAATCTGAATATGTAAGTATTCAACACATAGCTGTGGATTAAGGAACCTTTGCTGGTTCCAAAGCAATGCCAACCCTGAAGGTCTCTGAAGGTCTGTCATCATTATCAATGAGGGAGTAGTTGCTCTGGGGATGCAGATAAAATTTTCTCATTCTATCAAGACGTTTGGAGGAGTGTGCTTGCATGTTCTCTGGTGTTTACTTCAGACCCAGATTCTAGAACTATCTCTGGCTGTACATTGAAATTTCCATGTCTGTTAGGGAATTTATTCATTTACTCAATAAATAATGAGTTGACAACATTGTGCCAAACAGCCTGTGTAGTGCTGGGGCAACAACAATGAATAAGACAGACAGGCCTCTTATTTTTATGGAGTTTGCAATATATTGAGAAGATATACAGCTAAAAAATAACTATGAAAAAATGCGATGAATATTATGATAGGGGAATTTGAGGTTAGGACACTTAGAGGAGTCTAGCCTAAAGGGAATGGCTTCACTAAGGAAGTGAGCATGTTTAAGCAAAAAACCGAAGGATGAGTTGAGTTAGCTGTTTTTAAATGAGAGAAGAGAACCAGAAAGTCTGGCAATGATTTTGTTCTGTGTAGTTCCAGCTTCTCCCATGACATTTGAGATATACAAAGTCATATTTGAATGCTTTGTTGTGACCACTGTGTGTTACTGGAAATAAACTCAGGTCAGCAAAAATCACATATGACTACTACTCTTTCTTTCCAACTACTGGTAGACAAAATATCTAAATTTCCCCCAAAATTGTATCCTGTAAAGGCCTTTAAGTTATTTATGTTTCAGGATCACTGTTTAAAAAAAAATTTTTTTAAATGTCTATCTTTATATAAGAATGCACTAATAATGAAAACGAGAACTACCATATATCTAGCACCTGCTATGTGTCAAGCATAGCATTCATTAGTCTGATCTTATCAACAACCCCATAAGTTGATATTTTTATCACCATACTGTGCAAATAAAATTGAGGTGCAGTTTGTCTAATTCTTATTCTATTAATCATGGTCCTTACTTTTATAAAATATTACATGTGCAACTGTGTGCTAGCTAAAGCATTTGACTTTCCCCATTTCACAAATACCTTCTTATTATTAATCACTATAATTTTTTGACCATTTTTAGTTTTATAATTATAACTGTGTATTAATTCTCCAGTATGTATTATTTTTCTATGACCTCTCCTTTTAACCTCTCCAGAGACTTTATAACTCAGGGAAGGGTAAGCGAGAACATGAAGAGGTGAAGATGGTACACAATATTGTTATAGTGATCATTAATATAGTTTTTCTAGATAGACTCTACAATAATTTGAGTAACATTGCGTGGCAGTACTAACTCTTTGGAACGTTGTACCTAAAAATATGGAACAAAACCATGAGTGATTCTAGCAAAACTCAAGGAGAAAAAAAGACATGGCAGATTACCATGCTTCCTCTGGGACAAGGACCAAGTCTTCAACTTGGTATCTGTGGTACCCACATTATGCTTAATTTTTTTGTGAACTGAAGAATATACCGGTGGTCTGAAACTAACACAACACTGTAAATCAACTATACTCCAATATAAGATAAAATTAAATTAAAAAAATTAAAAAAATAAAAGTAATAATATACAGATGGAGAGGAAAGAATCTTGTCAATAAGGAATGTGTTTAAAATGGTTATTTTCATCAGCACAAACATATAGGAGCCATGTCTCTGTTTAATATTTTGGAACAGTTGTCACTGTTTCTGTGAATTGAATATACAGGTGGAGGGGGAAAGGATCTCTTCAATAAGGAATGTGCTTAAAACAGTTATTTTCATTCATGCAAACATACAGTAGCAGTGTCTCTGTATAGTATTTTGGAACAGTTGTCAAGAGTAAACAATTGGGAACTTCCCCAGTGGTCCAAATGTTAAGACTCTGTGCTCCCAGTGCAGGGGGCACAGGTTCGATCCCTGGTCAGGGAACTAAGATCCTGCAAGCCACACAGCACAGCCAAAAAAAAAAAAAAAAGAGTAAACAATTGATGGTAGGGAGACTTTAGGAATTTAATGGAAGAGAAGGTTTTAAAAGTACTGAAAATAAGAACAAAAAATAAAATAATTCTTAAAAACATATTTGTATTTTAAAAGTCAATTATATATTAGGTCACAAATAAAACATCAGTAAGTATCCTGATGTAAAAATATTACAAAAAATATTCTTCAATCACAAGGCAATAAAATTAGAAATTATTCATAAAATAAAGACCAAAAAGGTCCTTACATCTGTAAATTAAAAATAAAATCTTCTATTAAACAATTTTCAGATAAGAAGGGAAAAATAAACTGATCTAACAGAATTTGCAAATAGTAATAATAATTAAAAATACTACATATCAGGACCAATGGCATATATTTAAACAGTAATCAGAAGAAAATCCAAAAACTTATTGAATTAAGACCTTTGCTGCTACCATCTTAGTGCATAGGTGGAGAAGTGGGGGAGAAGCAGGTGAATGAGATACCAGCCCTGGATAGTTTACAAATAGTTAAGATATTTTCATATCTGACTATTGTGAGGTAATGGGGACCAGATTTACCTTCTTCATGAAACAACTAAAGAAATAGATTAAAATGTATGAAACAACAGTTGTCCTGCCATTGGATATCAAGAAAACAAAGGGCAGTTACCCCTGAAAATGGAAAATAAATGAAATGAGCCCTGCAGTTTTCCCAGGTTACTGCCTGGAGAAAGTGTATAGGTTGCAATGCAGGGAGGGGGAAACCAGGCAGAGTCCAGAAGTCTCCATGAGATGAAGAGATGAAATTGGTAACCTGGGGAGGCCAAGGCAGCTATGGTTCACTGAGCAGTTGACTGGAGAAGAGCAAGCTACACAGAGAGACAACATCTGAGATCTGTAGAGGGTCTCTCTCAAGCAATCAGCTGAGTATTAGTAATGCATGTGAGCAACTTGTCTGGAGTTGGGGGGAATTAATTTCCTGAAAGGGTTAGAAAGAACAATCTTTAAAGCCAACACAGGACCAGTAACTTGAGTGGAAAACCTCACAATTCACAGAGCATTAGGTAAAGTACTCAGAAGGGGTTTGCCTCAGTAATAGGAAAAATTAACCCTAGACTAAATGTTGCTCTGGCTCCACTTAACAAACCTTAAAAACAAAACTGAATGGATGAAACTAATTCCAAGTAATTAGACAACTTTCCAGAATAAAGCTCAAGAATATTTATAGGTATACAGAAATATCCAGCACTCCAAAAAGTAAAATTCACAATGTCAGGCATCTAATAGAAATTACCAAAAATACAAAGAAACAGAAAAATACTACACATAATAGATTCTATTGAATGAGGAGAAAACTCAACCAACAAAACAGACTCAGAATTGATACAGATGATAGAGTTAATGGTCAAAGATATTAAAATAGTTATTATAACTGTATTCCATATGTTCAAGAAATTAGAGAAAAGACTGAACATGTTAAGTAAAGAGTGAGAGAGTGGCATGGACATATATACACTACCAAATGTAACATAGATATCTAGTGGGAATCAGCCACATAGCACAAGGATTTCAGCTCGGTGCTTTGTGATCACCTAGAGGGGTGGGATAGGGAGGGTGGGAGGAAAGGAGATGCAAGAGGGAAGAAATATGGGGACATATGTATATGTATAACTGATTCACTTTGTTATAAAGCAGAAACTGACACAACAACATAAAGCAATTATACTCCAATAAAGATGTTAAAAAAAAAAGAAAAGAAAAGAAAAGAATACTGAGTACAATGCAAAAAATAGAGTTGGAAGGTATTTTTTAAATGACCCAAATTGAACTTCTAGTGATAAAAGCTATAGCAGTTGAAATGAAAAATATACTGGATAAGGTTAATAGTAAATTAGACATTGAGGAAAAAAATATTAACAAAAAAGATGCAGTTGTTGAATTAATGACAGACTCTATCCAAAATTAAATGCAGAAAGAAAAATGAAAAAAATATAGCAATTTTGAAAGCTGAGGGATAACTTCAAACAACCTAATACATGTACAATTGTAGTTCACAAAGAAAAGACAGGCATAGCAAAAAATAAAAATGAGAAGAAATAATGTCTGAAAAATTCCAAATTTGATGGAATCTATAAACCCACAGATCCAAAAAGATCAATGAACCCCAAGTCTAAGAAGTATGAAGAAAATTACACTAAGGCACAACACAATCAACTTCCTTAAAGCAAGTGATAGAGATAAAAATCAGAGATAAAAATCTTAAAAACAGCAGGAAGAAGGGGAGGAGAGAGAAGATACATTATATCCAAAGACACAAAGATAAAGAAGACAGCATATTTCTGGTAGGAAACAATGCAAGTGGGAAGACAGTAGAGAAACATCCTTAAACAACTGAAAGAAAAAACTGTCAAACTAGAACTTTTTACCCAACAAAATAATTATTCAAGAAGCTAGCAAAATAAAGACATTTTGAAACATAGAAGAGCTGAAATAATTCGTCGCCATCAGACCAGTACTACAAGAAATGTTAAAGGAAGTCATTTAAGCAGAAGGAGAATTACACCAGATAGAATCCTGGATCTACACAAAGGAATGAAGGACACCAGAAATGATAAGTACATTGGTAAATATATTTTTAAATTTATTTAAATATATTTAAAATATAATAAACTGTTTAAAGCAAAAATAATGACAAGTTGTGAGTTTTCTAACATATATAAAAGCATAATCCATAAAAGGAAAATTGATGAAGTGTATTTTATTAAACTTTAGAATGTTATTCTTCAAATGATGCACTTAGTAGAATGAAAAGACAAGCCACAGACTGGTAAAAATACTTTTAAAGCATATATCTGATAAAAGACTTGTATCCAGAATATATAAAGAACTCTCAAAACTCAATTATTAGAGTACAAACAATGCAATAATAAAAGCAGGCAAATGACTTGAACAAATACCTTACCAAAAACAATACATGGGTGGCAAATAAACACTTGAAAAAGTGTTCAACGTTACTAATCTCACTAGGGAAATGCAAATTAAAACTGTAACGGGATACCACTTTACACCTATTAATATGTCTAAAAATAAACAAGACTGATTATACCATCTGTTGGCAAGGATGTGGAATTCTCATACTCTATAGTGGGAATGTAAAATGGTACAATCACTTTGGAGAACTTTTTTGGCAGTTTCTTAACTGTTAAACATACACCTACTATATGACTTATTTTCCTAGTCAGTTATCAAAAAGATATCCTCATACAAAGACTTGTACATGAATGGTTGGAGCATGATTCATAACAGTCACAAGCTGGGAACAACCCATATATCCATTAACAGGCTAAAGGATAAAAAAGCAGTAGTATAGACATACAAAGGAATACTACTTAGCAAAAAAGGAATGAATTGCTGATACATGTTACAACGTGGATGAATCCCAAAATGATTATGCTGAGTGAAAGAAGCCAGATAAAAGGGTCCATAGATGATTCCATTTATACAAAATTCTAAAAATGCAAACTAATCTACAGTGTAAGAAAGCAGATCTGTGATTGTCTTGGAATGAGAGGTTGGGGAGAAGTAGGAGGAAGGGTATGGAAGGCAACAAGACAACTTTTGTGGGTAATGGGTATGTTCATTATCCATATTGTCAGGATGGTTTTACGTAGGTAAAACGTAAATAGTACACTTTATATGTGTGCATATTTTAATGTATGTCAATGGTACCTATTAAAATATAAAAATAAAATGAATAAATGGGTTGAATACCTACAGCCCCCCACAAAAAAAAACTAGATAAAAAACAACAAATCAAAGGAAGCTCAAAGGAATTATTAAATATAAAAGTAGAGATAATGAGGTAGACAATGGATAAATAGCCTACCTAACTAATAATTCAAAACCTTGCTGTTACAAAAAAAAACCCTAAGATAATAGACAAACCACCAGCTAATTTCATAAGGAAAAAGGGAAGGGAAGCAAAATTATACAAGGTAAGAAATGATAATACATAGATCTCTGTTAAAACATAAATATCTCATTTCATTTCACAATAAATTCCAGAAATTTTAGTACCGTCCATATCTTTGTTTCCTTGAGTTCATTTCTTCATAGACTCAACAGCAACTGCAACAACTGTTTAGAAGTTAGATGCACACAAACTTGTTATGGATGAGACTGTTTTATCACTGACACAGTTTAGAATTGTTGGCTCATGATACTAATAAAAAGCAGATTATTTTTAGTCGGTTTTATTCTTTTAAAATTTTCTACACACAGTGCACCCCTTTCTTGCCTGTACCCAGGTAAGACCATTTCCATCATCCCACCCTTAATACGCAACTACATCCAACTACTTTCTTAATATTTCCTATTGAATAGTTTATTTTCATTATTTTTCTAATTCCCAAAAGATTTGCCTTATTCTATGAATGTTTCTTTTTTATATCATGGATGAACTTCTTTCTTTTAACTCTTTGAGGATATTAATTTTATATATTTTGAGGTTTTTATTTTTGCCTTCTTCATTAGCATGAAGAGACTATATTTCCGAGTCTCATTTTCAGTTTGTCTTTTTTATCACCTTTGTTTTATGTTAGAAACTTCCCTCCAATGTCTGGAGATCCTTGGTTTACTTATATTTAAGAAAATGCACTGAAAAGGCCATTTGGAAGGTCTCTATCCCTGTGGCTGAGTTTTTCCAAAGGTACAAAAGTATATCTCACCATGGAGGTACTGAGTGGAGAAGAACCTAATTAGTTATGGGAGCCCTACTCCAAGTCAGATTCTTTCTCTCCAGAGGTCAGCACCAGTGAGGACTTCTCTAATCTTCTGCCCACAATGGAGATTAAAAAGGGGCAACTATAGACTTCACTGCCAACCTGAGAGTTAAAAACAAGGGGCTGGAGTCTTCTTTTTTTTTTTTTTTTGCGGTACGCAGGCCTCTCACTGCTGTGGCCTCTCCCGTTGCGGAGCACAGACTCCAGACACGCAGGCTCAGCGGCCATGGTGGCTCACGGGCCCAGCCGCTCTGCGGCATATGGGATCCTCCCGGATCGGGGCACGAACCCACATCCCCTGCATCGGCAGGCGGACTCTCAACCCCTGCGCCACCAGGGAAGCCCTGGAGTCTTCTTATTCAGACTTTCTGGTTTGTTGTCTTTCACTTCATGATCCTATTTTCACTGTGGCTTCTGATCCTCCTGCTTGACTGATCTCTGAGTTCCAGAGACCCTGTGTTTTTCAACTTCTATGAACTCTTGCATTGGTAAGGGAAGGAGAGACACTTTCCTGGCTGCCAAACCTAGGGAGGGGATGGAAGATAGTTCTAAGTGGTATCCATTTAGGCTTTCACATAATTTTGATTTCTGCCCCGTTCCCAGAGGAACCTTCTTACACCGAGTGCCTCTCATTTTCTTTCCCCTATGCAGAGAACACTTGGGCATCAACCTCTTCTGCTGTTAACTGGTGCTCAACAATCTGCTTGATATCTTCTGTGGTTTTGTGGATTTCTCTCTTTGTCACTCATTTCCTCCCTAATTCTCTTTGCTCTTGTGAGTTCATGCAATCTGTATCCTTTTACTGTTGTTTCATTAGGTTTTCCAGAGGGAGCAGAGGTAAATGAGTGTGTTCAATCTGTCAAATTTAACCAGAAGCTTGTATGTATAAGACTCTTCCTGTATGACATAATTAGAATTATAACATTAAAATTTATATACTGAAGCTGTCTGTAATTTTCAAGTGTTTGGGTGGGTTTTCTTTTGCATTTTTAAAAAACTGTCCCATTAGGTGATCACTAATACTTGGTAAGCTTAACTTAGAAGAGAGAAGAAAATGACTCTTAAAAAGCCTCCAAATAAATTTTTTATACTTACTTTAGGTATATTTAAAGTATACTTACTTTAAATATACTTAAAAATAAAACAAATATATTTATACAACCTGTGTTCAAAGTTGAATAAGTAATTATCAAATAATGAGAATTAAAAGGAAAGAAAAGACAAAATGTATCAAGAAGATTAACTTTTTTTCCCCACACTTCACTGGTGTTGAAATGTGTTATGAGCTATCTTTCTCTGTAATGATTTTGGCACTTCACATTCATAGCAGATCAAAACTAGCATATGTTCTTTTCCTGATTTTCCATTTCTTCACTAACTTAAACATTGTGGGGACTGGCTGTATTACTCACCAATGGTGGAATAAAGTAGTTGGCTTGAAATTGATTTAAATTAAATCTGATATTTCAAAGATACAATCCATGTTTTGACAGTATTACCACAACACCCATGAGATATTATATAATCAGTTGGATGCAGATATGTGTTTATCAGTTGGTCTTTTCTCATCTAGGAATACTTTTCATGATTGTATTGTTTTTCTTTCAGTTCAGTAATTTCCCTCAGAGAAAATCTAAAGGTTTCTTCTTTCCACACCCCACCCCCAGCCTTCCAGGAAAAATAAAGTAAAAAATAAATAAAAGAAAATAGATCGCCATGAGTTAGGGCAATGTCCTATATGTTCCAAGATAACATTTAGATATTTTAAGGAAAATATTTACTTTCAATGTGAAAGAACGTCTATGTATCCTTTCTAGAAAAAATATTTTTATTTCAGCTCACTAGTAAAATATGACATAGTCAGCATTCCAGGTCATTTAACGAAGGTATCTACATGTTCTTATTTTCCTTCTGGAACATTTTATTTACTACTTTACTGCTATAATATTTTAAAATAGCTAGAATATCTTCTGAAAATTATTTAACTAGGCTGTACTTCACTTTACTTCTCCAAGAGGATAAAGAATGTAGAATATGAATTGTATTAACTTACATGCACTATCATGTGTTATTGCTTTAAGGACAGCAAATGCCTGGAAAAATATGTAGAAGTGGTTAAGAGTAATGGACTCTTAAGCCAGACTACATGAGTTCAGATCTTATTTCCACCACTTATTGTCTTGTGGAAGCATGGCCCTTGGTGTCCTCATTTTAAAAATAAGGCTAATAATAGTACCACATAAAAATGTTAAGAAATTTAAAGAAAGGTAAGACGTAAAAAGCATTACATAGGGCCAGTTACTTAGTAAAAACTCAATAAATGTTATGTATTAATTGTCATTATTATCATAAACTGGTAACAATATTTTATTATTATCATTATTACCAAATCAAGGAAGATCATTTTAAGATGTTGCCCAAGAATATTCTGTTGTTAGATTTGGGACAGATCTTTAGGTCTTGAGTCCTGATTTCCTAGGCTTCCATTGACAAGCAAAATATATTTCAGAAAATGGTCTAGAAAACAAATGTGAACTTACTGGTAAAATATGTTTGGAAATTCCTCATTCTATTTTGAAGTGACAGCAATATTAATAAATTTATAAATAGAATTTCTTTTTGCAACTGTTAATTGGAAGTCTAAGAAAAGCTCAAGTCAATTACGCATTTAATGAATAACAAAAGAACAATTGCTATGTCTAAAACCATGGATGTCAGGGATTTTCCTTCAGAACATATTACAATTTAAAAATTAATAGCAATAACAAAGTTCCAGTTGGTTTTGGAAAGGAAACTATCCTTAATATCTCCATATTCAATCCTCAGTAAGTCGTCTTAAAACTGATATGACTTATTGCACAATAGTGATATTCTTTTTTTATCCCCTTATTTTTCCAAACCTGTAGAATATTATTTCCTCTAATCTTAGTGCTTTTCTCTTTAATTCTGAGTCTAAAAAACTTTGGCTTAGCACTTTCCACATATTACAATGATAGCAGAGTAATAGGCTAAAAATATTGTGGAAAAACAAAAAACAGTAGACTGAAGAATGTTACTATAGATTCTGTTTTCTTTAAAAAGATACTCTTTTTCTAGGAGCAACACTTATTTTAGTTCTTTCTTCATTTGCTTTTTTTTTTTTTTTTTTAATTAATTTATTTATTTTTGCTGTGTTGGGTCTTCTTTTATGTGCGTGGGCTTTCTCCTAATTGCGGCAAGTGGGGGCCACTCCTCATCGCGGTGCGCGGGCCTCTCACTATCGCGGCCTCTCTTGTTGCAGAGCACAGGCTCCAGATGCGCAGGCTCAGTAATTGTGGCTCACGGGGCTAGTTGCTCCGCGGCATATGGGATCCTCCCAGACCAGGGCTCGAACCTGTGTCCCCTGCATTGGCAGGCAGATTCTCAACCACTGCGCCACCAGGGAAGCCCTCTTCATTTGCTTTTGACCTCAGATTTATGAAACTATTCAGAGCCATATTCTATATTTATCTTTTCCTGTTATAATTTCTTT
This sequence comes from Phocoena sinus, assembly GCF_008692025.1. Classification (NCBI taxonomy): domain Eukaryota; kingdom Metazoa; phylum Chordata; class Mammalia; order Artiodactyla; family Phocoenidae; genus Phocoena; species Phocoena sinus. The sequence continues at coordinate 97,165,873 of NC_045767.1, forward strand.
CAAACTTACATTTCCTTCGGTCTTCCCAATTGATCTCATCAAGTAAACTAGGAGACTGGGAACTAACCTAAATCCTTCCTTCTTCCATATACTCTGCATTCAATCAATCATCATCTCATGCATTTTGCTTTTTAAAAAATCTCTCAATTCCATTCTCTCTGTGTCTTTTCTGTCCCTACCTTAGTTCCTGTACCAGTCCCAGATATGAGGACTTGAAGAAATAATCATCCTTGAAACAGAGCCTTCAAACCCACTCTTTCCACATTGCTGTCAATGTGATCTCTATAAAACGTAGTACCTTCAGAAGTCACACATTGCCCATAGGGCAAATCTAGGCGTTTTAGGGTGAGAGATAAAGCCTACTTTTGCTGGTTCCTGCCTACCTATTCAGTATCTTGCTTTGACCTTTGCACCAATGTACACTCAGTTTTTAAAGGTTGCTTTTGCTCCCCCCAACCCACATACAACCAAAAGAGATCTACTCCTTTTTCCTGTGATGAGGAAAAGTGAATTCGATTAACCAAGACAAAGTTTCTTAGATAGATGGAAAAAAAAAGATTGCAGATTGCTGTTGTAGGCTGTCCCCCTTCAATGATGAGATTGAGATTACACAAAAGAATGGAAGGTAGATGCATCTTTATCCTAATAAGTGTCTACTCTGGGTGCTGCCACAAAGCTTTCACAGATTTCCTAGTCATCTGGAACTGAGGCCACCAGTTTGGTCTCATAGGCAGAACAGTATGTAAGGTTCTGTGTGAAAGCTTTGGCTTACACCAGTGCCACCTCAGAGCTTTTATAGGTTACTGACCCCTCAGCCTCAGCAGTGCCACCTTAAGCATGCCTGGAAGGAAATTTACATATGTTTGTGATCGGCAGCCTCTTAGGCAGGTAGCGTTCAATGGTCCTCCCCTCCTGATATTCACGCACTTACGCTACCTCCTTCCCTCGAATAAGTTGGACTTTATGACTCACTTTTAACAAATAGAATACAGCAGAGATTATGGTATGTCACTCTTGAAATTGGGTTATAAAAAGACTGTGGTTTCCTTCTTGAGCACTCTCTCTTAGATGGCTCATTCTGGGGGAAGCAAGCTGACATGTTATGAGCAGTCCTGGGAAGAAACCCACTTGAGTGAGCTTGGGAATTAATCCTTTATTTCAATCAAGCCTTGAGATGACTGTAGCCCTGGTCAACAGCTTGACTACAGTCTCCTGAGAGACCCTGAGACAGAGGCACACAGTTCGGCTGGGACCAGATTCTTAGCTCACAAAAACTGTAAAATAATAAATGTTCGTTATTTTAAGCTGCTAAATTTTAGGGGTCATTTGAGCAGTAAATAACTGTTCCTTACAACTATCACACCTCCATGCAATGCATTGGCTGCCATTAGCTTAATTACACTGCTAAAGTACTGAACGACTTTAGAAATGCCCATACATACCGAGCTGATTCATTTCTTCCCTCCTTTTCGCATGCCTTTCTTCTTCCTATCTGCCCTTCATCTTCACTTGTTTTCTAGTCTTACTATGAGATTGCTGAGATGGTAAAATTACATAGCACTTCCTCTCTATTATTTCTATGCTTTGTACTTACTGTTGACTTTCTGTTGTAATGATTTGAGAGATTTTCTGACTCATAAACATATAACCTAATTCTATGTGCCTCTTTTCTCTGTGTGTGTGTTTAAAGATGACACCTACTTTTCATATAAAGTAAAACCTTTGTGAGAGTAGTAGGTCCCTGGTTTATTTATTTATTTTTTAACTTTTGAAAGCTTCAAAGTGCCAATCAAATCACATACTGAAGCAGGTACAAGGTAGTTCCACATTGTTGGAATAAATGTTAAGTTAGACTATATGGGTAAAAAAACAGACACAGTAAAATCACCAGATCCTCTGCATTTTAAAAATGCCCTGTGGCGGGCTTCCCTGGTGGCGCAGTGGTTGAGAGTTCGCCTGCCAATGCAGGGAACGCGGGTTCGTGCCCCCGTCCAGGAAGATCCCACATGCCACGGAGCGGCTGGGCCCGTGAGCCATGGCCGCTGAGCCTCCGCGTCCGGAGCCTGTGGTCCGCAATGGGAGAGGCCACAACAGTGAGAGGCCCATGTACCGCAAAAAAAAAAAAAAAAAAAAAAAAAAAGCCCTGTGGCAATTTTCCTAGATACCTCCACTGACAATAAAAAGGAAGGCATGCATGGGGAAATGCACAATAATGGCTTGTAAAGTAACTTTCAAATTACAAGAGGTCAAACGTTCTGGTTTCTGTCAGGGCCCAGTGGCCATTACTAAGCTTTAATGGGTGCAGGTGTGGTTGGTTCTTAACATGTTTTTGTTTTTACTTAATCCCGTTATCACTGTTACCCCAGTGCCCACTCCATCTCTTCACCCTCATCGTTCACTCATTTAGCACTGTCTTGGCAAGCTCAGTTTACCAATGGAAAGGAAAAGAATTCCTTGATTTCACCATAATCTAGTAGTGAGTGACCTTGTATTCTTAAATTCATTGGCCTAAAACTATAGAAGCCTTTGGCCAAGTTGATTTTCATCAGCTTTTCATAAGTTTTCTCATAATGAATGTCACGATTATGACCACTTCATTTCCTAGGTACAGAATTCTAAAAAATCCCTGACTTTTTAAATTCTCATCAACCCTCAGTGTGGTTCTTTACTGATTTATTTCTATAATTCATAAGTTTTATTATCAGCTTCTCATGTGTTTGCTATGCTATAACCCCAAATTGCCTCATTTCTGAAAGCTTTCATAAACTTTTCTTTTTGTTATGTGATTTCTCCTTTAAAATGCTGTACAAATATTTCCCTGCATTAAAAAAATATATATTGTATGTCTTGAGTGTAGACACTGAAAGCAGGAAAAAGACCAATCTGATTGGAAGTGTTCCAGGAAGGTTGGAATATTTGAAAGAAAGTGTTCAGTTTAATGGTTTTCCTTCATAAATCTTGCTGTTTACTTGGAGGAAAGCCATAGATACTCTGGGAATTTGCTTTAAGAATCACACACCTTGACCTATTAGATCTCCTTGCTGTTTCCAGATGCATAGAATGACCTGCTGCTTATTTTTCGATTACACATTAACCTTGCTTCCTCAGCTTTTCAATAATTAAGAAAGTATCTTCCCTTTTGACTGGAAATACAGAACACAGTGAGACCACATATAAGGGTTAGTTAAGACATGCATACGAGTTTTCATCTATAAATTAGAAAAGAAACAGCAACTGGAGAATTATTTTGCAACACTGTAATATTTAATTATTACTGTTCCAATTCAACTTTTAGATGCAGAGTAGCAATTGTCCCTAAGGGTCATTATTCTTCTCCTTTTTCCCCACAAATTCCTCTTCTAACTTCAAGATTAACTTGAGAAAGGTATTCTCTGATACCCTTTCCTGAGTCCCCACACTGAGTAATTGTCACATTACTGTATTCTCTTCTGTTTACTCTAGACTTTGAGCTCATTCTTCTCTGTATTCCTCATGTTAGAAAAGAGTCTGTTACATAATAGACTCTCAACAAATGTTTTGAGGAAAGGCAGCAAGAACGAACTTCAGGATAAATTTTTCATTATTTGCCAAGAGCTATGACAATAAATTTAGCATTGTTTTCTAACTCTTGATGAATTATAAGGCTTATTGAAGCATTTGGCATGGGTTACTTTCAAAACTCCCTGGAATATACACGTATACTACTGAATCAGTGTTAATTGGGCCCACATCAGTAATGTGATTATGGTTGCTTATCATCTGCATGTGTCTATAATTTTGAGACAATAATATATTAAGTTCTGCATATAATAATTTTGAAGTTTACATAAATCTACTAGCCTGAACTATAACTGAAAATCTGTGAATGGGTATTAAATATAAATTAACACTTGTAAAGGCATGCAAATAAATTTTTAATGAACTACCAAGTTACTCTTTGAACTTATGCCAATTTTAATGAACAATTAATTTTGTCTCAGCTTAAAATAGGGCATTAGAAAGGGAATAAAATAAGAAGTGTATAGATAGAGCTCTTATAGGAAAAATAAGGCAGTTTCTAATAAAAGTCATTAAATTTATTTATTCATTTCCTTAGTCATTCATGAAATAATTATTGAGTTTCTAAAAAGCGCCAGGCACCATTCTAGTTCTAGACTGTAGCAGGAGAGAAAACAAATTCCCTGCCCTCAGGGAGGTGAAATTATAGTGGTAGAGATAGACCATAAACAAATCTATCATATACTTAGGATAAAGAGACACAGACAGACAGATAGAAAGAATAATGTCAGCCTCTGGTAAGTGCTATGAAGAAAACTGACAGGTCAGAGAATGAGTGGGCTATTTTGATAGGTGGTAAGGGAAGAGCTCTTTATCAGAATGTTGAGATCAGGATCTGAAAAGGTTTTCTACAAGTGAGATAATTTTGAAGAATATTTGCATCTAACAACTTCTGTATTTGACTCAACCTGATTGTGTAGCTTGTTGTCAAATTTGATATTTATTTTATAGGTCATTGAAACATTGTGTGAGTATATATATAGTGTATGTTTATACACACAATATGTCTGTTATATAATACTGTGTTTCATTCATAACAAGGTTCAAGCAACTTTTCAAACTTATTTTGTAAATGATCATTAAAGTATTAGGGTTTCTTTGAGGCATGTTGGCAGGTAATTAGTTAATAGAAAACAGTCGGGTATGACTTTTATCTCTAGGAAGAAGTTGGGTTGAAGTCATTGGTTTCTTTTTCAAGTTCAGGTAGCTGGTAACATTTTCAGACAAGATAGAATTTTGTTCTCTTCATCAGCAGTTAGGAGTTAGATCTGAGAGAACATATTGCCTCTAAAATTAAATCAAACTGTTTTACTCCCATTTAGTGAGATATTGATTACACAAGGAAATATTAGGTTTTGAAAGACTATGCCTAGATAGATAAAACAATTCTTATTTCTTCCTTATAGAGGAGATCTAAATCCTTGCCTCCAAAATCATAAAAATAACTGATAAATATGCATTTAAATTCATAAAATACACTTGATTTTAAAAAGTTAATATACTGTCATGTGTGGTCAGAAGCCAAGCTTCATTCCACATTGAGCAGTGCTCACTTTTGGTCCATAATTCCTTGAATTTCCTATGCTAATCCTGTAACTTGGAATGTAAATGGTAAAGGAGCAATCTCAAACCAGCACAGAAATATTCAGCGAAAAGTATTTGTAGAACTATGACTTATACACATATAACATGTTGCTAGAAATGACAAAAAAGGAAGGAAAATTTTGAACATCATAACCCAACCTAATTCTTTAGATAATTTATATTTATTTATACTATTTTCTATATATACACACACATACATACACACAGACACACACATGCACACACACAGGTTTATCTGATCCCATGGTTAGCTTTTGACCTCTGATAAAATAGGAAATGCATTTTATGATAGCCATTAATACATGCATATAAATGATTATAAATATAAAATAATGTTAAATTGAATTTTGAGTCTACAATATATAATGATTTGGTTTTCATGAACTATTTTCTGGCTTAGCCTAAGTAGGGATCTTTAAAAGAGACTATTCAGCTGCTCAGTGGTATTTGAGAATGAGTAGAATTGAAATCTATAAAATATGACTTAATTTGCCACATGTCAGAAGCCATAAAAGCAAATGTATCTAAAGGTCTTTCATGCCTACATGTATAACACAAGTGGTCTTTTTCATCATTTATAGTAAATATGATTACTGCCAGATTGTAAATATGGACCCAGGCTGTTTGGGAAATTTAGTTCAATCTGTTTTCAACTCTTTACAGATGTGAGTTTTCCATAAAGATAATATCTTTGTATTTTGCTACAAACTGTAAGTTAGATTATTTCATTTATCTCTTAAAAGAATGCGATAACATTACTTAAGTAATTCAGGTTAAGACTGAATGTTCATGATTTTTTGTGAAAGAAGATAATAGAAGAAAAGGGTAGGAAAATAAGATGGCAGTTTCTTCACAGCAGAGACATCTCATTTTAAAGACAGCAATATAATGACCTTATAAGAAGTGCTATTGCTGTCTTTCCATTGTTCAGATGTCCTAGAAAGAATCCAAGGACACTGTGCCTCATTTAGGTCGTAGTTGTAATCCCTGCTATGTCTGTGTCTCTGTTTGTAACCCTGACCAGCCAACTCAGAGATGTTTACTATAGTTCATAAGAACAGGAGGAAAGGGCTTCCCTGGTGGCGCAGTGGTTGAGAGTCCGCCTGCCGATGCAGGGGACACGGGTTCGTGCCCCGGTCTGGGAAGATCCCACATGCTGCGGAGCAGCTGGGCCCGTGAGCCATGGCCGCTGAGCGTGCGCGTCCGGAGCCTGTGCTCTGCAACGGGAGAGGCCACAACAGTGAGAGGCCCGCGTACCGTAAAAAAAAAAAGAACAGGAGGAAAATAGTAGAAAATAGATGAATAGACACTTATTTTCACTTTTGAAAAACTTGATATACATATATTACTAATGCAGGTCAGCCTTGACATTTTGAATGTTAGGGCACCATTTTGGGCAGATAGTCCTGCTTCCTGCCTATGAGCACCTCCTTTCTCTTACCTTTTATGGTTCTTTTGTTTTCCTTTTTAAAGGCTGTTCACTTTATTAATTCCTATTAACACACAAGATCTACCCAGCATATAAATTATTCATTTTAGTCATTTATATAGTTTACAGGAAGTACATTGATTTTTTAAGAATTTGACCACCTTTTATAATAATAAGCCTCAAATTTCTCCTCAACTTGAGAAAGTGAGCTCCATGATTGAAAAAAATCCAAATCACCTCAGATACAGATCACTTCAAAAATTATGCAAAATACTACTCCACTGGTTGGGAAGTTGGGTTGGTCACCTTATATGTGGCAGTGAGGGATAAGAAAACATTTCTGGTAGATGAATAAAAGCATTCTGAACTAAGGCTTGCCCTACCAAAGAGGAATTTCTAATGTATTATTTGTTTCAACCAAGACAAAGCCAAATGACTCATCTGGCCAAAAAAAATTGAAAAGGACAGATAAACACCGACTTTAAAATGAAGATCATAAACATACAAAGTGTCTAAGCCAACTCCACAGTGTAGGCAGGCATTAAGTCACAGAGAAGGACATGACCTTGAGGCAGTGACACAGCAAATCTTCAGAAATGGTGGCTGCACATCACAGTGTTGTAACACCTCGATATTCACGTTTGGTGATTCATCCAGAGGCCATGTGCCTTAGCCCATCTTGTAGTGAAATCTCAAAGAGATATTTCTAATCTGCTCCACATTGCCCCTGAAAGTGTTCAGATGGTTACAAGCAGGGAAGCAAAATATGATGTCCTATACTCAACAAAAATAATGTTTGAATAGGATGCAATATATCTTAAGAGCTAACATATAAAGAACTTCCACTAGTCTTTTTTGGGGAGTATTGCTCTACAATGTTGTGTTACTTTCTGCTGTACAACAAAATGAATCAGCTATATGTATACATATATCCCCTCGCTCTTGGACCTCCCTCCTATTCCCCCCACCCCCATCCTGCCCCTGTAGGTCATCACAGATCAGCGAGCTGAGCTCCCTGTGCTATACCACAGGTTCCCACTAGCTATTTTACACATGGTAGTGTATTTATGTCTAATCTAATCTCCCAGTTCATCCCACCCTCCCCTCCCCCCACTGTGTCCACATGTCCATTCTCTACATCTGTGTCTCTATTCCTGCTCTGGAAATAGGTTCATCTGTACTACTAGTATTGATATCATTATCTCATTTCATCCCAACTGCAATCCTGTGGGTTATCAATTTTTATCCCCACTTTAAACACAAAGAAACAGAATGAGAGACCGCCATCTTGAATTGAGTGTTGTCTGCAACTTCTGCCCATGGTCCTGAAGCTGAAGTGATGGGCGCAGCCACATCGCACCAGGAACTCTGGTCTGAGGTGCTGGGGGCAAGGCCTCTGCACACAGCATCCTGTGAGCAAGTGAAACCAGACTAAGCACAAAAGAAGGGAAAAAAAAAAGCTTGCAAGATCTTGGTTTCAGGCCAGAGGTCAGACCCAAGCTCCTGTGGAGGGAGCTCTGAGTCCAAACCACTGGACTAACAGGGAACCTCAGACCCCAGGGAATATTAATCTGAGTGAGACCTCCAGAGGTCCTCATCTCAGCACCAAGACTGAACTCTATCCAACTGCCTGCAAACTCCAGTGCTGGATGTCTCAGGACAAACAACCAGTAAGAAAGGAGTACAGCACCACCCATCAAAAACAAAAACAAAAAATGAAATGACAAAAATATATGTTACAGACGAATGAGCAAGGTAAAAACCTACAAAACCAAATAAATGAAGATGAAATAGGCAGTCTACCTGAAAAAGAATTCAGAGTAATGATAGTAAAGATGATCCAAAATCTCAGAAACAGAATGGAGAAAATAAAAGAAACATTTAACAAGGATCTAGAAGAACTAAAGAGCAAACAGTGATGAACAGCACAATAACTGAAATTAAAAATACTCTAGAAGGAATCAATAGCAAAATAACTGAGGCAGAATAACGGTAAGTGAGCAGGAAGATAAAATGGTGGAAATAACGGCCAGTGAGCAGAATAAAGAAAAAAGAATGAAAAAAATTGATGACAGTCTCAGAGACCTCTGAGGCAACACTGAACGCACAAACATTTGAATTATATGGGTCCCAGAAGACGAAGAGGAAAGGAAAGCATCTGAAAAAATATTTGAAGAGATTATAGTTGAAAACTTCCCTAACACAGGATAGGAAATAGTCAAGACCAGGAAGCACAGAAAGTACAATACAGGATAAACCCAAGGAGAAACACACTGAGACACATATTAATCAAACTATCAAGAATTAGATACAAAGAAAAAATATTAAAAGCAGCAAGGGAAAAGCAACAAATAACATACATGGGAATCCCCATAAGGTTAACAGCTGATCTTTCACTAGCCAGAAGGGAATGGCAAAACATATTTAAAGTGATGAAAGGGAAAAACCTACAACCATGATTACTCTAACCAGCAAGGATCTCATTCAGATTCGATGCACAAATTAAAACCTTTACAGATAAGCAAAAGTTAAGAGAATTCAGCACCACCAAACGTGCTTTACAACAAATGCTAAAGGAACTTCTCTAGGCAGGAAACACAAGAGAAGGAAAAGGCCTACAAAACAAACCCAAAACAATTAAGAAAATGGTAATAGGAACAAATTGATAACTACCTTAAATGTAAATGGATTAAATGCTCCAACCAAAAGACATAGACTGGCTGAATGGATATAAAAACAAGACCCATACATATGCGGTCTACAAGAGATCCACTTCAGACCTAGGGGCACATAGGGACTGAAAGTGAGGGGATGAAAAAAGATATTCCATGCAAATGGAAAACAAAAGGAAGCTTGAGTAGCAATTCTCACATCAGACAAAATACACTTTAAAATAAAGACTATTACAAGAGACAAAGAAGGACACTACATAATGATCAAGGTATCAATCCAAGAAGAAGATATAACTATTGTAAATATTTATGCAACCAAAAGAGGAGCACCTCAATACATAAGGCAAATGCTAACAGCCATAAAAGGGGAAATCAATAGTAACACAATAATAGTAAGGGACTTTAACACCCCATTTTCACCAATGGACAGATCATCCAAAATGAAAATAAATAAGGAAACATAAGCTTTAAATGACACATGGACTTAATTGATTTTTATGGGACATTCCATCCAAAACCAACAGAATACACTTTCTTCTCAAGTGTTCATGGAACATTATCCAGGATAGATCATATCTTGGGTCACAAATCAAGCCTTGGTAAATTTAAGAAAATTGAAATAATATCAAGTGTCTTTTCCAACCACAACGCTATGAGAGTAGAAATCAATTACAGGAAAAAAATCTGTAAAGAATACAAACACATGGAGACTAAACAACATGCTATTAAGTAACCAAGAGATCACTGAAGAAATCAAAGAGGAAATCAAAAAATTCCGAGAAACAAATGACAATGAAAACATGACAACCCAAAATCTATGGGGCGCAGCACAAGCAGATCTAAGAGGGAAGTTTATAGCAATACAATCCTACCTCAAGAAACAACAAACATCTCAAATAAACAACCTAAACTTACACCTAAAGCAATTAGAGAAAGAAGAACAAAAACCTCCAAAATTAACAGAAGGAAAGAAATCATAAAGATAAGATCAGAAATAAATGAAAAAGAAATGAAGGAAACAGTAGCAAATATTAATAAAACTAAAAGGTTGTTTTTTGAGAAGATAAACAAAATTGATAAACCATTAGCTGGACTCATCAGGAAAAACAGGGAGAAGACTTAAATCAATAGAATTAGAAATGAAAAAGGAGAAGTAACAACTGATACTGCGGAAATACAAAGGACCATGAGAGATTACTACAAGCAACTATATGCCAGTAAAATGAACAACCTGGAAGAAATGACCAAATTCTTAAAAAAGCACAACTTTCTGAGACTGAACCAGGAATAAATAGAAAATATAAACACACCAATCACAAGCCCTAAAATTGAAACTGTGATTAAAATCTTCCAGCAAACAAAAGCCCAGGACCAGATGGCTTCACAGGCGAATTCAATCAAACATTTAGCGAAGAGCTAAAACCTATCCTTCTCAAACTCTTCCAAAATATAGCAGAAGGAGGAATGCTCCCAAACTCATTCTACCAGGCGACCATCACCCTGATACCAAAACCAGGCAAAGATGTCACACAAAAAAGAAAACTACAGGCCAATATCAGTGATGAACATAGATGCAAAAATCCTCAACAAAATACTAGCAAGCAGAATCCAACAGCACATTAAAAGGATCGTACACCATGATCAAGTGGGGTTTATCCCAAGAATGCAAGAATTCTTCAATATACGCAAATCAATCAATGTGATACACCATATTAAAAAATTGAAGGATAAAAACCATATGATAGGGGCTTCCCTGGTGGCGCAGTGGTTGAGAGTCCGCCTGCCGATGCAGGGGACACGGGTTCGTGCCCCGGTCTGGGAAGATCCCACATGCCGCGGAGCGGCTGGGCCCGTGAGCCATGGCCGCTGAGCCTGCGCGTCCGGAGCCTGTCCTCCGCAACGGGAGAGGCCACAACAGTGAGAGGCCCGCGTAACGCATAAAAAAAAAAAAAAAAAAAAAAAAAAACATATGATAATCTCAATAGTTGCAGAAAAAGCTATTGACAAAATTCAACAACACCCATTTATGGTAAAACAGTCCAGAAAGTAGGCATAGAGGGAACCTACCTCAATATAATAAAGGCCATATATCACAAACCCACAGCCAACATCATTCTCAATGGTGAAAAACTGAAAGCATTTCCGCTAAGATCAGGAGCAAGACAAGGCTGCCCACTCTTACCACTATTACTCAATGTAGTTTTGGAAGTTTTAGCCACAGCAATCAGAAAAGAAAAAGAAATAAAATGAATCCAAGTCAGAAAAGAAGAAGTAAAACTGTCACTGTTTGCAGATGACATGATTCTATACTTAGAGAATCCTAAAGATGCTACCAGAAATCTACTACAGCTAATCAATGAATTTAGTAGAGTAGCAGGATACAAAATTAATGCAGAGAATTGTCTTATATTCCTATACACTAATGATGAAAAATCTTAAAGAGAAAGTGAGGAAACACTCCCATTTACCACTGCAACAAAAAGAATAAGATACCTAGGAATAAACCTACCTAAGGAGACAAAAGACCTGTATGCAGAAAACTATAAGACATTGATGAAAGAAATTAAAGGTGATACAAACAGATGGAGAGATGTACCATGTTCTTGGATTGAAGAATCAATATTGTGGAAATGACTGTACTACCCAAAGCAATCTACAGATTCAATGCAATCCGTATCAAACTACCAATGGTATTTTTCACAGAACGAGAACTAAAAATTTCACAATGTGTATGGAAACACAAAAGACTCCGAACAGCCAAAGCAATCTTAAAGAAGAATGGAGCTGGAGGAATCAGGCTCCCAGAATTCAGACTATACTACAAAGCTACAGTAATCAAGACAGTATGGTACTGGCACAAAAACAGAAATATAGATCAATGGAACAGGATAGAAAGCTCAGAGATAAACCCACGCACATATGGTCACCTTATTTTGATAAAGGAGGCAAGAACATACAATGGATATAAGAAATCCTCTTCAATAAGTTGTGCTGGGAAAATGACAGCCACATGTAAAAGAATAAAATTAGAACACTTCCTAACTCCATACACAAAAATAAAATCAAAATTGATTAAAGACCTAAATGTAAGGCCAGACACTATCAAACTCTTAGAGGAAAACATAGGCAGAACACCCTATCACATAAATCACAGCAAGATCCTTTTTGACCCACCTCCTAGAGAAATGGAAATAAAAACAAAAATAAACAAATGGGACCTAATGAAACTTCAAAGCTTTTGCACAGCAAAGGAAACCATAAACAAGCCGAAAAGACAACCCTCGGAATGGGAGAAAATATTTGCAAACAAAGCACTGACAAAGGATTAATCTCCAAAATATGTAAGCAGCTCATGCAGCTCAATATCAAAAAAACAAAGAACCCAATACAAAAATGGGCAGAAGACCTAAATAGACATTTCTCCAAAGAAAATATACAGATTCCCAATAAGCACATGAAAAGATGCTCAACATCACTAATCATTAGTGAAATGCAAATCAAAACTACAGTGAGGTATCACCTCACACTAGTCAGAATGGCCATCATCAAAAAATGTACAAACAATAAATGCTGGAGAGGATGTGGAGAAAAGGGAACCCTCTGCACTGTTGATGGGAATGTAAATTGATATAGCCACTATGGAGAACAGTATGGAGGTTCCTTTAAAAACTAAAAATAGAACTTCCATATGACCCAGCAATCCCACTACTGGGCATATTCCCTGAGTAAATCGTAATTCAAAAAGAGTCATGTGCCACAATGTTCATTGCAGCACTATTTACAATAGCCAGGACTTGGAAGCAACCTAAGTGTCCATCGACAGATGAATGGATAAAGAAGATGTGGCACATATATACAATGGAATATTACTCAACCATAAAAAGAAACAAAATTGAGTTATTTGTAGTGAGATGGATGGACCTAGAGTCGGTCATACAGAGTGAAGTAAGTCAGAAAGAGAAACACAAGTACCATATGCCAGCATATATGTATGGAATCTAAAAAAAAAAAAAAATGGTTCTGATGAACCTAGGGGCAAGACAGATATAAAGACACAGACATAGAGAATGGACTGGAGGACATGGGGAGGGGGAATGGTAAGCTGGGACGAAGTGAGAGAGTAACCCTGACATACATACACTACCAAATATAAAATAGATAGCTAGTGGGAAGCAGCTGCATAGCACAGGGAGATCAGCTTGGTGCTTTGCAACCACCTAGAGGGATAGGATAAGGAGGGTGGGAGGGAGATGCAAAAGGGAGGGGATATGGGGATATACATATGCATATAGCTGATTCACTGTGTTATATAGCAGAAACTAACACAACATTGTAAAGCAATTATACTCCAATAAAGATGTTAAAAAAAAAAAGACACAGAATGAGATGAGTTAAGGAGTTTGTGAAAAGTTTTGCCTTGACAGTATGTATGAAACTAATGACATAGTTTGTATAAAAATATTATTAAAATGACCAGCAGATCCAACATAATATGAACCAAACCTTAATTAATTAAGTTGCAGGTTGGAATATTGCACGTGGGTATGCTGCACCAAATAAAATTTCCTTTATATGTTTCTAGGAAGTCTTCAAAAAGTTTGCATTCAGTTTGAGAATTGTGTTTATAGGTCTCATTTAGTAAAAATGAAGTATAGAGTAGCATTTTTTAAACTTCTTTAGTAAACTTTTTATTTTAGAATAGATTTAGATTTACAGAAAATTTGTGATGGTTATATAGAGTTCCCATATACCACATACTCAGTTTACACTACTATTAATGTCTTACATCAGTTTGAAACATTTATCAGAATTAATGAACCAATATTGATTCATTATTATTGACTAAAGTCCCTACTTTATTCAGATTTCCTTAGTTTTTACCGAAGGTCCTTTTTCTCCTCCAGGGTCCCATCCAGGATATTGCATTAGATTTAGTCACCATGTTTCCTTACCTCTTCTTGGCTTCTCTGTTTTTGAAGACTTGACAATTTGGAGGAGTACTGGTCAGAACATCCCTCAGTAGGGATTTGTGTGATTGTGTTTTCATTTGCCTGATATGTGTCTTGAGCTAAGAAATTTCCCAAGGAATTCAAATTCTACCTCAATTTCTTAGAATCTTCTGGCTCTCAGTCCTATCTGAGTTGAGGTAGTCATGTTGTAAAAATCCAAGGTACAAGCAATTTAGGACCTGGAGCTTTTCTGCAAGTAAAAAATTGGAAATATCACAGAAAACAAAAAGGACCTATGCCTGAGTCTTGGTTCAACCACTCATTAGATTTTTGTACTGAGGCAAATAATCTCCTAGAGCCAGTTTACTCATCAGTAAAGGGCCACCTTCCACTTTAGAGTATGTTCTAAGGACTAAAATAAATGAAGTATGCTATGTTTCTGATATAGTTCCTTGACATAATGTTATTAATAAGTAGTAGCTTTAAAAATATTATTAGATACCACATGTAAAGAGTTGGGCACAGCATAGTGCTTTATAAGAATCTATTAAAAATGAGTGACTTGAGAAGTAAGCCTACTTAATTTGTGAAAATATTTAATTTGGAAATATATACTATTATACTAAGGAAAGTAACATTTTTTGCACTTGGTTTCACTAGAATCTATTCAGCTTTTAGGGTGCTAAAATTTCGCTGTTCATCAAATTTAGAGGTTGATATGAATCAGGTTGTTGTGACTTCCTTCAGGAGCAGAGATGGGTCAGCTCCTTAGTGTCTAATCACCCTTGAGTAACTAATGATTAAAATTACATTCATAGTCAAACAAGAGTTAATTCTATAGTGAAAATAACCTAGTATTGGGACAGACGGCTGTTTTTATAGACTTCTATTCAAGTGGATAGGGAAAATAGAAAAAAGATAGTATATAGTCTAACTGAAATGCATTTTTCATTTAGCCTGTAAAAAGTAACCTAATCAAGCCCATTCAAAGCTTGTGTGCACAAATAAGGGCATTAGAAAAACAAACTAGGAACTAGGAAATGGTCCTCAGAATATGACAAGTTGGGTAAGACTGAGTGATCATGATAATAAGTACTGGCCTTTGTATCCATGGCTTTAAAGAAACCAGAATGGGCTCAATGGAAATTGGGCTCTGAGCCCAAGAAGAATTAGGCAGGGAGCCTAAAGGAAATTTAATGTTCTCTGCTTCTTCTTTCTGCTTTCTATTTAATTTGGTTTTGGAAGAAATCTCTATTTACAGGCCAATTTTAAGTTTATCTGAAGCAGGTGGAAGATGGTTTTAAACCTACTGAGATGGAGAAGCAGAGGAAGATACAGGGAAAAAAAGGAGAGGGCGCCACTGGTGTATGTCAGAGAGACCGTCGAAATCTTTGCAGATAGGATTTGATGCTCTGTAATATAAAGGAGATTTATAGGTTTTGCCTGGGTGAGTTGGATATTTGATTGTTTGTCTTTGTTTCATAGTTTAGCTAATCTGTCCTCCATTATTGTAATAGAATTGTATTAATCTCAAAAAAGCACTGGAAGAGTTTGATTTACTAGACAACATTTCCATGAAATAGGTTCCATATATTTGTTAAGTATATCTAAATGTAAAGAGGACTTAGAAATAATACATCCAGTAGGAATATAAATTTATTTGCTCCAAGCAGTATACAGAAGTTCTTTATACATGTGTACTATGGTTAAACGCTCTTTAAGTTTTTACTAAGTAAAGTTTCAGAATATATCAGGTATGGAAGAAACTTTATAGTTTAATATATACACAGTACATGACTGAGAAATTTACAAATGAACTGACTCCACGGCTCTTTAAGTTTTCAATAAATGTAGATGCTAGCTTGATACTGATCTTAATTTTACTAATGTAGTCAAATTCTGTTTTAAGCAAAGGGCATAATATTTATCACATCAATTCCAGACACCAAAGTCTGAGGTAGACTCAGAAGTAAATTGGTTGAAACAATTGGCAGAATATCTCAAATCAACAATTAATTAAATTTATGAAATTTTAGAACATAAGTAGATGATGCACAAAATAATTCCTTTCCAGCTCTAGGGACTGGGGTTGCCATTTTTGAGTGGAAGAGCTTTCACAAATAGAATAAGAGGAACCAAAAATAACAAAGAAGATATACAATTAATAAACTGAATAATCAAGTGATGCTAAGGTGATGCTTATTATATCCTAATGAGTTGATTATATAATTAAGGTCTAGAGAATGCAGTTTGTCACATTAAAAGTATCACTATTAAATATAAAAAAAAATTGAAACTGGAGAAAAAGGTATTTTGACCAGAATCCTGAGTTCCAGCTAGGTTTGTTGCTTAAAATCTCTACTTTTTAACAAACATTTTCATGTTGGGACCATCTATAAGTTGGAATTGTTTTATCTGTAAGTAATATTGTTGTGCAGATTAATTGAATCTGGTATAGGCTCCAAATGGAAACACTTAGAAAATTGTAAAATGCCATCAAAAGCAAATATTATGGTCTCTGTTAAAGGCATGTGCTCTTCCCAAGTTAGCACATTCAACAGCCTGCACACTGAACGTATTTCTAGATAATAATTATAATCATAGGAAATACAGACTCATTTGGTAGTCTAATTGTTTACTGCTTCGAGAGAACAAAACAACATTAAAATTAATGAACTTTGAGGCTCCCAATATAGCCAATGTTTCTGAACACATTTTGCAAAGTTGGGAAAAAAAAGAATGGCTACATGCACAAAAAAGAAATATCCTTGGGTCCAAGCTTTCTTTATTTTATTTTAATTTTTTTAAGGAGGAGCATGGTGGAGCTAGAAAGCCTCAATGAAATTAATCAGTGAGCAAACAAATGGCAACCTTGTGTTTGGAGCTCAGCTGGCTTACAGATGAGTCTGTTTTCTTCTTCCAGTACAGATACCATTAGCGTATCTATGGACAATAGCCCAAGCATCCAGCTCTGTTTCCCTAAAGCAAGGCAATAGTTCTAAACAGTCTGTGATTTCACGACTAATCAAATTACTTTGACGAGGAGAAGTCACTTTAAAAAAAAAAAAAAAAGGAGGGTGCCAGGACTGTTGGTACTTAACCTTAAGCACAGTGGTATGCCTTCATAGCTGTGCAATTGTTAGCTGAGGGCTTTCTAATCTGCTCATTGGGATTATCAGTGGTTTAAGGGGAGCTATTCTTTAGCACCCAGCAGTTAGTAGGTACACATCATATTACTGGAGTGATAAAGATTTATCACATTGAATAGAGTTGCTGGGATTTAACTGCCCTTGTCTGGATTTCTTAAAAATCAATATTCCAAGCAAAGATTGATGTCTATCATGTTTTTTCTCTTTCCCTTTTTCCATGTCTCTTTGCTTCATTCTTATAATGACACTTCCCAGATTTCCACAGGTTTTAGCCCTGTAGTTTGCTTGGAATAGCAAGAGGCAGCTATTAGCCAGCCAGTGATGATTTTGTTTCTATGTGTATGTGTCTGTTCCACAAATTTTACCTAATTAAAATTATTTCTGATATGGATAGGGAGATTCCTTAATTTCAGTGAGTTTGATGTGATATATATGAGAGCTGACACAGTTCTTAGGAAATATGATTTAAAACTGGGCAGAGGGCTTCCCTGGTGGCGCAGTGGTTGAGAATCTGCCTGCTAATGCAGGGGACACGGGTTCGTGCCCCGGTCCGGGAAGATCCCACATGCCGTGGAGCCTGCGCGTCCGGAGTCTGTGCTCCGCAACGGGAGAGGCCACAGCAGTGAGAGACCCGCGTACCGGAAAAAAAAAAAAAAAAAAAGAGGCAACGATAGTAGAGGCCCGCGCATCGCGATGAAGAGTGGCCCCCGCTTGCCACAACTAGAGAAAGCCCTAGCACAGAAACGAAGACCCAACACAGCCATAAATAAATAAATAAATTTAAAAATAAATTAAAAAAAAAAAAAAAAAAACTGGGCAGAACTTTGTAAGAGAAAGATTAGGGTCAATAACAGATAGAGGAAACAAACACCAGACGTTTGAGTTGTTTCTGGTTTGGACTATCACAAATAATGCTGATGTGAACATTCTTTTATGGTGGACTTGTGCAAACATTATTATAGGAAATATACATATATATATACGTGTGTGTGTGTGTGTGTGTGTGTGTGTGTGTGTGTGTGTGAATGAAATAGCAGAATTGCTGGACCATAGGTTTTTAGGCCCACATTTAGTAGAAAATATTAACAGGTGTCCATAGTAGTTCTAACAGTTTATATGCCTACTGGTGTGTGAGACTTGCAGTTTGTCTGCAACCTCACCAAAACATGGGATTGTTGACCTTTTATAGCCATTCTGGTGAGTTTATAGAGGTGCCACATTGTGGTATAAGTGGGCATTTTCTTGATTTCTAATGGAGTTGACAAGTTTTTCATATGTTTACTGGCCACTTAGAGATCTCTTTGGTGAGGTTGTGGAAGCAATTGTGAATTTTTTATTGGTTTGTCTTTTGCTTGTTGATTTATAAGTATTGAGGCTTCTGTCCATTATATGGATTGTAAACATGATTTCTCACTCTATGCCTTGCCTTTACATTTATTTCCTTAATGGGGTGTCAGTGAACAGACACTCCCAATATGAATGTAGTCCAGTTTGTTAATCTTCTTCTTCATGAGACTATAGCTATATATAAGATAGTTATATAATAGAGTTCTGAAGCAAATTTTCACTTCCTTTTTTTACTATCTTGTTGGCAGCCATGGACAATAAGAATAATCCTGGCTATGATTTTTTTTCTTTTCTTTTTTTCTTTTTTAGCATTTTTAAGCAATAATTTTATTTTTTTAAATAGATCTTTATTGGAGTATAATTGCTTCACAAGACCATGTTAGTTTCTGTTGTACAGATTCCATATATATGTGTTAGCATATGGTCTTTGTTTTTCTCTTTCTGACTTACTTCACTCTGTATGACAGACTATAGGTCCATCCACCTCACTACAAATAACTCCATTTCGTTTCCTTTTATGGCTGAGTAATATTCCATTGTATATATGTGCCACATCTTCTTTATCCATTCATCTTTCAATGGACAATAGGTTACTTCCATGTCCTGGCTATTTTTTTTTAACATATTTATTGGAGTATAATTGTTTTATGATGTTGTGTTAGTTTCCACTTTATAACAAAGTGAATCAGTCATACATATACACATATCCCAATATCTCCTCCCTCTTGCTTCTCCCTCTCACCCTCCCTATCCCAACCCTCTAGGTGGTCACAAAGCACCGAGCTGATCTCCCTGTGCTATGTGTCTGCTTCTCACCAGGTATCTATTTTACATTTGGTAGTATATATAAGTCCATGCCACTCTCTCACTTCATCCCAGCTTACCCTTCCCCCTCCCCACGTCCTCAAGTCCATTCTCTACGTTTGCATATTTATTCCTATCTTGCCACTAGGTTCTTCAGAACCTTTTTTTTTTTTTTTAGTTTCCATATATATGTGATAACATACAGTATTTTTCTCTTTCTGACTTACTTCACTCTGTATGACTGACTCTAGGTCCATCCACCTAACTACAAATAACTCAGTTTCGTTTCTTTTTAAGGCTGAGTAATATTCCGTTGTATATATGTGCCACATCTTCTTTATCCATTCATCTGTTGATGGACACTTTGGTTGCTTCCATATCCTGGCTATTGTAAATAGAGCTGTAGTGAATATTGTGGTACATGACTCTTTTTGAATTATGGTTTTCTCAGGGTATATGCCCAGTAGTGGGATTGCTGTGTCATATGGTAGTTCTATTTGTAGTTTTTTAAGGAACCTCCATACTGTTCTCCATAGTGGCTGTATCAATATACATTCCCACCAACAGTGCAAGAGGGTTCCCTTGTCTCCAAACCCTCTCCAGCATTTATTGTTTGTAGATTTTTTGATGATGGCCATTCTGACTGGTGTGAGGCGTTACGTCATTGTAGTTTTGATTTGCATTTCTCTAATGATTAGTGATGTTGAGCATTCTTTCATATGTTTGTTTGCAATCTGTATATCTTCTTTGGAGAAATGTAAATTTAGGTCTTCTGCCATTTTTGGATTGCGTTGTTTGTGCTTTTGATATTGAGCTGCATGAGCTGCTTGTAAATTTTGGAGATTAATCCTTTGTCAGTTGCTTCATTTGCAAATATTTTCTCCATTCTGAGGGTACCCTTTTTGTCTTGTTTTTGTTTCCTTTGCTGTGCAAAAGCTTTTAAGTTTCATTAGGTCCTATTTGCTTATTTTTGTTTATATTTCCATTTCTCTAGGAGGTGGATCAAAAAGGATTTTGCTGTGATTTATGTCATAGAGTGTTCTGCCTATGTTTTCCTCTAAGAGTTTGATAGTGTCTGGCCTTACACTATAAAATTTAGGTCTTTATCCATTTTGAGTTTATTTTTGTGTATGCTGTTTTGGAGTGTTCTAATTTCATTCTTTTACATGTAGCTGTCCAGTTTTCACAGCACCACTTATTGAAGAGGCTGTCTTTTCTCCATTGTATATTCTTGCCTCCTTTATCAAAAATAAGGTGACCATATGTGCATGGGTTTATGTCTGGGCTTTCTATCCTGTTCCATTGATCTATATTTCTGTTCTTGTGCCAGTACCATACTGTCTTGATGACTGTAGCTTTGTAGTATAGTCTGAATTCAGGGAGCCTGATTCCTCCAGCTCTGGTTTTCTTTCTCAAGATTGCTTTGGCTTTGGGGGTCTTTTGTGTTTCCATAGAAATTGTTTGTTCTAGTTTTGTGAAAAATGCCATTGGTAGTTTAATAGGGATTGTGTGGAATCTGTAGATTGCTTTGGGTAGTATAGTCATTTTCACAATGTTGATTCTTTCTATCCAAGAACATGGTATATCTCTCCATCTGTTGGTATCATCTTCAATTTCTTTATCAGTGTCTTATAGTTTTCTGCATACAGGTCTTTTGTCTCCTTAGGTAGGTTTATTCTTAGGTATTTTATTCTTTTTGTTACAAAGCTAAATGGGAGTGTTTCCTTAATTTCTCTTTCAAATTTTTCATCATTAGTGTATAGGAATGCAAGAGAGATCTGTGCATTAATTTTGTATCCTGCTACTTTACCAAATTCATTGATTAAACCTAGTAGTTTTCTGGTAGCATCTTTAGCATTCTTTATGTATAGTATCATGTCATCTGCAAACAGTGACAGCTTTACTTCTTCTTTTCCAGTTTGGATTCCTCTTATATCTTTTTCTTCTCTGATTTCTCTGGCTAAAACTTCCAAAACTATGTTGAATAAGAGTGGTGATAGTGGGCAACCTTGTCTTCTTCCTGATCTTAGTGGAAATGGTTTCAGTTTTTCACCATTGAGAACGATGTTGGCTGTGAGTTTGTCATATATAGCCTTTGATATGTTGAGGTAAGTTCCCTCTATGCCTACATTTTGGAGGGTTTTTATCATAAGTTGTGTTGAATTTTGTCAAAAGCTTTTTCTGCATCTGTTGAGATGATCATATTGCTTTTCTCCTTCAATTTGTTAATATGGTGTATCACATTGATTGATTTGTGTATATTGGAGAATCCTTGTATTCCTGTGATGAACCCCACTTGATCATGGTGTATGATCCTTTTAATGTGCTGCTGGGTTGTGTTTGCTAGTATTTTGTTAAGGATTTTTGCACCTATGTTCATCACTGATATTGGCCTGTAGTTTTCTTTCTTTGTGACATCTTTGTGTGGTTTTGGTATCAGGGTGATGGTGGTCTCGTAGAATGAGTCTGGCAGTGTTCCTCCCTCCTGCTATATTTTGGAAGAGTTTGAGAAGGATAGGCGTAGCTCTTCTCTAAATGTTTTATAGAATTCGCCTGTTAAGCCATCTTGTCCTGGGCCTTGTTTGTGGGAAGATTTTTAATCACAGTTTCAATTTCAGTGCTTGTGATTAGTCTGTTCACATTTTCTGTTTCTTCCTGGTTCAGTCTCAGAAACTTTTGCTTTTCTCAGAATTTGTCCATGGTTTTCCATTTTATTGGCATATAGTTGCTTGTGGTAATCTCTCATGATCCTTTGTATTTCTGCAGTGTCAGTTGTTACTTCTCCTTTTTCCTTTCTAATTCTATTGATTTGAGTCTTCTTCCTTTTTTTCTTGATGAGTCTGGCTAATGTTTTATCATTTTTTAATCTTCTCAAACCCAGCTTTTAGTTTTATTGATCTTTGTTATTGTTTCCTTCATTTCTTTTTCATTTATTTCTGATCTTATCTTTATGATTTCTTTCCTTCTGCTAACTTTGGGGTTTTTTTGTTCTTCTTTTGATAATTGCTTTAGGTGTAAGTTTAGGTTGTTTATTTGAGGTGTTTGTTGTTTCTTGAGGTAGGATTGTATTGCTATAAACTTCCCTCGTAGAACTGCTTTTGCTGCATCCCATAGGTTTTGGGTCATTGTGTTTTCATTGTCATTTGTTTGTAGGTGTATTTGATTTCCTCTTTGATTTCTTCAGTGCTCTCTTGGTTATTAAGTAGTGTATTGTTTAGCCTCCATGTGTTTGTATTTTTTACACATATTATCCTGTAATTGATATCTAGTCTTATAGCTTTTTGGTCGGAAAAGATACTTGATAAAATATCAATTTTCTTAAATTTACCAAGGCTTGATTTGTGACCCAAGATATGATCTATCCTGGAGAATGTTCCATGAGCACTTGAGAGCAATGTGTATTCTGTTGTTTTTGAATGGAATGTCCCATAAAAATCAATTAAGTCCATCTTGTTTAATGTATCATTTAAAGCTTGTGTTTCCTTATTTATTTTCATTTTGGATGATCTGTCCATTGGTGAAAGTGGGGTGTTAAAGTCCCCTATCATGATTGTGTTACTCTCAATTTCCCCTTTTATGGCTGTTAACATTTGCCTTATGTATTGAGGTGCTCCTATGTTGGGTGCATAAATATTTACAACTGTTATATCTTCTTCTTGTATTGATCCCTTGATCATTACGTAGTGTCCTTCTTTGTCTCTTGTAATAATTTTTATTTTAAAGTCTGTTTTGTCTGATATGAGAATTGCTACTCCAGCTTTATTTTGATTTCCATTTGCATGGAATATCTTTCTCCATCCCCTCACTTTCCGTCTGTATGTGTCCCTAGGTCTGAAGTGGGTCTCTTATAGACAGCATTTATATGGGTCTTGTTTTTGTAACCATTCAACCAGTCTATATCTTTTGGTTGGAACATTTACTCCATTTACATATAACGTAATTATTGATATGTAAGTTCCTATTACCATTTTCTTAATTGTTTTTGGTTTGCTATTGTTGGACTTTTCTTGTATCTCCTGCCCAGAGAAGTTCCTTTAGCATTTGTGGTAAAGCTGGTTTGGTATTGCTGAATTCTCTTAGCTTTTGCTTGTCTGTAAAGTTTTTAATTTCTCTGTCAAATCTGGACGAGATCATTGCTGGGTAGAGTAATCATGGTTGTTGCCTTTTCCCTTTCATCACTTTATATATAGCTTGCCACTCCCTTGCGGCCTGTAGAGTTTCTGTTGAACGACCAGCTTATCACCTTATGGGGATTCCCCTGTATGTAATTTGTTGTTTTTCCCTTGCTGTTTTTAATATTTTTTCTTGGTATTTAAGTTTTGATAGTTTGATTAATATGTGTCTTGGCATGATTCTCCTTGGATTTATCCTGTATGGGACTTTCTGTGCTTCCTGGACTTGATTATTTCCTTTCCCATATTTGGGAAGTTTTCAACTGTAATATCTTCAAATATTTTATCAGTCCTTTTCTTTTTCTTTTTCTTCTGGGACCCCTATAATTCAAATGTTGGTGCTTTTAACATTGTCCCAGAGTTTTCTGAGACTGTCCTCGATTCTTTTCATTCTTCTTTCTTTATTCTACTCTGCAGTAGTTATTTCCATTATTTTATCTTCCAGATCACTTATCCATTCTTCTGCCTTTGTTATTCTGCTATTGATTCTTTCTAGAGAATTTTTAATTTCATTTATTGTGTTGTTCATGATTGTTTGTTTGCTCCTTAGTTCTTCTAGGTCCTTGTTAAACATTTCTTGTATTTTCTCCAACCAACCTATTTCCAAGATTTTGGATCATTTTTACTATCATTACTCTGAATTCTTTTTCAGGTAGACTGCCTCTTTCCTCTTCATTTGTTTGGTCTGGTGGTTTTTACCTTGCTCCTTCATCTGCTGTGTGTTTCTCTGTCTTCTCTTTTTGCTTAACTTACTGTGTTTGGGGTCTCCTTTTTGCAGGCTGCAGGTTCATAGTTCCCGTTTTTTTTTGGTGTCTGCCCCTAGTGGCTCAGGTTGATTTAGTGGATTGTGATGCTTCCTGGTGGAGGGGACTGGTGCCTGTGTTCTGGTGGATGAGGCTGGATCTTGTCTTTCTGGTGGGCAGGTGTCTGGTGGTGTGTTTTGGGGTGTCTGTTACCTTATTATGATTTTAGGCAGCCTCTGTGCTAATGGGTGAGGTTGTGTTCCTGTCTTTCTAGTTTGGCACAGGGTGTCCAGCACTGTAGCTTGCTGGTCATTGAGTGGAGCTGGGTCTTAGCTTTGAGTTGGAGATCTCTAGGAGAGCTTTCACCATTTGATATTATATGGAGCCAGGAGGTCTCTGGTGGACCAATATCCTGCACTCGGCTCTCCCACTTCAGAGGCAGAGGCCTGACACCCGGCTGGAGCACCAAGACCCTGTCAGCCACGTGGGTCAGAAGAAAAGGGAGAAAAAAAAGAAAGAAAAAAATAAAGTTATTAAAATAAAAAAAAGTATTAAAAATAAAAAAATTAAAAAGTAATAAAAAAGAACAAAGAGGGCAACCAAACCAGAAAACAATTCCACGAATGATAACAAGCACTAAAAACTACACTAAACAAAACAAAACAAAACAAAACAAAAAATGGACAGAGAGAACCCTAGGAAATGGTAAAAATAAAGCTATGCAGACAAAATCACACAAAGAAGCATAGACGTACACACTCACAAAAAGAGAAAAAGGAAAAGAATATATATATCATTGCTCCCAAAGTCCACTGCCTCAATTTTGGGATGAATTCGTTGTCTATTCAGGTATTCCACAGATGCAGGGTACATCAAGTTGATTGTGGAGATTTACTCTGCTGCTTCTTAAGCTGCTGGGGGAGATTTCCCTTTCTCTTCTTTGTTTGCCCAGATCCTCGGGTTCAGCTTTGGATTTGGCCCTGCCTCTGCATGTAGGTCACCTGAGGGCATCTGTTCTTTGCTCAGACAGGACGGGGTTAATGTAGTAGCTGATTGGGGGCTCTGGCTCACTCAGGCCGGGGAGAGGGAGGGGTATGGAATGTGGGGCAAGCCTGCGGTGGCACAGGCCAACATGACCTTGCAACAGCCTGAGGCACACTGTGTGTTCTCCCGGGGAAGTTGTCCCTGGATCATGGGACCCTGGCAGTGGTGGGCTGCATAGGCTCCTGGGAGGGAAGGTGTGGATAGTGACCTCTCCTTGCACACAGGCTTCTTGGTGGCTGCAGCAATAGCCTTAGCATTTCATGCTCATCTCTTGTTTCCATGCTGATAGCTGCGGCTCGCATGCATCTCTGGAGCTCGTTTAGGCAGTGCTCTGAATCCCGTCTCCTCATGCACCCCAAAACAATGGCCTCTTGCCTCTTCTGCAGTTCCAGACTTTTTCCTGGACTCCCTCCCAGCTAGCTGCAGTGCACTAGCCCGCTTCAGGTTGTGTTGACGCAGCCAACCCCAGTCCTCTACCTGGGGTCTGAACTCAGAAGCCAGAACCTCAGTTCCCAGCCCCCACTCATCCTAGCAGGTGAGCAGACAAGCCTCTCGGGCTGGTGAGTGCTGGTCAGCATCGATCCTCTGTGTGGGAATCTCTCTGCTTTGCCCTCTGCACCCCTATTGCTGTGCTCTTCTCTGTGGTTTGAAGCTTCTCCCCCACCACCCCTCGTCTCCACCAATGAAGGGGCTTCTAGTGTGTGGAAACTTTTCCTCCTTCACAGCTCCCTCCCTCACAGCCCCCTCCCTGAGGTGCAGGTCCCATCCCTATTCTTTTGTCTCTGTTTTTTTCTTTTGCCCTACCCAGGTATGTGGGGAGTTTTTTGCCTTTTGGGAAGTCTGAGGTCTTCTTTCAGTGTTCAGTAGGTGTTCTGTAGGAGTTGTTCCACATGTAGATGTATTTCTGATGTATTTGTGGGGAGGAAGGTGATCTCCACATCTTACTCTTCTGCCATCTTGAAGGTCTAGCCCCTGGCTATTGTTAGTAGTGCTGCAATGAACATTGTGGTGCATGTCTCTTTTTGAATTATGGTTTTGTCAGGGTATATGCCTGGTAGTGGGATTGCTGGGTCATATGGTAGTTCTATTTTTAGTTTTTTAAGGAACCTCCATACTGTTCTCCATAGTGGTTGTATCAATTTACATTCCCAGCAACAGTGCAGGAGGGTTCTCTTTTCACCACACCCTTTCTAGCATTTATTGTTTCTGGATTTTTTGAGAATGGCCATTCTGACCAGTGTGAGGTGACACCTCATTGTGGTTTTGATTTGCATTTCTCTAATAATTAGTGATGTTGAGCATCTTTTCAAGTGCCTCTTGGCCATCTGTATGTCTTCTTTGGTTAAATGTCTATTTAGGTCTTCCACCCATTTTTTTAATTGAGTTGTTTGTTTTTTTGAAATTGAGTTCCATGAGCTGTTTGTATATTTTGGAGATTAATCATTGTCCATTGTTTCATTTGCAAATATTTTCTCCCATTCTGAGGGTTGTCTTTTTGTCTTTTTTATGGTTTCCTTTGCTATCCAAAAGCTTTGAAGTTTCATTAGGTCCCGTTTGTTTATTTTTGGTTTTATTTCCATTACTCTAGGAGGTGCGTCAAAAAAGATCTTGCTGTGGTTTATGTCAGAGAGTGTTTTTCCTATATTTTCCTCTAAGAGTTTTACAATGTCTGGTCTTAAATTCAAGTCTTTAATACATTTTGACTTTATTTTTTGTATGGAGTTAGGTAGTGTTCTAATTTCATTCTTTTACATGTAGCTATGCAGTTTTCCCAGCACCACTTATTGAAGAGGCTGTCTTTTCTCCATTGTATGTTTTTGCCTTTGTCATAAATTAGTGACCATATGTGCGTGGGTTTATCTCTGGGCTTTCTATCCTGTACCATTGATCTGTATTTCTGTTTTTGTGCCAGTACCATACTGTCTTGATTACTGTAGCTTTGTAGTATAGTTTGAAGTCAGGGAGCCTGACTTCTCCAGCTCCGTTTTTCTTTCTCAAGATTGCTTTGGCTTTTCAGGGTCTTTTGTGTTTCCATACAAATTGTAAAATTTTTTGTTCTAATTCTCTGAAGAATACCACTTGTAGTTTCATAGAGGTTGCATTGAGTCTGTAGATTGTGCTGGGTAGTATAGTCATTTTCACAATTTTGATTCTTCCAATCCAAGAACATGGTATATTTCTCCATCTCTTTATGGCATCTTTTATTTCTTTCATCAGTGTTTTATCATGTTCTGAGTACAAGTCTTTCACCTCCTTAGGTAGGTTTATTCCTAGGTATTTTATTCTTTTTGTTGTGATGGTAAAAGGGATTATTTCCTTAATTTCTCTTTCTGATTTTTCATTGTTATTATATAGGAGTGCCAGAGATTTCTGTGCATTAATTTTGTGTCTGGCAACCTTACCAAATTCATTGATTAGTTCTAGTATTTTTCTGGTGACATCTTTAGGATTTCCTATGGTTTCTTTTTGTGTTATTTACATTCTCACCTTCTATAATATCTTGGTAACATTCCGCATAGTTGACTGCATGCTAGTTTTACTCAATTAGCATTTTCCTTTGTCTGCCCTGACACAGCTAGTACTTAGCTGATTTTTTGTTACTCTCAGTATTTTTTGTCAAATTCTATGATATCCAACTTGAAATGGTAAAATTCATAGTGATCTCACTCAAACTTTCTTCTTTTCTCACTGTTTATTCCATGTCAGGTGTTCTTATCTGTATTATCATGGCTATATGCTGAAAAATTACACATTTATATCTACAGATCAAACATTTTTTCTGAATTCCTGATTTATCAGCTTACAGGCACTTGAAATCAAATATGTCCAAAAATGAACTCTTGAACTTTCTACAACTCTCCAATGTTCTCTTGTTAGGTAAATCACACCTATTGTCCAAGTTCTAGGGAATCATCCTTTATACCCACCTTTTCTTTTTCAACTGTTATATACTGTCGCCTGCATAATCCTGCCTTCTATTTATTAAATATTTCTCTTTTCAGCCATCAAGTCGTAGATTACACCAACAGCTCTCTAATTATTACCCTTACATTTACCCTGTAGCCCCAGTGCCTTTTTCACATTGAAGAGTAATCTATTTAGGATGCAGGGGAATTCCCTGGTGGTCCAGTGGTTAGGACTCCACCCTTCTACTGCAGGGGCACGGTCTGTTTGATCCCTGATCAGGGAACTAAGATCCCACATGCCTCGAGGCTCACTCCCCCCAAAAAAAGGATAGAATTCAAATATTAAGTTGTCATTCCCTTGTTTAACCCCTTTCAGTGATTTCCCATGCTTTTGGGGTAATAAAAATCCCTTTATCCCTTAAAGTAGCTTAAACAATTGAGCATAATTTCATCTTGTTGACTTATTCAACCTTATCTCTTTTCACTCTCCTAGATGAGTGTCTGTTTTCCCTACTAGATTGTAAACTCCAGGAAAACATAACTGTTTTTTCTTTTTTGACACTTAGTAACTATTTAGTGGGTTTTTGGGGTTTTTTTTTTTTTGTGGTACATGGGCCTCTCGCTGTTGTGGCCTCTCCCGTTGCGGAGCACAGGCTCCGGATGCACAGGCTCAGTGGCCATGGCTCATGGGCCCAGCCGCTCTGTGGCATGTGGGATCTTCCCGGACCGGGCCTCAAACCTGTGTCCCCTGCATCGGCAGGCGGACTCTCAACCACTGAGCCACCAGGGAAGCCCTATTTAGTATATTTTTGTTGAATGGATAAAATGTATCATGGTGTTTTCCACATTCTCATTTATGCTGGAATATCCCTTTTTTGGTTTTAGATGTTATCACTGTTTGTGAATTTGCTCAAATTGATTTTAATACAGTGTCTTTATTTATCATATCCCTAAGGTGATCTCTTCTCATCCATATGCTCTGCCACCATTTGCTTATAGACCTGGAACTGGCTTTGCCCTCTTGGAAGGATTGTACATTCTGATTACTTGCCCATGTGTTCAGCCTGTGTATTTTTTGCCACCCTGCAATAATGGGTGGGGTTCATTCTTTCTTTTTGGTAAACATTTGGGGTCCAATATTAAAAGTAAACTTCTGCCCATATATACAATACAGCAGCATGAATACCATACTACTTCCTAATTAACAACTCTCTTAATTTTCTCTTTCTCTATAGAATGATATGATTTTTTTCTCTTTAACCATTTCACATTCACTAGTTAATAGGAAACATTTGTGCAGACATATATGGTAGGGCTCTATTTACATGCCATTAAATAGAAAAAGAACATTCATCCACTTATTTTAAAACATTTATTGAATAGTTAGGGAATCATGAATAATAATACTACATGGTGTTCAATGCATGGAGGTAATACTGAGTATGAGGTACAAGGCTTTGGAATGTACAACCTGGTTTTGAATCTTCATTGCACCACATAAGAGCTGTTCAAGCTACTTGTTTTGGTTTCCTTATGTATAACGTGGAAATAAAATCTCATCTTATAGGGCTGTTGTGAGGATTAAAAAAGAAGCATTTATCACAGTACCTAGCACTATGTAAGCAATTAATAAATCTTAGCAATTACTAAAGTAAAACTTAGGAAGATAAATCTTTTGTATAAAATTATTGCTTATACTATAAAATATATTTTAAAATATGACACATGCCAATACCTATTTTTTCTAAAGTAAAATTTCTAATATTGTATGAATAAGTTATACAAATCCATGACAAATCATTTAAACTGTTTAAAATGGTATTATAATGAAAAGTCTCTCTGCTACCCTTGTCGAATTACATTCAAAAGTAGTAATATTTTTAAAAATTAAAGGATATCACTTTAAAGTATTCACAATATGCTTGACACATCTAGATCATTGTTAAGTGCTTTGCGTACTTAAATGGGAAGAGGATTCTTTGTGTTTAAGTCATATTGAAAGCCGCAGCCCCTGTGTGAGTTACTTTTGCAATACCATGGTTTGATCATGTTGTGACAACATCAGAAACAAAACATGCTTTGGATTATGTCAGGCTCTGCTTAACCTATTCTTCAAGAAAGACAAAATCATAAAGAATGCTGCAAGTTAATACCATGTTCAGAGTTTCAGAAGTTTGGTTCACCTTTTACTTGTCAACTTATAATATAGGCCTGAGAAAGGAGGGAGGAAGAGGAAAGCATGAATTCCAGGCAGCATGATAAATTTCCAAACACAAAGTCTTATCAAGTACATGCCTTCAGAGTAGTAAAAGTTGAAGGAAGTGAGGAGCTTTGTTCAAAAGAGAGAATTGTCTTTCCAATTTTCTTATCTTTTAAAGTTTATTCTTTGAAAATTTCAGGTTAGTATTATTACTTTCATTTTTCCAAAAGTGTTTCCATGATTTTCTCTACTCTGCCTTCTCTGAATATCAGAGTTGCTGCTCACAAATTTTTATTTATTAAAAATTTAACTGACAAACAGGTGCTGTGATAAATACCATGAAGAAGGAGTAGAAGAAGAAGATGGGAAGGAATGGCAAGAAGAAAAAGAAAAGACAGGAAGAGGGAGCAGAACTAGAGGAAAGGGATGAGATCCCTGCTCTTCAGTGTCTAAAATATTCACCTGTACAATTATCTCTAACTAAAGAGTAAAATTATGTACTCTATTAGTTTGCTAGGGCTGCCTTAACAAAATACCATACACTGGGTGGCTTCAAACAACAGAAATTTTTTTTTCACAGTCTGGAGGCTAGAAGTCCAAGATCAAGGTGTCAGCAGGTTTGATTTCTTCTAAGGTGCCTCTTGAGCTTGGTTTGTAGATGACCTTCTTCTTCTGGTGTTTTCACATGGTCTTCCCTCTGTATTTCTGTGTCATAATTGCCTCTCCTCATAAAGACACTAGTCATATTGGATTAGGGTCAGCCCACATGACCTCATTTTACCTTAGTTACTTCTTTAAAGCTCATTTTCCAAATCCATTCGTTCTGAGGGTTAGGACTTCAACGTATGAATTTTGGGGAGCACAGTATAAGTTTCTATAGTATGTTTTTGAGCAAATTAGAATACAAAAAGAGTAGAACAATTAATTCCAGCCAAAGAAATTTGGGAAAGTTTCATGGTAGAGGAAATATATATTCCTAAATTCACATACATATCCCATGATGACAGGTTTGAATTTTAGGTATATAGTCATTTTCAATAAATACTTAATATATTGAATATAATAATATTGTATGCATGAGTAGGATTAATTTTTCAGGGAGCAACGTAAGTATAATGTCCTTAGCTGTTATTTATGCAAGAGAAATGTTGAAACATTCCAAGCCCTCTGCATTAATATTCAGTTCAAAGAAATATTCTATATTAAAGATTGTTTTAGTTATAAGTGTATACATGGTCTGTTTTCCAAAATTATTTCCAAGTGTATGTGCCTTAATACATTTCCCTATAGTTTTACCTCTTTGCTATCACTCTGGAATAAAAATCTGAAGTGAAAAAGAGTTAGGTACATTTAGTTTAAAAGGGGGAAAGAGACCATTTTTTTATTACATTTAAGTTTTAAAAAATTAACAAGTTGTAAACCAGGAAGTGAAAAATTATAAAGGTATGCAGACATCCTAATTTGAGTTGTCTTCCTTTTGTTAAATATTGAATCTTCTTTTGAAAGAAATGGTGTTATATTTTTGTAAACATAATCAGACTGGTTTAAGTTCAGCTTACATTTCTATTGTTTGCAACTATTCCTATACTGAAAAGATGAAGCATTCTATTTGCAATATAATTACTATTACTTTATCCACATACTAATTTAATATGTCTTCTATAGACCAAATGCTTGAGCCCCCGCCCCAATTCATATGTTGAAACCTGATCCTCAGTGTGATGGTATTTGGAAGTAGGGTATGGCCTTTGGGAGGTGGTTATGTCCTGAGGACAGAGACCTCATCAAAGTGATCAGTGCCCTTATAAAAGAGACCCAGAGAGCTCCTTTCTCCCTTCCACCATGTGAGGACACAGTAAGAAGCTAGCCATCTGTGAACCAGAAAGCAGGTTCTCACCAGACGCTGAATCTTTCGGCACTTTGATATTAGTCATCCCAGCCTCCAAAACTGTGAGAAATAAATTTATGTTGTTTATATGCCATCCAGTCTGTGGTATTACAGACAACGTCTCTGTAAAGTTGGATACCAAGAACAACTTCAAGAAATGCATCTGTCATTAGGGGGGAAAAAGCCATTTCAGCATTTTTAAATAAGAAAAATCTCAATAGATGAAATCTAATACGTTCTTAAAATAATGCAGACTGTGATTTATGGAGCCTTTACTTAAGGATATGAAGTAGAAGTACTTACTTATGACAAAGCTGAAAATTAGGACAAGGATGATGATGATAATGGTAATGGTGATGAATAACCAAAATTCTTAAGTAGCTGTAAATTGTCTTTTTTTTTTTTTTTTTTTTTTTTGCGGTACGCGGGCCTCTCACTGCCGTGGCCTCTCCCATTGCGGAGCACAGGCTCCGGACGCACAGGTTCAGCGGCCATGGCTCACGGGCCCAGCCGCTTCGCGGCATGTGGGATCCTCCCGGGCCAGGGCACGAACCCGTATCCCCTGCATCGGCAGGCGGACTCTCAACCACTGCGCCACCAGGGAAGCCCATCAGGGAAGCCCCTCAGGGAAGCTCCTCTGGAAATTGTCTTTGATTACCCTTTATCACTTTTGGTCCAGAGGAAGCAGGCAACTCTAAATATTTTTGAAAGCCCATTATCTAGCACCTGGTTCTCAAAATCTATAATTTCTCTACATCTAAATGTATTATCTACCTCTCATTTCTGTTACACTACCAAGATAATTCTCAGTGCAACTGAAATTGGTATTAAGAAGAACTTTCTAAGAGTATTATTAAGGTTAATTTTAGGCAAAATGGTAGGCTAGCAAAATAAATGTATTTAAATTACACCATTACCTAAAATTGGTCTTTTATATCACAGAGTTTATATGCACATCCAGCTTATTATTTTGATTTGAATAATTACTTATGATTGAGCATGATCCAATTTCTTGGTCATATATTAAATAATTCATTCTATATATTTTTTAATTTGAAATTTATTTCTGCTGTAACATAAATTAGAAATAGAGGATTCATGGATAACTTAGACCATGCTATAGCTATTATGATAGTTACGTATACGGTTGTTAATTTTTTAAACCTTTATTTAAATATTCTATTCAATGTAAAAAAAGTCATAAATCACAAGCTGTGGTTCAAGGTATTATCACAAAGTGAACACACCTGCATAAATACCACTAAGGTCAGGAAATAAAACACTGCCAGCATCCCAGAAGCCCTCCTTTAACCTCTTTCATCACCGATACATTATTCCTCCTTTTTATTCTCCTCCGTAAAGCAAACCAATATCCTGACTTATAGCTATATAGATTAGTTTTTCCTGGTATTGAATTTTATGTAAATAAACCATGCAGTATGTATTCTTCTGTGTTTGGCTTATTTTGCTCAGTATTATTATTGTGGGATTTATGTTGCTGTGTGTAGCAATAGTTTATTCATTTTCATGTTTGAAAGTGTCTTAGATTATGTTCCCCAGAAGCAAAACCTGGGATAACAGATTATGTTAAACTGATTTTATCATTCCTAATAAAATCCCAAGGAAAATAATGGTAGGGGACAGTGGGAGGGGGATAGAGAAGGTTAGAGGCCAAGCAAGGTAAGTACAATATAAAGCAAAGTTGCCAGGAGGAATTGTGCCCAGTCTCACAGGGGACCCCTGTGCAGAGTAACTTGAAGACAGAGCTATCTGGATCAGGGCTAGAGGAGCTGGGAAACTTAGACTCTTGCACCTGTCACTCATTGGTTAAGGGTTGCCCATAAGGTACATAAATTTTCAGGAACTTCTGGCTTTCTGGGTGCACAATAAATTAGGTTCCTGTAGTCTAAAGAC